>NC_137582.1:20085047-21285047 GCF_963210335.1 Falco punctatus | reverse complement strand
CTTCAAAATCTCATTCTGAGTCAAAAGTATATTAAAATCCAGTAACTTTACTAAAAATACTGTTTGTAAAAACTGAGCACAAAACACCCCCTAGTTGTTTACAATAGTCCCTTTCAGTGCTGTTAGACCTTAAATACACCTTTTTTGAAGCTTATAGACAGACAAAAACATAATTACTGCAAAAAGAGGAATATTTTAACAGTCCTCTAATGACTCCCACCTTAAGGAATTTAAAACAATATCTATGTTTCTTTAGTATTTTGTTAACACAGGGTCATGGTGTTGCCATTGGGAAGAACTGGAATGAAAGGGGAGTGAACTCTTCAGAGAAAAGCTGTAAAATTAGTCTGCAGCATAGCTGCAGATCTCCTCCAGCAAGGTAAAATAACTTGCCTTTCAGTTTTGGAGGAGAGCTCCTGCCCAGGCAGCAAGCAGAGGCTATCAGGCCAGGTGGTGGTACCATTTTGAAATCCGGAAAAAAACCCCACCACCCTAGTTTCCAAGTAAAACAAATCCACCAGACCAAAGCTGACAGGCTGCATTTGTATCACGAGATCAGTAACGCTAAGAGCAGCCTGTAGCGCCAAGCCCAGCTGGCGTGCGCTGGCTCTGTCCAGGCCTGGCTCTCGTGGTGTGCGCTGGCATGGCTGCCTGTGAATGGCCCCGTGCAGATGCTCTCTGGCAGGGCTGCCTCTGCCTGCCAGGATTTGGTGGAGGTTTAGCTGGCCCAGGCTAGAAGCCGTGCCGGAGTCCCTCTAATAATTCAGCAGCGTAAGTCCCTGGGAGCATCCGTAGGCGTTGTGTAGCACACCGCTGTGGAATTGCCTGTAGAACTAACCTGGCTGTTGTAGGTGTTCAGCTCCGTGTTCTGCCCAAAGCCGTGGTGGCCAGTCCCATACCCTTATTTATCATTAAATGGTCTGGAGAGCTGGCCACTTCTGTAGTATAGACAGGGTTCCCGATGTGATTTTTCTAATAAAGTTTATGGTAAAGATTGTTTTGCTGTAACATGTCAGAGGAACTGGTTTTGGTTTTGAAACTACAGAAAGCAGAGGTAAATTAAAAGGAGCTTGAGCAAAAACTTCTTTAGGGCATTTGATTTCCGCTTTTCTCAGGGTAAATATCTATGTCCTCAATCCTTGGCAGTGCCTCACTAAATCTTTTTTAAAAAGAGGGAAATAACCGGTGTCATACAGGATGATGTATGCTACGTGTGCAGAGTAATAGAAGAGGAAAACATTAATGCTTCAGCCACAGTCTGCAGTGCATTAATGCTGAATTTAGGACAGAGTCTCATCTACCAGCAGCAGAAGACGTTTACCTGGACTGCCTGCCAATTCAATTGGCTGGATTTATACGTTGGTGTGATCCGGTATCGTACAATAAATCACTCCATGAGCATCTGTTAACAACACTAAATAGATGAGTTAATTAGAAGCTTCTGGAACCTGGGATGTTTATGAATCATTAAAGTAAATATGAATATGGTATGACTTGAAGAATAAATACATTCTGGTGGTGAAAGGAAAATAGGATGTCCAGAGCAGTTCTGCTCATTTGTTTTCAGCTACACTGATGCGGTGTGAATGACTTCTCCATCAGCTTTAGAGTGTTCCTGGAGTTTCTTGAACATGTTCTGTCAGATACAAGATGAAGAACATCAGAACAATACCATTATTTATACTCATTGCATCCTTCATATAGAAGTTTCACAAGCAGCTACTGTATATTTCATACCTCTGTGTGGGCGTAATATCTCACACAGGGAACAGCCGGAGATACGGGGAATGAACAAATAAGAGCCCCAGCAGGTGTTATCATCTGTGATTTACAATTTCACAGAGAAAGATTGCAGTGTTCCAAGAGAGAATGACAGAAAGCAAAAGTTTTTGTACCCAGAGAGCCAGGAGTTAGAGGGAGAGTGCACCTTGTGATTTAGGAATGGCCTGTCTAATGCCAGGAGAGGGGCTTGTGATGTATTTCTGGTAATTATTATGTCTGTGCACTCCAAGCCCAAAATTTGTCTCGGAGAACTCAGCTGTCTGCCCACGGAGGCAGTCATTTTGCAAAAGTTGCTATGGCTTGTTAGAGAAGAGACAGACTGGGCTCTCTCGGGGGGGACTTTACTTTCTGATTTCTTCTCCTGTGGCTGAGAGGGAGAGCATGCAGCTGTGCTTTGTGTATGGATACGGGGAAACAACAGAGCTGTTAACAAGGGTCCAATTAAAAACAACCCAGAGCCAAGAGCTGGGAGGAAGAAAAGAGACAGTAGATTAGTCACTGGGATTTTAAAAAAAAAACAAGGAAGAGAGAAAAAATATACATGAGGGTTTCTGGATGTTAACTGGAGGAAAGAATTGGTCAGTAGCAAAGGTGAACCAGAAATGGCTTAGCGGTCAATTAGGGAACAGAATAATAAATCAGTGAATCATAAACAGATTTTTTAAAAACCTTCTAGTTCCCTTAACAAAACTTCATTGCCTTTTCTAACTCAGTTTCTGCCTTTTCAAGATCAGGAGCTGGCCTGACATTAGACTGCATTGATAACCCAAGAGTTCCCACAGAATGTAGGTCTCATGATGCCAAACACTTCTTGTCTTTATGGTTTTTCAATATTACACGCTGTGCAGCACTGACAGGTTTGCAGCCAAATCCCTCTTCTGTAGAGCTTGCCTGACACTGCGCGTGGCTCACCGCCCAGCACGCAGATATTACATCCGGGAGCAACCTTAACTCATGCCATTACTGGTAGGGTGAATCCATGTAGTTAATTGCTCCTGAAGGTACTCGCAGCAATAGCCTGGGATAGACAGAGGCTCTTCTGGCTGTGGAAATTATGACCCAAAGCATGATATGGTTTCTTTTTTTAAGTCTAATCTCCTTCCAGGAACTCAGTAGGGTACTTCAAAAGTTTCTTGTTGCAGTCTTGACTTCTAGTTGATCCAGAATCATCTTTTTGCCATGTTCATTCCTCTGGGGCCAAAGATGCTACTGATTTGATTCTGTGGGGCGGTTACTCTTTCAAACTGTCTTGGAGAAACACTGAGGAAATTTTTCACTTTGTGAATTGGCACCGATTTTGACAGGCAGGTTTTCAGAAAAAATGAAAAGAGCGGTTTTCTAGAATTCCTGGCTCCCTTTTTCTACCCCTGACCTCTCTTTCAGCTCCCAAGAATACAAGCAGGGCTGTTCCAAGACGGTCCAAAAATCTGTCTAGCCCAGCATCACACCTCCAACAGTGGCCAAAAGCTGTTCCTCAGGAACAGAATGAAAATAGACAAAGCATTTTTTTGGTGCTTCCCCAGACGACTTTCCAACTTTCTGACATTTTGTTAGGGAGTTCCTGACCAGGAAAAACATTTTGTTTTTAACAACGCACAATGAATTTCTGTTTCACTAATTTGCCCGGTCTCTCTGTGAGACCGTGTAAACTTTAAGCCTCTGGTTTTCTGTGGTAAGAGTTGCACAACTTGAACACATCTTAAGAAAAATACTTTCACGTGTTTGTTTTGAATGTGCTTCCTACCAGCTAGCCTGTGTAGTGGATGAAACATGAAGCAGTCATTCCTTAATCACCCTTCCCATGCCACTCGTGACTACATAGACCTCTGTGATATTTTCCCTCATTCATCTTTTTTCCAAGCTGAAGTGTCTTCTGCATCGCAAATAGCAGCACCTAACAGGAAAGCAGATTTCAACTTATGCAGGCCCATTTGAGAAGACCAGAGTGTCTCTGCTTTCTGCTGGATGTTTTTCAAGGAAGAACATGGACGAGAAGCGTCTTGTGAGAAAAGGTGCAGGACAGGAACTCTGCGTTCAGCTCTTGGTTTGCCACCAACTCCCTGGGTGCCTGAGCTGAATGCCATTGCCCTTGAGTGTGTCTTGGCTTCTCACCTGTGGAATGATGGTGTAAATACTTCCCAGAGCTCCCAAGCTCTTCAGAAGTTGTGATCACTGGCACAGACAAGTCAACTGGCTACTGTGCTGGCATTATTGTAAGAGCCCAGTCTTCACCCAATACAAAATAAATTCTAAATAAAACTCAGCTGTACATCAGACTTATGGTTGTATCCCTGCACCCTAAAATTAAAATATAAATGGTAATTTGAATAGAATGGAATCATAGAATGCCCAGGTTGGAAGGGACCTCAAAAGATCACCTGGTCCAACATTTCATGGAAAAAGGAGCCTAGATGAGATTATCTAGCACCCTGTTCAAGCACATCTTGAAAACCTCCAGTGATGGGGACTTCACCACATCTGTGGGCAGGTTGTTCCACTGAATAATTGTTCTTACTGTAAAAAAAATTCTTTCTTGTGTTGATATGAAACTTTGACAGTACAATATGTTCCTGTTGCCCCTTGTTTTCTCCATGTGGCTTCCTGTGAAGTCTCTGTCCTCTTTGCAGCCACCTTTTAAATACTGGAATACCGTAATGAGGTCCCCCTGAGCCTTCTCCTGGGAGAAGAGAACAAAGTCCTTCAGTCTTTCCTCATAGGGCAGGTTTTCCAGCCCTTTGATCATCTTTGTAGCCTTCCTTTGCACCCTCCCCAATCTGTCTGCATCTTTCTTGAATTGTGGGGGCGAGAACTAGACACAGTGCTCCAGGTGTGGCCTGACAAGCACTGAGTAGAGTGGGATGATCACATCTCTATCGCTGCTACTAATGCCTCTGCAGATGCAGCCCAGGGTCTGATTTGCCTTCGCTGCTGCAGCGACTCACTGCTGACACATGGTCAGCTTGTTGTCCACCAGGACCCCCAGGTCCCTTTCAGCAAGGCTGCTTTCCAGCCACACAGATCCCAGCCTGTACTGGGCTCTTCGGTTCTGTTGTCCCAGGTGCAGGACCTTGCACTTGTCCTGGTTAAATTTCATACAGTTCTTGCTTGCCTGCTCTGCCATCCTGTCCAGGTCTCTCTGTAGGATGGCTCTTCCTTCTGATGTGCGCACTGCACCACCCACCTTGGTGTCTGTCATCAGCAAACTTGGTGCGGGTGCTTTCAGTCCCACCATACAGATAATTTATGAAGATGTTGAAGAGCGTAGGACCCAGTACCAATCCCAGGGGACCCCACAGGATGCCAGCCGGAGTGAAAACTGTCACCACCCTCTGAGTGCAGCCAGTTAGCCAATTCCCTACCCATCTCACAGACTACCCACCCAAGCTGTATCTTGCCAGTTTTTCCAGAAGGCTGTGGGAAACGGTGTTGAACATTTTGCTAAAATCCAAGTGAACAACATCTACTGCTTTCCCATGTCGAGAGAAGATGTTATTTTGTTGTAGGAGGCAATCAGGCTAGTCTGGCATCATTTGTCACTGGTAAATCTGTGCTGGCTTTTCCCAATCACCTGCTTCATTTGATCAGTGATACTTTCTAGAAGGACTCATTCCATTACTTTCCCAGGGACTGAAGTAAGACTAATGGGCCTGTAGTTTCCTGGGTCCTCTTTTGGGTCTTTCTTGTAGATGGGTATGACAATTGCCCTCTTCCAGTCATCAGGGACATCCCCTGATCTTCACAACTTTTCAAATATTATAGACAGTGGCCTTTCACTGAGAAGGAACTACTTTTCATGTCCCATTTAGCAATGGTCCTGTGTCTTCCCTGTGCTTCTGCTCACTGCTTCATGTATCTGAAGAACCATTTCTGTTGTTCCTGACGCCTTTGGCCAATTTCAGTTCTAGCAAAGGCTTAGCCATGCTGGTATCCTCTCTGCATGCCCTAGCAAGGTTCTTGTAGTCCTCAATGGCTATATGACTGCATTTCCAAAGCCAGAATCTTCCCTCAAGTCCTGTGACTGTATTTCTATCCCACTTGTAGACCTCGCCTATCAGTATCCACAATGAGTTTTCAGAATGAGAGTTGCTTGTTTACATTAGAATTTTTTTTTTAATTAACCTGGATATTTTTTAAATTATGTAAGGTTACTGCATCATCATTAGAATGCTTGCAGAACTGCATTATTTTGTTTTGCATTGTGTAGAAAATAAGTCAGGTTTCTGGTTGCCTTAAACAATATCATTACTGTTGGTGTCAAGCTTAAGTAAAACAGAAATTTGCACAAAAAATCCAAGATCAGTACTATCATAACCCAGGCAGGTCTACCAAGCTTGTGAGCTGAAGACAGTAAAATTAAAATGGGGATATGGCATTCATACAAATCACTGCTCTGTGCCAATCAGTGGACTTTTTATCTATCTGTCTAGTGTTTTGTATTATCTGGGGGACTTGATTTCAAGTCTGTGTTTATTTCTTAATGCTAGTGAGAGCTAGAACACTGTTATTACATATGCTTGACCATATCAAAATGGCAGACAATTAGCTTCACTTATGTAGAATATCTGAGGGATGTTTAATTTATTAGATTTTTAATTGGTCTCTGTGTGTAATGGACTAGGAAAAGGTAAGAAATAAGGCTGTATAACTCATCTGAAAAGAATCTTGTTTCCTCCGCTTATTCCTTTCCTTTCAACTCTTAAGATTTTTTTTAAAAAATTTGTTACTGTTTTTGTTATTTATAACTTATTTAATTACCTGCTTCAGAATAATTTTTTGGTGGATACTTGCCAGTTTACTAATATTCACTGCCCACTACCTGATGGTGTCACAAAGACACCATCTGTTCACTTGTGCCTTCCAAAAGTCTCTGAAGTAGCTAGCTGACTCAAGCTGCAGGTGGTAGGATTGCTCAAAATATATAATCACCAAACTTCTAAATAACAAACATTTTCTTACATGTGTGTTTTTTTAAAACTACATTTAATGAAGGCTCTCTCAGCTACCCCTCTGTTATACACAAGCCTACCTCCACCACAAACAAATCTGGTACCATTATGCTGAAGAAGACTAATGCCCTGCTTCCCCATTTTAATTTTTTTTTTTTTTTTAATGAAGGGTTTCTCAGCATATCTTTCCATGATTGGCCCAAAACTATGTGTCCCAGTCCCCGGACACATTTCTCTTGATATCCTACTCACCTGCCTAGTGGTAAGCACCACTTGTTCGGTATATTTGAGAGTGATGTGAACACCACTTACCTTTGGCTGTACCCCTGCACCAGCATCTCTGCATCAAAGCCAGATCCCACCAGCCTTTGCACCTCCTTCCCCCTCTTTTCCTCTCACTCCTCCATCCTTTCCTTCCTGAAAGCCACAGAAAAACCTGTGGCATTTAGGTGCATTGGTCTTCTGCATGAACCAGCGAGGTGTATGGACAGTGAACTGAACAGAGCTGCCACTTATCAGATGGAGAACAAGAGTTTGGGGGTGCATTTGCATTTATAGGTACAATGGGCCCAGAAAAGAAAATCTAACATGAAAAAGGAATCGATAACACCAATAGTTACAAAGTTTAAGTAAGTTTCTCTAAATTACTAACTTTGAGTAAAAGCCTAACACTGGAAATTCTGCTCTTCAGTTAAGAGCAGAAGGAATGGCTGAAAAATGTGTAGTATAGTCCTGAAAACATTTACTTTTCACTAATGCCCTTGGCTTTATGACTGTCCTTATCTAACTGTCTTGCTGGTAAATATTTCCAGAAACAGATTTATGATCAGCATCTCCTTGTAGAATCACATGAGAGCTTCCCAGTTGCCCCTGGGAAACAACTTGTCATGTTATCTGGAATGAACTTCAAAAGTGTTAGGCAACTGACTCACACCAGAGTACTTAGGCACATTAAATGACTTTGTAAAACTCCGTCTTTGTTCATTCTTCTTCTGAGTTATGGCGGGAAAATGAATCTCAAAGCTGGGAACACCGGCTCAGCCTCCAGCTCATGCAGGACAGTGGTCATGGCTCTGCTGTTTTGTGGCTGCTGTGCCCTTTCTTTCAGTGACTAATGAATTAATCCTTGTTAAAACATTTTCAAACAAGAAATCTCAGTAGGTTACATGAGTAATAATATAATTCGTTTAAAAGGGAAAATAAAACAATATTTTTGGTGGGATAGTGGATATCTCTACAGGCTTTTACTTAAACTCCATGAAACAGTCAGTGTTATTTCTGCAACTGAAGATTAATTTCTGTGCCACTATCAAATGTAACCCTTGAGGAGTTAATTGCATTTGTATCTCATATCGAAGTTCTATTTATATAATCCAGCAATCTGGAACAGATAAGCCCCTTCTTGGGAAACCTCTGCTGCTCAACAATATTTGACTTTGCCTCAGACAGGTTATGGCCCACTGGGAACTGAGGAGCTCACTAAAACACCATTTGTAATGCAATGTGACAAATCCCGGAGCCAGGGTGATAATCTCTGCAAACTCTGTACAAACAGTCCCTCTGTCTCAGCAAAAGTGATTAATGGGCTCTGCAGAATCAGCATTCGTCCCTCCGTATTAATTACTTCAGAGGGCTGCTAAATGGAAACCTCAAAGCCTGCACAGGCTCTGGGGGGGAGGCTGGGGGATTTGCGAGGCCAGGCTGGACGCGGGGTCCCGTGCTTTGGCTGTAAGTGGAAGGGATGCGCGGCAGCCTGAGCTTCCCCCGGGAGCCCCGGGGACAGCTGCGGAGGTGGCGTGGGGTCCCCACGGTGCAGCTCTGCAGCAGCCTCAGCTTTGCCTGCGCTCAGCACAGCGAGCTGAATCACACCCGCTTGTCTGGGGTGGGCACGCAGGCACGGAGCTGCTTCTGGCTGCAGCTCTGCTCCTGCAGGCACTTCTTGTCCCCAGGTCAGAATGGTGGATGAGAAAACCTCCAGCAAGCCTGGCTTTTAAGTGGAGACAGGGAGAGCAGTCAGGTGGGGATCAGGAGCCGGAGCAGATGTGGTCATTCAGATGAGACTGTGGTTTGCAGTATTCCCTCTGTCTCTGCCATCTGAAATGATTTGAAATGCACAGGCCCTTTGTAAAAAATTGCAGCTCTACTGCAATCAGTGTAACCGTGCCAATTTATCTCTAGGGAAGATCTAAGCCTAAATGTTTTACAGAGAAAGAAGGAAGATGAGAGAAGTGTGCATTTATCTTTCCAGTATGTTCTCTGGGCCTCATCCAAGGTGAAAACTTCTGCATCTTTGTCTCAGGACCTTTAAATCCCAGCTGTGGGACTCTGGTTAGAGACCCTCATGGAAAAGTCTTAATGAATTTACCATGGATTTTTTTTCTAATTCATTAAAAATATGTCAAATCCAGTAAAGCATGCTAGACTGCCTATGTATTTCTCACTTGTCCCATAAAAATCTATGGCAGGGATATCATTGCCTGCCCAGCCCTCTGGAGTTACGCCGTGATGGCACAGCCCCAACCACTCTGCCAGATGTGATGTATTTGTGCCCAGCATGCTGAACTCCCACTCCTTACACCATAAAAGTGATTTCAGCTGGAAGAAATAATTTGATTATTCTGACTGTTTGGAGTGATCCGGTGACCACACAGGACTTTGATGCGCTCAGACAGAAATTGTATGGGTTATTGATGGTACTACATCAGGTGTGGAGCCACCATGACTAACAAAAATTTGACGCTTTCTCTTGTATAATAGCCTGTGCTTGTGACGGTGGCATTCGTCAAAGGAGGGGTACAGTTCCCTACGCTATGTTATACACAAGGAAAAAAAGGCAGAAGTAACTTTTCCAGTTTACATGCAAGGGTTAAAATTTTCAGCATTTTGGTTTCCTTACCTTGTGCTTATCACAATGTCCTAATCAATTCTTAAATGTTGTGTTCATCTCATGGTCACCCTTTTAACTGAAACAATACACCAAAATGGATAAATGTAGGAAAAATTACTTACTGGGACACTTTGCACAGTAGGGTGCTTCATACCGGGGTAGGAGGGTTTAAGCATAGGGAAATTCATAGGACAATTTTTCACTTGCTCAAAGGATGCACTCATTAGGCATTACACCTGATTTCTAAAGGTGTAGCGAGAGGTGATCTAAGTGAGAGTTAGGAACTCAAAAGCTTACAAATCATCTGTAAAGGCAGTATTAAAAACCCTACAAGTCATTTGGTAGGATCTTCAAGCATCTTTAAAAATGTGGCTTTCAAAACATCACTGGTGAAGCCTGAACTAAATCTCCACAGGTAAAAGCTCACTGTTTTCCTTGAACTACTCTGTCTTGAGAAGAAAATGTATGAAATGTTTGGAAAATACATAGCATGCAGTTTTACAGAGTATATTCCCCTGAAATTGCTTGGATAAAGGCAGAGCAGCAAGAAAGTCACAGCCATAGGAAGTAGGCTGAAGTCTCTCCTTCTGAGAAACAAGACAGCTGGAATTCTAAAGAAACTTCAAAAAAACCCAAGCAGTAAAATAAAACAATGATTCCAAACTGTTCTGAAGTCTTGCCACTTATCTGGCTGATTAGTGGGCAGGGAGGGCAGTCCGTGTAGGGACACTTAGCCCAGAATGTCTGGAGGGAAGATGCACCATGACATCCACGCAAGAGGCTTTCTGTGTGGCATAAACAATTTGATGGACATTTTGTACTGGAATAACAAAATCAGTCGTGGATCTATTCAAAAGAAAAGTGTCTTCAATCTCAGGTAACTTTTCCAGTTCCAAAGCCACTCAGTTGGAGTAATTACTACAGGATATGTTTACTTCTGTGCTGGAAGAGTCTCTCCTCAAGGCAGACAGGTCAGAAGAGCTGATGGGAACACCTTGATTGGAACAAGTGCTTGGGTAGGGGCAAGAGCAATTGGTCTGGGGGCAGCAGGCTCCTCTTTGTATCACTTCTTTTGCACCTCGTGGAAGGAGTCTATTCTTCTGTGGGAAATTTCTAGCTTTTGTGTTACTCAGAGAACAGTTAACCCACGACCACTGCCAGCAGCTGAGCACCAAGAGGCTGTGTTAAAGAAAAGCCACTGAAAATTCTCTGAATTGAATTTCCTCAAAATGAAACAGGATAGATTGCAACATCTCCTTGGCAGGGGCCTAAAACTGAAATGATTCTCCTCTGGCTAAGTAATTTCATGCACTGGTTAGACCACAGCCTGCAGCCAGAGATGGAAAGGAAGCTGACTTTTCCTTAAATTCTGTCCCTTGCTCTCATGAGAGCTTGAAACAGGACTAACACGAGGTAATTCCTTCCATTGCCAACCTTGGGCTCCAGTTTGACAACTCACTGCATTAATTTAGTGATTCCATGATCTGAACCCACTGGTTTATTGATTTAGTCTTAATAGGAACCCTGATGCAATCATGGTTTTTAATTAACTTAGCAAAATTGTAGCAGATTAACCCTTGTTGCCTTAAGACTAAACTCCCTTGCTTATTTTTTTCAATAAAATCCACCACACCATTTTATTCTATCAGTCTTCTCCATGCGTCAGAAGCCGAAGTGCACATGGGCTTTAGAATAAGGAATAAGGAATAAGGCCATTTGATTCTTCCTTCAGATTAGTATGAATCCCTCATATAATGCAGGGAGAATAAGAGTGGCACAGAAAGGATCATGGAAAACAAAGCTGAACAGGGGACAAAGACCTGTTTACTCATGCTACTTATTTTTCCAGAAACATGCTATTGAATTTCTAATTTAACTACTGACAGGTAGAAAAGGTTCAGAAATATGATTTAAGCACGAGGAAAATAACTGTTCTTACTACTAGATGGCTTTCCAGGTGTCAGACTATTTAGTAGGCTGGCTTTAAATAATGGTCATAGTACATATTTGTACAGTACCTTACAGCCTGCTCTGCCTTCTGTCACATTTGATAAAGACATAGTCCACTTACTGTATTGAAATTTCGACTGCAAGCCTCTGTAGAAAGCAATCATACAATTTTAGGGCATTTTCCATGCTGGCTATCTGGTGCTATTAGCGAACTTTTCAACTCGTTGCCCATGCTTTTTGCAGCATGATCATACCTTTTATTTCTTTCTCAGCACTCTTCCTGTTAGCTGTTGCTCACAGAAATCTCCAATACCAGCTGCCCAGGTACAAAGTAAGGCTGCACAGTCTGGCCTGTGGACCTTATTTCTTAAACAGGGAGCTCCTGCACTTATTGTGTGTACCCTTCTGGCACTCTCAGAAAGATGATTGGCTTTCTCCGTCAGTTTCCCTGGCCCTACAAGTAACATATTTACATCAGGTATTCTTGTTTATCTGAACCAGAGCCAAAACAACTCACCATAGGCTGAATACATGCATTTGGAGATGAAAAGTTCTATTAGTTGGTTCTCAGATTTGATTTTCTGAATCAAACAGTGCGTAGAAAGAAGGAGGATAATGGGCATGTTGTTTTGCCTAGAAAAAGTAGGAGTCTATAAATGAAAATATGGGTAAGAAACAACGAGAAATTACTAGAATGTTGATGCAGTTCAATTTCAGTCTCCAAAACTACAAGCAAGAAAATGAACTGCATCTCAAAGACTTGTAAAAGAAACTGGGGCATTGACTACAATGAGCTTGAAGCTGCTGTAATGAAATCATTCCATCAGATGTGTGCAAACAGCTGGAAGAGGAAAACAGCTGGTGTAAAGACCCTGGGATAAATTGCTCACCAAAGTAAGAGAAACCGCAGAAATGTGTCAAATTCGTTCAAGATTCAAGGAGAAGAGACAGCTGCTGACCACACTGGTGCAAAGGAAAAGGGGGCTGCCAAAAAACCCCAAAGGTTATGAGCCATGAAACATCCACATCATCAACAAGACAGATCCTCTTTTCACAGCAGCTCTCGCCTGGGCTTTGACACTTCTGGGAGCTCACAGAATGGAGGAAAACTCGTGGCTGGAGGTTTCACCGAGCTGGTCCCACATGTTTACACAGACCGGAGCCTCCACTGATGACAAAACCACTACAGGCAAGACCCTGCTGGTCCTGTTGTTGTAGCTGGGATGCACTGGGGACTCTTGGGACCTGCCCTGGGACCCTGCTGGGACTGCAGATGCTGGGGATGGAAGGTGGCTTTGATCGGCCCATGGCATGGTTTGCCAGAAGTCGGCGCAGCAGTCCCAAGGGTTTTGTTTTCCTGTATTTGATGTGTTATTGTAATGCCATCAACATTTGTGCTAATTTTTGATACAGATTGGGTCCGTCTGCTCTCCACTAACGAAAATATTTCATTTATTGTCACACTTGTTCCAGTTTTCAAACTTATGCTGCTGAGAGAGCTCAAAGGTAATCCTGTGAATCTTGTGAGTGGGATAGAGCAAACAGAAAGGCCACAGCACTGTTAGCTCACCCACTCATCCCTTCATAAATTCAACTTTTCCTGATGAAGTGCTTCACAAACTAATATTATACACCAAAAAGATTAAGCTTTTGGAATGAAAGAAGCAGCTGGGTCACAGTTTGGTGCGCAGTGGGTGAATGGTAACTGGAAAAAAGCCTGTTTAATATCAAATACAATGGGAACCTTACAGCATACTGTAGGAGCCACTTGGTAATTTTAAATCTTGTACAATGGACCACCATCACCCTATTCACACTCGCAAATAAATTCGATGAGACTTAATTTTCTATATGTCCCATGGAAGTGTGAGGCTGGTTCAACTCAGCCAGAAGAAACACAGCTCCCGAGAGTCCCACAGTTTCAGTTCAAAGCTCAGATCAATAAAGTATTCCTGTGCCTTAGAATAAAGACTTGTAAATATGTACTTGCCACGTGATTCTCTTTGTAATACAACCAGGGGGTATGTCTCAACAAGTGATAATTGGAAAACAACCACATGTGAGAAATCACCTTCCTTCAGAAAAGAGACAGCCAGAAATAAAACTGAGCAGATCACAGCCCAGGGCGCTCCAGGATCTTTCCACATGAATGAGAGCAAGTGGATATGAAATGGCAAAATCACAGCTGATGACAGCCTGCCTGTTAGCTGTGACCTGCAAATGGAATTTAAAACATTTCCAACCACTATCGCAATTCAGGCTGCATATCCTTGTTACCTGCACACAGAGGGGTATTTTAGAGGGCAAGAGGTGGCTTTTTTTTCTGGCCATACCTCTTAGCAGGTGTGAAGTATCCCCAAACTCCTTGGCTTGGTCTGTGGTATCTGCTATGCATCTTTCTATGCCAAACACTCCTTTTCCAAGTCACTTTAGGAGTAATGAAATTGCCATTTCCAACAGATGTGAATGCTGTGCCAGCCCTGGTTTGGTGCTAGGAGGCAGGATCCATTGTGTAGGCTGGAGCTTGGCAGGACGAGGTGGGCAGGTTGGGTTTCAAACAAGTAGTGGGATTTTAAGAGCAGGAGACCAAACCCAGGGTCTATTTGGTCTCGTACCCTGCGTTCAACAACTGCCAGGGCTGGGGGCCTGCAGGTTTGGGTAGGACAAGATATCCCAGGTATTTGGGAGTCTTCTTTCAGGAATGTGTCTGGTCACCAGACTGACCACTACACAGGTCAGGTGTCTGTACATCAGGGTAGCTTATTTCAGCATTAAAAGCATTTTTGTTTTGCTTCTAACAAAGTGGAGGATGAGATACGCTCAAAGGGCATCAGAAAGCACCACCATGCTTAGGTTGCCTGCATATCTGGATGGAAGCATTGTCCAAGGAAGATGCAGTTTTGGCTAAGGTTACTTTAAAGGAGGATCAAGCATCCCATCTGAGTTCCTGCTCTTTGACAGCAGCCAGATCCGTTTCCCTGTTGAGCAGGACAGCCTGACTAGAAGAAACCCAAACTGCAGAATTCGAAGACAGGCTGCTGTTATGGCACGTGGGCTCCTCACTTACCTTCACCACACCAAACACCTTGAGAGGTGAGCGACCATAAAGATTTTAACTGGGCATGGAAATAACTAGCAGACAACAGCTACAACAGGACAACAAAACAGGAAAAGAAAACAACAGACTAGCGATCAGTATTGAACTGTGATACTCGCCCAGTACCTGATCCTCTGCCTAACTTCCTTCAGCCAGCAAGTGGCTTTGTCTGAGGCTGGCAATTTGCCTGTGTTTCTTTTAAACCCCAGAAGACAAGATCACTTCCATCTATCTTGTTCAACCTGCAAAAAATGGAGGGGCAATCTTCCTTCTCTGGGCTGTGGTTTTAATTGCACCAGTCATTTGTAGTGTTCAGTAGATTTATATTTCAGGGGAAGGGGACACTTTTTATGCTCCTGTCTCCAGTAGTGGTCATAACATGGGTCAGACAAGGAGATCCCTGCTGGGACTCCTTCCTCCTCTGCCACTGAAAGCAAAAGGGCAGCACGTAAGTTAACTGACCAAATTGTCCAATGGCCTCATAATGATAATGTTTGAATGTTATTTGTGTTCTCTCAGCATAAGGAATGAGGAGACAGTGGAGGAGTGGTCGACACCAGCCCAGCACAGACCTCTGGGGTGACCACAGTGCTTGGTTGCAGAGGGTCACATCTTCTCATGAGGCGATGAAGACCATCTTTCCACAACACCGTTTCTGTTTGTTATAGTGCTGGTGGTGAGTGAGAGTGAGCAGCGACACAGATGCAGCACCAGCTCCCATGGGCCGTGATCGCTGGTGTTTCTGGCCAAGACCATAGAGCATCCCTCCCAGTGAGCCCAGCTCCATGGTCCCAAATTCCAGGACTGCAGCTCCAAGTTCACTGAAATCCATGGGCAAATTTCCACTCGCTTCAAGAGTGCTGGCATTTCAGCCAATTTTTGCTTCATGTGACCAGATGCCACACTTACCCAGTCATTATTTTTGCCCATGTAGCAAAGTTTCCATTAGTATTGGAATGACTTTCACCTGCCTTTGGCCTAGAGCAGGTGGGGTCTTCATACCTGGACAAAGAAAAAAAAACAACCCACATTTGTCCTGTATTTTGAATTTAAAAAAAGAAAAGAAAAAGGGAAAGAAAAATAAATAGAGGAAGATGAAGCCACAGGTAAGGAGGCTAGGACACCTGAAACGAGTAAGTCCTGAAGAGGTGGAGTATTAGAAAGACAGTAGGTCAAAGCTGCACGTTGAGTTTATCACCAAGCTTTTTGATTTTTATATAGTTGTGTCATCCATCACAGGGATGTTTTCTCTAAATGAGTGAAGTGTATGGCAAGCTGCCCTTACAGTTACGTGCACACACAGGAGTAAAATGCCTCGTCCTAAGTTTTGCCAGAAATTTCCGAGTATGCTAAGAACACAAGGAGAATTTTTTCTGATTCCACTTACTGTAGGAACATGCTTCTCCCCCTGGTTTTATAGTAATTCTGCTCTGAAGGTGGGACATCAGTTGGATTCATTATACTTCATTTATCAGGTCTGCAAAGATACACAGAAGGCATCCCTTGAGGGACGGGAAATTCTGATACTCAGAGAAATAAAATTTAATATCTACTTTGCTGGTGTAATGGAAAATTTTATTACTTTCAGAAATATATTTCAAGTTGGGAGACAAAGGTTTTAGGCAGACCTTTGAGAGAAATTTGTGTTTTATTGAAAATAGATATAAAAGTAGATCAAGTTTCTTCCCATACATACCTTGGTCTGCTTCAAGAAGTCATTCCAGCTTATGAAAAATCTGAGCTTGTATACCTGGTAGGTTTATCAGAGGACATCGTACAGGTAAGCCCAGTATTTACTTTAAAGCATCCCGAACACTGGGAAGTGTCTGTAAAACCAGGCAAAAGAAAACAAGACTAGACAATTAGAAAATGCATGGTGACCAAAAAAATACATATGACAAACACCTGGGCAAATATCTCAGATGCTGTAATATAATGTAGCAGCAGTAACTTCAAGCAGACAAACTGGAACTGGTGTCTTGGGAGACATGAGCACAGATTTGATTTCTGCTCTTTTGGCAGCCCCTAAGTAATGAGCTAAGATTTGATACCATTGCCTGGAAGTTAATGTCTCAGAGTAAAACACCATCCTCTGGTGTTGACACTCTTCTTACTTGCCAGCAGACTTGCAAAGCAGAGTGGACAGGACATCACTGGTGATCTTCAACTGTGGTGAATCTCTTAGATGGGCCTCCCATCACCAAGAGGGTCTGAGACATCCATCTCAGTGCCCCAAAAAGATGCAAAGGTAGGTCCAGCACAACCCTGTAATGGGCTGTAGTTGGCACAACTGCTAAGGAGGTTGACTGTCCTGGATGCTGTTCTGGGATGGTGACAAAATGCATCAGACCTGCTTCAGCCTCCAGTAACAAACAGCTTGAGAAATGACAGCCTCCAGGGAAAAAAAAATAGTCTCTTTCTGAAGCATATCTGGGAGTGATGCTACTGTTAATCCGTACCATAAAAAAAAATCCTTCACCATAGGAAAACCAATATTCCTCCTATTCTTCTGGACAGATCCATTCTGCCACATCTTCCCAGTGTTCACCAATATGAACTCCTCTGTGCAATTCCCCTGGCCCCAGCATACATCAGCACCACTGCCCTTGTCTCCATTGTTCAGGTCAGTCAACATCTTCCCATACTCCGTGCATGGACAGTGCGCGAATGGCTCCCTGCCCAGAAGGTTTCCTGACACAGCTCTATTGGAATGAGCCATCTTCCTTCCTGCTGCTCTTAGGACCAAAAGCACCTGGTTCTTCTATATCTCCCTACATTCCAGCCAACATATAGCATTTTGTACCAGAGAACAGGCCGTACATGGACCTAGGTTAGCAAACACTCCTGTACACTTTCAACTTGATGGACAATCTGAAAAACTGGAATGTCACGTGAACAGTTTCCATTGCATCTACAAGAGAAAACTAGCAACAAAGTGATTTGTATGGGGAAAATGCCAGAGGGGACTCTTTTATGCTACTGGAGCTCGGTGGTGATGCTTCGCTAAGCTGAGCACTGCTGTTGATAGCAGATCTGTGCCAGAAGTGCCCTGGGAGTGGAGAGAGAGCAATTGCCAGAAATTGTGGGAATAAGACTCCTCCAAGGATTTTCCAGTAACATTCCCAGCTGAGCAGTTTCCTAACTGGATAGTTTAAAATAAGATTTTATATTCTTTGTCTGGGACATTTAGCTCCTACAGGTTGTTTTTATTGGTTGAGTAGTTTGGGTGATTCCCTTTGCTAGCTGTGACTCCCTCCAAGGCAGCTGGCTTGGCCTTTCCTGGGAGGCTTGTGCTCTGGTGCTGATCTCCTGGCTTCCTCAAGCCTCCTAAAACCTTCTGAAACCTCCCCTTGCTCAGGAGCCATCCTCCCCAGTCACGCCTGGCTGTAACCACCCTGAGAAGCACAGTTCCTTCAATATGAAGTTGGTGTCTCGTGTCATCTGGAGTTGCCACCGCTTTTTGAGTGTGTGGATGACCTTGGCCTCTGGCATTTCAAATGAAGGCTCCGAAACAGCTGGCTAACCTAAATCCAGATCAAGAAGGAACTGGACAGTTACTTTCAAAGTTTTGCCACGTACCTAAGTTACGTGGGAGCGTTGTTAAGATGTGGTCTCATTCTAATGAGCAGGGTGAAGGCATCCAAGAAGCCTCTTCTGCCCAGAATACCTTTCAGATTGGAGGACAGAAGAGGAAGAGAATAGAAAGAGTCTCAAAATCTGTTTTCTATACAACTAAACTTCTCCATGGCAAAGAAAGCATATGGTATGAATGCAGAAACTCATTAGTCCAGACCTTTGGGAGACACCATGATTAAGCAAAACAGAGCCAGATGAACATTTGAGAGAAACAACAAATTGCCAACATTGGAGAAAAATAACTGAGAGACATGTGACTACAGCCACAGACTCATGAAAAGAATACTCAGGAATGTGATTTCTGTGAAAGACTTGTTCTAAGAAAGGTTTTTGGCTCTGTGAGACCAATCCAGGTGTGGAGGGAGCAGGTTAGCTCAGTCCTCAGCGGTGGTGCAGATGGATATTTAGGTTCGTAGCAGAGGACTGATGACATTTTTCTGTGGACTGTACTCATAGTACTTCAAATACCTCAAGAATCTAAGATGCTTCCCTGGACTCCTTAAATTCTTGGTCCTTCTTTTTACAGCCAGGTTCTCTAAAATTAAAATACCAATGCAGAAATGCTATGAAGATAAGTTTCCTTCCCCTCCCAGGAAGAAAAATGGAGTCACAATTGAAGATAAATACATGTGACCTCACACACGTCCTTCAGTCAGCAGGAAATTAACTCCTTTAAATCTTCTTTTCTTGGCCTTTTGCCCACCATTACATGGCTTTCATCAAGAACTCATACCTCCCAGACTTTATTGTGCTTCTAAACCCTAAGCTGCAAAAGAAGATCTAATTCAGCCAATTGGAGGAAAAAAATACGGAGAAACTACAGTTTGTAAGGGATTATTTTAAATGCTAGCTGGTTCTGCTACACTTCACTGGGATCTAGAAGCTGGTTACAGGAGGACGTGTTTTAAACACATGCAGACTATGTATTGTGGTGATGATCTGTCAAATTATGAGCCAGTTAGTTCTGCAATCAAACTTCATAAACATAGCGCCTCATCGCTACCTGTACCTTTTGGTTAAACTAGATTTCTCTAACCTGTGTTTGGAACAGAATTATTTTGGACAGCATCAATTAGAAGTTGAAGTTTTCAAATAACGTACAGTCTTTGTAGTAGGCTAGTCCAGTGGCCTTAAAACCTTATTCTGGCTTTGAATCTCAGTCCAAAATGTACTGTAACATTTAAAGTTACCTCTTTGGATGTAAAACCTGGTGCTAACTTGGTACCTGTCCATTGGAGTAGGCGGAAGGGAGCCATGGATGAGCATTCATTACTCACATCTGTGTAATATTCAGGTGAAACCAGCCTGATTTCTGCTTAAAGGTTGCATTGTTTTCACGTTCCTACTATAAAGCATACAGATATCTTTTTTTGTCCATGGGCCTTGTCCTGGTGCTCTAGTCTAAGTCTTACCCAAGTGGTGAAGAACTGATTGTGCATCAGTGCCTTGGGTGCAAGGACTCTGTCCTGACTGTGGGGCTCTTGGTGAGGGATGCTCTCTCCACCTTACTCCTCACGTCTGCCACAGGCAGATCATGATGTGACAGGGAACAGGGTGTTGACTTTCTTCTGCAGCTGTGATGTGCTCAAGGTGATGAGATATAAGAGTGAAATGTCAGGGCACATACCTTAATCTTCTTCACCAGGTTCTCTCACATGGGCTTCACCC
Organism: Falco punctatus; assembly: GCF_963210335.1. Taxonomy (NCBI): domain Eukaryota; kingdom Metazoa; phylum Chordata; class Aves; order Falconiformes; family Falconidae; genus Falco; species Falco punctatus. The sequence continues at coordinate 21,265,081 of NC_137582.1, read as the reverse complement.
TGCTTAGCCATGATCAGGCTTTCCAGTAGGATGGGCTGGGAAATTCCTCTGCCAGAGGGGATGGAGAATGGGCACTTTGTAGTCCAGGTGATGTGTCAGGTGCTGTTCACAGAGAAGTGTTTACACACATCCTTTCACATCCCTGAGGAAACCATCAGCTCCTATGGAGTAGGCAAACCCTGAGTCCAAGGTTTTCAGGGAACTCTGGGCAGTTCACAGCTGGGTACCAGACCTGGTGCCACCACATAACAGCATCCATTTTCCCTTTGGGAAGTAGAACACTCGGGCCAAAGTTTTTACCTGTGTACTTAGAAATTATGCGTGAGCTGGTCACTACCCTACGGGAATCCAGCAGCTGTTGTACCCTTCACAAATACTGCTGTCTCCCTCAACCAGACATAAACACTGATACCATGTGTGCGTTTTCTTTACAGATGACAAGTTATAAATCACACGTACTACATTGCCATGCATCCAGGCATTTTTCAGCCCAGCTCCTCTTACCATAAGGAATAAAGTCTTAGGTTCAAAAAATTGCTGCTGTTCAGTTGTTAACTAAAGCCACATACATTAATACAAAAATAGAAGTGCCACACGTAGGAGGCAGGAGCATGTAACAACAAAAATCTAAAGAGTAAGAGTAGTCTCGTCTTTCCTTCCAGTATGGCAAGCATGATTTGGTTGTGTTTTTCCAGGAATGATGCCTTATTTGCATGTGAGGTAAAGGTGTGCTTTGCTTTACAACACAGAATGAGCACACGTAGCCTTGGTTCCAGAAATCTGGTCCTTTGGCAGAAACGTCTTGGCCCTAAAATTAAGCCGAATACTCTGTTACAGCTGAAAAACTGGGCCTCGGGGACCACAGGAACGGAGAGACGTTTTGAATAAAGACTGCCGAGACAGCATGTTCATATTTGTACCCGCGGATCTTTTGAGCAGACAGGTAACTTTGTCTTATCCTTGTCCCAGCAGCCGAACTGCAGGCCCTGGCTCTCATCCTGCTGAATCCACCTCCACAGCTGGCAAACTTTATGCCTCCACCTCGCTCGCAATGAAAACCCACAGTTCTCTCACTTTCAGTCCAGCCTCAGAGCTTCAGAGTCCTATGGTTCCACTCTACGTATGCCCAGCACATCTGGCAGGATTTGGTACCCGCTGCACTTCCCTCGGGCATGAATGATCTGCACATCACGTGGAGCAGAAACAGCGTTACTGAGCCATAAGAAGAAAGACTGCCATAAATGCAAAATAATTTTAGACAGGGTTATAGGTGCACACCTCTAGCTAGACCTAACGCTCCTCCCGGAGGCAGGCTCAGCCTCCTCCTGCCCGGGCTCTGTGTGTTGGGAGCGATCAATCGGCACCCGCCCTCCAGGGAACAGCTCCTGCCCATCAGGACAGGGACTACAACGAACTGCATCAAAAGCTTCCTCCGCAGCTGCGTGCACCAGAGGCTGAGCTGCTTGCTTGGTTGTGCCACGTCAAAAGCAGTTCGCTGGTAATCGGCAAAACCTGTTGAACATCTGCAATGCTCCAATGGTCATGTCACCCCTGCCAAGGGAACAGCACAGGCAAGACAGGGGAATGACAGCGGTTCTACCGCTGATGTGACAGATGGTTTAAGTACTCCTGATACATTCCTCTTGCATGCAGCAGCTCTGCTCTTCTTGGATTTGGTTTTAAACCTTTTTAGGATCAGGACTACCTGCTCAGCTCCGAACAGAGCCTCCCTGTAATTCTGCAGGCTTGGTGGCAAAGGTGACAGAGATCCCAACCCCAATTCACACTGCAGGGAGCAGCCTGCCGCAATTAACAAACTGGAACTGCTTCCACAGCTGTGAAGATGAAACCTGGTGCTGGAAGCACCCGGTGTCTTCTGCACTTATTTCAGTCTTGAGAAATGATCAAGCAAAACCTGCAGCTTGTGTTGCTAAGTAGCTGCCACCATAACAAACCTTTTTGTGCCTTTTCTGGCTCATTGCTGCCTCCCTCAGCATCATCAAGACCAGCTACAAGTTTGCATTCATGTAATTACAAAAAGCGCAAAATGGTACACTTCATTTATTTTCGGAGTCTCTCATCAGTTATTTGACCAATCAGAGAAACGTTCCTACGTTAAGCATCACATGTGGCTTTTGAATCCAAATGCTAAGCTGCTTCTCCTATTTTTTCTCACAACATTGACTGTGGTTTCTTATTCCTTAAACATCAGCATTTCTTTTGTTTTGGAGATTAGTCCCGTAGTCAAGGAATACAAGAAGCAGCTTAATTTGCACAAAAATAAATTTAGCTGAACTTTTCTGCAAAAATGCTCAGTGGTGGAATGGTTTATGGTATTCCAAACCCTTCGTTTCAGAGTTAACAACCCACTGTGATGTGTGGCACATGCTGCCTGTGAAGTGCACGTTGACTCTATTCTGGCTTGCTCTCAAGTAACATGAGGACTGGATATATTAACATTCACGAAATGAACAGAAAGCAAGTGCAGACACATCCTCTGGCAGAGGCTGGACTTGAGCTCTGTCATAGAAATACCCAATTTGAGGAAGAACATTCAACTTCTGCCTTGGAAAAGCAGAATATTAATACTGGTGTGCAAGCTGACAATAAACATGCCAATCCACCAGTTTTAGGCAGTGCTAGGACTCCTGAATTCAAACAGTATTATTGGGAATAATTTTCTTAGACTGATTTAATACACATGCAAAGCTGGCACAGCCATCTGAAAAAGCAATCCTCACCCCTTCCCTTCTCTATTCTCCTGCCCGGTGCTTCTTGCGTTATGCTGGCACAAGTTTCTGTATGGCTGCCCAGTGCACAGGATGTAGGAATCGATCCAGGCGGAGGAAAAAAAAAAAAAAACAACCATATTTTTTTGGTGGGTTTTACCCTGAATCGGTTCCCACCATCCCCAAACCTAGATAACTAAATTGTACAAACAATTGCCAGCACTGCCTGGGCACTGCAAGGCACGGAAGGGGAAAGCACTCCAAGAAAGCAGCAGAACAGTTTGATTTCGGGAGGAGTCCTTGCATGGAGAACGCTACTGGCTTTAAAACCCCATCTGCTCTAGAAGGATGCTGAGTGTCATGAGCAAATCTGTGTTTCTCATCACATGTATTCTTGATCGATGTCAAACAACGTCTACAAACATCTGTGATTAAAGATCAACCATACAGTCCTCAATTATTTAGTGTTAATTTCGGGCTATGTTAACTATAATGGTTTTTTGTTATGATGTTTAACATTTTTATCAGAAGCAAAAGTTGGGCAAACAAGAAAAGCAGGGGGGGCTGGGGAAGGGAGAGCATGGATAGACCCAGCTCATGACAGCCAGACTACTTGTATCCTTCCTGTCTGCTGGGAAATAGCTAGGGCCAAATGAAGTTGGAGGCTGTGTTCTCCCAGAAAGGTTCTGGCACTTTATTCTACTTATAACACAACATTAATGTTAGTGTTTGGCTAATAAGAATATTTTCTCCTAGCTGAGTTTTTGGATTTTTCTGGACCCTGTATTAAAATGTTTTGAACTAAAACAAATGCAGAACTAGCTCCTGTGAGAATAACACAGGAAAACCTTCCCTTTTTCTACCTCCTGTTCCTGTCTCTCCAGTGGCTTTATCAGACGTTAGCAAGACATGCAGAGGCTTGTCTTTTCTTCCCTGTGTACCGAGACAATCCATTTCCTGGTCCTTCAGCTTTTCTTTATACTCATTTTACAGAAGTTTGCAGTACATAGCCTAGCAAATTCTTGTACGTATAACAAAAGAAAAAATCTTTGAAAAAGCACAAGCAGGAACATGATAACCACTTGAGGTAACATATTCCACAGTAGTGGACACTTGAGAGCTTTGGAAGCAGAAAAACTTACCAATCCCTCCCCCAAAAAGTAATGTTACATACCACTGTACAGACACACATGTGGCAGCGGGATGACAACAGGGAGTGGAGAACAGCCCCTTTAATTCTAACGACTTTTATTTGCAGGTGTAGGAGAATGTTAGCTGCAAAGACAAAAGCAGAAAAGGCAGTCTAGCACCTGCAAAAAGACAGGCACAGCTCAGCATCCTTAACACCGTATACTTGACCTTCCAACCAACACCCCTGAAGTGAAGCTGCACATGGCCGCTGCCAGGGAGGCTGCTAACCAAGTTGGTTTAAAATCCTGCAGTTTCAGTGATACCTTCAGCAAATTCTTTTTAGCCAGGTTAGAACCTGCCTTGCAAAACACCTTGTGAATTACCGAGTCTTCTACTCATACCCATCCCAGAAGCAGAGAGCTGTTCAACCTACAGATGTGGATCACATTACCTGCCTGGCTTCCTCCCTTCTGCCCCAGCTGGAATGAGAACAGAGCTCTCTCGAGGGAGAGCTGGAGCAGTGTCTTCAAGGTGGTCAGCCATACAGGGCAGCAATTCATTCAACAACTGAATTTCCTTGCAGGAGTATTCCCTTAGATTCATGGACTGTTTTCTTTTTCACCCACCAAAAAGGAGTAATTTGGAAAGCAGGGCATGCCACAGTAGTCACTGATGTAAATACTTCAGATTTGCAGACAGAACAAACCTGCTGACAGTGGGAAAGACAGAGCACCGAGGTATTCACAGCAGTTCTCTCCCCTCACTGGTGCAGTGTAACGCTATAGCAAAACACACCAGAGACATTCCAGCCTGAACGGTAAAGCAGCAAGGACTACGCTTTACAGTAATGTTATCCATCAAATCTAAATCCCTCACAAGACGACTCGTTTCTGACAAGTAAATGGTGTCTCACTGAACTGCTAGGAAAATGGCTTCTTATCTAGTAAAAACTAACTGAACACTTACAGTTAATTCCTTTAAAACCACTCAGACGTTTATTTGAAGAGGAACTATAATAAGATGCAGATGCTATACTTTAAGTACTCTAATATCTTTGTAAAGAACAGCAGTCATAGGGAAAACAGTAAATGCTGCACAAGATAGCCTTTCTGCATCTCGCCACCTGTCTGCACAACAGAATAAAGAATACACTTCTTGTAGATATAGGAGAAACGTAGAGCACAAACGCTTTCTCCATCACCGTTCCTTAGACCTCACTCAGCTGATCAGCCTACTCTCCAAGAAACACCAGGTCTGTCAGTGCTGCTCGCAGGCCACGTACAAAACCAGTAACAAATACTGTACGTTATAAAGCAGCGCTGGCATTCATCACCTCAGGTTACATTTACTGTCATCGGGCATAAACATTTGTGCAAAATCAACTCATCATAAGCACCGACCACAGTGGTGTAACAAAGAGCAAAACTGATGATAAAAATGTCGTAATTATTGATGTAAGAGGAAAAAGGCAGAAAAGCTACCTTCCAGGTAGCCTGAGTACCTGAGTTCCCATACTTCTCTCCTCCCAAAGGAATGAAAAAATCAAGTCCTTTCTTCTTGGCAGGCACATTGTATGCACACACACACACACGCTCAGGCCAGCACAACACAGGCCAGCCTGCATCCCACGAGACTTACAGCACAAACAGAATCAGCCCGGCTTGCTTCCACAGGTGGCTCAAAAGCAGCACTGGCACTTCTGTGTGGAGCCCAGATTAAGGCAGTTTATTGGATCCAGGCTGGTTCTTCAGCTTCCAGAGACAGCCCACGTCAAACAGAATTCATTACCCCGGACTCTGCAGCAGCTCTGCAGGTAACCCGCCTGACTCCCTAGGAGATTCGCTGCTTCTGTAGGCTTGGATCCAAATGTCTGGATCTACCAGGAACACATAGCTTCAGAAGCACCGACATACCCACACGGAAAAGGAATTCTAGAAGCAAGGGAACAGCAGAGCTAAAAGAATTCCAGCTGGGTACATTCCGGCATTCAGAAGGGACTGGCATGGAGATGAATCCCATTTTATAGACAGTCTCCCCTTATTTTCCACACAGACATTCCTAGCATAGAACGCTTGAACAAAACCACAGCAGGGCCAGTAAAATAACTCTCCTTCCTAATGGCAAGCAGTCTATTTACATATTCAAGCTTTGAATCTCTCAAAGACCTAAGTCGTTACACTTCCACTCCTAATACCCAAACCAACAAACTACCTGTAAAAACCAGGTCCCTACTGCAAAAATAAAAGGTATTTAAACAAGACACCTAACTAGTACCGTAACAGCTTATAACACAACTTTTATTAGAAAAGTTATACATAACAGCATCAACTATTTTCAAGAATATTAACCTTGAAAAGCAACAAAAACAGACTAAAAATGTGTAACAAGAAACTAATGACCTTTTCTATAATTAAACATTCAAGTTATCTACAATGTCTCTTTTTACAAAGGGGAAAATCATGGTTTTACAGGCACATCATGTTGAAAATAAAGCTGCAGTAACTTTATACAATTAAGTTTTTCAAGGATTATTAAAACATGGTCATCATGTAGTCTCCGATTTTTTTTAAACATTCACATAATTTTACAGTTGAGTATACACTTAAATTTCAGAGTCCCAAAATTATTTCACGAAAGTGCCAACATTAAAACCAGAACCTTCAGTGTGAATAATTTTGCCCTAAAAAAAAGTTAAGACAGGTTTCCATAATCAACATATTCACATGATTTCTGGTGCTACCTAGTCTAACAGTAAAGCTTCATTCTTTGTAAGTAAAATCAAGTGGGACTTTTTTACAAAACTGAGAAAATGTTTTGAACACAGGAGTGTGCATTATTGGAAAAATTGATACTAAAACCATAAATATATCCGAAGAGCCATTAAAACACTACACAATTAAGTGGAACTGTGCCCGTTTGTACTGTTTATTCAAGTTTGTTGTCCATCCGGTACAGGTGGTATCTGAATTTAGCATCTTTACAAAGGTAATCTGTCCAGCTTCTCTTAATCTTATCTTCATATGCCTGCTTAATAAAAATCAGATAATTTACAATCTAGAAGTCTGTTTTAAAAAGTCTGGAGTTTATATACAGCTCTAACAAACCTAAAGCACTTTGATATCTTAAAAGGTTTAAATGAAATTACTAGAGTTTTTATTTGACGCTTATTAACAGTAATTAGCCATTATCAGTAGTGGACCATAATGAGGTGATAAGTGAAAAGGAATGTTTCGTCTAAAATGCTTAACACGTGTTCTGTCCTTTCATGTATGCAACAGTATCACGTAGAGGAAGTGCTTTCCACAGACACCCGTTTCCCCTTAGCATCAAGGGCTACAAAAATCTGACTGCAAAAATGCAGTGACAAAGCAAGCTGACATATCAGGCACTACCTTTCATATTGGCAGCTTTAAGAGACCCACGGTATGCACAAAGATCTAGAGAAGGGGAAAAAAACCCACTACTATGAGAAGCAGACCGAACATCTTAGACGAGTTTGGCAAAGTTTTTAATCAGACTAAAGGTTGGCCGTTCAGGTTTTACCTGTATAGGATAAAAATATCACTATTGCATCAACTAGGCAAATTATCGTAAGACGTTTTCATTGATACTCAACATTACATGCACCAATATTGCACACATTGCTCTGAGTTGTTAAAACAATCTTTACCTGGGTCCTTGAGCTGTCTGGTTTCTGCAGTTGGAACTCAAGCCACCCACCCCAGCAGTTTCACTAAAAATTTAAGTGGAAAGTGGAAAATACAAAAACCAAAATAACCCCAAAAGAAAACCAAGGACTTTATACAGACAATAAAATCTAAACTTTCTGCAATGGTCTTGTGGGCCCTACAGATGGGGCAATACACGTACGCACTAGTGAAACAAACACTAGCTCTGCTGTATCTAACCATTCAAATAATATGAAATCTGGGACCAGGTGTTGCAATGATGTCACTGTAAGGCTCCTCCTGTGTCAGCTCTATAGCTTGCTGCTTTTTAAGTACCAGGAAACTGTAGAATTTTGCAGCTGCTTGTTTTCTATTTGTATTTCTGCACAGCTCAAGCAAACTGATAGATTCTGCTCCAGTTTTAGCGAGAGCTCTCTGAAAAACACAAACATTGATACCACAAATTAGAGAACTACATACCAACAAGAATTCTGTTTGTTGTCACCCCAGGGGCACTGAGGGATTGGGAAGGACTCTGCATTGCACGGGGACATTACAGTATGTACATCAAAATTTCTATAAGGATCTTATCTAAATGCAACCAAGTAAGCTTCCCAGAGATGTGTGAAAAATATCAGTCTTGAACTTATTTCAGAAACACCGTAGTATAGCACAAGACTTTATTTCTGCACCAATAGCTAGCCACTCTTTGACTACAGGACTATTTTTAAACAGGAATTAAAAAAAAATAATCCTGGTTTATTTCTCAAAATAAAAATAATTCCAAAAATAATCATGATCTTTTGTTTAAAACAAAATTTCAAGAGCTAAGGTTCTTTAAAAGATGCATAATTTTCTCAAGGTGAGAGCCTTTTTATTTCTAAAACTCTTCCGTTTGTCTGAAACTAAGTACCAAAAATCGCTTACATTTTTTCAAAGTCTTGGCCAGAATATTAAAAAAAAAAAAAATATCAGGAAAATACATCTGTTTGCTGGCTAGAACAACAACTGACGTCTTCAATTTAAAACAGAACCGTCTGCTCTGGAATACCTACTAGATGAAAAGATATGAGGCTGGCCAAACAAAATTACTTTATATTAAACAGATCTTAAGTTCAAATCTCATTACTGACTTAATGTTTCAGCCATCCAGTGTGATGCTCCTTTGGGCACATGGAAGAAAGAATCGGAAAAAAAAACCCCAAAACTTAGACATGGTCCAAAGAGAACTCTGAAGTTCTTTTCAGAAATTGTGATGAAACATTCAGCAAGGAAAACATTACACAACATTACCAACTAAACATCTGTATACTTTAAAAATTACTTTTAAGCAACAGTTGTACTGATTTGGGCTGGGACAGTTGATTTTCTTAACAGCAGCTCATACAGTTCTATGTTTTGGACAGGAAAAAATGTTTTTGTTTTGGAGCAAGCAGGCTGGGGGGTACACAAGTTGGGAGGGGACAAGTTGTCAGCCAGGACAGCTGACCCCAACTGACCAAAGGAATATTCCATACCATATGACATCATGCTCAGCAATAAAAGCTGAAGGAAAGAAAGAGGGGGTGTGTGTGCATTCGGGGTATTTCCCTTCCCAAGTAACCATTACATGTACCCAAGTCCTGCTTTCCTAGAAATGGCTAAATGTTTACCTGCAGCTGGGAAGCAATGAATGAATTCCTTATTTTGCTTTGCTTGAGCACATGGCTTTTGCTTTACTTATCAAACTGTCCTTATCTCAACCCATGAGTTTTCTTGCTTTTACTCTTCTGATTCTTTCTGCCATTCCACCCAGGGGTAGTGAGCAAGCAGCTGTGTGGGGTTGAGCTGATTACCAAGGTTAAACTGCAACAACAGTTTAAAACAATCTCACTTAAACTAGCAGAATTCTTGCAGGTCTGCAAAAGAACTAACTTAAATCATACTAGTTTACAACATAATCTGAACTACATGTAAGTGTATTTAAGTGTCATAAAGGCTATTTAGGAGTTTAAAATTAAGGTTTCACTGTTTAGAGATGTAAGCAAGTAATTCTTACAGTATAACTCTAGTAACATTGTCCAGAAGTGTAAAGCTTTTGCTTGATTAGATTATACTTTAGAGAAACTTAATAGAATACAAAATACTGCTAAATGTCAGGTTACTGAAAACTCAGCAGCACACACACCCACCGCCTGGCAATCCACTATACTGGAAGGTCAGAGATACAGTAATGACAATGAGCTTTTATCAGCAAAGATGGAGCCTATCAATTTCATAAAAAAGTGAGGACAACTTTGGCAAACAAAAACAGCCTAGAGAGATGGAACCGAAACACTTCAGTGACAGGAGAATCTCAGGAGTTGCCAAAATGTTTCAGGGAACAAAGGGGTAGGTAGGAACCTGTTGTGATTTAAACCCAACCAACAACTAAGTACCAAGCAGCTGCTTGCTCACTCCCCCCTCCCTCCTGCAGTGGATAAGGGAGAGAATGGGAAAAAGGTAAAACTTGTGGGTTGAAATAAGAACAATTTAATAACTGAAATAAAACATAACAACAACGATTGTAATGAAAAGGAGATAAAAAGAGGAATAAAACCCAAAGGGGAAAAAAAACCCCTCCCAACACCCAAGCGATGCCCAATCCAGTTGCTCACCACCCACTGACCGATGCCCAGCCAAGTCCCCCAGCAGCAACTGGCAGCCCCAGACAACTCCCCCCAGTTTATATACTGAGCATGGCGTTCTATGGTGTGGGATCTCCCTTTGGCTAGTTCAAGTCAACTGTCCTGGCTCTGCTCCCCCCAACCTTCTTGTGCACCTCCTCGCTGGCAGAGCATGGGGAAGTGAAAAGTCCTTGACTTAAGAGTTAAGCACTACTTAGCCACAATTAACACATCAGTGTGTTATCAACATTATTCTCATACCAAATCCAAAATACAGCACTGTACCAGGTACTAAGAAGAAAATTAACTCTAACCCAGCCGAAACCAGGACAGAACCACAAACTAGACTGAAAGGCAAGGTAGTCCAAGAACATATAGAAAGACCTATATGCAAACAGCAGTTTACGCTTAAGTTCAGTGTATACTAGGGGTGTTCAATTATCTTATCAGAAAAAAGCTCTTCAGTTCTAGCAAGCAAGAACCCATGCTACAAAGATTATCTGTCTGCAGACTGCAGCCACATACTCAAAAGTAATGCTGAACCTTCAGCCACGGTCAGATTCCTGCAGTTATTGATTCAGCTTATCATAGCGTGGAAGTTTTCAAACTAGCCTAGCCAGGAGTAAACGTCCTGTAAAATGGTTTTATCCCTAGACCTTGATGGGGTTTGCCTAGGGTCACAGAGCACAAAGTCAGAGGTGCTAAGGTTTCATTAAAAACACAATAAAACCCAATTATTTTAAAATTTGAATTTCTGGGAGTCGTACTTGCACATCCAAGTGTGGACACAAAGGTTGATAAACATATTAGGTGAAAAAAAATCACCTTGAGACGTTCTTTGGGAAAAAATGACAATTATATTATGATTTAATCAATCACAAGCATATTTTTTCTTCTTCTCCAAGACACAACTGGTATTTTAAGTCCGTAACATCTACTGCAATAAAAACTCTTTCTTAACCTTTTAACTCAGGTCAAAAGTGTTGGTAAGCACACTCACAAGCTACTTCAAGAGAAAGGAAATCATCACAAGTACCTGAAGTCCATGAAGCATTTGTTGAGTCCTCTTGTTCCATCTCCTTTCTTCTTGATCCTGATCACCCCCTGTGCCGTCTTCTTCCTGCAAGCAGCCAAAATTCACACATTTACAAAACAATAATATTTTCATCCACTGAGTCATGAAATTAAAAAGTTATTTCTAGATATCACTAGAATTTTTTCTTTTCATCAAGCCAGGTTCGGACAACTTGAGTCACAGGACACATCTGGAAAAGGAGGAAATGGGACAGAGGAAGATACACATGTAAGCTGATGCACCATAGTAAGGTTGCCTACTGCTATGATTATACCTCAAAATGCTGTGCTGACGATTAGTAAAACAAAGAAGTTCAGTCACAACAGCTGAATGAGAAGAGACACTTCAGTTTAATCCTGGATTGCTAGTACTGACCACGGGCTCAACAATGCTTTTATTTTGTAAACACTGATAAACACAGCCATGTTCTCATTTCACTACGGGAACAGAACCATTGAAAAGGAAAACAGGTTGATGCTAAAAGCCGCAAAGGCTGGCTGTAGCAACTCAGCTCCCCATGTCCTATGGGGCATTCACCTACACAGAGCAGTGTTTATGGAAGATGTGTTACATACGGCTTTTGAAATAAGAACTTATTTCATATCAGCAATTTTTAAAAAATGACCACAAAAGAGACACATGCAAGCAATATCTGCTTTGTTTCCAGTCTTAACTCGAGAACCTCAAACAGTGCAGAAAACCCGTACTTCACATGTCCAGATACACTTTTTCCAGCAATAAAAGTTTTAAAAAACCCAAAGACTATGCATTTTGGGTATAAAATAAAAAGAATCAATGAAGTTTGATTTTATATCCCCAGAATATTAAATATCGTAGCTAAGAAACAACTTATCATATTTTAGGACATGGATGGTTTTCTTACCAAAATATACTCCTATTAAGTGGCATGAGCTATGTAAAATGGAACCATAAAATGAAGGTGAAACCTTCTTGTATAAGGCATAAATATATAGTGGTTTGATCCAACCATGTGTAAGAACAGGAGAACTCTCTAATTCAAAGCAGAATGTATTTATGCTCTTTATTATAATTATGTACATATATAATACATTACATTACTAAATGCAATAATATAATTAATATTAACTTGTTATTTTACAATCTACATTTCCAAAGGTTCTACTTTCCCAAGTAAGGACCGAATATTTTTTTCGTATGCCATTTAATGAATCTACAGTCAAATAGTGCTGGGGAACACATAAACCATTTCTACATAGAGTTCTTACCTCCTCTTCTTCCTCTTCCTCTTTCTCCTTTTCTTTCTCCTTCTCTTTTTCTGGCAGAAGTTCTAGCTCTGGTATTAGCTGGCAAATGTTTTGAGGCTCCTCTGGAGGCATTTCTACAGGTGGTATTTCCAGCTGTTGTGATGGTTGATGCTTTAAGAGTACACAATACAGTTAAACCAATAGCGTAATTTTATCAGTGCTTTTACAGTAACACTAATGCTACAAATCAGTTTCACAAAATCTAAGCCTCTAAATCTTAGCCACTTGCCAGAATTTTTAATTTTTGAAAAATGAAAAGCAATGTGTTTTGTTTTGCTGTCCATACATCTATTTTTAATCCTTTAGATTCTACTCAAACCAGAAATTACAAATACGACTATAAAGGAAAAAGGTTTTCCAACAGCTCCACTTAGTCCACCATCCTAACAACTGATCTCATTTCTTGGATCCACACATGCAACTTTAAAATCCCACATAACCAGATGCTGTGCTATATGAACACACTTTAACTCACTGGAACAAGACAACTTCAAAATATCAAAATTATGTTCTTTGCAATACAAACACGAAGGAATTAAAATGTAGGTACTTTGTAAAGCTTCAAAAAAATGTATGAGTGACTTTGGTGTTCAAGTATCACTCAGATGATATTTATATAAAAAGGAAAACCCAGAAAAGCAGTTTAACAGGATTTATGTAATCATTTTTAATAAAATCAATATATAGTATTCTCCCCCTGCACCTATACACAGTTAAGTGTCTACCAGTAAAGTTACCCTGACACCTGGAACTGTTTATACACACACCCTAAAAAAGCTCAAAGTAATTTCTGGTTTAGAGTCATACAGCAGGTATCGCTACAAGGATGTTGCTAGAGGCCTGATCTGGCTGGTGTGATCAAAGAATTCCCAACACACATCAACAGCATTGACTTCAGCACAGTCTGTCAATGCTAGTTTCACCAAATGACATGGCCAAGAGGAGCACCAGCTGCCACCCTTCTCACAGTCTCATTCTACAGCAAACAACCTGTTAGCCAAGAAACATCTGAGAAGTGGCGTTAAAAAAATGCATAAATACGAGAAAGCATAAACCAGGACTGTTCTCACCAGGTAAGCATTCGCAAAAATAATACACTTTTCATTTTGCCCATTTCCTCTCCCCTTCAAAAATATGGTTTCCTTTCACGCTGCATCACGGCTTTTACAGAAGAGGTAGAGGTGAGCTGGTTTCCAAGTCCACTCATAACTCAACTAGGAAATCCTTCCTGAAGACCAAAGTTTTATTTTGAACCCTTAACCCTGGAACACTAGAACTATCTTAAAAAGCAAGTTTGTGCAGCTAGCACAATCCTTCGTCAGCGAAAGCTGTCCTTACACACTTGCCAAGCAGGAGAACTTGATAACTTTGTAAACAATACACTTCTTGAAAACTTCTTTTTGGGAGGAAACAGTGTTATTTCTTTATCCTACCTGCATTTTCAATGTTTCCGTAAGCTTTCCACTTAAGAAAAACACCATAAAGGTTACACAGAAGCAAAGATTCTGACATTATTCCAGTGTATCTCATACCACAGAAAGCTAGTGCCTCAGATCTGCATCACTTCCTGCTCAAAAGACACTACCCATCTCTCATTCCCAAAACAAAAAAACCCGCAAACAAAATCTTACTCACAGGTAACACTGGCTCTGGTTCTACTTGCTGCAGTTTGCGTTTAACACCTGTCTGAGGTGGTGGAGGTGGCATAACAGATTCGTCCAGGTTGGTTCTGCTGCCTTCCATCATCGACTCTTGTAAACGACTTGGTTCTTCCAGAATAGGTTCATCTATATTCCAGAACAAACCCAGTTTTAATTATTTTGGTACATTTTCAAATTCCATTACTAAGTCAAATCTGCTATTAATTTTGAATTAAGCACTCTTAATAGCCTGCATAGATTTTGCAGTGACTTAAAGAAAACTGGTACAGATGTGTATACAACCGGATCCAATACCCACTTAATCCACTGGATCAAACTGAACCTCTAAGTGTCTTCTACTTCCAGGAAAAAAAAGCTGTTTTAAGTCATAAACTGTATAGCAAGCTAAATAACCATTACAAAGCCCTTTGCTTCATTCATAATCTTTAGTGACTTAATATAAAGCACAAACAAAAGAAGAAAATAAGCTGAGGAAAAGCAGAGCATCTTTGACAAGACACAAACCAATAACATCTCGTTGCTGCTGTTGCTGCTGCTGTTGCTGCTCCTCTCTGGGAACCTCTGGGTTTTCAAAATCTTTAAGGAACTCATCAAGGTTGTCAGCTTCTCCACCTTTCCTCCTCTTTCTTAGGTCTTCTGGTACCAGAGGTGTAAGACAACGAGTAAAGAGCTACAGGGGAAAAGTTACATTATTCACTATTGTAGTTCTCAGTGTCCTTAATTTAATTTCAGATTAAGTAATTACAGGCCATCTTCCTTTCCCAGTTTTTAAGCTCCTCTCCAACAGTAGTAACATTGTTTTAAAAATCATTTATTTCTGTAACTGATAACACCAGTGCTTAAAATATTTATCTTAGTTGATTTAGTGAGGTGGGTTTTTTAAATGATGAATACTGCTATCCCTGTATCATTATTCATATGCTGAGGTTTACTATATAGGAGGCACAATCCTGAATATAGTCCATTTAGAAATGAACCTGCACAAAAACATTACCTTCAGTAGCCTGTTATTCCACAAAGGCTGTGCAGGCAGAGAGAAAAGCTTTTCTACTCCACCAGTTTCTTTCCACATCATCAGTTTCTTAGTAGGAGGTGCCAAGTCCAAAGTCGTAACAATATCAGAGTAGTCACTTAATTGAGCTCGAATAGTCTTGCTATCCAGTTCTTTCACACTGTCCACAATCAGCTTTCTCTTCCTCTTTGCTTTGGTTTCCTTGACTGTTGAGATTTTTAGCAAGTAAAGAACGTTAGCTCAAACAGGTATCACACTGTAGAAGAATCCTGCAGCTTCTTTATAGGTCTTACTTGCCCATGTATGAAGCTGCCTCAAGAATCTAAGGCAACGTCAGCTTTGGGAGAAGGAATGAAAAGCCATAAGCACTATGAAAGGTCAAACACTATGAACGCTGTCCCATAACCTACAAGTTCTTCTTATGTATTCTTGTAGTTCTACTGAATTCACCTAAGCCTCAATACCCTCAGCTGCACACACCTCCCTCCCTCATGGCTTGCTTGCCAGACTGGTGTTTTTCAGCTGCAAACCCCTGAGAGATGTAAGGTCCCTCTGACAAGAGTCAAAATACCACATCAAGTTTTTCCCCCTAATCCCTATCTGAGCTTTGGCAGTGTTAATGCGGGTGGTTATCTTACCTGTACCTCTCATTCTGCTCTAGAATGACTATACTGTAAATTGCTTACAGGCTGGCCCTCTGCAGCAGACCCTGAAACTCTGGCAAACGCAGTCTTTTCTGGTCCCAGCTATCAGCTAGGACCTCAGTTGCCAGCTTGCCACCAGAGGGCAGCGCTAGGGCTTTTTAATTGGCCGAGCAGTAAGTCAGGGCCTGGAGGTCAGTCTGAAAACACAGGACAAACTACATTTTTTACAGATCTCAGGTTGTTGTTTTTTGAAATAAAGCAGGGATCTGTTTAGAACGAGCCAAATACAGTACCAGTTAAAATAATAAAGTGTCTTGCATGAAAGAAAAAGACAAGGAATTTCACTATTTGGCAGAACTTCAAATACAAAGATGCATCTCCTGAATTCAGTTGTTCATTAAAGCTATGAATCACTAGAGGAGCACTCATTTCCACATAAACTGTCACTCCTGGCCATCAAACATAGTGTATCAAGAACTGTACTGCACTAGATACTGTATTAGAATTTAAGACATGATGAGGTCTATTCCAACCCTTATTTTTAACTAGCATGTTTATCAAAAGCTACAGTATCATGCTGCTATACATACTAACTGCAGAAACTACAAACTAGTATCCTTCAGGACCATTAATGTAAGAGATCTACCTGGAAAGTACTGGAAGGCTACAGTTAGAATAAAAGGAATTCAGCACTTGGTCCTTGGTTTCTCTTCCAGCTGAGAAGTAGAGTCAGCAGCAGGGCTAGATATTCATTTCCACTCCAACAAGCTAAGGTGGTCTCTGATGACTGAAGTAAAATATTCCCAAATAGCCTACTCACCTGTTATGTCAATAGGCTCCAGAGCAAAAGCTTCCTCTTCATTGGGAACAAGCGTTGTCTGATCAGTCATAGTTGGTAACGGTTCAACTGGATCTACCGAGTCTGGGCTGTCTGGTCCACCCACTGCCAATTAAGAAAAAGTACCACACGCTATGTCAAAACATTACGAAACTGTGCTACCCTTCCCATCCCCTCCTCCATACCTTAAAGTGGTTTACCATATTTCATACTTTGGAGCTCAATGTGCTTTTAAGGAATTAGAATCTCAGTTAAATTAGCTGAAAACAAGTAATTCTAGATCTAGCCCTAGATCATACTCACTTGATACATTATCATCATCATCCATATCATCGTGGGGAGGTTGCTCTGGCATCATTACTCCACTTTCGGAGAGTGCAGGTGGGTCATCAAAAATACCACCATCATTATTGCTGAGAAGTTTGTCATCTGAAAGAACCACATAAAAGAATCAGTTTTGCGTGAAACAAGCATAGATGAATTTATGAAGATGTACAAATTTATGACAACACAGATAAAGATAATGCAAAGGTTAGGGAAACCTATATTTTCAATGCTGACACAAAAGCAATCAGCAGTGCTTTTCCAAGGCGCATTTCGGCTCAAATTTTGAGCTTACAGATAACCTTAATTGCAATACACTTGACACATACTTGATCTTACTAGGTATCGAGTACCTCACAGAGAAGCACTCAATGAAATTCTCAACATATTAATTAAACCCTTGGAAGGAGTCAAAGAACAAGAAGAGTTGCATGTTGATTTTTCTTAAAGAACATTACATATAAAATGGAAAAGACTCTGGATGATTTAATTTTACTTCACTTGAAATATGCCAATGCTTAACATGCT
This sequence comes from Falco punctatus, assembly GCF_963210335.1. Taxonomy (NCBI): domain Eukaryota; kingdom Metazoa; phylum Chordata; class Aves; order Falconiformes; family Falconidae; genus Falco; species Falco punctatus. The sequence goes on along the minus strand of NC_137582.1, from coordinate 21,247,540 downwards.
ACACATCATCTGTGTTGCTATAGCACTCATAAATCAGAATTCCATTGCTGAAAGCGTAACTTAAGAGAGAGATGCTGGCAACAAAAGCAGCAACCTGTCTTCCCAAGAACTAGTTATTGAGGCAGAAGGTAGGACAAAGAAACCCCAAATTTCTCAAACATACCCAATATTCCACCATCATTTCCTTCTCCAAAATTATCATCTTTGTATTGGTCTTCATATTCCAGGTGATTAGACTTCTCATTGAGGTGACTGGTGCTCTGTTCAGGTTCCAGTAGGAGATTGGAAGCACTGGTGCTCACTAGCATGTCATCCTCAAATGCACTACCTTCTCTCATCATCTCACGATCATCCATCCCAAAGTCACCTGCAAGAATATGATTTCACAGCGATAAACCCTGCAGAACCAAGATGCAAGAGACCTAGCTAATCAATCAACAAAAGCCCAAATGTAAGACCAAACTTCACGGTGAAAATACAGTTCAAACCATTATAAAAATAACCATCTCCTCTTCAAAGCATTTTATTATACTTATTTGAATTGATTTTAGCAAGATCCTACTACTAAATTTTAGCTGCGCTGAAATCAAGGAAATATGCCTTGAGACTGGCCTTCATGTACAGAGAGCAAATCAATACCAAATCAACACCACCAATACCTAGATTATCCTTTGAAAAAGGTTACTAAATTATGGATTACATTATTATACTCTGGAAACTAGATATTCAAATACAACTGTCTTTGGGCTTTGATTCAGATCTTAGAACACTGTTCTTGACAAGATACTGGGAAGATGTGAACTAGTCACCACTGACTGCTTCAGCTTTAGAAATCTAACAGTTTGACTGAAAACAAGTCTACGATTAAAGCATGGCTGACTTAAATTTTCAGAACATGGTGTGAATACAATAATTGACATAGTACTTCACTAATTAACCTGACTGAATATTCTTCAGCTTTATATAGGCAGCTAGAAGCTTGCTGAAGCTTAGAGGACCGTTTTTTTGGTAAAACTGTAACATACAAACTAAAAACTAAATGTATGGAGACACAGCATGTTTGATCTAATTTGTTTTGTATTTAGTGGGAATTCTGTAGTAATTGCAAAACCGTAACTTTACAGTTACCAAACTAGCTTAGCAACACATAATAATACACAAGATTTTTTTTACCAAAGTCATTATCCTGGAGGATACTGATGTTGCCTACTTCTTCTCTCATTGTAATTTCTTCCACTCTACTCTGGTTCAAACTGAACTGCTGGGCCACATCAATATCACTTAAACAAACAGAAGGCAATTATTAAAAAAAATCTCCATTAAAAAAAAAATTAACAACAGATAAAGCCTGCTTAGATAAATGTGAAATTGGTTCCTAAAAAGTACACTATATACATCAATTTATGAAAAAGCTGATGGTGAATACAAAATAGAGTAAGACCATTCATGGTTAAAACCTATCATCCAAATTGTGTAAGCTTCTGGGAAACATAGATACTCTTTACTGTGAGGGTGCTGAGACACTGGCACAGGTTGCCCAGAGCAGCTGTGGATGCCCCATCCCTGGAAGCATTCAAGGCCAGGCTGGATGGGGCTCTGAGCAACCTGGTCTATTGGAAGGTGTCCCTGCCCACAGCAAAGGTGTTGGAACTATGTGATCTTTAAGGTTGCTTCAAACCCAAACCATTCTGTGATTCCGTATTTAGTAACAGTATCAAGTTAAGACTCTTTGTGGCTTGTTACGGTATGCTTCTTTGAGTACAAAATTTTTACGAAGTTTCAGTCAGATTAGTATATACTCTAATTCAAAAAATAAACCAAATAGAACACTCAGTAAAGCAAACTGTATCACAGAAATTCCATTATGAATAATCCAAAAGGGTAACATCAATTCTTTAAAGATCAAGAACTATTCAAGTTGTAAACATAATAACAAGTAAACAAGTAACCCAGTAGTATTAAAAAGTTTGAAGAATTGTACCTGCCACTACAGAAGGTCAACAAGGACACTTCTATGCAACTAATCTTGCCTAACCTGCGAACATGTGATATAGACTGCCTTGCATAGAAGAAAAATTAAAACGATAACAACTATCTTGAGCTTTTCAAAAGCTTCTGTAAGGGCAGCTTTAACTTTGGTTAAAATTACATGCTACTATGAACTTAAATTCAATACAAAGATGATTGCATATTTGCTTGGTATATTAAAAGACTTAAGAATACAAGCTGCCTAAAGACTTTTTTTTTTTTTAATTCATCTATGAGTTTGCTGTTTAGAACCAGCTTCTCCTCAACTAAAAACAAGCATCATTTACATGGAAATAAAAAAAAACCAACCAAACCAAACTTACTCTAGATCAGGAAGTGGTTGGTCAAAATCATGAAATTCCTCAGGTAAGGTAATAGCATTGTAAGCAGCCTCTCTGTTTTCCTCAGGCAAATCGACAACCCCTGCAGAGAAGAACAGTCAGACATGAGTTCCCATTCCTTACAAGGACAGCATTTTTCCCTGTGCCTTCAGCATTGTTCCCCCTGCACCAGCAGAGTCTTTAAAATGCTGAATTGAACAGATGCTAGACACCTATGAAGAAACCTTAGATAATGTTAGTATTGAGATTCAGTCTAAATTCAAAACAGACCCTCAAGCCCTTGTACTATTTCATGTAACTGTGGAAGTCTCGAATCACTTCATAATGTTTGCATAGCTGCACAGCTCTACATTGTGCTAACACACGCACTGTATGTCATCACAACACTATGCAGGTACCTGCTACATAATCATTCTATCATGATGCTCCAGATAAGCAAGTTTAGTCCTACATTTTGGTTTGGGTAAACCAGTGGCCACAAAGTAGCCTGGTTTTGGGTAAAGAAGTGGCACCACTACTTTGCAACTGGTCATTTAGTCAGTTCAATTAGCTCTGAAAGTCCCAGCACAGTACTGACTGTACTCAGGCCGCACAAACTCTTAGGCTTCTGCATTTAAAAGAGCTGGATTACCTAAACCACATACATACCTTTTTGTATCATCCTGAGATGCTTAATCTGGTATTCAGTGGGCATTCTCAGAGCATGACTATCAGATTAGGCATCACATAAAAACTGAGCCAGCAGCTGGTGCCTCTCTCCTATGCAAAGGTTCAGAGGTCAGGACACTTGAAAGTGCATGGGAAATGCAGGTTCAATTCCTTCTGTAACTTGCAGAAGACTTGAGCTCTATGTTCTGTCTTCTGACCCACACAACACGGGCAATTCTGAGGTACAGATACTTCAGAAACACTCTGCCCACTGTGCTCCCCTCCACAATGGATACTCAAAGAGCCACTGTCTGGAGAGACCAGGAACCAGCACGAGTCTGCAGTTTACTCATCTTGGTACTTGGCTAGTAATGAAGAAACCTAGTCCATTCTTTCAGGGCTATCCAATATTTTAACCTGTTGGCTGCTTAAAATAAAACATGTAAATGATTCTCAGAGCAGAAAGGATCAAGACAATGCCTAAGCCACAAAGCTAGTAAGCTGAGGCACCTGTCTTTGTTCTCAGTTTGTTTCAGGTCAGCATAATGCTTTTTGTAGAACTTGTTTTAAGGCATTTCACCTTCTGCATGTGCTCTGTTGGGAGTGAGAAAACTGGGAAAACAGAGGATTGCCTTGTGAAATTAGACAAATTTATGTGTTCTCATCACCTGAGGCAGTTAAATGCAATAGTAAACAAAAAACTGGCAAGTCAATAAATTGCCACTGAAAGCTACATAAAGTTCAAAGCCTGAATCATGACACGAAGATCAGGAAGTGAAGATAAAGGCATTACCTACCTTAACTTTTCTCAAATTTACTGTTGCAACTGGGTTTCAAGAGTTGCCTTTCAAAGGAAGTCTTCATTAAGTTCAGCTTTTAAATCTATTACACTCATAAACTTAAAAAGGTAGAATATGATTCAGCAGCTGTGAGCATCCAGCAGCATCACTGCCACAGCCACACTCCAGCTGGAAAAAAGCCTCCCAGGCCAGAATTAAAGAAAACTATCAACTGTGTGTAAGCCAAGTAATTGCTGGATGGAAAGTAATCTCAGTTACTAATATGGCTCCCTATGTTCATGGAAAAAAATCTTAAGAGTAAGCAACAACAGAGAGGGAAGTTGAGTGTCACACATAAAATGGGAAAATATCTTTGTTGTGCACATACAGTTCACATTATTTCCGGAAACTAGAATGTGAAAGTGGCAAAAAACCCCAGCTTACTTCTATACTTTTTCGTAACTCATGGCAAAGCAAACTTTACCCTTGATGAGAAAAAGCTCCCTTCTGTGCTTCTATTCAGTAAATGTAACTGGCCCTTTTCAGACTTGTGACAGAAGGTAAAAAACACACAGCATATTTCCATTTAATATCATACACCACCAACAGCCAAAACAATAATTGAGGTTTTACAGAATCAGCACTGAATAAGAAATGTTTTCATTCAGAATTCAATTAGAAGTTGTTTTCCAGCATACAACTCAGTCACATAGCCAGCCTGAAGCTGGGCCAAAGAAAATAACTTCTCCTATAAACCTGCGTAACTTTATGTAATTCTTCTACAGAAATAAGAAGGTAGAACCATACACCTTCTTAATAAATAGCATTATGTAACTATGTAACTTTTCAGAGAGTGCTTAAAGACAGATACCTGGACGAAAAGCCATCTTAATCTTAATGAAAGCCTCATTACAGTCTGCAAGAAGATATTTTGCTTTCCTGTGGTAGATTCTAACGACACCTAGTAAGAGATGTCCTGAGGTTCGAAGTGCCATCTTCACCTAAAAACAAATGGAACAATCAGTGAATTAGATGTAGCCTATTTTTTTCCCTTTAATGAAATTTCAGTCAGCTTTGTATAAGTTTTTCAGTAACATCAAATATCTAAAACAAGTATAAAAATTAGCAGAAAACTGAAGACATAAAGGATGCAAAGTATACAGTTCAAAATAATACTCTACATAATATTTATGTATGACCTGCAAATATCAGTAAATTAGTAGCAGCTCACTCCAGGAATTCCCAAACACTGCTCTGTCTAGTTAAAAACCCTAAAAACCACATGACAAGACCAAACCCATTTTAACACATCATCTTCTGACATCTTTGTTACTTTAAATGTGGAAAAAAGTGAAAAATAAAAAAAATTGGACAGTCATATATTACAACTTTGTTAAGTAAAATATTGTTAAAAACTGTTCTTTGTTACTTCTCCACCTTCTGTCCTACAGTTCAGGAGAAAATCAGAGAGGAACAGTGGAAGATGTGGAGTGTCCATAAACAACACTGCCACATTAAAACAAGTTTAAATTCCTTTCCTTGTTAACCTCACTGGCTTTGCTATGTAATTGAGCATCTGCTGTGGGAATAGAGAACTAATAAAAAAAATTCCAGGGGAGGACTCTTCTTAAGTAGTTTAGTCTGAAAGAGCATGAGACTTGGTTTGGAGGCTACATGGAATAACTGTCTCTCAGAAAGATTAAGCCATACAGGGTTTACCATTAAACCTTAAAAGAACTACAAAATTTTATTATATACAATGTCTTTCTAATGTTACAGCTGATGAAAGTGTTACACAAATACATGAAAGAGTGGCTATCAATCTCTCCTTTTTCTAAAAGAATGCTGCAGCTCATTAACGAGTCCATGAACACTATGATTTTCTTTCTAAATGCTTCCAGAGCTGACACTGAAGCAAATAACTTTTCTGTAATAGTAAATATCACTGTGATTCTACTACACATTTTTTGTTTATACTTTTTTCAAATAGTTACTTTTCTTATAAGACATTCAGAAACCTGTTAAGTGACAAAAGTCACAACCATATTAGTCCACTAGTTCTTAAATAAAAAATCTCATTTTCATGAGAAGTAGATGGAAAAACAACGTTTAAAAACCCAAGTTCCTCAAAATTTCCTCTGGTTTCATGACAGCCATCCAGAAGTGTTATGTTCTTTCAGTTTTGTGGCTGTCTATTTGCTTCCCAGAAAACCAGAAACTAAAAGCTTCAAAAGCAAGGCTTCTATACTACAGCGCAGTGTTTTTATTATATGGAAAATGATCCTCCTGTAACCAGTAACATCACAAGCTACCACGATACTTCAAAACTTTTTGCTGTAGCTTAGCAGAAACAGGCTGAGCTTAGGTCACGAGCATAACAAGAGTATCTTACGCATTATTTCTACAGCTCCCAGTAACAGCACTGAAGTCGTCATCATAAGGCCTTTTGAGGTTCCTACTTAGAAAACCTGGGCCTTCCTCTCTTCCAGACATTTGCTTCTAACAATGCATGGTACATCAAGGTACAAGTCCTTCATTTATAGGAAGTAAACCATTTAGTAATTCAGTTGCATGATATTTCAGCGTTACAAAACTGACAAGAAAATACTCTTCAGAGTAAGAGTCAACAGCAACAGAGTACTTCACATGTGAACAGACCCTTCCACCCCTTAGAACAGCAACATTAAGAATTTTGTTTCAGCAACCCAAGTAGCAACTACCACCTGTACACACAATTTCTCTTCATTACAAAGTAACTTTCCATCAGTGTAAAATAGATACCTTTGGTGAAATGATACTCTCCACGCTGCTCTCCAGATTACATTCAAAAACATGCGCTTTGGTTAGCTTCTTATCCCAGTGGGCCGCCAGCCAGATTTTGGCTAGCGGCCCACGTTTGCTCAGGACAAAGTGGGCATAGAACATGGTCCCAGATGTCTAAAACAAAGTGCAAACCTGTAAAGAGAAAGCCATTTATTTTTTTCCTAGAATTTTTGTTATGAGGAACATCCTTGTAAACACATCCCTTACCCACAGTACGCAAAGCACATGTTTGTTTTTCAATTAATAAGGTCAGACTATTTGTTTAAAATTTTTAAGAAGCCAACACTCTGAAGTGGCCATGTAATAGCATATATATTTATTGCAGAGGAAATACAAAGCAGGAAGAACATCAACCAATGACCATTTACATAGTTTAAAAACACTCTACCATCCCGCAAGAAAAAAATCCTGACTATATTAAACTTCATGGTAATGATACCAAACTCATATAACGTAAACAAACGTGTCTCAGTTTTCAGTCCATGGTAGTTTTCTACCACTTCCATTTCTTTCTACTCTTAATTCAGTAGCTACTACTATACCAGTATATATTCTACACTGTTTCAGTAAAACATTTAGCATTATAGAAGACATAGTCCTAAACTTTTTGGACCTCACCGTGTTTTCTTAAACGGAAAGCTCAATTACATCTTCATTTCTGAACAGACTGCTCTCCATTTCATAATCTCTTAGTAATGCTTCATATTTTTTTATGTTGATAAAAATTTTTAAGTGTTGATAAAAATGGTAAGAAAATAGACCGCATTATTCCAAACTTCCTGAAGATTTAATTTTCTTCTTTCTCCTTTACCAGAAAAACAGATTTCCTTTTATCTATTTATCTAACTTTCTCACGGGGCTGATAAGATGTCAACACATCAAACCATGGGGAAGCAGAACAATGTATCTTATGACCTAAACATGCCAATTTCATGCATGAGGTAAACATAAGATTCAGCTCAACTACAAGTTTGAAAAAACAAAATTTGCTTTTAACAGGTGTAAGATTCTCCACAAACAGCTTCTTCTTCAGCGATACATGTAACTAGGGAAAAAAGAAATGAGAGGAGAACAGGAGAGATGCAACAAGTGCTTTTCAGTTTTTATATCCTCTGTGCCTATAGAAAAACTGCCAGAGGAAGCACAGCAACCCAATAGTAAAAGCAGGGCAGCTTAACCTGGGCAGAGCCAGTGTGAGCAGCATCAGTTTCTAGCCATAAAAAACCCCAGTGTTTCCTAAATGCATGCCAACCCAACTTATAAGCAAACAGGGAAGACAGCGAAACACAAAGCATTGGTAAACATGATAGCCAGAGACAGGTTCTCAGGAAGCCAATTCCTAAACCATATCAATTTACTTGTAGGTAAAACAAGTTTCAAAGCAGCTAGGGCACATCCGTTGATATTTATAGAGTATGCTTCATAAAAAGAAGAAAAGGAGGAGCACAATTGCGACTGTTAGAAAAATAAGTATAGGGGCAAAAGCAGCACTGGTATTACTGGTTCAGTGGAAGCACTTGACCTCTAGATACCTGGATAACAAATGAAAAACTGTCGATCTAGGGATAGATCTCTAAAAGTAAAGGCCAATATTCTTTTTTTTTCCTTAGTTTTTTTGAACTTATTATTTGATTTTAATAAATGGGATTTGAAGGAATATAAAGGATAGGGAAAATTATCATCATAGTGGTACCATATTCCATACTCTTATCCACTCATTGGTACTGTTCAACATGCAAGATGATGAAAGCTTTGAATTTCAGCTGCATTAGAGAACACAGTTGTTTGGAGAAGAGAACTGATTATCAAGCTTATCTGTCTTAATGACAGGCTAGCCACTGATTCTGTTCATAACCAAGAACGAACACAGGGGAGAGGATTTAAGGAAAATAAAGGCCACGTTCAGCTTCAGCTCAAGTTAACACAGTGGATAGGGATTAAAAGGATTAAAACTACTCTTAGGAGTGAAGCCAATAGCTTTGAGTCATAACAAAGCTGCAGATTAACAAAATGTTAATCATAAAAGCTAAAACATGACATTTTTATTTGTTGAGATTGTGTGGGGGCTAAGGACAGCACTGCACAAAGATGGACATAAGCAAACTTTTCCAGGAAGCACAACAAAACGATTTTGGAAGTCCCCTTAATCAATACATTATCTAAAGGAAGGTATTCTACTCCCCCCTCCCCAGTATTTTTTTAAAGACATCACACTGTCTCAAAGGTCAGCAGACAATTCAATCCCTTGTGCTTCTTCAAAGACTTCGGTATTTCTGTATATGCAGAGACATAACTTCACAGCACAGCATTTTGCTATCTTGAGTTGCTATCACAACTGTGGAGTGCTTTGGTAACAGCAGGCCTGTAAAGTACCGCTTCATATGAGGAACAAGGGAAAGCACAAACATACTGTTAACAAAACCACTTGTATTACTCTGCTAAGAACTTCCAACAACTGTTGCAAAAGATCCTACTTTGATTCATGGAGTTTGGCACAATTATTCAGCAATGTTTTACAATAATTAAAATATGTGGCACACGCTTCACAAAACTTCAGACATACAGTTAACTGTAACCCTGAAAATAGATTTCCTGTTAAACATGGAAACATACTATCTGGACAACTCTGACAAACAACTTACCACTTTAAACCCCAGACAGCATGCAAGCGTAAGACAAACAGCTATCCAAGATATCTAAGAGGAAGCAAGGTTCCCAAAAAAACTAAGGTGTCAGGATCACACCAAGGTTAATGATTTCAGAACTTTTTCATTTGGGTTTGTTTTTTTTTTGTAAACACACACACTGTGAATGTCTGTCTTAAATAACAGACAATCCAAGTACTCCCCATAAGGTGACTTAATATAAGACAATGGGTTTCAAAACATAGACTGTGTTAGCAATTAAAAAAGAGAGGCTGAAAACCACTGCACCAAGGGAAGGCACAGAAACAGTAAGAGGTTACTTGTGCTTTTTTCTAGGTTTGACTACCACTCAATACTGGAGTTATGGATCAAACCTATAACTTGCTTGTAAGACTAAAGAGATTATATTATATGTGCAGGGTACTGAAAACTTCTGGAGTGAATATGAATGAAAAATAACTACCCTCTAACAGAGGTCATCAGTTTCTCTTCATCCATTAATGAAGCCTTGCCACAGTGAAATACATGGAAATAAACAGTGAAAAATCAGACTACAAAGAGTTTTAAAGTGTGTTTTAAGATGAGCCATTATTAACAAACACTTAATTCCTTGAAGCACTAATTTCTGGTCACAATGTGTCACTTCCAGATTCCAGGAGGTGCTCTGCTTTGTATGGTAATACCTGGGTTACCAGCAATGGTACAAAGTTGAGCTGCAGCAGTTCAGCTACTGTTGTTTAGATCATCAGCACAATTGCCCAAGGCAGGCCCCAATGGTTGCTCTCACTTTCTCCAGATTATTTTCCTTCTTTTCTGATCATTCTTTTCCTTATTCCAGGCTTTTTGTCTGATCTTTAATTCATAGGGCAGCATGCTGATGCAGTGCCATAAAAGGAGAAGAAATAAATTTTCTGGCATAATTTGAGATTGGGATCAATGTTAAAGGAACTAGGAGTTTCTTGGAGTGGCAGAGCTCATGCAGACGTGTAAAACATATGTTGTTGGCTGCAAAAGCAACTCATAAGAATCCTCAAAAGAAAGAGTAGCTGATGGCTCTTGAAAGGCTTGTAAGGTGAAATGTAACTGTTAATTTCTGAAATTGACTGGATAGGAACCAGGACCTTAAACATTTGTTCTAAGAACTTACTCATTTTTCTGTCTTGCTTGCACTGCTCCGAGACAAAAGTAATATGTACTCACACAAGGCAAGGTGGGACCAAAACCTGATCTTGCCAAATTGTGCTTTTACAAAACTTTAAATTGGATTTTAATTAACTTAGAATTTACTTCAATGTGCCAGAATTGTCCTCAGGTTCTTCTGCCAAAATTGGTCCTCGACAGCTGCATAATCTTGGTTTTGGTATTTTTCTTTCTATAAAGTGTAAAAAAAAGCTGTAATTCTATACAAAGAAGCGACAAGAAATTCGGGTACATGCTACCTATGAACTTTAGCTTAACCATCAATTCACACATATTAAGTCTTAAAATCCTTCTGCATCTTAGAATGGCTAACTCTCTAACCTCTGAAAAGCACTCTGACATAGCTTGAGTTCCATCCTTCAAGACATTCAGAAAGAAGCTTAATGAACTAACAGTTGACAAGATATAAAATTCACTTTATTTCAATTTGATCATGGTTCACTCTAGCCTATTAAATCCACTTGCCTGTTACTCTACTAGGTCAGGTTATGTATACACATGCAAGTTCACAGGTTAAGCTCAGTCTTCTATTTGTTTTATTGGCAGATACTTTTGTTCCTGTTGTAAGGCTACTCCTGAACCAAAATCATCCACTGCTCAGCAGACAACTCCCATACTACAGTTTAAAAACTAATCAGTCATTTTAATTAATTTGTTCTTATTCTATCCTTCAACCTCTCTGCTGGTTGGTTCCCCCTTCCCACACACTTTCTTCCTGTGCTGTCCCCGTTTCTGTTTTGCTAAGCCAAGCCAGCCCTGGGTGATGTGGGGAAGGGTGAGCTCACCCTGTGCAGCTGCTGCAGTCTGAGCTGGCCCTGACAGACTTCAGAAGTCCAGAACAATTACCCTGACTCTGCAATAGTACTTTGAGTTCTTCTACTTTAACTCATAATCCTTCACTATACAGTCCTTCTCACGTGTCTAAAACTTTCCTTGTGCAGGCAGGCACTAATGTGTCACCAGCAGGTTTCATTAGCACACTGAACACCTGGTGCCAATGAAAAAAAAAAATTCATCACAGGGCCAGTTTTCACAAACTCCACTAATAACTCCTTACAGCTCAATGGCTCTTTTCAGCACTACCTCATTTCATCTCCTTCCTTCAACCACCTTTATAATTCTCTGGTCAATCTGCATTTTTCTAAATTTTAATATATTCCTTTGTGGTACTTGAAGCTTTACTGAAGTTCAGTGACAAGTCACCTCAATTTCATATGTCCACAAAATAAATTACTGAAAAGATGAAATTGAACTAGTTCAACTTGACATACTTTTGATAAATGCATACACTATTTTCCACTTGTCTGCAGGTCGTGGTTTTCCCATAAACATTTTTTCTGAAATTTGACATCTGAGGTTGCACTACCAGGTCTATAATTGCTGAAAACATACCACTTCTTTACAGAAACTGCATTTACTTTTCTTCAATTACAAGACACTACACACCTACATAATCAAATTGCTAGAACCAGTGCCCCACTAAAGCTACAGATTCAAAAGGTAGATCACTCAGAATTATTGTACGGTTTGAGATTACTGAACTCTATGAACACTGTTCCATTCCCCCCACTCCCCAACTCCATTTTCATACATAAACCTCAGCAGGTGTCCTGCCTTTACCCATAGATTTAGAACATCCATTCATCCAGTGGAAAAGAATCTTCAATTTTAAGCCCTATCTCGATTATCCCGACATGTTTTGCAAAATTTCAGTTCACAGTCACACATAGGTTTTTTTGCAGAAACCATGTATTACACTCTCCTTAAACATAGGTAAGTTGAACGAGAGAATAGAATTCCTTATGTTATTTTGTCTTTTGCGGCAGTTATTCCTCCACACTCTTCACCCAAACAGCCCAAATGTAAAAAACTTTAACATTTTGCCTTAAAGAAGTTAAACTCACTTATTAACTGAGACAACTAGTCTCATTTCTGTGGGAAATCCCATGGTATCAGCAACCCTGGTGGCAAGACAAGACTAATTGAATTGTGTGGTAATTTGAGTTTATTGCAGGTCTCACTAACTTTTTGCTCCTCCTCTTATTCCCCCCCCATGACACTTACTTCCTCTCTAGTTAAAACCAGACCAGTGAGCTTTGCGTTTCCAAGTTTCACAGAATGTCAAATATTTACAAATGAACCTTTACAAAATAAAATGCAAGCCTAGCCCTAGTAATGCTTTGATGTTTGTTTCACTATTTTTTGATGTACCGAGTTTTATTGAAGAAGAGATTAATGAAAGCATATGCTTATTGCACATGTTCACACAATGTGGGCCTGAATGATAACTGCTCCAAATTTACAGTATTTTCTTCCATGTGTCTAAATGTAAGAAAAAGGCATATTCACTGAAACCCTGTCACACCAATAAGACACAGTGACCCCAAACTGCCTTTGTTATTGGCAAAAGCACACCATCTTGTTTTATATTTAACAGAAGCTTTTCATTCAGGATCAGAGGGAAATCTTAGAAACCACAGCAAGATTTATATGGGTGTCCACAGGAGCTGCTAGAGTAAGGTCTTAGTTCTTCAAAAGAGAGGCATTTTTAAAGGGGTCTTTCATTTGCAGATCAACAGTCACAGCACCAAGAGATAGTTCATATACTACCGGCGAAGACTGCCAGAACATTCAGAAGCCTGCTTTATTCAAGTGAGAAGTTAAAATACATTTGAAAATACAAGACGGACAGATGGAACTTTGCTCCTCTTCCCCTCCCAGCCCGCAGCAGCCCCGCCGCCCCTTTTGCCAGCCCACAGCGGGGATCTTTTAGGTTATTCCGGCTACCAGACCCCGACACGTTGTCCCCTGGGCTCCGCCGTGACCCGGCTCCCCCGTGGGAGCGGGGAGGTCAGCGGGCTCCGCGGCTGTCACCGCTCTGGGCTCGCAAACCGCCCGCAGCGCGCACCCCCGGCCCCACGCCGCGCTGCCCCGGGGCTCTGCCCGGGCCGCCGCCAGCCCGGCCCCGGCCCCCCAGCCACCCGGCCCTGCGCCCTGGCGCCTCGGCCGCGGCCCCGCCGTCCTGTCCCTCCCGGGGAGCGCCGCGCACCAGGCCGCCAGGCCGGCCTACCCTCTCCTACCGCCCGCGCCGGCAGAGCCCGGCCGAAGAGCCGGCGCGTCCGTGCCCAGCCGCAGCGGGCCGGCAGCGGCGCCGGAGTAGGCCGGCAGCGCCCCGAGAGCCAAGCTGCGGCCGGCCCCACCGTGCCCCTTCGGGCGGCGGCAGCGACCGGCGGGAGCAAGCGCGGCCGCAGCCGCTCCTTACCCTGGTCCGCTGCGGGGGGAGGCTGCTGCGGCGGCTGGCGAGACCGGGCTCGGTAGCCGCTGTGCTCCTCCCAGCCGAGCCGAGCCGCTCACTCAAACAAACAAGATGGCGGCCGCAGCCCTTCCTGCCGCCCAAACCAGCCGTTCAAATCGGCAGGATGTTTACTGTTAAACTGCCCCCTCCTTCCCCCGCCGCCTTGCGCCGCCGCCCGCCGCGCCTGCGCCTCGGGCCGCCAGGAGGCGGGAGCCCCGCCGGACCCGGCCGGCTGCGCATGCTCCCGCTCCTGCCGCGCCGGGGGGAAGGGGCGGGGCAAAGGGGGTGACGAACGGTCGGATGAGTAACCGCGCTCCGTGAAGGGGCGGGGCCAAGGCGGGGCGGGGCCGACTGCGCCTGCGCGGCGCCGTTCTGGCGGAAGGGGGTGTGGCGCGGGCGCGCCGTCGCTGTAGCAGCGCGGGGCTGCCGGGGCCGCGGCCCGTCGCTGGCCTGGCCTGATCGCTCCCCTTTCCAGCGGCGGCGCGGCCTGTCAGGGATCTAGCGGCGGGGCACGGGGCCTTGGCCGGGACCGCAGGCCGGCGGGCCGGACAGCCTGCGTGCCGTGTGCCTGACCGGGGGGGGGGGGGGTACGCTGCCCGGTGGTGCTGCGTGGTCGGCCCCTGCCTGGGGACGGCGTTCGGCCCGGTGTGCGTGGCGCGGCCTTCGAGGCCAGCCTGGGCTGCACGTGGGGCCCTGCCGGCCTGCATGTGGTGCTTAGCTCTCCTTACACAGCAAGCAAAAAGCGCTGCCTTGAAGCTGACATAAATTTTTAGTTAGTTGGCTTTAGAACAGAACAAAAGGCTCATTTAAAACAAACAGCCTTTTTTTACAGCCTGCTTCTTTAAGGCAGTTAACACACCAGGTCATCTTTTTTAGCTTTGCAGCTTACTCTTGCTATCTGGGACCCCACAGGTGTTTCTTTTATGCTGTGGGGGTGTTGTTGACGATGTTGTGAACAATTGCATGCACCATGCATTTGGATGAACTTTGATCTCAACAGGATTTGGATTTCTTGTTTCAAATTGCGTCATCTATGATAGCCAGCTATCATGCAACAGAGAGGGAACTGTGGCTACAACTGGACTTAAACAGGCCTCGGTTACTAGGTAGAAAGAATGGAAAGGGGAAATAAGGAGGCTGTTTTAGGGAATAGATTTTTCAGGTCTCTGTGAGGCTCTAGGAAGTCTGAAACAATGAGTACATAAAATATCAACAAACAATCTTTAGCCTAAAGAGACCCAATGTACAAAAACCTTGTTAAAATAATCTCTTAAGAAATAATATTTTTTGTGTAATGAGGCGTCAGTTTACATAAAATAATGTTAGAATGCCAAGAAAACCTGCCTACGAAAGGTTTAAGAAGTGTTCCTGCTATCTGTGGCACTCATATCAGTTAATATGTCTTAGGGGATGATAACATCAACAAATAATATGTAAAAACATGCAGGCTCAGTCTCCCAATTCTCTTTCCTCAGATTCATTTTTGTGGGTTTCAGCATTTATTTTTGTTCATAATGTCTCGCTAGAACCTTTATTCAGAATGAACATTGATTCAGTGTATGCCCCGCATGGCATTCTGTTAGGTATAGTAACATTTGGAAGAGGTTTTTTTTTCTGCAAGAGAGCATCTGCTGTATCACCACTACTTATTCCTTCTTCTGTCACCATACCAAACGAGTTAGTGGTCCAGGCACTGAACCAGGGAGTGTATAGGTTATAGGCCACTGGACCAGTGATTAGAAACTCAAATCCACCACAAGTGTGGACCAGCAAAGATGCATTGTTTGCTGCTATAGGAAAAAGGGGAGGGGGGGGGTGCGCGGGGAAGCCACACCAGTAAAGTAATAGTACAGCAGTGTGAGTCAGGAATCTATACCCCAACATGTTTTACTGAAAAGTCTGTAACATAGCCTTGTTTTGGCTTCCTGAGTAGTTCCCTGAGTTGCATGCATTTTAATAAGAAATCCTTCTTTCTCTGTCTTGGCAGACACTTGAGTATTAGGGGCTTTTGGCCAGAATTACTTTTCTAATATTGGCCAGTGTGCGCTGGTTGCCTGTCTAGCAGCCCCGCATCAGACTGCCTTTGATAGCAGAAATTAATGACATGAGAATTACAATCTTCTGTTTTGTTGGGTTTGTTTGTTTGGGTTTTATTTTTTTTTAATTATTGCTACCATTTCCTTAATAATTGCCTATTTTTTTAATAAAACGATAAGAAGTGGATTTCAGATTTTTTTCCGCCTTTATGTTCTATAGCATTTGAGCAAGCAATTTGGTCTTCAAAAGGTATCCATTTTGAAACCAAAACCAGGATGCTTAAAAGTTACGTTTTTGGTAATACCTACCATCTAATTGAAAGCATAAAGCTAGTACGTAAGTCCAGTCCTTTCCAGAAGACTCTGTAGTCAGAGTTTGCAATTCTTCCAAAGTTTAGTTTCCACTATCTCCATACTTAGTTATT
This sequence comes from Falco punctatus, assembly GCF_963210335.1. Lineage (NCBI taxonomy): Eukaryota > Metazoa > Chordata > Aves > Falconiformes > Falconidae > Falco > Falco punctatus. The sequence goes on along the minus strand of NC_137582.1, from coordinate 21,231,320 downwards.
ATAGGGCTTTATAAGTTCATATTTCAAAGAAGCAAGTATATGCAAATCCCAGAGAGTTTATAGTCTAAATTTGGCTCAGTTTAAATCTAAAGGATTTGAATTATCACATCTGTTTCTCATGGCAGTATATGACTACTGTGAAGATCAGTCTGTAATCTTGTCCTCTCATTTATTCCTGAATGTATTGTAAAATGATGCCAGTCTAATTTAATGTGGCTTATTTTTTCCAAGGTCTTTTAGTTTGATACTTTTCTGCTTCATCTAACAAGAATGCTTCCTTCCATCAAAATTAAAATCAAGACAGTTCATTTGCATGGTCCAAAAGTAAGGTTAATTGCCCAATAGAAAAAAATGTTTCATTTCTACTGTGGAGATGAATGCACTTCATCATCAAGTCGATACTTAAACTTCAGCATAATTTTCAGATATTCTGCTAAAAATTGAAACAATTATAGTACAAGAAACAAAGAAGACCAAAATACAGTGTATTGGAACTCCGGTTGATTGAATTCCATCCATTGACCCATCAGTTTTAAAGAACATAAAGGAGCTCTCTTCATTATTAACCATATATTAAATTATTGCATGATTCCTTCAAATGTTTATGGTTTTTCAACAGTAGCCTTTTGCACTTTGGTTCTCATGAAGATCAATTATTTTTTAAAAAAAAATATTCTCCATTACTGAATTTTGTTTACAGTTTTATTTTCACTCAGATTGGAAAGTGTCCTGAATATCCTGGCCTGAGACAGACAGTGTAACTCATCTTCCTGCCCCATTTTTTTTGTGCTAAAGAACTACCACAAGAAAAGAGGCACACTGTTTGATTTGTATGTGACACTCAGTACTTTGCTGAATTTCTTCTCTGGCTCTGCTCAGACACATGCATTCCAGATGGTACTTAAAAAAGCAAGTTTATGACTATTATGTACACTCTTGCTAGCATATAGCAGATCACATTATGCAGTGACATTTAGAAAGAAACTGAGGCAAAAAGCCTGTTTTCGTTTCCAGCTTCAGTCAAGTGTATCTATGAGGCAGCACAACCATGATTTTCAAGTGCATAACAACTTAGTTCATATATAAATAAATTTTTCTTAGGAGAAGGGACAACATGTTGTAATTCCTTTTGAATAACTGAAGTAATCGTTGTTCCCTGATAAACATTTTCCCTTGAAATTTGAGATCCAGATCCCCTCTTAAGTCACACACTCATCTTCCGCTTCCTTCAATCTAAGCTATTTTGCCTATGCACTTCAAAGTACTAGCAACATGGTTGGCAGATAAGTTGCTTTTTTGAGCCATCAAAGAAATTCAAGACAGTCATAGTCATGCTTCTGTCACATGAAATAGAAGAAAAAATACCATCATTTGTTAATTGATTAGAACCTGTGTACCCTTAAAAACTTCATGTCAAGGCAGATAATCCAAAGTTTGTCCAATATGTTGGACCTTCTCTGAGGAACAATTTCAGCCGCTGTTCACAGCAAGCCAGCTCTGCTGCAGCTGTACAAAAGAGCGGGAGGTGCCAGAAAGGGACCTCCTGCACACAAACAGAAGTTATCAGCTGTAAGCTGCAGCTGCCTTTAGGTGGTCTGCAGGTTTCTGAAATGCATTCAGCTGCCACCACAAAATCAGCATAGTACTCTGTTCTGAACATTTAAAGACAAGCATTTGCACTCTAGCTGGTGCTTTAGACTTCCCATTTTCAGCATGGGCCTCCTGGCATGGATGCCGTGTGAAGTACATGAAAGAAGCAAGGAACTGAAAACATGCATTCTTGCCACTTGGGCTTTTTATTGACAACGCATCCTTTTGCCAGTACTCCAGGCAGAAAGCTTTTATATTTGCTGGGAACTCTTTACATGGTACATCAAAGATGTTGCATAGAATCATAGAACTGTTTAGTTCGAAAAAGGCCTTTGTGATCAGCAAGTCCAACTGTTAGGTGTGGCTTGCATAGGTGCAGAAAAAGGTCTTTATCTCTTCCACCATAGCATCTGTATAATAGAAGCACCTACACAGAAGAGGGACTAAAATGTGGTTTATGAAGCCTTTAAACAATGTAGTTGTATACATGTTTGCATGCATGCTGGTGAAAATTGTAACATAATCAAACAGTTGCACTGGTGCAAATATTACACTTAAAGCTGGTGTCAGACTGATAAAGGACTGGATTTGTGATGTATGCTTTAAACCATTAGTTAAGACAGTTTGCTTATTCATTTTTCCTGTTGGAGGAGAAAGCAACAATCTGCTTCCTACCACATTATTTCATTTGAGGAACTTGAAGAGGTATAACTGAGGCAAAAAGATGTTTAGATTTCTGAAAATGCAGTAAATTCAGCTCTTGACATTTGCTAATAGTGGATAGGTGGAATGTTGTTAGGATCTGACACAGCAAATCATGCATCACATGTTCAGTACAAATAAATTTGTTGTAATGGGGTTTTCAAGGTCTCTAATTTTGTTTCTTAGAATAAAACCAATTTTTTTCCCAGCTCAGGAGAAAGGGTATAGGAATTTCAAATCACAGACTCAGTGTTCTTGTACTGGCCTTTTTGTCTCAATTACATATCAGCCCACTTCTGCTGAATAATTTTTTTAAGTTTGTTGTTACTCAAGAAGAAAACTTTGAAAGCATCCTCCCTTTCTCTTCCTAACACATTTTGTTTCCAGTAAACTGAAATATGTGTTTAGCCATTTGTAACATTAATTTTCTGGAAAGGCTGTTTTGTTTTTTTTAAATTGCAGCTTATCAGATGAACTTTTTCTTGCATACTAGAGCTTAATATGTTTCAGGTTTAACCAATAAATACCACTAATGCTTTCTTGGGCCTGAAGGTTTCAACTTGCTGCTTAGTTGCAGTTTTTCTTCTCTCCTATCTTCTGTTACACTCTTCCCACACATTTCTGCCTTTCTCCTCCCAATCTGCTCACTGCAATTTTTGTGGTCATCTTTAACTTATAAAGTTAATCAAAAGGGGGAAGCTGATGAGAAAAGTGGCTGGTAGTAGATGGTCCAGGGAAAAGAGCACAGGGACAGCTCTGCAGGGAAGGGAGAGGCTGAAGGTAAGCATCAGGAATAAAGAAACATTGATTTTTAAATGGATTTTCAGTCAAATCCACAAACTTTATACATATTTGAGTGCTGATGTTCTACAGCATTTTAATTGAGAACAGTCTTACATTAATGTAAACTTGGTAGAAATTAAACTATACATCAGATCTCTATCAGCATGGTGATAATACTAGCCCTGAGATTAGTTCAATACTAAAATGCTCTTGGGATAATTTTATCTGATTCATAGAACCAGAAAGGTGTATAATGCTGATGTATATGAAAATTATCTGTTACTGATAATGCTTGAATGTATTCCCAAAATACAATGCACAAGGAGTTTCGCTATTTCTTACCCATTAAAATCCACCATACATTTCTCTAGAGAACTTTTTAAAAAGAGTACATAATTAAAATCATTAAGGAATCATGAAACCTTCTTTAACTGTGGCTCTGAGGCTAGTACGTCTCTGGAAGATAAAATACATATTAACTAGATTTTGGCATACTGTAGTAATTAGATGGATAGAAAATTGTAGATTTCATAATGAGAGTGTTAAGTATATATTGTTGGTCCAGTTGTTAGGCAATTTGATTTCACCTCCCTCCCTTTTGTCTGGCTTCTCGGGCTCCTGCGATGTCAATTAATAGCAACATTATTTTTCATGTGTTGACATCAAAGGTATATTTACATCAAAACTGTTGTTTTACTTATCTGCTCTACTTATAGGATGGTTGTACTGTATTGGTAGGCATAAGTCTTTTGAGTTAAAATTGTCAAAGAAGACAAATCTGATTCTTTGGCAAGCGTGTACTTGTAGGCTTTCCAAATTACGCTTTCCCGCATTCCATATCAGTTTGCTCAAAGTGATAGCCATGGTGCAGGCAATAACCATAAAGTGATCTTTCCGATGATATACACCGATATGCGATGAAACTGTTAATAGTCTCCTGGTAAGCCCTAGCACATGTGGGTATCTATTAAATAATGGCACCTGTCTTCAGCACAAGATTTCTTGCTCTCTCTACCTCATAACTTCCCAGTAGCGATGCAGAGTGCTGAGCTTTCAGAGGAAAATAACCACACAGCTCAGCAGGGACAAAGAAGCTCTTAACGCCACTGGGCTTCTGAGGCAGGCTCTGCCCGGAAAGTGCCCATCTTCCTTCTAGTTAAATCACAGCTACGGGGCTAACGGTGCCGAACGTACCTGTCAGTGTTTGTTTTTCACAAGTCTGGGAACAGATTTGCACCGGGCGAAGCTGCCCCAACAGCCGTTCCCGCTGTTGTTGTCCATCTCTGACACTGCAGGGGTGATATGCGGTAGCTGTTCTGAAAAGTGCCGTCAGAGGCTGTCTTGCCCCTGAAGGTGCAGTCACCCAGTGGTGACATATCAAAGACAGAAGGTACAAGTTGTACCTTGCTCCCAAACAATGTTGTTGCAGCACAGAAGACTCTTTTGAAAGAGTATGGACAATTACACAGGATTATACTTCGATACTATTAAATTAGAAGTGATGTCTGGAAACAGATCCTGACACTTTAAAAATTAGATTTTTAGATACTTGGGTCTACACTGACTTCCAACCTATACTGGCTGCTGTTAAGTGTCCTCCAAGCCTTCATAGAAGCTGTTCCCCACAGCTCACTGTTTGAAAGGCGAGTGGAGAGAGCAGCAAACTTCTTCCACAAGTTGAACATGTAATTTGAAATTAATTCCGTCCTCTGTATAGAAACAATGCATCATGGTAAAGTAAAAGGCAGCTCATGGACCATGGTTGAAGCATCTCCATTATTGTGACATAACTACAATGAATATTCTTACTGCAAGGTAACCTTCTTGTAGGCAAGGCTGAAGTCTTGGGGAAAAAATGTGGAATAGAGATTCCAAGTGAAACTGTGTAACAGTAATGGATGTTGAGCAAGGTTGCCCAGTGGCATAAATCAGCCTGCTATTACACCAAGTACTGGAAGTTAGTAGAAATACAGTATTTCACATCAGGTAAGTATCAGGCTGTAAAATCTTTTAGGAATGAAATGACAGTTTTCTCACTGAGTGAGCTTTTTTTCTTTAGCTATGCACTTTTCCTTTGTGAATTCTTACATTTCACAATTCCTGTTTGCAGTTGCTTTACACTTCATAGTGATCATTTAAATATTTTTCAGTACAAATTGTCTGGGACTATCAATCTGTTGATATTTCTGGATATTTTACTGTTATATATAGGTATGGCTATATTTGTTTCTTTGATCAAATAGAACAATTAAACCATTTAAGTGGGCTACAATGATTATAGAGAAGTATGATAGAAGTTAGAGCAACACGGTGGATCAAAATAGTTATTAAATAAAGAATGAAGCCAAATGATGTTTGGCCATAAAAACCTATGTATTATATATGCAGTATAAGAGCTATACTATTGAATTTCTAGTACTATTAAATATGTCAGCATAGTTGCTCTGTCTTCGTAATCATGAATGACTTTTACAGGATGCTATCATTTCATTCTGTTAATAATAAAGATCTGTTTTATAGAGTATAACCTCCCAAACAATAAATGTCTGTAGACGAATGAATCATACTTTATATGAAGGGTACATTTATAAATACTTTGTGTGGAATTAATAGATGATCAATGAATGTTTTAAGTAAGTTACAGCTACATACAGAATAAGCTCAAAGTGCCTGGAAGCATGTAAGTGGAAATGTTAGAGATTTTCATATTACACCAAGGTCATAAGTAAGCTATAGACATATTGGCTGTTATGGTGGTCTTGAAGAGTGATCAAGATGTAGTTTGATGTATGTTTGTAGACTGACGAACCAGAATAGTCTCCTCTGGTTGTCAGCCTTTTGTGGACAAATGACATGAGCTGGAACAGATCAGGTATGATTATGGCAAGCTAGGGGGAGATGCTTAGGAAATGGAGTATATCTTTCCAATTGCCCTCTATTCATTTAGCCTTCGTTTACCTTCTCTGTTTACCCTCTGCTTAACTCTGGTGAGGGCATACCTGAAACGCTCTATAAAGGCTGGGCTCTGCCCTGTACGAGGCAGTTGTCATCAGACTGCAGAGGACTACAAAACAATTTGGTGGAAGAGTTGGAGCATATGGCATATGAAGATAGGAAAAGCAAAAAGGACTTCAGCCTCAACAAGAGAAGGCTCAGGTGGGCTCCAAGAGCAGTCTTCCACTCTTTAAATGGCACTTTAGGAAAGACAGGGCCTGCATAGTGAAAGAACAAGAAACAGCATTTGCAGGCTGCAGTGATAGAAATTTTGATTTAAACATATGAAAAAAGCTTCATTATGATCATGGTTTAGCTCTGGAAGAGGTTGCCCAAGGGTCTGTGAATCTTTGGCCTCAAAAATGTTTAAAACTTACCTGGATAAGTAGGAAATAATGTTGCAACACTTAAGAAATCCCTGTGAAAGATCCTGTGGATGTCAGGAGTTGACAATGAGTGGCCTTAATAAACCTTTATTGCCCTGATGAGCCTCACTTGGGACCCCCACCCTCTTCCCACGAGCTCTGGAGTCCCATTTCTGCTCAGTCCTGGCTGAACTTATGCTCTGGGTAAGTCTTAGCCCAGATCTGTCCCTTGCTGACTTGCTAATGTGACTTCCTGGGTTGGTCTTGGACCTAACCCATCACTTTGCATTCATCTGATGGTCACTGAGCTGTCACCAGACCCTGTTCCTGTCAACACTGCCCTGCTCACCTTGCTCAGGGGCAGCAGGAGGGTGCCCGGTGGGTGGAGGCAGTGCCCCTGCCTGTGCGGAGTCACCCTCAGCTCCCACGTCGTTTCCCCTCATGGAGCACCTACACTCCTCCTGCCCCCTGAAAACGGGGGGCAGGAAAATACTGATTTCACTCAGGCACCAGGACATGTATTCCCAGGTAGTCCGTCCAGTGTGCAGGCATCAGGATGCTTGAATCCAGGTGGTCTGTCCAGCAGTCCTGTTGAAGGACAGGGACACTGGCTACTGAGACCTCATCTTGTTTCCTGGTCTCTTCCCAGGCTGGGAGCTATATGCTGATTTTTGCACTCTTTAGGGCATCTCAGTGATGAGTTTCTCCATCCTATCCCACCTCTCACTTCCATGAGTTGTCAGCATTTACTCTCTGTTCTTTGTCTCTGATCTGGGTGTCCTGAGAAGCTGGTATCTATGTGCTAGGATCGTGGTGAACTGCTAATCTCTAGGTGCCTTCAATACGAGGTTATTCCTATTGCTCTTCTGCCTTTGAGCCTTCCTGCAGCTGCTTCCACACCCTATGATCTACCTCTTGGACTTGATGATCTGCAGCGGCTCCTGCAGTTTACATTTCTTACAATTCTGTGGCATAGTCATAATAATGTAATGGAGCCATGGATTGTCTCTGTAAAAAAAAAAAAAAATAAATCAGGATCTCCATCTAGAAAACATTTATGATAATAGTACTGAACACCAGGGATACTGGCCTCTTGGGAGTCTGTCATGCGAGTGAAGAAGTGAGAGGAATTATGAGGAGTGGACAAGCCATCTGGTTTTAGCACAAAGAAAACAAAATTTGGTTAAAAAGTGCACAAACAAAAAAAGAAATAGGTTAAAGAGTAGGAAAGCATTGGTAGCTGAAAGTATTTATATGAATGGAAAAAGATGTAAAAAGACTGTCTTATCTGTCTGTGAAACTGGATATAAATAGTAAAAGTAATTGAAGTATCTATACAGTAATTATAAGGGGATTACACAAAAGAAAGAAAAGTTATTAGAACAACTAACTCAAAATATGAAATTAGATGTTACAAGAACAACAGGGACATATTGAATAGCAATCATCTTTGTAAAGCATGAAATGTTTATAAATAAGCAAGTAGAAATCGCGTCTTCAGAAAAAAATGTTAAAGTCAGTTTGGAGTGGAGCAGATTGCTGAATGGTAGATCCTATAAAAGGATATCCCCTATAAAAGGAATACAAAGAGAAAAAAATTAGTTTTACTATGCCTTTTGATGATTGATTTTTTTAAAAAAAGAGTTTGTTTCCTGAAGGGAGTGAATGAAGTTGGCCAGAGATCTCCCCTCAGGTTTCAATTTATAATTAGATGCAATTCACTTAAGTGTTAGTCTGTCATTCTGGTATTGATTGGAGAAGAAATGGTAGAATTTAGATATTTCTGAGCCTGGCATCTGACAAGAACACGCACCAAACAGCCACAGAAGCAATCAGAAATGTGCTTCATTAGACTTGCGTTGTGTTGGGATGTTCTGGAAAAGGTGGGTTATCAGAAAAGACTTTTAAATAAGTGATCAGAAATTAGTTCAACTATTAATTAAATCGCAGTGTAAACCAAAACAGCTTCTAAGGACCTCACCTGCAAAAGGCTGGTTGATGAGATGTCATCCATATAATGTGTCTGTGAAAACAGAAAACATAATCATCAACTGTATCAAAGTAACTCCAGTGGAGGTACTGACAGCATGTAAATGAAATCTCATTAGCGTCTGAAATTCTGTGGCTATATCTATATCAGTAAATAAATGGCTCACAAGCCTAAATTGCATTCCCCCTTCCCAACTGTCACTCATAAAAGAGAAGTCCAGGATTCATCTCAAAGTATCTACTGGGAATGGCCATGACTTGCTCTGTCCCCCAAACTATGCATTGTCCCGAGGGGTGCCGGGTGGTGTGGCCTAAAGTTGTGCCAAGTAACAAGCTAGCATTTTGGAGGTATGGATGACACTGTATTTGTGCCCTTGTGCCCTGGTACAACATATTTTTTTATTTGTATAAATATCACCTTTACAGTTTTCCATTCCCAGGAACACAGACTTGACTTGCAGTACTGGGAGGTGGGAAGACTGAGAGAAATGGGAGAACAGGCAACATGTTTAGATCAAGAGAATAAAAGGGATGAGTGGATTGAAGTTAACAAAAGAAAAGCAGAGAAGGACGTGATGATTTTTAGGGATTTTTTTTGAAAGAGGTGAGTGCCAGAGATGGTGAAGATTCAGTTGAGCCAACTGTCAGTAATGACTCAAGGACAAATAGATAACATATAGGAAAACTGAGACTAGAAATTAAAATTTGCAAAGATCAGAAAACTGTGACTCTAGGATAAGAAATGTAAAAGTCAAAAGAACTCCCCAGCTGTTTATTTAATAGACAGCTTGGTTAGCTTGTGAAGGGGGTAATATAACATGACTGGCAGATTGTTTCCTATTTGACATTCCTAAAACCTGTGATTTTATTTCCTAAATCTTTACAGATAATCTCTACTCGGGAAGAGCATTGCTATTTCACATACAGATAGCTAAAATGCATTTAAGCTATTTCATTACCTTTCCAGTACAAAAATAGCATTAGTAATTTTTCTGAGCTGTAACCTTTTCTAAACCCATCTGCTATGGTGGGGATGATGATATGTGTTCCAAAGTTATATCTGATGGGCCGAGTTCTGAACCAGTTTCTCAGTCACAGCTCCAGAACCCAATCAGCAGAGGAGCAATGCAATCAAACAGAGATCAAACGAAAGGAGGGGCTGGATCTGAGGGGGAGTTAGGCAAAGCATATTGTAAGAGAAGCGATAAAAGAGGAAAATACACACCATCAGCCCAGCAGAGACCCAGGGTGCCAGGGAACAGTAAGGTTTTTAATGCCTCCAGTCACTAGGCAGAAAGATCAATGGAAAAAGTCTTGTTTACATCTTTGGGACTTGAAGCTCCCAGTGGAGTTTGTCTTGCTTAAGTTGTCCTAGTCTACATCAGTAGACTAAGTCTTCTAGTCTTAAAGAAGGTCGATAAACAAGCGAGACTGAGAAAGAGATAAGAGCATAGCCTGCCCCTAGTTTGTAATAGGCTGCAAAGTTTAGCTGCTAGCAAAAGCTCACAGTAGATACTCCAATACAATTTTTAAAGGCAATATTTATAAAATTCATAAAAGAAAGAAAGAATGAAGCAGCTAATGCAAGACTGACTCATAGCATTTATGTGTAGAGGAATGAAGGCAGTGGGTTGATCAGCATTGATAACATGCAGCTGTGGCATGGCCTCAGAGGCAGTGGGTTGATTGACATGGACAATGTGCAGGTGTACCTCGTTCTGCTAAGTGGTTAAATAGCCCTGAGGATGGTGGGAGAGGGGTTGGATAGAGGAGGAGCAGGAGAAGGGAGACTCTGGGTGCAGCAGGTGCAAGAAGCAGGGTGGACTGGCCTGGAGAGGATGAAGAAACCGCATGGACAGTAAATGAACTTTTGAAACCTTGTGGGGAATGGTGGTTGTGCCAGGGCAAGGTGTGGGAGCTATTTATTGAAGTTGACCTGGTATGGAATGGTAAAAGCCTTGTTGCAGCTTGATAGTTTTGGTAGTGCTATGACACTTACAGTTAGGCTCAGGTCAAGGACTAAGTAAGGTACATAAATATCAAGGTTTTTTATGTAGATAATATCCCCATATGCAGACAGAATTTTCTCCAGTACTATATAAACCCTGTATGTCATGGCACAAAGCCACTACTGCTATGTTATGAAAACAAAGGAACTGTTTCATGCAAATTGTCTGCCCCATAATTCTTCACTACAAGATTTCTAGCGTTTTCTGTTGACATCTATTACTGGTCACTGTTTTATTCTGTGTTACTATGATAACACACTTTAATAGACAATATACATTGTCAATAGAAATAGCAGCAACATGAAAGGAGTAGGGGAAATTGAGATACACTGCACGATAATAAAGGGTGCAGTAAAATAAATTGGCATTGCTGTACTGGTCTCCTTTCTTTGTAGGTGTGCAAACTGGTACCTTGTGGAACATTTTTCAAGCTCAGCTTCTATTGAGCTCATGCAAATGATAAAGGAATTCTTGACTCCGGTGATACTGTAGGTATTTTAGAATCAGTTCTAATTTGCTGGAAGAGCTTTCATGCTCACTGTAATAGTTACATCAAAAAGCTGCAAGTAGTAATTTCACATCTAAATACTACAATGTCAAATTTCATCTTACAGTTAGGAAAAAGAAATTTCACTTTTTACTTTGTTCTTCCATTTGCTTAGTGTCCTTCTTGTTGCCAGCAGAAATATCTTTGTATACCTGACATTCTGATGAAGCAGTGTTAATCAGACCTAGATACATACATGTGTGTATTTATATGTATATACTTATCACGATTTTTTTGTGAACTCTTTGCAAGAGTTCAATTCAGTGAAAACACTTTTATGTGGTACCATGATGATTATGTCTAATAAGCGGGAAGCTACATGAGCTGCAGAACTACTTGGATTTCATTTCCTAGAAATTTCTGTTGCTACATATTTCATCTACCCTCACCTGGGAGAGCTCTAGCCTCCCTCATGGCCCTTAGCACTTTTCCTTTTCTTAAAATATTCTTGCTTTGTTTCCCTTAAACCTTCCCCCCCCCCCCCCCCCGCCCATTTTGTCCTCAGTTTGCTCCCATGGGCAAGGGAAGAGAAAGCATGTACTGTGGCTGATCCTGGGATGCCAGTTCCCTGGGCATACTGCTGAAGGGCTGCCTGGCAGGCACCACAGGGAACTTGAGCTCACTTGTCTTCTCCACTGGGTATACAGTATTTAATTCTTCCTTCTTTTCGTATTTGCTTCTTTTCTGAAAGCATTTAGGAACCTCAGACTGCAGAGACTTCAGTCCCCTTGTCTTTTTTTTTTTTTTTTTTAACTGGCCATCTGGCTCAAAAGTTATTAGGGAAGGATTGACAGAAACCTTAATTGAATAAGCCTCATTTCCTTTCAAATTCAGGCTAACAGCTTGCTCTGCTTTACACAGCATTTCACAGAGAAAGCAAACACAGATCAGTAGGATCATGCTTGTATTATGCCAGGCTCCAAATTCCTGCTTCAAGCTATTGGAAAACTACAGCTGCTAAATCCACCTAAATTGTTTAACATGGAATAAATAACTATTTTTCTTACCTTGTGGCTCCCTCTGTTCCAAGAAAGAGATGAATTGCCTCTGGCTGAAAGTTGGAAACAACACTAGTATATAATCACCTACCTCTTTATGTACCTATGTTCTACTTTCACTCTTGACAAATCCCGCTTATCTTTAACTCTGATAGGTAACAATTTCAACATCAAGATCTGTTTTTTTCGGTTTGTAACTATATCTATTAGTGTGAACATTTAACAGTCTAACTGGAGCACAACAATCCCAGGTTTTTTCTTTTATCAGTATGGTGTTTTGAGGATGAAAGCCATATATGTACACACACCCCCTCACATACTATTCTGAGGTCTTTATGTATCCTCAGAATAAGGTTTTGCATAAACCTTATACAATCATTCAGCACAGCAGAGAAGTTCACCTTGTCAGCACTTTTTTTTTTTATAAAAATGAGTTTTTTCTTATATAGGAACAAACCGGTAGTGTGACAATATTTCTTTTGGGATAAAATTGATGTCACTGACTCTCACCTGAGTTCTGGTTCAAAATCTAAGCATTCCCAGAGGTGTCATAACTAATACACAGAAATCCCTTAGCTCTGAGCTTTCCAGAAAACTTCTGGTATATAATATCCTCAACTCCCAGCAGTTAAACACCACACGCTGTTATGAATTTGGTTCTAATGTTCTTTCAAAGTAAGTTCACCTTCATATTGTTCCTTTAGCATGGGAAAAAAGTCAGACTCTAGGAAAGCACTTGAAAATGTCCACAGTGACCCAAGGAGAGCCCCAAAGTCAATTTATATGAAATGTAAACTTTGTAGGAATATTATTTAGAAGCCTAGAAATCTCTGTTCCATGAATAGGGAGAAAAGCAGCTTTCAGTCTAATCCATTTGTATGAATTACACTACTTCATAATTTCTCTTTATGTATTATTTACTTAATTTTTCCTCAGATGTCAGTAGAATCCTGCTTTTACCTTAGTGATGAAAAGGAATGAATGAACAGGCGGTGCTTTGCCGTGAGCACCTCCTGCATGACTGTATGGTCTGTTTGGTAAGGAGAGGCACTCAAAGGAGAAGGAGAAAGAAGGAACAGGAGGGACAGGATCTGATTTCAACTGATGAGGTTTGTAGAGTTAAGCTGAAGGCCTGGATTAATTTGATGTTAGGTCTTTGCATGGTGGAGGCCAACCTAGGACATTACTGTTCCAAGATCCAGCAGAACTGAGGTCACAACAGTTAAACTAGAAGCAGCAGAAGTAACCAAGGATATGCACTTCAGAGCGGGACTTGGAGTAGGTGAGACTGGTGAAAAGGTATTTCTGCATTCAGCTGAGAGTGGTGTTACAGCTTAGCAGTTTGTGGGGTGGACAAGAATGCTATACCATAACAACTTGAAAGTATAAGGTTAACCACACTTTTGGTGTGCTAGTTTGAATACTTCATTTGGATACTTGACTTTGATACTTTCCAGGACAAGCTCTGGGCCAGAAACGCTTCAGCAGCTTTTGTCAGACACACAAGCTCTGTGCTGTCTCCATGAACTGCAGTACTGCAAGCAGAAGTACTGGGCAATGTGGTGTACAGACATCTGAATGGCAAAAAACAAAGCTAAAATGGCTCTGCACTGAAATTAATAAGCATAGCAGGAGACCACTTGGCTCTAATACTTCATGCTGACTGATGTTTTTAAGCTGACACTTAAAAATAAGCAGAAGCACAGTCATTAAGGACAAATTCTCTCCTTGGATGTATACAGATGACTTAGCAGAATCTGTGCTAACAGCTGCGGTCCTATTGTACTACGATTTTTAAAAGAGTTTGTCATATCCATAAAGTCAACATCTGGTTTGCTTTGCTGTAAAAAACTAAAAGCTACTATGAATTTGCCTTATTATTGGGTTTGTTTATCTTACAGTCAAGTACGACATTGCATTTAGTGCTGTAGAGTACATCAGGAAATCCACAGTTTAGTGGGGTTTAAGATGGGATTCATCCCAGCTGTTTATGGCTTGTGCAGGTTGCCTGAAATGGAAAAGGCTTGCACTTGGCTCCTGCTGTACTCTCAGCAAGTCTTAGGTGGCCTGAATAGACTTTGAGAGTGCCTTTCTCATGTTCTTCTGTGCAGTCCCGTGGTATGGCTCGCTCCCAGGATGTGCCTGTCATTCTTCCGTCTCTATGGAAGGTCCCTCAGGCAAATGACTCCTCACATAGGTATCTTGGAAGGGTATCTAAACAAAGGTGGAGTTGCCTAAACTCCCGAATTACAGAACTCTGATTTAGTTGAAAAAGAATTTTCCGAAGTTGAGATGGAGCTGACCCACCCTCTCAAGTACCCACCATCTCAATTCTTCAAAACTGATGACTGAAAGGCCTTCTCATCAAGGGAGGCAATCTTGGGAAACAAAGGGAATATAAGGATAAGAACATTGTTATGTAAACAACGCAGGAGGAAGTCTCCAAGTGAGGAGGTTGTGGCCACAAGGGAAGCCAAGCTGGTAAGGGGTTGCAATCCTCAGAAAATCAGTTGAAAGTAGGACAAAGGTAATTGTGGTAATGGGAGATCGAGACCTCCAACTCAGATAGCCCCCCGAAAAAGACTAAACCCCTGCTTGGGGAGCATGTGGAGCTGGTAAAAAACTCCAGGAGTGCTGCCTGAGTGTGTGCATGGATTGGTGTTGGGAGCGAGCAGCTTGTAACCAGTCCTGTGCCTGAATGAAAATGAATATGTAATGTACTATGAGTATGCAAGCAGTCTATATATAATGTGCACCCTCGAGTACCTTGGTGTGCATGTTAGGAGGAAAGATCCCCCATGCACCCAGCTGCAATAAATCAGTGCCAACTTTCTGAACTATCATTGGGTTTGGAGAGTTATTGATGTGCAGAATTGAACTCTACAACTCCAGGAGAGTTATAAAGCAGGTATGTTTATTGCAGGGCCAGGTGCAAGGGGGCTCGCTCCTCCTCACTTGCACACCGTTTCACCAAGCAGTCCAATATTTATTATACAAATTCATGCATATACATAAGGTTTCTGAACATTCAGAATCTTCTCCCTCTGGTGCCTCTTCAAGATGTACTTTTCATCTTGGGCAGTTACCTGAAGTTCTTGTTTATCTTTGCATACATTAGCAGTCTTTGTTACTTAGTTTCTGTTATTTTAAAACATCTGCTAGCTAACGATTAGGATTAGTCCTTCCTTATTGTCCACTCTAAACATGTCAAGCTAATACATGCCCACTGGGCTGGTTTTAATCTGTATCAGCATGATCCTCGGGGATCCACCTTCTTTGGGGTGGGGGCCATTTGAGTAAGAAGTTGCTTATCTATTACTACCACAATTATTTTACCCTAGTTTGTTTTCTTTTAGCAGTTAGCACTGCTCCTTATTTATGTTCTTGTTGAGCCCATCTACATCGGTACTAACTGTCCCTTCTCGAAGTGCTAAGCTCCCGCCCTTCCCTCTTTCTCGTGTGTTAATGTTTCTGTTATCTATGCAGTTTCTGTCTGCAGCAGAGTTTTAGGGTTTTTTCACTATATCATTATCCTGGTTAGGATTTTTGGTAACAGAGCGAACCTGAGCCTCGCAGCGCCCCCAGTGCAACAGTAAGTTTGTGGTGAGCTTTATCTCGCTCATCTTCAGTCATCACATGACGGTCTAAGCTAGCTGGCTCCACATTTAGTGGGCTGACACAAGTACGTGCACAGGGCAGCTCCTCTTACTGGTGCCAAACATACAGCTGGGGATGTGTATCTTTGCCTGACAAAGACACTTGTCTCCCTGCACTGACTGGAGAGGTTTCCCAGACAACTGGTTTGAGCTAGATGGGCAACTTTTAGGGAACAGATGTGAAGATAAATGCACCATGGTTGACTGCGTAAAGGTCCCTTTGGAATATTTAGGGCAGGGGTCCTCAAACTACTGCCCACGGGCTGGATACGGCCCCCCAGGGGCCTCAATCCGGCCCCCGGTATTTACAGACCCCCCCGCCCCCCCCACCGGGGTTTGGGTGGGAGAAACCAAGCAGCCGCAGATGACTGCCTGCCACTGCATCCGCGCGCCGGCCCCCTGGTTAAAAAGTTTGAGGACCCCTGGTTTAGGGAGACATTAGCACTGATAGCACTGGGAGTAGACTTATGTTTTAGGAAGAGATCTGCACGACAGGCAGTCAAAATGTTGTGGCTGAAGAAGATAGAAAGGGACTTTTCTTATTGCAGCTTTTATTTTCTTCAGCTAGGTCTTGATTTGAACATCTGCCAGAAAAGACGTCTAAGTACAGAAGAGAACTTCCATGTTTTGGGTCCTCTAACATATTTTAAAAGTATATCTTTTTGAAAAAGTGTACCTATAGTTTCCTGTGGCATGTTTTGTATCTTAAATTCTTGGGTTTTCCTCTTGTCTTCCTAGAACAGTGTAACATATCTTTTAAAAACATCTGTGAAAATAAACTAATATCTGACTTCAGCTCAGATGATTCCTAAAACTGTGCTGTGGTAACATGCCCCATCACAGAAGAATCTTGCCCCTGACACGATGCTATATTGCTAAGATACCTTTTCACATACAGCAGAAACAGAGCCCTGAGAAGACCCGAGACAGAAGGGATTTAATGGAAGAAAATTCAGCAGAGTCCTTTTACAGAAAATTGCAGGTTTTTAAAGGTGACCGGCAGAGATTTTTTAAAATGTTGTTTGTAACCTGTTTGTGTTTCCTTACAATGAGCAAAGAAACTTGAAATGTGTTATTTTTCCTAAAGCCAGTAACAAGTTTGAAAAGGAAGCATCTTTTCAAAGGGTAGATTTCATGCCTGCTACGGAAAATGTAACAGTGATGAGAAACGCATGCCCGGCTCCAGAACCCTCTTCATGCCGGCAGTTTGTACTTCCAGCTCACTCATCAGTTTAACCACAACTGTTCAGGTATCAGCGTATGTTTGTTCACAGGGGGAGAGAGAGGCTCTTGTAGGTGTGTGTGCTATTGTTTTGCAGCATGAAGAAGGATGAAGAGAAATAATGTGTTTGTTTTTTTTTCACTAAGCATCTACCTGTTTTTCATAGAACTTAGATTTGGGAAACAAGTTCCTATCTAAGGCTATACTTGCATGTCCTTTTAGAAACCAGGAGAAAACTGTGAAGTTTGGGGCTGGAGGGAAGCATGAAGGCTGTTTTAAAGGCCTGTTTTGAGCAAAGAGAAGTGGTGATGGGGGAGGAGAGGGCAGAGCAACATTTGGTACCTTTTTGGCTGTGCTGCTGAAGACTGCACGTATGCAATGCTCGCATCAGCTGCTCACTGGTCCTGCTTCCTGGGGATCGTGGGCCACTGCTGTAGCCTTGTTGGCATGACCTTAGCTAGTGACTGAGTTCAAGTCCCGTCAGAGAGGTTCAATGCATTCTTTTCAGTAGTGCTGCTCCCAGTTGTGAGTTAAATCACCTCAAGAATAAACTTGCATCCAAATTAACCTTTCCATCACCTCCTATTTCTTTTTAAAGCCTCACCGAGGAGGCTTTTTTTCACACAGCTGAAACATTGGAGGATTATTATTGTTTGGAGTTTATTTTATTGTTGAGATTACAGTGTAATTCTCTGATCCAAGAAGCAACAAATATCACAAAAGCTGAAAAGTCATGGTCTTTTCTGCTCCGTACAACACCTATCCAAAATTATTTTGCCTCTGGAGATAAGAAAGACAAGAAATATGTAACAGATACTCTGATTTATTTTCTTCTGTACTAAAGCTAAGGTCTGGCAATTCAAACACAGAGCCTGGAGGCTTGGTTCTCTATTTTACACTGGAATAAAACTGATACAGTGGAGTAAAGAAGCAGGCCCAGTACACATTATATATGTATATATATACTGGTGCCAGGGCTCTTGGGAATGTTTTAGCCATTCCTGATGAAAGAAGTTCTAGGGAATCCCTGTACAGTTGAAATAAAGTAGCAACTTTTTAATACTGAAGATTATGATAATGTGAGAGATTAATGTCAGAGCTTACGCTTTAAATCCTTGCGTAGCGGGACAAGGTTGCTTTCAAAGCTCCTTTAGTCAGTGAGGAGGTGTACAGCATCACTGTGAGATTGCCTTCATCCACAGTGTCTTCACCTGCCAGCTCACCCAGCTGCTGAAAGCTCAGCAAACCTCACCCGTCTCCTGTCAAAATATCCTGTGCATGCACCCATGGTGTGTGTGTTGCAGTCTTCTAGCTCTGCCCTGCCTTTTCTCAGGTTGCATGCAATGCATCTTCTCTCTACATTTCTGATGCATCTAAGGATGCCATGTCCTTTCATCAGTCGATATATGCTCTTGGTTTTTAAGCATTTTGTGGCAAATCTCGTCTGCCAGATTTTATCATCCTTTTATTCTTCCTTAACTCTTCTCAGTGAAGATTTCAAAAGGAAATTAGAAGTTCTGTCAACATCTACATGAAAGACAATGGTAGGGAAGCTGTATCTATCTGTATTTCTCCCTGGAACAGACTAGTGCAAATGAGATATTCTTGAAAGACGTTCTGAGTCTCTTTCTGAGTAGAAGTTTTACCAAAGTTCTTGCCTCTTATTAGGTATGTCTGTCCGAGCTGTGAGAAATTCACATGCTATTAATCATCGGATGTATTAATGTATAGATTTGCATAGAATCTCTGAGGTTTTTATCAACCTAGCTTCCTAACAAGGCTAGGCTGTCTCTGTAGTTAAACCAGAAAGAATATATAATCTTTGAAAAAAACCCAAACAACTGAAAACATTCTCCTACCATGCCATTTTAAAATAGAAAGCTGACTACTGTGTTGCTGATTTTGTGTTGCAAAGAAAAATTTCATTTCCAAAGCAGATAAATTTTAGTCTTTTGGTTTGAGGGATTTGAAGGGTGATCACTTTTAAAAAGTGTATTGCTTATTTAACATTTTTACCAAGATCAGCCTGCAAGACATCCTGTAAAAGAGATAAGTCATTGCCCTACTAAATGAACTTTACGCTAAGATATACAGTGGCAGGTGACTTTTTTTAAAAAAAATATTTTTATTCTTATATATTTTATTATTTGGTACTCTTCTACCTTCTGCCTGGCAGAAAAGGGCCTGGGGGTGCTGGTCAACAGCCGGCTGAACATGAGCCAGCTGTGTGCCCAGGTGGCCCAGAAGGCCAACAGCATCCTGGCTTGTATCAGCAGTCGTGTGGCCAGCAGGACCAGGGCAGTGACCGTCCCCCTGCACTGGGCACTGGTGAGGCGGCACCTGGAACCCTGTGTTCAGTGTCGGGCCCCTCACTGCAGGGGGGACACGGAGGGGCTGGAGCGTGTCCAGAGACGGGCAACGGGGCTGGGGAAGGGGCTGGGGCACAAGTCTGATGGGGAGCGGCTGAGGGAGCTGGGGGTGTTCAGCCTGGAGAAAAGGAGGCTGAGGGGGGACCTTGTCACTCTCTGCAGCTCCCTGACAGGGGGCTGTAGGCAGGGGGGGGTCGGTCTCTTCTCCCAGGGAACAAGTGACAGGACAAAAGGAAATGGCCTAAGTTACACCACGGGTGATTTAGATTGCATATTGGGAAAACTTTGCTGAAGCGGATGGTCAAGCATCAGAACAGGCTGCTGAGGGAGGTGGTGGAGTCACCTGTACATGTTTTAAAAATGTGTAGATGTGATGCTTAGGGACATAGTTTAGTGGTGGACTTGGCAGTGCTGGGTTAATGGTTGGACTTGATGAACTTAAAGGTCTTTTCCAGCCTAAATGATTCTATGATTCTACACAGGCAAGAGAGAACAATACATTTAAATGTTCTTTGCACAATTTCTTTATCTTGTCCTGGTGCAGGGAAGGTAGGTGTGATCTTCAAGGATGTATTTCTTGTTGGTTATAGGGAGCATGCCCTGGCATTTTCACTGTTGGATACATAAAATCACTTTTGTATTTCAGATTAAGACATGACAACCTTTGTCAGTAGTCTACTTAGTGGTTTACAACAGTTTTTTCTGTACTGAACTAATGCAGTGTTCTTAGCACTGCTAACACTCCATCACATCTGATGAGCATGTGACAAGCAGCAGCTGCATACAGCGCTGGCGCTGAAATGACGGATATTTTAGTGTCTGAGGCAAACTTACTTAATTCATAAGGGGACTGTAGCCTTCACGGCAGTACGGGTATAGCACCAGGGTACCAGTACAGCACAGTACACCACTGTTGCACCTCGGTGTGGAACCAGGGCATAAATAGTTGGTGCCAAGGTGCAAGTAGAGCCTGTCTCATCAGCAGCCCTTCTGAGCAATGTGAATTGTTTGGTAAGCCACAAGTAGCTTGGAAACTGGGAGCTGGCCTCCTTTGCCATGACTTTTGATGACTGGAAAACTATGACAGATCCGTGCTGACTTCCTAAACTAATCATCTAGGCACAAGTTCTCCTCCCAGACAGTGCCAGGTAGGTGAGAAATCAAAAGTAGCCTGCCTTGATACTTCAGCCTCAAGGCTGGTGTGGCCTCAGTAGTCCCTGTAGTCTGCTTAGAAAAAGAAAGACTGAAAATAGGGGTCCCCACAGAGTTTTATTCTGTAATTCACAGGGCCTATAAACCTATTAATCAACCCTAATGATTCTCCAAAATATTTTCACCTCAACACTAATGGCTAGCTTGCCCCATAACTGAGACAGATTTTATGGTATTTTGTCTAGTTCTGTTGTACTTTTAGTGGCTGGAAAGCTTCCATATAAGTTAATCTCTTGTCTGTCCTTCAGGAAAGAAGGTCAACTATAGCATCAGTTTAATATATGGCACTACCTCTACCGAGATTTCTGGATCTTGCAGCTGCAGGGTACAGTTTCAAATCCTTTTGAATGTGCAGTCCTTTGCTAATATTAAATAGGAAAATCCCCTTAAAGACAATTAAAACTGCTTTGATTTTTCTACCTTCTCTGTTTGTCTCTCAATTAAATCCAAACTCATCATGCTTTATGTGCCTTGGAGGGTAAGGTTTCTCTGGCATTACCTCTCTATTCCCTGTTTGACACAGTCCTACTGCCTCTGGTTCTCTTATTCCGTGGCTGTTTCTCTGCTGCCCTGCCTCTGTTCCCTGGCTTCTATCAGTCAGCCTGGAAATACAGTTACACTTTCTGCCCTGAGTTTTTCCCACACCCAATTAGACTTCCAAACATTCATTCCTGGCTAATATTTATCAGACTTTCTTTATTATCTAGTTTCAGTATCCACTGAGATGCCCTTCACTGCTGTTCTTTCCTAGCCAAACCAGAGGGTTTCCTTCAGTGCAGATCCCGCTTCATGCAGTCTTGAGGATCACTGACACTTCTCCACATCATCTTCCTTTCCACCCTATCATTTGGTGAGCCCGTACTCTCTGCTTTCTACTTTTACCTCAAACACTGTTCTCTTCAGCACCTTCTCTGGTAGATCCTCCCACTCCCTCTCACTATCTGTTGGCACCCTTCAGATCTGCATCCTCAGTTCTCCTCCTTTTATCTTTATAGTCTCTATTTTGACTAACTCATCCTCCCCAACATTTTTTCCTCCTGTTGTGGATTTTTGCCTCTGACATACCTTCTTTGCTGCTACCTTGCCATTTCAAACTCTCTTCAGACGAGATTTTTTTAGCTGTCTGAAGAATGCTCCTTTTTCTCTTTTTTGTTTGTTTGGAATTTTACTGTCCTCCTTGTCTTGTAGCCTTACTGTTACCTTTGATTTCTCATTCTCCCTTTGCCTCTCCATCTATACGTTTATTAAATCAGATTATTTTATTCCATGTGACATTAGCAAGCCTTTCCATGAAAATTTACCTTCATTGCTAAAAGACTTGTCCATTTCTGCCCTTATTGTCAAGCATGTTTTGCTGTTACCAAAAACAAATTTGCTAAACTCATCTTCACCTTCTCCTTTCTCTAACCATGTCTTTCTCCAATCTCAATAATTTAACTTGTTTCATGAGTCTTAATCTGTAATCCTTTTGAATGTCTCGGGTAATCTGTCCCTCCAATAACCTCTGTGAATTTACCTACAACTTCCCCTACTTCTGTAACTCCCAGGGTCTTAATTTAATTGTACATTCCTTCCAGGCTCCTTGCCGTTTGGGGAGGAGTAAATATTCTGGGTCCTGTTTCTTCCTCCTGCCTCTGACATTAGCAGCCAGATTAATGCCTTTACTGCTGTTCTGATGCTCACACTGAACACTAGCACATACGTACTAGAGGGACTACAGATATATGCAAGGGAGTGAGGCTTCTGAACGGAACTTATTATGCCCCTTCGATTCAACATTGATTTATTGACAGTGCTTTCCAAAAGTCTCATATCAGTGCTAGTGATCTGCAATTACTGTCCTTTTGTCTCACCAGCCCAGGGAAATGGGGAGCAAAAATGTAATATGGAGACACTTTTTCTGTGTTCCCTATATGAATTGTGTTGGATGAAGGAACAGTCTCATTCCTTCATGAGAAAAAGTAAGCACTCCCCTACGGGAGCCAGCTGGGAACATTAAAATAGTGCAATGGGAACACACAGCCAGCATTTTGGCCCTGAAATAAGCAGTGTAACAAGTAATGTCTTTGTCTTTTTAGGTACTGTTTTATAGGATTGTCCTTTGTTTTTTCTTACAGCAATAATGTTCATGGTGTTCCAGCAAAAACGGCTTGTGCAGTTACGAAAATGCTGAGGTGTTTACTCTCAAATTCTGTGTTGCAGCATTTTATTTTCTCTTGGGCACCAATCTTTAAAGAGACACGTCAACAAAATTCAGTGGTACTGACTTAATTCTTTTCTTTCTAAGTCTAATTGCTCAAGTTGGTGTAATACCCTCCTACAGACAAAGCCTCAACTGCATTTTCAAGGGCCATGTGACCTAGCACCTTTGGTAGGTATCACCCTGGCAGCCTTAGAGAATGAACTTCACCTTATTATCATGGAATATGCACAGTGCAGATTTCATGATATTGTCTTACCTCCCCCTGGCCTGCAAATGCTGCCACCGGAGGCTAATGCAATAGTTACTGGATTTGCTGCCGAGTTTGCCAGTCAGGCTGTCAACTGTGTAACACAACTCTGTATCACAAAACTGTGATTAGTTTTGTGATACAGTTGTGATATGCAGTTTTGTGATATTTTGTGATGCTAAACCCATTGATTCACTTCTTGTTGGACATCAAGTAATCATAAAGTGATAATTTCCATTAACAATTAGCCTGTTCTGGAATTTAATTGAGATACTGCAGTGGAAGAACACTTATGGGAGATCTCTGGCTGTATGATCTCTCCATCCTTGACTGCATTAATTTTGCTGTAACTTTAGATGTTTCCAAGATCGTGTTTGATTTGCTTATGGGACTGTGCTAAGCTGACATAGCATAAGTGGATTATTCATATATTTTCATAACTTGTAACTGATCAACTATATAAAATGACAGTGAAAGAAAAAAAAATCAGTAATGTAATATTAGCAAGTTGCTTTCCACCTATCAGTCTGCAGTAATTGAAATCCTTTTTTCTCACCTTTGGAGGGAAAATATCTTCTATTTTGTCAGATTTACACTGAAAATTTAAATGGCTGTTTCCTGTTCTGTCTGTGAAATGCTTAGTTCAACCTAGGAGGATTAGAGCCCAGCAAAAATCCGTAAAATAACCAGCGATTGAAATTTACTAGAGAACAGACAATGGAAATTGTTAACATTGAAGTGGGAAAAGTTCACCCAATTTTAAAATTTATCATATGCACAAATGTTAATCACATGTTTAAAAGCCTGAACTCTGCAAATTTTAAGAGTACAAAAGAAACTATAGTAACCTGTTAGACACTTGTCCTTTTCTTAGACTTTTCTTTGGCACCCTCCATAAGTGAGTGCTAACAGAAAGGCTGACAACACAAGTGCATTTCTGATGCAAAACACCAAGGACAGGATGAATGGTCAAACCTTCAAGAAAAGAATGGGGCCTTTTTGTTGTGGAAATGAAGCTGTGATAATGTTCCCAGACTATAAACTGGCAGTCTGGAATGGCAAAAACCATAGGAGCTTTTTCAAATTCTTTATCAATGTCAGCAGATATATTTTTTTTCTTCCTGTTGGGGTTTTAGCTAAAAAAAAAAAAAAAAAAAAGTGAAAATTTATGTGAACACTTCGTTATTGTATATAGCTCTTAGCAACAGGGCTAGAGAACATAAAGGCAAACATTTCATTGTCCATTCACAAGCCGACTAACACTGTTGAGAGAAAAATTCTGTGGACTGAGATACTGTTTCCAGAAATTAAACCGCATTAAAAATGAGTGAGTCTCCTCAGAGTCATCTGTGGACAGGAATACTTAGCAATTGTTACATGACTACCCACTTATATCTGCTTTACCCATCAAATGAAGAGACAGAACAGTCTGTAGCACGTCCATCTAAAGATCTTGGTAATTTAATGCCAGCATTATTGTTAATATATGCATTATGTTTATATCAGTACCTAGATGTCATGAGAGAACTCAGGATACCTGGGGTATGTTGCTGGCCTCTCCTTCCTTGCCCCTGTAAAAATCTTCCTCTCTCCTGCCTCCCCTCCCCGAGCATCCTCGCTTCCTCCCCATCCACCCTACAAGGACAGTACAGCATCTTCTTTGTGTTACCTCCGTGTCTCCAGCTACAGGGGAGAAGGAGGTAAATTTTCCAGGTAGGGGAACCACTCAGTGGGAGATACAGACTACCAGCAACATTTATGGCAACACATTTTATGAATTAAGCTATTATTAATAGAATCAAGCTGTTGCTATTAATAGCAGGTAACTATTAGTACCATCCGTTCAATCATCCCCCTCAATCCTTCATTTTACCCAGTTAGAGCAACAGTGGGAGGAGGCTAGCCCTGGGTGTTTACTGAGAAGTGGAGCACCACACCAATGCACCAGTGTATCCTTCCTTCCCTGGGCATATATAAACCCTGTAGCCTGTGGTCTGTGTCTTTATGTAGCAGCCTTCACCTCCTTGGCTACAGTCTGAGTTCTAAAACCCAGTGTTGATACACTTGCGTTGATGGCCAGGGTACACTCCACAGACTCTTGCTGCTCTGGGCTTATCAGATACCTTGGATTCAACAGGACCACAAGTCTCCAGAGCTTAAGAGCTTTTGGGAGACTTTCACACACTACCTCTCTGTGCGTACTTTTCCTTTTGATGTTTTCTGGTAACTGTTTCTATATGCACACGGTTATGTATCTATCTACAGAGCCCATTCACGCAAACTCGCCAAGAAGAGGGATTTGTGACAAGGATCAATACAGAGTAGGCAGCCCTGCCTGTGTTCCCTGCTGCATGAGGTGGATGCTCTGTTTGCTCCATCTCTGTAGAAAATTCCTATGCGGGGTTAAGTCTATGCTGCGTATTGCATCATGGCTTGGAGCTAGCTCAAGCATCCAAAGCGTCTTCACCACATTAGCATGGACCTTCATGCACCTCAGATAAGCCTGGTGACTTTGCCTGTGCAAATGTCCTCTTTAATGAGACATATCATTTAAACTAGTCTGTCCTGCACTGATACTTTCACTGTATCCATACAGCCAGATAGAAAGTTTGCCCTGAAGACCACAGAATTATAGCCAGTACATAATAGAGATAAATGGTAAAATGTATATAAAGACCAAAATACACTGAAGGTCTCCTAACCCAACTGGCAACATGACCCTACAGATCATGCTGCAGTGAATCAAACCTCCCCATTTTCTTAACATTCTGATTATTGCACTTTTTCCCCTTAGAAAAATAAAACAGACCCACAAGATATAATCAAGAAGTCAATGACAGATCTAGGCAAGCAGCCCAGAAATTCCTTGTGCCCAGTTGCCTGCCCTATGCATTAAAAATTCTTTATTCTTTTTCATTTCTTTTTGCTGAAATGAAAACGACTTTTAAATTCAACATAACGAAAGCTTCGTAGCTAAAAACTTCTGACTCAATTCAATTCTTGCCTCATTTCTGAGGCAAGGCATGGTCCCTACACAGAAGGTCTGAATTTGGTCTCTCCCCTTACCTTTGATGAATTATTTTCCCAGAAAGGCCAGCATATATCTACCCTGTGAAATAGGAAATGTGAACTATGGATTTTTCAGCATTAATTATCCAACCAGTCTTACCACATCTACTGAGGCACCCCTCATCCCTGCAAGTGTTTGAAGACAAGATCAAACCCCTTAGCAGTCAATAGAATGGTTATTAACTAATTTGCACTTGTCTAATAATGCCCATTGAAGGATGAACCAACTTTTCACGCATTTTTGCACTGGTTAGCCAATAATTGGTAAAAAATGTATTTTACTAGTTATTTTACACAAGCTTTGCAGGTATGGTAATGCAAAGGATCAAAAATACCCATAAGAGACAGAAAAGCAGCTCTCCTGTTCTCTAGCAAAGCACAAGCATTCTCTGAATCCATTGTGCAGGGGCCAAAATGAACAGTATAACAAAACCCTCTATTTTCCCATCTCTGCCTATGAATAGTCGTATTTTTCACTCGCATCTGTATTTGTAACATTTTTGACCTAATCATCAAGCAATATATATGCAAGGAAGATAAACCAGAATTTCTGCTCACTGACCTTTCAGTCCCTTAACATATAAATTGTTTAAGAAAACCTGCTGAATATTTTCTATCTTCTGTCACTGGAAATTTCACACTCCCTATGGGACTTGGTAGGATGTTTAATATAGACACTGCGTGGTGCGCTGATTGATGGGACACACTGCAACCCCAACAGCTTTCTGCGATTTAAAACAAAACAAACCACAAAAAAAGCCCAACAACCACACATTTCCGAAGCCCACATTTTCGGAGCCGCATTCCCTGCCCAGTCCCCAAGCAGCAGGTTCCCTTCCCTGTCCCTCAGGGACAGAGCTCCAGCTCGTTAATACTTCTGCTTAATCCTTCACACATGTTATGCAGAGGTGAGATGAGAGTGGAGGGACCGTACTCTGTAAATGTTGGTCTCCAGGGCCGTATTCTAGTGTGGTATAACAACTACCAAAGGCAGGCTGTAAACGAGGGAGGCCAAGTGCTGGAAGCACGCTGGTGGCCGTAGTGCTGTGTTTTGCAGCAGCGGTCTTCAGTGAAAGTAATCCATATGGAGCTCTGTTATAATGTGGCAATATGGTTTCTCCTACTCACGTTTTTTACATGAGAGCAGTTCAGGTATCTGCACGTCCCTGCAGCAGGCAGTGCTGGTGTGTGCTGTGAAACCACACTAGGTCTGTGCAGGCTGCTCCAGTCGATGCAAGGGAGGGGTTGGGTTTAGGGCCAGATGAAGTCTGACTTGAACTGTGGCACCCCCACTGATGGTGTGGTTAGTTTAAGCTATAACTTAAATTTTGTCCATTTTCAACTAGAAAAAATCATTATCAGGTGATTGTTTTGACTTCACCGTAGCTGAGCTGTTAAGAAAAGCTCAGTCCTAGCCAGCTGATGTAGTGGGAAAAATGTTGAGATTACAAGTCGCTAATGCTAAATCCAATCATTCTGGTTATCACCTTACTTCTTTAAGCTAATTGATGAGTTTATCTTAGTACTCGTGAGCTAGACAGAGGCTAGCTAGGGTGTAAAAGTGCTGTCTGGGCACAGAAGAGAAGTTCAATTAGAGTGGAAGCAGCTGATGAAGTTACTCCTGTGCTAGCACGGCTTCCCAGGTTTCAGCCCCTCTGACCCAGCAGCTGCCCTGGGACCACCCCGTCACAGCCGAGGTGCCAAGGATCTTGGCACAGGCAGCACGGGCTCCTCAGGCAGCAGACCCCAGTACAGCGTGTGGTAAGGCCCTGTGAGTAGCTCTGAATATGCCATGGGGGACTCGCTGAGGCTGCTCCTCCAGTGCGCTGTTTCTTTTCCGTCTGCCGGAAGCTTGGTGGCCAGGGGCAGCTCACCTTGGAAGACCTGTGGCATTAAGAAGATTGCCTCTGTGCTGCGGGCGTTCATGAATGGAACTCTCTACCAGGCGATACGGTGCATGCTTATTTCATTTATTCTCTCTTTGCTGGGTGCCTTTTTTTTTCTCCTAAGAATCTACTCCATGCAAGACATAGGAAGGAGCTGACACTGACCCTTTGGAAGCAAAGTTTCTTCAGTAATGCTCCCACTATGTCAGGGAATGCTAAATCTCCACTGTATGTCTCTTCTCTTAACTTTCCTATTAACAACATTCTGAGAAACTGAAATGCCCATAACATTGTATTTAAAAAACAATTTAAATTTAATGTGAAGCAATTATTCAAAGAAAAGTTCTAATAAAAAAGTTATATGCTCCAGTTAACATTAATAATAATAATATATTAAATATATTAAAATACTGACAATGCTTTATACTCTGTCATAAAAAAGAAAGGAGAGTCAAGTAGCATCCCTTTTTACAGTCAATTTCATAAATCTACATCAGAGAAAAGCACCTTCCTAGCCCCATTAAATGTGTGTAATTAAATATTTACATGCAATTTATGACTTGGGTTATAGAATTGTTAAAGAGTTAAATCCAAAACTGGGATTGTATTTCCAGTACATATATTTTATTAATTGTGCCTACAAATACTGTGTTGTTTCAGTGGCTGGACTTGATGATCTCAAAGGTCTTTTCCAACCGAAATGATCCTATGATTCTATGATTTTCAGAAAGCTACTTTCAAAAGTTAGGATGGGAAAATGAACAAAACAGAATTCAGGGAAAAGCAAAATTGGGTCATTTTAGTCCTTTAAAGTTAGAGCTGTAATTTGCTTGTCCTGATTATGATACATATGACACAGTCTCCCAAATTAATGTTCTTAGTGTTGCCAGCAGCTTGGCAAAGTGATCCTTCCCCTCTGCTCAACCCTGGTGAGGCCACAGCTGGAGTGTGCTGGGCTCCCCAGTACAAGAAAGACATGGACGTACTGAAGAGAGTCCATTGAAGGGCCATGAAGATCATTAAGGGTCTGGAGCATGTCTTCCATGAGGAAAGGCTGAGAGAGCTGGGATTGTTTAGCCTGGAGAAGAGAAGTCTCAGGGGCATCTTATCAATGTATATGTATATGCCTGAAGGGAGGGCGCAAAGAGGATGGAGCCAGGTTCTTTTCAGGGGTGTCCAGTGATAGGACCAGCAGCAATGGGCACAAACTGAAACATAAGAGGTTCCCTCTGAACATCAGGAAGCACTTCTTCACTGTGTGTGTAACCGAGCAGTGGCACAGGTTATCAAGGGAGGTTGTGGGGTCTCCCACCTTGGAATTATTACAAAAAGCAACTGGACATGGTTCTGGGCAACCGACTCTAAGTGGCCCTGCTTGAGCAGAGGGGTTGGACCATATCTTCTCCAGAGGTCTTTTCCAACCTCAACCATACTGTGATCCTGTGGAAGGGACAGGAGCTGAACACAGTCACTCCTGTGTTCCAAAACAACCAAAACAAATGAGTTTCGGCTGTTCTTGCAGCCATGTGCTAATCTCCAGTAACCCTTCTCACTGATGAAAGCAATGGTCAGTTCAGGCAACTATCATGCCTTCATGTAGTTCCTTTCAGCCTATAGTTACTGTTGCCCATGGCATCAACATTAAACCCGCTTGCAGGGAGACACTTCCAGGCAACAGGGATGGCACAGTTGGAGCTCTTCAGTTCAGCACAACTCTTCCTAAGTGACAATTTTATAAAGAGCAACCTTAATCTTTGTATTTCCTAGCTTGGAATACTCAGTCTTACAGACAGTGTAGTCTTCCCGCACATTTAAAATCTCTTAAAAAATAATTAAATTATTTTACCACATGTAATTCCCTTTAGTAGATCCACAAAGGACAGTCAGTAGCACTGATCTAAAGACATTTAGTTACACAGCCCAGACTTCCACTAGATGAATTCAAGAAGTAGCTGCTAACACTCACACAGACCAGCCACCCGGCACAGGTTTGAAGGACACCGTGGGGCTTGCTGAGATCAGTCTGTTAACCGCAGGACAGCAATGTAGGTTCAGTAATGTAGGTGACTGTGGGTTCAGTTCTTGCTTCTTGAGGTGTACCTTGCTCTGATTTTTACAGATAGGTATGTAGTGCATTTGGCGTGTTAAGTTAGCAATTTAGCAATATGGACTAATTTCTGATGGAATATGTGGTACTGAATATATTCCAATAGAGGCATAATAGAGCTGGCTTCTGCGGTTCTGCCTCGGCCCTCTGTGGACCACCCTGGCGTGGTGTGGGCTGGAAAAAAGCAGCAGGTCAGGGCAGAAGGAGGGGGGTCAAGGTTGGGAAGCTCAGGGAAGTGCACTTTGCACTGGAGCAGCAGAGAATCAGGGGAGCAAATTCCTTAGAACTAAGAAGGTTTTTTCTCTGCTCCTGATTTAACTGCTTATTCTCCCTGGTCAAAGGGTGATTCCTGCAGTGAAAATTCAGAGTTATGAACCTTTTCCTGATGGTATGCTTGCTATACCTAGTATTTATAAGTTTTTTCATGGGGTACGAAGCATGCTCAGTGCAGACAGGATACCCAGTGATATTTTCAGCAAACATCCATAAAGTTCTGCCAACCACCATGTGTACAAATGTTTTATATATGTATAACGTAAATAGTTATATGTATTGTATTTATATATAAATGGATATATGAAAATATACATAGAAAATATCTATAATAGATATAAATATAATATATATATATATTAGAATCTCACCATTTGCCCAGAGTGGAGGTTTTATGTGGGTACAGCACAAATTTTGCTAAGTTGCATTTCCCTACTGCTACATGTAAACATAAAGAGCATGCTAAAAAAAACAAATAATCTAAAGTATTAGTTCAAGTATTTGCAAATTTATTGACTTTTTTGCCCCATACTTCTGAGAAACAGCTGGACTGGCTGTACCAAAACCTAAAAATCAAACCAAAACCAACCAGCTAAAGAAGGAAAATGTAGTCTAAATGTTTTTGTTTTTTTTTCAAAATATAAGCCACTGAAAGCAAGAACTTCATGGGAAAGTATTAGCTAGAATTATCAGGATCACCTATCATGATCCACTGATCGTTTAATAGAGTTAAAATGGAAATTGGTGTTGACTATAATGAAATCACATTATGGTTTCATTTTGCTTTTATAGAAAACATCTGGGAATGCTGGAATTTACTCATGCTTTGCCTCTTAACTCTTGAACCTCATCCCTAGAGTTTCTGAGACACTCATAGTAGTTGGCAACTTTTATCCTTGCAACAAAACTCCTGCCTACACCTAAATCAACCTGAATTTACTAAGAAATTAAAGGCATGCAATAATTCCTAGGAAAAATCCAGCATTTTCTGTGACATTTAATTGTCTTTTAACAGCTTTGCATGATAAGCAAGATGTGGTAGTTATTGCTAGTAAGAAAACATTAAAGAAAATAGAGAATGATGGAAAAAAATACCTGTTTAGGCACAAAACTTTCACAGAGGTTGAAGAATTCATTTTAAAAAGTATGACTTGATGGGTGGTCTGGAGGTGCTTTTAACAAAAGTGATATTATTTGAACTTAAACTCTCTCCCTAAATTGTGGCTATGTAAACATTTAAATTATAATAGCCATGTAAGTAGAGAAGCAGACTTCTGGATCTGCATGCTTACGTCTCTGTCTGTAGGTACGGTATATTTGAAAAGTATATGCAATTAAATCTTACACTCCAGGACATAAAAAATGAGCATAAAGGATGCAATCCTGCAGGAGGCTGGGTACCATATCTCTGTTCATTGCCACATGAAAACAACTGTCTGCAGTCATATGCTGATGGGTCTCGTGTGACGTGTTTGTAGTTAGAAAGTGTTCTTAAGTGACTTGCTGGGCTGGTTCAGAGCGCAACACTTTACAAGTTCTGTATTCATTAATTAAGTCTGTATGAATTTGCACGCTTGCATTTGATGGTATATTTCAGCTTTCAGATTGTTCACTTTTTGATCCTAATTATTTTTGCTTCCTTTTAAAATTATTTAGGTAGCTAAGAAATACACAAGCAGTGGTCGCTTCTCCAATAAAGGATTCTTTTAGCTGCCTTGTAGCTAGCAAGAAGGCTATATCACTTCAAAATGGTACGAGAAATGCCTATTTTTCTGATGAGTTTTATGGCAATTACTTTTACATTTCCACCCAAATGTATCTACCTGTCTTTAAAGAGTCATGGTGTAATTTAGTTTGATGGTTATCTTCTGCTAATAAAAATCTTTTCCTCTATGTCTTTAGCTGAAAGTGCGCTCCTCGAGTCATCAGCTTGCCAGGACTCGACTGGATTTAAACACACAGAAATGCAGAGATTGAGAAATGAAAATGGACTGTCAGCAGCTTTTGGATCCAAAGCGCTGAGCGTTGCCATGAGCTCAGAATAATAAACTGTGTTTCAAGACATAGACCCTGTGGATGAAATGTATGTTCCATAAACGGTTCTGACAACAACATTATGGATAAGCTGCATGAGCTTCTTGATCCAATTTGGTAGCAGAACACATGGCATTGCTTGGAAATTACAGAAATATTTTAGCGAGGGTGTAGGGGAAAGTGATGTTTATATTAGAGTTTGCAGTTTCACTTGTCTTTTGGGGAGAAGAGTTTGCTTTTTAAAAAATGTTCTAAGACATATGTACATATAGGAAAGGGTTGTCTCATTTTCAAGTTATTCTTCATTTAATTTTGTACAAGTTT
Organism: Falco punctatus; assembly: GCF_963210335.1. Classification (NCBI taxonomy): domain Eukaryota; kingdom Metazoa; phylum Chordata; class Aves; order Falconiformes; family Falconidae; genus Falco; species Falco punctatus. The sequence continues at coordinate 21,198,741 of NC_137582.1, read as the reverse complement.
TACTTCTTTAACTGTCTGTGCTGATTTCACTGGAAAAAGTGTCACTTCAGGTATTCATTAGTTTAAATGTTCTCTGCTGAAAATGAGAAATTTTAGCTGTGCCTTGGAGTTAATGCTTTTTAAGTTGCTTTTTTTTTTTTAAAAAAAGAACAGTGTTAGTACCATGCAGTGTTTTAACTTCATTCCTAGATTCAAATAGCTAAAGGATCTGAGGATGATTCATAAATGCAGAACTGTCTAGGCAATAAAAGTCACTGCATATAAAATGTATGTAACTGTAAAATTTAACATTTAGCCATAAAAACTAATGTCTACAGGCACAGGAGAAGCTGAGTTATTAACCCTTTTACTGCATGCAGGGTTTTTTAAGAGGTTTGTGGAATGGGAAAATTTTATATTAATTTTGGTAAATGTGCCGAGGAAAGACCATATTGTACTCTCCAGGAATAAAATCTATTAGAAACTCTGTATTGACTTCTCAGTTGTTTCTCAGAAAGGACAACAAGGACAGGCAGGCAGGTTGGCACTTGGGGTTTGTAGATGCATCCACACTTCTGTGATTCTCTTGCAGGTCTCCGGGCTTTTGTAGAGGTCCAAGAAAGCTGCGCCTTATGATGCCGTACTTGGATTGCACGTCAGAAGAAAACTAAGTGAAAACCAAGTAAATGCAAAGCTCCAGACAGGTCAGGACAAGTTTGGGCAGAGCAAGGCATGCAAGCCTCTGTTCTGAGACCCTGCAAACCTGGTGCATGCCCAGCAATGGCAATGCTGGGCTACTGGAGACCATTACTTTGTATCAGGCAGAGCTGTGTGCTGGCTGGTTTTGCCTTGCCTTGCCTGTCTTCCTTTCCGTAGGGTTGGTTGAAGGAAGTAGAGAAGCCAAAACGATTTGTATTCTGCAACCATCGCACTTCTGTGTTGCCTCTCTAAATGAATGTGAATTTTATCTCAGCCTGGCAATGGTAGGCTCAACCGCAGTTTTGACAGGAGAAGCTAACAAGCAATTTACTTAAATGGGTACATGTTCAAGGCCCAATTTGTTTCTGACTGATGGCAATAGTAGTCTACCATTGGCTTCAAAGAAAGCTAGATGAGTATTACTCAGTGACAGTAATAATTGCATCTCCTCCTATATGCTGCAATTAAAGTACTAGAAGCGTTGCATAGATCTCTGTAATTGCCTTACAGTGTAGTGTGGCTTTTGTCTTTGATTTTGCCTTAAAATAAGCTGGAAGGCATATCAGTATCTCTTCCACAATAAGAATACTGGCGGTTGATCCTTCATATGAAAATCAGCATCAAAAAGGAGAACAGGGAAAACATGCTTATTTATATAGGGGAAACTTAAAAAAATGTAATCCAAATGGTTGAAACCCCAGAATGACAGGCTCTTTAGAAATGCAGATATCATAATAATAAAAATGATGGAAACTGGATGACAAAATTAATATGATAAAGAAAACCTAATATTATAGTCTGGATGGTTGAACTCTGGTGTCTTCGGTGAGGACGGGACTGATGTAAGATCCATTCTTAAGTTAAGAATCTTAATACAGCAGAGGATAATAGACTTCTGAATTTTCATTAGGGAATTTGAAATGGCGTATTCATCCTAGTCTGAGATTTTAGTGGATAGGCTTTAAGAGGTGTTGATATCAGTGCTACAGACTATGGTCTCACTGCAGTGTGGCTGGTTACATTCAGCATAATGGCGTTTGGGTGAGATGGTATTGCCCTTTGCTACCCAAATATGATATTTTCTGTAGATGGGAAAAATACCTACTACTTAGATCAGACATCTTTAGAACTACTGTATATGTCCTTTGCTAAATACTGTAGTGTTTAAATACATTTAATACTTCTACATCTTCAGTACCACATTCATGTTAATAAAGGCTGCAGAGAGATATAAAAAAGATTTACATATGTAATAATATGCAAAAGTTTATATAATATATTTAAAGCATGGAAATATGTAAAATCTTATGTTCTAAGCATGGGATGATGCTGATCATCAGTTTTGTGCACATTGTCAATAGTTGCATTTAATGATCAGTGATTTTTGTTGTATTCTACTTTAAAGAAACTCATGCATTTCTTGAAAGTAATCTAATTAGCCTGCAAAATAAATATGGACTCAACTTTTATTTTCATTGCTTGTCTTGCCCTCTGCATAAGTGGTAATGCCATGGTTTTCAGGATGCTCAGTCTTTCACACACAATATCAAACTAGTCTAAAAGTAATTAACAACAAACGTTTGATCTTTCAGAGTTCAATAACCAGATATCTGTAACACTGCTTTTCTACCCTTGTGGATCATTTACTTGGCAGTTAACCTTACCACTACTCTTTCTTTTAAAATACCCCCCATTTGTTCAAAAAGGAACAGGGAAAACCAGTGTGATGTGGCTCCTGTGCTGGCTGTCGGAAGGCTGCTGGCCTGGTTCTGCCAGAGAGCATCTCCCGAGCTGCAGAGCTGCGGGTGGCTCAGTCACCTGGTCCCAGTGAAGGCATCTCCTCCAGCTTTTCCCCTCTCTCTCTGTAGAAGGTTCCCTCAGCCCATCTGATTTATTTTTAGTTCCAGAAGCTCTGTCTTTGAGGGCTGTGACTGCTGACATCCACCAAGTGACCATCCTGTTTCTGAACACTATTAGATCTCAATGGCAGGAGTTCTCTGCAGGTGAGGATTTGAACCACCCAGTGCATGCTGGCTGGCTAGCAAGAATTTACCTGCCCCTGGAGGAGAGCTGGTTTCAATCTGAACAACCTCATGCTGAGAGACTTTAGCACTGTTTAGGTGTCCCAAGTCTGTCTGGCTTCTGCTGGCAGTCACCCCACCACAGCCAGACACCATGTGCTGGCAGAGGCACCGAGTGGGGACCTCTCTGACAGGGCTTCTTCCAGCCTAGCTCAAACCTATCCCAAATGGCACAAGTTAAGCAAACTGCAGTATTCTCTGAAAGCACAGTTGTGCCCAGATAAGGGCTTTTGCTGGCATTCTTAGGTGTGATTTTTTCCATGCTCTTAGCCAACACAGCTATGCTCGTAAAGATTCGGAGTAGAGATCTGGCCAGAATCCTTCAAAATCCTCAATCGCAGCCTTGGCAAAGCAGCCCTCTTCACTTCGTTGGAGCTGAGACAGCTCTAGTCTTCCTAATTAGAAGCCCAGACTTTGTTCTGTCAGTGACCAAAACAGTTGCTCACATGGGATTGGCTTATCTCTCCAGTCACCACTACATACCCTGCTGGGATTTTACCCTGGCACATCTGTCTGCGTTACTGGATGCCGACATCCGTCTTGTGCTTTTGAGAAGGCAAATCAAATTCTGTGCACACACCTCTCCTGGCCTGTTAAAAGCTTTGGTTGCCTGTGTCCACAGGGCTTACTTGTGTGTGTGTGTAGCGCTGGGCTTGCTGGAAGTACACCCCACATCTCCAAGCCCTCTGTGCAGAAGCAGCGCTGAAGCACTGCCTTTCTGGTCTTGCCTTGACATTTCCTTGGCTGATGTTATGTTAGCATAAGACTTTATTTGCCCAGAACGATGCTTAATTTTGTCCATCTGTAGAGGTGATAAAGTTCTTGAATACACTAGAGGACATTTTCCTAACACCATATGGCGTGTTTATGATGTGTTGACAGTTTTTAGAGAGAAAGAGGGGCTGAAAGAACATCAGAGCATTGCAGAGATATGCACGGGTGTTGGATTGGTGGCAGAGAAGAAACACAGAGAGGTATGAAAGATGATGGGTATTGTGGTTGGTACCTTATTTTCATGCTTCATGTTGGCATTTCTAGAAGAGTACTAGTGTGATATAGTGAGATCAAGTCCCTCTGCAGTGTTGATAGATATACAGCAATAGCTCAAAAAATTATCCAGGAAATAATTAGACAGAGATGACAAAAAGGCAGTTTGCCTTAATCATCTCTAGTGTCCCAGGACCTCCTCCCAGTGGTACTTCTCTTAGTAGTCCCTCATTTGTTTGGACAGGACATCTTCCCCCACATTAGGATATCAAACTTGGCCATCAGGGGATGTAGCCAGATAATCCACTGTCAGTTTAAGCACTTCTAGAAGCTGTTGATCACCAAAAACCCGAGGTGGTTGGCTTCTCAGATTTGTTTGAATGCAGGTTTCAAAAGTGGCATGTGTGTGACGTGGCTTGGTGCAGTCTGCTGAAATCCTTTAACACTACACAGCAGCTCTTTTACACAAAGCAAGCACCAAACAACGCAAACTGACTTACATGAGTGGAAGATATCTATGAGAGCAATCTCGGCCCAGGATGAAAGAAAGCAAGGGCAATAGTGCGACTCACATTATGTCAGTTCTGTTTTAAGGAACAGCTGCTAAAACATGTTGTTCATGGACAGTGAAATGAGTTTTTCCCTACTGATATTTTAAAGTGTTTTCAGTGCTAATTTTGCTCACTTCTTTAAACACCTGATGTGAGGAAACAGGTAATTCACACAAGCTGTATTGAACCTTAATCTGATGTAATATGTTGGGAGGATGATTTATTCACTATATTAAATAACCACTTACATGCAAAACACTCTGCTTTCTGACTGGGAACATGAGGATGTGTTGGTTGCTTGCTGATTTTTTAATACTTCCATGAAACCTTTTGGCAAAGTCACAGCAGCCTCTCTGTTTTTCGTTTCTGTTTTTCACACTTAAGCAGACAGCAATGCACGCTTAACAAAAACACAGAGCTTTATTAGGCTTAGAGGCATGTGCAAGAGACAGCTTTAGAAAAATACTTTCAAGATGTGCTAATCATCTGCAAGAAGTAAATATGTTATGGCATAGTAACCAATGAACAGACAAGGTCTTCAGGAGATGCACAGCCTGGAAAACACGCTGCTATGCAACTGCACGTAAAAGACACCAAAACAATCTCCAAGGGAGTTGTGTCTATTTGCCACAGCTCAGCACCACACTTGGTCACGGAGGCCAAATGATGCACCTCTTCTTCAGGCATCTCGTTCTGAAGTCAGATTGCTGATCCCAAGCCAGATGCCCTCTGCCTTGTGCTCCAGCACCATGGTACAAGCAGCTCAGCTGTGCCCAGGCTCCCACTTTCACGACAAGGGCAGTATCCTGCTCTGCTCAGAGCCACCATGGACCACTAAGTTTGAACCCCTCTGCTTGTCACAAGCAGCCAGGTACCTACCATCCCTCCTTGGAAGTCACTGCCCTTCCAGACCTGCTGGTGTATATTCAGTGTGTGAAAACTCTGTCATCCGGTTCAGAACTCAGTTAGAAAAACCCAGTCTGTAAATTTTATTTGGAATTTTGACAAAATCTGTGGGGAACAATTATGCAAGCAGCTATTCCAGCAGATCGGAGGGGTTGTATCCTCTGAGAGTGTGAGTGGTGATGGGCAGCAGTGATAGGATGCCTGGGAAGAGATCCCTGCCTGCCAACAGTGTCTCCTCAAATTAAAAGATGTTTCTGCCCTTGATCTGGTTCTGACTGAAACTGCTCTTACCCATAAAAAGGAAAGAAATCTTAATGCTTTATTTATTGTACATATTTGTAAGTTTGGACTATGGAAACACCTTGAGGAGTAAAGACAAAACTAAATATTCAGGTTTTCCAATCAAAGAATATACTTGAGTTTCTTTCTATTATTTGAAGGAGGTTTTGAAATACATACAAGTCTAAGTTTCTCCATTGGAGTGGACAGATGTCAAATCTTCATATAAAAAATATTTTATTATACGTACCTTGTAATAGTAGGGAGCTGTTGTCCTTGATGCACATATAGCACTGACCTCATTTAGGCTGGCAATCTGTGAGTGGATGGAGCTATATGCAGTTAAACCACGGAGCACTCCCTCAGGGTAAGGACTCTGCAGTGGAGAACCTCCGCTGTGCCTGTGTAAGATGGACCCTGCCTCTGGCAGGGTTTACTTACGTGACTTGCTTCTGCTGGACTGGACTTCTGGCCTTCTCCTATTAACCATTAACATATGGAAACACCAAATATAATTCCAACCCCATCTTCAGGCTGCTGGAGATGATTTCATACTGTGGTGTGTGATGCATGGAGTGAATAATGTCTTTTTGCCCTCTGTGCTTGGTTGAGAAAAATAATTCCTGACACAAACCCACAATTACATGATCCAATGTACAATGACACCTTTCAGCTCTACCAGTTTTGTACTCTTCCCCTTCCATTTAGCTTTAAAAATGGGAAAACCAACTGACTCTCTGGTTCAATAGGATCTTTATTGCTGGAAGGAAGGATGTGACAGCATCTTGAGATATGGCAACTCCAAAATGCTGCAAATCTACTGGCTTAAGTAAGTTGCAGGGGGAACATCACTTTATTGTCAGCCAGTTAGTATAAAGGAGAGTTTGGCACGGTGAAGAGGGACTATTAAGAATTCAGCAACAATTTTTAAGCTAAGCATCCATCTATGTTGTGACTCAGAAAGCAGCAGGGACTGTTTGGTTCTTCTAGCTTTCATCTCACATTTATCTATTTTATACCATTGTGCACATCCATACAGATTCAGCAGAACATTGCTTTGAAATTAAAACCAGAGTGAAAAGAAGTTGCAAACAAGAATAAATAAGAAACAAGGGGCAGGAACACCTTGAGGCTCTCAGTTATTAAAACCGATTTCAGCAAGCGCCTTGGAATGATCTAGCTATTTGTCTAGACTTTCTAAGATAGGTTGTTCAAGGGCACATACAGCCTTTATCAGGACTGGGCTCTGCACCACGTGACTCTCAACCAGAGGTGAAGTTGGAAGGCTGTGTGCTCTTCTGGGCTGTAGCCCGTTATCAAGCCGCACAGTAAACCTGCACCTCTTAGTTAGTTGCATGTCAACTTCTATGCATATTCCACTCCTAAACAAAACGCTTTCATCAAAACAGGAGAAAACTGTAATAGTATTCCATTATACCACATCATTACATATAGCACCACGGATCTATCAAACTGCAAGGGAAAGAGTCTTTTGGGAACGTTTTGCTACTGTGAGTTGAAACCTGTTGACTTTCTCGCTGGCAAAGCTACATTTCTTTGTGGCTTTTATTCCTGGCGGGTGCTTCTGGAGCTGGGTCTTTAAATCTGGCAGCACGGAACAGCTGCAGCCTGTGGTGGCCCTTTTGTAACATCTTGCTGCTTTCCTCTTTTTCCACAGACAAGTCCTGAAACTATGCGTCTTTTTCCTCATTGCTGACAAAATGGTGCATCCTCCCAAGAATAACAAAAGCAGACTAGGAACACAATAACTGGCCTTTTGGCTAAATATTTTGTAAATACCACATGAGTATTTTAGGATTAATGACCTATTTTCATTTGTCAGTCAGGGACATTGTCTGATTTTCTGTCTTTTCACTTTCTTTTGCTTCTATGTTAATTGGTGTCAATGTTCCTTTTATACAGAAGAATATTACTAATCTGGTAACTGATTGATCTGTTATTGCTTTTTTACCAGGTTCATCCAGCTACCTAAGGTGATTAGTAGATTCCACACATTTCATGATCTCTAAACATGTCTTTAAGCCATTAATTTTTTTTTCTTTTAAGATTTTTTGTAAACCATGCTGATAAATTGACAGTGAACAGATCAGAAATATTATTTTCTTCTGCCAAAATAGCAAGTGTTAAGGTCACTGCCAGCAACAGGGCAAACGTAATGGTTTCATAGACTTTTGAGGACAAAGATGTGGATGCAGAAGGAAACAGCTTCATTGCAAGGATTAACAGAACTACTACTCATTCAATAACTGCACACAGTTATATGCTGCCACTGGAATAACACTTGTGAAATGCAAAAGAGCTGTTCAGAGAATCATTTAAGATTTTGCAAGTTCAAACATAGCATACACAAATTATGAGGATGAAGAGTTTGCTAAATACTGAATTAATTTGATCATAAATACAAATGAAGGCAAAGGCAATGGAAAAGCTTAGGAAAAAAATGGGAGAGATGATAAACCGTTTAGGAAATGTCTCCTAACAGAATTGCAATCTCATTCATCATTGTTATTCAGGAAAAAACAACTTATGCAACAAGGCTGTTAGAGGTGAACAACAGGCAAATTGGAGACCGAGATAATGGAAAATTTGATATGGTTTGGAAGAGTAAGGGGGGACCTTAACAACTAGTTAGTCTCTCAGGAGAGATTCACATTGGGAGTTTTTTGCTATATCAAGAACTGTCAGAGTTCTGATCTTTGAATGTGTGCTGAGAGCTAAGAATAGGCAAACATTTTCTTGTACACGTATCTTGTTCCTTTTTGCTGATTTTGATGTGCCAAGAAGGGTAAATGTGATATTTCTTTCTCCTTTTAAGAGGAACAGAAAAGGACTGCCCATATGGGCTTACCTTTCAATCACTACAGAGCAAGAAATGCAACAAATCTATAACTCCTTTTTTGGGATATCTTGGTGTATGTATAGGTGCAGAGCTCCAAACATGTGCAAACACTAGCTTGTGTATATTGATGTGAAATCTTTCAACAAATGCAGATGTGGCGCTGCAGAGGTTTGTGCATGCCAGTTTTTGGATGTCACAGCCGCCTGCAGTTAAATAATTGTGCATTGGAAAAAATACATTAACGTCTGCATATATTTGAAGTATTGCACCTGAAAACAACACAAGGCAGCCAAATATATACACTAACTATGAAAGGTTGCTTGATGAAAACAGATGTCCCACTGTTTGGCTCCAGATGTCTGGGTACATTATACAATGGGTGTGTGTGTGTGATTTTTGACTGTGAACTTTATCACTATAGAGAGGTCAGGTGTTGGCACTCTTGGCACGAGCAGGAGGATGGTTCCGGTGGACTGCCAGACCAGATGCCAGATTCATGTTTCACACTAGACTTTCAGCTGGGGTACAGCTCCATGAAAAGCCGTGGAGCCCGGAGGTTTGTGCTGGCTGAGGATCTTGTCCACATGGTCATCTCTGGTAAGTGTTTATGAGAAGGGGAATTATTTTCAACACATTATTTGTAAAAAGTCCAAAGTGAAGTGATGCATTTAATTTCCACAGGAGAAAAAAAAAACTTCTTTGGTCTGGATTCAAAAAAAATGCACAAAGCACTAGAAGAAAAGTAGCAGTGACCTTTTTATTCAGTAATTCTTTGGATCAGCACTCACAGAGGACATGAGAAATCAAGAGAACACGAGCTCAGCGGAGTGCCCTGAGAAGAGCAGAGGAGAATGGCCAGGCCAGCTGGAGGCAAATATGTCTCCACCTCCATCTCTTATCTTTCACTACTGCCTAGGCAGTAGGCTGCACGGCACCTGGTGACGGAGAAGAGAAGTTCAGGATGGAGTCTAGGACTGGAAAACATGCATATGTCACAAACAAATATTTGGAATTTGTTCTTTCCTCATTTTCATCCATTGGACTTACTCCAGCTTGTATAAAAAGTAATTGGAGCAGGGGCTGGAATTTCAGTGTTTTGTTTTTGATGAAAATGCTTGGCATTGATTTTTTTTTTTTTTTTCAGTAAGGAATAAACCGTATTCTTTTTCTTACCAACGCTGTTCCCCCATCACTATGACTGTAACCTGCAAGTCCCTTGCCTGCATTTTCATATCGCAAAACTGCAAGTCAAAACACACCATAAATGGTAATTTCAGGCACGTTTTGCTAAGCCCAAACTTAGAATCATTGAATCACTGAGACTGGAAAGGACCTTGGGATGTCTCTAGCTCAGTCTCCTGCCTGAAGCAGGGTCAGCACTGAATTCAGACCAGGTTGCTCTGGACATTGTCTAGTTAGTTGAAAATCTCTAGGGAAGGAGATACCACAAACAACTACCTGGGTAACTTGTTCCAGTGCTGACCACCCTTGTGATGAACATGTTTTCCTTCATGTCCAGTCAGAATCTCCCCTATTTCAGTTGATGACCATTGTCTCTCATGTTCCTGGCAGGCACCTCTGCAAAGCCTGGCTCTGTCTTCTCAGTCACCTTCTCTCAAGAACTGGAAGGCTGCTACTGTCTTCTCCAAAGACTTCTCCTACCTGTTCCTTGTTTCTTCATCCTCATGGAGCCTAGATTATACACAGTGGTTTTCAAATCCATTCTTTAAACTTTTGGAATGTGCACAAGATTTGTAAATAGGTATTTTTCCTCTTCTCCTTGCCATTAGCAGTTAGAATAGTTAATTAATGTCATTGAAACTCAGTGAAACACAATATTCTACCCTGCAATGAAATGGCTTTTTTCAAGTTGTTCTTACAAGAAAGATTTCCACTGGGTTAGTGTCACCAGATCCCACATCAGCACGAAATCCGTGGGCTTTGTAGAGATGTTGAGCTTTTTTCTACATATGCACCCAGAAAGCTACACTAAGTAGTCTTCATCTGTGCTGATCCAACACTACATGGTAAGGAATTTGTATTGAACAGAATGACATGAGGGACAGATGTTATTGGACTGATCTACTGCAATATGCTGATATGAAGAAAATCACTCCAAACCTTTCTTTCAGTTTATGGAAAGAATTTACATCATCAATTGTAGCAACTGCCTGCTGAGAATATGGTTTAGGTAGCCACACAGTAAGAAGAGGGAACAGTCCATCTTGGATGGTTGCATGGAAAGGGAAGAATCAGAAATGGAAGCTAATGTGAGCAAACAACCCAGAAAACATGAAGAAGAAGTATGACTGACACTCAGCAAACATACTCAGAGAGTTTAAATTAGATGCGTATAATTTCTCACATTCTTTGACCATTAACATAGCTTGTACAGTTATAGCTTGGGACATTTTCTTTCACTATGTCATAATGCTGTAAAATGACTTAAAAAAATATACTTCCAAGGTTTGTCATAAGTTTTTCAGTATACTAATGTTGAGATATCTGTTGTACTAGGCATGAATGCAGAAGAAAATAGTCTTTGTTTTAAAGCAATTACAAACTAATGACGCAAAGATATAGATGCCTTAACTCCAGACAGAATCATCTGTGGAATGAAGCCCAAACCAGATAAAATAGTAGGGGTGACAGAAAGAAATTTGCTTCCCGTACAGAAGTCCAACATGAAGCTGTGGGAATCACTGCTGTTTTCCTCTGTGTGTTTTGACAAAAATGCCCAATTTTGCAAAGGCAAGCATTTTATTCTGACCAGCGGCAGGGAAACCCACAGGGTGAGAAGAACCATTTGTCACACAGAAATTGTGAGATATGTTTGCATATAAACTTTTAATTAAAATTGCTGCTCTTACCCTACTGCTGGTGGAAGCCATAATGGTGACAAATGAGCTCTCTTGCAACCCAAACAGTATGGGTGCTAACTGTTAGAGATTATGAAGCAGTATTAAGTCTGGAAGAAACCTGGTTTATGATCTTACACAGGGATCCATGTAAATGATCCCATTTTTAAACGTAGCTGTCACAGTTCTCAGAAATACTGTGATAATAAAGCCAGCGAGGCTTGCAGTTACCCATATACTTAAGTACAGATTTGGCTCTAAATTGCAGTGATAATATAATCATAGGTTAACTCCGCAGCAAGTTTTGTGCTGAAATGCCTGTTCAGCTCATAGTTTCACCAAGGCTTGGCAGGGGAAGAGGGTCTCACTGCAAGACGTGTGCCAGAGCTTGCTCCGCAGTTGCATTATATCGCCCTGTGGATCTCACAGGGCTCTCCAAAGCAAGTGTTGGCCAAGGTGGGCAAGGCTAGGATGACCAAAGGAGGCAAATATCTCTAATCCATTGCTGCTGTAAGCCACAGAGGCTAGGAGAAGTGCATAACTTTGCTCAGTGATGGGGGAGACTGGTCCCCAGCACTGGAAATTGCCATTGCATGCAGCTTCACAAGCAGACAAAGTGGGAGCCAAAGAGGAAAGTGGTCTTGTCAGGGTTACAGAACAAATCAGCGCATGAGATGGGAAGGGACTTACTCCTCAGTAGGAGTCTATTGATTTTTTAACTGCTGGGCACATTTGGCTGCTGAAAGAGTCCTAGGGCTCAAATGAGATACAAGAACAAATAATTCACAGCAGACCTCAAAGACGAGAAATTTTTGGCTATGTATCTTGCCCCCCCTATAATTTCTTTTCTCAATTATTTTAATGGAAGACGGTGAAAAATGATGAGAGTTAAAAAAACCAAACCAATGGGGTTTCGGCTTCAGCAGTGGGAACATGGATTGTGAAAGAGTGCAGAAATATAACTCATGATCATCCGCAAAAATGTGAAGGATGTCAATGTGATGCCTAAACACAGACATTTCAGATTACTCTTGGGTATCTTTACCTGGCCTTCAGCTGGCACTCCAAAGTGAAGCACAACTCCCATGGGTCATCTGTCTTCTCTCCTGGCCTTGTTTATCATCTCAGAAATGTACGCACATGCCAATGAAGCTTCATTCAAGGAGTGGTTCTCTGTTACAGTCCAGGCTGTTTCAGGTCCATAAACAGCTGGGTTTGGTATTGCTGTGTAGGTAGTTCTCACTTTTAGTTATGTCTACACCTTCTGTGCTTTGGGATTTAAACAATTGCTCTTGAGTTCACTTGAACTTTCATGAACAATAGTGTGTGCAAAATTCAAATTACCAGAAAAAACACTTCCTTTCTTTTAGTTCATCTGTCATGTTTGTGGGTAGAGCTTATCTTTGAAATGGATTGGTGCAGTGGGCCTGCTTGGGAAAAAAAGAAAAGACTTAAGTATTAGAATAAGTTACTGATGCTATCAGCTGGAGAAATGAGGCTTTATTTCTCCTGAAACTACTAATCTCTGTTTTAAACTAATGTCTTTCTCAGAGGCCTAATATGTTTGGGGAACTGTGCATCTGCAGGAACTGAGATGGAAGTGGGACATCTTCCTTTATCAAATATATATTATGCTTAAAGAGTTATGCAGAAATGGGAAACAGATTTCAGTAATTCACTAACTCATAGGAAATAATGAGGGGTCTTCCTCTGGCCCTCCAGAGGACAAAATCCACACCATGGTGTCAATGGGGCTGTTGGGAGCCTGACAGCTGAGAAGGGCTTCTCAGTCACATTGCCAGAACACCATAGCCAGAGAGAAGTGATTCTGACCCTGTGATTTAAGAGTAAACTGTCACTGAAGCTGTGAACAGGCATTTTGAACCCTTTGACAGGCTGTAAATACTATTGTTAAGATAAAGCACCTTTCAAAAAATCAGTTTTGGAGAATACAGCAGGATTTTTAAAACTGGAATTTTCAGAAGTCATCAGTAGTGTGGAATTTTATCTGAATTTGGATTAGAATCCTACTGTGTTGGGATTAGGTTATCAAAAATGTAGTTTCTGGACCTCAAAAGCTACATGGTATGTCTCTGCAAGAGGACAGCCTTCCCGCGTGCCATGCTGGAGACCAGCAGAGCTGGTCCTTGTGGTCTGGAGCCTGACCCAGCTGCAGCTGGGAGCTGCTCCACCCTGCCGGGCTCTGATACCAAAAATTGCTCCACCAGCTCCTGCTGTCAAGAAGGAGAAAATGTAAATCACCATCCTCCTCTTTGTTCCATGGCATGCAGGGTTTCTCACTTCAGCTGATGACGGCATAAAGCCTGCTTGATTACATCATGGTCCTAGTCTTCTTTAATTAACTTAGATTGTTTAGTGTAAGGAAGGTGTTCTGAAAATGTAAATCACAATGGTCCAACCAACAGTGAAGTACCTTTTGCCAGGAACCAAGTATCACCCAGTAAGAAATACTAATACCATTAATTCTGAATACCTGCTGCTTGTGTAAATTGTGGTACTTCAATTTTTTTCTTCCATGATGTATATTTGGGGGTGGACATCAGTTTCGTATGGAAATCTATGTTGATCTCCAGAGTAAATGCTCTGTTGTATTAGTTGCCTATTTAAAATGTTTGTGACCTTGTATTTCTTCTTTTGGGTGGTGCCCATGTGATATATCTGTCTGTCATTATATGTCTAAAAAGAAGAGAACTATAAACCCAGTGATTTTTAGATTTTTGGCAGTATGACGGTTTGGAGCGAGAACATGATGCAATGGAGTGAGATTACTGATCTGAGATGTGCAAAGCCATAAATGATGTGGTATTGATCATATATACATATATATGAATGTATGTAGGTGTGTATATATAGAGAAGAATATATATCTCGTGGCACTGAACTGCTTCTGTAGGCAGTCTTCCAGGGAGGCAACTTGTGGAAGATTGCTCCTGTTAAAAGGCAGTCAGGGCAGGTTGATGCAGAGCTGGAAGGGGTGCTGGCTGTGGTACCCTGCAAGTTTGCTGACATCCTGTCACTGTGCTCCTGTTTCGAGTCTTGGATGCCAGTGTGAAGCTTCCTTAGCTGTCTCACCAACACTTGGTCCAAAAAACACATTTCCATCTGCAGAGGTATCATTTCAGCAGTGCCACAGAAATTTATTTGTTGGATCAGTGTCATACACTGTCTCAGAGTCTTTGAAAGTAATGAGTAGAGGTGAATTAATGAGTACAGAGAATTACTTTGTGCAGTCTTAGCATCCACAACAGACAAGCCTCCTAAGTTTTGGACATTCTGCTTCATTCTGTCGTGGAACTACATTTGTGTGAAATATATGCCCGGATCTCACTTGAAGTCAGGAGGAGTTTAGAATTCAGTCATCACTTTAGCTGTTTTCTCTGTATCTCTGTATGTTTGGCATAGTGGTACAGGCTTTAAACTCTTCTACATTCCTGTCTCTGAAAATTACCACTCCTAAAAAGCTGCTGTATCTTCCCAGTTGTAAAGGATCAGCATGGAGAAGCAGATATGAGCTGTTGATGTGAGGTATATGTACAGCCTCCTGATGCAGGACATCCTTAGTAGATACCTCTGGGAACCACACAATCATAACAGCACGAACGTTGCCTTGAAGCTGAAGGTTATCGGAAGCCAGCGAGGAGGAGGTAGCACACGTGTACATCTCCAAGAGCATCACAAGAGATTGTGTTGGTGCTGCCTTATGCACAGGTCAGGTCTGAGTCACAGATCTCCCAAAGCAATTGTACTCTAACAAGCACCACACATTCATGAACTTTTCTGGACACAGTGAATCTGTGGCACAGGACCATGCTGAGCAATGACAGGGGTGAGGTGGAGAGAAGGGCAAGTCTGTTTGACTTTGTGAAGCTTTTGGTTCAGTTTGGGTCACAAATTAGAAGAAGAAGGTCAGAGTGCCTATGAGCTGATCCATCAGAAAGTTTGCCCATCTAGAGGCCTTCAGGGTAGGCTACAGCTCCGGATCAACTGTGAGCCCAAAGCTGACTGTGATAAAGGAGATGCTGCATTTCCCTGACTGACTGACCTTATCGATACCCGTATAGGCTCACAGCAGACAGCCTGCCCTATCACTTGACAGCCACAGCTGTTGATGGGACTGTGACCCAAAACAGTACTGTTTTCAGTTCGGCAGAGCTCTAAAATTAACTCACAATTTATAGCGGTGGTAAAATACTTCTGTCTTTTTTATGTTATTTATTAACTAAGAATATTTTTCACTGGAGGTTTATTTTGCCAAAAACCTCTGAAATTATTTGCATCAGTGAACTATGGTATAGGTAAAGCGCCATATAAATTATTTGATAGGGAATTAAAAAATAACAAGACAGCAAAGCTTGAAGAAATCACTTGCTCTTTGATTGGATTTGAGACCCCTCAGGTGACTCAGTTGATTTGCCAAGAAATGTGAATTTTAAAACTAGGCCAACAAAAAGCAGAGTGCACCCTCAACCTAAACCGAAAGCCATGCCCAAAAGTTTAACACACAAAGTTTCAGCATATTCTCAGCTGTGACCGACTGAAGTTTTTATTATTCCATACTGCTCAGGGGTCTCTTTTAATTAATATCAAACACTGTGGAACAGAAGGAAATACATTAAAAAGGAAATTATTCCATTTCCCCCCAGCTGTTATTGCTAGATGTGCCACATTTTTGACTAGTGATTATTAATAGAATTCTACGCTGTAATTTCAATGCTGCTCTATTACATATCTTAAGAGGCAAAAATGGTCTGGAAATGGGAGCTCAGGTCTGAACTGCAAGATTATTTATTAATCTTTTCCACAGTGTGACCCTGGGAGACTGCCTCAATTTCCCCATCCCTCAGTTAAGCTAATAACTGCTTGCTTCCTGTGGCCGCTATGAGGTTTAATTAATAATTCGGATTTGTCTCAGGTCTGTGCTTCCTTTTATGTGCTGTAGACTCAAGTGCACAACTCCTGTCGTACGCTGCCTGGGAAAGGAGGTTACAGCATCAGAAAGGAAATCTCCCCCAGTGCCTGCAGGCCCAGGGACGCTGGTCTGGTCTCCAGGTCAAAAAGGGCTCGGAGAGGCCAAGAGAAGAGAATGTGACTTGCAAACAAGTAGTCTTCTATGCAGAAAGACAGAAAAGGGATGAGCAATGCCTGACACCTGTCCCAGTAGCTGAGCACCCTGTACGCACAGGAACCTGTCTGGCATGTGGAGATGGATGTGAAACCTCAGGAAGTGATACTGCAAAATGTCCACACTGAAAGGATGCATGTATGCAAAATGTATCACAGAGTGAGATGTAAAGTGTGGAAAAGAAAGGAGAAAGGTAAAGGGCATCTTATCAACTATGGGTAGATAGTGCAGAGATACTGTCTGCAGGTGGTGCTTGTGCAGTTCTCTGTGCCCTGTGCACTCACAATCACCTGAAAATTTGCCCCTGGGAGCAGCACTGTACTAAAACTCTAGCTGCAAGTCTTTTTAAAAGATTGAAAGTGACAATGGTTTTCTGAGATCTGGTATCTGGTTTTGAGGACAGAACCACACAGGAGACTGGAGTCATGGCCAGGATCCAAGCACTTCATTATGTTGTGCCAATTCCTAAATAAGAGGCAATTAAAATGCAGCAACCTGTGCTATTCCACTGCAGTGTAGCCATTAAGCTTCAGTTTGCACGTTAGGGTCCTATTTGGCAAACACAATATTTGTGCTAGTTGCGCAAAAAGACACCACACGACCATACACATCCCCTGAATGCCCAGCATGAGGCTTTGGAAAATCTGTGTGTGTTAAAATTATGAAATCTGGTGAGTTTATACAAGTTTCATATCTATAAATACCATGACCCAGGTTTATACTTAAGAAAGCACGTTATTGGTATTAAAGTATTAGTACAATAACAAAGCATTCACAGCGTGGCCACCAGTAGAGTTGCCCCCCAAAATGAAAGAAAATCGTGAGTAGAGTTTTTCTATGATATCTAATTTGCAGACATACTTCTTTGCACACCAGTGTTAGCTGGGACCCACAGCTCTCAATGCCCTTGACTGAAAAAAACTCCTATGAGCTGAAATGAGTAGGCTCAGTGAACATGGAATCAGCAGTTTCCTAACAAGGTCTCTATCTCCAGATTTAGGTTGGAAAGATTGACAAAAAAAATGGAGACTCTTAACCTGGATAATCTGTGATTCGAGTGTGAGCACTGTAGAACAGTGAGAAAGATGCAGTACAGGAAAACAGCAGGGCTCCTAAGGTTGCTTGCATGAGATGGCATTAAGGCCATGGAAAAATCCTAGCAGAAAAGAAGGAATAGAGGAGCAGTGTGCAAAAACTTTCTCTTACAGGCCTAGAATTTCAAAGAATGAGAGAACATACACAGTCTGATCTAAGCAAGGTAAAAGGAAGTTGGACAAGGTCTGAGAAGAGATGACATGACCAGAAGCCTGAATTAGCAGCACCACAAAAAGGGACTTCCAAAGGAAAATTCCCAGGAATGCTCAAGACAAGTGAAGATGCTCTGGTAAGGATGTGCACGAGGATTCTTCAGGCAGATCCCATGGCAAAACCGTTTTGGAAGTGTTTAGTTTTTCTAGTGAAACAGCATCCTGGGAGCTCCTAACATAACCCAGTACCATCTCCTTTGCTCTCTTCTTGACTTCATCCGCTTCTATTTTTTGCAGAGACCCAGATACGCTGTCAACCTTGTGGCTTACTTTCTTCAATTAATGCATTTTCCTGCAGAGCTAGATTAAAAATAAAAGGATGCAGGGAGGAGATCTTTGGGTAATGGAGTATTTTGAGACAGTGGTGATGAGACCAAGAGACAGAAGGCCCTAGCTCTCCCATCTCCTGCAGAAGGCAGCAGACAGTCAAGCTCTGCATGGGAGAGATCCACATCTGCAGCTGGTGCTTACTTGGTCTTAGGAGAACCTTGACATCCCTGTGTGTTCTCTGTGTCCACAAGTAAGACAGTTAGGACTGTAACATATAACTTTTAAGGCTCTTTATATTTTGTCCTGGAGTGCAAAAGTATAGGAAATGTATTGGATTGGGATCTTTGTCTAACTTTGAACATTCAAAACTGTCATCGTCCTGAGCAACCAATCTGCAACAGGCCAGTTGCTCTTTAGGTTTATGGCCCTCTGTTAGATGGGAGTGGGAGTTTTCCAGATAATCTGATCTATAATTCATTGTACCCAGATGATCAAGTGAAAAGCATTAAGTTTTACAACTTGTTCATTATTTTAAATGCTTTCTGTTTTCTGCTAGAGCTCCTCTGCCGAATATATAGAACTCCTGCAGATAATGGTTTACTTGCAGGCTGTATCTACATCTATTACAGACAGGGAAAAACAAAGGACTGTATGGACTTTATAACTGCAAGAACAACAAGTCATATATAAAAATATCCCCCAACTTCCCCATAACAAGCAGGGAAAGTTAATGATGTTGCAGACATTTAAAAGCAGAAGTCACTTGGACTTTCAATACTTCTAAAACCTTGTAGTACTTTTAACAAATATCTACCCACTCCTTTACTACATACAAAGAGAGGGTGTTCAGGATCAGCAAGATGAGGTAGGGAGTCTATCCACTCTTACATTAATCTAAACAAAAAAAAAAAAGTCTGTGACATTAGGCTTTGCAAAGCCAAGCTTTAGATCAGGCACTGACACCTCTTCAAAGGACCATTGCTGTATTCAGCGCAGGAGAGTACATGGCACATGGAACAGCTGTCCCCTTCCCAGTACAATGCAATTAGAAAATGCCCATGTTGATATTTAGTTAGCTATTAAATTCAATTTAATTTTCATAGTGCTGCATATTTGTGAGTTGGCTGTGCCCAGGGACATGAAAGAAATTGTGAGCGCTGAGCGGAGTTTTAACAGCTCAGCAGGGGAGGCTGGAATATCTCGTACCTGGGAAGGTACTGGATGGTGCCTGGTTGGTCCTTCCCAGTGCTGAGCAATGAGCAGTCTCACGAAGGGTACAGCCATCTTCCCAACTGTGTTGGGCTGTATGAATGTGCAGTGATTTAGATAAGTGACTTCAGGAAAACACCAAGTCAGAAACTTAATTTCAGACAAGGCAAATGGCAAAAACATTAGGAACTGGGTCTCACAGGCAGTGGCAAGACCCCGCTGGAGATGCAGGAGGCGGCACAGGAAGCTGCAGGCTGAAATCCTGGTGACATTGATGTGGATGGCAGGACATGTCTGTGACTTCAGGGGGAGACAGTTTCAGGCCAGGGCAAGGAACAGCAAAGGTGGGCTCAGCAAGTGTGGAGCAGCCAGCAGAGCTGGGCACTGGCGGGTGGGCAGGAGGAAGGCTGTGCTGCCACCTGCTCTGCACACAGCAGCTCTATCCTCTATAGATGGATGCGTGGCATCCTGTCATATTTCTATCTCTAAATTAATTCAATTAAATGGGCATAATGTTACACAAATTGGCATATGGCTCTATTTCTGTTTCTCTTCTCAGTCCAAATAAAAGATGTTACTACATTTCAGGGAAGGTTTTGACTTTAAGAACCTCTAGAAGGCATAATTGTAATGATTTCCAGCTATTGCAGCCTTGCCGTTCTCCAGAGCTGTGCAGAACCCCTCGTGTCAGGAAGGCTTTCTGTGCCAACGGGTTTGAGAAGAGTGTATGCAGGAATCCAATGCCAGTGCTTGCACAGGACACCTGTGGATGCTTGGGACATGAGGAAGGTGACAAGTACAGCAAGCAGTTGTCACGATGAAGACATCTATGCTTCCTAAATCTCAGCGACCCTACTTGGAAATGAAGATATATTGTAGAGTTCAGTCTAGATTTCTCCTAAACAGTGATATCTTGCCTCCTCACTGAGGCAAGGCAATTTTTTTCATTTCCCCATCATACATACATATTATCCCGAGTTAGCTGAAAGTCCAGCCTTCAGCCCGAGAAGAAGGACACAATTTCTGACTTTCTCAAATCCTTCTGTCTTCAAAAAAACTTTTGTGAAGGTTTCCTTGGGTTGCAAAGCTCAAATCAGTAATCCCTTCCACACTGAGCTTTACTAAGCTTTTCTGGTGTTGTTAGTGTGACTCTTGGCATGATTAACTGCTACATTAGGAGAATCAGGTTTTAAGAAATTTTGAGAAAACCATCTGGTTGTGAAGTCTTCAAGCCAAACTTCGGGATGTTCATATGGTCTCATACATGGTCTCATGCCTCTCTAGTGCCCAGCTTGCTCAGTACAGTCATTGCAGTCTCCAAGGACTCAGCAGACAGCCTCTTACTAGAAAATGTCTCAAAACCATTTGTAAATTTGTATCTGCCAAAGGCTTTGGACTTCAAAAGAGATCCTTCATACAGCACAGTTAGCACAGTTTGCTAAGCCCAAGAGAGTCTGGAAATCCTGCACACCATGAAGCTTACACAAAAATCCTCCAAAAATCACTAAGATGTTTGCTACAAATGTCAGATTTCAGGGGTTTGAATACAAATCCATCCTGTCTTTGGAAGTAGCGATGCAAATCTCTTTACTGCCCAGCTTAGAAAATATCATCTAACTCCTCACCTGCCCCAGTTTTCAGAGCCTGGAGGAAGCTGTGTTCAAGTGGAGTTGAGATTGTAAATGTTGTGTAAGGGAAAATTGTGCTTACCTGAAAAATAGTAGAAGTGAAAAAGGAATGTTAAAAAATCCCATATATACTTGCATCATCCTACTCTAATCCATCTAATATGTGTCTGTTAAAACTGTCTTTCTCAGCTGTCAGTCTAAACATATCACTCACCTCCATGGATATTAACTTCCTCTGCACACGCTGTTATATTCAACTTTTTTTCCTTTCATCAGTGCAGCATAGTTTTTCCCTGTCGATGCCTCCTATTCTACAGATATTCGTTGTCAGTAATGATATGCTGCTTTTGCTCTTCAATTCCCTAGCTGCCATCACTCCTTTTTGTCCATTGCAATGGAGAAAGACCTCAGAACTCCAGGTCACAAAGTTGTTGTTTGTGCCTTAGTTAGTCTTCCATAACACCGAACAAAAAAGCATTATAAATGTCAGGGGAGATGTTTTTATGTCTACCCTCAGATATATGTCTGTATCTAAATAGAATAAATCTTTCTGCTCCCGCCCCCCCCCCCCCCCCCCCCCAACTCCACAGAAATAAAACTTCATTTCTGAATTTTCCAGTGCATTTTATCTTCATTTGGACATAAACCACTTGGTGAAGAAACTTCTATTATGATACAGGCTGAAGAGTGTTATCGATGGGAGAGAAATCATAAGTAATAGAATAATAATAGGAAAGTGCAGAGATGGAATTGTGGTACCTGAAAAAGCCTTTGCTCCACCCAAAGAATGCTTTTCATCCCCCACACACTAGTTATTTGTTTTGGAAAAGAGCTGGAAAATCTATTTGAAGATGAATAGTGAAGTCAGAATATTTTTCCTTCCAGAACACTGATAAAACTAGTTTGGGACGAAATACTTTCCAATTATATCATTCTGTAACAATATATGTTAAATATTCTTTTGAAAATTATTTAAATCTAAATTGTGAATGTGCCTGGAAATCATATCAATTTTCCTAGAAGAAAGGGTGCTGGACATAAATATGATGGAAACCCTGACTTCTTCCCTTTATAGTTATAAATACAAAACCACTTTGCTGGGGAAATTGTTGATTATGACTGGGAAGATTATGAAGTGCAGTTTCATTTGCAGTACCAAATGGGAACACAATAACTTCAGTGCTTTAGCTCCTCTATTCCCTGCAATTTATGGCATCTTAGGCAATCCAGCTTCCGCTGGGTGAAGCGGTTCAGCTGAGTTAATAAATGCTGTCCTCACTTTATACAAACAGTGCGTTGAAATTTACTTCCCCAAAGCACATCAGATGTGATCAACAGCATCTGCTGTTTCTAGTGACCTTGTTTAAAGAAATAAAATAAGGCTCAGAAAAATTATGTTTTCCATGCTAGGCCTGTTGTTCTGTGAAAAAGATCTCAGCCCTAAAAGGAGTCAGCCAAGGTGCAGAGCTGGTCTGCACAATTCAGTGATGCTCTTGTCCCCGTGGATTGGAACCGACATAAATTTATGATGAGCGGCTGCTTTGATGAGATATATCTTTATGGTTTTGGTTAATGAATCTTAAAAACCCCTTCCCCTGCAAAACTTGAAACCATACAACATGCCCAGGTGTGGCCACCAGAGGAGATGGGACCCTTGTAAGGGATAATCAAGAATGAAGGTTTTATGGGTGCACTGTTTGGCCATCTCATCCTCCTATTTTTTCCTTGCTACATCTACAGGTGTCCTAACCTGAGACCTGTAGACTTACTTACCTAACTTGACCTAACTAGAGACCCTGAGATGAGTGGTATTCCTCAGGGGTCCATACAGGGACCAGTGCTGTTTAACATCTTTGTTGCTAACACAGACAGTGGGATTGAGCACTAGTTTTCTTCCCAAGGTCCCATATGGAGCCATTGACTCTGCTCCATCTTGTTTCTGTGATATCATGTTGGTGATGTCTTCTCTCACCGTGGGCTAGCCCTGCGTGCCTGCTAACCCTGCACAGGTTGGAGACAGATGGAGACATCCATCTGTTGCTTCCAGACAGCACTTAAAAAATGGGGTGTTTTCTCAGAGCTCACAAAAGTCTGCCTTGCTGGCCATTGATAAACTTGGTGAGGACCTTGGGTGTCCCCTGGGCTGACTTTACCTGCTGGATCTCTGCACTTTCCTGGGAGGGTTTCTGGGGTGATGAAGCAGAGATAGTAGCTTGATTTCTGACCCTTTTCCCTCTTCCCCGCTTCCCTCTGCTGTGAGCTCCTTTGAAGAGCTTGTCCTGCTCCCTGTGGCATCAGTCAACACCAGTAAGGAGGAGGGGATGTCTCTCCATGTCTGCAAGAGCCAATTACCCCTTGTGCCGGCAGCGAGGTCGCGCTGGCATGACTGCCACAACCATGCAGAGACCATTTCAACACCATCTCAGACATACAGAGATGTCTCAGTACACCCAGGCACCCCTGCTCTGTGCCAGGGAAATGGAGCCATTTGAGGGGCTTCTCCTTCTCTACGGCTCACGGAGGGTCTCTGGCAGGCAGCCTGCTGAGTGGGGTGTTCCCAACTCCATACTCTGTGGCGTGGGGCTCCCCATCACACCTCTGGGTGCATCATTGCTCCCCTTTGCTTAGTGGGAGTTTGTTTTGGTTTGTTCAGCATTCAACTCAGGGTTAGGTAAAATGAGCAAACCCCCTCCCTGGCCAGCAGGACAGCTCTGTAGAAGGTTTAAATGTGTATCTCTAAGTGCTCGGCTCTGAAAGATGATTTATTTGTTTTGGGGGTTGAAGCCTCATATGTTCATTTGTTTTATTTTGTGCTCATCATTATCCCAATGTCCTGCTGAGAGGGGGAGGAAGGGTCGGAGGACAACCTGTCTCCTTAGCGGTGAGGAACAAAGTGTTTGTTCAGTTGATTGCAATCTACTGGATAACTTCTCTAAGCCTCGCTTTTAATTAACTACCATACATTTTCTTGGGATTAGTGACTTGTCAGCATTTTTGGGGAGCTGGTGCTAGGAATTTTAAATAATAACAGCATTTATCTTCTGCGTGGACAGATTGTAGTTAGGCTGATAAAGATAAGTGAGGAGTTACAACAGGTTTTTCTAAGCGTGGGAGTGAAAGGTGGGAGAAGAATTCTATTTTTTTTTATAATTATAAGAATGATTTCATCAAATGATATTCCTTGTATTAGTAGACATAAGAGGAACAAGTATCTTTCTCGTAAGTTAATATCAGGAAATAAGTTTTCTGTCCTGCCAACCTTTGCATTGCCAATCCCTGGCCTTAATTGCTGACGAAACTTCTCATCCCTTCAGACACAGGAGCTCTGATGTGGAAAGGAAGAATTTAAGTCACCATCCAGGGATGCACATCAGTAGCTGCTGAAGTTCATTCCCATTTGAGGCCAAATTTACACCCGTCCTCTCAGCAGGCTCCAAAAGACTCTTAAATCTCACAGAAAGGGGCTTTACCAGGAGGCAGATGAATTCAAATTAGAAACAAGGCGCCCCTCTCCCCCTCGCCAAACGATAAATAATAACAGTGCTGGCAAGGAGCTGTCGCTGCAACCAGCCTTTCCCACGTGAAACTGCCAGCTTGTGCTGGGGCACCTTCTTGGACGTGAAAACGCTGGGCTCAGAGCGAGGCACGGTGACACTGCCTTTGGGCTGGAAGGTCTGATACTGGCGTGATATAAGTCACCCAGCCTTAGCATCTCTAAAGCTTTGCTGCTGCAGTTATAGTTATGACAGTGTATATGTAAATGAGGGTGTTTGGGGTTTTTTATATATAAAGATAATGCCTACAGATTTTCTGTGTGCTTATCATGAGGACAAGCCTTACCAAAGGTCACAGGGATGGGTGCTGAGCCCCTGGGTCTGGTGCACAGCTGCATTTGAATGCTGAGTGGCACTGTGCTGCCTGAGCAGTGCTTTCGGACCAGATCCTTGGTTAAATCAGGATGTTTTCTTTGAAGTTGTGCTGGTTTATTCCATCTGAGGGATGGGGGCACTGAAGCAAAATCCTTGGGAGCTGCTGGTGGGCAAGATTTCTTTTTTGTGAAGTCTTTGGTCTGCAAATGAAAAAACACCACTAGAAGATGTTTTTTAAACAGCTGCATTAAACTTGCCTCCATTTCTAGACTGAAATTATTTCCATCAGCTTCCAGTCTTTGTAGCTGATCATTGTTTGAAATTGTGGGGGAGGGAGGGGGACTTCCCTGCAAGAATTAGAGCAGACCAAATCTGTGTGTGTACAGGATCGGGTAAGTGAGGAGACAGCTTCAAAGTGAAGTTATGTGTTAACCTTTTATTTTTTTAACCTTTCTATAATTAAAAAAAAATACATTGACACTTCTACACACCAGGTATTTTAGGGGTTTCTCATTTCAGAAGGGATGTTGATGTATGGAAATTTGTTTGTTTGTTTGTTTGTATTGAGAAATGCTTGCAATTAAACCGTTGACCAAAGAATTGCAAAGGAAAAAAACACTGCTTCTCAGTATCTATTTAAAACCCTGCTAGAATACCAGTTGACTTGAAAATAAAAATTACTGTCTCTTCCGAACAATGAAACAAATGCAGCACTAGGTCTGTCCTGTTTACTTGTGCTGTGGCAGCACCTAGAGGCTCTTGACAGAGATGTCACCGTATTGTAGCACTAAGCATTGTCTGCAAACACACAGAGAGAAATATAACTTAATAGCCATTGTCACGAGCACCTACATTTTTGAGCACTTGCATCCCACTTCTTAGAAACCCCTGAAGAGAAAGTTTCCTGAAATTGCCATTGATCTATTTCTTTGGTAATAAATGGTTATAAAATGGTTATTGGTATTTGAGATTAATGGCTGGTGAGTGTTAAGGAACTGGAACAATTACAGAACTTGACCGATCAGCAGCTGGTATGCAGCTTGAACTGGTAGACAATTAATTATTTATAATGAAAGCAACTGAGAGTATATATTTTCTGCCTGGAGCAAACACAGAAAGCTTACTAACTACTTTGTTTTTGACTTTTAACAGAAAGAACATGATCAATTCAGTGTCAGATGCAGTGCACCTACACCTGAGCTCCTCTGTTCAATTGTGGCTCAAACATCCTTATTGGTTTTTTTTCTGAGTGAAGCCAAAGCACTTTCAATGGCTGAGTTTGCTTTACTTAGTCCATTTTCCTCTTGGTAATGTCTACAGGAGAACATTTTGCTCTGTGTTGGCTATTAAAAGTGGCAGATTTGGAAGAGAAATTGCTAAGCTGCGTAAGAAGAAACTCCATTTTTCTAACTTTAAATTCGGCACCGAAGGATACAGCTTTGTCAAGGTTAACCTTGCCTTGCACAGTGATTTGGATGGATTGGGATGTAAATCTTTAGGAGTTTGCAAAGGACTGAGCTCAAACACGGAGGCAGTAAATAGTCAATATGAAGGAGTGCCAGCATTTGTAACTTTGTCTCCTCCTGCCCTGGGCTTCTGTGATGTGATTGTTGACCAAGCCGGGGGAGGACCATCAAACAGATCCTGACTTTGTTAACTAACGCTGAGTCCAATCCTTGATTTAAACAGCAGCAGAACTAGTGCTTCTTATAAGAAGGACTGAGTAGTCATGTGGTGCATACATAATAAACAGATTTATAGCATTTTCCCTCCAGCTACTATTAGTAAGAAAATAAAGGCTAGATTGCCTAAATACAAAAAGAGAAATTTAATCTCCAGCTAACCATAGTGATATATGGTGGGGAGAAATACAATCCATCTGTGCTTTCTCTGACAATGCTTTCCACCATTTGTTTTAGAGAGAGACATAAAGTTCTTGTAATGCATCTAGATAGCTATGAAATACTCCGGCTACTGTGGGAGAGAGAGAATGCATTTCTCCCTGACTTCTGTCAGCAATGCTTCTCAAAACATGAAGATTATCTCTTGTAATCATTATCCTGCCTAAGACAGCTGCAGAGTCCCTGTTTAGTCAGTGACTGTATGTGCTAAAACCTGGAATAGCTGCACCAGGTAATGCAATTACACCAGATTTTCTCAGAAGGGAAAGACTTGAGCCCAGATTAGCTAATTTTTTTGAGACTGCACTGTGATTTTTTTCCACCTCTTGAAATTTTGGCTGCAATATAAGGTAGGCACACAGTGTGATTTTCTTTCAGTTGCCTCTAGCTTTGATGCTAGACTCTCCTTTGTTCACTTTTTATGTAAAAGAGTAAAATGTTGTGGCCTTCCCTGGTGCATCCAGGGCGATACTCCTCTTACACTTCTCGCTTACATGTAAAGATAAACCTAGCAGCAGGCTCAGAGCATGGCTGTGATACCCTATCTGCTCAGCGGCAAGGGACTGTGCAGGACAGCTGGCCTGCCTGGCCCCACTTCACGTCCAAAGAGTGGAGGTGCAACGATCAGTAAAGGGAATTTCTTGAGGGAAATGCCAGTGGCATCCCATTCCTCTTGCCATTTCTAGCTCAGGGGCTGGACACATGATGGAGCAGCATCCCTGTCCCCTCCGGCTGGTCAGTCCCATCAGGACACCCTGCACTGAGCATCAACAGAGAAGCTCCTTTGATCTGATTTTCTTTGTGACTCTCGGTACACTTACAGGGCAGAGAAACCCTCACAGAAGTGTTTAAAAAGCTGTGCCTTTTGACAGGAGAACTCAGAAGCAGACTTAAAGACTCTCAATACCTTTGAAGAAAGAGAAAACAATGAAAAGTACAGATTTGAGTTGACACTGTCATGTTAATAGGAATTTTTGCTTCCTGAAGAACCTAAGGGCTGCTCCCTTGCAGGTATAAACTCAATTAGTCCCTTAATGTATATGCACGTAATTAGTGTCCTTCAGCTAAACAATGTATATGCACAGACTAAATTGTTTTAATTATTATTTTAACTAAGAGCTATAACCTGAACTTGCTATTTCAAATCATGAGAGGAAATCAAAGGTAAGCAGAAAATGGCTTCAAGCAATGATCAAAGACAATCTTTTGTGTTTTCCTTCTGGTGTTAATTAATACTGCTTAGTTGGTCTGGTTTGCATTGACAGTTTCGTTTTGGGGAGCATCAGGGCTTGCATAAGATTAAAGGCTAACTTTAAACATACTTGGATTAAGGCAGGCATTTATAGCTATTGCATAATTCAGAAGGCTAGTTCTTCTAAGTCACTAGGAAAGTCCACCTTGATTTATAACATGAAAAATTATGCTGTCCATCTTGCAATGGGAACTTCCCTCCCCATAGGTAACTTGTGTGAATGATGCTCCCACAGCAAACAAGGTGAAAGCATGTGACAGGTCTGGAAAGGTTTGCTCAGGCAAGGACAAACATGTAGCTTTAGTAGAGCCCTGAGTCAGAAGCGTCAGCCTTTCTTTCCCTGTCCTCTCTCCCTTTACATCCCATTTCTTAGGCAGCATCAGACTGGGAGAGGATCAAATCTGGGGCTCACAGGGTGAAATTTACTTGATGCAGGCAAGAGTGGCAGAGCAGATCTTGAAAGGAGTAGCACAGAGGTCTTCAGAGGCACTTTGTAGATAAGAAATTACCCAAGGAGATAAAAGCAAAATCGGAGCAAAGTTAAAATCCTATGAGAGTGACTCCTTATTAGGGTGCCAAGGCCTTTAGCTAAACCCAAACTTGCATATGAAAGAGAGGAGTAAGGGATCAGGATGGTTCCGAGTGTGGGGAGCAAAGACCAGGTAGAAGATGTTGTTCTGTCTGCTTTGCTTTGCTGACAGTGAGCCAGAACAAATAACACATATTTCATTTGGTGTCTTCACTCCTTCCTTAGTGTTTCCATTCAGTGAGTAGACAGCTGAAATACTGCCAATGAAGGAAAACAGATTTTGTGATTAATAGTCCTACACCATGAAAAACGAGATTAGGGGAACACCTAAACTAATTTCAGGTTATTGCATTACAATCTTCATCTTGGACTAATTCTCAGTAGCTTTATTCCAGGTTTATGGACAGAAATTTAAGCCAGTATATTTTATCATCTGTATCATTCAGTCCCTTTTTTTTACTGAAGCTTTGCAATGTTCTCTTTAATTTCCAGGAGAATGAATTTCACCTTTTATAACATTCAAAGACAATTATGCTGTCTTTATGATAAATGATGTCACCCTGATCCCAGCAATAAAAGAGAATGTACTAATGCCAATAAATATATTAACTGTATCAATCATTCTCCTGATTTTTTTTATTTTGTTATTCAGAAGAAATAGCATGCAACCTTGAGCTTTTAATTGGTTAACACTTCCATAAACACCATAATGGCTCTTTAAATCTTTCTTTTGTCATGAGAATGGGGAAAACATCATGAATAAATAATTGAATACCACAGCAGAGCTCAGCACTGATCTATGGGTCATTCAGGAGGTGAACTTGATCTAAAGATTTATTCAGACTCTACAAGACGGCTGAGTTGTTTGTGCTGGAAATAGTTGTATAATACAATATATTTTCACATGCCCTTCCAATTACAAGAGTGTTCCTCAGTGAAACGCAATGCTGCAATTGGACAGCGGTATAAAAACACGGACTGAATTCCATCAGAGTCAGTGGATGGGGGTCTTCTCCGACACGGCAGTTAAATCAGAACTGTTAGAGAAGCAGAATTTAAACCAGAAGATTAAGCTAGCAGTAGCTCCCCAGCGGGCACAGGAAAGGTGAGGGGGGAGCAGATGGGCTCTGCAGGCAGCTCTCCCTGCTGCCCTCCCAGGGAGCGGCCATGCCTTCGGTGCCCTCACGCCAGAAACGCACCCTTCAGTTTTAGTCACGTTTACCTTGCATGTGGCGTTTGACAAGTAGTAAATCCTGCCGCCCCCCTCCCCCCTTGCCCCAATAGCTGCGTTTTGAAGCTGAACAGCTTTCTGGCATGGGATTTTAATTTGATATCTAACTATATCACGTTTAAAGTGACATTGCTGACTGGAGCAGAGCTCTAAGTGAGCTCTGCCAGTGACACCAGCTTTATTCCCGGCGAACAAAGCAATTAAAAACTGAAAAAGGCCTTTCCCTTCCCTCTTTATCCCAAACACTGATTTTTCACAAAATGGCTGGAAAGACGCAGTGGTGAGTGCCTTCGAGGAGGGCCCGTCAGGGCTGCGGCCTGCGCTGCGGCCTGGGCCGGCGGAGCGCAGCTGCCCCCAGCAGAGCCCGCTGCGGGGGGCTCGGCCTGTCGCGGGGTGACCCCCTTCCCTCTTCGCTTCTGGCTTCAGACCCGATGATTTATTTGCCAGGCTGCGTTTCCTCGGCGTGCTTGAGCTGCCGAGCCAGCGTGAAACTAGTGTCACCTAGTGACTGAAGGGCGATGGCAGGGAAAGAGCTCGGCTGATCCGAGCGGCGCAGCGCCTTGGCCGTCTTTGTGGGGGTTGTTTTAGTTCTCTGCGCCTTTTTACTCGCCCGGGCGATGCCTCAGGTGCCAAATGTCACAGGCTTAAAAAATCTTCACCCGACCGTTTAGGCTCTTGAGGTTCTTTCAGTTTAAAGAGGGAGTCTGTGGGTTTCACTCAGCCACCCGGCCCTCCAGCCGGCCCGTGAGGTGCGTGCGGCCACCTCAGCACCGCTGCCAGGTGTCACCTCAGCCCGTGCCCTCACTCAGCCGGGGTGTCTCCCACCAGCCCCACCAGCCAGGCAAACCTGTGTTGATGCTGGAAGCGCTCACCCTGCTCACCTTCCACTCAAGAGCTTCATGCAGCCTCTTGGGCTGCCATCAGCCCAAACCCATCCGCTTCCACACGTCCCGGGACTCCTCGTGTCCTGCAATCTCACCCTGCAATACTAGGTTGACCTGATAACTCTGCCCCGCTTCCCAGTGTCATGCTGTCTGGTTGCTCCCATTTAGCTCTTGGATTGGAATTTTCTTTGGAGCAGGGATCTCGGTCCCCTGCAGTTCTGCAAAGTGCCAGGCAATATGCTAACTGTGATGACACTGTCTAAAATTTGAGAGTGTAATTGACATGTGCAATAAGGCTAACTAACTTAAATATAGCTGGAGAAATACCGAGTTACCTTTTAGCTGTAAGAGAGCCCTCATTTGTCAAAAGCAATCTCACATCCTCTAAATAAGGGAGAAGAGTCATAAGTAACTGAAACCCATCCCGAGGTTTTTAATGGCAATCAGTGTATCCCTGGAGAGTGGCCCCACACATGGTCTTTCCTTAGACAAGATAAGAAAGTACTAATCAGCAGCAATTATCTACTGGCAAAACCTAACAAAATGCTGCAAACATGCATAAAACAAACAGTTTGCTTGCCTAACAACTGGACTCTGAAACAAGCTCACAATTCCTATGGGTAATCACCTTATAACTAATGATTGCAAGTTCTGACTGCACATTTACAAGCTGTAGATTTTACAGTCTGCAAAGGAGTTCCTGGCAGTTTTTATGATAATGGTGATAAACTAAGGAAAACTTCTTTTTTTTTTTTTTTTTTTTTTTTTTTTTTTTTTTTTTCCCTGGGAAGCAAAACAACACCCACAATATTGGAAAACAGCAGGAGACCAGCGAGAGCTACAAATGGTACAGAATGTTCTTGCCCGTGTTTCTTGGTGCAGGGGAATAAGTTGTGGAGACACAAGAGTAAGGATGGAAAGTTCTGCAAAGCACAGAAGAAGGGTTATGGATATAATTAAGTATTGTTGCCTTTCCTAACAGAAAACTGCTTCTGCAAATAAAGAAAGGAAATGGATAGGAAACACAAAGAGTAAGTGTTCACTGAATCCACATACCTATATGGCATTTAGGAGCGTGTGAAAAACTTTGGGAAGAATGCATTATTTTGAGATAAAGCTTGATTAAAAAAACCCCACCAAACACCAACAATGGGAAGGAGGCATGGGAAAACATTTCTTTCTGAAGAAAAATAAGTCTCTGGATAGGATTTGTACGAAATATTACTTGCCTTCTTGTGGGAACAGCTGAATGGTGAGTCACATATATTGATATCACAAGATACGTGTGTGGGAGGAAAGCCTGGGTCTTGCCTCACACTGTGCTTTAATATAAAACATTATTCACCTGCAGCATATATTGTTCTTCCAGTCAGAGTATACTGGTGAATTAACTGTGTGTGCATCCTCTGTGCACAGTGCTAACACAAATAAATGTGAGAAAAGCAAGCTGACCACTGAAAGCCTTCCATCCATTGATGGGGTTTTCCTTGGCCGTCAGTTACCACCTTTGTGATATGGGTTGCTGTTCTCCATCCCCAGATCACTGTCTGTTGGTACAAGCCTTTGTTGACCTTCTAGAGATGACCAGTAGTTATGAGTTTGCGTCAGTTATGAGCAATTAGCCAAGTGGGTTATGAACTTAGGTGCATATATTAGGCAGATTGGATCTCTGTTTGGAAACCTGTGAAAGAATATCCTTCCCCTATGTGTGATGAGGAATTTGGGTGCTTGCTTCAAAGGACTAGCCCATTAAGACCATTGAAAAGGATTAGTCTCTCAAAATACAGGCTGGGCCCCATGTTAGATTGACTGGATCATGTTTGCACCCTTTAATGCCAGCCTGCTATGTGACCGTGTGAGTTCTCTAGTCCTGAGTTTCCTCAGTTTTCTTTCCCTTCCTTTCTAGAGTATGATGCTATATCTTATGGCCCATATCATAATTTAGCTTAGGCTGCTTCCTCTGGTCATTATTTCTGTGGCTATCTAATGGCTGGACTTTGACCTCTGCGACACCTCTGGCTTTTGCCACCAGTGTGGTAGGGGAAGACTGCCTTCCAGCTCCCCATTCGCTTGACTGCTTCAGTGTCCTCTGTGGGGTTGCAGTGAACTACCCCTCATCAGTTTCTCATCTCTCCAGCTTATCCATGCAAATACAGTCTCATGACTATTATAGCCAAGCCTGTTGATGCTCAGTAAGCATCCATGGGATGATACCATCTGCACTGAGACTAAATTGGCTGTGCATATCATATCAGATGTACCATCCCCGACAATTTCTGTTTCCCGACCCTTATTCTTCAGGTAGTGTTCTGCAGCTGGTTAATTTTACAGAAGCTGCAGCAGCCCTTGACTGGAAAAGGGAGCAGTCTCTTGTCAGAAGTGATCTTTTCTCTCGGGTCAAGCTGGAATTTCATGAGGTTACAAACATAAAGTGCTTTTCTGTTGCTGATTGCATGACTCTGTGCGTACTTGACACTGGTCTGTGCACACTCTCAGGCCATTCATTCCTGAACAGCAGCAGATCGATGTCCTCCCCTGTGTGGAATCCCAGCCCGAAGCCATGCAGCTGCATTCAGCTCTGCTTTTTGCTGGCTGTGATCAAGAGTGTGCCACAGGTGACCAGGTCACCCTGTGGCATCTTAAAGAAATCAGCCTGTGACAGCTTTTGTGCCCTTTCTTTCAGCTGCCAGGTCTCTTCTCTCAGGTGCTCCAGACTGTATCCTTCCGAGGCACCCAGTGTCAGCTCTCCCTGTCCTGCAGGGGCATACAGCATCCAGACTTAAAGTGCTTTGGAAATGAAATAATCTGAAAAGTAAGAAAATTGCAATATCAAAATGGGTTTAATTACTGTTTCAACCAATCTAATAACCCCTGGGGCTCACTAATGCAGAGATACTTAAGAAACTTGTGCTCTTTCTCTTTTCTGGAGGAAGGCACCTCAGTTCTCTGAAAAAAGAGAAAAAAAAATCACTGGCATCAGCTAAGCAGAGTGCGGCAAGCACCTTGAAATTGCCTCTGAGCTCTGGCAGTGCACCCTTCTGATGGGGGAGCTGCGCCCAGCTGGGAGCAGGGGGACAGGGGGCCATTCTCCCATAAAGTCATTTCAATCTGCCTGAAGTAACAGTTCCTGGATGATAAAGAAAACCAAGGGTTTCAAGAGTTTACTCAACTCAGAGCACATTTATTCTGGAAGTTCACCCCTAGAAGTATCACCCGAGTTTTCTGCGGAAGTCATGCAGACTTTGAAGACATGGGACCCGTGCAGCACGTTTTCAGGTGGCATGGTGGCTGCTGCCCATCACTGTTTTTTAATTCCATAAAGGGTGGAAATGCCAGGGCTCTTCACCAGCCATACAGACATGACCCTTGGAAAGCAACAGCATGATCTCTTCCACACCATTACTTTTCATTGCATTCACAGTTATATCTCTGCAAAACAGTGAGACAAAATACCCACAGAGCTGTTTTCATTCTTTGACAGAACAAATCTGTTGTGCCTCGTGTGTGTTACATGAAGAACATCAGTCATTTAGAGCCAAACTGCAGTTGAAAAGGTCACAGTCACTGTGACAGAGTAAATGAAATGTTTAATTCAAATAGAATATCAGTTACAGTTGCAGCAGTGCTCAAAGTCACTTGTGTTTTCTTTTCTTTTCCCTAAAGCTCAGCAGAGTATGGTACATCATCAGCTGTAGGCACCCTTGTGTTACAGAGCTTTTCCAGAAGGTAACTTTTTTTTATTATTTATTTTAAAGGCTCTATAACCTGAATAGCAGGTTCTGTCTGCAGAACTCTGCCTCCTGTCCATGGATCACACAGAAGAGAACTGCGAGAAAGAAGGGATGGATTTGTGTGGTTAGTATACATAGTTGCATCAGGCAGACAGCTAATTCTGGATTTTTTTTCTGAGAAGACTGGGTTCTTTGGAAATTGTGAGGTTTTCAAAAAGGATTTTTTTACACAGGTTGTTTATGGGGACCAAAACAGTTCTGGCTGGAGAGATCATCCTCATCCTTCATCAGCTGGGCTCTGCTCAAGGCCCCAGCAACCACTGCTGGAGATCAGCCCAGCCCTGCTCCTGCCCCTGCAGCAGGTACTCTGGGAGGGACGTGAGGCATACATGGACATGGCCACTCAAGCCTCTCCCTTTATCCACGTTTATTGCAAGGATTTAACTCCATCACAGTAAAATGCAGCAGCAGAAGCTCTATGTATGTGGTTTTTCATAGGAGTGGAGAATTTTGTGTCCTCTCTTAGTGGTGAAAGTCAGAACCATGACTTGTGTCAGCTGTGGCCACATTCTGCATTCAGCTTGGTGCTTAAAACTACAGTAGGCACCAGACCTAAGTGCTTAGGCTTGATTTCACTTCTCATCCCGGTAAAACACATCATCCCAACATTTTAAACACCAGCTAAACATCACCAGGATACGCTGTCTTCCTGAAAAAGTATTAATTGCATCATGACTGTCAGCCTGACAAAGGAGCCCTGGGAAGGCTCTGCAGCACTAGCACTTTCTTGGCTTTCCAGAGCTTTCACTTAAATGACAACTGGAAAAGCAAGAGTATAAGTGGGCAATGCTCCCTGGGACCAGGCAGAGCTCACTGAACTAGGCTTTGCTGCTGTCTCAGTGGTCGGCCAATTTGCCACATGTCCGTGGGTGACAGAAAGAATCTATATGCAAATGAAAATTACACCCAAAGCTGGGTCACCAAGGAAAAATAGGTGGGCAGAGTGGTAGCCAAGGTAAAATGAGAATACACCCAATAAAAGACTATAGCAAATTCAGATGAGAATTAGGGGATGATGAAGAAGAGATTGCCATTGCTGTCTGTGTGGCATTTAGTAGTGACCTATAAAGCATCCAGACAGGTGCTGGCTTGTTTGGAGCCTGTGTAGCTCTCAGCTCCCGTTGGCAAGGGTAATGCACAGTCTGGCTAAGTCACTCACAGGTGCTAAAGGCTTTGCTCTAGCTCTGCACAGCCTAATGCTTTGCTGGTGGAGCTGACCCGTACTGGCTCATGCTCACCGTGGGCTTGAGGCATGCAAACAGGCTGTGACTCAGCGGAGGCACAACATCTCTGTGAGCCCTGGATAAGAGGCTGTGAGTTTCAGCAAACTGCCTGAGCCTGAAGTTTGCTGCCTGAATCTGTAATCAAGCGTGTGAGTACACAGCCTGCAGCCCAGGGTCCGGCTCGACAGGAGCATCAGTGAAAAGTGCAGAAGGGAAGGCTCTGCTTCCTTCAGCTCTCTAATTTTCTCAAATTGGCTTTGCAGCTCAATATAAACCTCTGTGATTTTAACACTGGCTGGTTATCCATGCTACTCACTTTTGACATGCTGAGGCTGTACATTTCCTGGAAAAAAATGACTGAGGGAAGCATTGCTGCAGCAGGAATTTGAAGGTTTAGTGATGCGCACACAAAAAGCCCTCTTCTCCCAGGCATGCCTGCCAAGTTCCCAGTTTCAACCCCTGATGACTTTACTATTAAATTACAGCTACTGAAGCGGATCCTGAATTGGTGCTCCCAAAGACAACAGCAGTTGCTTTGCTGAATGGCAGGAGTCCTAATAGCAGTTGCAGCAATCACAGGAACAGCAAGATCCCTCTGCTGTCTCTTTGTGGATGTCATCTTGATTTAGGCTCCAAATGTCACCGCTGAGGAGGGTTCCTTGTTTGGTGTTTCTCGCTGCTAATGCACTCATAAAATCAGTTCCTTTCCTTTCTCTTCATACTACACCTATTTCACAACTTCCCAGTTCTGACTAGATTTTGTGTGTGCTGTATTTATGTGTGACTTTTTTATAGGGTGCTTGTTGGCTTGAGTATAAAAAGAGCTCTGGTGCAATTGCAAACATTCAGTGTGTGTTTTGTATAGGACCTCTCAGAGCAGAGGATTTGGGGAAATAGAGGGCTCAGATAATGAACCCACAGTGTGGGAGTGTGTAAGGAACCAGAGAGATTTTGTAATTAAACAGCATGAGGAAATCATCCGAACAGAACTGAAGAGCCCTTGAAGCGGCACGGGCAGGTGAAGGCTGCCTGGAGCCTCTGCAATGCAGTGAGATGTGGCTCTGCCCCTGAAAATCCCATCCCTGGAGCTTACAGGGGGCTTTCCGATATCAGCCCTAATTACTGCTCCCCCTGGTTTTCTCCAGCCAAAATCAAACTTTATTAAGGTCGTGTGTAATTCCATCCACTTGATTCCTTCTTGATTTGACAGGGGTGGACGAAGGCTGAAAAAAAATTCTTGTGTGAAATATGACCTGTTGGTTATGGACTCCTGTATTCCCACAGGATAACTCCTGATCAGCAGTGTCTATTTAGTGCAAACACTTCTGAAAGTGCCCAAACGCTGTTTGGATGCTGGTCCTCTTTTTCCTGAGCATCTCTGTTGCTGCATACCAGTGGGATGCACTCATTGCCACATCATCGCTGCCCTGCAATGAAACAGATGCTGTTACAGCACACCTTCAAAGTTAAGAAAACATCTTCTTTGCCAGGCTCCTGTGTATACCTGCAGCTGCCTGTTACAAAGGAGGGTCCCTAGAACTTTTATCCATAAATACAAAGTAAGATAAATATAAATATACATTTGTTTCTTCTTGGTGTGACACAGACTCGGAAATATTAATCATTCTGCGGTTCTTACACAGGCACAAAAATGGACTGGCTGCAAATCACAGCTAGAAATACAGCTGTAGGATATGCACAAGGGGCAAGGCTATGGCAAATATATTTGAGAGAAAGTTCATCAGCCACCATTCATCCTCTTTTAGCTGCTGTCCCACAGAAGCGATACAGGTCCCTCTTGTGTTGTAGAAAATCATTGTCAATTCTGACCATCTCCAGCAGCCTCAAAGCCTTCAATTCATGTTTCACCCTCTGGTGTTTGGTTTTATTTTTATTTTTATGAAAAGCCCCAAATAGCAGTCAGATAAATACTGGATGCAGAATTGCTTGGACAACTGCATGCATGCCTGGGACAAGCTAGACTCTGCCACTTCCCTCCCGGGTGATCGTCACTGTGTCACTGTGGTTTTCACATGCTTCTGTTTCCTCAAAAGCTATTATGTCCTCAGCAGTGTTTGAAGTGTAGTGATGTAAATGGGGGAAAACAGAATTCAGGCAAATTCATGGAATCGTAAAATGGCTGGGGTTGGAAGGGACCTTCAAAGGTCATCTAGTCCAACCCCCCTGTAATGAGCAGGGACATATTCAACTCTATCAGGTTGCTCAGAGCCCTGTCCAACCTGACCTTGAATGTTTCCAGGGATGGGGTATCCACAAATTCTCTGGGCAACTTGTTCCAGTGTTTCACCACCCTCACTGTAAACATTTCTTCCTTATATCTAATCTAAATCTACCCTCATTTAGTTTAAAACCATCACCCCTTGTCCTATCGTTACAGGCACTACTAAAAAGTCTGTCCCCATCTTTCTTATAAGCCCCCTTTAAGTATTAAAAATTGTGATCTGTGGTTAAACTGTAGGTTGTACATGAACAAATGCAAAACCGTCTTTGCATCAAACTAGCTAAAGCAAGTGTTGTGTAAGGCATGTTATGAGCAACAGCAATATAGAAAGCAGCAGAAATCCGTATGTGGTGGATGTGCACAAGCAGTCTGTCCTCGTGTAAATCTTTCTCAGGGAAGTTTCTGACTCAGTAAAAGACCAGAGCTCTGTTATCATGTTGTATCTAGTAAAAAAAGGTACAAGTGCTGAACCTAGAAATGCTTTGAAACTGGGGGTCTAGTTTATAGGCCTAGGGAGACTGAGCCCAGTAGATAGCATTTTTGCATCTCAAATAATAAATCCACAGTACTTTGTGGTAACAGCCTGTAAGTGATGATGTTATATTAGTTCTGTTGTGCAAAATGCCAGTCTTTTGTAAGTTGACATAGTTTCCTTCCTTAGAGCAGGAGCTTTGCTGGGTAACCAGGTAAACCCCATCTTCAGAGTGACATTCAATGACACCGTTTGGGAGACTTCAGCCAAACATTGCACTGAAAACCATTCTGGATTTTCTTAAAACTAAAGCTGTTTGTACTGTCCTCAAGAAATTAATATATTTCAGAGACTGTTTTTATCACAGATAGGTATTTACTTACCTTAAATGGAAGTCAGTGGTAAACATCTGCCTTTGGTAGATCCTCTAGCCCATTTATCTCCAGTGACAATGATGCTTAGTCTGATGAGGTTAGGCTTGGCTGTCTAACTTTTGGATGCCAAAGGCAGGGCAGAACACCACCACACTCCTTACACCAGAGACACTGATAGGAAAGTACCAAAATTGAATTCCAGTAGGGAATTCACTTTGAGGCTTGATTTGTGTGGGCATTGATCAGATTATGAGAGTAGGTCAAGGTACAAACCCTAAAATAAGCAGTGGTGATGAAAACATCTCTACATGCTAGGTAAGAAAATTTATTCATTACTAGGCAGCAACTTTCCAGTAAATTATCAGCCTAACATCTGACAGAGCAGAATGATCTATCATACTAATAGAAACATGACACAAATATTGTTACTTTAAGAATGTTGCCTACTTTTCCCAAATCTTTTCTGTTTTCTCCCCAGTTTCTCTCCAATCATTGTCAGTGGTAGGCCTGGACTGAAAACAGTGGTTTTGTTGTTCTCTAGGAAATAGTGACTTTCCTGTCATTAATCCCAATTCTAAACAAAAACTTAAAGCCAGCATGGTGAAACTTCCCTTTCAGTAAAAGTTCAGATAGTTTAAGTCAAGACAACAAAATCTTTTCATTGTGATAATGTCAGGTATTCGAAAAAAAAATGTTTCCTACAATGCACAATACTAATTTATTGAATAAAACTGGAACACAAATACAAAAAGCATTCTGACACTGTCAGAACAAGTTAGCTGGACTTCTTCCCTTTCAAAGATGCAATCAAATTGCACTCTTAAAATTTAATACAACTACATTTTCCATTTGAAGAACTGATCCATCAGCTGGCTCTCCCTTAAGGAGTCTGATCCTGCCAATAGGAATAGTAAAAACTGACAACAATCTAACTGGGTTAGAGTTGCAGAGCTCTGGTTAAACTCTTTCTCTAGCTTAAATTTTTGTAGGGTCATTAATCTCTCAGCCAGGGCCCTGCCTGATGGAAGTCAGGAAGAAGGGCATGACTTCTCTGAGCCCTGCAGTGGTAATACGAGGATTAGTGGAATATATTTGCTCAACTTTATCTTGTGGTCCAGAGAACAGGTGTGTGCTCATTCACAAGAGCTGTGTTGGTGCCCCACAGCAAACACCTTGCCAGCATTTGTCACTTATCTAAACTGCAGCAAGAAGATGGTGAAAATCAGATTTCTTTTATTACTTGTAGAAACCAGGAATGGAAGTAAATAATTTAGTCAGCAAAGCACCTCCTTTCTTGGAGAACTCTTGCAGTGATCTTTTCTTTCCCCAAGTCAGATATGGTTTAAATCTATTGCTTGTTCAGTTGTGCCCTCTTTTCTGCCTGACATTTTTGACAAACTAAAATAATTCTTGGAGTGATGCTTTTCCCTTAAAATAGTACAGGCTGGTTTTACACCTAGTCCTGCTTTTAGACCTAACACAGAGTCCTCTTCCCCCCCCCCCCCCCCCCCCCCGTTTTAGACAAAAGAAATTTAAAAAAAAAAAGGAAAAAAAAAGCTTTTCCATTAATTCTACCACGTTTGCTGTTCTCTGTCTTCCCTCTCTGAAGTGGGATTGATCCTCCCCTGCCCAGGATGCATAATGAGCTCATTGCTCCTGCATCTCCATTCAGTAAGTTCATCCTGCAAAGACACGACAGGTCAGTGTCCTTGTGTTGTTAATCCATTGAACTAACAACCGAAACCTGGGAGGCTTTTTAGCCAATTATAAATGAGCAAGTTATTAATGATTAAAGTTACTCACGCATGACTTTGTATTCCTCGCTTCAACCCCACTCCCTTTTGAAGAGTGTCATCTCCACATAAAGAAAAAACCCTGACATTGAAATGTTCTTGTACTCACAGACTTTGGCAGAAAGTTAGCGAAAAATCTAATGCTTACTGACTCTTAGTTATGTAGAAGTTGAATTGGTTTTAGATCAACTTGGTACCTGATAAATGAACCTCACCTGAGATGAATCCAGAGCCTTGCCTTGTTGTTTTCCAGCGTGCTGTTACAATGAGAAAATGAAATTCGTATCCTCAAAGGCAGATAAGCACACCAAGGTCAAGGGGTATATGTTGCATTTCTCACCTAAAGAATATTATTGCTGTTCACTGAACTGCTCTAGACATCTTCTTACAGCAATCAGATCAGCCCTGTCTAAGCAGTGTGTCATTCCCAGTGTGATGTGACCTGAGTGATGGTCTCCTAACCCCTGAGCACGGTACACTGACCAGAAGGACACACCATCAGGGGCTGGTGTTTTGCTAATCTCCTCTGGCATTTCATGGTTTTTTGGAGCTCACAAAGCTTGAAGAGCTTCACAGTCATTTTAGCTATCATTTAAGCACATGGTCTTATTTCATGGTGAATTAAATTTTAGGTTTTTCTAGCAGAAGGAAAGCAGCAATCATATATGATGTCCTCACAGCTATTCCAGGCATGTAATAGCTGAAATGTGCTTGAAAGAAGAAGTCTTGGTCAGTGTGAGGAGTTTTAAGACACCTTACCTAAGTTACAGGGTTAGTGTGCAGACTCACCAGGTAATCAAGAGAAAGAGCATCCTGAGAGCAATTCAGAGCAGGACCTAAATTGGACTAAATTTAGGATGTCCATCCTTCTTACCCTTTCCTCCTACCAGCAGCCCACTTTCCCAGCCTAACTCTGACTTGACAATCTCCCTGTCAGTACTTACTTCTTGAGTGTAACTCACTGCAATTTTTTCTCATCACTGTCCATAATTCTGGGCAGATGACAGGGCTTGTGATGCAAGTAATTCCAGATTTTTTTTTTTTGAGGGATCTGCACTATTGTGAGTGAAAGTATTATGTAAAACAACCTAAAGACAGAGAGATTACTACCAAAATCACTACCAACCAGTGCCGCAATCAAAGATACCTTCCAGTCATTACTCAAGTGAGAGGGTGGGTATAAGTAGCACAAAGTTTCTTATTACTTGTTTCTTGTTGTTGGGTCTGCAAAGTTTTTCATAAAATCTTCCCACATCATGGAGGGAGTCCTGATGTCTCATTTGTATTCCAGAAATAAAAATCAACACCAAGCATAAAGTTTTCATGTTGGATTTTACCAGTGACGCGTTGAAGTCTGGCAAAGCCAAGCAAAAGAAAACTGAACTGCAGGAAGCATCTACCCTTTCCACCTTATTCTGATGGGTCCCATAAGCAAATCTGATAAGTAGCTTCTGCAAAAAGTTATTTGAAATAAGATATTTCAATGAAATTATGTAGAAAGTGGTAGAAGTAATTCTTAATGCACAGATCTCTTTTGTTCTATTATGCATTGATAAGGGAATTTGCATGATCATTAGGGGATGAGTGAAGTTTGGAATCTTTTTAATGAATATTACATTCCCATCTATTAATGGGAGGAATGACAGTAAATTCTTTCTGTAGCAAATTTCTGCCATCTGTGTAACTTTTCCCTAGAGCATTACTAGGGACTAAGTCAAAGGCAGCACTTAAATAGTGCAAAGGAAGG
This sequence comes from Falco punctatus, assembly GCF_963210335.1. NCBI lineage: Eukaryota > Metazoa > Chordata > Aves > Falconiformes > Falconidae > Falco > Falco punctatus. The sequence goes on along the minus strand of NC_137582.1, from coordinate 21,156,676 downwards.
AATTTCAGCAGAGTACAAAGTAAGACCTAACCAGGTTTCCATGTAACTGGTATCTTCTTTCTTCGGAGGTTTTATTTTTCTTTTCCTTATTCTTTTTCTTTCTCTTTTTTCTTTTTTGTTTTGCAAATTGACCTATACTCCATAAAACTCAACTGACCTGTCTTCACACTCTTTTCGTGTGAGTTTTCTGAAATATCATCAAGCGTACAAACTTCTTTTTTTTTCTGTTCACTGAAGCATATTAGACAGAAAAGTTGGCGTGGATAAGATAAAAAACATCCAGTTGGTTCTGTCCTACTTCTAAAGCTTTACAATTTTCCAATATTTTTAAAGTTTAATTAAAGAAGACCAGATGGACTACCCAGTTTGCAAGAGCATGGTTATAGTTTCAACCAGAATTTCACGTGTATGAAAGAAACACAGGTTGGTTTTCCTAACTCAAGTATATATTTTAAAAAGGCAACAGGCCTTGGTTAAGAAGGGTCTGAGCAACAAATGTTTAATCATAGCATGTACTAACTAGAACTGTTTAGAAAAATGCTTCCCTACCCTTTAATTACTTTGAATCCTGAAATCAGTGTAAATTATTCTCAGAATGCTTCTGAAAGCAACTCCAAACACAGAAGGTGTGATTTGCTCAAACTCACCATGATCAAATCTGTTTAGTTTACATCTTTCTTGTCTCTTGTCTCTCCCTTTTATTGAGAAACTATACACATCATGAGACCTTTTTGCAAAGGAGACTAATGAGAGCTTCATGACAACAGGGCAACATGCTAGTGAGTGAACTACAAAGGCATTGATGAGCATATTTGTACTGAAAATTAGTGTTTGGCTGAAAATTGAATATTTAGAGTATTAGATGATTTTTGATAGAAAACATTAATATTTCCACAAAGAAAACCTGGTTGGTTTTTCGCAAAGTAATTTATTTAGAAAATAAATGGAATTTGTTTTCAATTTTTTTGACTGGCAGCTTTATTAATTCTTAAATTTATTTTCAAACTTCAACCTCCAGACTTTTGATATTGTTGTTAAGGAATGACCTGGTATTTCTTTAGAAATCTTGCTTTTATCTGGTATCTTTCTGTTATAGATACTTTTAACCATTCTGCAATATTTTTGGCTTTCAGCTTTCAATGGCTAAATAAGTTCACCTCCTTTGGTCACAAATGCTTCCTACAGTTTCCTTCTGAATTCTTAACTTCCAGAATGCCTTATGGACTGTTTTCTATGAGTGTTTTTAAAAAATTGTCTTCCCCTTTCAAGCATACTTCTAACACACTCTTTCTTCTAATGTCATTGTGCAGATTCAAGAAGACAGGAATACATCTGATTACTTCCTTAAAATGGCTCACCGCCCCCTCACATACCTGAAGCAACTCTTCTCCTAGAGTCTGCTGTCAAAACTGCACCAAGCCTGTCTGTCCCTTGGGCCTCTGAAAATGGCTGAAGTTTCAAATCCTTGTTATTGAAAGGACCAGAACTAAGCAGGACCATGAAGCAGGTTCACCAGGTCTCCATCAATACATACAACAGAGAGCAGACAGTGTTCTTCAGACAACAAAAGAGTTCCACAGTGTGGGTGTGGAGGTGTGGGAGAATTGGTCACCGTGACCTCTTCCTTCAGGCTGTGGCTGCTCTTGACAAAGACATGAAACAGCAAATTAAGTAAAGGAAGCAGTTGCTGTCTTCTCCTTTCTTTTGCTGATAAAGAAGGCCAAAGTTTGCAATGTGATATATATATATGAACCCCTAGTATGATTTCTGACTTGGGGCAAGACAACCTCAACAACCCGTGCCAATGGAGAGCTGGTTGGCTGCAGCTTCTCAGCTCTGGTGGAAAGAAGAGCCTGGGTGGTCAGTAACCATAACCAGGCTGAAACTGTGGACTCCACTGTCTTTGGCGACTTACCAAGATTTGCAGCAGAGCTCAGAAGAAGAAAACAACCTAAAGATGAGAAATTAGAGTTAAAGCAGGAAGAACTACAACAATTCAACAAATCTAGTGCATTTCATTGTCTATCTGAGCAATGACCTGGTGGAGGTTAAGTACTGAATTGTACTGCTAAAATATTTATTAACCAGTGTAATTATCTATCTTGCCACTTGCAGTAATCCCAGACATGTCTTTCTTCTATTTCCATGGTAGTATTTTATGGAAACCACTAAAGGTAACAAAATATTCAATTTAGACTGAAGTGAAATACCTGAATCTTCTGTAGCCATCAAAATCAATGAACTAATTTTCAGAGATGCTAATTATCTCTCAGTTCCTATGGGACAAGGGAGCCCATGGTTGTCTGGAATTTGAATAGACATTTCCTATTTTTATTCGTCTCGCTCCAGTAAACCTTTATTCACTAAGAATATGTGGGTTGTTAGCTGTTAATTATTATGCTAACAGTATTTTGCTAAAGGTGGTCTGGAAACCTGTTTTCCCAGTTACTGACTCATCTAATTCTTAAAAATGAATTCCATGTAAAATAACTGTGACATTGATGCTTTCTCTAATCCCCGGGTTAACAGAAACAGTCAATATCCTCTCTCTTCATGAGCAGATGAAACTGTATATTGCCACTCTAATTCTCTAGTTTTGTGACTGGATTTCTTTAGCCACTTAAGCTTAACAGCAGTGCTTTCCACATGGGAAGATTTAGTATCCATAAAGATCCTCCCCATAATCTGCTGCTACGGGGGAGTCCGTACCTCCCTCTGAGGAACATGTGATTCTTGCAGACTTCTTCAGTGATTAAAGGTAACTCAGTCTTGAGTTGAATGCCTGTACTGCATAGAAAGGATTTTTGAATCTAAGACACCTAAACTGAGGTGTCTAAATGTAAGGGCTTTATTCAGGTGCCTAAACATAGGTGCCTAGTGCTTTGTGAGATGCCCTTGTGAATTTGTTGGGATGCTCATTTAGCCTTCATCGGCAAGTCTGGAAGAGCATGGGTCTCCTGTAGGTCCTGTGCTGTGTCTGCCAGCTCTGTGTAGATACCTCAGATCATCCCAAATGGCACTGGGCATCTATGTTAACTAATTTAATAGAACCCTAATTACGATTAGATTGAGTGACATAGAGAGAGTCAGTAGAGAGATGCAGCACTCACCAGGTTGGCTGCTGGATCCCCCTAACCTCCAGCAAGGGTACTGACTATGACAGCGGTTTAGGCACTAAGCTCACATATGGACATTTACTTGCAAAAACCTAACTGTCCCAGGCTTTATCCTTTATCCCAACCTGAGACTGACCCATGAAATTTTTGTGGTAACAGGATGAGTTCAGAAACGGAAAGCAGAACGTGTGAAAAGGGGGAAACCTCTATGTGCATGCCTCAATAACTCAATTAGCTGGTACTAGTTCCCCTCCTGAATGTTTCAGTGAATGCTACGTCTATATGGTGGCAGTGAAAGGGCAACTTTCTCTTTTTACCTTCCACTATCTGAGATCAAACAGTATCTCTTCTGTGGAAGAAATACCAGTGAGCGGCTGTCGGTCAGATATTACTACTTTTTTTTTTTTCCAGAGCTGTCCTGTTATTTCATTAACACAATTAGCTTAAGCACTAATCACTCCATTAAAAATAATCTGAACTTGATTGTTTCCTTCTGCTTCCATCAGGAGTATCATAGGTCATAGAATCATAGAAACATAGAATGGTTTGGGTTGGAAGGAACCTTAAAGATCATCTGTTTCCAACTCCTCTGTCATGGGCAGGGACACCTAACACTAGACCAGGTTGCTCAAAGCCCCATCCAGCCTAATCTTGAACACTTCCAGGGATGGGACATCCACAGATTCTCTGGGCAACTTGTTCCAGTGCCTCAACACCCTCAGCATAAAAAGCCAATTTCTTATCCACCGACTGGTCCACCCATCAAATCCTTATCTCTTCACTTTAGAGACAAGGATGTGCAGGACAGTGTCAAAAGCTTTGCACAAGTGCATGTAGATGATGTCAGTTGCTCTTCCCTATCCACCAACATTAACCCCATCACAGAAGCCACCAAATTTGTCAGGCATAATTTGCATGTTGGCTGTCACCAATCACCTTGTTTTCCATGTGTCTTAGTATAGTTTTCAGGAGGATCTGCTCCATGATCTTGCTGGGCACCAAAGTGAGACTGACCGGCCTGTAGTTCCCTGGGTCCTCCTTTTTTCCCTTTTTAAAAATGGGGGTTATGTTTCCCCTTTCCTAGTCAGTAGGAACTTCACCAGACTACCACAACCTCTCAAATATGATGGACAGTGGCTTAGCCACTTCATCCACCAGTTCCCTCAGGACTCATCTCATCAGGCCACATGGACTAGTGCATCTTCAGGTTCTTTAGATGGTCTCAAACCTGATCTCCTACAGTGGGCAGTTCTTCATTCTTCCAGTCCCTGTGTTTGCCTTCTGTGACTTGGGTGATGTGACTGGAGCATTTGCTGGTGAAGACTGAGGCAAAAAAGTCATTGAGTACATCAGGTTTCTCCATATCCCAGGTAACCAGATCTCCCGTTTCCTTTCAGAGAGGGCGCACATTTTCCCTAGTCTTCCTTTTATCACTGATGTACCTATAGAAGCTTTTCTTGTTGCTTTTGATGTCTCTGGCCAGATTTAATTCTATCAGGGCTTTAGCTTTCTAATCTGACCCCTGGCTGTTCAGACAATTTCTCTGTATTCCTCCCAGGTTACCTGTCCTTGATTCCACCCTCTGTAGGCTTCCTTTTTGTGTCTGAGTTTGTCCAGGAGTTCCTTGTTCATCCATGCAGGCCTCCTGGTGGTTTTGTCTGACTTTCTCTTGCTGGGATGTTGGGATAAATCACTCCTGAGCTTGGAGGAGGTGATCCTTGAATCTTAACCCGCTTTCTTGGGCCCCTCTTCCCTGCAGGGCTTTATCCCATGGTTCTCTACCAAGCAGATACGCGAAGAGGCCAAAGTCTGCTCTCCTGAAGTGCAGGGCAGTGATCTTGCTGTAAGCCCTCCTCACTGCCCTAAGGGTCTTGAACTCCACCATGTCATGGTCACTGCAGCCAAGTCTGCCCTTGAGCTTCACATTCCCCAGCAGCCCCTCCTTGTTGGTGGGAACAAGGTCCAGCATGGCACCTCTCCTCATTGTCTCCTCTATCACTTGGAGAAGGACTTTATCGTTAATGTATTCCAGGAACCTCCTGGATTGCTTATGCCCTGCTGTGTTGTCCCTCCAACAGATATCGGGGTGGCTGCAGTCCCCCATGAGGACCAGGGGCTTGTGAACATAAGGCTGCCCTATCTGCCCACAGAAGGCCTCCTCTGCATTGTCTTCCTGGTTGGGTGGCCTGTAGCAGGTCCCCACTGTAATGTCACCTGTCCTCATGCAGAGCTCCATGCACTCCAGCTGGTCATTAACAGAGAGGGTTACACCCCCTCCTCGTGTCCCCTGCCTGTCCTTCCTAAAGAGCCTGTATCCTTCCATTCCAACACTCATAAGAGCCATCCCACCACTTCTTCATGATGCCAGTAAGGTCATAGCCCTGCTGGCATCCGCATGTCCCTAACTCCTCTTGTTTATTCCCCATGCTATGTGCATTAGCACAGGGGCATTTAAGCTGGGCCCCCAGTGAAGCTGACTTACTGGCTGGAGTGGCTGGAATTCCCTTGTGCTGCTCTTCAGGTGCTCTCCTGCTGACCTGTGATCCCTCCCCAGGCTCTGGGCATCTATTGCTGACATTGGCATCAAACTGGTTTTATTGGGATGGATTGAGGTTTCCCTCCCCCAGCAACTTCAGTTTAAAGCCCTTTTCACCAGCTTGGCAAGCCTTTGACCAAAAATGCTCTTCCCCTTCTCTAACAGATTGACCCCATCAGCTCCCAGTAGGCCAGGTTTCTCAAAGCGAGTCCCATGGTCCTAAGTAGCCAAACCCTTGGCTATGGCACCAGTCCCATAACCAATTGTTGATCTGCCAGTTTTGGCTGGCCCTTTCAAACCCCTTCCCTTCGACCAAGAGGACTGATGAAAAAAGACCTGTGGTATAGAGTCCCTTACCGCCACTCCCAGGGCTCTGTAACCCTTCCTGATGCCCCTCAGACTGCTCCTGGCTGTGTCATTGCTGCCCATGTGAAACAACAGCATCAAATAATAGTCAGTGGACTGTACTAGGCTAGGTAGTCCCTTGGTAACATTCTTGATATGAGCTCCCAGTGAACAGCACACTTCTCTGGGGAGCACATCAGGTTGACAAATGGGTGCTTCCATGTGGGCACACCTCTTGCCAGCAGGTCTGCTGCTTGAGGTCGGGGCACCTTCTGCAGCCTGAGGTCTGCACTGCAGCCTCTCCCTTTGGCAGCTCCATTTGGGTGGAGGCATCAGCCACCGCGGACCCCCCAGGTGGAGCTGCAGCCTTTGCTCTCAGATGAATGCCCACCATTTTGCATTGAGGGAAGTGTAGGATGAGTGCCCTTGACCTGTGCAGATGGTCACAGAACAGTGCCAGGTTGCTGGGTTATGTGGACTTCAAGTCCCTCAGCGCAGCCAGTGGAATGTCCTTCCTTCGGAGAGTTACCTTCAAATGTCTACCAAATGCTTGACAGAAAAGGACAATACTGAATGGTAGAATATTTGAAATGCTTCCAAAATTCACCTTCCAGTTTCTTACACTATTGAAAACAATTGTTTCCTGCTGCTCAATGCAATTTTCACTAGGTGCTTAGGAGAAAACAACCTTGAATTGTCTTATGACACTAACTTCCATTATGATAAATCTCAAGGTGAGAGCGAACAGAAGGATATGAGCATCTCTTACAATCATGTAATCATGTTTCTGAATAGCATTATAGTAGATGTTCTTTATAGTCTCTGCTGCACAAAATACCCAGAATTTTATTGGCAGCATCTCTCTGACAGATGCCATTACTGTTCTTGTTTAAACCAGCATTAAAGCATCAAACTTGAAAAAAAAGTTATCAGAATTTGCATTTAATGAAATACAAAGGTAAAAAAATGTCATCCAGAAAATGAAAATGAAACTGGAATTTTCTAAATTAAAAATTCTGCATTGAAGGTGTGTTGTTTGGGATGCTGAATTCCAAAGACTAATCCAAATAGGTATAGAATTGAATAGTTTACAAAATTGACAAAAGAAGTGCTAACTGTGCATGCCCAACCCCCACTTTCTTAACAACTCACTGAGTTTAACTTGTTTAATGTCCACTTTTAGGACTGTTCTTTAGAAGCACAGATAACTAGAAACAGTTTTCCAAGCCAGTGCCATACCAATAACATGAAATACCACTAAAAAGCTCTGTCCTAAGCATTACAATGCTGAAAACAGAAAACATACTCTTCCTTTTAAGAGAAGGAAACTGCGCTATCTGACCTGTCATTTTTGCATTTATCAAGATAATTATCAGAGATTATTCTAGATCAAGAGCCCAAAATGTTCCCTGTTACACATGGCCAGCCAAGCATTAGACCAAGTGCCTCAGATTCTTGCTTTACCTTCTGCATTCACTCCGGCTATGGTAGCCTAAGTGAGATTTTCTGTGGTGATGTGCTAGGGCCTCCAGAAGCCTGGTCATAGCTTTCCAAGACATGACCCGGCAATTAGGACCTCCTGCACAGCTAATTGCACCAGTAGCAAGACTGTGGGCTAGTAGTGAGAAGCTGTGGAAATTTCTGTAGAGCTGCTACTGAGGAACTCACTTCTGTGAAAGATAACAGTCTTCTAGAAATCACCAAGTCAGTGACCTGAACAGGAATGGCTTTAGATATCACAGATCCAGTTCTTGCCTTACCTGATCTGATGGAGAATTCTGTAAAGTCAGTGGAACTGTGCAGTGTGACAGAAGTCATGTGTAGTCATGAAATCTGGCCCCATTTTAAGCTTGTCTCATTTATTGTGCTGTTACTAATATCAAACTGCAACAGTGAATGTTGTAAGCTTAAAGCACTGTAAATTGCTTGTGTAACACGCTTTTAGGACATTCAGTATTGACATGCTCACTCATTATGAACACAAACACACTAGGGGAATGGACTTGTCTGGTCATTCAGGAAAAAGTGTTGTAGAGTCTTTCTATTGTTGCTTTACAGAATATGAAAAATGTCTGAAATACCAGTTTTTGCATGTTGGTAAAAGTGTTGCCTACATAAATCCAATTACTATATATCTGAAATCTCTTGTTTTAAAAATTATCCTTATTTTACTATCTTTTGGGACAGTAATTCCCATTTTTTATTATTCATATATTTAAGTTTTAGAATTCAAAGCCTACAATGAACATGTATCTTGTTTGTGCTCTGACACCTTCTATTTTCATTTGCTATCTATTTCACAGATCATCGTCACTGATTTCAGTTTAGCTTAGATGCCTGGGCATTTTTTCCTGTCATTAGTCGGCTATGTACATTTTCAGGTGCTTCCATACCTTTACAATCACGTCTTTAGTAATTCTAAGTATTCTGACCTCCACCATCTCATGAGATACTCATAAGATCTGTACTGAAGAAGAATTAAGAAAATTATACCAAAGCCTAGCTCCTGCTATGAAATCTTTGTCCTGATACTGCATTAAAGACTCGTACATAAACAATTCCAAGACAGTAAGAGAAGGAAAGCAACTGCTTGCATCAATAAATCATCAGCAGCAATTAGGACAAAATAGAATTGACATCTGGCTATTTCAGATGATGATAGGAAAGAAGCATAATTGTAAAAACTGTAAGAATGTAAAAGAGAAATTGGAAATCCATACTCAGTGAATTAATGCTGGCAGCATGAGCACAGTCTATAAAAGTCAGTAAAATTTGACAAACCTTTTTGAGCAGCACAGTTCTGAAAGTAGACAAAAGGCACATGAAGTGTGAAATAGTCTATAAGGTAATAGCTGCTAGACTGCTTTCCTAAGTTCCTTTACTAGGTCTAAATAGTCAGCAGCAGAGTGAGTATAAACACAGCTGGTTTCCTCTTGCACCGGTGTTGCTGCACTGATGTTAAGCAAGTAGCATTTTTTTAGTAAGAGTGAAATTTGTCCTACAGCAAGAAAGCAAAGCATGGATAAAATGTAATTTGGCAAAATACAGCAAAGCAAGTGACAGGCAGTGGTGCTGATACAGCTCACAAATGCAAGCAGGTGGAAACTGCAGGAGATGGGGCAGGCTATCTACTCCAGCATAATGAAGTTCAAATAAACTGTATGCTGAATTTGGGTCCCTTCCTACTAGGAACCCTTTGCAATAATTCAGGCTGATTTAGATACCCAGCCATGAATGCACGGATCTCCTGAATGTATCCTTCATGCATGAAGTGGCCAAAATCTTCCTCAAATCTGGAAAACTGGTTGCTGTCCATGGGGGAGTTATTTCCCCTCTGATAGCTGGGGAAAACAACATGACTTTTTCTTGCTATGCAAATATCAACACTGTCATTTTTGCACTTGGAGAAATCTAGCGGTTTTGTACACGCAGAAAAGATGCTGGATTTTTAAACCTGGCATCCAAAATACTCTGAAAATCCACAAAAGTGACTGCTAATGAGTATAGCTTAAAAAGTCTAACATTTCAGTCTCTGTGTCTATTTTAGTACCCAGTCCTTCTGCTGTGATCCCCCCTGATGGCTGAAAGGCAGATGCCTGTGTGGCTGAAGGCACACTGTTACCTTCAAGTGCGTTCATGGAGGTCATTACCCCATTCCCTGCCCATCCTTATTGAAACTATAAGCATCTCTCAGTCACACATTGCGACTATCATGCTACACCAACACTACATAGAGAGTTTTGCATTAATAGCACTGTGTGAGGCCTAAAGCACTCAATGTGAGGGTCAAACAGTGTTGTAGCAAAAGAGGGATCTGCTTCAGCTCACGCAGCCTGTGCCCCTCTGGTCTGATCTGGAGTCCTCTGAAGTAGCTGGAATAAGTATAGTAATTTCCAGCCCGCTTTGGAGCTCTCTTCTGGTTATGTCTGTGAAGTCCTGAGCGTGCAGCAGAGAAACGTTTGTGGGGATCGTTGAGTTTAGAACTATAAACATAATCCTTCATTCAGATGCTGTGATACTGAAAGCTATAGAAATCCCCTAGGTTTATATAAAGAGTAAGGCTGCTCAGGAAAAAGAAGGTTTTGTTGTTTTTCTTTAAAATACTGCAACACCACGTTATTTTCATTTATTTAAAAACAGCTTCTCAGCAGTCAATAAATATTTACACTGATAGATTTCCCACTTAAGTGTGGCAACTCCATGATTCCCAACTGGGTTTTCTGTTACAATGCTATCAGGTTCCTTTTATCTCAAAATGTTTTCCAGTGAAGACCAGTGCCATTATTTTTCTTTTATAACTAAAGAATCTGAAATTCTCAGAACTTTGTTGCCACGGGCTATCCCTGGCTCTACTATATTTCAGTTTGAAAAGGTCTTAGCCGTACACCCTTGTCTTACCACACTTCCCAGTGGATGCATATGAAATTAATTCCTTTAGGTGTTTTATCTCTTCAGGAGAGCTGTCACTAATGTCCTCCTAGGTGATGTGATATCTGGCCTCAAACTCTTACTAGGTTCCCACTGTAGCAGAGGGGAGTTGTATCCTTGTTTGTAAGTGAAAAAATAAATCTAGAAAAATATAGCCATTATTTAGCTTGTTGTCTAACTAGGAAAAAATAATGAAGAAATTAGCTATGGTTTATTTTATGTCCAAAGCGGAGCACTGCTTGATCTTTGATTATCTGAATTTTCCCCAATGTGGATCTCTTTCCTTCATTCAGAGCTTCCACTCTGTGCCTAGCTAAGAACTAGAAGAAAAGAGTGATCATGGACCCAAAAAATCTATCATTACCTCCTCAGAGCAGACATTTCTGTATTTGGTCATAATAGGCACATTTCTTCTCTCCCCCTCCTTGAAAGATCTTTCATCTTATTTTTTCCCCATGAAAACCTCCAAAATACAGTGCGGACATTTATTTTGAAACTATGAGTCACAATGGGCAATTGTTTCATGTGTAGGCAAATAAATTCATTTAACTTAATTCTACAGGTAACACTAATAGAAGTATCAAAGGTCTCATGAGGCTGGTGGAGTTGCAAAGCAGAGGTTGCAATATTTTGAAAGGAATTTTTTACCATTATTGTATTCTCTACACTAAATATGTAGGGAAAGTCATGGGGAAAGAACCTTCAAGGAAGTAGTGAAATGTATAGTTCCCCAGTCTGGGAAATGTATATCAGGATTAAATACAAGCAGAGCTTTGTACTTACTGCACAGACGTTACTGTTGGGTGAGGAAGTTTAGTTTGCATACAGGAGACAAAAAATCTTATCTACCAGCCCTGAAACAGTCACTTAAACTACAACATCTCTACTACTGCCTTATGCAGGCAGGCCATTATTGATTTGCTCCCTCATCAGGCTTATGTGCTTCTAAATTTGTCCAGCAAGAGAAGCTTTTTAACAAAGAGCTTCAGTTCTAAGATGACAAGTAGTGAAAGCATAGAGGGTGCCTTCTTTTGGGAAAGAGTGAAAACACTGCCATGGAAAATAATAAGGTGGTAAAGTGGCGCAGAGGATGCTTGGCAGAGCAGGGCTCCATGCTGGAGCTTAGTGCGCGCCCTTTGCTCTGTGCATGTGTGCAGAGCAAAAGCCATGGGATCCCAGTCATAAGTGAGATCTAAGGTTGAAATTCAAGTTGTCCCACAGGTGTAATAGTAATGTAGCTGGGGATCAGTGCTGTGCACCCAGCACTCTTCATCCTTTATTCCTGGTCCCAGAGCTCCCTCCCAACCCTATTTACGTGTTAGATGTGTTGATTCACCTGGTTAAGAACCTGGCTATCCAAGGGGCTCACCCAGGCACTTTCTGCTACAGAACTGACCAGACTGCATGTAGGTAAGATACTTATACATAGTGGAAACTGTTCTTGCAGATGTGGAAACTGACACATAGCACAACCTTTTGTACGCAGTCAAGATAGTTGGATATATTGTGCATGATTTAACACTGCCAATAGAACAGACCATGCATGTGCTGGAGTGGTCATGCAGGACCACAGCTCAGCTAGATCATAACAAGGGAGAAGAGGTTTGGGGAGTCTCACCAGGTCCAAATGAAGATACTGCTGCAAGGACCCTCACAACAGAGATTCCCCATCACTGTCTGGGCAGTAACCAGCCGTGCTGTTTGAGGGACTGGAGCATTACCCCGTGGAAACAACCCCTTAAATCTCAAACAAAAGGTCTGTCTGTGAGTGTCTGTGCAACAAGCATACCAGTGGTGCAATGCTCCTGGGACACTGAGAAAAAGTACATAGCAGCAGCCCCCGAGATACCCAACACACAGAAAAGAGGCACATGATTTCATCTCCACTGGAGCAGCTCTCCTTTGGTGTAGAAAGCAAACAGAGCCAGTATCTTACTCCTAAAACTCCTATTTTGGAATGCGGCTCTCGTGCTAATGCATATTTTATTATTTCACTGGAAGTGGGAAGTGTTTAACAAAGATCTTCTGCCATCTTATAGATATCATGTGGTAATTAGATGGTCTCCTGACAGGGAGAATTGAAGCAAATCTTTTCATGGATAATTAAACATGGGTCCTTCATATCCCAGAAGTCTGTTGTAACTTTGAGTAAGACCTCCTGCAATCTCCTCTGCCATCTTGCTTGGTACTCCCCTTATCTACTACTGGGAGTCTACTTAAGAGCTGGGAACTCATGGCTTCCTTTATAGGGCACATTTGGAAGGAGCAGTTCATATGTTTTAAACGTTCTCAAAATCTTTAGTGACAGAGGTTTTGTGCCTTTGGTTACTTGTTCCATTGATTAACTGTTCTTCTAACTAGACAATTTTCTTGCCCAACTTTCTCTTTTGCTGTAAATTATCCTAATTCACTGCTTGTCCTTCTTGTCCTCCATCCCTCTGTACAAACTCTGCAATATCACCTTTATTCTGCCTTCCCACCAGTCTGCTAAGCTAAGTCAAACTAATTTTATTTCAGCCATTCCCTAAAAAAAAAAAGAATTTTCTAAGTGCCACTTTTCTTGACATCAACAAACAGGTCTTCATCTCTGTGCATATGTAATATCTGAACCAGGACATGACACTTCTTGTCAAGCTTCAGGAGTGCTGAGAGGAGAACTACTGTCCATTTTCCAGGATGGAAGCTGCCTTTCTGGCAACAGCATGACATCAGTTATATCATATTTAGATTTTGATTCCCTATAACCATCTTTTCTGCTGCGCTGCTGCCCAGTTCTTTTTCCTTTTTCTGTTTGTTCCTCTTTCCAAGTGTGGCACTTCTTGCACTACACTTCTCTATGCTGCGCTTAATTTCCCAACTTCAGATCATTTCTCCAATGTATTGTTTTAAATTTTGACCGTCTCAAGTGCTTTCAGCCCTTCTTTGCTCATTATTTTCACATTTGAGAACATCCATGCTTTTCTATTATCCAGGTCGTTGATGGGGATATTGGACAGTATGCCTAATTGTGCGGGACACAGCCTGTTCTGAGTTATTGAAGATTGAGTGCAATCTTACAGCAATTTGTGCATTCACCTTTATAGTGTTTTAATCCACTCAATTCATGCTTATTTCATAAGCTTCATCATAAAAACAGAGCTACGCAGACTAGGCAGTTAAAAGCAAACTATGATTGTGATCAACTGGACATCCAAAGTACCCATTTAGTCAGATTTTCAGCAATAAAACATGAATCAAGCTTTTTTCTAGAAATCTCCCCAAATCTTTGGCAAATCCTGAAGTTTCAGTGGTGGAGAATCTGTGGGAAAATAGAGCTGACCTCCTCATACTCTACTTAGAACACTTAATGCCTAAAAAGCCATTACTCAATATCACTTCTAAGGTTATGTTTTGGGCTCTCCAGAATGTCTTCTACTTTTTATTTATTTTCATAAGATCTACTACAAATGAGCATCTCCCTGGCCATCAGTTTAATAGAAAGAGCTGTTATCCACATACTTGTGTGAATAGTTCAAAAAAGTTTGGCTGAGTAAAATCTGGAACTGTGACTACTGTTTAAGTTATTGCTGGCTCAGGTTACTAAATTTTTTAACTTCTTGATAAGTCATTCGAAACATAAGCTTCCCAGAGTGTTTCAATTTATTACTCTTTTTAAGTGAACTGATCTAAATTAGAATCTCCTGAGATCAATAGCTCATTTTTATCACAGAACATTTGAACTGTACCATATAGATCAGATAAATCATCTTTCACTGCACTCGAAAGTCTTAAACTGCAAATCTGTGATGTAAAACTACCATAGACTTGGTGGTAGGAAAATGATACATTATGACTGTTTCTACCTGCCTATGGCTCTTCCTGAATAAATGCCATGTTCCAGCACAGCAATTATTTTAATTGCAGATGTTTCATCAGGCTGCATGACATATTGCTGTCTCTTAAAGCAGGCTGTTTACTTCTACGCTACAACCAGGGTCTCATCACTGGGTGACACAGGTTATTTACACCGTGAGAAACGCTAGATAATGTATGTGACTGCATGTGCGATCCTGAGCTAAAGGCAAGCGTAGATTCAAAGTGGAAGTTAAAATCACCACCATGACCTGTCCTGCTTTAGTGTATGAATCACAGGATTGTGGACAATTCGTGCTGGAAGGGCCCTCGGGATTTCTCTAGCCCAGCAACCTGCTCAAAGTAGGGTCAGCTCTCAGGTCAGACAGGTTGCTTAGGGCTGTACCCAGGCAGGGCTTGAAACACTTGCAGGATGGAGATGGTCCGACCTCACTGGGCATCCTGCTCCAGTGCTTGACTGTCCTCGTAGGGAAAAAGATTCTCCTTATATCTAGCCTCAATTTCTCTTTTTTTTTCATCTGATGCTTATTGTCTCTCATCCTCCCACCATGCACAGCTGTGAAGAGCCTGGCGCCACCTCCTCGAGGACCTCCTTGTGGGCACTGGGGGCTGCTGTTAGGTCTTCCCCCAAGCTGTCTCTTCTCCAGACAGAACCAGCCCAGCTGCCTCAGCCCCTCCTCACAGGGCCAGTGCTCCCACCCTGAGCATCTCAGTAGCCCTCAGCTGAACTCGCTCCCATTGACCAATATCTTCCCTGTGAGATTTTGGCTTCCAGAGATGACTGCTCTTTGATTTTGACACTGCTTCTGTTCAAGTATTAATCATGTATTAAGCTGTTATATGCTGTTGGCTGATCAAGAACTGCCACAGCAAAGGTCATTACAGGGATTTCAGAGGTGGATGACATGACATTGCATAGAACCACTTGGAATTTGCAACCAAAACAGATGTAGTTTTCATAACAATTTTTCTTTTATTTTTTTTCCTTTTTCACTTCTTTCAACAGAAAAAGTTCTTAAATACATAAGAGAGATTTTGGCCTTCATTTTGCCTAAGCCATGATATGCAAAAATAAAAAATGGATTTTTAATGTCAGTTTAAAATATTCTTTTGAAACAAATAAACCTTGCTGCAGGCCCTTTGGAAAAGGTGGAGGATCCTTTGAGTTTCAGGGCAGAAGGAAGCCTGATATTAATGGGGACCCAGAAGAGCCACAAGAACAGGAATGTGTGCTCACTACTGGGCAGGTCACTAGTGCAGAGCTGCAGCCACTGAATCCCCACAGTTCATCCGCTCTGGAGGCTTTGACCTAAGTCTTTCCATGTGGCAACTGTGAAGAGCAACGTTTCACAAAAATATCAGATACAGAACATTTCTCCATGTTCTTGGGCACAGGCATTAAAGAAGATCGTGAGGACTTTTTCCAGAACACCGTCTATTATCCTGGTCAGAGCGTGGCTCGGGAAAGCATTTATACTCCCAGTAGAAAATAAGGATAACTTGCAAAGTTTTTCACTGTGCTCTCACTGCTGCTGCCAGACTTGCAGCTGTATATTGCCATATTACAGCATCACCATGGTGATCACAGGAAATGCAGGTAGGTATCCACATCTGAGAGTTCAATGCTAAATCAATTGCAAATTGTGTACTTTAATGCACTTTAATTCATTAAGTCAGGGTTTCATTGTGGTGTCTCCTTCACTAGCATTATTCAGTATTTTCATTATTGCCATGGAAAGAGGCATAGAGAATATGTTTATTAATTTCTCAGATGACCCAAATCTGGAAAGGGTTACCTGGAGGACTATAAAATAGGATTAGAATTCAGAACACTTTTGACAAATTGAATACATGATTAAAACAAAGAAAGACAATGCAATGCAATCAGTCCGAATGAAAGGTATTTATACATAGGTAGTGATAATCATCTACTCAAATATGCAATAACTGGAGTGGGGTAAGCACCAGTATAACAGGAGATTGGTCTGGCAGGGGAGGACACTTAGCAAATCACAAGGTGAACCAACTTCTGTAACATTATACTATTGCCAGAGAAGTATCTATTGCCATGGGATACATAAGCAGGAATTTGTCTATGTGACACATAGAGGAAATCTTTCTTTCAGCTCTGGCATGGCCCCAGCTGGAGCATGTGCCCAGCCGCTGTGGCTCGGAAATGATGCAGCGGCTGGTGAGTGTCCAGGGGAGAACGGTCCAAAACCACAGCCCAAAGGAACTGGAGCCATTTGAACAGAGAGGCACAACTGCCGCTTCTAACACATAAAAGGTAACTATAGAGAGGGAAGGAATTAATTGTCCATTATGAGATAATGGCTTCCATTACAGTGAGGTTTGAGTTAGGCATTAGAAAAAGCTTTCTAATAGCAAGAATAATTAAGCACAGAAATAGACTGCATGAGGAATATCCATCACTGGAGGCTTTTAAGAGGAGGCTAGAAGTGTCTGTAAGCTGTACAGGAATGGGCAGTCCAGCCATGGGGCTGAAAAGGGGGAAGAGCTGTTCTAATTTTGTGCTAGCAAGCAGAGAGGATTTACATTTTCTAAACGCAAATCTCATGGCTGTGATACAATGTGTTTGCGTAGCACTAGCACACAGATGACCTGGAGCAAGTAATTCATTTATTAATGTGTGCAAACCCCAATAGAAGGCCTATTCTTACAGATGGCACCTCAAAATGTTAGGAACACACAGGACAGGGCATCAAAGTAAACCCTCTGATCCACCCCTTGGTTAGCCCAGATGCTCCGCAGGAACTGGGCTCCAGCTGATGCTGCAATGTACCAGTATATATAGGCAGGAAAAAGCCTAGCAGGAGAGTGTGACCAACCTTTGTAATAATCAGCGTGCTCTTACTTAGATGCCTTCCTGCCAGATTTTGCTTAGATCAAAGTTTTAATTGGTGTCTGGATACTCTAGGCAGTGGGGGAGTGCAGAGGGAGGCTGATGAAGAAGTTCTTTTATAGTAGGAACACTAACCTGTATGTTACCAAATCAGCTAATATGTTGGTATCCTAAAGATATCTGCAAAACCCTGGTACTTTTAAGAGAGGAAACTAGATACAAATTTATCAACAGGCTTTGAGTGTTGGAAAAAGCAAGAGCCAGACTCTTTAAATGTCATATTAAATGCAAACTTAGCAGTATTTACCAGCTTCACACTACCCTTGGTATCGTCAGGTAGTTCAGGGATTTGATTACAGTCATCATGACAATGCTATAATAAAAGATTATGAATAGCTTGTTGCCGGGTTGGGAGCAATCTGGAAATCTCGTATCATAAAACCAGCATTCAATCTCTTTATCTTTATTATATTAAAAAAGTTATAAAAACTCACTGCGTAAATTTTACTGTGCTCCATACACAAGAGACACATTATTTAACTCTTTATTTAATTTCCAGATGCTCTATATATACCATATAAAAGGTATCCAGAGAACCCAGGCAGGAAACAGGCTTGCAGTAGGCAGCTCAGAGGTATGCATGTGTGGAAAACACCGTGAAAATTGTAGCTTACCTAGTGTGTTTTGCTTCCCTAAGCTAGAAGCTTTTCAACCATTTCCACAGGTTGCATTTCAGGCTGCAGGTTGATGTCCCTTCATGCTGGCTGGTGCTGCCTGGGGTTCGCATATGTGTTGTACCTCTGAGATGCTGGATCCTGGATCCCCTGGCGTTGCCTGCCTTAAAACACAGCCACTGTGACCCATTCGGATGCCTTACATGGGTATATGGCTGCATGCCATGATACAGTGCATGAGTGGCAGTCTTTGATGTCCCAGACCCGGACTTATACCGGAATCTCCAGTTGGTCTTTAGCAGAAAGGAGAGAGAAAATGCATGTCTGCAGAGAAAATCTTACCCAGGTAACAATTCACAGGAGTCAGAGCAATGTGGGCTGCATTTCACCAAGAAGTTTTAGGGATGCTGTCCCTCTGTGTGCTCGTGTGGCCAGGGAGCTCTCGTGCTGCCCCGGGGGTGTACCCAGCTCTGGTGCCTGAGGACATCCTACACAGTCGGAAACTGGAAGGGGAGTGAAAAAACCCCCTCACTTTTTCAAAGTCTCACCATTCCTGAACATTTGAATGGTGAGCCCTGGTTTCCTACCTGCCAGTAATATTACACATCATTGCAAAGAAAAGTTCAGAACTCCTGCGGGGAAGAAAAAGTGTTTGAGTGATGACCAGGGCCTGCATGGCACAGGCAAGAAGGACGTGAGCTCTGTTTAACCACCAGCAATTTGACAGGCTTGAGAAATCCTGGTTGCTGGGAAGCCTTTGCGCAGGATGTCCCTGCAAATGCTTTTACCAGGTTGCTCTGTCCTTTTCCTAATTCAAACTGCAATTACAGGGATGATAAAATGGAAAATAAATATATATGCAGTAGCTGAGAAAAACCAATTAGTTTTGTGCTGGTGAGAAATAACACAGAACTCCTTGTGTCTTTAACAAACTGGCTCTCAATATATATTGTAATGTATCTTCATGACCCGCATATACTTAGGAAGACCATGACAATGAAATGTATGTTGGAAGTGTAATAAAGGAACAAATGCAGTAAAGTTACTATGTTTTATTAGTAGAAGAAAACAATTAAAATTATATCTAGATAGTAACTTAGGAACCAAATGTCATAGCTGTCTCTTTTGCTGCCAAAATATGTGTACTCTCTTCCTAACAGTCTCTTTCCCCAAGGAAAAATAAATGTATCTAAGAAATACTTGTTAGCAATGCAATTACAGGCTTAATTCCCCAACCAACTTCAGACATCATAAAAACAAAACCAAGCAGAAGCCCTTTGCAATAGCAATGAAAAAGAGACAGAAAAACACTAAGTATTCAGAGAAAGATAATAATATATTTTTGTAACAAAAGCTGACACACTCTTTGACAATAACATTTGAGAAGTCATTAGCATTTGTTTTTCAACTGTACTGTCTTCTTTTAAGCTACAACCTAGAACGAAAAACTTCCAAGGGTAGACTCTGTGCTACTCCTTAACGAGACTTTTGGGACACTTAGACACCAAGGTAGCTTGCCAAACTCTCACAAGAACAAAGCACCTGTAACAAAATAACATTTCTTGACATTATTTATTTCTGAAGGTCTGCTCCCTCCAAAGAACTTAACGAGAGCTGGGTTACTTGGGCAATGTGAATTCAACCATGAGAGCTGAGATGCTGAGAAGCTGATTCAGAGCACTTCCAAAATGTTTGCCCTAAGAAAATAACATTAGAAGAAAGTTTGAATGAATAAAATAAAAAAGGACAAAAAGTGTTAAACCTTACTTTTTATGTGGTCATACAGATTAGACCCATATTCATATCCCACCATGGAGAAAGAAAACCTTTGAAAGCCCTGGCACGGGCAATATGAAGTTTGTAGCTGTGCAAGGCTCATGCCTGTGGTATCCTTCAGGACTCCCATGCTGTGCTCTAGATTCATCCCATGTCTTCTTAACGTACTTAACAGTGTCCTTCCTGCCCAGCCTGGGCACCCTGAGCTCTCTCGCTATCCATAGCAAGGTCCTGAGCTCCTCATCTGTGAGGGGTTGTCTCACACCATTAGCGTCACCAGGAGAAACTCTGAGCTTGGACACTTCCCTGCATGGAGAGCAGGTGTCTGATACCCCCTGACCTGAGGCTCCAGCCTGCATGGAAGAATCCCATTTGATTTGGTAGCAGCATAGACTTTTATTGTTGAAGGCAGTGATGCACACCACAAAGTGGTACCATGCTATGTTCCTGCTAGATCCCCACTCCCAAGGAAAACTCAAATTTCTTTGACAAGGGCCTGAAAAGTAAGAAGCCTTTTTCTCCCCAGCTACTTTGTGTAATTTGAAATACTCATCTAAGACATTGCAAAGGACTTACTACCCCTCAGTAGAGACATAGTCAGTGGCTATCAAAAGTCTCCATTCTTTTGAAATATTGGTGTCAAATCCAAGATAAAAATACGGAAGTTTAAAAATTCAGTATTTTAAAATATTGAACATTGACATCCTTTTAATGATTTTTAAATTTGCTCTAAATCAGAGTAGATAGTTTCCTTTTGACAGTCACTTTTAAAAGGTTACTGCATTACTAGTTTCACAAGAAGAGGGAAGTGCTTTTTCTCTCAATTTGTCTTGCCTCCAACCTTGAATCCCAAAATGACAGATGGCTGGAGAGGTTCCAGTCAAAGGCATTGGAGCTTCACTGGGTGAAAAAGCATATCCTCACTATAAATGCAAAAACTGTAATAATCAAGCCCCAGGAATCACAAATGCCTGGATCCCTTCATTGCAGGCAATGCAGTACAGAGCTACTCGAGCCCATGCCACAGAAGGGTGGAGAAGAACTTTGCAGACCATCTCTAAGATGTCTCATGCCTGATAAAACTAACGGACTTCACTGGCATTTTCAATTAATAGATGCACCAAATTTCTCTCGGTACATTTAAGCTGTCAGTATCTACTCCCATAATGACAGAATGAGAGTTTGTTTTTTTTTTTTAAATATATATATATATATATTTAAAGTGTGGCTGATTAAAGTTGAAATGGGATCAAGGATATGCTATTTTTACTGATGGAAATTTTGGATAGTAAGTACAAGGAGCTTTCATTTGAAAAAGCCAGTGTACTGCCTCACACGTCTGCATTGGATGCAAATCTTGAGAAATGTCCTTGACAAGGACAGTGTCCTTGTCAATGGAACTGGTATGATGGGATATGTGACATTTTTAATGTAGATTCAGAAACAAACTGCATTATTATTGGAAGTCGAAGATGAATTTATTGAGACAGTCTGAATAATTTCTCTGAAGCAGAAATTCCACAGACAGCTGCTGTCTCTCTCTTAATGAGTTTCAGAGTCTGTGTAAAGAGGAAACCCAAGTCTTTGTGGAAAGCTCTGAAGAGATTTCTTTCTATCCTGCCTCACAGCCTGTCTCCTGAGAAGCACAACCATCAGCACTGACAACAATAAACACAAAACAAAGGTCTAGATTAAATGCTGGGAATGATCTATGGCTTTGTTTTTCTGGTATGCACCTGAGGCTGAAGACCCTTTTGCAAAATGATGGAAACTCATCTATCTCACTAACAAAAGTTACGTGCTTCCAGTGATTCGAAACAGAAGCAGGTTTTATCTGTAATCTTCTGAGGTGGATTTTAAGTTTTCCTTAAATTAAGGGTGCTTAGACCTGATACTTTGGCTTAGCACCTCAGAAATACTGAGATCCATTATAAATCATGTCCCAGGCCAGGTTTATCTTTCAGGCGTCCCTTGTCTGTGACAGGATGTTGGTGTTTGGTAATTTCTAAAGGAAATATGAGTTGAGAAGTGCACAGGGACACTGCAATAACAGTGGTATTTATGGGATGGGGAGCCAGGAGAAGCATTTGTTGGGTATGAATTACAAGCCTGTGTCAGGTTCCAGGGTGCACAGCTGGAAAGGCCACCTTCCCTGTCCTTCCTTCCTCCCTCTTGGTGGCAGAAAAGAATTGCCACTTCGTGGCATTTCTGGGGTGGTAAGTAATGTGGTACTTCTGTTTTGTAAGATTTCTGCAAATGCTCTGGGTCCATACTTGGACCTGAGCCTCTTCTCAAAACAGCCCTGCCAGCCATCCACATTGTCAGGTCCAGTGAGTGACTGCAACTTTTAAGAAACATTAAAAAGCAACTTTTTAATGTCCAGAAGAAGCTAGGAAGTCCCAGGAATGAGTCAGAAAATTGATCTCTTCTACCAAAGGGGCTTATAAGGGTGAGTAGGTGGGTATAAGCACCTGAGAAAAGGCTCTTGAGAAAAGAGCATTAGAGAGGCAGAGGTGACAGCACATTGTGGAAAAAACATGTATTTCTGCTGCTTGCTGACAGCTGCTCAAAAAAGTGTTTGAGATACCATCAGCTCCTTGGCTTACAGGTTGCAGCGAAGTGTTTGCACAGCTGACGTGGGAGGCAACATGTGGATCTCTGACAGCATAAACCCAATTGTTTGCAGTTATATGATGTACAAATGCGCCCCTCGACTCCATGGATCTCAGACAGACTATGAATTCTGCAAGCTGGGGGAAGGGAGGGGAGATCCCAGCTCTTCATGTACATATTAAGCTACCAGTGGTACAAAAAGGCTGCACAATTTAAATGCAGCACCCAGCATTTGCTCACTGCCTGTTCCTAACCTCTCCTTAGAAGGCAGCGCACAGGTAGGGATCTCCATCCCTGCCTGCTTCTGCTGAGGGCAGAGTAAAACACAGGCAGTGCCGGGGCAAAATTTCCCATTAGCACTGAAGAGCATGTGTGAGGCCAGGCTGTGAAAGAGGTGAGAATGGAGGTCTTCTCCTCCCCTCCGGGGACTGCGGCTGCCGGCGGAACTAACAGACTGAATAAAGCAGAACTAACAACCTGCAGTCCTTCCCGGTGAAATGAAGATTTCAATAACCTGTGTTGCAAATGGCAATAATAAGCCGTCTCTTCTGTTTCAAACCGTTAGGAGCAAACGTGCCGGGGGTAGAAATCAGTCTTTAGAGCAATCACTTAGATTAAAAGGCTTGCGCTGAGCCAGGGTGAGGGAAGTGTACTTTCCTCCTGAGCCGAGGAAGCAGAAAGGCAAACAGCAGTTTGACTGTTTCCAGGTGAATTGGGCTGTTTCATCACCTTCCTCCCCCCTCTCAGTGCACCCATGCGAGCGCCTGTGTGCGCGTCAGTGTGCAACCTGCCGTGCCTGACCCCGAGCCGGCAGCAGGGAACGCATGCACCCACTGCCTGACCACGGAGCGTGTCACAGCGTCAGGCGTGGAGGGGAAAGCAAGGAAAACGGGGAGGGCGGCCTCAAGTCTCCTAATCTGACATAGCCACCAAGTTGCTGGTTGGCATGTTTTAGTGGCGCTACCCGTGCTGGGAAAGCAGCTTTCTCTTGCAGTGGGTTTGAGAAGATTATTAAAAGCTTTACATTTAAAAATATTTGGCAGCGATTTCTGCCTAAGTCGGGAGGACATTTGTGCCCACATCTGCTTCCAACAGAGAAAAAAGAGTTTAAGGCGGGGGAAAACCCAGGCAACCCCCTCCCCCTCAACTTTCCTCATGGCTGCCAAAAAGGGTCTTGAAAGATCTTGCCTTGTGAGTCAGAGGGACACCAAGAAGTACTCCTTGGCCCTAGACAGGTAACACAACTCTCTGTTTCCTTCGCTGCCATTGCTTTGTCTTTGAGAGCAATACGAGATCACCTATCTGCTGGCGGGCTGCAGAAGTCAAATTACGGGGAGTTTCACAGTGCGTACAGGGAACATCTTTCACTACTTTCAAAATGTTTTGTTTGATTTTTTCCTTCCCAAACTTTCTTATTAAGTGTTTGATGCGTTTACTAGACAGCAGCCTGATGTGTCTGCATCTGTGATGGATTGAACCAATCTACTGTTGAAGCCAGTGTCTCCTGATATATATTTTATAAGCTTAGTAGATTTATTGTAGGATGCAAAACCTCATGGATTATGCTGCAATTTTAGGCTGAATTATAATAGTGTTATTGACACCATATTTGATTCAGGGCTCCTTCATGCTTGAATGTCTAAATTATCTATTTGGTCTGAAAGAAATGTGATGCTGTTACAGACTTGATCCTGCAAAAAATTTTATTCATGCGGATAGTCTATCAGACTTGGAGTTGATGTACCTCTCATGTGCCAGAGGTCCTGTGAGTAAATGCTTGCCTGAGTGAGGAAAGACCTGAAAACATGCGATATGCTGTAGCTTGGGTTAAAAAATGAATATAAATGTCTATCACAAAATAGTTTTGCAGTTGAACTTCTATTCATTCTTCCTCTTGACTCAGACCAGCAAGTATTTTTAAAAGAAAATAGCTGCTCAGTTACAGCCTAGCACCTCTTGACATTTCCATTATCTCATTGGTTTTCAGGTTGTTTATGTCTTGGCTTTCTTAAAATGTATGGGACAGAAACTTGGCGTAAACACTGTCAGTTCAAATGGAAATCTGTCTCTCCCTGTTCTTATACTGGGGTCACTGCCATCGTATTTTAGTCATTTCAGTGTCTGGGTTATTATTTAAATATTATTACATGGCTCCATAAATACACATGGCACTGTCCAAAATTACTTTTGTGGTAATATTTATATTTTTAAAAGATCCCATATGATTCTGCAATTCATTTTAGTTACTGAAGACTCTGAGAGCTTTTTTGACAGTTTGCAATTTTGTGGGCACAGCTTCAGCGTTTGAAATCCTTTGGCCCCTTGACACCTCTGGACACAAGGACATCTCTGGACAAACCCTGCACACAGTGCGGGGAAGGGTGCCCAGAGACAGGGGTAGTCGTTGGGCTGCCTTGTGAGGAAGCTCTCGTTTTCCCTTGATCACTGGCAACAGGGAATATCCCAGTGAGAAGAGGGGTAGGATGCACGTGGCGGGCACAGTCTCTGGCAGATGATCCTCCCATCTGAGAGCTGACTCACTTTCTGGAGGAGCTGATTTCTTTCTGATAATTATTTCTTAACTCAGGAATTAAATTAGTTGGGGTGAACCACTGCAACGATTGGAGTGTTGGGCTGATTGCTGCAGATACGTCCAACAGCCCTTGAGCTTGGGGGCTAGTCCCAGGAGGGCTCCACAGCAGAGGTCCTGAGATGGCTGGATTATGGCAGGGGTAACACAGCTCTCCAGGAGGAGGACTTGTCATCCAGCATGTGGCTTTTGTGCTGCACCTGCTCTCAGCTTTTCTTGCAGGTGAAATTTGACAAACAGCACAATCTAATTACTCTGCCCCAGCAACAACCAGAAACGGGGTCTGAGAGCTGGGGTCTCCCACCTGTTCAGAAGAGCTGGCAGCTCAGGGGAAGCCCTCACCCTGCTCCCCCTGGCAGCCCGGTGACCCAGAGTGCCAGCCAGGGGCTGGAGCCAGCGTGGCAGGGTGTGTTGGGGCGTGTGTGTGTGTACATACGTGTACCTTCTGGGCTCCGGCTTGCACAGACCAGCTGCACGCACAGCTTCAGGTGTCTTAAGCCGTTCAGTAGCAATAAGG
Source organism: Falco punctatus (assembly GCF_963210335.1). Classification (NCBI taxonomy): domain Eukaryota; kingdom Metazoa; phylum Chordata; class Aves; order Falconiformes; family Falconidae; genus Falco; species Falco punctatus. Next base: position 21,131,366 of record NC_137582.1, on the reverse strand, counting down.
TCATCTTAGCCTTTAGTATAAATTACCACATTTTCTCGTCCCCTGTGTGTAGGCTTAATGAACAGCTCTAATGCTTTCATCAGAATTTATTTTGCACACAGATTGCCTATTCCTTTGCCATCCCCCAGTGCCTTTCTTTTTAATAAATGCCATTATTACAATACGCAGGGAACAAAACTGTATTTATCTTAGCCACATGAGTAGGAAGTATGAAAACAGACCCCTTTCCCTGCACACAGGGCTGTGGGGGAGCATGCTTTGCACATGCCAGGCCCGTCTGTAGTCACTAGTGGGTTTGGATGTGTTGAGGTTTCTCATGCCAAACCTGAAATGCCTACAGGGGTCTGGGCTTTAGCTGAACTCTTTGAAAATCAGGTCAGCTGTAGGCTTGTAGGATAATTCATGTTGAAAGTGACCTCAGGAGGTCTCTGGTCCAACCTCCTGCTCAAAGTGGGGTCAGATGAGATCGAATGAGGTTGCTCAGGGTTTACTCTTGAAAAAAATCTCTCAGGACAGACACTGCACAACGTCTCTGGACAATCTCCTCACAGTCTATTTTTCTCCCTTATATTCAGTCTGAACCTCTCTTGTTTCAGTTTCTGACCGTTGTCCTAGTCCTTCTTCCGTGCACAGCGATAAAGCTCTGTTTTCTCAATAGCCTCCTCAAAAATACCACCAGGCTGCTACTAGGTGCTTGTGAACCCACCTTCAGTTCCCACAGAAGAAGTGCTCCAGCCCTCAACCATCCTGGTCACTCTGTTGAACCTGTGCCAGTTTATTGATCTTTCCTGTCCTGGGGACTCCAAAACTGGGCACAATATTCTAGATGTGGTCTCAAATGTCTGTCCCAGGTGCAGGACTTTGCATTCATCCTTGCCAGATTTCAAAAGGCCCCTGTTGACCTCTTCCTCCACCCTGCCTATGGTAGCCTTGCCCTGCAACGTACCAGCTGCCCCCCTAGGTTGGCATCATCTGCCACCTTGGTCATGGTGCACTCCATCTCCTCCTGTAGGTAACAGACAAAGATATCACACAGGACTGGTCCCAGGGCAGGACACCACTTCTCACCAGCCTCCAGGAGGGCTATGAACCACAGTGGTAACAGGGTCTGAAGCTGAGCACTCAGAACCTCCTGCTTTATGCAAAAAGTGTTGTCTGTTAAGTCATATCAAGAAAGATTCATGTCATCTGCCTTTCAATTAGATATGAATTAGGTGTCTAAGATAGTTTTCTATGGTTTTTTTTACAGTCAATGGTGGTGGTGGGAGAGGATAAATTCTTCAGGTGATTGATCATTTGTTATGTTATTTTTTATTTGTTATCATCTATCTAGTGATCTAGATAACCACTTATGAAAGTCTAGTGAATGTCTTGAGCAAATTCCTGAAGTTTCCAGGAATGAAGACAAGCCAGATGATCTTATTTCTTGCTGTTGATAGATCAGTGTAATATTCACTAGAAATATTCAATATCCCACTTCATATATCAGTGGATTTGCAACTCACGTACAAACTACACTGTGAGCTACATTTTGGCTTGATCCAGCATGGTTATCTGGATTTCTGATTATGTTCTTTATATGTCATTATAGCGGGATTTTGAATACCGTCACACAAGTGAAACTTGAGGCATCTAGTCTCAAAGTCTTCAGTTTTATTTTGTCTCTGAGGCAACAGACAACAAAAAAAAAAAAAAAAGGAAAGAAAAAAGTGGGCAATGCTGAAAGGAGAGATGTGTAAAAACCCTAGGGCTTGTTTTCATGTAAAAGCTTTTAACACAGGGCATTAACATGACCTGTAGTTATGTCTATCTATTAGTGAAGCCTTAGGCTTGTAATTGATTCCTGTCTGCCAAGCTCATACCAGTAGGCAAAGAGTTTGAAGTGAGCCTGGTAGATGATTTCTTCAGGTGGAGATTGATTTTCTGTAACAAGCACGTAGGGAATATTTTCTTCTTTTTCTGCCTTCCTGCAGGCAGTAGGAAAACTCTTATAAGATCAAACAGTCTTCATCAAATACAGGCTTTCCACCATAACTTGTGCTTTGCAAAAGTCAATGCTCAGGAAAACTTTAGGTGTTTCTTGTAACTTCTGAAGACTTTTAGCTGTGGGTCCTGTGGTTATGTCTCCTTTGTACCAGCTTGCCAGCTGGTCCCAGGAGCGCACAGTCTCAGGTGTCCTCTCTGTGGACTCAGCAAAACCCATCCCATTGCTTTTGCCCTTGTGTTAGGTGACATTAGGACCCCCTGGAAAGGGCTGTGTCTGCTCAGTACTGCCCATATGCCATCTCCATTATGCCCACTTCATCTCAGAAAAAAAATCAGAACCAAAATAGTAAGAGGTATGAAACAGAAATTAAATAGCTAGGACACCAGCTCAGAAAACTGATGGTTCAGAGGTCTAACGATCATACATAGAATCATGAATGATGTGATGAAACTAAACAGGAAATAGTAATTCATTATTTCTAACAGTACAGGAACTAATTAAAATAGCAGGCAGACAGTGTAAGGGTAACAAAGAATGCATTATTTTTACACAAATCACAGTTAAATTGTGGAACTCAGCAGTTTCAAGTCAGCCACGTTTGTGGCTGAAAGATCTGTGAAGGACTGTTAGACACAAGCTCTGGCTCAGCCACCTCCCAGTCTCCAGGTTTGTGTGACTGGGGTGCAGTACCGCTCCGGACATGCTCCTTTTTGGTACTTTGTCCTTGTGTATCCCCTCCTGCTTATGACGAAGTTTCGATACTTGGCTACAGGTACCTTTGGTCTAACTCCATGCAGCTATCGTTAAAGTGTTACACAGAAGGAAATTTATTGACAATATATTTATGCATACATGGCCAGGTCCTCAAAATAAGACTAAAGAAAGTAACCACAGGACAAACTCCCATCTACTAGACAACTAAAAGTATGCAAATACATAAATATTAGCCTTTGTTTTGTGGCCACAATAAAGAAAAGAAGAATCTGGACAGCCAGGCTATAGACAGATTCTCAAATGCCTTGGAAATATTTAAGATTGGTACATCAGTTGAAATTGGAGTGGTGCCAGCATAAGGGAGGTGACTATGGCTCTGATAAATTTTTCTCTGAAGGCAGTTTCATTATCCTTCCAGGCACAAAAAAATTACTATTTTCCCTTGTGAAGGAGATGATCTCCTGTGGGAAGTGCAGTGATTCTACATTTTGCTCTTTTGGCTGAGGATCTCATAATGGTCTAGGAGGATGGCAATTATTCCCATCAGCTTGCAGATCAAGGCACCCAACAGATCAAGTGAAAACAAACAAAAGGAAATTGTAATCAAAAGCTTTTGCTAATGATCTGTGTGGAATCTGCAATATGTATTAATTTTTTCTACTTCCCTCCTTCCGGGCATGACTCAGTAGGAGCCTTTTTGTGACATTCCCCTGAATATCTTTTTCACAAAGGAAGAGGAATGTGAAATGGAGAAAAATTATTTTTTAATCTGTGACTCTGCTTGCAGTGTGCTGGTGCAGAGATCCGATGCTCAAAGGCTACATCTTGCTCTAACACGCTCAGAAAGGGTTTATGGTTTGACAGAGCTGATCTCTGCACCTTAAGCTTTTGATTTACACATTTATAAAACTATCTCTTAGATTCTTTTAATTAGTGGCAGCTTGCTCTCGGAAGAAAAAAATAATGGTTACGCACAGGAGCTGGCAGTTTTCCTAACTCATCGGGCCAGATGCTGCTCTGCAAGTTCAAAGGGAGCAGCGGATGCTCGCCACCTCTGCCAACTGGGCCACTTCTATTTAGGTACCCTTTAGACAGAAAAATGTGACATTCGTGGGTTTACACTGTCTCTGTTTGCTTTTACATCTGTCAAACAAGATCTGTGGACAGTGCTTTCCTATCCTCTGTGTTACTCTGAGGTTTTGGTAGCTGATGGAGAGACTTGAAGATTAAAAAAGGGAGGGGGATCACAAAGTGACCTATTTTGTTAGCAGCAAGGAAAGGATTTGGTGGCTCAGAAATATGCAGGGGTAATTTTGGCATCCCTGCCCTGACAGGCTGTTGAGATGATCATGACTCATGTCGTTAAGATGATTTTAATGTTCAATGCCAGCTGATGAAAATTGAGTTAAAGGGAAATTAATTTTACATGCAAACTATAGAAAAGCATTACAAGTTAACTCCAGAGAGGGATCATGAGAAAGAAAACCTTGCATACCCTGATCTCCAGGGGAAAGTGAGAGAACTACAGTATTTCATTCAGCCATCTGGAAGGAATCAGTTTGTGGTACCTTCTGAGTCTAATTCATCAGGAAAATATTGTACATAAGTGACACAGCGCACATGAGGAGCCTGATGAATGTAAAACTGAAAGACTGGAGAAGGACTGGCTAACAGGGACCCCGGCTGCCAGATGGGCAGCCCATTCCCCAGGCGGCCCAGCTCCCATTTATTTGTTGTTGTGGGGAAGATAAATGAAAAGACTGACAAAGGGACTAAGAAAACTCACTGTCTCCAGGCATCAGGCATTAAATCTGACCAGTTGCTCTTTCACACAATCTCCTTACGTACAGGGGGAACCGGTCGCCTCTGCTGAGCAAACAGAGACCACATGCTAACCTGGCTGGGAAACAGGCTGACTCAGGGGAACATGTTGCATCCTTGGAACATCTCAATAATATTTAGAAAACCAAATCCATGCTGATTATCTACAGTTACAAGGCTTGGCTGCCTAGTTGGGTCAGCTCTTCTCCTTTTGCCAGTACCTCTGTGGTGCTGGTGGATGCAAGGGGCTGAGGCATTCGCAGCTCCATGGATTAGGAGGCTTTGCCTCCTGCCCATCAGCGGGATGTGTGCTGCGGGGTACCTGGCAGGACTTCGGACCTGCTGAGCAACTGCAGCCCCCTCAGGCTGCCCAAAAAGGCAGCTGGAAAAAGCTTGTGATTTCAGTAGGATTTTTTTCTTGACATCAACTACTGCAGATTGGCGGCCACCAGCATAATTTCTTTCCTGTAAGATTTTAGGCATCTTGACACTTTGATAGACAGCGCAGAAACGCTACGTGAAGTCACCAAGATCCATGTACATCCCAGAACACAGGTCTCCTTCACACAACTGAAGAAACAATACTTCCTGGTCCCAAAGGGAAGTCCTTGGTCAGAATGGGGAAAGAGACTGTTATTACTGGGGCAGTTAAGCTCAGCCCCACATCATGCCCCCAGGCTAATTCAGACTCAGAAAGAGCAGTGGAGTTTGCTGCATTCCTGGGCAGGCTTGCAGACCACGGCCCTCATGCACAGACCTCACATGGCTGTAAAATGTGGCTACCTGGCTTTTACACACATGCATCTGGGCAGAATTCACCTTTTGAAGTCACAGTGTGCTCCCACAAGTCTCAGTATAGGGCAGGGGATGTTCTACCAACAGGGTTATCACCTTAGGAGCAGCTGTGGCAACAAATGTTGTATCTGGAGAGACATAATGGTTTTCAGCTGAGCCTCCTGGGACAGGGTTTGGGGAGGGGTTGCCATTTGGGCACTTCTCAGTTGAGAGGTAAGGAGGAGGGAAGGTGCTTGTTTACCACCTGGGGGAGTCTCTGGGCTGCTCTAGTGAAAGCACCAGATGTCATGGTCATCCAGGAGCTCCTGCAGTTGCAATGCAATGTGCGTGGCCCTGGATCTCTCTACCACCATCCCATATTTCCTATGCAAAAGCCCTGAGAAGGGCTGCACTGAGTTTTTGTGGCAGAGCAGATTTGGTTGGGAAATCACTTGTGATGGAGCAATGCTCAAAGAGCCACTTCCACCAAACTTCTCGCCTTTCTATGAAATCAGTGGCAGAAAAGGGTCAGCATACTATGGCAAATTTAGTTCTTTGATTTTTTAAAGTGCCTTTGAATTTTTTTGGCTAATATTTTCTGTGCTCAGGCTCTGCCAGAAGATCGATAGTTTTCCTATGTATGTGGAAATTTGAGATAAAATAGTTCTGCATGCAAAAAGAGGAGAGAAATATCTTTAGTCAATTACATTTGAGAAGAAGTAAACTTTTTTAAAAGTAGTCTTCTTGACAAAGCTGTTATGAATAAAAACCTGAATTTTTCCATCGAATTATCTCCATGCTATGCTAAATTTGGTTACTATTTGCATGATGTATGACTTTTTGAAAATCACACGGTGTGCATAAAATACACAGCCTAAGAAAGTCACTCTGTGCTTCATAAACTGCTAAATGATGTAGGAGAGCCCAAAGAGCAGGGAAACACAGCCAAGCAGTCATTTCATGTGCAGCTCCCTTCTGCAGAGCCCTGCTTGTGCAAGCAAGCCTCTTCTGTGACCTGCTCAGCTGTTCCCAATGCTGCTTTTATCCTTCAAAAGCATTAATTACATAGTTTCTGGGGATGCAGGGCTAGAAGCCCAAATAACCAGGGTTTTTCTTTTTTAACCTTCTGTTTCTTTCAATCCTGAAGGATAAGCTGGCATCAGAAGAACTTAAATGAAGAGAGGCAGCAGCAGGAAGCAGAAGTCACTGAAGCTAATCCAGCGCATCACTGTCACAGCTACTCACAGGCCTATGAGAACAGGAAAAGGGAGCAGCAGCGAGCCAGGAGGAAGCTCTGTGTAGCATCAGTAATTTGCATCTTCTTCATGATTGCTGAGATTACAGGGGAGTACATTTGCTCCGAGAGAGCTCAGTTTGTTGCCCAGCACAGACGTATTCATGCCCTTTTGCACACACTTCGACTGCAGGGACCCATGATGCACAGAGGTGAACCCACCTGGGATAAACCAGCATTCCTTTCTCCCAGTCTTTACAGGAATTGTGGGGTTTTTTTAAGGTGAAAATATCAAAATATTTTCATATATCCATTTAAAGATTGCAATCTGGGTAGGAATACAAAGATCAGTTAATGGTCTAAACTGTTCTCCCAGGTCTTTAAGCCCAGCTGAAAGTGGCTAGCATGTCTTAGCATCCTGTCACAAAAGGTTTCTAATAAACTGGGTTACATTTTTTTTGGAAAGATTAAAAGATTTTATATATTTATCCAGGCCAATGAGACCTCAGCACTGATGAAAGCTGCTAGCAGCAGGAACTGATATTAAATGCAACAGTCTTTACAAAATCCAGGGAAATCCAGGGCCAGATTCACCATCTGCTTTTCTACAGTTAAGTGAATGTATTTATACCAGGGCACGTTTATCTTTTAAATTGGCCTGCTGGTGTGTCTCGGGATCAATGGAAGATTATTCCCCTGTCTAATTAGCTTTCACTTCTGGACCCATCCTACAATACCCAGTACAAGTACTTGGCTCACTGATAGAGCATTAGCTTTCATTTTGTCCAACGGATCTGCTCTCCGCATGGCTTCTGTGATATTTATGCCTACCTGATAGTTCCTGGCTCTTTAATTGCCACTTCTCTGCAGTGAGGTGAGGTGAGGTAAAGGGATGAGGAATCCCACAGACATTTGTCACATGTGCCCCAGGGGATGTAACAAAAATCAGCCAGGAATGCCTCTGAAACCCACATTTTCCCAGCTTCTGCATCTCTGGAGCCCCATGAAAATGAAATAGAAAGGCTTTGTCTTCCCCACAGGTGAGAAGTGGAGGTACTGAAAGAGCCGCTGCATTTCTGCCTTTTCCTCTGGCTGCCAAAGCCAGCAGGGACTTCTCCAACTCTTCCCTCCCACGCACTGCTTCTGCATGAAGCCCCTTGTTCGTAGGTCATGTGCATTTCCTCCATGAAAACCGGTGCACACCGCTAATCTCCATGCAGTAATTTCCAGTGCCAGAAGTAATGTATTATTAATAAAACCATATCATCAGTACGCTTAATTTTGGTGAATGCGGCAATGCTAGAGGATAATTGGAAGGACAGATGATATGTTAACTAAATGTTTCATTTTGCTTAATGAATCATACAGCTTTTTTGCAGTGACAGCTTAAGTAACAGGCTTGAAGACCATTTTGCTTCAGACCATTAAACTTTGACAAACCAGTTACTGCAGTTACAGACAGCAGTCTATGGAGATTTTTGTAATTACGAACCATGCATTTAATTTTTTTAATCGTTAGGCTAGACTGCCTGAGCCTGATGATTGACCATTCAGTGACTGACAATTTCTAGTGCTTTGTGATATACAAAGCTATAAACATCCATTGTAGGTAATAGTAAGTCATAAAGGTCAGTTGTTGGGAGCAATGACACAAAGAAATAAAAGCCTATAATGATTACACAGGCTTTACTTTTGAAAATAAAGAATATGTTCCCTTTCCTTCTCCTCTTAAGGGCAAACGGCTTTCGTGGGCATAATTACGCTAAACAAGAAACAAAGCCGCATCACTCTCAAAGAGGTTGAAAAGTTGTGCTTCTTTGTATCCCTAGGTCTTTCCGTGATATTTTTGCCCAAACCATCTGTGCTGGCCCTTACTGCTCTCCCAAAAGGGGCACTGTTGGCTGAGCCTGATACACCAACTGTCTCTGAAAGACAATTATCTTCTGTTCTTCTAATGCAGATCCATCAAAATCTCTGTACATTTGGAGATACCAGTCAAATTGACGACATCCCGTGTACAGCCTTGATATGAAAGTGGTTTCCAAGGATTTTTAGTGGCTAAGGACCAAATGTGGCTTTCAAAGTACTTTATTTCCATTTGGGCACTAGAAAGAGAGGCAAGCCCCACACGTGTCCTCATGTCAAAAAGGAATATAAAGGCTTGACCGTGTTGCTAAGATAAGCAGACTGAGATCTCAGAAGCTCACCCAAGGCATTAGTTATGCCAGCAATGCATAAAACATTAATTTGCCAACTTTTTTCAAAGATGACAATCTAGAAGCAAGCTCTGGTAATGTCCCGCAGAAGATGGAAATACACTATCCAAAATGCAATTGAGTTTTGCAGGCAGCTTGTGCTCTATATATTTGTTTGCTGAAAGATAGCTGATGCCTTGGTTGTTAACATCTGTGCAGTGTCAGGCAAGCCTGCTTCCCTCTGCTATGCAGAGTTGCTTACCACTTTAGAAACAGCTGCCCTGCAAACAGTGAAAGTCTAAGAGCTGGGTCATGACCACAAAGTATATGTGCATTTACACCTGGCCATGTTCTGGGAAATCCCTATTCTGTTGAATTTTTCACATTGCTGCAAAGAATGAGATGCCCCCAAATTCTGCAGTCATGCTTGCTGCCTTTTGGGAAGTAATTTTCAGACAGTTTTAAATGATATGTATAGGGAGGAAACATAGAAAAATAATATATCCCCTATATGTGTGATATATAGTCTCTTGTGGTGACAAACCACACAGTATTAGGTATTCGAATCTAAAATCTGCATATGGGAGGAAATTAAACAGACCACCCTGCTGGCATGAAGCCTTTTCATCTATAAGGAAACAAGAGATATGTCTACAGGTCTCTCTGGCAGTGGTATCTTGCCAAAGTTTTGAATGAGGCATTTTATGACATTTTTTATTGATTTTCATATGGATTGTGGTCAGGAGAAACAGGTGAGCTGAAATTAATTAAATGACTGAAGGATGGAAATATATCACCAAACACAGAGACTAGATGTTTTGGTTCTATTACTTCACATTTCTGTTTTTCTACATTTCTACTCTGATGAAAAGGTTCCCCTGCCATAACAAGTTGGCAGGACAGCTTTCTGCCTGTGATCCTTGTCTTCGCCTGCAGCCACTGGCACCTGGGGTAGTTTAGAGCAATTTTTTAGGTTTGGTTTGTTTTTTTTTTTTGGATTTGCCTTTAACCCTGAGACACAGTTAGAAGAGTTTGGCAAAATAATGATATTTGGCTTACTGGGTAAAAGAATGTGGTTTCAGATTGCCTAAAATGGTTTGGGGTTTGGGTTTAGGGTGGGTTTTTTTTTCAGAATTCACATGAAACTGAAGCCTCTCAAAGTAAAATGATATTCAGCCACAATTTTTGAGCTCTAGTAGGAAAATTAAATCATGCATTACAGATGCAAAATGATAGATTGCTCCTGTTAACACATTTTTCTCTATGCCATCACCAAAACAGTTGGTTGTTTATCCCAGCTCTTCTACTGGGACCTTTCCTTTTATTCCTGTTTTAGTGTTGCCTGTGACAAATAAACAGTTGCCCATCCAGCTGTCCAAAACTCAGGAAGAACGTGCATATTTTCCTATAACAAATAGGAATAAAATCCATAAACTAAGTCTCTGAGGTTTTGTACATATATAAACATATCAGTGATCTGTGAAAAGATAGTGGGGGGATAGTGGAAATGTGATCCTTAATACTGCTTTTCATGAAGAAATCTGATATTAAAATAGTCATAGTAAAATAGTCCAATAGTAACATAACCACAGCACTAATATATTACAACTCATCGTCCTTAGGGCTCTTGATCTCTCTCAGACAAAGAAATTCAGCTTTTTTTTTTCTACTCATTCATACCTTTCACTGTCTGAACAAGGTACAAAATGAAAAGAGTTTTGAGTCATGTGTATGATCACTGAAAATTGAGTGTTTCCTCTGAATCACAGCAAAGAGTTCTTGAGTTTGACCTGGTTGACTCAACCTTCTGACCAGAGCCGTGATAGGGATGTGTGTTTCACACAGGTGGGCAGATCGCTGGGAGCCTGGCGGTGATCACCGACGCGGCGCACATCCTGGTGGACCTGACAAGCTTCCTGATCAGCCTCTTCTCACTGTGGCTTGCCTCCAAACCTCCCACCAAACAGTTGACTTTTGGGTGGCACCGAGCAGGTAGTAAAATTGTCACAATATGAGCATGTGGAATGGGAAAGGGAAGGTCATCGTAGGCAGGAGCTGAAAATGTGCCAATGTCCCACAAAGGTCTGTAGATGTTTAGGGGTAGCACACTAATGCCCTCAAAGCCTCCAGGACACACAACAAACAGAGCAAGCTAGTGAACTTCTAAGAAGTAAAGAGCACAGCCATCTCTTATCTGCAAACGTATCTTTCAGTTCATTATTCAATATAGTTGTGGGCTGGTGCTAGCTTTGGCTGAGATAAACAGCAACTTCCCTCAGTAAGTATGAGGAGGACCGAGCCCTCAATCTACTATGAAACACAAGCTTCTGTAAAAGCAGCAATGCCCATAAAAATTAGGATCTACTTCATTTATAGAATAATAAAACAATTCATTAAATTATTTTTAAAAAGACAACAATGTTATATTTCTAGAAAAGTGAGATCCTTTAACATTTACCATTTTCTAAATCTTCTTCCTGCATATCTCTGTATCACTGCTGGGTTTTATCAGGTGGAAGCACTGGTAGGCTTTTAAAGTTCTCTGTCCTCAACCAAAATCAATATATTTATGCATGACACCTAATAGCAAAAGCTTTACAAACACAAGTGCTTCTACAAAAGGCAAGACATGAGAAAAATTTTCTGGGGGTATGATTCTGTTTGAGATTTAGACACCTTAATATCAACGACTACACATACGTGAGCACATACAAGCACAGGGTCCAAGTTTCTGATACATTCAACAGAAATCGAGACTCTGTTCAGCTGCCTAAACATAGAAGTCTAGTGCTCCATCCCTAGGGTGTCTGAGACTTATGCATGGGAATGGCAGCTGTCACACAAGACCCACGGGAGACCTCACAGGGTAACAAGCACAGGGCCAGAGCATCTCAAATGCCACCAGACACTCACAGTTTAGAAACTCAGGTGTGTTCCCAGGCAGTCAGTGGAGCAGGGAGCTGTGTGAATCACCATTAATCTGATGTCCATTGCCCACAGAGGCAGTTTAGACATTTAGCTCACACCTACATGTAGACATCTTAATTTAGTCATCTCGGTCTGGAAACAAATCCCATGCCGTGTGTCTTAGGGCTTAATTTAGTTGCTCATGTGTAAGTGATTGGTGCTGTTTGAAATGCCCTAACACGTTCCACAAAGTGTCCAGCTGCCACTCTGGAAGTCATCTATACATCTTGTGCCAAGCCATACATGGAGCTGTCAGTGTATCTCAAATGGCTTTAGACACCTGTACACCCGAACTGAGGACTCAAATGATAAATACTTCAAGGTTGTTCAACATGAAGGTCCAGAAGCAGCTTTCTGAGTCAGGATGTCTGTAGGCCAAGGCTGCCTGTAGCTGCAGAATGTACCAGGGGAGACATATGCCATACTCATATTGTCTTTATATTGCTCCCCAAGTATGTTCTACCAGCTCTGCTGGAAACAGGCTGCTGGGTGAGGGGGAGGTTTAGTGTGACAGAAGCGTAGCTGGCATTATGTAGACAACACTGAATTTTGCAGCCTTAGAAAACTACTACTTACCATCAGTTGATCCATAATTACTTTTTGTGTTTATGCTCTCTTAGCCTGTGAAGAAAGGAAAGTGAGAGAAACTCCTGTCTTGCTGATGTAGGCAGGTTTAGCCACCTCAGTCTGTGTTAGATTTTTTAGGTTTTTATTGTTGCAATGCAGAACTTCAAAACCAATCCTTTATTACATTTTTATCCCGGTAGCAGAGAGAGCCTTGCATAAAATATCAGTGGCTATTTAATTGCATTCCATGATAGTTATCCTGTTTCTTGGTTTTTTCCCCAGCTGTATTTCCAGTTTGATATGCAGGTGGATGCTTTAATAGAGTAGCCGAGGGCAGTCAGGTGGGTGGCAGTCACTGTGCACTGACTACCAAGGTCTCACAGCTGCAGCCCTACATGATCTTGGAAGCTGTTTTTTCACTGTTTTTCTCAGACTGATAGACAGAGTTTGTCATGCAAAGACTGTGTATGACAGGGCATAGGTTTAGCAGAAGCCATCTGAATGCCTCCTGTCCTCTAATCCAGAACCAGGGAGCAGAACCAGCCAAGACAGCAGTTCAGTGAAATCCTTTGGGTGTGCAGCTACTTTCAGCAACGTGGCTGGAAGCACAATATTGAATGAAACCGATAGTGTGAGCCAGACCTATTTCCAGGCAGGAAAGCTGTCCTGGTTTTGGCTGGGATAGAGTTAATTTTCTTCTTAGTACCTGGTACAGTGCTGTATTTTGGATTTGGTATGAGAATAATGTTGATAACACACTGATGTGTTAATTGTGGCTAAGTAGTGCTTAACTCTAAGTCAAGGACTTTTCAGTTCCCCATGCTCTGCCAGCGAGGAGGTGCACAAGAAGGTTGGGGGGAGCAGAGCCAGGACAGTTGACCCGAACTAGCCAAAGGGAGATCCCACACCATAGAACGCCATGCTCAGTATATAAACTGGGGGGAGTTGTCTGGGGCTGCCAGTTGCTGCTGGGGGACTTGGCTGGGCATCGGTCAGTGGGTGGTGAGCAACTGGATTGGGCATCAATTGGTTTTTTTTCTTTGGTTTTATTCCTCTCTCCCTCTCTCTCCTTTTCATTCTAATTGTTGTTGTGATTGTAATTATTATTATACTTTATTTCAATTATTAAATTGTTCTTATCTCAACCCATGAGTTTTACCTTTTTCCCGATTCTCCTCCCCATCGCGCTGTGGGGTATGTGTGTGTGTGTGTGGAGTTAGGGAGAGAGTAACTGCACGGTACTTAGTTGCTGGCTGGGATTAAACCACAACAAAAGGTATCTTCAACCTCAATTTCTTTATCCCTGGTATGATTCAGAGATTCCCAAACAATCCGACACTACTGTTTGCTGCGCTCTGTTAGTGCCAGTAGTGCTGAAGAAAGGTAACCTCTTGAGTAAAGCCTTTAGTACTACTGAACTGGTCTGTAAGCTTAGCTAAACTTTTCCTAAGATACTACATTGAAAAGTAATATGTATTTTCACCTATGTAGCTAAAGATGACCTCTAACATAACCTCCAACTCCGTTGTGGAGCATACGTGCACATGCACACAGATATTCGTACAGGTGTTCACAAAAGCTGCTGGCTCCTTTCATGCCAATGATAGCATAGCCATCAACACCTTCAGCTGGGCAAAGTCTGCAGGGTTTCAATCTCTAACTTGCAGAAAATACAAACACCAGGTATGCTTTATGTTAGTTTTTCTCTATTTTTAAGCTAAACTAGGTTTCTCTGTCAGTGCACTTTAATCCATTACTTGTCAGTTTTAGACAAAATGGTTATTTTCATAAGCGTCTGAAGCCTGGGCTGCTGCAAAAGCTCTGACCCTCATAAAATATATTCAGAATCCTAAGCTGAGTTTCAGCTGCTTTCATGGACTGACAGTGGAGGTCTGTGCAAGTGCTTTGCTCTTTCTGGCTATCTACTGCCTTTTACTTTACTGTGAGCTTTCATTTTCCTTGGTATTTTCTCAGTTGGACTCATAAAGCGCAACATTTACCCATTCAAGTCACACGGCAATTACTGGTTCCACATCCTATTAAAAACATGCTGTACGTTCATACGAACATCCCTGGACCTCTCCTATGGCAGTGCAATAAAAGGTAGCCTTGGGGACCGGATTTATTTGAGCCCAACTCAGAGCCAATAGAGATGAAATTAAATTTTACTGCCCCAGGGAAAAAATAACTTCCTTTATCCTCATCACTGCTGGTGGCACAGAAATGATTTTGTGGCATTGGCAGAATGAGTCCCAGGAGAGGGGAAGGAGAGGTTTTGCTGGCAGGACCTTGCTGGGGGCTGTCACTGCCTTTCTGAAGTGTGAAGTGACAAGAAGTGTGCGGAAGCAAGGGAGGTTATTGGAGGGGGATTATGTCTGCCAGTGGGTTTGGGTAAGCAGTGCCTCTCTCCGGGCTGCCAACCTCTGCTCCCGGGACCAGGATAATCTTGTTGGGGAAGAGGGGTGGGTTCCTGGGGTCTTCACACCATGCTGCCAGAGCCAGGCAACTACATAAGATGTAAAAAAAATTGCTTTTATCTTTCCTTCACATTACAGCTCCTTTTGCTCCTCCCCAACCCCCCCCCAACTATCTTTTTCATCTCTCCAGTTTCTCCAAATGCTTCATGAACTCAACCCTGGAAACGGGAAAAATGTAGGAGCAGGCAGAACAGGGTAAGGCCACCACATACACAGGATTTTCTATGACCAGAAAGGATTTTGGCCCATTCTTTGTGAGCATCAAAGCTGCCAACATACAAGAAGTAACTCTCCTGGCTGTAAAGCTCACAAATGTGGAACCATTACCATCAATCTCTTAAACTTTCTTGCATTTCTGTTATGACTCCTGTTAAAATCAGATTGTTTTAATCCTTAGAAATTCTGGGAGCTCTGATGTCTGTGCTAATCGTTTGGATGGTGACTGGTGTGTTGGCATATTTGGCTAGTATGAGGCTGCTACACCCCGATTACGATATTGATGCTACGGTGATGCTCGTTACCTCTGCTTGTGCTGTGCTTGCCAACATCCTGTAAGTTACTTTGTTTTCCTCCCCATATAACTTTTGAGCCTTGAACTTGCTGCTGTATTTCAATAAAAAGTGATAGATAGTGGCCTCAAAAATATTAAGCGTTTATGAGTTTTGTGAAGATGCGGAAAGGGGTAGAGAAGAGAGATCCTGCTTCTCAATGAAGGTTGCAGTTGCTCTCCTTTCTGTTAGCTGTCACACGGGGAAGGGAACAATGAATAAATGCACGAGCTCCAGGAATAGATTAATTGGCACCTCGATTTTTATTAGCTATTAGAACATTCAAGAAGTCTATAGAAAATGAGGCCTCATTAATTACGCCGTTCACGGACTTTTCTGTTTGTATGCAAAACACTGAAACACCTAGGAATTATCTGCTTAACCACTCTGCACTTTTACTTAACATACCTGATTTTGCTGTTCAGCATTCAGAAATGAAAGGGGTGATGATGTGAGTGACATCATTGCTGTCAGAGATGCAGTAACCCCACTGATATTTGCAGCTTTACATCTCTTGCAGGCTAAGCCTGATTCTGCACCAGAGCAGCCACGGGCACAGCTGTGGGGACCAAGCCAGGGAACACGTGTCAGCCCCTCTGGAAAAGCCAGCTCTGAGCAATGCCAGTCTGCGGGCAGCCTTTGTGCATGCCATTGGAGATCTCTTCCAGAGTATTAGTGTGCTAATTAGCGCACTTATCATCTTCTTTAAGGTTAGTGTTATTAGTTCACTTGCCTTCCTTGCAATTAAGTATAACAGTTATTTTCATAGCATTGTTACATTAGGTACTATGTAAATATTTTCTCTGTCTTAATGATATACATTGTAATTTAGTCAAAGACAATTATACTTATTCTTGGGAACTGAAATGACTGTTCACTGAGTGAAGCACTTCTTGGTGTTTCAACTGCAAGGAGGATACTTCGGTGTCTCTCACTTTCTTCATCTATAGCACCTTCATTCCCTGTGCTGAGGCTCCCTGGCAAAGGAAGTCAGCACTCATTCTGTATTAGAGGGATGGAATATTCATATATAGATACACACCCACACCCACACCCACACACACCCACACCCACACACACACACACACACACCCACACCCACACCCACACCCACACACCCACACCCCCACACCCACACCCACCCACCCACCCACCCACCCACCCACACACACACATATATATATATATATATATATATATATATATATATCAATACCTGGTCCAGTGGAAGATGCCCTTGCCCATGGCAGGGGGGTTGGAACTACCTGATATTTAAGGTCCCTTCCAACCCAAATGGGTCTAGGATTCTATTAATACATTATGTTTTGAGATTAACTAATGTAAAATGGCAATAACAGACAATAATGAAATTAACAAAGTGATGTGTTCATATTTTTCTAGCCAGAATACAAAATAGCTGACCCAATCTGCACATTTCTGTTTTCCATCTTTGTTTTGGCAACCACCATCACCATTTCAAGGGATGTTTTGTTTGTGTTAATGGAAGGTAGGACTTGATTTCAGAATTAATATAGCTATATCCTGGTTTTTTTCTCTTCCTTTCTCCATACTGCTTATACTCAGTGACAAAAGTATAATATCACACTTCTGCATCAGTTTCTAATATTTTTATTATTCTGATCATAGTTTAAACATAATCATAATTCTAATAAAAACTGTGTTCTACCATTGCACTAGAAGATTTACACATATGCCACTTGTCATAAAAATCTGCGTACTGGTGTTTTGCTAATGAACTCCCAATGTGTTCCTAAAACTTGAGTTGCTTTTGTTTGTCATATGTGTAACATTGCTTTTTAACACCCTTTTGGCATAAGAGACGTCTACTCTGTTCATTGTGTAATTCTTTTACCCATGTGAAATAAAAGCCTTTGCCAAAAAAAAACCAAACAAAAAACCAAACAAAACCCCCAAAACCAAAGAAAAGAAAAAGGCTGCGCTTTGAACTGTGTCTATGAAATAGACTGAGTGCAAGAGGCAGAAGTTTAAAAGATTTTTAATTACGTCAGTCCAGAAAAGCAAGCCAATGGAGCCTTCCAGTTGCATTCAGGTGCAAGGGAATAGGCAATTCTCAGCACATCAGCAGCGGGAAGAACTAGGCTTAGCAATATTTAATCCTGTCAGCTATGGGCCTGAACATTTGATTTGCAAGGCCAAGTGACTTGAGCAATCATAGCTGTAAGTTTTTGCCTCCCTTAGACTGGATAATGTAATGTAACCTCTTTCTCATGCTATTAAGACATAAAGATTAAAGGGAGAAGTAGCTCTAACAGTGTCGGTTTGGAATGGATACGAGTTACTCAGTGTGACTGCATGGATATTTACTTCTTTTTCACTTCGCACCTACTTCTGTTCCAAGAAAGAACATTTCCAATCTTGTTGTACAGTAAAGCTTCGTTCTAGGCTTGGTTTGCTTTCAGTGATCATGAGATAAGAGATACAGTTGTGTAGAAGTGTACCTAGACAGGGTGCAGCAACTGACTGTGCCTTGGCTGCCAAAAAATCAGGTCTCTTGATGACTGAAAAAACCCCACAAACCACCAGGAAAGCCTGGCAGCCCCTGACACTCAGGGGTCTCTCTCTCTCAGAGCAGTGATTCCCAACTCCCACAAGCAGTGCTGATATGCCCAAACTGGCAGTGCTCTGCTCCCCTCTGCGGCCAGCTCCTTGATGCTGTCCTTCTGGTCTCTGAAGCCAGTCTCCTACCTCATAGGTAGCATATTCTGTCCAGAATTTTCTGAAGAGAAATTGGGTGTTGGAGCTGGTGTTAGAGGTGGCTCTTACCCCATGTATCCAGTCTGTCCCAGGGTGTCAGCCCCACAGCCCCTGCGACTGACTGCATTATGCAGGTACTGACTGTCCATGTCCATCTCTAAAGAGCATGTGCATGTCAGCATCATGTTCTACTAAGTCAGTACTCTGTAATAAACTTGTAATAAATTGATAGGACCAAGCATACAACACTGAGGTCATCAACGATTACAAATAATTGTCAGTTATGGTATGAAAGACAAAATTAACCGATACTGTGCTTATCATTATTATACTTCATAACTGGTGATATTAAAAATATGTTTCAGTTTACTGATCCAAGTGAAGCATGATGAGCATAGCCATTCATGTGGGCATAAAGGTGCATTTTCAAACTCCTAGGTCTCACTCCAGGGAAGATCCAAGTTAACCAAGTTAAATTCCTTGGTCAAATTTGGATTTTAATTAAACTCTGAATTCCATGTTGCAGCTCACCTGATCACAACTGCCCTCACTCTGAATGAGGCTCATCACCATCATTGTCTCTTATAAAAAGGCTCATCTAGGAAAACAATCACTGATCTACTCAGCAACTAGACCTGAGATTTAATGTCACCTAAGATTTCTCAGTCTTTTTTAAGTCTTTAATCTTCATGTTTGTCTTTCCCTCTCTGCTAAACAGATACTTCTCTATTGTGTAAAGGTACTGAGGACAGAATCCCTCAGAGGTGCTCAGGTGATGCCATAAAATCTGCACTCACAAACGTTGTTGGTGCAAAATCAGGATGTGATCTGGCTAAACAGCTCACTTCGCTATGTAAACTGGACCCTCAGAGTGTCTACTAAGGCATGCATGAGTCTCATTCTTCCACAGAGAAGTATAAAAACAAGGGATAGGATTAAATTTCACAGTGAATTCTGAATAGTCAGGCTCTCCAAAGCACTGAATATTTTAATAAAAATTATACATCTAAGTGAATAAAGGTTCATGACACATTTTCCTCTAATGATCATAATTCTTATCTCTTAAGAATATTTTTTCCCACCAATTTCTCCTTTTAAGGAACATCAAAAGGATTTGCTTATGATGCAGTGAAAGCAAGAATTTTAGCAATTGAGAAAGTGGAGTCTGTTCACAACCTTCATCTTTGGTCTCTGACAATGAATCAAACTATTCTATCTGCTCATGTTGCCACAGGTCAGTAAATTTCTGTAAACAGGGAGTAAGTATTCAGCTGCTGCCTAGTAAAGGTCAGTCTCTCCTGACTGGGATACAACTGACTGTATATCTATTGCTTGTTAAAACAAATGTCATCATTTTGCTGGAAAAATGACATCAACAACAGCTCTCAAATCCTCCTCTCAGAAATCTTGCCAAAACAACAGGGACTTCTACTTAGCCCCAAACTCGAAAACTGAAGAGGCTGTGCAGCAAGGAAAAAAACAAGAAAATATTACAAATAAATCAGAAGAATTAGACCCAGGCTGGGTTTTTCTCACAAAATCAAATGAGTTTTGGAGTGGATTTGTCAAACTTGAAAACTGTTGATCCCAATAAGAAAAACTCATAGGCCAAATCTGCATTTCTAGCTGTAAGACAATCTTTGAAGCAGCTTGGAGCATAGAGGTAACTCCAAGGGGAACAGCTCATATTTAAAAATGTTTGTTTTGTTTTTTTTTTAAATGTAGTCTTTATCCCTGTTGACAAATTTTCCACCACCCAGATCAATTTTCTTTTGCTTTTTACATGTTAAGGATTATTTAAGAAAAAAATCCACCTGTGTTTGGCCAAGAATAGGCTCAGAGGTGAAGTCCTCTATGTAGTCTTTGCTTCCCAAAAAGAGTGGGTCTGCCAGACACCCGAATCACTTGGCACTGTTGCTACTCCCTGACTGGATGAAGTCATCTTTATTAAATATTCCTGCTTTCCTCCAGTCTTCTGCCAAGTTGAATTTCTTTGGTGATTACTCTTAGCTCAGCTCTTGCCAAAATTGCATATTCCAACCACATTTGAATGAACAAACTTTTGCTGACATGCAGGTTCCTGGAAGGAGGATAAAAAGGACAAGAAACACTTCTCGAAACAAACTTCTTGTTGGAAGTTTGTGAATAGTTTCTGTAAGTAAACACTTACCCTTCTGTAAAGTATTATATGCATTTTGATTATTTTCTGTTTGGTATCTATAGCAGACACATCAGACAACCAGAAGATTTTGAGAGATATTACCCAAGCCCTGTCTGAGAACTACAGCTTCCACTCCATCACCATTCAGATTGAATCAGGGGATGACCAGAAACGAGACTGCTTCTTTTGTCAAGAGCCCAGGGATTGAAGGGGGCAGTATGCTATACAAAATAGCAATTACTCCTCTTACAGGTCAATGGAGACTACATGTGCCAGTTGCATGTAATGTATTAACAACAAATGGTAATTAATGGAACTAAAAAGCCCTGCCACTGTGAGTGGTGCATGAACTTTTTTTTTGGTACCACCTACCAGGAGAGAACACGTATTAGGTCCATCCATCAGCTAGATTACCTGTCCATCAGCAGTTACTTTGAATTACAAGAGAAAATATCTGAATTATTCTTGACTAGAGCAGCAAATTGGCACTAAAGCAACATTTAAGAGTGCCTGTTTGTAATCACAGGTAACAAAAAACTAATCAACCTTCAAATTATCAGCAAGCCAATTATCACAAAATGTAATGGAGCGGAAGTTTCGTGTTAGCAAGGCTCAACACTTACTCAGGATAAAAGAAAATAGTTAAATTAGTATGGGGGATGAAGATATCTGGGAAAGAAAGAGATGGTGGCATGTGCTTTCCCTTCCTATTAAGGGAAGTATCAGATATACACCATACTCTGCAGTGTGGATCACAAGAGAATTCATTCCATTCGCATTTGGCAAATAGACCTTTGTTTTTTAGCTAGCCCTACTTATTTTTTAGCTAGCCCTCAGCCAAACTCTTTTCCATTAGACATGGGCAGTATTCTCTACTATCAAGACACCACCTAACTCTTATTGCATTGCATCATGATAAGTCATGATGGAACATTTGTAGTGGAGTTTTGGGTGTCCATGTCACAAGGTGCCACTGCGTTGTGACAATAAACCAGACTGGGTGCTCCGAGAAAAGGTAAAAATAATTAGGACAAGGAAAGTCTGGGAGCCATTGTGAACATCACATCTGGTGTCCTTCACAGTATGGCCTGTGGGGTGTTACCCAGCGACGCTACATCCCTGACATTATATCAGATGATTCAAAAACCCTTTAGAATATCACCCAGCCATTCACTGTACATGGAAGGGACTTGCCTCTCTTTCAAGCAGCTAATTCCCACATTTCCCAACAGGATGTGTTAAACCTTCCTCTTCTGCATATCTGGCAATTGTTACTGCAGAACCAGGAACAAAGAGCCAGGTCTGGCTGCAGTGCCTCTATTTTTGTCTATTCAACTGAATTAAACTCTCACCTGTTAGCAAAAACAAGGATTGCACTTCAAACTGCACGCTCAAGTGCTCCTTCACAAAACAGCTTCAGTTCTGCCCGTGGCCATAACAATGCAGCTTCACTAGCTTCACTGCAGAACCAGGCATAATGTTTTCCCACTCTGCAGTCCTCACTCCAACAGCTATAGGGCTTATTTTACTAACAGGTTTGTTAGAACAGAATAAAGTGTGTGATACCGAGTGGTACTGAGTTTCTATGCTAACAGCTGGAAAGAGTGTTGCGTTATTGAGGTATAAAGAAGCCTTGCTTTTTAGGGAAATAATTTTTTTTTATTTGCAATAAGTTCACATTAGTTTTCTACTTCATCATCCTAAGGAGATTAGAATTTATTATTAGGGGCTTTTGGCTATGGATAATACATAACTATGTGATGATAGGTTGATGTATTAAGCTGGCATTTGTTACCTGGTAGGGGAACAAGAAATTATTCTGCTTTGTGGAGGCATCTCAGAAGGTCTTAGTCAGGTAAACCTCCCACTGAAATCAGATAAGGTGCTAAAACACAACACCCGCTAAGAATTTCATGAGCATCTCATTATTTACTGGCTTGAAAGAACTGAGACCATAGCAGTGGTATTCAGTACAGTGATAAAGCCAATTCTTGCCCTTTGCAGCTGAAACTCCACAAGATAAGACACAGATAAATCAAAGCACAGTAAGAGACCCCGAATGAAGAAATTACCTTGTATTTTGGCCAGTTTCTCTGCTGGTATATTTGAGCATAGTTGCCTCCTATCAAAGATGACTCAGCTATGCTTATTAAGTAACCTGAGCATCTTTTTCATTAGTTGGGGAGGACAAGTTAACATTGTGGCCTTCATATGAAAAATTATCTTTCAAAATGTTTTGGATAAGGTTAGGACACAGACCCAGATATAATAGGGAATTTGGGGGAATACTTTTATGGTCAAGGACAACATAAAGGATAATGAGTGGGTGACAGAAGCATCCATATAGGACACAGATTCAGTGCTGAGATTTAAGCTGAGGTGGTGATAAAGACCAGAAGTTTAAGAGCAAGCGTTTATATTGGAAAAAAAAATTTAACAAACAAGTGACATGGTCCACCAAGAAAGCTACGCTAAGTAGCAGAGCTGTGGAAAAACCGGATGGAAGCAACACAAGAGGAGTTGGAAAAAAAGAAGATTCAGCAGCCTGGACCAGGACTGATGAGGCTATCATCCAAGTGAATTGAAAGGATGGGGAAGTCTTTCAATATGTTTTGGAAAAAGTAGCAGTGAAATATACAGATATGAGGAAAGAAGGAATTAATCCACAATAATGATCCTTAGTGAAAGGGTGTGGGGGAAAGTTATAAAAAAGAAGGTTTAAGAAGGAAGTGAGGTAGCAGCTGCCATCCACAGTAATCCTGATGATCCAACAGACAGGCATGGGGAGGAAGAGGAGAAGTTTGGGTTCGTTACAGCAGTAGTCCTTGTATTTCAGAAAGAGTTTAACCATGTATCTTTAGCAAAAGCTAGAGACAGTGCAATTGTCTTTACTTTCTGTTGTGGAATTTACTCTAGCAGACTACTGGAGCAAAAGTGACATGATGGTTTATGAAAACCTAAGGGAATTTTACTTAAATATGATAGGTTGAAGATGAATTTAGAGCAAGTATTTACCTGTAGTTATGAATATTGCTGTAAGGAGCTGAATCGTTAATGCTCCCACTATGTATATAAATGCAAAATGTGTATTTGTTCTTCACCCCAGTCTAGTCTGATCCTCAGTGATATTATCTCGGTACAAGGTTGTTTTCAGAATACTGTCTGACTGGCTGAGGAGGATTTCTGCAGAAATACTGTTGTGATATACCGAAGCCAGGTCTGGGAAATTCAGAGACAATTTCCAGACGGCTCTGCTTTTATTAACTTTACAACCTTTTGATTGTTTACAGAATACCTGCAAGAAAATTGACAAAAAATTGCTACCTCTAATTCATTCTTGGAACTGCTGTGAAACAGAAAAGTATTTGTTGCATAAACGGTCTATTTTTCATGTCCAACCGTTTCTTGGTGAAGTTCAGTTCACATGGGCAAGTACATAGCTTTACTGGCTAGCACTCAAATTTTATGTACATAAGTACACTCCTTTTCCCCTAAATTTTAATGTAGTCATTTTGCAGCTTGTAAATTATACAGTTCTCCCTTCCCCCAAAAGCACTGTCTCTTTCTTACTTTCTGTGACCAAAATCTAACACACTGAGCAGAGCCTGAGGATAAGGAGTTTGCAGAAGCTCAAGACTTTTTGGAGTAGAAGCCATGCAACAGGCAAATACAAAGCTAAACTTTCCTCATTCAGCACTGACGAAGGGCCTAAGTGCTAATATTATGCTGAGATGACCATCAAATAGCGACAGAAATATTTATAGTTATTCAAACTGGAAACAGTTAAGGCATGAATCTGTCATTAGCATAAATGGAACAGTCCCTTACTGTAGCTATAGCTGTAGACACCATCCTGTGTTCTCCTGTCTGAAATGTGAAGTGGTTATGAGAACTGGATATGCAACTGAGGATTACGTTGCCCACTTAGTGTGAGACATCATGACAGTAAATCATCACCTCCAGAGGAAGTCCAAACAAGATGTCTCAGTCCTGTCCATGGCAGCAAATGTTGGCCTAAGCAACAAGGACTGTGCAGGTCTGCAATATCATTCTTACCAATGTCAAGAGGTTACATCAATTTTGGCTCTGAGCATTTTCTCCCCTGTTGTAAAAGCTAGCATGCTCCAACACACCTTCCTCAGTGCCTTTCCCTCACCACAGCAGAGGTACTTTCCTTCCTTTTTCATCCCTGTGAACTATTGTCTCCTTCTAGCCTCTGCTCTTCTAACAGTTGGACTCGATGCTCTTCAAGGTCTTTTCCAACCTAAATGATTCTGTGATTCTATTCT
This sequence comes from Falco punctatus, assembly GCF_963210335.1. Lineage (NCBI taxonomy): Eukaryota > Metazoa > Chordata > Aves > Falconiformes > Falconidae > Falco > Falco punctatus. The sequence goes on along the minus strand of NC_137582.1, from coordinate 21,106,896 downwards.
ATGATTTTTCCCCATTTGCCTTTTCTTCAGCAATGCCTCAGCCAGCCACTTACTCAAATTTCAATGCCAGCATGATATTTATCACATATCCTTTCTGTTTACACCCCTTCCTATTCCTCTTCAACCTGTGTGGTTAGATAAAAGCTCCTCAGAAAGAAACTACCTTCTGCTCCATGTTTGTTTAAAATATGGTATAACAAACCATCTTTTTTTCATTTGAGTCTATCATTAGCACAATAATAACAGGGACTTTATAAAAACAAAGAACAACAGCCATTTCACACATCACGTATTGGCCCATGTCAAACACCACTATATATTTACTTTGTGTTAAAGTTACTTAGAATTTTCACAGCCAAAATATTATCTGCTCCACATCCAGCTTAAGGTACTCTTTCACATTCTTAAGCCTGCTGATAATCTCTTTCAGCTAAGAAAAATAAAATCCTTTCCCACCTGAGTACACACAGTTTAAGAAAGAAAGGAATTAGAGACATCCAGTTGCTGAACTGCTTCTTCCGACTTCTCTTCCTTTTGCTCAGACTTTGTGTTGGTGCCTAGCAAGATTGCACTGCAGCAGAAGAAGCTTTGGAGCGCAGCACAGTGAGAACAGTGGCTGGAAGGGAAGCATAACGAGGGATTTTGACACGGTTACTAGCGCACTTGCAGAATTTTCCACCCCAGGTGTTACGTTGATGAGAAATACATCTGCTTTTCACTACAGTCTAGGGGTTTGACTTCTGATTTAAAAAAAAAAAAAAAAAAAAAAAATGGTATGCAAAGAAATGAATGAACAGATGAACAGGAGTTAGAAAGGTTGGATTGTGAAACACTCCTGGTGGCATCAGAGGCATTTTACCCCACGCCTCGCACTCTTCTTAAACAGCCAGGCTCTGTAGCTTTGTCTCCCAAACCACACCGCCACCCGCCCTGCTGTGATGTGCTGTCTCTCCTTACCAGACGCCACAGAAACTGCCATGGCATGCAATGAAAGGTGTCCTGCTGTGACACATGCCATGTGACTCCTCACATGCTATAGCTACAAGCTTCTCAACGATGGGAGCTCCTCCTGAATTGCATGGGCAGAACGAGCATCAAGCCTTTGGTGAAGCACTGACTTCTTTTTTCCTGCTGTGTAGTTATATTCTGTAGTAATTTTCTTCTTGGAGACTGAAGCTGACTGGAACAGTTCATGTAGCTTCTGCCTAAATGAGAAAGAGCAGGAATTCATTAATCATGGCACAACCCACTAATCCGCAAAGGCACTAGGCACTCTGGGCTAGCTCCTGGTCTAGGCAGTCATTCTGATATCAAAACGCCTGGAACCAGTGTGCTTACCACCAGCAGTGTGCAACCTGGATCTTTAACTTTCGGTTCCTGCCCTGGTGTCTCATGTTGATGACAGGCAAGTGCTAGCAGTGCTTCGAAGGATGTGCTGCCCTTTGAAGGAGCAGCAGAAACTGCTGATCAGCTTAGGAGGACATCACACCCAGCCCTCCTCTGTCACAGAGGCTTTTGCAAAAGCAGATCCCTCATAGGAAGCAAGAAAAAATGATAAGGGCATAAATGGGAGATCCTGTGGGCTTCAACGGTATCACCTGGGAAATGGTTGGGAATGAGCTGCATTGCTGCACTCTGCCTGCAAAGGGGTGTGCTGCCCTTCAGTGTGCGTGAGCAGCAGTGACAATTCCACAGGAGTGCCAACAGAAGAGTGTGGATGTGAAATGAAATTTAACAACTCCCTCTACCCTTTAAACTACACTTACAGAATTAAATGCAGAATCATAGATCATAAAAAAAAAAAAAAAAATGTTCTCTTAAAAAGAACAGTTTCAACTTTCTCCGAGTACTTTTTTCACTGCGAGTGTTTTTAAGAATTGATCAGGCACAGTCATTCCTACTGCATGTTAGCAGGGAATAGTTGGTCATCCATTAGTTCCCTGCTGAGCTTCAGTTGCAAAGATATGGCTGAAAGCTGGTATTAACTGTGACAGAGAGGCTTAAGAGTTATATAGGCTTCACGATTGTATAAAAGACGTGAGTCAATAAGGCTATTCAACAGTAGTTTCATGTCATTAATTTGTATTCTCCTAGCGCGTAGGGTTTGTAGCAGGCACAGCTTAGGTTCCTGGGGAAAGAGATGGTCTCGGCCCCAAGAGGACTCTGCTCTACTAGGGCTGGACAGACAAGAGAGGGAGCACAGTGAGGAAAACCAGAGTGATTTTTCTGAGGTCACACCTGAGGTCCGTGGTGGAAGCCATTTTACAAACCAGCTTTCTCTGTGCCTGCTTTAATGCCCTGCCCAGGAACAGACACACAATCATATACCTGTTAGCACTTACCTGTGCGGAATGGGTGGCATTGAACAGCTACTTTAATGTTATGGGAAGGAAGAAAGGAAAATCAGAGAGGACCCATCCTTAACAAAGATGACACCAAACACAAGGAGAAAAAAACCCCACCCAACCAACCTTCTCTTAAAGCTGCTACTAGAAGTGTGCGTTGGAACACATCACCTAAATTTTCTTGAAACTCTATAGTTTATTTTTTAGTGATGTGCCCACTGAAGCAGGCTGACTTTGAGGACAACCAAAGGTGTGCCTTAGTGCAGGAAGGCAGAAGGGAGAAATTTGCTTTCCATGAGCCCTGGGTTACATCTCCTGTATAATGTCCAAGCAAGGGAGTGAGCCTGCATAGTGACAACATAGCTAGTCAAGGAGAGAGTCAGGAATGAACACAGTACTTGCCTTCATCCAAACAACATAAAACCCATTTTATATTTATCACGGATATGTCACTTCCCTTCGCTACCAAAAAATGTATTGAAGACCTACCCAGCCAGGCATATGGCTGAGCCTGGGCTGCAAGCATGAGTCACTTTTTTTTTACTAGAAACAAGAAAAATGAAGTTTTCTTTTTATGATCCACTAAATGGTGAGAGGAGACACCCTGTCATGGAACAATAAATTCAAGCTAAAAATACTGAGGCCAGAAGAAAAAGATTTTATCTTTCCTTCTATAATTCTTCAAGCAACTTTTAACTTTCCCCAGAGTATTTTAAGCCTCAGCTAACGCAGTGTTTTTCCGTATAGTATTTGCCTGTAGAATACTATATTTTGTTTCATCTTGTCACTTCTGTAATTCTAATTCTTCTGTAAGATACAAATACCTTTTAATCATGCCTGGGTTATTGTAGCGGAGGTGACATCCTACTGAGCACCTTGGCGTAAAAACCCACGTTCCCTGGAAAGGAGAGCTGCCTGAAAAGCAGACTCTGCTACCATGTTAGGGCAAAGGCATGGAGGAAATGACTCCTGGCTTTCCGGGTGCTGTCTGGACAGGTCTTGCTTCCCTAGTGTTGCTGTGTCCCTGAGGGGCACATTTGTAGCTGGCCATTAGTGGGCGGTTCTCAGGTGTCTGAAGTACGAACCCCACATCCCCAGGGGAGTTGTTTCCCTGCTGGTAGGTTGTACAGTTGGGAAGTCCCAAGGCAGCTTTCATTCCTCCTTGTCACCCTCTCCTTTTGTGGTGACCCTGCGTGGAAACCACTTGGGCATCAGCCATGGAACGGGATTTCAGCGTCTTGGAAAGCCACCACCGGGACCTGGTAGGATTTCCTCTCAAGCAGCTCGTCATTCACGGCAAACCCCAGGGATCAAATGTGTTCTGCATAGCCACTGCACCACATCTCATTTACAGCTTTCCCTTCTCCAAAACACTGACCTGGGCTAAGAGAGCAATGAAACACTGAAGAAAACATTTTTTAAAACATCAGCGGAATTATTAACTACTAAAAAACAGCAAAGCACTAAGAAGCTTCTTTGATTATTTTTCAATTTATGTAACAAAACATTATCGAGAGGAAAGAATATAATCAATACTGAGTAGCACTGTAGCTAGCTGTGCAGCAGTTAAATGATAGAAATGGATTAAGGTGACAGGAAAAGTCAATGCAGCCTTAAATTAAAGGTGAGAAAAGTCAATGAAAAGTCAAAGCTGGTTAGAAGTCCATCAAGTAATAGAGGTTAAAGCTCTGGTAAGTACAAAGTGCCTCAGTAACCTTACCTTATCACTGTAGCTCTGTTTTACATGCTTGTTCAAAAGAGTAACTAGGTATATGTTTGTTCTCAGTTTGAACCATTAAACCATTTTAATTCATTGGGTTATTTCAAACAGAATTTGCAAAAAGGGAGAACTTTGGGGTTTTATCTTTTTTCTTTAGGGAATGAAAAGGTGGATTTTTCTCTCTGGGTTTTACTTTAACTTTAGAAAAGTCTTTTTCCCTGAAAGAATCTACAAACTAAACTCACTGGAGAATAAACAGACTTGTAATGTTACTAGTACCAGGGGAGGCACCTTTCGCTAAATAAGGTGGAGATACTTTTTACTTGCAGTTTTAGCTTAAATTGTGACTTTGCTTTGTTATATTAAAACAAACAAACAAAAAACTGAAAAAGGAGAAAAGTCTGCTGCATTCCAGCAACACCTCTGCCTTTATTTCTCTGGGGTTTAGAAATCCTGATAAACTGAGAAAGCACAACCTAATATTGCTCTAATTTCTTAAACAGATTAGCCTGTGTCTCTGAATTCTGTCATGCTACTTAAAAACATAGGTACTCAACAACCTTGGTGTGCTGTCAAAAGTCTCTGCTGATGAGTTCTTGAATTATTATGCTCTTACTAGAATACAAAGCTGACCAGAAAGGACTGAAAGTGTCATGGCCAGTTTGTTATAATTTATAGGCTAACATCTTGAATAGCAGTTAAGATTCCAACATTTCTGAAACTTTGACGAGTTCATAGCAGGAACTAGCTCTGTGTTTTGCTAGTAATGAGGAAAAAACATACTGATGAGGAGGGTTGGGTTCCAGATCTTCAGTTGCTCAAAGGGATGTTTTTGTAGCTTCACTTTTGATAATGCTAAAGCTTCAAGCTATGTGTCAAGCTACTTTTTAGTGTTCAGTCAGAGACGACCTGGAAAATCTGTTTTGTCTGTCTTGCAATTGCCAGTACCTGAGATGTCAAGCAGAGCTTTCTCTTGCTTTTGGTATCTCCCAGGTGTGTAACAGAACTTGAAAGAATTTGCATCTCTTGCACCCCCTGATGCCAGAGGACAGGTTGCTGTTTCAGTGCAGGCTTTGCTCCCTTGATGCTTAACACTGACTCACTTGGTAGACAGCTGTAGTAGTTAAAAATTATGTGTTCTCTGCTAAAATACTATAACAAAGCTGCTTTACCTAGGCACAATCTGCAGTGTGTGAATCTGCCCTCAACCTCCAGGACCACCAATAGGTGTTACCTCAAAACACAGCACTTTGTGACATGAAATAACAGTAAATCCGCGCTGAAGTATGTATACATCATGTCTGTCCCTCTCTGCAGACAACCAAACTTTTTGTCAAGTAGGGGAAATTGAAATCTCTGCCATCACAGAATACAGGTAATGAGGCAAATCAGTTAGCATACTGGGCAGAAATGTTGGTGCTGCCAATGTTCAATTCCAGTTTTCAAACAATTCCTTGCACCGCGACAGCAGGAGATAAACAGAGTTACAACAGAGCTAACCTTTCACTGTAGTCTTTCCAACTTTGCTGACTCCTCTGAATGGTGTGGTTGGAAGTGCAACTGCGCATGATGTCAGCTTTTATTCCAACAGCCAAAGAGCTCAATGCAGAGGTTGTCTAGTTCCTACAGAAACCTAAGGGAGAAGAGTTGCAGGGAGAAGCCTAAGAAACTCAGTTTGCTTGCTGATTGTTTTTCCATCATTCAGTTGATCATTAACAAGAGTACACACAGGAAAGACAATGGGCCACCATCAGGTCATAAGCAACTGATTTATTTACTCCGTTTTCTTGTAGTGGACTATGTGAAAGGTGTTTGAAGTGTGTTTCGGTGGCAGTGTTGCTTTCTAACAGAGAAACACATACAGAGAAACAAGTACTGCTATTTAGAGGTAAATACCTACAGAAAGTAACTTAAGCAGCAACAGCCAGCAGACTTGTCTCACTGATGCTGGTTATGTGAAAGGGTCTCTTTAAAACAACATATCCACACCTATTTATTTTTTTTTTACAGTGAAATCAAATCCAGATGTTCCTGTATGTTTGGTTAGTTCATCAGCAGACTTGCTAGGAATTTAGGCTAAGTAAACCACCCCAGCTAACTTGTTCCTGAGTCTGAAAACACCATGAAATACAACGTGGCAGCCTCAATGATTACACTGATCTCCTTTATAGGCATGGCGTTTGGGTGGGAAGTGTGTTTCACCTGGTCTTATGTGCCCCATTCACAGCTGATACTGGTGGCCTCTCAATGCTCAGGATGCCTTTGGTCTGGGGATGTCTATGGGTAACAAATCTTATGGCAGAAATGTGACATTAAGCCTGTCCTCCCTGGCCTGTGTTTCCATAGGGTGTGCTGAAAGGTGTTTTCAGTGAGCTTCAGACTCTGGTACTGCACAGCCTTTTGTACCAGCCTGTGTTATCGCCATGTCCAGACCAGACAGCAGAGCACGGGGCACTCCTGGGGATGTTTCAGTGTGTCTCTGTGGGAATGGTATCACCGACAGTGAGTTGTGGCATCGGTGATGCCTTGCTCTTTCTAGTATTCCAAAAAGTGCATGTGAAACTGGGTGTACTCTTCTTGTGAAGACATCTAGAAGATTTGGCTTTGAGAAAAATAAGTGCAACTAGGAAAGCTGTTTACTGAAGTATTTAGCAATTTTAGTTACTTAAGGGTAGAAATAGAAACCAGAGGGGAAGACATGCCAATTTTAATGGAATGTTGTTGCACCAAACACAGTTTTGCAGAGATTTTAAAGTTCACGGGTTTTTGAAGAGTCAGGCTTATACTTCTGCTAATATTGTTCACATTTAACCTTGCCTTCATAATCAAACTGAAGTTGAATGAGTTTCAGTCCACAAATCCATCACATACACATGCTGTTCTAATCTTACTCGCACACCAAGGGAATTTGTTTCTCCAGTTAAATCCCTAACACAACATTACACAGATAACCTGACAGCTTATGTAACAAACACAATTTCAGCTGGCAAATGCGTATGGGGACTGTGGAGAAAAGGAATAAAATAAGAAGTAGGTTCATATAGGAGGGAAAAGAGTTCTGTGAATTATTCTGCTTTATAAATATTTCCTTCAGATGCAAGCATGCCAGTGTGGAATGAGATGAAGGGCCAAGATTAACCCGAAAAACAGGGTAGTGCTTAGCTCTTAAAGGAAAACCCAAGTGAAATGCTCTCAGGCCTTATCTGCTCCCATTTACCTTACTTGATGTATTTCCCTCAGACTGCAGAAGCAGCATTGGTCACAGCAGAGTTTTTATAATTTTTTATTTTATTATGGTTGCACCAAAGGGCCTTAATCATTTCCTCTCCTCCTCCTTCTAAGGGCCTGAACCAGCATCTGGAGCAGAAACACAGTGTTTTACAAGACCTCCAAAGATCTTATCCCTTCACTTGAAAAAAACCCAACCCTTAAGCAGCACAGCACAGAAAGAAAGCTTGTATGCTCCAAATGCTGAATTTAGCCATCACCAATGGTGCTGTCATTCAGACCTTTCCTTCTGCCTGAATGTGGCCCATGCATTGCTCAGGACTATGAAGATCCAGGCAGGTCATGCTGGTACCCGTTATAGCAGAAGCTGGGAGCAAGACTTACTTCTTCTCCCTCTGATTTCCTCCCTGCTGACACTTCAGAAGACATTATCTCCAAGTGTGGAAACCAGAAGCCATTGGATCAACCAATGAAAACATCTTGTTGATCTGACCCATAAACCCATAGAATAATTGAGGTCGGAAGGGACTTGTGGAGGTCATCTAGTCCAATCTATTGCTCAGTGCAGGCCTAATTAGAGTAGGCTGCTCAACTCTGGTTGAGTTTTAGAAGTCTCCAAGGATGGATTTTGCACAGCCTCTCCAGGCAACTTATTCCAATATTTGATCACCATCATGATAAAAGTTTTCATTCTATCAAAGAGGAATTTCCCAAATATCATATTTGGTCTGTTGCCCTCCAATACTGTCCCCATCTCTAAGAAAAGCCTTTTTCTGTCTTCCCTGTATCCTCCCATCAGGCAGTTGCAGATAGCAGTAAGATCTTCTTTGAGAAGATGAGCCATCTCTTCTCCAGACTCTTCTCCACTTCTTCCTGCATCATGTGCTGCAGCCCCTGACTCTCTCGGTGTCCTTTCCATTGACTTGCTCCAGCCTGTAAATGCCTTTCTTGTACCGAGGAGTTTGAAATCATAATCACAGACAAAACCTTGCCCAAAGGAATTAACCATTAAAGAATAATGAAATCTCAGAAAGAACCCTATATGAAAATTTTCTTTAGTCTTATATCAGGACATACCTACCCTAGCACTAAGATCTTAAGAGGTTAAGCTGAGTATTTGTCACTTCGAAGTACAGACTTTCAATAAATACTAACCTCACCCATGAATTCTCATTGGAAGCTGAAATTAGGGCCTTGATATAAAGTTTAATATAAAGATGAATGTTACATCAATTCACTGAAGTTCCTTCACTAATCCTCTTATGTGCATCAGCCCTTCTCCCTCAGGGGACACAGCATGCATGCAGTGCTTAATTATCTCTATTCTTCCAAGCTTAACTGAAGCAACCTATTCACAGATGAGGGCAGAGCCTTTTCCAGTTGCAAATTTACTGAAGGGACTGATGCAGCATGCATGCTGTGTCTGCTTTTGTAAGGCAAAGGCTGGTTTTGAAGGGCACTTGTTCAGAAGATGCTGTTTTGACTTTTCTCAGTAATACCATTAGCAATTTCATCAATGTACAGCTTACATGCAAGTAACAAGGTCACTGCTAGGTGGTACAGCTTCAGAATCATAGACTTATTTAGGTTGAAAAAGACCTTTAAGTTCATTGAATCCAACCATTAGTCCAGCACTGCCAACGCCACCACTAAACCATGTCCCTAAGTGCCACATCTACACCTCTTTCAAAAACCACCTGGGACAGTGACTCAACCACTTCCCTGGGCAGCCTGTTCCAATGCTTGACCACCTTTTCAGTGAAGAAATTTTTCCTAATATCCAATCTAAACCTCCCCTGGTGCTACTTGAGGCCATTTCCTTTCATCCATTGCTTGTTATTTGGGAGAAAAGACTGACCCTCACCTGCCTACAGCCTCCTTTCGGGTACTTGTAGGGAGCAACAAGGTCCCCCCTCAGCCTCCTCCTCTCCAGGCTGAACACCCCCAGCTCCCTCAGCCGCTCCCCATCAGACTTGTGTCCCAGCCCCTTCCCCAGCCCCGTTGCCCGTCTCTGGACACGCTCCAGCCCCTCCGTGTCCCCCCTGCAGTGAGGGGCCCAACACTGAACACAGGGTTCCAGGTGCCACCTCACCAGTGCCCAGTGCAGGGGGACGGTCACTGCCCTGGTCCTGCTGGCCACACGACTGCTGATACAAGCCAGGATGCTGTTGGCCTTCTGGGCCACCTGGGCACACAGCTGGCTCATGCCCAGCCGGCTGTCGACCAGCACCCCCAGGCCCTTTCCCCCCAGGCCCTTTCCAGCCGCTCTGCCTGAGCCTGTAGCGCTGCGTGGGGCTGGTGTGACCCAAGTGCAGGACCCGGCACTGAGCCTTGTTGAACCTCGTACAACTGGCCTTGATCCATCGATCCAGCATGTCCAGATCCCTCTGCAGAGCCTCCTGCCCTCCAGCAGATCAACACTTCCCCCCACATTGGTGTCATCTGCAAACTTACTAAGGGTGCACTAGATGCCCTTGTCCAGATCGTTGATAAAGGTATGAAACAGGACTGGCCCCAATACTGAGCCCTGTGGAACATCTCTTGTAACGGGCCACCAACTGGGTGTAATTCCAATCACTACAACTCTTTGGGCTCAGCCATCCAGCCAGTTTTTTACCCAGTGAAGAGTAGACCTGTCCAAGCCATGAGCAGCCAGTTTCTCCAGGAGAATGCTGTGGGAAGTAGTGTCAAGTGCTATACTAAAGTCTAGGCAGACAGCATCCACAGTCTTCCCTCATCCATTAAGCAGATTGCCTTGTCAGATCTCTAGAAGGAGATCAGATTAGTCAGGCAGGACCTGCCTTTCATAACCCCACGCTGGCTGGGCCTGATCCCCTGGTTGTCCTGCACGTGCCACCTGATGGCACTCAGGATGACCTGCTCCATAACCTTCCCTGGCACTGAGGTCTGACTGACAGGCCTGGTGTTCCCCACATCCTCCTTCCTGCCCTTCTTGTAGATGGGCATCATATTTGCTAACCTCCAGTCCCTGTGAGCACTTCCACTAGCTCCCCCATTACCCTTGGGTGGATCCTATATGGCCCCATAGACCTGTATGTGTCTAAGTGGTGTAACATATCATTGACCACTTTGCCTTGGATTATGGGGGCTTCATTCTGCTCCCTGTCCCTGTCTTGCAGCTCAGAGGGCTGGGTACCCTCAGAACAGCTGGTCTTAATATGAAAGGCTGAGGCAAAGGAGGCATTAAGCACCTCAGTCTTTTCCTCATCCTTTGTCACTACATTTCCCCCCACATCCAATAAAGGATGGAGATTCCCCCAAGAGGATGTAGGGATTGTGTCTCTCAGAGTCCTGGCACAGTTGGAGCTGAGCAAACACCTAGCTCACCCTTGGTAAACTGTGCTTGTTAGTTCATATTTGGTTTTCATGACCTTTGCTTTTACACTGCATTCTGCAAATCTGAACAGTTTCAACATGCCCTTTGTTCCTTTTGATGTAAAAAACCCTCTCTGTGGAAATATTTTTCTCTTTAATTTTAAGGGCACTTTTAAAAACTTCCCCTGAGGCACTCTAGACCACACCAGTGCCTCAGGACAGCTCTAAGCTCTCTGTTTCCCTTTATGAATCCAACAAAATGGGATTTTGATTCTAATTTGAAAACTTAAGCTGCCAGTAACAAACAATTCTCTATCACAGTTCCCATTTCAGGATGAAGTACACTCGACACAAGTTAAAAGAATAATGCCCATTTCTTGCCCAATATATCTTCTTTTATCTTTGTTTTCATTTTAAGATAGTTTGTTTCTCCAACAGAAAATTTAGTTTCATCTAAGATAACACAGACAGAACTGGTTCTTGTTTTTCTTTTTTATAGTTTGCCAGCTATATTCAGTAATTCCAGTGCTGCTCTCTGCACTGATCCCTTGTATACTGGGAATTTTCTGTGTACTTGTATTCAAAGGCTGGCTGGCAGATTCAGTATGACTTTTGCTTTTTTTTTTTTTTTTTTTTTTTTTTTCCCCCTTTTTTTCTGGCATTAAAAGAAAGGCAACTTCAGTTCAGAGTGTGCTGATTTTAGTTGCTGGCACCTCAGGTAGCATGAGGGCTGACCCAACAGGTAACCAGAGTTGTTTGGCATTTGTGATGGAGAGGAGATGGCAATTACTTTCTTCACAGGATCAGAGCATCATGTATCCTGCTGCCTTGGATGCTTTCTGGGATTTTAAATGCAGAACGCCTAACATAGCACTTTATCACTGCATCTAACCATCACTGATAGGCAATGGCATATGGCAAATCTAGGGGTTTGTTGTGGCTTGTACCATGTAGCTATCATGTGGTGAGAGTTTAGGACCCTGGTGCCATGAAGAAATTCTGCTGATTTTACCCAAATGTCTCTTGGAACATGTCCATTGGGAAGGAAAAAAGAAGCAACCTGTGCGAGCCATTTGTCAAATACCAGGGAAGAAAGGCAGAGAAAGGCACAGCTATGACCTTCCTAAGTCTCTTCCACGCCCTGTGACATACTGACACTAAGCAAATCCTGTGCCAGATGCATAAAATCATGAAGATTACTTTGTGTGAAGGAGAGACAGATGAATCCACTACAGCTGTAAATGGCAAAGAACCACACCACAGTACTGAATGTGTCCTAGTAATTACGTATAACCCACCACAATTATACAAAGGCCTTTTATTAATCTTTTCAACAGAAAACTTTTGAGCATCTGGAGTGTCCTGGAAGATGATTAAATCTTCATTGCTAACAAAACATAACTGAGTTATGTGTTTGCTGGCTGCCTTGGCTAAGTGCTGTGCAGATAAGTAGATACTCGTGCCCTTTAGCATGCTCTAGACCAGACTGAATTATGTAAATTGTTATCACTGTGTAATTTATAACAAAAAAACCCAACAAATTCTTTGTCCAAGGTCTTATGTTCCTTCCAACTGTGCCTTCTTACACTGATGAAATGAAGACCTACTACTGGCTATGTGGAAATGCTGGGTACCCAGAAAGCCTTCAGCTTCTGAAATGAGTTAGATCGAGCCAGGATCTGGCTTAATGTTTGAGAAAGAAGACAGTGCTCCACACCAAAGACAGGGTGAACAAAGGTCTTCAAATCTATTGGGGTACAACTGTCCATTTTAGGAACAGTCTCAGCCCAGTCACTATCTATAACTGTGTCTAAACGTCAACAGAGCACTTTGGAACAAACTGTTGGTGAAATACAATTTGATCAGCTCTGTCTTAGCTCAAAGCCAGAGGTGGGACCCTGAGCTGAATAGTAGTGTGAGTGTGACATGAAAACTAACATATTAATTCTCACCTTTAAGGAGTTATTATCCCTCCTTCAGCTTACAGAGGAGTGAGAGGCAGGGAGAATAAGTGATTTGCCCAAGGTCACAGTCAACATCTACATCATGGATAGGAACTAAATCCTGATCTATTGAAACCAAGTTCTGCATTTGAACTGCAAGATGACCCTTTCTTCATTTTATGGACAGATAGTTACAGGACACACCAATGTGAAAATAGTTTAATAATCCTGGCAAACATGTCACAAATCCATAGCTATTGTATATAAATACCTCTCTCAGATATCACTGCACAACCCAATCTGTCCTCCATTCCTTTTGCTGGTTCAGCAAGGTGCCACATAAAATTAGACTGAGAAGTTAACACATTAAGCATTTATTGATCTCAATAAGTTACAGTCAAATATGACCAGTGTCTTAATGAAGAGAAATAAAAGGTCATCTACAATGCTCATACAGTAACTGCGATGCAATACAAAATACTAGTTATTTCTTAGAACAGAATAAAAAAAGTATTAGAGTCTTTAACTCTTACAATACCAAATAAGCAGGGTCAAGATCCAAGATTATCCTAACTTTGTCTGGTCTACTTGTAAGCATTCCAAATGACTAGTACATGCTCTGTTATCACTATAAAAGTACTTACACAAAGTCACTTACTTCTAACAAAAGTTATTTCAGTTCTAAACTAGCAATATTAAATAGACAGTCGTCACTGCCTTGTCCTTTCCTTGGACAGGATATCAAACAGGAGATTAAGTTTGATTTATAAAACAAAGCTTTTTTTCTTTTTTTAATGGAAAGTCTTTCTTCACTTTGGTTCCCCAGGAAGCCTACCCTTGCCCTCTCTGCACACATTAGCAGAAAAGAAAAGTCTCAAACTCTGCAGGTGAAATCTTTTCTCAAGGTGACGGCAAAGTATCGATCAATTTAAGGCTGTAGTTTCACTCCTGGCACTTAGTGAGAAGTAAGAGAAAAGCAGCCCATAATGAAGATCTCGTCCTTACAAGTCCCTGTCTCTGATGTCTGCAGTTGGATGGCCATCTACTGAAGCCAGATGTTTTTGCCAGCTGCTTTGTGTGACTGAGAGTGAGAAGCATCTCCTGCTAGAGACAAGGAAACTCGTATTAGTCCTTCGATGTCCTTACTTTGATCTAGCAAAAACTTTGAAGCTAGGAGAGATGTGAAACTCACTAACTTGCAGACCCTTGAAGAGAAAGAAAGCCTGAGGGTAGGGCAGGACAATTCCTCTTCAGCCTCTGAGCCTTAACAGAAAGGCAGATTAATTCCTCTTTTACAAATGTTCAATTTGTTTCAGAGGAGACATGGCCTAAAGGGCATCCTGATGACACTCAGTTTTATATTTCCACTTCAGAAAGCTTGATGAATGTGTTTGAGCACCTCAGGAAACATCTTGAGGAGGAACTGAATGAGACTGAGGTAACGCTAGGGTAACCGAGAGTTTGGGGAAACATAAGAAGGACATGAAAAAAAGACATTGTTTCCTACTGTCACAGTTGCAGTCAGTCATTTGCAAGTTCTCCTAGCACCGAGAATTCAGGTCTTGCTCTTCAGAGCCACAGGTTTCAGCAAGAATTGGGGACCTGGTTGCCTTTTGGAGAGTTTGTTCTCTCCTGGCAGGTCCAAAATGGATTCTTGCTTGGAGAATCTCACCAAATGCCACAAAGGTCCCCTGAAAAGGGCACCTTGGGGACATTAGTAGTGAAGGTGTCTTAGTGTCCTTTCAGCTTCCTTTTGGCAACCCTTGTCCTGTCGGTTTGTTAACATTTGCCATAACACTATCAAACTCTGTGACTCTTCTTGACTGGATGCCCCAGCCAAACCCTTCAGATTACTATTTCCCTCAGTTCTAGAGAAAGCAGGTGAGTGATGAACACTTTGTCATTCCTGCTGACAGTGGAGATGTCAGAACAAATAAAAGATACCTTCACAGCAACCGGGTCATTTAAACTTTAATAAACCTTTTGTCTCAGCCTTGCCTTTTGACCGACCCCATCCACAGCAGCCAGGCAGAGGAGCTCAGCCGGTGTTGCTGGTGGCACGCAGGCAGACCCCAGTGCCTCACCGGGCTCCACCATGCAGAGCTGCTGTGCAAGGGAGTCTCCTGCTATAGTGCATCTGCAGGACCCTGTGAGGGCCACAGTCACGGTGACAAGCATCCAAACTAAATAAAGAAAAATAAAAATAAGAGATTAATAGTTGAATGGGACGTGAGCTGAAATGCCTTCCTTCACACCAGCACATCACTGCATTTCATTTCAACAGAACTGTTTTGGGCTCACACCACCATCACTAAAAATAGACCTTGACCCATATCTGGCAAATAATGGGGATGGAAAAAACTATTACTCTGTCAGGGTGGCCTTCTGTCCTAGAGGCCATTAAATGTTATTATTGGATTACTAGATACCAAATTAAGTCTAAACTTGTAAGTCTATGGTAGTTTTTATGTTAAACAAAACACCTTCCTCTGTAAGGTAACTTCTGTAGACACAGAGAAGCTTTTAGATTGCAAAAATTCTTCAGCAAAAGACTCTTGGCAAGAAAAACTTGCTGATAAAGAAGAATATTCTTCAAACTACCATAAAAATCCTGTGACCAGTAGAAAAGTTGAAGACAGGCATTTGGAAACGCTGCCATCTGGTCAGCAGGAGATAGCCATAGGGAAATGAGAGCATGAATCTGACAAGAGCCTTTCTTGCCCCCAATCCTGCTCACTTTGAAATTGTACTTTGTATTATTTATTTCTGCAAAGCTGAAGTCACATTACTGCCACTTTTTAGTATACGTGGTGCTGACAACTGCCAGTATCTCATTGATTCTTGCAGTAGTTTATGGTTTATCTCTGGAAATTTACCTCTGGAAATAAGTGACTCTGTGCCAATCTCGGCTCCTTTTGTTAAAAGAAGAAAAGGCAGCCACAAGGTCCAGCCTAATGGTCATTGGGAAATTTGAAAAAGTAACACAAATGCCTCCTTACTACCACGCTCAGGAATCAGGCAGTAAATATAATAAATCTAACCTTTCATTCAATCTTATGAGTTTCAAGCCAGTCTTATATTATTTGGAACTTGAGCATGACCTTTGAGTGCTTGGGGGTGGGCAATAATAGTCTTCTTGTCTTCTTTGACAAAAGGTTGTGCCCTTCTGTCCTTTCTGTTCTTCTGAGGGCAATTTCTTTTCCAGGTTGGCAGCTTATCCTTGTCCCATGAGGCACTTAGTGCAACAATTATATTTTAAAAAATCGGGAGAGTCAATGCAACTGCATGACAGGTACATATTTTCCTTCTGATTTCATTTCTTCTTTCTTCTTGTAGTTTCCTTCTTCTGGCAGTCATGCAGCTCTGCTTACACACAAAGCCAGGATAAGTGGCTGGTTCTGCTGTGGTGGGGGAGGTTGTCCTCATCTCATTACTTCTGTCCCTGCTCCCATCCTTTGCTTCTGTGCAGATCCCTGCTCCAGGGCTGTGTAAGACTTCCTTTTTGGGAGTGTTTTGCATGTCTCTGAAAAAAAGCATCTAAATTATTTTGGGAACCTTCTTCATAAAACAACGTATGATTCAGCCAATATTGGACACACTAGCTTAAAATTAGGATTGGGAGAGATTTACCTTTATCTTTTGGGAAAACTGACAGCTATGATTGTGGATATTAATGTTCAAATTTATTGCTGTTTATATTTTTTCTTTCAATTTCATATGTTTGAATGACACATATTTACCAAAATCAGAATTTATCTGACCAAGTAATGGCAGAGTTAGTCATAAATTTTCTGAGAGGAACTGATGGATTCCTGACATACGTGGACACCATGGGCACAGGCAAACCACTTACTGGCAGTTCAGGAATTGATTGCCTTCAGTAAATGATGCCTGCTCATTTTTCCAGTAATGAAGTGCAGTTTCCCCTTTATTTTCTGGTGCACTTTCTGCCATGGAGATATTAAATGTAATTTTCCTTTCTGATAGCTGCATCAAATTGTATTCATTAGACTTCGTACAATTCAGTGTCTTTCAACATTTGGATTGAAGCTCCTTTCCAAAATACTTTTCCTCCAATTCTGGAAACTTCTTCATCTTAATGCTGTGTCAAATGCTGTCTTCAAGATTGCGCAGAACTTATTAGTTTCTTTTAACACTTTCTGTTATTTGAAGGACTTTGCCTTTCCATTTGTAGCTGTATCTGGAAAACTATAAACTGAGCAAGTATTTGGTCTACTACTGAAGATGCTGGCTGTTAACCGTAACTATGAGGAAATGACTGTTTCCTGATTTCTTGTGAAAAATAGAGTGATTTTTTTGTAATAGAAAGTAGAAAGCAAAGCCTTATCCCAATATAACTTTTATGTTTATCATCTCTGACCAGATGTTCAAGCTTCCTCACTTTTCACATACTTTAGCTGATCCTGCTGAAGTTAAGAAAAACTGTAAGCCGCCTTGTCATTGTGTATGCATCATGCTGACTACAATTGGGAAAACTGCTACGGTGGGGAATATGCAAGTCCGTTGTGGCAACATCGTTTCCCAAACATCAGAACAGGAACACTTTGTTGCCTTAGCAGTCCTGGACTGCATCAATGAAAAATGCAAAAATCTGCAACAAGGGAAGATGCTCTTGAAACAGATCTTTTGCAAGATCCTATGCTCTGGGCTGTTTTATTCCCATGCTGTGGGACTGACCAATTAGGCAATTTAATAACACAAGGCTCTGAGTACAAGAAAAAGCTGCTCAAGATAACGCTCTCAAAAGCACAAGTATGCATTGGGGAGAAGAAAAAGGACACATTTTATACCAAAATATAACTAAAAAAGATTCTCTGTGGGGTTTTTTTTTTTCATCAAAGAATCTAATGAAAGACATAAGTGTACTAATTGACTATGACTGATTAAAATGGAAACCTTCTGGGCCTGCTTGCATATCCCAGTCTGCATAGACGTGGTAGAGAAATGGCATTCATAGAGTTCCTTCACCGAGGAATTCCCAGCTATGCAAGGATGCACGGCCACTTCAAAAGCTAAACCATGCCATGGGATATAGCATGGTAACTTCCATGTCAGCTCTGTTCATGCCTTGAATCTGACTTGCTTGATATATATATATATTTAACTCAATAGTTTTATACATATAGGTGGTGGTGTGGGGGGCTGTTACACATATGGGAAAAGATGAAAGCAAACATACTGTTTCCCAGTTTAAAATATGCTGTTTAAAACCGCTTTCATGCAAACTAAGGAAAACCCAGGAGAGTTAGCACTCACAGCACCATTTTGCTGATGTTTACTGAGAAATCAGACCTAATACAGATGCACAATGCAATCCTGCTCACTGTGGTCACCCGAGTAAATAAAATCATGTTCAGTTCTTTCAGAAGGTATTCCTTGATAAGAGATTGTGTCAAAGCAGCAACATGAGCATAGGAGAGAAATCAAAATGACCAAAAAGACAAATCGAAACAGACAATAATAATAAAAGAATGGTAACATCAGGAAAGATAAGAGGTTTTCTGCATGCTTATCAGTTCCAAAGAATAGCCTGTCCTCTTGGCATGTGAGCTCCTAGAAATCCCTGCTGCAGGGAGAAGGTTATTCCGCATGCAGGATGTCAGGCTGACAGTGTGGTCTCGATGCAGGGGCTCTGGCAATCATCAAAGCAACGGTGATGGATGGACTGTTGACTACAGATGACAGCAAGAAAATAACAAGAGGATATAGCAGAAAGCAGCAGTTGAGGTTTACAATGACAGAAGCTGCAGAAGTAAAGATGCCTCATTCCCCTGTTTCTTGAATAAACAAAAATAAGGCTGGTAATTCTATGGGACATGTTAATAGTGAGTGGTTATGCAATGTCTTAAACCTACATATATGAAATTTGTGTAAATATATGCCAGCATAACTCAGATGAGTTTTGGATTTCTGGATTAAAGGGTTTTGAGTGTGGATTTCATTTCCTGACAAAAAACAGGCTTTGAGGGAAAGCAGATGTTTTCCACGAACGTTTCTGTTGTGCTAGAAAGCTATTTTTGTTGAAAAAGGAGAAACGTAGAATCTTCTCAGGACTCTTGCAAAAAACAGGCCAGGGAAGAAGATTATCCTGCAGATGCATTTTTTTGTAGTGTACAAAGGAACAGCTTGATGAAAACATATACGTCTGCATAGAGGTGAGAAGCAATAGAAGCAAAGTAAGTTCACATCCATGCTCAATTGTTTTTCTTTTCACAAGATTTCCAACTATTTCACAGGTATTAGTGCCTGTAAACACCAGAATGAGAACAACTCTGGAGGTATTGTATCTGCATTATATCTCTGGAATTTTATTAGAACTGTCGTGCAATTTTTTTCAAAACTTTGAGTGAAGAGGAAGGTGAAGCCAGACAAATTTTCCTTACACCAGCATGTTATATTTTTCTTCCCCTGCATTGCAGTATAACAACTGCTTTGGTTGGCAGAATGACATTTCATTACCTAGACATATGGGAATTGATTTAAAACATAACTAAAGAATGAAAGTATTCAATTAATAGTAATAGTTGAGCATTAATTCCCATTGACTGAAATTTTTTACTAAGTAGTAAACTAAGTATGAACTGCATATAAATCCATGAAGACAACCTGCCTAAACTAATCATATGAAGGATTTTCCAGCCTACTCTTTTTGATTAAACTTTTGGTTCTAACTTTAAAGAGAAAATGGCAATTTCTTTAAAGAGAAATGATGCAACACCCCTGTTGTAATGGCAGAAGCAGCACAGGTCTGTTGACAGCCACATTGCAGAGCTCCGTTTCAGGAAGGTCTTTTAAAGGCAGCTGGGGGACCAGCATTTCAGGTGTCTTGAAGGATATGGAAGAGGAAATTTCCTTAGCTTAAAGCAAATCCTCTCACTCTTTTCAAATGTATTTAGGGCCCTGTGAAAGAAAAGGCAGCATTTAAAAAGGAAATAAGTCTTTTGTAGGAGCATTGTCTAGGAAGACAGGGATTGGACAAAATTATTAACAACTGAAAAATAATTTTCTACACATCTGCCATGAATTTGCATAATGCTATCTTAACTAGTGTTCCAATCAAAGCCAGTTCAAGTAAACAGAAAAGTCCCTGATTGAATTAATTACAAATTTCAGAGACAAGAAAGGCTAAGCAGCAAGTATTTGCAGGTTTACTTTGCAAGCATATTGTAGCTTACACCATAGTACAGTGAGAAATATTCTATTCATGCACAGCTGTGTTATCATAATTGCCAAAATGGTTCAGTATCATTTTAGTTATTAAGGCACTAATAAACCTTTAAACGCATGCCAAGTCCAAATGTTGTTATAGATTTACTTGCAGGACAAGGAGTGAAAAGCTTTTGTATATTTGCTTTTCCCAAAGTAGAAATGTTAATACTTTAAGGAAGAATTCATATAATTTGACTGTATCTAAAACTAAGGCATCTAGTCTGAGCCTGTCATTTCAGTGCCATATAAAATCAATGGAAACAGAAAGAAATCCCAGAGGTAATCCTTAAGTAAATGAAAATCTAAGAACAGGGAGATGCAAGCAGACTGTCTAGCCCTGTACTGTCTCCAGAAGTGATCAGCCTAAGATTCCAAGGGGAAAGTACCAGAACAGCTCAGGCAAGTGGTCAGACTTCCCCACAACACCCCCCAAACGCTGCAGCCAGCCAGCCGTGGGGCTCCTGAGGCCAGGATGAACACCCCATTGCTCCCCTCCGATGACAAGGGTTCAAGAGACAGGGCACAGCTCAGCCTGCCCCGGTGCTTCTTTCCTGCCACTGGCCATGGGGAGAACACAGCTGATGAAATGCCTCGTTTGCGAATGATGCAGTCGGTTGTGACTGTGTCTGTCCATTCCTGGCAGCTTGTCACCATGCAGTGTCCACACAGATGAGGAGCTGCTTTCACAAAGTCAGAGCAGTTGCTGACCTGGCTAACCCAAAATGCAACTGCACCGCAAGCCCTTCCACTGCATTGCCTGCAGCCTAGTCACCATTCCCACCACTGGTCCTGCAGCAAGCCCAGGTAAGAAGCCATTCCAAAAGGCCATTAATCCCTGAGCTCAGCAGCAGGCTTTCGAGCAAGTCAATGCTAGCACAAGAAGCTGCTGAGCTGACCTTTACTGCAACTGCAGATCTGCTCCCCAGTACGTGATCACTGAATTGGCCTATCATTATATATTTATAAACCCTTGACCTTGCATATTTTGTTTTAGGATGATCAGATGTTTATTTTAGGATGATTACATGGTCTGTTTGTGTTATTTTTCTCTTGTACCTCTTATTGCAAGACCAACAAGTCTTGGCCTGCAGACACAACATCTATGATGTTACATACCCATATGCGTGCAAAAAATCTTACCAGACACAGGGGAATTAATAAGGAGGTGCTGGATTTCTCTAGATTTATCCAGACACCTAAGTGTCCTTGTGGGATGTCAGTCTTCCATTCACAGATGGCTGTTGTGAACTGACTATATATGTAACTTTAAAATTAAGTCTGCTTTATTCTGACAGAAAGCTGGTCTTTTAGCAAATCATTCAGGGTAAATAACAAGCAGACCAGTTGTTTTGTTATTAAAGTATAGCTAAAAATAGCCTTCCTTCAAACTAGTTATTTTTAAAGGTATTTCCTAATATGGCTGGCTGCCGTATGAATCATGACCTGATCCTGGTAACTTGGCAACTGCATTAGTTATTTTATATCTGGCAGCTCACACTGCTTGAAGAGATTGAACAGATCTTCTGTTCTATAACCAATCTCATTTTCTAGTGCTGTTCTAATTGCCACACATGTGGAGCCTATTGCTCCCATCACTGATGGCAACCTAGCAGTTGCAAGGACTTTATACTTTCCCTGTTGACGACGTGAATTTTGGAGGAAAACTACCATGAAACAAGGATTTGTTCTGTTAAAAAGCACATCCACAAACTGCTCAAGGCACTGGGAGACAGGATAATAAGTCCGGTAACATCCCCAGTTTGTGATTTAGAAGGAGTGGAGGTTTAAGAAGAGCAAATGAACAAAAAGAAGAAAAAAGAAAGAAAACAGATGTTCTTTCCCCAGTCCCAGGCAAAGCGTCACCTCTGTCTCCAAACCACTCTAAAAACACTTTCCAGGCTATCACCAGGAGAAAAAATATTTGTCAAATACAGATCTGAAAAATCTCAGATCCATTTGTGTCTTCTGTTAAATGATGAAGGCAGTAGAATGGAGATTAACTGCCTGTAGCTAAGAATCAGGCTGGAAGGAAAAGAAGCAACAAAAAAATAAAGAAAAGCTTAATGTTTTAGGAAACATGCAAGGTTAAATATCCTATTAACTATCATGAGCAAACAGCAGTCCTGCAATTAGCATTTAATCAAATCTGAGGAAGGGACTCAAAGGTATTGACTTTATGATCCTCTCTACTAATTATCTGGTTCTATCTATGAAATAGAAATATTTTCTTGTTACAATCAAAGTTATATATACTAACATTGGATCTGATCTAATATTAGAGAAAATCTAATTATTATCTAAATAATATCTACATAATCTCCTAGAAGAAAGTTAGAAGCAAGATTAAATACTGTTATATCCGCTCCGGAGATAATACAACTGAAGCAGACGTGGAGGAAAATAAAAAAGAAAAACCATCTAGACACAGCACAGTGTATGTCTTTCCTTTCCTCCGGCTCTAAATGCTGAGATATGTTGTATTTTTTCAAAGAACTTAGTCCTAAATTAAACTCTGCCAAAGGTCCTGGGAATGATAACCCCTTCATTTACAGTAGTAAACTCTTAGAACAAACTCTGGTGTGATTTTGCCCCAAGCCAGTTAGTTCCCTCCTAAATATTCCCAGGCAAGGTTCAAAAGTTGTCACGGCCAAGCAATCATTCCCATGAGCGGTCTTCACATAGCTGACATGTTCTGGGACTGATGGACGCAGGCTGTGGCATACCAGTTGACCTCAGCGCTGGAGAACAGTCCTGGACATATTTAATTCACTTTGTATGGTCACAAACTCCTCAGGGAAACATGGCTTTCTCTAGAAATAATATAAACTGTAAATTTGGGTGATAGTAATAAGCAATGTTTGGATCTTCTCACTTGTTGCAGAAGCTGCAAACAGATACATTATGGTGACAGAAAGGACCAAATTGTGCTGGATCCCAATTTTAAATCCTGTTGAAAGTGAATGCCCATATTTTTTCCAAATGCCTTTCTTTGTAACGCTGCTCTTTTACATGGATAATGACATTTGCAGCACAAAAACTGCTATCAGACAGCTGGTGGCTTTTTTTCCCATCCAGAATCCTTGCTTCTCTCTGCCCGATAGCCTTTGAATCAAACAGTAAAGACAGG
Organism: Falco punctatus; assembly: GCF_963210335.1. Taxonomy (NCBI): domain Eukaryota; kingdom Metazoa; phylum Chordata; class Aves; order Falconiformes; family Falconidae; genus Falco; species Falco punctatus. The sequence continues at coordinate 21,083,967 of NC_137582.1, read as the reverse complement.
TATTTTTCTGTTGCCAAACACAATCAATTCTAAATCTAGGCCTGAATTTATTTTATGACATGGAGAAAATTTATTCATCTCCCCTTTATCTCTCCTTCTAGAAACATATCTTTTCTTAAATTAAAGTGTCTAAAATTTGCTAGTACTGTTTGATTTATTCCTCTGGAAGGAAAAGGGGCACCCTGATACATCTTTAGATCTGACCACCACTGGAAGTGTTCAGTGCATAAAAAAACTGTGCAGAATGTGTAAAGAAAAATAATGGAAATGTTGTGACTGGTGTGAATGGGGAATGAATGGAAATGCCTGACTATGTTTTGAAGACACCTAGAGATTAGCAGCTCATCACAACCCTAGCATACAGTGAAGTGCAGCGCAGCTTCTCAGGACACCCAGGTCAGAGACAAAGAACAGTGAATAAACCCTGCCAACTCACAGAGGTGGGATGGGATGGAGACACTAATCACCATCAGGCCCAAAAGGATACAAAAAAGGCACGTGCAGAAATCAGAACATGGTTCCCAAACCAGGAGAAGACAAGATGAGGACTGGATAGATGGTGTCTTGTCATCCACTAGGAACCCTGGGCAGACCACCTGAATTCAGGCATCTTTGGTGCTGGACAGACTGCCTGTGTGTATACATCCTGATGCTTGCCTGTGGGAGTGTGACAGTGCACAAGTGAGATCAGCAGTTTTAAAGTAAATCACCTTCCAGTCCCATTTTCAGGAAGCAGCAAGAGCAGAGCAGCTCCATTAGGGGAGATGAGCTGGGAGCTTAGCATGACCACACACAAGCAGCGAAAGACAGATGTAGCAATGCTATGGGCCATGGAACACATATATTGGTCTTAACTTTGCATATTTAAATAAGTTATGTTTTGATGTAGATCAGAACTGGGCTATCAAAACCCCTACCTGTTATGTGAGATATTCTGTAGCAGGCACAAGGCAAACATCTGCATGCCTTTGTTTGAAATGTTGAGTATAAATGCTGCCATTCAATTGACACTTCATTGTGTGATAAATCCAGAAGATCTTTGTAAGCAAGACATCATCTCTGGAAACCTCATATTCACTTGCAAAAAGTGTAAAATCACTGCGTTTAGATGCATAAAAGAATCCCCAGGATGCCTAGCAAGCTAAGCCTTGGACAAAACCCATCAGTTCTAAGATGAAAACTTATAAAAAATGAAAAAAAAAAAAAAGTGGAGATTAAACAGCAAGCTATTATTACAGAAAAAGTAGAAGCAAAATATACCCCCTTTTTGTTCAATTCTGTTATCTATATTTTAGAACTTATACTTCTAATTTAACATGTGGAAAATAAATTCAGCAATATACAGGGAAATGGATGAAGAAAATAAATCTTAATCAGAACTATAGCAAAAAGACTGGGCAAGGAACCGGAGGCTTTAAAAATGAGTCAAGAGGAAATCACATATTGAAGTGTGTGAAGGTATGCTTATATACATCAACAGTCTGAGTGTGCGCGGTGAGTATGCCTGTTGTAAACGTGCATGGATAAAGAGTATGTAAAGAAAAACAGGTTAAATCAGCACAGGACATCTTAGCAAACAGAACTGTTAGCTATTGTAAAAGGCTACAGTATAGGAATAACTCATTTAAAATCCTATCCGGAAAGGTGGTGGAGGAAAAAAGAAAAAAAAAGTATTGTTGGAAATAAGTGCTAGTAGCAATATGCAAGATTTTATCAAATATTAATGCAGCATTTGACACATGAGGAGTCATGTTAATATTAAAGCATAGCACTGAAATTACTTACATTTTCCCTTCTCCTTTATTTTAGGAAAACATTTTTTTCTTCTTTTTCCTTTCCATAAAATTAATTTACAAATTGGATACCACATCTGTCATTCTCTTGTCCAAATTATTTGTACAATTCTTATTTAAAATTTGTGATTTGGGTTAGGGCCATAACTAGAATTATTCCTTGCCTATGGTTTCAATGAGGTGGGAAGATAATACATTCTGAACATGAGCTCTGTAGAGTTCATTTCAATTTATTACTCATTTTAAGTGGACTAATCTAAATTAAAATCTCCTTGAATCAATATCTCATTTTTATCATAGAGTATTCTGACTACATCATACACATCATTCAACTGCTCCTGTATCCGGCAAAGCTAAAAGAGTTTTGTGGTGAAGATGGGCTTTTTTGCTACCAAATGGACTTACACACAAATGCCACGTAAGGTAATCAGCATTAGAGCAAAACTCTCCCCCAGCTGTATACCTCTCAGAACATCAGCTCTTTGTATGTTCATCACCCAGCATACTCTAACCATTTATCTTTGCATCACCACAGGATTATCCAAGTACAATAGTAGTAAAATACTAACAAGGTGCAGGAATTTATACCTGCTGTGCAAAAGAATTGATTTTTTTTTACCCTCTCAACTTCCTATTTTAGTTATCAAAATGAATAGCCAGTTCATGTTGCTGGTAACTAACATCATCGTATTAATTTTGTGTCTGATGCTAATGCTTTTGTTGTTGTGGGGATGGAGTGAAAGAATTTGCTGAACAGATTTTGTGGTAATGTTGCATCTTCATGTGAAGTTAATGACAGTTAGAACGTAAGGGATGAAGGGGTTGTTCTCCTGACAAAGGCTGTAAAAAACTTTTAGAAGACTTACTCAGTTGTGTCTTGTTCTTTTCATTACTCTTTTATGTTCCACTTGTATTACATAGTCTACAGTCATTTCATAAAATACAATAAAAAATCCTGGTTTATACACACACAAATTGGCACGGCTGCATAAAATAGGTGCTGCACATACTTTATGACTAGAATCCCAAATAACCCTGCCTATTTATTTTGGGTTTTTTCCTTTTTATTTCTTGGCTTTCTCAGTTATGCTTATGATTTTTCAAGTGCAAGAGATATGAAAAAATATTTCAAAATGCCCTCATTCAGCAAAGCACTTCAGTATGTACCTACCTTTAATCATATGAATAGGTCCCTTGAAATCCTTTGGACTTACATGCTAAAATATCTTGCAGTTTTCAGTCTCAGCCTCAGTGCTACGGAGAACTGAATACTCTGTGCATCAGCAGCATTCTTCAGCACATGCTTAATCTAAGTCAGGGGTAGCTCTACTTTAATCCCTAAGCTCGTACTTGGAGACCCCAGAGGAACCAGTGAGTGATGCTACAGCTACATTACTGCAATGAAGATTTCTTCCCACTTCCGGACTTCCCTTAGTGAGATCTTGATGCCCTGGGGAAAAGCCAGCCACATCCTTCCTCCCAACTCATACACCCCAGGAGGTGTTTTCTGACCGATTAGAGGACAAGAAACCCAGCACACATCAGAAGGTAAACCTGGCCACAGCACTGAGTGCTAATCACGCCGCTGTCAGCTAATTTGTAGACTTTAGAACCAAAAAGAGTCTGTGAGACATGGCATGAGAGGCATGAGGTTACAGAGGGATGCACATGGGTTGGCTATAAAATACATGAGCTGTTCAGCCCCTAACAGGGGCTCACAATATGCAAGAGCATTCAAGGCCTCATTTTCTAAAATGCCCATGCAAGGCCCTGGGCCGGGGTTCCTTGCAGAGTCACTGCTACGTTATCGTGCCTGTGCCTTTAGATCTGAGAAAACAGTGCACGGTAAATCGATGTGTGATTGTGTGGTCACATTTCAAAATAAATCACTTCAAAATAAATACAAATAAATCATGTAAAGATTTAGGAATGTGCCATTCATGTCCATGAAAGTGTCTTCACTCAGAAGAACTATTGCACTATTTAGCCTTTAAGTACCATGTACAAAGGCTACTCTTTTAGATCAATTGCTTCAGTTTTGAGTTTCTCCCTTGAAGTAGAAGAATGGACTGTATAAAGCTCACTATGCCGTGATGTTGGAGTGCATGTAAGTCTTTAGCTATATTCTGTGGTTCACTGGATGTCTTTCTTTCTCAAGAGCACATGAGTATGCTATGAAAGACACTACTCACAGCTTTGTGGAGTTTGTTTGGAAAGAAAACATCAATCACTTGAATTGACAGGTTTTATAAGAAAAAATCTGGATCTTCCAACACCTTCTTCCAGTTTTACAACTGTTCTTCCATACTGCCAATGTCCTCTACCTCCTTTAGGGGAGAAAGTCTGCTGGAGCCCAAAATAGAAACATTTCCACAGGTTTCAAAAGTGAAGCTCTCCTATGTAATTGCCGTTACCCCTAACAACTCTGAAAAATGTGACAAATGACAACACTTAGCTGCCAATCAAGCTATATTTAAAATTAGAGAGGACAAGATTTGAGAAATGTATGATAAACACCCTGTGTTGAGCCATGGGCATAGATCAGAAGCAAGATCGAGGTTTATTCCACCTGTAACTGCTGTTATGCTATAACTAGGGCATTAAAATAAAGTGAAATTAGCACATGTCTGACACAGCCCCTTCTTGACAGAGACTAGAATGAATCACATTGTGGACTCCACTTTGCTTGTCTCTGGTTTGGCATTAAACTCAAGAGATCAGAATTATTTCAGACATAACACCTATAGTAGAGAAATAGTGAATCAGCTTATATGAAGAGAGCATAGAATTCTTCTCATAGTTATGCTTGTTCTCTCAGCCTCTGTTTGAAATTTCTAATGCCGAAATTCCTAATTCTTAAATGTTTCAGTAAAAACACACAAAAGGAAAAATAAAGTCCCAAAAGTTCTGGTGAGATAAGGAAAGGTGAAGAGATACCACACTATCCACTCTGCCTCAGCCTTTCATTAAAAAGTTATTTGCCTTTCTGAGAGAAAGGAGGGGGAGGTCAGACCTTTAGTAGATAAATCTACTTGAAATTGGCTCTGCTGAAGAATAGGGAATATAGCATGTCATACACACTGTCACCAGGACCAGAATTCATAGGCATATAGGTATCCATTTTATACAATAAGATAAAAATGCTTAGGCAGACATCAGACTCAGGCTGTTATGGAGAATTTACTCTTCTGAGAATGAAGCCTGACCTACATTTCTTTCCACATAAATAAAGCTGCATAAAATAGAATTAAACCTGTTGAGAAATGTAGCAGAAGCTTTCATAACACATAAACCTTTGTCTGCAGTATTACAACTAAATCCTCTGAATGGCAGATGATGAAATGGACTGCAAATTCTTTCTGTGTTTCCACAACACACATATTGACTTTTTTTTAAAAAAAAAAACCTCCTGGATGATCTGATATGAAAAGTAACATATACCAAAGCAGTGCATTAAGGAGAGCTGTTCTCCTGCACGGGCAATCTGCACACAGGCTGGGAAGGAGCTTGATGAAGTTCAGAAAGCAGCTCTCAAAGGAACAGCACTGTAGGTTCCTGGAAAGGCAAGTTTTAAAGTGTTTCTTGCCTTGTTTATTTGATTGAAGTGTGGCTTTCCTCTTCAGGAACAGAAAAATTTGAAGATCTCTCTATCTCTGTGGAAACTACCTTCACTCTCCTTCCCAAACACAGTATCAAAAGCTGTCACGCAGTGGGAAGAAAAGTGCTTTACAAAGTAAGAAACTGCTTCTCCTTCATCTGGCCTCAGGTAAAAAGAAATGTCAATATACATGTAACCGCTAGCTGAACCTTGAAAGGCTAGGAGCTCTGGTTTGGCAGCAGAATGACTCTAGTTCAAAGAAGCAAATATGTTGGGGCCCTATTGCTTTAGGCAGACCTATTTATCAACATTAGTGATAGAATCTCATAGAGAAACTGGCCAGGCATTCAAGAATCAGAAAGGCATTAACCACATCACCTTGCATGAAGTGGTGGCTTCTAGGGGCAGTAGATGGGGATCTGCTGTCCTCCCCTAAATCTTCTAAGACCCTCCTTGTTCCCAGCTGACCACTAAATATGCCCCTTTGCCTGCTCTGTTCATGAAAAAAAGTATTAATTCTTTTAAATTGGCAAAGAGAACAATAGGTGTTACTGTTGGAGCTTTGGTTTTATTCTACTAAAGTTAGAGTAAAATTCTGAAACAAAACACTTGACACCTCTGCTTGATCTGAGAAAAAAAAAAACAGAGAGCAACCCAAAACCTGTGATCTGAGCCAGCCTTGGGAATGAGGTTTCATCTACATCGAAGATGGAGCAAGGTCATTATATCCATGTGGGCACAGGGGTGAATCTAAACCTTCAACTTGGATTTTGGATGCTGAAGTTCAAAAGTGTTCCCACAAAAGATTTCAGCTCTCTTTAAAAAGAAATATGACAAAAGGTGCAAATGTTAAGAAATTTCAGGCAAGCCAAAAAGTGGTAATACCTTTTGAAAATTTGAAAATTACACCTCCTGCATCAGGGTGGCACTGGAAAGCAAAGCCACTTCCCAGCTGCTCCATTCCTGCCAGGGACTCTAGACCCTGCCCAGGGCTTATACCTGTGCCACATCTGCTTTTTTGCCAAGGGTAGCCCATCCAGGCCAGCAGATTCATCCTATGTAGGACAAAGCCACACTGACAGCTCAGATGTATTGTTTGTGGCTGGGCTTCCTTCTAGTCAAAATACGTAAACCCAACTTCAGTGGACTTCAGTCCCAGATCAAGAATCAACAAACAGTCTGAAATTTTGTCTTACACCAATTCCTAAAGCAAAGGATTTAAGTTTTTCTATCGCTGCTTTAGCTATGTCAGCATTGTTGAAGGTTATTATGATGTTATTTTTATAAGGTTGTAGGCAAGGCATGTATATTAACTGGATGAATCATGTCAGTAATCTAAAGTTTTATACTCTCTTCTTCACCCATTATTCAGTACACATCACAAATCAGCATCCCAAGTAATTGCAGCCAGACTTGATTTCTTTACACAAAGTGTCATGAGTAAAGAACACGTTGCCATTTATTTGATGATCACTCACTGCTTTGTTATTGACAATTTACCCTACAGACTATTTGGGACTGTGGCAAATGATACTGACATCCACTTCTGTATTTATGTAAGTGAAATTGCTCAGGGACTGAGATGAAAATTTTCAATGGCTGAAATGCTTAAGGAATTGAAAATGAAGATAGAGAAGGTATAAACCCACATTTTTTGTCCTTGAGACACAGACAAGATCTGCAACTGACTGACTCAACACACATCTTTCCTGTCTCTCACCTTCCTAAAGTAAGATTTAAGTGGGATTGACATGAATATAAATCTGACTGTGGTTCTCAGCTCTTCAGGATTTAGAGGATGTGTGTAGAGAATGAACACTGATATGCAGGTGATCCTGTCTATGATTCTGCATAGAAGATGGCCCTATTTTCACCCAAGGGGTTGTATATGTGGGATTATGCTCCTCAGACGAGGATGGGAATGGAGCCAAAATCTCTAGACCAAGTGACCTGAGCAAGGGCTCTCCAATGAGTTGGAAGAATTACTGTTCTTCCTCTCATCATATTTTATATGAACAGCTGATATCCAGGTATTATCTGAGAAGGATACCCCAAGGCATCGGAGTGCCTTCTCCATGGATCCTCAGGGGGCTTATGCATGGACTGAGCCCCTCCTCACATTGCACTGCTAACTCCAAGTGTAGAAACGCCTTGAAGAATACTTCGAGGTCCCTAAGAGAACTTACAGGTGACCTATCAGTACACCTGTGGCACACAGTTGCAGAGTGGGGACTTTGAAGGTATTGACACTTTCCATGGTAGTTGGGCAGGAATCTGGTGAGTAGTTGTTCTGCAGCTGAAACATCTGTTGCAGCTTCCTCATGACAATTCTTCTTCCACACCAACAGTTTCTCACCTTTTATGGGAGGAACTCAGGACACCCATAATTCCCCACCTTTTATTATTTTCCAGGTTGCCACCCAAACTAATGATGAAAAAGGCAACTACAATTTATGATATGCTGAAGGCCCATCTGCGGGAAGCTAATTGTTTTTCCTCAGCCACTTCCATATTTATTTTCTTTTTCATCATCTCTGTAACTGCATTTGAACCAGAGGCCATGGCAATCATGGCAACCACCCACACTGACAGCACATGCTTTTATTTTTCTTGGCAATAATTATTTACCCAGCTTGTCAAGTTGCTGATGACATTGAAATAGCATCTGTTTCACACTGTCTGTATCACTTAATGCAGAAAGACACAGTCTCTGGTCCATTTTATTGATTTTTGTGACGCTCTCCTCTATTTAAGTTTTCTGTTCTTGGCATCTTTTATTTTTCTTGGCCTTGGCTTGTTAACTGTATCCTTGTTCATGTTATTAGTTTATATGCTGCTGCTAAGTAACTATTTCATTCTTGCAGTGAGCTTTTGCCAAAGACCAGCCTCCAAATCTTTCCATTGTTCCCCGTGCTGCCTTGGAGCTCTGCGATCCACACACACTCCCCTGAGCAACGCTTTACTTGATCCACAATAAATTTGTGATTAAACACAGAATCACTTGGAAAACAGTATGAGACTACTGTGAAATAGGTAAAATAGCCGCAAAAGGAGATAGCAAGCCAGGGCTGCCTGTCACCTTGTGCTGCTCTGCTGAAAGGTGTGACTCTCAGGAACATCACAGTAATGACCACCTCATGTTCCAGATGTCCCCAGGAGAATGAGATGATGGTTTAGACACCAAAGTACTCATCCCCCCAGAGGTTACTCATTTCAGATACTGCTGCATAACTCGAAGCCCACCTCACTTCTAAACACGCTGGGATCCACATTTTTAACCCTCTCTGTCTAACCTGAAGGCCAGTTTCAGAGAATTGTAAGCAGCTGGGCTCCACGGTGTGCTGCACTGGTGGTTGCTCCTCTTTGTTCTGTTTTTTCCCAGTGAGTTCATCTTCTTGGAAGAAAGACACTGATTTGATTCCTTCCCCAACCAAACTGGGAAGAAAAATCTTTTGCTTTCCAGGAAAGTAATTCAGCACTGCCATTGCAGAACAGCATTGTTCCTTCCTCTGGTAAATCTGTTCCTCTCTGGACTAAGTACATTTATTCAGAAAATAAAATGAATGAGTCTAGTTATCAAGGTACTCACTGTGAAGATGGTGAGGAAGGATTCCAAACTTGGCATGTAATATAAGAAAACAGAAAGCTAACTGCAATGCATCTACTAGAGCATTTCATTGAAAAAGCCATGACCAATTTACTGAATTTGACATATTTCATCCAGTATCACCTTCTGGACCACAAGTCCTGTATTTCAGCCATCTCCATCACCCTTTGGAGTACTTGTGATGCCTGCAGTTCCTGGATTGGAATACTTACTCATGCCATCTTAATGCAACCTCTAAAATAGAAACATGTTTCTTGAACTCCTGCTGGATCCATTGCATGACTGGACAGGCCCAGAGGGTTAGCAAGTCTGCTAACACACAGAGTTGTTTGCACATATTCATATATAAAGACATTGTAGATGAAAATCTGGTTGCAGGTGCAAACTCAGTCACCCCAGGCAAGCATGACTAGAATACAGTGGTAATACCTCTGCTTTTTTAACTGTGAAGTTCTTGTTTAAATGCCCTGTTGTACACATTTGCCCCCTTATATTTCCCCTCTGTGAATTTGTCTTTCGAACCATAATTTGAAACACTTGTTCTGAACTAATACTTGTCCCTCCCAATGGGACCATATGCTTTAGATTGCCTTAAGACAAATGTGTCTTTATTCTTTAAAGACTTGCTAGCAGATTGATAATTTCTTTTAGAGATATTAAAGAACGGATGACTGAAGATTATAAATAAATATAAAACTTCTTGGTGAGCTGCATTGTTCTTGGGGAGCTCTATTGCATAACTACTTGACCTCAGTACTGTTTTATGTCAATCCTTTGCAAGGCTCAGTGCTGCGTTCAGTACACGCCTAGAGCATTTGATATTCAAGCTTAATCTACCACACTGTAAATCACATACTTGTGTGATTCTTGGCAAATTAATTAACTTTTTGCTTGATTGAAAATAATTGAAGTGTCCTTGGACTTACTAAAAAGAGACTAGTCCTACTAAATTTCAGTCAGAAGTGAGCTATACAACTTAATAGTCAATATAATTCAGCAGATTTCTGTGACTGAACCTTAACAGTCTCCTGAGCAAATTCCACCATGAGAAGTGACTCTATTCCAACCCCCTTAGGGCACGTCTACGCAGGAAGGAGCAAACTGAACCATATTCCCTCTGCTAACACTCTGAAATGGCCAGTCATAATCTAGCATGGGTCCAAAAGCAGCATTAGTGTGGCACTGTGCCCGAGCTAATAAGTCCTGCTGACAAGACTAGGACCAGATACAGAAGTAGGCTGGTACTGCGCCAACACTTTTCCCTCATGTCACCACTCATAGCTGTCTTCTTTCACAGGGTATTTCCTCTTCACTCCCACATTTTGGTAATCGTGGGTGCCTCAGGCTGCACATGGCTCAAACACTTGAGCAAGGAGGGTGGTCTAATTCCCTGGACTCTTTGGTTCGTAGTGTATCCAGGCTGCTCTCCAGCCGTATCCACAAGATCAAATTTCCTGCATGTTCACACTGTCACATCACACCCTGGCAACCATGTGTGGTTGCTCTCTGTAAAGCTACATGGTCCATGCAGGGTGCTCCATCATCTCTCATATAAGCCTGACTGCACCATCACACAGGCAGCCCTCCCAGATAGTAGGTCCATCACTCCATGGAAGAATCCCACACCAGGCTACCCCCACAGAAGGGCAATGTGCACAGCTGCTTCTCAAGACCGAACCTCCTGCTGCCTAAAGTACTAAGGTCCTCTGCCACCAGACAGCAGAAGCCAGGTGGAAAGGACACTACCATGCCTTTTTGGCACTACATAGTACAAAGATAACTCTCAGCATCCATGAATACACATATTTCAAATAGGATCTGTCTTCAGTAGGACAGAAAATGTTTCCCTTTCAGATTCCAACATCCATGACGCCTCAAGCTTTCCATGTCTGTTGCTGCCAACAGCTTGACCTTTTATTCCCACATGCTGTAGTGCCAGGCTAAAGGGAAAATAGCCAGGACCCACGTGGAGCTGCCCCACTCCTGAGCCAGCTCATTGTCTGGTTGAGGCTGCTCCAACCACTCGCCTCGTGCTGCCTTCCCCAGCCTGGAGTTCATGGGGGTTCCCTGCACAAGGATCTTTTCTGGAAAAGGACTTGTCAGTGAGGCACAACCTTGCAGTGTGGGTATCCTGATGAGAGGTCTGGCATTGTCTTCTCCAGGTGCCTGTACGAGAGAACTCCTCTGTCAGAGGGTTCTGTGCAGCCACAGGTACAGGTATTCTCATGTCAATACCTTCCCTCACCTCCCCCAGAAAAATTCAGGGACTTTAGGCACTTTTATGGCCGTGCAAGTGCTGTTCTTTGGGGACAGACTATGGGGTCTGTTGCTCACCTATAGTCTGTGTGATTGACCTCACATGATAAATATTTAGGTTCTTGCCAGAAATAAAGCGTGAGCTTTGGTTCTGGGATGCACACCCTTTCTCCCTTAAGGCTCTTAAAGGTGATATTATTCCCCTGGGAACACACACTATATCATGGTGCCATAAAGTTTAAGATGGAAAATCAAAGTTTGGGATGAGGTCTACTACAGGGGCTTCTGGGGTGCATGTTGTCACACTAGATGCCCCAAGCATCATGTCTGGAGCTGCCCTCAGTGCCTGACATTTGAACAGGTAGGTTGGCTCTCAGGACTGACCTGACAGAGTAACATAAATTGTGATTGTCATGATTTCTAGTAAGAAAAGGGTCAGTCTTGGCTAATGTTTTCTTCAATAAATTTAGGTTGAGACATTTAGACTGCAACGAACTTTTCCAAGAAATGTCTTCTAAGTGTTTGTAGAAAATGCATATATCTCTTTGAAAGACTTTTGTGGCCACAGATAATTTCATTTTTTTATTATGGCTGTAGAATTAACTAGTTAACAGATATCCAAGGAGTCGTTTGAGAACAATATGGAACCTCAGGGATTCAGCAAGACCATTCTCCACACGTTATGTGCTGCACCCACAAACTAGAGGGATGGCACCTGGGAGAGAACCACAAAGGACCAAACATGCATTTTTAACAGTTGATGTGATTTGTTTTGTTAGGTGGCACAGATTTTTCCTTTAGAATGTGAAGTATTAGGGCTTTCTGAGGCCAGATAATGACCTGGCACCATGAACCCATTATCTGGAAGCAGATTTTAAATGCATTGGATTGACATGAAGGTGAATCATTACGGTAAAGAAGAGTTCTGGATATACTTTACACAAAAACTGATTAGTCACACTCTGAACTCTATCACTTAAAGTTACAATACTCCTTCACTGGATGGCAATGATGGAATTAGCATTGCAGAAGTCACTGTAACTGTATTGGAGTGGTATTCTGGGAAAGGAACTCAACAGTGGCAAGAAAACAGATGAAATGGAATGGATTTGAGAGTAGCAACTTGAAAGAGCCCCTGCAGCTGGTATAGGAAATTGGATGGAAACGGTACATTATCTCTCAGGGCAGGATAGATATTCAAGCTGCCATAGACTCGAATGAACATGGGGCATGATATTCCCTGAAGTTGACTAAAGTCCTATTGCTGATTTCAGTGGTACAAGATTGAGTCCTGGGGTCAGTTCTGTGCAGGGGAGGGAGAAGAGAAGGTGCTATAAAAAGAAGAGAGAACAAAATAAAAGCAAAAAGGAATTTTCTGACTGCTTTGATTCATGGACCTGAGCATTAACTTTGCATTGCCTCTCTGCGCACAAGCCATTGAGTCAGCCAGGCCCCTTTGGTCCTAGTCTGTTGTAAGAAAGTTTCAGTATCTCATTATGCCTGAAAGCCAAATGTGGCCCTCAGAGGGACATTCACACACGTAGCTCTCAGCCCCAGTTAGGCCCCATAGGTTCACTCTAGTTAGTGAAAAGCAGAAAGCCTCTCCACAGGTTACTCAAAACACCAAAAAGATTTTGCTCTGACAGTCCACCTGCATGGTTTAGCTCACTCACTCACTCAAATTAGGTTCTTCAAAGACTGAGTCCAAGGGTCTTCTTCTGGGATTTGGGGTGCATAATCTTTTGCAGAGGTTGCTCCCACTTTTTTAAAGAAAGGCTGAAAATTTTTCTTACACTGCATAGCATGTGCACTGGCAATGACTTTTGTGGCACAACTGCCAAACACAAAAGAAGAGCAGTGTTTGGTTGAACCAAAGGTCTTTCTAACCCAACATCTTCTCTTTAACAGCAGCCGTAAACAGAGACTTGGGGGAAAAGTAAGAACACAACAAACATGTATGGTGTTTCCCATTATTATTCTGCCAGACTACAGACACTGTCAGCACAAGACTTCCTAATCCAAACGTGGGTTTCTATGTGGCATAAGTTTCTCTTCCATGAGCGTGTGCATTCTCCCCAGAACCTAGAGTAATTAATATTACACAACTATACAATCAGCACCAGCTCTGCAAAATGAAGACATGTCAGAAACTGTCTCAGCCAGGAAGCAAAGTTAAGTGGGGACAACTGTGAGCCTTCTTATTGCAGAGGGAAGAGAATTCATCTTCTTTTAGAGGGTTTTCTTGAAACTCCTTATCTGTACTCAGCTTTTAAGATAGACTGCGGAAACCATGTGCTGCTCTTCCTCTAACTGTATTATGAATAACAGTGCTACAAGAGAAAAATTGCTAGCCTGGGAAAACTGTCCAGTTCTTGTAAAAACTGATTCCTTTCTATACCTTTCCATCAGAGATGTGAAAGGGGACCAGTGGCTAAAATCAGCAGATAAGGAAGTGGAAAAGGACACCCTGACAGCTGGGAACCAAGAGGTCCACATTAGGACTGAGAAGCTTATTTCAGGAGGCTGAACTTCACTCACAGATTGCCAGGGGTCTACAGATCAAAAAATCGTGACTACTAAAACAAAAACACCAGCTTCCAGATAATTAGATATGAACATATGAAAAGTATTGTATTAATCACAGATACACATAGCTCTTCCAGTATTCATCGCTTGGCTGCACTAGCTTGATTAATCCATAGCTCCCTATGGTTTAAAATATGGGGGTGTAAGAAATCAGAACAAGTGACTCTTACTCTAAGCAATACAGCAGCCTGAAAAAGCACATAGCCCCAGACTTTTTCATTCCCTACCATAAATGCTGTGGATTTTCCAGAGAACTGAAATAATAATAATTGCCAGCATGAAATATTCACTTGCTCAACGGTATAAATAAGACAGAAGAGTTGTGCTGTGGTCACTTTGAAAGCTAAATAACTTGCCAGAGTTATTTCACAAAGCTCTGAAATATGTATCAGGAAGGCACAACATATAAAAAAGCAATACGGGTTTCTCATTAAAGCTTTTCTATCTGTAAAGTGCTAGAGGCTAAACTGCATGAAATACTCACTAAAAATCCCCTCATAGGTCTTTTCTTTGTCACAGTCAGAAGAACATTAAAAACAACTGTTGTATTTGGCAAATAATATTAGAACCTGCAAGTGAATGCAAAATATCTATTGCTAAGAGTAAGACAATTCAACTGATCATAAATTGAAACTGCATGAGAAGGCTGGAGAGAACACTTGTCTGTCACTACAATAATTTTTGCTTGCATGCTTTTCAGCAGGGTGTCAGCTCTACAGGTTTGACATCATTGCAAACCTCTTGCTGGTATAGCAGACCTTGAGAACTTGCCCCTGCTCCTGGTCTATGGAAATAGCAAACATACGTTGTAAACAAGCTTCTTTTTTTTTAATTAATAACGTGCCATTCTGGGATTGTAGGTACATAGGGCTGAGAGGACCTTGGGGGCTCGCCTTGCCTCTCCTCTTGCTCCGAGACAGGGCAAATTATGCCAGACATGCTTGACAGGTATTTCTTTTAAGCTGCTTTGAAAGAACTCCAGTGAATGGGATTTCACAATTCTTCCAGTGAGTGAGGCTGCTCCAGCATTTAACTATTCCTAGAACAGAACAGCTTTTTTCTTATTATACCGGTCTCAGATTGGACTGCTTACTGATCTGAGATAGTCCATATGACCATGCAAATTTATCCTTCTGTGTCCTGGGTTTATACTGTCTTGAAAAAACATATTTATGCAATTTCCAAATTAAGGTGCTTTTCTAGTTGTCAGTTTGTGAAACTTCCCCTTCATTTCTGAAAGTCAGGCTGGACTTATACTCACAGAAACCCTAACAACACTAATATGTACAATTTGACACCATATCCAGAAAACAAATTGGCTGGCTGGGCGTTATTGATGATATTGGAAATCTGAAAAAAAGCTCAGCTCAGTTTTAAGATTGGAGACTGGAGTGGAAAATCAGTATTTGTAACACAGAAGTAGAAAAAATTGGTTGTTACTCAGTAACCTTTTGAACAAACACTTCTATGAAGAAGAAAAATAGCTTTGTGATTTACTTTTTTTTTTTTATTACTTTGTTAATCCCAATAATATGCCAGTGTGATTTTCTGGAAATTTGACAGAAAAATTAAGTGCATCAAATCAGAAATAGGATAAAATTGTCTTCAGCCAATGCATTCTCATCATTTACAGCACACGCTGCTTCATTTCCAAATTTCCACCAAGCAGTTCCTTAATCCACCCTTCTCAAAGAAATGAAATGCATGGACATAACTATGACCTGAGTGATGCTACATGCTGTCAGAGAGACCAGAGCAAAACCAGAGAGCTCTTTTAATGGCTAGAAAATAATTCACTTCAATAAACAGTTTACGCAACTGTTTGGCAAAGACTAACAATTCTGCTTCACAAGCATTTCTACTGGAGGCAAGCAGCTGATTAGCAGGCAATAAACAACCTTATGATAACAACCACTCCATTACTAGATGCTAGGGAATCAACCTGAATTTATTTTTTTTTAACTACGTGATGAGAAAGCTTCACATTCAGTTGCTTGTTTTATTCTGGGACAAACCAATAGTTAAAGAGAAAAACGCCTTTCAACATCCATATGGTGATAGAAAGTAAGTTTAATCATCTCTTCTCCTCTCCAGAAAGATTAGCGATGTGATTGAAGGAACACTCTGTATACTGCTTTTATTCTTGGGGAGAGATGATAACTCATTATAAGTGTAAAAATGTGCCTGCAGCCTACTGCATATTGAGAATGTAAACACAGAGTTAAGAAAGTGGGAACCTGGAACAGAACTTTTAACATGTGAGACACGGTATAGTGCATAATGCAATGAACAGCATTCACAGAGCTCCAGGCAATTGGTATAACCAGCTATTCTCCCAATACGAGCTAAAAAGCACACTTGGTTGGAGTAAAAATGTGCAAGAAATATTAAACAAAACTCTGCTTTTTTTTTTTTTTTCTTCCTTGAAGTTGGGGAATGGGAAAACCACCTACTAGGTTTTTAGGTTTTTGTGTGATCTTTCCTTCACATTATAATTCACCAATTTATGTTCTCTCCTTAAACAAATCATGCAAGTATCTCACATATTAAGGTTTCATGGCTTATTACTTACTGTATTTCTCAATACAAAATTCTCAATACAAATACAAAACAAGTAAGCAACAGTTAGCTAATTCTTGATTAAACAGGATACTTGCAACTATATTCATGTCCCATGCTATGATTTCTAGGATAGTAAATACGATGGCTTCCATGATCTTTGGCCCTGTTACTTTTTTCTAGTGGTGAATGAATACTGTCTATGCATGAACAGGTGAGCCAGTCAGAGTTTTAAAATGGAAGCAATTGTCCTGGGCCTCCCTACAGTACTAACTGTTCCTCATGGAAAGCATGAAAGGATTTTTATTAAGAAACTACATATACATTTTTCTCACTCCAAATTTTATTTTAAAAGACTGAAGTGATTGAGAAATTGAAGAAGGAAAATCATTCGTTTCCCCTCAGAAACTCTCTATGGCATACAGCCAATTTTTTGAAAGAACTAGCACGGAAATTATCCAGGCAGGGCTAGAAGGACACCCCTGGGACTGCTGCTCAATAGGGAGAAAAATCATAAAAGCACCTTCAGAATATGCTACCACGGTACGATGGACTTTGAAACCACACTTGGCAGAGGCTGGGAAAAGTGATTAAAAACTGGGCTTTGTGATTTAACTTCTCTCTTTTTCTCTTCTTTCTCACCAGAAGAACACTAAATTAGATATATATTTATATTGCTAATGAGAATGTCTACAGCTATATTTAAAGGGATAATTATTTATGACAAGAGATGAGAGAGCCTTTTTTTCTTTTGGGCTTAATCTAACCACACTCTGATGGGACTTGAATTTCCTTATGTGTTGATTTACACAACATGGTTCAATTCTTTTGACCTGGAGCTCTGCAGTGCAAGTCTGACTAAATTCTGCTGTTTTCCTCTAATTTATGCAGTTACAGGGGAGTTGCCCTCTGCTCACAAATAAAAAATGAAGGAGTGAGCAGCAGTAAATGGAAATGGTATTGGTGCATACCATTCCTTGCAGACACCTCTCAAATTTCTACGTTATTCTGTTATCATGCAGTTATTTGTCTTCTTTCATACTACATATATACATATAGAAGAAATAGAATAGAATAGAGCAGAACAGAATAGAATAGACTAGAACTGAACAGAATAGAATAGAAAACTTCAATTGGAAGGGACCTACTACAATCACCTAATCCAACTACCCAACTAATTCAGGCTGAGCAAAATTTAAAGCATTTTATTAAGGGTGTTGTCCAAATACCTTTTGAACACTGACAGTCTTGGGGCATCAACAACCTCTCTAGGAAGTATGTTGCAGTGTTTGACCACCCTCAGTGAAGAAATGCTTCCTAAGGGTAGCATTATAAGGGGAACTTTAAAATCTACCATAATCCAAGATTATTTGATTTTACAATTTCCTTTTCCTGTTCTCCCTAAAATGTCTGAGTACAGACAAAACGTTAACCAGTCCTGAAGCTTCTTGTGATTAGGCTAATTCAGGATAATCTAGCAAAGAATTTAAAATATCTAGCCCAGCTGTTGCATGTGTGAAGCATTCCCCATCACTCCTTTAAAATCCAACATTGACATAGGCATTTTGCCTGAGGAAGGAATCTTGGCCCAGCCATCAGGTATCTTGAATCCAGCTTTGAACAGTTTTCCATTCCCCTGCTCTACATCCAACAAATACACATGGCACCAAATATCACAACCTTTAAATAGCCAAACTTAAACACTCCATATCTGAGCCTTTCATTCCTTGCTCCCAACTCTCATCTTGTTGATTTTTGAAGCATTAAAAAAAAGGAAATTTTGTGAGGTTAATACGCGAGAGAGATTGGATGCATTGCAGGAGCTTTTCACAAGCTTTTCTGCTACTGTCAGTAAAGACATTTTGATTCCAGTCTTGGAAAGCACTTATGTTCTCATGTCCTCATGAGATCCCCATGGATCCCCTCTGTTCTGGCCACCAATGGTTTTCTGTCTCCACCAAGCTGGAGAGGCTTTTGTTGATTTGAGAAATCCAGCCGCTCCCCCACCATCACAACCCCCACCGCAGCTAGCTCTTTGGGGCATTGACCTTCAAGCCAGCTTTTCAAACTAGCAGTTTTCTCCCAGCTAGGTACAATCCCATAGGTTTGTGCATGGAGTAGTGGTGCCTGAAATGACCAGTAGAAACTTACGTGTGTCTCATCTGGAGCTGCCTGTGGCTGGAGCTCTCATTTGAGATGTAGAATACCCAGGCAGAAATCCTTATTCTAGTCCCCACACCACACAGGCTAATGCGAGTCAGGGTTTCAACCCAAGTCTTCTTTTGTCACCCAGTGCACATTTAATTACAAATAAGCCACAAATTTGCAAGAATAAAGGTGGTTAGTGAGGGCACTTCCCTGGGATACAGGATCAATCAACCAGAACAGAGATTTTAACCTGAATTTCTTGTGTGATTTAAAAACTAGGAAGCTGATTGATCTCGGCAGCATCCTTCATCCTTTAACAAACCCCTCATAGACATGTCTCAGAATTGATTCTTCAGTGCCTAAATAGCCTGGGAATTAGCCATTGCAAAACTGCAATTAGGTTTTGACAAGGCCATTTAAAACTAACCTCCTCTGAGAACAGAGAGCAGGTAAAAAGAGAAGAAAACAATGACGCCCCAGTGCTTCAAGCAGATTTAGTTCCAGTTCTGAACGCTAAATGATTTTGGAGCACAAAGTTTTTTGCTCAGACTGTTGTCTCTAAATTTCTTAAGTGTTTAAAAACTCCTTATCATATCTTTTTATCTCTAAGCGGCCTCCTGTATTTCAGCCCCTTGCATCTATTTCCACAGTTAGGTGAGTTTGTTATCCTAAAATGTAGTTTAAAAGTGAACATGATATCCAATTATTAATAATGGGAACATCTAAAAATTGTCACAGGAGCTTTTTTTCAAGGATGAATGTATATCAGTTTTGTGTATTACATAAACAATTGTACTTCACTTCTCTCTCATTGTTCTTCTGACTGTACTTTGGAATAAAATGTCACTTACACCACTTCATATGAGTATATGAACCAAGAATCAAAACGTCTTTAGCTCCCATGTCAGGGAATTTTCAAACAAATTCCACATTAGTCTGCATAAATCACATTCTGTTCCACTTCACTGAGGTTTCTCAAGCTTTTTCAGTCTCTAGCAACTATATTGTATTAATATGTAAAAGAATGTACCACTTAAGTTTGCATTGTTTTCCTTTGTTTTAACTCTTTCAAATCTTTGATAATGACAGTTTTCTTTTGCCTTCATTAGTCCTGTTGGAATGAACAAAAGTTCACTCCTAACAGATTTTGCTCTTTTATTGTGATTTTCTTTTTTCTTTACAGAAAACATTCCCTTTATTTTATAGCCCAAAATCGGCCAGATGAGACAGTTACCTGTCTGGATGAATCCTTCCCTGCAGTCCCCTTGGGATGCTACCCACTCATTCAGTACTATAAATGTGGAGCTGCTCTGCAATCAGTTATTAATTGCTCATTAGCCCTCTGAGGTGTTTGCAATATGACTGCAGAGGACTAGTACAATAGAGGGAAGTCTGGGACACAGCACGAAGGAAAGGCATGTAAAGCCACCTAACAGCATGAGCCGTCAAAGGCAGCAGTTTTTGCAGAAAGGATCCAGGAGCTCTGCTGAGGGCAGCGTACATGGGCTGAGCGGTGGTGGTGGTGATGCCTCACAGGGCATGGTCCCAGCAGCCACTGGTCCCTGTAACGTCAGGGTCTTGGCCCAGGTGAAGCTCCTAATGAAGGGTGATGGAGTGCCTGGGGACTCTTGCTGGGGAAGGGGCTGGGCTGAGAGATGGGCTCATTGCCGGCAGGAGGCATGCACTGGTGGAAGGCCTTTCTTCTCACCAAGAAAGGAGCTGTGGGAGGAGACTGGCAGACTGCACAGCAACAGAGATTATAAGAAAGAGGTTGGCCAGATCTTCTCCAAGGCTTTGCATATACACAAGCCTGAACATCCAGCTGTACTGAAGGAGATGCAGGAGGAATCTGAGCTTGTCTGGTTGGGAAGTGGAGACTTCCACAATGACCAAGGCTGGAAGCTTCTGATTCCTGGCTACAAGGATGGGACCTCGACAAGACTGAAGAAATGGGCTGACAGAGCACTGGCAGCCAGTCATGGGGGTGATCATTCCTCTCCGCTCAGAACTGGTGAGAAACATCTGGGTGCTACGCCCAGCACTGGGGTCCCTGGTACAAAAGAGACATGACATACTGAAGTGAGTCCAGTGCAGGGCCATCATGATGATTAAGGGACTGGAGTATCTGTTATATGATCAAAGGCTGAGAGGTGGGACTGTTCAGCCTGGAGAAGGGAAGGCTCAGGAGAAGTCTTACCCAAATATGTGACGGGGGAGTAAGGAAAACCAAGCCAAGCTATTCTTGGAGGTGTCCAGTGAGAGGAGAAGAGGCAAAGGGCACAAATTGAGATTCAGGATGTTCCACTTAAAAGTAAGAAAAAAATGTTCTTCTGCAGAGTGACTGAGCAATGACACAGGTTGTCTGGAGAGGTTGTGGAGTCTCTATCCTTGGAGATCTGACTGGACATGACCCTGAGAAACCCACTGTAGCTGACTCTGTGCAGAGAGGTTGTACTAGACAGTTTCCTGAGCTGCCATCCAACCTCAGCTGTGTCTTGAGAAAAACTGCCTCTTGTCAAACTTTTCAGAGCTGCTGAGGATGCTGAGATATTAGCTTACACTCCTGCTGAGCATTCAGGACTGGTAAAAGCTCAGGAAAACAGAACAACACACTTTAGCAGCATTTTACAAAAGGGCCTCTAACTCATGGCACTTACGATTCATGTCAAGGTACTGTAGGGTTGCAAGCACAATGGAAACTGTGCAGAATTTTTCTAGTTTTAAAATTATTTTTCGTTTAATAAGCTTTGCTTATGTAGCAATGTAATTATAGCTTGGTTTCCAGGAGGCTGTTTGCATGCTGTATATGGCTGTCTGCAGGATCCCAAAGTGAAGAACCTCTTAAATTCAGGCAGAGCCATGCAAACAGCACTAAGGATACAGTAGCCCTGTTTAAGAATGTGGGAACTGCAGAATTCTACCCCGATTAGGTAACTTAACAATTTTTGACACATAAGGAAGGTTTATCAGGCAGAATAAGAAGTACTAGGTGAGAGGACCAGCCTATCCTATAACAATGAAAAATATTTATTGTTCTCTTCAGCCTACCAAAAGATAATAGGGAGACTAAAGTTGGTTAAGTCATTTAGGTGACGTCAGTCACAGGCCTTCTCTTTCCCATTTTTATGAGGATCTGTCTATTAAATGAAACATAAAGAATTTTAAGACACAGTCATATATTTGGCTATCATAGCCATCTTAATTAGTTTTCTGACCAGCCTTTTCTTACATAACCTTTGGAAGCAGCACCTTAAGATCTTTATCCCACATCTAATTGATATCTTAAGTCTTCATAGCACTCTGAGTTATGCTTAGACACATATATAAATATGAACTGAATTTCGGCTCATGCAAAAGAAAATAAAGTTTTTTTTCAATCCGTCTCATTTCTACTGTGCACTAGAACTGTGATTAACTTACTACAGTTGAATCAACTTACAGAAAAAATATTAAAGAAACTTCACAATGAACGAAGACATAAAATGTTCTTCACCTGTAACGGTCTCTTACCATAACCTCCATAGACACTTGACTCCATAAGGGATAGCAGAATGCTTAGAGATAATCAAAATTTTTTCAACAATACAATTTTTCATCAGAAGATGTGTATTTACAGAGTGGGAAGGATTCATTTGAAACATAAGCAGCACATTAACTTTGCTAGACCCCTACAAGGTCTGCAAAGGCAATTCACAGAAAGCTTGGAAGTTTTATGGTTTTTTTTTTCAAATTGAGACTTTCAAAAAATGAAATTTCTTACAATGCAGAAACCCTGTTTTTTGGCAAGCTCTAATACCTTTTGACTTTGCAGTGCATTTAACAGAGGTCCTGTCCAGAAATCATTATCAGGAAATTGCATTTAGTTCCCATTGATGCTGGGATTTTTGCCTGAGTATAGACTTCAGCATTAAGTTCAAACAATATAACATCACTAAATCTAAATTAATATAGCTGTACAAGAACTATATTAACAATATATCTTGCATCCACAGACATTTTTTGGGAAAAGCATCTATGAGATACAGCTTATCAGGTAGCTCCCAGCCCTGGGACCCAAGACACAAAGGCTTAATTTCTAGTTGTAGGAATTGCTACTTCGTGCCTCTGTTTTCCCACCAGTAAGACAGGATAATGAGCTCTTCCTCCTTTATAAAGCATTTTAAGATCTACTGGGGTTACACTGATTAAGAAATAGTGATATTTGGTGTTACTATTATTTAAAATAATGAAAATCATTAAGCCACTGAATTAATTTGAATTTTCTCAACCTCCCCACTTGGATTTCTTGCTTATTACATCAGGCCTCTACAGAATTACTTAATAATGTCATACATAAACAATATGTTATTATTATGATCGTTTAATATGGTCAAGCCACAATAAATACAGGCCATGATCCCAAACTGTTAAAAAAAAAAAACACTGAAGAAAATCTGTGCTTAAACTGCACAAGACACAGCTTGTTAAAAAGAACTGGCCAACAAGCATAATACTGCTGAAAATGTGGAGTTGACCACCATGAGATCTAATATGCCAAAAAGTACTCTGGTCTACTCAGCAAGCACATCTTGAAGCATTTCTGCTTACAGACTCATGGGAATCATATTGCCTGTTGCTAACCTACAATTTTCTGACGTATAATTCTGCTTGGAGCTGCTCTAAATTCAGCATGGCCAGCATCTCTGCTGGGAGCAAGCCCAGAAGCTGCTCTGTGGTTCTTCCTCCTGTTTCCCTGTGTACATCCCCATCTTAACCCATAAATTCACATCCTTGGAAGCTGGCAGGAGAGAAAGAACAGGAAAACATTTTTTCGATCTTGTATCGATTTGGCTCATATTTATGTGTATTAGGAAAGAGGGCACACAGCATCTGATCCACCTAAATTCAGTGTCAGTTTCCCAAATGTAGCCCAGTGTCCTTGTATGATTTTTTTTTATCACAACTCCAACCCCCTCTTTACTTTTCAACTATTGCTGCACACCTCTGCTTAGTGCTCCTCAGAGCTCTGCATGATGACTTTTATGTCTCTCTCCTCAGAGAGACCTTGAAAAATCTGAGCACATCAGCCTATCAGAAGTTTAGCCTATTTTTACTAATGTGCATTACCTGACGGTTCTCAATTATACTTTAATAGTCCCTTATGAGGGCTCTTATCAAAAAGTCTTTTGAAAATCCAAGTATGCTGTTTCCACCGGGTCCCCTGCATTAACACTGAAAAGAGCTCTAACAAGGCAGAGAAGCACATTTTTTTCTTAGAGAAGCAGTGCTGCTTTGATCCTGAGAAGCTATACTTATCCAAGCATTGTGCTATTCTATCCCTAATTGAACCCTCAATCAGGTTCCCTGCTATCATAATAAAGTTCACTGATCTGTAAAGCCTCAGATGGCCCGGAGCCTCATTTTGGAGATAAGCATCATGCTAATGAGTTTTAAGTTTTCAGGCCTCCTTCCTGTAAAGACTGTAATATATCCTTGTCAATGTTGCTCCTGTTTAATGCTTTGTTTGTTTTCAAATCCTTGGATGAATATCAGTCAGTCAGTGTGATTTACTGCTCCTGGGTTTCACAAGTTGTACCAGAGATTCAGTCTATTAAAGGCCACAATGTGATTTCAAATCAAAAGTGCCCTTTGAACAGGATTTTCCCTGTGTTCCACCATAAAGATTGATGCACAGGTATACTTTAATTCGTCTGCTTATTCCTATTATAGCTGATAGAAAAGGAAAGAATATCATAGGAGTGGAACTTTATTAAAAAATAATTTTTTTCAATGCACCACTATGCTAGAATATTACAAAACTCGCTGAGATTATAGAGGAGAGTTTGCTTAGCAGGACTGAATCCAGCAACATAAACCCATCCAGGTAATTTTTGACACTTTAATCCACAAGGGGGAAAAAATCTCAAAGTTTGTCTGAATCCCCTATACAGGTGCCGTCTCTGAGCACAAAGACAGTCTAAGGCAACTCCTAATTTAGATGCACCACTTGAATTCCTTAAAAAAAAGAGGAGTATAAGAAAAAAAAACCTCCAGAGCTTAATTTGGAGTTCCTCTGTCAGGTTTCTGCTCTGAAGAGCATCTTTGCCTTCTTTAAGAGCCCACCACTTTCCACTCACTGTGGACCTTCCCAATGCACCCAGCCACATCAGCTCCCCAAAGTACACATTCCTGTATATTTAGGGAAAATGTGAGCTGAAACAGTGACACCACTTTTGAACATTAAGTGGAAGAAACACATACTCTTTTCTCTATAAATAAAAATTCCGTTAATTTTCCCTTTGAAAACCTCTGGACTTTCATATCTAGGAAGGAGGACCAGGAAAAACTAGGGAGAGAACTGAGTGGAGATGGTAATCCAGATGGTGTTCTTTCCTGTCTTAGGGAATATTTACACAAAGTTGATCAAGGAATATAAGACTTTGGGAAATTATAGTTTTCACAGGATCAGGAAGGAGGTTGCTTGAAATTTGAACATAATTGCCAAGAAGATTTGGGTGCAGTCAGCCTTCAACCTAAAGATACAGACTGCTGAGCACAGCTACGGAGTACACAGGGTGGATGTATTCAGACCATGGATCAACACTGTGCAATGGCAGAAACTGTTAAGTGTCATGTCAGTACCTCCCAGCATCTGCAAACGGAGTGCACCGAATACAAGAGGATGGACTCATAGCTACAGCAGCAGACTGTTGCCCTGAGAAACCAGATCAGCAGCTGACCCAGACACGGTGCTCCAGCCACCTGCTAAGCAAACTGCACAGACCAAACCTTTCAGAGCCACTAATGGTGTATTCTTCATTTTCTGGCTGGCTGAGCCTGCAGCAGCAGGGCACTGATTTGTGTACATGCCGCATTAGCTGAAATCAGCAGGAACTCTGATCAGAGCACATTAATTAGAGATGCTCAAAATGTTTTGGCATGAAGACACTTTATCCAAGTCAAACTATAGCACAGGTGGCTTTAAAGATCTTTATTTTGAGGAATAATAGAACCTGTTGGTAAGGGCACAAGCACAGCACAGTAACAGGAAGGTCAAGTCCCCTCTCTGCCGGATTCAAGGTAATCATACATGCATGAAAACCTTTGCTTTAAAGCAGGCAGTTGAACAGGGACGTCAGCCTGAGGCTATGTCTACACCGACAAGGGATGCAGCATGGTGGGGATGAATCTGTAGAGCAGAACAGCTAGTGCGGAGGGACCAAACCCCAAATTATAGGTGTTTCCAGGGTCAGCACTACTCTGGTTTGCTGGACTGAATGTCTATCAGAACGATGGAAAGCATCAGGTATCCTCCAAAGCACATCCTTTAGCTAAGTTTCACCCAAAAGTAATTAATTTAATGAGGATGATAAAGAGTCACTAGAACTTCCTTTGACCAAAACTGAAACATAACTGTGTATGTACCCAGGGTCTCCAACACACCAAGCTTCTGGTCTGACCAAGAAATATTTTTACTGCTTCAAATTTGCAGTAAAACTTAAAGAGTTTTCAGCTCTCTGTGTAGATCAGAAATTAATTTAAAATGTCAAAAGTCTTTCTGCAGCAGAGCAGTGGGCATGTGAGTAGCTCTACTCAGTAAAACATGCTGTTGCACACCATGAAGAAAAAACATCATTCTGTCGGTCAAGTTGGCATATAGAGTCATTGATATATTTGGTGTGAAGCTCTCTGATTTGATTCTCCTCATTTGAAAATGAAAAATACAGGATCTCCTATCCACACAGAAGTGTGGCAAAAATTAATGAACTTTTATAAAGTATTCACATACTATAGAGCTGAGGACAAAAAAAGAAAGTTTAACAAAAATATTATAGTAATATTCTGTAGTGAATAAGATCACTTACTGGATTATAAAGGAAAGATGAAGTATTGTTCGTTTTTCTATTAAGTAAGCATCATTTCTTTTTCATGGAGATAAAGACTAGGGCCTACAGAAAACCAGTACATGATGATAGGCTTTAGGACGGTAATATCTGTATATACTATATAATTTTATAGGAAATAATATATAATAAGTTATATGCACAAGGAGACCAAAGCTAAGCTAACTTTATTGTAATTGTGAAATACTTAGATTTGCAACCTTAAAGAAGGTAATGCAGCTTTTATAATGTAAGACATCTATCCTTCTGTCTGTCTAAATATCCCTCTGCTAATACAACATACCAGTGGAATGATATTGTTCCTGAGATGTGTTTGCTTACCTGTGAATTAATACAAAAGTTTAATTTTAAGAGAGTAGAAAATATTAATTCCTCCATGTATAAACAAATTGTTTATTTCATACATCTGTTTGGGGGGCTGGATTTTGGGGAGCTGAGGAGATGCCTCTATCTATGTATATGCATGCACTTTCAGGGCTCAGTACCATTGCGTTGCTCCAGCTCCAGGAAAGCTGTCATCCTGCTGCTGCTACGATGAGCAGCAGCACTGCAGGTCATGTTCACAGAAGCAATCTGCTGATACCCAGAGCTAATTCCTCAGCAGGATCTCAGTGAGAAAACAGGAAGCTCAGACTGACTGGTCTCTGGACTCTGAGATGAAATCCTGGAAGTACAATACAGTTTTATTCAGATTTCTTTTCTCAGGCTAGGTTTCTATAGAGGCCATTACATCAGCAAACCTGCCATTCTGTGTGGCTTCACAAAAGCCCCAGGACACCCATCAGAAAATGCAGAACCTGACTGTAGCTTCCAAAGACTTTTGTGACTGTCTCCAGCCTCAGACTCCCTCCCTCCAATCCCTAATGTGCTGGGATGTGCTGATTCAGAAGGAATGCTGCTTCTGTGGAAATTACAATAATGGATTTATTTTGTTTGTTCAAATTTATTGGTTTGTTCAAATCCAGAAAATGAAGTCTTAGAGATGTGGGGTTTGCCTGGGTACATACGCCTTGGGAGGCTCAACCAGGGAAGAGCTGCTGAAGTTAGCAAACAAAGACAGTGTGAGAACAAGACAAAAGACAGTGTAAGAACAACACAATCAACATATTTAAGCATGATATTAGAAGACTGTAATCCTAACAGGAGTGAGTTTGAGGAGTCACAGAGGCTAAATACCCAACTGAAACCAATAGATCTGAACAACCTTTTGAAAGGCATCAGGTGGCCAGGATGACCTCAGAGCAGAGAATCAGATCAAAGGGGGCATCCTCCCTGTGTTTCCATTCCCAGCTTTGCTCTCGCCATGAGTGCTGTGGCTCACTTTCACAGCAGGGGAATGAGAGGTAACTCTCCCTCCAGCCCCTCAAGGGTTTTGCTCACTGAGGTGGTTATGTGCTTTGACAGTCTCTCAAAGGGAAGAGTACTCTAAAACTATCAAATGCTGCCAAAAATACAGTCTCTGTTTCTTTTCACAAACTCTCAGATTAATTCAAGTCTCCAGTAACAGCTATTCAAGTGTCCTCTAAATGTGAATGGGATTGAGGATTTCATTTTTATCACTACAGAGCACTAGGCATTTTATTAAACATTGCCCAAGCTGTCTGCAGTGCAAAACTTTCCCCAGCAGAAGCAGAACACACAGTACAAACTCCTGGGTCTACCTTCAGCTTTGTGAGAATCTAAGTAAAATATGGAGAATCTATGGAAGGAACTAAAGTATTTGTGCCCCACATAGCATGGCTGGAAAAAAAAGCTCGCTTTTGCCTGAAATGCAGTTGTTTTGGAATGCAAGGCTGGAGAAAATATCATGGATACCCAACCATGAAAACAAGTCTATCTGAAACTGGGTATATGCCTTGCAATTACCAAGTTCTAGCCAAATCAGGCCTAAAGTCTGGATCAGTTTAAAAATATGTAAGGATCTATTTTTTTTGCTAAAATATGGCAAAGATCTTGATTCTATTTCTTACTTGAAGAACTGGCTAGCAGCCCTCAAACCTCATGATGAAGCATTGATTTAGTGCCTACTGTGGATGAAAAAATATGAGATGCAATAGATAAAACAATTCTGTCTCCTGTCATTAGCATTGGTATCTTGAGAACAAGGACAAATGCTGCAGAAGCCGGCAGAAATAGTGACAGTAACTTCTATCTAGACAGTAACGCTATTAACAGCAGTGAAGTTGCAGTCTCCCAGATTGCTGTGTGTGCTAGACAGACCCATGGGGGAGCTTGAGTAGCTACTTGCGAGTCACCGACTGAAAATTGTGCTGCCACATCTCCACTGCTGCCTAGCCAGCTACATTGGATATATCTGTCTTTGCTGTGTCACGCATCTTGTTACAATACTTTTGGGAATCTCCAAATCAAGTACTGAGGTCCTTTGCTCAAAAGGTGAAATCTGCTGCTTGAAGTACAAATGGCACCTTAAAAAGCGATGGCCAAGTAAACGATTGGCCAGCATTCCTGGAAAAATACAGACAAACCCATAAAAGTTTACCAGCACTGTTATGAAGATGATATACAGGAGGTTCCACTGGCTTCAGTCCCACTGACTGCATGAGACTGCCCAAGAACCCCCCTTTACTGGATCTGGCGTGTATCTCTGAAATTACTAACTCCCATTTTTGCTACAAGAAATAATACAATTCCAGAATATCCTGGGACAACATATACTGCTTTTTAGACAGCTAAACAGCACTTGATAGCTTACTACAAGATTTCCATTGAGACACCACTGAGGCTGTGATCTACAATTAGTATTATTGACTGTAGCCTGGTTTCTGGCCCATACGGGGAGTCCATGGAAGGAAGGAAGGAAGGAAGACCTGGTGGGCAAAATCTGTCATAAAATGCCTATAATTTTTAGGTATTTTCAAAAGCAAATGGTCTGAAAGCATCAAAGATATTCCTGTGCTTGTTTTCTTGCCACCCTGTTGCAGATAAGCTGAAGCCCAGATGACTGACTCATGGCTATCACAAATGTCTGGAGGCATAATGTGAACACTCTGGGGCTCCTGCAGTCTGGGGTACCCATTCCAGGGCCCGAGGCAGGAGTATCTGTCAGTGCCAAAGCAAAACTGGCCAGATGTTGCCTTGGGCAGTGGTTCCTGCTTTGGACCAGGGACTAACACCAGGATCTTCCACTTTCATGAGCGCCCTGCACTCCCATACAACTGTGGGGCTGGGTCTCAATCTTGCTTGTTGGACACATGTTGCACGTGGTCCCGCTAGGTATGGGAGACAAAGGTTCAAGCCCTTGGTTTATGTATTTAATATTGAGTGAAATCTCGGGAAAGGCTGTGTTTTATCCCTGCAGCTGCCTCGAGGTTAGGACATGCCTGCCATATGGCAGACTGAAGACCCATCCAAATATTTTAAGTACTATCTAATTGATTTTAATCAGCAACCAAAAGGCAACATCAAAAGGCCTTCTTTTGAAACAGAAAGCTCTGAAATCTCAAATCATACCCAGACCAAGGTGTAATACTGCAGAGCTAGAAAGTGGACTTTTTTCTAGATTCAGTTACTCTGGCATCACACAAGCCTAAGCATCTGGGTTTTATCTCAAGGTGACTGTGCAGAGGGATCCTGACCAAGCTGTAACAGTATTCACAGGCACAGAAGTTAGCGATGTGTCAGCCATTAATACTGCTTAAACCTCAGATTTACAGAAGGATTTTCTTCTCTGTGCTTTGGTGCCAAAATTCACTGGGTTCTTCTTGTGTAACTGATTAAACAGGAGTTGCTGACAGCTCTGTCAGACAGATAAGGGCACTTGAAACTTTTCTGCACTATTTCTAAGGTCAAAAAGATCTTAAAATATGTACTGCCCACCTCCATAGAGGATGAGTTTTTTATTGTTGAAAGGACTGCAGACTGCTGATCACGTCCCAAGGGACAGTCACAAAGCCTCATAAGGGATGCAGCTCCTTCTGAAGTTTCAGGGATGGCATTAACTGCTAAAAAACGACATCCCAAACTCCAGATACTGCCAGCTGCCAGAAGCCTTTCACTTCACCTTTAAAAAAAACCAGCCGCAGTGTCATTTTGCAGAAAGGCAAAAACTACATCCATGAGCAAACTTGTTCAGACCCAGTTTGGCATCATGTCTGTGTGGCTGTAAAGCACAGATCATCTGCAGCAGCAATTAAAGTTGGAGGAGGAGGAAGAGGTCAGTGGACCAGTCAATAATCAGTGCACCTTTTCCCCACAGCTGGCACACAACCCTTCTGCAGCTTGTTGCTTAATTAAGTTTTGGAGTTTTCTGTAGTGCACTTCTGCCATCTAGAGGCTTTCTTACCCTTCTAAAAATCTCCTCTACCAGGAGGAATTTTTCCCCTTTTATACCCCAAACATTCCTAATCAGGTATCAAACCTGTGATTAAAGGATGGCAAGGCTGAGTGATATCACTTACTTCTGAACTAGAATTAAGAGTAAGTTGGAAATAAGAAAGAGCTTTATTGCGGATCATCGTTTTGGCAGACTGCAGATTTTTTCACACAATTATATTTCATGATAATCTCTCTGAAATAAAACATTTTGGAGCAAGGGGGGTATTACAGAAGACATGAATCAATATCTAAGATAAACCATTCTAAAAACCCCAGTGCAAGTCACTGATATTTTTAATGTTCTCTGAGACTGGAAAAGAACAATCTTTATGTTTATTACCCATAAAATAATTTAACTTATAATGAAGATTGGTTCTGTGATCAATACAAGCTGCATTGCTGGAGCACTGCAGTTATCCTTAAGGACATAAAAGTAAGGGGGGGTTACATAACGAATCCCTCCACCCACTCCTCACACAGCAGTCCACCCCACGTGGCTAACTCTGACCCCCAAGACATACTTAGAACATCTTTCAACATCCTCAGCTCTTGATGTGAGTCTTAGATGTATTGAAAGAGGAAAAACAGTCCCCTTACCTCAGCTACATACTTCCCTGTAAGCTTTAAACGTCCCTGCTATACTCAGCCTTTGTATTTAAAAGCCAGAGTCTCTTCTTACTCTCTTGGTAAGGAACTACCCACTGCTCCATCAGGAGAGAGGGTATGTGGGAGAAAACAGACCAGGAGAGGTGAGCATGGCAAGGTGAAAGGCCCAAGGTGGGATGCAAATCAAGATTTAGGATGTATGTTTGCACTGCAATGTGAGGGCTGCCTCAAGGTTGCCTTTAACACCACTCTCCACTGCTTTAATGGAAAATAGGAAAGCTGAGCTGCGGGGACAGCTAAGAGCTGTCCTGTATAGTGTATGTGTGCCAAGTACATCTGGCGGGATGTTGTCAAGCACACTCAGAGAGCTCGTGTTCAGGCTATGTGCAAGATAGCTCTGTGGTCTGAAGGCAGGTGGATCATGAGCCAATATGCTCATAGTTGCTCTTGTGCATCCATCAAACCCATCCACCCATCAAATGCAATGCAGTATACTCATTAAAATTTCATCTGCCTCAGCTTAAAATACAACCCCAAAATTCATGTTCAACAGCTGCCACTCACTTAAAGCCTGAAAGTTCACTAGGAAGGTCTGGATCTGCCTGCAGCTCTCTGTTTGCAAACCTCCTACTCCTCCTGAAGCCCTGCTTGAACCTTGAAGCTGGTGTAGAGCAGGGTCCAAGTCCCCTCAGCAACCACAGCCAACAGCTGTGTTTGGCAGGTACCTAATGCACAACAACAGGATCAGCCTGCGAGCAACATATGGTTGCAGAATTTTTTCTTAATACAATGAGTGGAGGAGATTGTGGCATTTTTAACGTGGTATTGGTTTAACGTAAACTGCATGGTGTGGGGAGAAGGCTCGGGAAGCCATGTCAGCTCATTGCACATCTTTCCAGGGGCATGCTCTGAGCACTGAAGAACAAAACCCCTCAGCACCTGCACTTTGAAAGCTCTGTTCTGCTTTTGAATGAAACAAAGCCTGTGTTTGCTGTCAAGAGTGAATTCTAGGACCTGGACATCAGCATGCCTCCTAACATGCCTCCAAAGGGGCAGAT
This sequence comes from Falco punctatus, assembly GCF_963210335.1. Classification (NCBI taxonomy): domain Eukaryota; kingdom Metazoa; phylum Chordata; class Aves; order Falconiformes; family Falconidae; genus Falco; species Falco punctatus. Next base: position 21,051,538 of record NC_137582.1, on the reverse strand, counting down.
TTCAGGGATGTCCCTGTATTACCGGTTCCTGCTGGCTTTTTTCTGTATTCCTCCCTGCTCTGCATATGTCCCTTTCAATAAATTTTCAATAACTGGACAAACAGGATTTATATTCCTTAATACTGAACATTGGCTTCAACTCCAAAGGCTACATACGTCCCAAATAACCACCTGCTATCCAGGACCTGTTGATCCAGATGAAGTCTTGGTGGCCTGAAAGATTACTCTGAGCCTTTCAGTTATTTCTGCCACCCAAAAACCAGATATAGCCATCAGGCATAAGCAGTGCCCTAACACTGGAAAGAGCTGAGGAAAACATGGGAGAGAGAAGAGAAGCATGAGGGTAGCAGAGTCCAAATCACCAGGCTGCTCCTGCAGCTCTGCTATCCCTGTGCCTTAGCCCCAAGCTAGCTCATGTCAGGGACGAAGCACAAGTTCCAGAGAAAGACCCTGCCAGTTTTTGTGTGATAGTGCAGTCTAGGAAAGGTTTACCAGCACATAGCGCATCTGTTCCAGCAGCCATGAGGAACTGGAGTCCCTGAGATTTTCCTCTTTTGAAGACACCGGGGACTCCTCCACTGAGTGGTTAAACTCATCTACTTCATCAGCCTTTAAAGGATTCTCTGTGGTATGGGGATACCTCCCAGTACTCAGGGTCTGACCCCACCAAGTGCTTTAAAGTTTTAGGAAAAATCAACTTGCATCTCGACTAGGTAAACACTTCTGCTCTTCTGCCAAGCAGGGATCCCACTACTGGTGTCCCAGGAATAAAGGCCATAAACAAGCAGTAGAAACATCCTGCAGAGAAACCTTTTTGTTCAGTGCTTACAGAGCGGCTAACACAGTGGGATAGCAGCAACACAAATCATCATTATCATCTTGAAAGATGGAGGGAAAAATACCTAAAGAAACAAAATTGAAAAGCAAAGCATACTTTCCAGGTCAGCATTTAAACCAGAAGCTGCACTCGAGTGTGTTGTGATTTAACTGAGGGAACTTTTAATCCTCTGTGTGTTATAAAATACACAGCAAGATGTGAATAGATAGATATAACCCAAATACAAACATCTCCAGGGGAGCAGGAGAAAGGCACTGTACTAGAAACAGCAGTTGAAGACAATGAATTGTATTTCAAGTTCTAAGTTCTGGTTTTTAGGTATTAATATATAGAATTATGCTGTTGTTGCTAGTATTGATTTGAATTGACAGCTTTCATGAAAGTGATTGATTGGTGATAATGACATAATTCAATATGGTAGTATTACAAATACCAAATATTAAAAAATACTGAAATCTGGGTCTACCGACTCCATTTGGTTACCTGTATAAAAATCTGTTCATGACGCCTGTGCAAACACCACTGACAAAACCCTGCTGAAGGCTCTTCCTTGTCTGACTTCAGTGCAGTTTTAATTGCGTTCCCAGTCCTATTGAAACATTATGTTCCTAGTCAGTCCCTTGGGATGGGTCACTCTTCCCTGTGCCTTCCTCTGATTCCCTCCATACTGTGCCATTTCTAGTTAAATGAAGGAAAAGTCCTACCACGTGTGGCCATTTCTCATTCACTATCAAAATGCTACCTTAGGTTAGGTAGTATAAGATGCCTCTACGTTCATCCTACAGCCCTTCTGCTATTAAGCCTTGGCATCTACTAATGTCCTACCTGAGATCTCGCCTGAGATAAATTAGATGCCTACTTTTGCATCCCTGTGGTGGGCTGACCCCGGCTGGGTGCCAGGCGCCCACCAAGGCCGCTCCGTCCCTGCCCTCCTCAGCTGGGCAGGGGGAGAGAATGTATAACGGGAGGCGCGTGGGTCGGGGTGAGGGCAGGGAGAGATCACTCAGCAGCTGCTGCCGTGGGCAGAACAGACCTGGCTTGGGGAAATTAATTTATTACCAATCAAACCAGAGTAAGGTAATGACAATATAAAACCAAATCTTACACCCCCTTCCCCCCACCTCTCCCTTCTTCCCGCGCACAACGTCACTCCCCATTTTCTCTCCCCGCTCCCGCCAGTGGCACAGGGGACAGGAACGGGGCTGGGCCAGTCCCTCACGCTGCCTCTGCCGCCCCTGCCCCTCAGGGGGAGGCTCCTCACACCCTGCCCCGCTCCCGCCTGGGGTCCCTCCCGCGGGACACAGTCCCCCGTGGGCTTCTCCAACGGGAGCCCTGCCCAGGGGCTGCAGCTCTTCACCGACTGCCCCGGCGTGGGGCCCTGCCCGGGCTGCAGGTGGGGATCTGCTCCCCCGCCACCCTCCATGGGCTGAGGGGCACAGCCTGCCTCACCGGGGGCTGCACCACGGGCTGGGGGGGAACCTCTGCTCCGGCGCCTGGGGCACCTCCTGCCTCCTGCGCTGGCCCGGCACTCGGCAGGGCTGTTCTCTCACACAGCCTCACTCCTCTCTCCAGCTGCAGTTGTGCGGGGCTTTTCCCCCCTTCTTAAATATGTTACCACAAAGGTGCTACCGCCGTCACTGACGGGCTTGGCCTTGGCCAGTGGTGGGTCCTGCCTGGAGCCGGCTGGCATTGGCTCCGTTGGACACAGGAGAAGCTTCCAGGATCTTCTCACAGAAGCCACCCCTGTAGCCCTTCCACTGCCAAAACCTTGCCACACTAACGCAATACAATCTCTTTCCATCTCATGCTAGGCCCTGCCTGGTGCAATGTTAGAGGTATCAGGATGATTTGAAAATTCAAGGGAGGCTGGTCTTTGAGGTAAAGCACTGCCAGCACAGGAGTTAGAACAAAGCTCATGTCAAACAGAGCGGTGCAAAGAAAGGTCAACAGTGTTTGGTACTGCGGGTTGTTTTTCACATTGCTTATCTCTGACCCAGTTCTTCCTCCCATGTTTGAAACTGGAGGTCCAGGGAAAAGATCAAGAGCATCACACTCCATGTGGCCAGTGCCACTGGTTGATCCAAGTTCAACAGCCAAAACAGATATTATGATTTAAATGAACCCTGTGCTTAGGAACAAATTACACCAGAAAATATATTACAGGCCCTGCTCTTGTATTTGATGAACTATATATCTATTGATTTAGAAATATATTTTTCTTTCTCATTGTCACTTAAATGTATGGGATCCTGACTGATTCATGAAGCAGTAGGTATTGTTTCTTTTAAGTCTGATGATAATTACTTTTATTTAATGAATAAGGTCCAGGTTCAATAAAAGACCCATCTGGCTTCATATAATAAATTGGTTTTATGGGGCTGCTGTGAAGCGGAAGCCAGAGAGAGTTTTTATTGAATCTAGGCCCAAACACCATATATCACAACTCTCATTTTCAGCTTATTTCATCTATTAATAAAACTCCATTTAATATCCTTGGATATTTTTCAAAAGGTTTGTCCTTTATCCTCTTTGTCGTAATTAGCACGGAGGGTAATTAGTTTTTACATAGGCGTTCTCCTTCATCTAGATACAAGTCATCTAAATTATTTTCATTTGCTTATGGAAATGAGAACACCACGTTTTTATTTCTCCTTCAATTGCTCCCTGGTGATTACCTTAATTGGAATTACTATTTCTATACCACTGTTGCAGAATTTAACTCTTCAGCGACTGTCACGATGGACAACGAGCTCAGAGCCTTCGGTGGATGGCAAATGAACTGGCACTGCATGGACCTAAAGCCTCCAGCTGCCATGTCAAATACCCATGACAAGATGCTGAATGCCATGGGACCCCCGCAGGTGGCCAGGGGTGTCACTGGGGAGGAAGCACAGCTCTGCACACTTGCACACTGCCATGGGGGAGGCGGCCAGGGGTAACTTCTATGCTACCATTCCCGGACTGGTGTCCCATTGCTGGCTCATCCTTCTGGCTCCACAATGGGAAATCATGAGCCTTGAGCGACAACGACTGCTCTGCCTGCCACAAATCCATTACCATAGTAACTGAAATCTGCATGCCCCAGCTCACAGCCTGCATCTGTAAGCACAAGCAAGAGCAGACGAGGTGGAGCAGTAATGATTCACCTAGCAAAGGCTCACCTCCACCACGGAGCTTACTTTTTCATTCAAAGGACTTTCGAGGGATGTGTGCGTGTTGCTGCTAAAATGCTCTCTCTTTGTTTGCTCAGGAAAATTTAAAAATATATACACATATACCTGCAACTAGTAGATTTTTATATAGTTTTACGTGCCATATAGATATATAGAACTCTCTGTTTGCATCTAGTAAATATTTATTTTATAAAATGTCTTTTATTTGGGACAATATTGGTATGAAAATTTAAATTAATATAAATTAACATAAATGTAACATTGAATTATAAAATGCAATAACAAAGTAATTACAGATTATTAATAATGTATTTACTTATTTAAAAGAATATTTAAATTTTTATTCCAGTTTCTGAATCAAATGGGATAAAAAGCATTCAGACTCCAAATTTATTCGTCTCTCCTTCTTTTGATATGAAATGAATATTTCTGTTTCATGAAAAATTATGTACAGAATTTTCAGATTTCATTAATATTTTTATTTCGTTATGACTGTTTTTAATCCATTACTAATATTTCAGGGACACTAACTCCTCAGACTGTTGTCAGTGTAGTTTTGCTGCTGCCTTGGCTTAAACTTCACAGTATTCTGCAAACTGCTTTGAGACTCTCCAAGAGGCTGGGAAGATGTGTGGAATACAGGGAAGATGAAATAAAAAATATTAAATAATTTAGAAAATATTTTTCTATTTTTTGAAAGAATAATTAATTTCAAACAATATGAGCTACCATGTGTATGGGATATGTAATCTGTCACTTCAGAATAAATATTATTTAATCTTAAATGCTTCCAGGAGTGCTCTTACTGTGCAGCACATTGCCTAAGACTTAAAACTATCACATTTTGTTGCTTTTTTAATTCCTAGGCTCACATGTGATCTGTTAGGGCTTTTAAAAGACCTGAAAGCTTATTCCATGAATTTTGATTAATTACAAAGAAGCAAGTAACTTTCTGTTCCAGCTGAATAACGCAGACAATAAAACGTTACTGACTACGTTTAATACCTATTTGACATCTTTATGTCATAGGCTCAGTAGCATCTTTTCTTTAATATTAAGGTCATTAGAAACACATAGCTTGACCATTCTCACATCAAGAAACACACTTTCAAAGTTAATGTAGTAAAACTGGGAGTGCAAGAAAAAAAAAGGACCCATAAAAATTAAGCACAAAATTAAAAACCTGGGCAAGCACATTTATTTAGAAATCAGCTCTGCGTGTGTGCCCAAGGACATACCTAAGAAAGGAAAAGACTTTCCAGCTGACGGCTGCTATGGGTCAAAACTAGCTGTGAACCATCTGCAACCATACATATATGTCCAGCAAAGAGAAACCAAGCCATAAATAACTGATTCCTATAAACTTTGTTGCTGAGAAAGCAGGAAAGCCCCAGATTTCAAGTATAACACTGTGGGTGGATAAACACTTGTAAGCAGGTGCAAATTCAATAAGGAAGCGCCACAGAGATACAAAAACGTGGAATAAGGGATAACAGCTCAGTCACCTCTCAGAGCCAAACTTCACTTTGCAGACTTCTCTGCTTATCATTTAAAACAAACAAAATCAAAGAATCTTCCAAAACCTACCGTGGGTATCAAATATTTAAGCTGTGTAATCACCAGAATATCCTCCTCTGGATTCCTGCACATTGCTTCAAGGATCAATTAAAAACACAACATCTTCCTTCCAGTCCTGCAGGTTTCACCTTCTCAGCCACTGGGACTCAGGGGTTACCAGCTGCCAAAAGCACAGCCAAACACTGAATGAGATACCAAGGGCCAGAAAAAGTCAAGAGGGGGAGGAAGATGAAAGAAATCTGTTTGCTGCAATTACTCGTACAAGTAAAGCACTTGAATGTTCATGTTCAGAACCAGAATAGCTAGTGACATTGCCGACAATGGCATGGTGCAGTAAGAACCGAGGAAGGAAGATACACAGGGCTGAGGGTGCTTCACTCCCTGTATGCTTGGGTAGGAATGGGTGCACTTGGTGAGATGGTGTGGAAGGAGGAGTTCAACTGAAAACAGCCCCTGCCCTGTGATGAGACCATTTTTTTCCATCCCATCCCTGGTTTTGCCACAGGCATTGAAATGGAGAAGCAGAGACTGGGGAAGAGAAGCCAGCTGATAATTAAGTAGGAGTGTCCTTTGTACTACATTCCTTGGGCAAATGAACTTTGCATGAGACAAGGCTTTGGTAACATGATACCACAGAAAATACTTTAAAAGTAAGAGATGAAATAAGGATCAGCAGCTAGGATAGGGTTTACATTGGAAAGGAGGAATTAATTTTGGACATAACACTATGGGTTTGGAATTTTAAGAGGAGGTTAACCTGGAGAAATGGGAAGTCATGGAGGTTGGAGAAAGAAACAGATCTGAAATGGCATCATTAGTGTCAGGGGATTCCCCACAATGAGGAGTTCACACAGGGGTGCTTGTTGGAGGCAGTTTGAAGTAGTTATTGTTTGGAGGGCACCTGGGCTGGATATCCCTCAGAGTTCTTATCTGAGATGTCCCAGCCATTTGCATATAAAATTCAAAAATTCTGGTCTAACAGTTTCTATCATAGAAATAATGTCATAAAAGCACATGTGAGAGTTCTCACTGCTTAAGTGCAGGTGCCAGTGGCGACTGGAGGACTAATCTCCAGTTCTGTCATGTAGCTAATGGAGATGGAGTTGTCCTGAGGGATTCAGCAGAAACCCACCACAGATGCTCTGATTTGCCTCTTCAAGTGCCTCTTTTGCTACAGAGGGAAGCTGAATGAGTAGCACAGAGTAGCTACCTATCTTTTAGGTAGCTAATGTAGGTAAGGCAAAGCAGACTTAAGCAAATATCTCAAGACTGAGTGTTAAGAACTTCCTACATGATATTAATGCCACCTTCACCTCTGTCTTCAACACCGCTGATGGGCCCTGGGATCCCCGGAGCCCTGTGTTGGAAGACCATAACTGGAGGGATGATAAACTCCTAGCCAACTCTGAACTTGTTCAAGACTTGCTGCTCCATCTGGATGCACATAAATCCATGGGGCCCAATGGGATTCATCCCAGGGAATTGAAAGAGCTGGCCGATGTCATCACAGAACCTCTCTCCATTATTTTTCAGCCGTCTTGGGAGTTTAGAGAGGTCCCAGGCAACTGGAAGCTGGCAAATGTCCCAGTTTTCAAGAAGGGTAAAAAGGAAGGCCCTGGTAATTACAGGCCTGTGGGTCTCACTTCAGTGCCTGGTGAAATTATGGAGAAGGTTACCCTGGGAGTTATTGAAAAACACTTGGGACACAACTCAGTCATTGGTGAGAGTCAGCATGTATTCAGGAGGGAAAAGTCCCGCTTAACTAAATTTCCTTTTATGACAAGGTCACCCATCTAGTTGACTAAGGGAAGCTGGTAGATGTGATGTTTTGGGATTTTAGCAAAGCTTTTGATACTGTTTCTCACAGTATCCTTCTGGATAAACTGTCCATCACATAGCTAGACACATCCATAATACATTGGGGGAACATTGGCTGATAGATCAGGCTCAAAGGGTTAGAGTAGTTTGATTTATATAAGGCTGGTGGCCAGTCACCAGTGGGGTGCCCCAGGGCAGAATTTTAGGGCCAGTTCTCTTTAGTATTCTTATAAATTATCTGTATGCAGGACTCAAATGTATATTAAGTGAGTTTGCCCATGACACAGCTGTGGACTCCCTCGAGGGTGGAGGCCTTACAGAGAAATCTGGATAGACTAGAGAGCCGGGCGATCCCCAACCATATGGAATTTAACATGACCAAGTGCCAGACACTTGGGACAGAGTAATCCTGGTTATACATACAGAGTAAGGGACAAGAGGCTGCAGGGCGGTCCCGCAGAAAGAGATCTGGGTGTTTGGGTTGATGGCAAGTTGAATATGAGTCAACAGTGTGTCCTGGCAGACAAAAGGGCCAACCATGTCCTGGGGTGCATCGAGCACAACACAGCTAGCTGGTCAAGGGAGGTGATTGTCCCACCCTACACTGCACTGGTGCAGCCTCACCTCAAGTACTGTGTGCAGTTCTGGGCACCTCAGTATAAGAAGGATGTCAAGCTATTCGAGTGTGTCCAGAGGAGGGCAACCAAGATTCTGAAAGGCCTTAAGGGCAAGACTATGAGGAGAGGCTGAGGTGACTTGGTTTGTTCAACCTGGAGAAGGCTGAGGTGCCCTCATTGCTATACACAGCTTCTTCCAAGGGGGGCAGCGGAGCAGGAGGTGCTGATCTCCTCTGCCTGGTGACCAGAGATAGGGCACAAGGAAATGGAACGAAGCTGTGTCAGGGGAAGTTCAGACTGGACATTAGGAAAAGGTTCTTCAGTGAGAGGGTGAGCTTGCTACCTACTGCACCTGCCTCAAGTCAGACAATCTGAATGATTGGTACTGTCAGCAATGTCGGACAGCAATGGATCATCCTTTGTCAAACATGTCATGTCTTAAACTCATGGGTTACTTCATAACTTTATCTTCAGGTAATTTACTTTCTGATACTCCTAAAATGTCACAAGTTATTTCAATACATGACAAAATCTATCTTACCCAAAGCCAATCAAACTTCCACTAGTTCCATTTATCTTCATGGAACCCCCTTCACACAGGTGCATCTCTGCACACTCCATAACAAAAATCACTTTCTGTGGCAGTACCTACTAATGAATCTTACTTAATTGCTGACAGCAGGATGAGCAACATCAGTTTCTTCTATGAAGCCATGTCCAGCTGTTGCTCATTCTTCATAGTTGTGAAAGTAAACAGCAAGCACAGCAGCGACAATGACCTGGCACATCAAGTCTAAGCTGATGTTCCAGTTAATTTTCCTGATGCAGCTAATCTGGTATTTTCTTGCTCATGACTAAAACCCTGTTGTTCCCTAGATTCTTGTATGCTAGTCTCACTGTGTCAGGGATGCTGTAGATGGCCAGTGCTAAGGCAAGGGGGTACTGTGTAGTTTCTGGGGGACAGAACATAGATGACATGAACAGCTGGATATGAAACCTTTAAGGCTCACCTCCCCTCCCAGCCTGTTGCTCCATACACCTAGCAAAAATACATATATTTATTCATAGCAAGAATACAATTGATTGCTGCTGTGCAGGGTGAGTCTGTCAGAAAAAAAAAAAAAAAAAAAGAAAAGAAAAAAAGAAAAAAAGAAAAAAAAAGAGGCGTACTTGAGTAAATCTAATGTGAAATGTATACATTGTAATACATGAAAAGGTTTGAGTTACCCTGTAATACAATAGTAACGTCCATGGCCTTTTAAAGATGATCTTGTTCATTCTTCCTTCCTTTGCCAGTTCAGTTATTTATCCCTCTGAACCAGCATTTTAATTTCTTGTGGTCTTCCCTTTTGCCTTTACACAATTCTATTCCCAGTTCTTCCTGTTAACTTCAGTAATTACTGTTCCCACTGCCTCAGTTTTCTGCCATATAGAATGTGGATTTTCCATAGATAGATGAAAATATTAAAAAAACTGGGAATACATTTCTTGCTCGCACTGCAAGGAAATGCCAGTACGGCCATGCAATATTTAGAAATATTGAAAGAAAATCACTAAGAAGATTTTTCAGCCAATTGTTTCAATATTCTGAAGTAGTCTTCTCTCCTTCTTCTTAACCTTTTCTAATATATAACTATATATAAAATAAACATATTTATTTATAATTTGCCTCTGCCAGAACACGACATTTCAGTATTTTGTCATTAAAACTTTGAGCAACCAATACATCCAATTAGCATTTTTATTTCCTCACATCAGCATTTTCTAATAGATGTTATTGGCCGGTTCTAGTTATGTTTATTATTCCCCCGTTGGAGTGTGGTCAATACCAACAGTCATTTATCTTCTTTTAGTAACTGACTGGAACCTGAACGCCAGGTGTGAAGCCTGACATGCCATGACCCACCAGGTGAAGGTGGAAAACATGGACGTTCTGTAATTTTCCAGGCCAAATCAAACCTCTCAGAAGTTTTCTGCTCTACTTGGGGCAGATGACAAAGGTTCCGAACAAACCTTATTTCCCTCAGCTGTTTGTTTACTTAATTGCTGTTGAGTCAGCTTTGTTTAAAATAAGATCTTGCCATCAGAGAGCGGGAGGCAGAGATGATACCCGCAGATTTGCTTTGTTTCAAGGCTTGCATGGCTGTGTCTCATACTGACTTTAGATGAATTAGGAAAATGTTTGGCTCTGAAAAGCCTTTTGTGGCTTGGGTCATGAAGAAGCAGTAGCTGCTGCTACTGGGGGGGGGGGGGGGGGGGGGGGAAGGGGAGGAGGAAAAAAAGACAACAAAAGGGGGAAAAAATCCCGAACTCGGAGGGTTTGGACTTCCTGACAGCAACGAGATTTTTCCTTAGGCGCTGTTTTCCGAACCGATTCTTCTCGGCCCGGCCGGCGACGCGCAGCGGCGGGGTCCGGCCGCGCCCTCCCGCAGCACCGGCAGCCGCAGCCGCTCACCAGCAGGTGGCGCTCGCGGCCCACGCGCCGCCGGCGGGCGCTGCCGGGGGGGTGCGGGCGGCCGGGGCAGCCGTGCCCGCTCGCAGGGCGCTGCCCGCGGGGCCGCTGCTCTCGGTGCGGCTGTTGGAGCCTCGGCTCTGCGGGCGGGAGAAGGGACACGCCAACAGCCCTCAGGTCTGCCAGAAATTCCTACTAGGAGCGGCAGGGAGACGGTGCCCTTTGCATTTGCTGTGCACGGGACAGAAAGGGACGGGCTCAGACCGACATAAAGGACATATTTATGTTAGACAATAGGTAACAGGCTGTGACTAAGGGCGCGCAGCGCTGGCAGCGATTGCATAGGGTGGCTCTGGAGTGCACACCACCCCGGTTCTCAGGAACGAGCGAGATGGGTTTAAGATGAAGAGCATCCAAGGGCCACAGGACCGACCCCTCAGAGTCCCTTCTAGGGTTGTTTTCTAGTCAGGTGAGATAAAAAGGCTGTACTCAGGTACCTGAGCAGCACCTTGCCCAAAGGTACAGGCTGCACAAAGTCAGATAAAATTGTCTGTAAACACGTGGTGACTGAGCTCTTCCGATCCCAACAAGCCACTTGAAAGCTGACTGAGTGGGGTACACCCCGCCCCTTTGGACTGCATCCCTTAGATCTGACGTTCAAAGGAGAGATCAGGGATGAGGAAGCATCACCTTCCTCCTCCTTTACAGAACAGTTACCTTTCCCTTGGGGGACATTTCTTTTTAATATTTGAAAAGACGCTTGCCTGGTTGGCTTGGTTTGTTTCTTCAAGCCCTTCAAGCTTGGAAACAGACTTTGTTGTGTATGTGTGTAGCGGTTTCCCACGCTGTGGGCCATAAGGATAAAACTCACACTTGAATTAAAAAAGAAAAGAATCGTATTTCATGAACAATGTATTCTAACATTCCTACATATCACATATGTGAACGTATTTCATAGAATAACAAACATGGAAATAGTAAAATCATTTTCTGAGATGGATGAGGTAAACATATCTTCGTTGTTCTAGACGAACATGATGTTTCTGGATTGGATAGAAATTCAGGACTACTTATTTTTGACCTTATTTTACAAGGGGGTGTGTGTGTGTGTGTATCCTCTTGAAACGTGGCAGAGCCCTTCAAATTGAGATCCTCGCTAGCTTTTTCACACTCTTGGTACCTTTTGTTAAGTAATAGCCTAAATTTGCTTTCAGCAGAGAGTCTTCTCTCTTTTAGCACAGTGACCTTTCAGTGTGTGGGTCTTCCTCATGCAGAAACTTCCAGTTCCTGTGATACCCTTCTCTGTGTCACTGCTCTGTGGTACATGAAATTGCTGCCACACACACGCAGGAATGAACCTGCTGTTGAGTATTTCTGTTTGGGACCATCTTCTCTTTTGAAATGACTGAACAGGAATGAGACCAAATGTTATAATGTGAAGCTGCAAGAAGCAAAATAATGCCTAATTTAAGGCACTGGGAATGCTGGTACTTGAAAATGCCTTCAAGATATTAACTAATTCACAGCAAAGTACGTGACACAGTAGGGACTGTGATTTACAAGTTGTAAGCCCAAGGCTACCTGGATTAAAACAGTCACTCCAGGCTCTATGTGCTCTGGTTACACTATGTAGAGCTACAGTGAGTACTAGAAATCGTGCCTGTATCTGTCCACCTTTCATCTCTGCTGTCATTTTGGGAGTATGTCAGACTCTCCATGGTGAAGGGGAACAATCTCTGTTCCTCTTCATCATTTCTTTCCGTATGAGCATATGTATGCAAGGAAGCACAAGGTAGAACTGTCTCCTATTGAAGATGCCATGTCTCATACTATGTTTCAGTTTTACACATTGATTTGCTTGTGTATCTCTAATTTCACCTGCATAAACTGATCACTGTTATAGCTTACTAGACTAGGAATCAGCTCCAGGTTGACTGGAAAGCCGTAATAAATAAATTAAAAAAAAAAAAAAAAAAAAGAGAGAGAGAAGAGCATTTGCTTTTATTATGAATAATAAATCTTCCATTAAAATTCCTCCTCTCTCTCTCAGTTCTCTTCTGGATTGATTAACCATGTCACCCACATAGATTGCTGATATCTTGTCTCTGATGTCTGAAGCGGGAGGAAATGGAATTGAGCAGTCCCAGGGAAGCACTTCACTACAGTAAAGTGGCAGATTACACCATCAGGAGATTTTCCCCATCAGATGCTATAACTAGCCATCTTGAAAATGGTTAATAAAAAGACTTGACAAGAAATCCACATTAGTATTTAGATTTCAGAGAAGCAAACACATTTGCATGTATGTCTACAGGTTTTGGTCTTAATTCTGAAGTTCCCACATTCTGGTACAGCCTCCCTCACTAGCACTCCTGCATCTTTTCAGAAATTTGTCTCTCTCACCTTTCTTAAGAATAGTCATTCTGATTATCACACAGATAAAACTATAACAATTTTATAAGCAGCATACCAGTTACGATCTTTAAATATGCAAAAGTTACCCATATCCATCACTGAATCAGTTTGCAAGGAGATGTAACATATTTTATTAGACCAGATGGTGCAATTAAGGAAAAAGAGAAGCCTGGATACAATGTAAAAATTGAACTTCTCCCATTTGGAGTAATAAATGCATTAGTTTAACTTTTCAAATTATGTTGATCTTTAAATGCATTTTTTCTTCAAATTCTGGAGAATTAAGATTGTCAAAACTGACATTAAATTTCTGATTTTAGTGAAAAGAAATGTGTCAGCTGACCAGAACAAAATACTTTTATTCATTGAAATTTTTCTTAATTTGCCATTTTTATTCCATTTTTGAAAGAAAAATTATAAGCCCCAGTAACTCAGTTCCTGTACAGCTCTACCTATGCCAATTGAACAACAGCAGGCAATTTATAGACATAACCCACTAAAACTGAAAGGAAGCTGATTCTGCTTATGTGTCTTAAACACTAAGTTCTGTTACAGTTTACCTTGAGACAGAGTTAAAGCAATGGGTTGTTGTTGCTTTTTAATTAAAGCAGTGACAATTAAAGCAAAGAATCAGTAAGAGAATGAACACTTGGCAAACAGATTTTCAAACCTGTTTGTTGCAGAAGGGCAGGGGAGGCTGCAGAGGAGAAGACAATAACAGTATTAATAAAATAATAAGCTGTGTCCTGAAATGGAAAAGGTGAATCACTTTTGTTGTCAGACAGCAAAGTGATAAGCATAAACAAGACATTCAATAGCACCAAACTTCTCTGAAAAGTTTGAAAAGATCTGAAAATTGATGGTGCTCTAAGATTCAGGCAATATGAAACTGAGAATATTAAAAACAAACAAGAATAGAAGGTGGAGGAGTTTCAGCTGACATTTTCAGAAATGCATTTAGTACAGGGAAAAGTCCCTTTGGACTAGAAAGTAACTAACATAACCTTTTATAAAAAGAGTCAAGGGATCTGACAGGAAAATACAGAGCAGTCACATTCACAATCTACTTTCAAAGATCAAAAGGAAGAATAGTTAAAATAGCCAGACTTCTCTTGCCTTCAAATGCATCCTTTGTTAAGACTTCTTTGAAGATCCCTCTGACAGCTACTCAAGAGAGATGCATCCCTTAGCTAAGATGTCCTAGAGCACTTGATAACGCAGCCCACCAGCAACAAATGTCTAACGTGAAGAAAGAAGCATCAACAGATAAGGCAGAAAGTGGAACAATGGGATAAGAATAACAGGTTGTCATAAACAAATCCTTTGCCTGCTGAAAAGAATGTCTGCATACCTTAGAGATCAGCGTTAGAGCTGGCTCATTGCTTTGTCAACAAGTCAAGAGAAAAAAACCAAAACCTTGAAATGGTTTGTGTGTCTTGTACAGTAGCAGAAGAAAATGCACATTAAGCCTGAAAAAAATAAAGCATGTTAACACTGATTTGCTTTCTAACATACCTGTCCTGGAAATGGTATGAGAAGCGTATTCCACCTTCTACTGCCAGATAAATTACAAATAAACCCTAGTGATCTCAGACAAAACAGCACAAATGTTTGTAGATGTCTCTTCAGAACTCAGCTAAGGGAGGTAGTTTGTGGTTTTCTATTTTTAGGGACAGATCCTCAGCTGATGTAAACTGGCACAGGTCTCCTAAAGTTAAGATGCCAAAAGTTAAAACTAAGCACATAGTTAAGACCTTATTCTGAAATACAAGAGCAGTTCGCACTATGCAAAGGTTTGAACAGGAGATCTGTTGAAGACTCAGCTGTTAAATCCAGCTCTCTGGAGCTGCAGTCTAAAGACTTTACCCGCAGTCACCATGAAGGATGTTTTTAAAGCCATTGGTGTTAAATCTTTGCTGCTTTCATGGAGCCTTACATGACTCGGCTCCTTCTCACGTGTTATTTGCCCCTACTCCTGCATGCGTCTGCTAATCTTTTATACATCACAGCAATCTAAACAACAAGTGGCTCTGTGTAGGGACTTCATCTCATTTGTTAGTAAAGTGCCACATATACTTTTAGTACTATATAAATAATAAGGCTAACAAGGTTGACTCTATGTATAGGAACTTAAAAGTCAGATGATCTTAACATCAATCTGCCACTTTATTAGCAGCCAGCGAAGCTTGCAGATTCCTGGCCTAACGTGCACACGCCAGCCAGTTTCAGTTGGCAGCTTAGCTGCAGGTGACAAAACATCTTTTCTGACTTGCATAAAAATACGTGTGGAAGCAAAGAAAACCCCAAGAAAATAATATCCACTAGAAAGAAAAATGATACAGGTTGACAAAGAGATTTAGAAACTGGGGGAGGGGGGATGTATAAAACCCGTGATGATTCAAAAGTGCAGAAAGATGTTGGATTCAATGATGCTGATGGTGATAGATTGGGCATTTGGCAATATGCATCTCTTGTCATTCCAAGCTGCTTGTCTGAATTCCTGTTCCCTTTGCTTTGTCTCTTTCATCTGAAATAATCTGTCAATACAAGGAGCATGGGAATGGAAACTGAATCCCTTACCTAACCAGGACTGAAAGTGCACTGCTGGGAGAGGAAAGGGGCAGGAGATGCAAGGGGTGTGCGGGATTTTGCCAGGTGCATCTGTTAAATAATGCAAACATGTTAAACAACACAAACTGTGTCCTTTGTTTAGCACCAGATGAACTAAACTCAGAGATCATGTTTCAGACTTCAAAAGCCGTCAGAATAAGGCCAGAACTCTCTGAGTTGGCTCAGCTTTTAGATTTACTGGATTTGAGGATCTCCAACCACTTTTGTATGGCATACAAAAAGCTGGTACATTTAGAGAGGAGCACCTGGCACCTCCTGAAAGAGATTTGAGGCTGGGTGTGTTGTAAGTGAATCAAACGATATCATCAGTCCCCTTAAGATATCCTTGAGACAGATTAAGCATTTTATGGGATGAGATGGGGAAAAGTGAAACAAAGGCTGGACATGTCCCCACACTGAATGAGGTAATTCAGGTCACTAGTCTCTGCATCTCATCTACACTAGATGGTTGTATTGAGGCAGCTTTGTTGGCATACTGCTTTCCTCTTGTATGCATGTGGACTCTAGTGTGAATTCCACTGTCTCCTTGATCACCTATCAGAAAATACTAGCTTTTTGGTCACAGTAATGTAGAATTACCTACACACCCTCCTCTTCTTATGCTGCAAGAAATGTGAAGGACCTACCGTGGCTGTGAAGACCACAGTGGGCAGCTCGATGTGAAGTCCCCATTCCCGTGATAAGCTGCAGAGTTTAAAAGAACTGCTAGTGACACACCGTAAAGGGAATGTTGCATTTAAGGACCCTCACTGGACTGAACCAGAGTACTCATGCACATATCTGTATCATGCATAGGGACTGTCAGATTTTTTCTACAAGGAAATATCTGCAGTACAAGTTGTTTCACAGAAAACAAAACCAAATCTAAGTATATAGCAGGGCAGACAGTGCTAGAAAACAAATACAATTATATCAATGAAACTGCTCCTATATAAAAATCAAATCTTACTCAGATATGAATCCTGTTAACTTCAGCTGATGCAGGAGTATAAGGTTTTTTCAGATTAAAGAAGGTTGCTGTAGACATTTCTGTAAACAGGTTCTATTTTGTCACAAATGAACTTAACATGGTTTGACAATTCTTCTCATTTTCTTACTCTTTTACTGACATTTTATTTTTTGACATCTCTACTCTCCACTCCCTTGCCTGCAATTTGTCCTGAGAACAGAGACTAAGTAGCAAAGTGCCATTCTTCCTTTGGTATGATGGCCTTTCACCTTTGTGATCCTTTGGAGGACACCAAGTCTTGTGTTTAAATCACAAATCCGCTTTGGAGGAGGTCTTCCTTTCTGGGTGGCTTCATCAGTCAGACCCCCAAAGTTACTGTTTCTCACTTTATTATTATTTTAAATGATACTCCCTCATCTGTCATTGTCATACAGCACAGTAGGTCATCTTTGCAAGATGAGTGGGACAGTTTGTTTTGTCACATTCAGCTCTCTCCCGCAATTAGAACCTGCTTGTCTGCTAACTAATCACATTTCATCTGCCTCACAGCCACATTTTCACCTCTTCACTTTCCATACAGCCTTCAGATTAATTTCAGATCTATGAAATGGATATGATTTCTCAGGAATAATCTCAGATCTACACTGATGACCCTCAGTTTTGGCTCACCAGGAAGTTTCCTTTCTTCCATCCTTCTTTGCCACCAGTCATTCATCTTTAACAATAAAGAACAGCATTGCACTCAAGACACTGAATTCTGGACACCTGCTCCCAATTTTTAACTATGCCGCAGACTTCACCACGAGGTTTGCCACTGTCACTGGGAATCCGTCTTGCCTTCCCTGACTCAGCTGTCCAGTCTAAGCTGTTCTCTACAGCCGAGAGAGAGGCATCCCCAGCAGTTCTGGGAACATCATTCTCTGTAGGTATCTTTTACTCTCCTTTGACTAACGGGAAAGTCTGGACAACAGGGTTAGTCTCCACACCATAGCTTTCAGATGACCAATATTTACAAGAAAATTCTATCACTACCTACTCTCCATCCTAGGTCTCTAATATGGTAATAACAATCACAACCTTCTTCCATCTGCTACCAGTATATAAAATGTTATAACACTCATATTCTGTGTTTGAAGAGTAGCCAGTTAGATACAAGAGGGACTACATGTGCCTCCATGGCTGAAAGGTTGCAGCACCACTCCAGCCGCTGTTAAACATCAGGCCAAACAGAGGAAGACACAACCATCCTCCAAGGGCAGGTGGAGAGCTCTGCCAGCAGAAGACCATATCCATCCAGCTTTCTTCTGTTAGCTGGTAGGAAGATTACTTAAGAATGATTTTCAATATCCTTTCAGTTTGGCCTATATTCAGCTTATACTCTGCAAATACTTCATATTTGATGAATTTGTTAGTACCACAGTATAGATTCAGCATTCAAATACATTCAGTTGTTTGGCCTGCTATGTTCAGCTGTCGCTCTGATCATTTTCACCTTCCAACCTCGTACTTCCTCATCTTGACATATTAAGATTTTGAGCAGAAGAAAACCACAAAGCTCTGAATGTTCAGAGGCATCTGGAATTGAGTTTGTTGATTCCAAGGATTATGAAAACTAAGGTTAAATATGAAATTCACATCCACACCAAGTATCTGGTTGAGAATACCCAGATTTCAGAAACACCCATATAACACATTATTAAGTTAGTCAAGTGTTAGTTCCTAGGAACAGATCCAAAATGGTTTGGATTTATCCACCATAGCTTAGAACTCCTCACTAGGTTTTGGTTCTCCCTTGGAATCAGATGGTAAGGAAGAAGGTACTCTGGTGCAAATCTTGTGACCTGTTAATATTCCAAGGACCAGAAGCCCCAGGCAGCTCAGCCTGAGCTGATCTCCATCCTTGATCCAGTGTTGAGAAGACTTACAAATCCAGAAGCAGCAATTATCACTATAACGAAGTTTATGGCATCAGGAACAACATAATGAGGAGAGGCTGCTTCACTCACTTTTCGCCAGGAAGCCAATCTGTTCCTGGCTCTCACACTCATATGAAGGCTGTGTTCAAATTTAGGTCTTGCCTTATATGGTATATCTGTGCCTAAGGAACATTTCGTCTGAAGTTATTTTCTACTTTTCCTTTCTCCTTTAGCTAAGGAACACTTCAGTTAAGTTCATTCTGAAAATGTTCTGCTCGTTATAAACACACCTGCATACGCTGGCATCTTCTCGTGGCATACATATCAGTGCACGGAACATTACCAGCAGTAACACAATTCCTATAGATCAATTATACTGCTGACATTTACTAAATAACCAACCGACAAGATAAGACATGAGCTGCTATCGTTCTCCTGGTGTGAAGACAGATGGGCAAACAGTCTTGTTCAGACAATTCTCAGAATTTTAGTCAAGCAGTTAAAATACATACGGGGTCAGAAAGAATTATTTTCTTCATCTACATTTTTAATATTATGGTTCACAACACAAAGATGACTGGGTAGATGTATACGTTTCATATGGATACACAGTTACATACAAACAGATACAGGTATACATACACGTGCACATTTAACATGCAATACAGAATATATAATGTCAGCTTATAGGGTTCATATATTTAAACATACTCTCCTAAATGTAGATTTGTGTATTGGACATATTATTAAGATGTGACATTCTGCTGCATATAACTAATTTTAAATTTATTTACATTGTCTGTTTCTTCAATTTTTCAGAAATCACTTATGTGCTGAATGACTTTCTAACATCCCTTGTTTAGAAGGGTCAATACTAATCCGATTTTTGTGTCAACTTTACACACAAAGCACAGCAACTTCAATAATAAAATTAGTTGCTATTTTGACAGCTCTCCAAAGTGTGATGTTGGCCTGAGTTTGGAATGTCAATAAACTCAAAGCTAAGCACATGCTTAAGTACTTCCCTGGATCAGAGCCAATAAAACCAACTGAGATGAGGGATTCATTAAAGGTAGACTTACAAATCATTAGCATGGGAACGGTCACTGAACCTTTTTAAGTAGATTAAGTAAAGAGTCTGGATACAAACAAAGAGAACGGAAGAGACACTAATAACTGTCTCTGTTGGACATGGCAGCGAGCTGCAGTCAGGAGAAGGATCTGCCAAAAGCATCCCAGGAAGAACCTGACTCTGTTCCCTTGGACCATGTGTAAAAGACTGCTGCAGCTTTCCACTGACCTTAATATGGCCCTAAACAACAGGGAAAGGTGCCAAGCCAGGAGATTCAGGTGCAGTCCTGGGTATTGGAGACTGCATATGGGTTTGCATCCATCATTTATGTCCATAATAAGGGACTGCAAAACATTTGCATGTTGATGGAAACAGGGTTTGGAGTTTCCTCAAAAAACAAAAACATGCTGCGGATGTGCAGCTGGAGTGATGCAACAGTATCACCTATTAATCAATATAAAGGATTTTGTATATGCACAGTTTAAAAATATCAGCATGTTCTCTAAGGTGGTTTAACAGATTTAAACCTCTGTTTGTATGCAGCAGTATTTCAGTGTTTTCAGTACAATAGTTGCTAACACTGCCCTTAGCCTGAATTCCTGCTTCGTGCTTAAGAGTTCCCATGTCCTTCCTGTTGTAAATTTACTGCGCCACTGAAAAATCCAAAGTTGGATGAAGGATATGTAGATTAAAAACCGGTGAAAACGGCAAAACGGATGAACTAAACTGTGCTCTTCCCATAAGATCTGTGCTGTTCATATACAACACAGGTTCTTGATACTTAAATTCTAATGCTCAAGACTGAGGCACAGCAAACTACAGACTCCTAATATATTTACTCTAGAAGGATGAAAGATTGCTGGTCCCTCTGGGATTATGAGTCTGAGAAGCACTGTTATTTCAGACCTGATGTTTAGGCCATTAATGATTCAATACAGCCCTTTCCTTTACTTCAGTAGCTGTAGTCCTGTCCCTAATGTAATTTTTTCCCATTTAGCCTGCGGATTTGATGGGAATAACATCTGAAATATACAACTTGGGCTGGTATTAATTAATTTAGCCAATATATTACAACTTTTAAACCCTATTGGCCATGGAAGGCTGAACTATAGGGTTAATTCATTCTGCAGAATTTTAACCATAAACAAAAATATTTAAATTAGAGACTTTTCTCTATCATACTTAATTAGGATCTCACCAGTCCCAGCAGAAGCCACAATTCTCCCACAAAACTTGTGTTAGCTAGATCATACAGGAAGAATGTGCTCTCCGTCCAGGTTTCAAATAGTTATTCCAGAAAAGATATGCGTATTGCAAATGGCCCTTTATTTACTGAGAACTGGACCAAGTTCATCAATCCCACATTCTGAAGTCTCCCAAATCAAGACTTAGATTCTGCAGTTCACATTTTTAATTTGTATGAATAATTTTTTTTTACATTTTGTCCTCACTAGTTTTCAGTCAGGATTGTCCATTAACAAAATACAGAATGGCACAGATCCTCAACTCACGTAATTTTGCCCTGCCACTTGATAGCTGGATCTTTGACATCAGTGGAACCATGACAACTTCCGTCGACCCCATACACGTTTTTATCCTCCTGTTACCCACTTTCCCAAAGACATGAATCACTAGATGCTGCCATTGCTGTCATATAGTGCCATATAGTCAAAAGGTGTCACTTAGAAAACTTCGTATTTCATGCTATCAGAGGATATGGATTTGAAAAACCAGTTCAACTTAAATGACAAATGATGAAACACTGACTTGACCTTTGCACTGTAGTTTTCTTCTTTTCATGCTTGAGGATAAGCTTTTAATTCTCCTCATGCCTGCAGCTATTACTCAGCAGATATCAGCTGCTGAAGGAGCTCTTCTCACGCCCTCTTAATACCGTGTTTGCTCTATCACTTTTGGCACTAATGGAAGGAGCATCACTAAATACATTTCCATCATCAAATATTAAGAAGAAAGATGGGATGGCAGTGTTGCATCTCTGGTGGGAAGATGTGCACAGGCTGACAGAACAAAAAGGAATATTTGAAAGACACGTATTTACTGGTCCAAGAGAAGGACCTTTCTATGGTGTGTGGAACACATGCTAGTAAATCATAATCTTTCTAAATCAGACTAAGAACTTATTTAACCTCAGCTGCAGAAGTAGCAACAGGGCGCAGATTTTATCTATAAGCACTCTTTCTAGATCCAGACTTTTGTTCTGTAAAGGCTGCAAAAAGGATTTCACAGATTTTTCTGAATTAAAAAAATATAATCCTTTTCTGTATTATTTATATATGCCTTTTTTCTGTACAGTAATTTGGCACCTGCACGTGAGAAATAAAGACATATGGGCCTGAAGATCCTCAGCTCAAGAAATGAGAGCTAAAGATAATACCTCCAGAAATTAAAAACAGAAAAAGAAGTTGACAATAAAGTACTGCTCTTTGCAGAGTATCTTCTGCTCTTTTAGGTGTACATTTCTTTCATATTCTCTGTTTTACAGTGACGCATGGATTATTGTTGTTACCAGCATCATACCAAGAGAGCACACCTGCTTTCATATCCGAGTCTTCCTTTTGTTGATAACAACGTGGATGGTATTTGCTAATGCTTTTTAAAGGAGTCTTTTAAAGGGTTAATACTGGTTAAAATAACACTTTTTAGAAGTCCCACTTCCTACCCCCAAAGCTACAATACTTGTCTCATGTGCCAACAATGCCCTTTTAGCATTAAAATGGAAGAGTTTTCAAATGTTTAGTTGAACAATAAATAATAAGCTTGAAGGGGCTCAGTTATCTTGCTTTGCTGGTTTTTTTTTTGCTTGAGCAATCAAACTGATTAGTCACCTTCTTTTCACACTGCCACTTTCTGGTCTGTTTCATTTCAGGTTTTTCCTCTTATTATTATCACAAAGCTATGTCACATGTCATTCAGATAGCGCTGGCCAGAAATTTTCCATCAAAACCTTTCATTTAATGAAAAGCTTCTATTCAGTTAAATGAAAACATCTGTAGCTACTCTGCACATTGTATATCAAAAGACGAGCACTTTCAAAAAGAAAACTGCCCCCTGCACATTTCAGGTGTAAAAAATCAATGAAAAGCAAACAAAAATCTTGTTCATCACTTTTTTTGAGTCACTAGAGATGAGGTGGAAGGAGGTGGGAATGAGGAGAATATGTTTTTTAACCAATTCTGTTTGGTATCACCACATGTGCAGTTCTCTCTGAATACTGAAAATATGTGGTGGAAACATCCTCATTGACTTTCAGCATAAAGTTTGGGTTTTTAAGACCTAAACTTACGGCCTTTTAAAATTACTTTTTAATGAGGTCTTTTAAAATCCAGTTCAAACCTTCCTGCACTACAGAAAGCAGGCAATTGCAGCTGAAGAGCCCCACAATGGTTGCTTTGAGCTCGAGAATGGAGGTACACCACGGTAACACACTGCTGCAACAGTCACAGTATTCAGTGATGGAGCCAAGGTGATTAGTCAGCACCTCCAGTGCAAATAAAACCAGTATCATGCCACCCAGTAATGCAGCAAGATTTCAGCTAGTTCTGCAGAGGAGCCGAAGACCCACTTGAAGGACTTGGTAAGTAAGGCTTTAGATGAACGAGAACTTGTACTTTGCTGGTTTTCTGTTTCTTTGAGAATTCACTGCATTGGCTTAAAACAGTTGCATTATCTCAGAATCCTTTGCTACGGTTTGTAGTAATTACGGTAATGTAATTTTGAAGTATTCTGCCTCTCTACCCTTACAATTTGTCTGCCTGCACCCTTGCTCTTCACATACCTGTAAAGACAGAGGCAGCCATGAGAGTTTTCTTAGGGTTGAGAGAGCTCCTCTGCTGTCCCTGTTAAAGCACCACCAACAGCAAGCCTATGGCAGCCCCTTTCAAAGGAACATCGTTGTACTTCTCATCTGTAACAGCCTGATACAGCAGCAGAGATTGATATTTGAGTTCTTTGTGGCTAACGTTCCTTTCTTCCTTTTGTTGTCATTGGTTTTTTTGCTACTAACTGTGGTCAAATCTCTAGTCACAGATGACTGGAAGTATACTTTTCCCATCTCAATCAGGAATTCTTCGACTTCTCCAAGCATTACCATGTTCAGAGACCGTTGTGCTGTCACACCACATCCGACAGTATGCTCACTCTGCTAATAAGCCTTTTTGAGTTGTAACCTCAGAACATGCTTAGATCTCAGATCACTAATTATCATCTTCACTCCAGGAAAAGCCTTGTTCCAGATACTGACAAACTTGTGAAACTGAAATAACACCAGACTTCTCACTCACTTCACACAGCTCATGAAGACAGCACTTGCTCATGCCACATTTCATGTTAAAAAAGCCCTTATAACAATTTAAAAAACCTAACTACTCCACCGAATTCCATTATCCTCTTAAAAATGACATGGCTTACAAGATTATGAGGTTTCTCCTTTAGTAGCTCTCTTTCTTTCCATCCCATTTGGGGGGATTTCAAAGACACTGGTCATAAGAACAAATTAAAAAATGCAGTTATTATGGAAGTTCTCACTGGTAAGACTGCATTGCAAAAAGTAGAGTAGGCTACCCTTGGTCAGCTAGCACTCTGCCACCAACAGTCTGGGAGTTAACATGAGGCAGAAACCATTTCCACTAGGCAGCATGTGTGTTGCTACCCTTTTTCAAAGTTTAGAAGAGTCAAATAGTATGCATGTGGGCTGTTCCACGCCAACTGGCCTTGCACCCGAAAAACAGCCTGATGAACATTTAATTTATTAGCACAGTTGCAGCCATACAAAGTCTACTGAACATCTGTTTCATACACAGCGTACCCTACAAGTTACAAAACACTTTCCAACGCTCCATAACAAAATCAGGATACACGATGTTTAAGAAATAAAGCCTAAAATCTAACGTGCAATTAGTGCAGATTAGGCAAGATGATGAATTTTGCCATCATCCAAGCCTGCACTAATGGGAATGTGGCCAGTAAAAATGACCAGATGTTGTATATAGATTCCAGGTTATAATGAGAACTATACTGCTTTGAGTAATTGTGATATACATCTAGAAGGTTATATATGAACAGGATGGAAAACTCTGGGGAAATAGAGGACATCCTCTATCCTGTAATGTATTGCTTATAATATTGCACAGAGGGAATGTGGCCAGAAGTTTTGCATAAATAATGTCAATGAGTCAATCTAGGAACCCCGCAATAATGCTTCAGCCTAGAGGGATGATTTGTGTTCAAACAGCTGCCTCCAGCTATGCTTCTTTCCTGTCTATTATTCCATTCCCTAGTTCACAGTCTTATATCATTGGGAAGACACAAGTGGCATTTGACTCGCGTCGAGAGATGATGGCTTTTGTGGACAGGATCTACACTATATATCTTTCATGCCCTTATAACTTTTCCTGCATTACCATCTATACTGCTGATGACTTTCATGGTAAATTAGGACACTACAAACTCCTTACCCAGAAACTATTAGGTCCCTTTTTAATCTATCTTCTTCTTTGCTGTGAAACATACAATCTCTGAATTGTAAACCATCCAGGGCAAGGACTGTTTTCCTCTGCATTCACACTGCAGAATGAGGTTATACTCTTGCCTGGAGTCTTCTGCTGCTACCATAATGTATCTGACACTACTAAAATATGTATGTCCAGTTTTGTTAAATCATTCTAAAGCTATCAACAAGAAAATAAGACGAGCAAAATGCACCTTGGGATGAATAGATTATGTGAATGAATGTCCAAATGAGGGAGTGAAGGAGGCAGAATGAGTCAATGAATAGCTACACGCATAGGGGAGATACTGACCAGAATGCAAAAAATTCCCAGGACCAGATCTGTAGCACCAGAAGGGCTGATCTTACCACCTTGCTGATACCTGTTTTACATGCCATCCATGTTTGCATGCAATATCTGATTCAAATGCAGGAAGGGTTGTGGAACATGTAAATAAGAAAGGAGACTAGAGAATGTAAATTGATTGACACTGAATAAATCACAATTAATTTTGCTCCTAATAATGAAGGTAAAGTGAAAGAAAACATCTCTTGCCACAGATACAAGAAACAACAATGAGGCTTACAATACTTCAAGAATACAGATATTTGCAGTCAGCTGACAGCTGGCCAGTGCCCCTCCAATGAGAGCAGTGGGATTCTTCCTTTAAAGTCAAAGTTTTCATCTGCTACTTGGGATTTATAGTTAGAGAGAGAAATAAAACATTAATAGAGGCAGATGAAGAGAGAAACCCAGTGCCTTTCAGGATCAGGATCTAGGACAAAACCCCACATTACTACAGAGCACAGCATGGATCCCCTCACACAACTACGACATGTTTTGGAAAAGAGCACGGGATATCTCTCTCTCTCCCCTACTATAGAGTGAGTCACAGGAATATCATCTGTCAACACCTTAATGAGAACTGTGTCTCCAACTGTGGATCAACAGTGAGAAACTGCATACCAGCATTGACCCCTGAAGGGAAAACCCACCCTTGCACTCTTGCTTATAATGCTAATAGCACATAAACAGGCAAACCACAGGGCAGACTAGCTTTTCTCCAGTATTAACTACTGTGCTGTCCACCATAAAGTCATTTATCACCAACATACTTCCAGCACTGGTATAACAGCTGCAAAAATATAATTAGTCCCTCCATCTCTGTCCCACCGGGTAGCAGTCGCTGCTTCGGTGGTCTCTTTGGATATGCTTCTGTCCTCTACTGGCCAGAGGTCAAGTTTTCCAGAAGCTAGTTGCCTGTATAAATTACAGTGCACATATTTTACATCTCATTGTAATGTTTTCTTTTGCCAGCATCCGCTTCCTTGCAAATGTTCCATTTCCAAGCCATTTTTGTGCAAGCCCCAGGAGAAGCCATCAGACAAGCACGCTGAAAATTTATCCACAGGCATCATTAACGCACATCTGTCTGATGAAGACATATAGTTCATGTAAACTGCAATGTGGAATGCCTCCTCTTCCAAAGAGCTAGTCCCACAAGATACCATTTGCTCAGGCAAAACAGGACCTGGGGAAATATCTGAATGTCCAGTACAACAAGTCACAGACTGCCCACAGCTATTTTGGGGTAAGAAGAAAATCTTGGTGCTGTTGTGTTTGAATAATTTTCAGTGTCAGCATTTGGAACACAGTGCAGTGGGACGCTGCAGGAGAGGGACTGGATAGCGAGAGACCAAAAGGAAACACGATACCTCTGCTTGTGGGCTTGGGTCTAATGTCACAGTGTTGAGATTATGTTGGGACTCCCAGATGTCTCTTTGGAGACAAGAAACTGAATGACTGCAAAAGCAGAAAGATTATAAGGATAAGACTTCTGCATTTGGACACCCTAGTAGAAGTCTGGGGACTCGTTATTTCTTCCTTTTTCTTCTGTAACAGTTACAGTGAGAGCACCAACTGCTGGGCATAATGGCCCATCATGCAAAACGCGAGGAAGGACATTTCAAACAATCTTTATGTCAGAAAGCAGTGAAACTAGTTCTTTGGCATTTAAAGGAACACAAAATGGGCCAAGTACAACATTTCTGAGCTGAAGGTCAAGAAGCAAACTTTAGAGAAGTAGAGAACTGATGATGTAACATAGCTGTCAAGATCAAGAAATGGGTACATAGAACCCACTTCAAAACAAGAAATGAAAAGCTACAACACGCTTTAAGCCCCCCAAATGTACACTGAGCTACCTCCCTATCATCTGTTAATGCTTGTTTTCATATTATGGGAAATGGATGTGACTCAGCATGAATAACATGCCTCCACGTTAGGCAGGCAACGCAGGTCCCAACAGTACCTATACTGTAAGAAGACACTTGTTCCAGTGCCGTTTGGATCAGTCTATGGCAGGACTGTGCTTCCACAGGCAGCCTTTGCTTTCTTTCATTAAACTGCTTTTATCTCAACCCATGAGTTTTCCATCGTATTTTCTCCCCCTGTCCTGCTGAGGAGGGGGGGTGAGGGAGTGACCTGGTGGGCACCTGGCAGCCACCCCACCAGATAAGGCCTTTCTGAAATTAGTTGTACAGATTATTTTTTCTGACTACTCTGTGAACATTCGGAGGCTGGGCTATGGTAAACCACGGCAGCTGGTTACTACCTGCTTAGCCTGCTCCTCTGTGCCCCAGCAGAAGCCGTCAGTAACACACAGCAAGTACAGACAAGTTTGCTTATGGGTATACAGAGGATGAAGGAGAAAAGCAGCAAGGTGGAAAGCTGAACCTCTTCTGTCTTGCTCTCTTGCTGTCCTTCTACCTGCAGCACCAAAGGGCTGTGCAACACAATCATGTAATGACAGAGAGGTTATAATTGCTCAACCCCAGCTTCCTCTTGGTCCAGAAAACAGCTGTATCCATCCTTAGCCAAGCAAAGGCATGGAGTACTGCCCTTTGCTCTGATGCTTTGGGCTCCAATCCTATCTAATTTATAACATTTTATCTAGCATTACTATGGATGATCCTGCTTGCCTTTATATGGCTGCCTTCATAGTTCGTGAAAATACCTGTCTGGATGGGGAAAACACTCACAAAAAAACCACACCGCAGAAAAAAACCCAAACCCACAATCTGCCTCACCTAAACACAGTCATTAACTGTTTCCTCTGGCCTATAAATGTAATCTCTGCTGAATTAAACTCCACCCAGCTTAACTGTCTGTGTTGGCCACATACTAAAAAAGTTACCTGCTGTGCTGTTATCTATCACAGCTTGGTAGCAGTAAAATTGTGCCTTGTCTGTTTATTGTTGGCAGAGGTTCCACGAAGTCCCACTATTTCTCCTTGAATCCACACATAAACACTGAATGGGACAGGACTGAGAATGAAAGTCCTTTCCCGGTTAACGCATTTCCCCTAAGCCCATCTGTTACCCTCCGAGCAGTATCAAAGCATCGCTGCTAAGGAATAGCCTGAGGAGGCTTGGGAGGGAGTACGCTCTTCTATTCAAGGAAAACAGAGGGTGATTCAGGAATTCCACCAGTTGTTTATTTTTAAATACAATGATTCATATTGCCTTGCAAGCATATCAACCGATTTACAGAAAATTGTTTAAACAAAGGTAACAATTATTCTCTTGCCTCACTTCTGAGGATTTTTGCTTTCCTGATAGAGGATAGCCATACCATCTTTGGAGCTGCTCAGCATATATGAGTGAGAACTTCTCGAAATACAAAATAAATCATATAAAAATCACAATAATCATTATTACTGTGAAAATTATAATCATTGAAGTAGCTACTCAGTCCCGATTTCCAATCTGGGTTACAGTTGATTGGACTAGAATACTACGTGTAGACACAGGCTTTGTTAGTTTTTTGGTAGCTTCTCTACAACCCAGCAACAAAGGCTGCAGCATCCTATCACACTGCTTGAACTGATGCCACAGAAATTGAAATGGATGTGAGAGATGAACTCTGATTTGGACACCTTCCAGATGAAAGCACTTGGCCCAAACTGAAGTCAGACGATGGCTGCTTAACGGATTGCTTTTAAAAAGCAAAGCCTATATTCATCGTTTTCCCATTCAACCAAGAAAACATTCCTTATCTAAAAAGAGGAGATTCCTTTGTCTAGGAGCAAAAAATCAGATTTAGATGGTTCCACAGATTGGCAATGAATAACGTCAGGCCTCCTAGCAACATTCTTCAGCACCCTTCACATGCAGACTTGGCTCTGTATTTCAACTGCCTACTGTATGTGGCAGTCATATACTTCAGGATATGACTGTATATGGAGTCCGTGTCTGGCAGCCCTGCACAGTATGTGGTCTGAATCACTCATTACTCTCAAGTCATCAGATTTGGGGCAGCGAGTCAAGCAATGTGAACACAGCTCATGGGCACGCAATCAGAAAAAGAAAACGTTATCCTTTGTGTTCAACTCTTGAACAGTTGCATCATTTCCTTAATGAACAGTGAACCGAGATGTAAGCCTTCAAAAAAGCCCTTAGAAAATCTTTGGGAGCTTTTATTCCCAAGCTTTCTCTAGCCAGACACCATGGGATGTTCTTTTACAGTCTGAAAATATCCCTCTCTTGCTTTCATAAACACTTTTTTCTATCTGTTTAAGTATAAAAGATACAAAAGTGGTTTCTAAGGTCTTTGTTAAAATGTAATTATTTACACTGCGCCTTGGCAAAAGCAGCCTGCTAGAGAGAATTCAGCCAGTTAGCAAAAAGCTTCAGTTTAGGGAAAGGGGTGGTGTTTCCCCTCATTAATCTCAAGTAAAAAATGTTTTCTACAGCATGATGCCTCTGACAGCAAGTTTGTATGGTTCTGTCCCTGAATGTTCCTTGACTGCTTTCTTCTTTAATAAAGGCTGTATACTATGTGTCAAACTTCTGACTTATTTTTACAGCATTACAAACGCGATGCATTTTGTACAAAAGATGAGTTTTAATACAGCACAACTACCTGAAGACCATACTTCCTAAGAATGCGTAAGAAGCTGCAAGTATATAAACGTCCTCTTCTGTATTTTCAGGTACTTAATTGATAAAATCACTCACAGTAAAACACCAACTGGAAAAATTTTTTTTAGTTTTTGCATATGAATATTTTTTTCTTTATACAGCCAGCCAGTAAGCACAAACTACTGTACAGTCTGTTATCCATCGGCCCTCACAGACGCTGTGTGGTTTCTTTCTGAGGATATTCCTTCTCCATCACACAGGAGGCCTTCTCTGTACTTCGGAACAGCACCAGCTGAATGGTGTTAGCACAAGCACTCGGGGTGGGGAACACCAAAGCGCTTCACACCCACGCAAGTCCAGTGATATCGGAAGGCCAAAGTGGAAGGCTCGTCTATACTGGCAAAAATGCATCTATGCAATCAGTAGCCGTAGTAGTAGTACACCTATAAAGCTATAAAATTAATATAGGCGTGCATGTGTACACGCACACCCGAAAACAGATACTCAGCAATTTATCAGCATGATCTAAAAAAAAAAAAATAATAAAAAAAATGGTATGTCTCAATCCCCACCTTCATTACGGGGGGGTGTCACTTCGCAGACACCTGCTGCGACTCTGACCTGACTGCTCAACCTACACATGCACATGCGGCCCGCGGCGCTACCCCCCACCGCCGCCGCCGCTCCCGGCGCCTCCCGTGACGTCCCTTCCGCCGCCGGGGCGCCCGCCTTCCGCCCGGGAAGCCCGAGTGCTTCCGCCTGCGCGTTTCCAGGGCGACGCGGCGCCCCGGTGCCCGTGAGTACCGGCTGCCGCCCGCGGGGGAGGCCTGGGGGTGCTTCGCCCTCCGCCCCGGGGGGTCTCGCTGCCTCCCGTGCTCCCGTTACCAACCGCGCGTCCCCGGGGAGGGGCTGCGGAGCGCGGGGCGGCCCCCGGCAGGCGAAGGACGGGGCGCGACCCGTCCCGGCAGCGCGGCGCGGCTCCTCGGGCGGCCGTGCTAAGTGGGGAGGGAGCGGGGGGCCTGCTCGTCTGGGGGGCCCGCAGCCCCGGAGCGGGCCGGCGGGGCCGTGGGGGCCGGCCTGCGGGGTCCCGGGACACCGCCTGTGCCCTGTCCCCTCCCGGCCTGCGGGGCGGGTGAGCGGCGCCTCGGGCCGTGCCCGGCGGCGGAGGGAGGAGCGCTGGGCAGGTGCTGGGCCCGGAGCTCGGGAGCGGGGACGCGATTTTCCGTGCTGGAGCCGGGCAAAAGAGCTTCTCGTGTCCCCTTACGACATGTCGGGGCAGGGGCCCTCCTGGTGGGCGCTGTGAGGGGAGGGGTGCGAGAAGCACCCCCTGTTCAGCTGCCCGGGACTGGTGTCCAAACCGAAGGGTGATGCACTGAGCAGTCTTCTCATCAGTCGAACAGTTTTATCTTGGATAGGGCCACGTAGGGGGAAAAGGGATGTTATAACCACTGTATGGAAGTTGTTACGATACACTCAAACAAGTACTTAATCATTCATCTTAACTTCTTTGTGCAGCTTGACTCAGTGGGACCAGTTAATGTCAAGGGATGTCAACTCCCCCTCTCGCTGGGGCAGGAATGCCGCCTGGTGCCTTCTCAGGGGCACAGGCTCAAGCAGCTCGGGAGGTAAATACAGCTTCACTCTGTCGTATTGGCCAAGAGACTGTGCAGGATATTGTGTTTCGAACGATGGAAATCTTCCAGTTACTGAGGAACATGCAGGTGAGAAATAACTTCTTTTTATGGTCCTCAACTTGCCATGTTTTTGCCAATATATATATGGGCACGGGAGATGTAGGAGCTTAGGACATTTAAATACATAACTTGATCAAACGGCTTTGAAAAGAGGGATTGACTGGAGAAGTGAATACTACTCAATATGTTTGATTACTCCTGTATATTAAGCGAAGATGGGAAAAATTAAAGAATGCTGATTTGTTATTGCCCCCACAATAAATATACTCTAAATACACTTAGTATCTGTGTTTTCCTTTATGAATAGTGAGGTCTGTTTAAATGCTGGTTGTGTTTCTCTGGTTTTGATAACATCTGGGTCATAATTTCAGAGAAATTTTCATTGATCTTTTCCTTATATATTTTCAGTCTAGGACTTTTTGACATTTGTTTTTGTTAATAAAGCAGACATAATCCTTATTTGTGTCTACTTACTGGGAAAACATACAAACTTTTGTTGTGTTTCTCTGTTGAGAGCAGAAAATAAATCATCACTTCCATTTCCTCTGTGTTTTCATGGCTCTGACAGTTTCCTTCTGTAGTTATCTTAGGTGTGTGTACATATACATATATATATATACACACACACATATATATATACACATATATATATTTATATATGTAGTTAGAGTTTGCCAACTCTTAAGTGTTTTCACGCTGAGAGAATTCACTTTGTGTCTGAAGTGTGACCTGCGGTTGAGACACAAAGTCTGGAAGTATAATACTCAGATAACAACAGAACCATGCTTAAGCACTTTGAAGACATTCACTGAAAAGAGTTACAGAAGGATTGAGAATGACTAAAGCGTAGAATACATGAAGCTGTTTGACAGAAGTGATTTGGCACATCAGATGAGCAGATAAAATACAGAATTTTGCTGATAAAAAAGATAGAAGTTTCAGTGATTTCTCTGGGGATAGTGTGATTGTCTTATTTTTAAATGTACACACACCCCCTCTGATTTATTTTAGTTAATTTATTTTGTGTGACAGAAACTTGAACATAATATTCTTAATGTTTTGGGGTTTTGGTTCTCTTAAGTTACCGAATGGTGTTACTTACCATACTGGAACGTATCAAGACAGACTGGGAAAGCTGCAGGAACATCTCCGTCAGCTATCAATACTCTTCAGAAAACTGAGATTAGTTTATGACAAATGCAATGAAAACTGTGCTGGGCTTGATCCTGTTCCCATAGAAGTAAGTATCTTTATTCATATATAAATTACAAATCAGAATAACTGAACTCTCCTTAGCATATCATCCACTCTCCTGAGTTGTCAGAGACTGATAACAAGTTTTAAATGAAACTAGAATTATTTGGTGAACTTCATTCTGTTTATTATGTGGAGCTGGTTGAAAGATTTTGAAATTTTCGCACTAATATCAACAATTCTTACCAGCTGGGAGGGATCCAGTTTTGAAATCAAACTTCATCTAAAATTTTAGCCTTTTTCCTGAGGCTTCTTGGCACATTCACCGATTTGTTTCCCCTAGGGAAAAAAGGGTCAGGGCAAGTTTTTTTTTTTAAAAGCAGTTACAGTGGGTAAAAGTCTGCTTTAAGCTCTCACCTTCCAGCCTGGCTCCCTGAGTAATAAGCATTATTCTGTTGCTCTGGCCACCAGTCTGTGCCTCCATGGTTCCCTCAGTCAGCTACTCTTAACCTGCTTAGCCAGGATGAACCAAACCTGAACATGCAGTGGTGATGGAAAAGTTAGCGGTGTAAGACTTCCAGGAGGGAGGATCGTCCAAAGTTTTTGCCTAATAAAAATGCTATTCCTAGTAAAGTCAAAAGTTCATTTTGCCCCCACATAAGCTGTTTCTAATTCCTAGTAATACCCTTAAAGCCTGTTTTGTGTTATGATTTGAGTTATTACTGTTCTATATTAACCAGAACTATGAAGTTCTTTAAATACTGCCTCCGAGGCAACTCCATTAATGAACTTCTAATTGTCCATTGAGTTTTAATAATATAAGCATTATCTTTTGTATTTGAGTCTCTTCACTGAGTAGTTGAAAATAAAGAAATTAAGAAGTCCATTCTGTATAGTCCGTTCTAAACTACTAATCTACTTCTGACAGCAGTCACTGCCGTGTATTTCAGAGAAAGGTACCTGGAAACCTTACAGCAAGCAAGGGAGTAAGAGAACTTTCCCTTTAAAAAAAATAAAACTTTTTGCATGGTTTGTTGAGTTGTATGCAGTAGTTGAATACTTGTGTCCCTTTTAAAAGCTTTTGATGTGTCTTGTTTTCCCATAGGGTTGGGATGAGGTAGCGTTGGTAGTTTTTTTTTTTTCTTTTTTCTCTTTTCACAGTTTTTTTCCTGTTATCAGGATGAAAAAAGAATTTCCATAGAGAAAGGAGTAGTCACTTTAATCTTTTTTTTTTTTAACTCAGTGTCTCACTGATACCTAAAGGACAGCATAATTTTGTATCGATAGTTGGAATTATTTTTCTTTCATTTACTTAGTCTTTTCTTCTCTGAAGTTAATAGAATGCCTGCCTTCTCATGTTTTATTGGTTAGAGTGAATGAGAGTGGCACACCATTCCTTTTGGATCAGTTATCTTAAATTCTTATTTCAGCTTTTCAGGAATATTCTCAGACATTTAATGACTGAACATTCTAACCATATCTTTAATGAATATCAATTATTATTTTTACACAGTCAAGAGAAGTCAGTATCTACTAAAATTCCCTAGCCTATCATTATTGATACAAATGTTTTCATATTTTTTCGTTAATGTGTACTAGCAATGTAATAGGTATTCTTACCAATTTTCTGTTAAGCAACGTATCAAGGCATGAGATAATTGTGAAGCAGATCTGGCTACAGAGTTTTCTAACTGATTGAATTTCCTACTTCATTTATGTGTTAGGTTTAGTTCTTTGCTTTTTTTTTTTTTTTTTTCTACTAGCTTTTCTGAAAGATGGGAGGTTTTAAAAGGAAATGTTCTGCTTTGAGTGGTACTTGATTTTTCCATCAGAGAGGAGTTCTTTCCAAGAGTATTTAGCAGCCACACTACTGCGTCTTTATGGTATGCAAATGTAGTAAGTTGTTAACCTTTACTGTGTTTTCATGGCAGAGTTTAGTGTGGTAGGTTTTGTCCATTTTGATAAGCTTAATAAGAATGACCTATGGAAGTTTTCGTATAGAAGGAAATTAAATTTTCAGGGGGTTAAACCGAAGTAAGTTTTCCATCAAAATGCTGAAGAATGCTGCTGCATGCTTTATAAGATCATACCCCAAGCTAAGTAACAAGTTAACATGCATTCGATGAACAACTTGCTCCAAGACTTTTAATGTCTTCTCGCTCAATTACATCAATTACTATATGCTCATTTGTCTGTAACGTGTATGTGAACAAGTATGTAATTTTGCTGTCAGCTTTAGCTTTTCTCAGTTCGGACAGAAAAATCTACAACAGACTATTGTAGACTTTCTGGATACACGTTATGTATAAAATGCTACAGCTTATAATTATTTTTTAATAAGATGCTAGTAGCTTGGGAATATGCTGACACAGAAGCATATATTTGTTTTGTATGTAGTATTACTGAAGCTTTTTAATTATTTTTTTTTTAGGAAGGGAACATGCATTAGTATTCATTTAGAAATTCTTTATCAAAGATTTTTGGTTTTGTAGAAGCTTACAGGGAAGGAGTACCCTATGATCTTTTCCAACAAAAACAAGTCTATGATTCCCACTGTGATCTCCTCAGGGACACAGAAATTCTTACAGAAAAACTCCTATTAGGTAACTGTGGGCCTGATCGTAAGAAGAGCCAATCAGAGGCTCACTACCATGGTCATAATTAGGGTATTAACCAAGTAGCTATATAAAGCCAGTCATAATTGTGTTTCACATATCACTGAAATACTTTATAATAATAACTTCATGTTTGTGGTATTTCACAGTGTGGAATAGTAAATTTTAAAATCACAATCTGCAGAATTCAAGAATACAAGGATTATCTATGATAAACATCTTATAATGTAAAGACCGGGTTCTGCCCACAGTTGTGAAATTGCTTAGGTCTGGGCATGGTAATATGTGGGGTTGTGTCTTTTTGAAGCACACCGTTTTCCTGGAGAACTGACTGAGATCATTCCAAGGTCTTTGGGTTGAGGTGACAAAGTAATCTTGTCTCCACTTCCTCTTGGGAAGTTTGAACCTTTGGAGAAAATGGTAGCACCTTACGTATCTCCTCGTTTTGTTTTCTTTTTTTTTTTTTCCCCCCTTTTATTCCCTGCCCCAAGCTAATGTTTCTTGTCTTCACAGCAACTTATTCCATATGTTGAAGAGGACAGCTCCAAGCATGATGATCGTGGTGCTGCAAGTCAGCTCCGTTTTGCTAGTGAAGAGAGAAGGGAAATCATGGAAGTAAATAAGGTAACAAAGTTGAAATTTATTTGCCTAAAACTGAGAATGTCACTTTGTCATTACAAAGCTTAAATTTCTAGATTGCTGTACAAAATGCAGTATGTGTGATGACTACCATCAAACTTGGTAATAAATACTTCTCGCATGTAACTATTTCAGAGTTTTAGTAAGCAGGGTCTTTTTAGCTGTACCTCTGGTACAGTAGAGTTTAGGTTTCCTGACAATTTAAACTTGCACCTCTTTTTAAACCAACACATATTCTTCTGAATATGGTGTATTATGTTTATGCTTAACCCACTAGATATTGGCAGCACAGGTTGAGGCAAGGTGCCTGTTGGAGCTTACTTCTCTTCAAAACTTACCTTCAGGGTGTTAAAAAAATGGATATTCAACATCAAATTTGTAAATATTATTGCAGTAATGTGAGTTGGTAAGGGATTTTCAGAGCTACCTTCTGTATTTTGACAGTTTGAGGAAGACCGTTCCATTTGTTAAGTGTAGCATTTAGCGAATCTTGACACATTCAGAAAAAATATACTATGTATGATAAAGGTGCTGTTAAATTTTCAGTTTGAGTGGCAGTATGCAATTGAGTACAATTACTAAAGATGGATTCAAATTTTAAAATAAATGTGCTGTAGTAAATGCTAATATGAGATTAAAAATATGTAGTTTTACCAGACCACAGTTTTGAATATTGTTTCTTCAATCTGTAAAGTGCAAAGATAGGATTAATTAAATATTTCTGTTGCTGTAATTTCTGTAAGTGCTTAGCAAAAAGGAGGCACGATCTACAAAAATAACTGAACAAAGGAAATAAATGAGTAAAATATTTCTTAATGGAGAGAATAATTGGTGGCTTTTCAGCTTTTAAATATTTGCGATATTTTAGTTTGTCTTCAACAATCAGGTGTACTGAATTTTTCGTAACCCATTTATTTAGAAAAATGCATGCATATTTTACAGGAGAAAATTAGGACTCTGTGAATTTAGAAAAAAGCACTTGCCAGCTTTCCTGTTATGTTCTTTCTGTTCAGTGCTGATGTGGCACGGTTGTATATATTATATGTAATGCTATACTGTGAATTTATGCACATTTATTACCAGTCTTTAAGTGTTAATAAGCTTAACTGTCCATATTTGCTGTGTTTTTAATAGTTCTATGACATGTTTTTGCCCTTGTTGTTGTACTAGTATGCTAATATGTTTTTAAACATCCTTGGTGTGATCTTGTGAGAAGAATTTCATAAATGTTTATGATGAGTTCTGAACCTTAAAAAGGTTGATGGTGTTACAGGAACATTGGTAGCAAACTGGTAATTAAGAATGTGTTAAAACCTTCACTTAAATCTGGTCTGAAATCCTGTATTTACACTTAAATGCCTAGAGCAAATTTCCAGATTTTCCACAGTAAATCTTCACAAGGTAGTTGAACTTTCTCTAGTATTCTGTGGACAAATACTTAGTAACTGCTGCAAAAGAAATATAAACTTCTTGTATCTGAAAAATTTTTTTTCTTTTGTTTCCCTCCAGCTGTATAAGCACACCCACTACCACTTTCAGAGTGCAAATTTTAATACATTGCAGAATAGGAAATGCTTTGGGTTTTATGACTAGAAATAAGTAAATCCTTATTTTTGCAAAGAAAAAAAACAGAGGTGAATTGGTCTAATTTCTGACAGTGGCTGCTGGGCTCAAATAGCCCTCTATGGTTCTACAGCTTTTCAATCCTCTGTAGTATGTAATGTCCGCCTCCCAACTCGGTTTTGCTTAATTTAGTTTAGCAAAATTTCAGTAATACAAAATGTTGACAAAAATGCTGTGACAGTGAAACCAACATGACAGATTAAGATTCTTGACCCACTATCTTTTCTTCCTTCAGCTGATTGTGCTTCTCTCACCTAGTCCTTTCCGCTGTGATAGGCAGTATTTTTTCAGTCTTGCATGTTACTGGTACCAAAAAAGCAGTATTGCGATAACCCAATACTTTGACGCTGTTGAGACATTTGAATTCTTAGACCTTTCATGGGTCTCTTAATTTTGCCCTTCTTGCTGTGATACCCAGCCAGTCTGACCTCTTCGGTGGCTCTGAATGTATGTGAAAAACACTAACTGCCCTGCCATGTGGAGCACAGCCGAAGCTAGTAGATCATATAAACCTTGTGGATCATATATTCTCACAGAAAAGCATCCCTCCTTCCAGAAGCCGCTGATTTCAATACATAGCAACTCTGCTTTGCTACCACAGTTGTCTGGGAAGGGAGCATCCTCAGTGGAGGAGTGTCACATCACGTACTTCCGATACTCACCATGTCACTCATGGGGCAGGAGAACCTGTTGATGTAGCAGAGTTCCCAAATACCAGTAGGCTTTGATGTCGGTTTACACTACAGTGACATCTTCTGGTCTTATTTATTTATTTATTCTGCTATATTGCACTTATCTTCTAGGTCAGAAAGTTTAATGTGCTCACCTTGGTTAAGAAGTACTTACCCATTAATTTAAAACACAGATCAGTTCATGAGGTAATGAATTTATGTTCTAGCAATTCAGTAATGTTTAGCAATTGTAAGTTTAAGTGAAACCTATCAAGCTTAAAAACAAAAGGGATTTTTGCCAGCACTAAGAAGAGTGCACTCTTACTACGACATAACCAAACAAACCATTTATTGAGCACTGTCTACTTCTACCTTCCATACCAAACAATCCTCTCCTGCAGTTCCAAAAAATGTTGCTTATTGCTTTTATCTCTATTTGTTTTCTGGGGTGGTAAATTGTTGAGGTGGTAACTCTTTCTCTGGGCTAAATAATTTACTGTTCCAGAATCAGTTTAGCATTTGCATTAGTCTACTAATACAAGTTCCGATACAGTTTCCACTGAACATAATTACTATTTGCAACACTTGGAAGCCATTACCAAAATTTACTCGCTTGTCTTCATGTTTTTTGAGTCTTTTAATATTCTGTCTACAGGCTTTTTACCCTCTAAATATAGCATCATCTGTAGTATTTTCAAGATGTCAGGCTCACCTTGGGCCCATGGTGACAGAACTTACAACAGAACATATAAAATCACAAACTGAGAACACTTTAATCTTGTGTTGCTGCCATATCAGCAGTTTTCTTTACCACTTGTTTTTAGAAATGGAGCAAGTACAGCTTTGGTTTTTCAGTTGCTCTAGGTCTCATTTCAAATGAGGCACTTAGGAAAATCATCACATAATTAGCCACCTCAAGTCATTTGGGTGAAAATGAAACGATGTGAAATAGCATTAGGACGTTCCAGGTGACTCTTTAGAAAAAAATCATGTTTGATATTCTTAATTAATCTTTGCTAACTGGTTAACAGTCATCTTGCTAAGAGAGGAAAAGGCAATCTACATGACAGGCTTTTAAGTTAAGCTGTTTAGTTTTAAGAGTTTAGCTCTGGGCTTTTTTGATAGCAAAAGCATTGTGCACTGCAGCTGGTGTTGTTTAGTGAAGTAGTCCTTAAAATGACAGCAATTTGCAATTAGTCTTTCTCTTTAGGGAAATTCACCTGAAAACTACTTTTGACAATGCTGAAAACCTAAATTCCTTTTAAACTGTTTTTCAAACTATTTGCAGGTATTTTTAATTTGTTTTCTATTTGTAGAGTCCTTTTTCACCTAAACTATGAATTTGCACCAAGGAACACTTTAACAAGAGGGGAAGAGTTTTTGATTTGGACACATTCTAAGCAAATTAATCTGCACTGGGAGCAGTTCTATCCTGTTTTGGGTACCAAAACTGGGTGTCTGCAATGATAGAATCATAGAGGAATTTAGGCTCAGTGGCAGGTCTGGAGATTATCTGATTCAACCCCCAGCTCAAAGCAGGGCCAATGAGCAAAGTTAGATCCAGTTGCTCAGGCCTATATCCAGTAGCTTTTTGAATTAACTGTAAGGATGGAAATGTCACCCTTTCTGAGCCCTTCTTAAATGTCAGCTTTCATTATGAAAGTTTTCCTTATGTTACATTGGAATTTTCTTTGTTGTAACTCACGTCAGCTGCCCCTCATCCTTTTGCTGTGTACATTCAAGGGAAGTCCAGCTTTGTCTTTTCTATGATCTTCATCAGGTAACTGAAGACAGCATCATGATCCTGCCTTAGCCTTCTCTGCCTGAGACCGAACAAATACAGCTTTAATCATCTTGGTGGCCTTCCACTAGACGTTCTCTAGTATGTTAGTGTTTTCTATTGAGCCTCAAATTGGACAATCGTTCTCCAGAGCCAAATAGAGGAGAATAATAATTTCACTTGACCTGATAGGCATGCTCTTACTAATATAGCACAATGTGCAGTTTGTCTTCATTGTTGGAAAAAGGTCCACTGCTGACTCACATTCAACTTATCAGAAAGTTTCAAAAAGGATCTCAGGTCCTTTTCTGCAAATCTGCTTTCTGTTCAGTCAGCCCTCTGCTTGTGCTGTTGTGTGAGTTTATTCTGGTTTCAGTTGTAGGATGTTGCTTTAATTGAAGTTCCTGGGATAGGTTTTGGCCTGCCTTTCCCACCTGTTGAGGCCCCTCTGAGTTGGACATCCTATCACTGAGTATATTGACCACTTCCCCCCATTTGATAATGTCAACAAATTTGATACTTCGATACAGTGAATAGGTCATTAAGTATGGATAAGTCATTAATGAGGATATTAAGAATATTGAGCTGAGAAACATCAAGAGTGACCAGCTGCCACTTGGTCTTGATGCTGATGATCACAACATTTAGAACCCAATAGTCTGGTCAGCTTTCCATCAACCCTGATGTCTGTGTCAAAAGCCTGTGTCAAAAGCCTGACTAACATGAAAGTAAAGAAAATGCCCTGCTCTCCCCTTGGCCACAGAGCCAGTCATTTCTCGATAGAAGGCTGTCATGTTGGTCAAGCACAACACATCTTTGATAAATCAGAGATGACTGTTCCCAGTCACCTTATCATTCGTGTGTCTGGACATGACTTGCAGAAGGATTTGGTATATAGTCTTTCTGGGGTCAGGGGTTAGGCTGACCAGCCTGTAATTCCTATATCTTTCTGGATCCTGCTCCTTGCCTTTCTTGAAGATCAGTTGAGATGTTTCTTTTTTCATCAGGAGCCTCTTCCCGTCTTCAATAGAAAATTATGTAGAGTGGTCTTGTAATGTCATTAGCCAGCTCTCTCAGCACTCAGATGCATTTTATTCTATATAATGAAATAATTCCTTTCAGTTTCATATAACATGTTGCATGCAAAGTTTTCATGTTGCTTCCTGTATCAGAACAGTATCATGGTTACAAAGTTGAGAAATGTTAGGGAACACTGACTTAAAGCTGTCCATGCTACCCCAATTGTCCCCTTTTGTCCTTGTATAAATGCATATTATACAACCTTTATTACATTATCACATTCACATTTGGTTCCTCTTCCTCCCATCTCCTCCTCCTTTCTTTTCTGGAAGAGTCCTTGAGCTATTCTGCTTTTGTTGCAGATAAGCACTCTTTAGGTTGAATCAGTATTACGATAAGTAAAATTAT
This sequence comes from Falco punctatus, assembly GCF_963210335.1. Classification (NCBI taxonomy): domain Eukaryota; kingdom Metazoa; phylum Chordata; class Aves; order Falconiformes; family Falconidae; genus Falco; species Falco punctatus. The sequence goes on along the minus strand of NC_137582.1, from coordinate 21,010,006 downwards.
AAGAATCCTGGTTTATGTGTTGCGTAACTTGCATGAGGGTATTGAATAAGAACAGAATTTGGGAATGAGAAGGAGGGATTTAATGTGAGTAGGGAGAAAGTAACTGAAAGCTGCTCTTGAGAACTGGATTTTTATGCTTGTCTTTGCCACCAAATGTCTGTGGTGGTTGTTTATTCTTCCCCTTATGGCTTGTGATAGCTGTCATTTCAATATGTGGGCAGCTATTAATTTGCGAAGTTTAGTGGTGGGCTTGAATCTTAGATATCTCTGAAGAAAGTTGGTAGGCACTCTGGTTTTATCCCTAGTGTTCCTGTGACTTAGTTTGCCATCTGTAACTGAGGATCATACATGTGTGATTTTCATGTTAAGAATGGGGATGTAACAGTGAGGAGTCTGGTGGAGAAGCACCTTGAGGAAAGGATAATGCCATTACAAGCTACATAGCATAGAGGATGCGCAGTAAATAAGACCTCAGACTTCATTGTTGAATGGTATGTAAGTGGTATGAAGCAAACATCCATCTATTTTAATGAACGTGCTTATTCTCTTTGAACAAAAGAGCAGTGGATACGTGCAATTGCTGTCTGGTTCAGTGTGTGAAAAGTATTGAGCGTGCAGTGGAGCACAGGCTGTCGCTGGTGCCTCTGCTTGTTTCAGGAACAAACAGTTACGTACGCAGAAGGAGCGGGTTTTCTTTCAGCTGTCAGGTGAGGAGGGAGGCAGAAAACTCAGAAAATCTCAGAGTAAGGGGTACAACAGTTATGCATGTGAAGGACATCAGGAAAACCTGTAGTTACTGAACAGTAAGTCTGAACCTAAAGTTCAATTGCACAGCAGTTAATGTATTAGTGATGAATACTTTTTATCAATTTGTAAATATATTATAAATAGATGGATGTGTGAATTTACTATGATAAAAGTTGTGCATTGGTATCAATTGAGTAGCCATAAGTTAGAACATCACCTGGCATTTTTCCTAAATTTTTTTTTCCTGCTGTGTGCATGTAATGTTGTAAGTCCTTTGACTGTAAAACTGAAGGAGGAAAAAGGGATTTTCTACCTTCTTACTTCAGAGATTTCGTTATGAAGGACTTACTTTAAAAAAGAACGGTATAAATTGCCGGGGCAGGCTTGAATTTTTCTTGCCTATCACAAGCATTGTGTTTCTGTAGAAATGTCTTGAGTGTCAACATAGGCAAGTACTCTGGATGGTTTTACAGGCATCGGTTGGAATGTAATCTTACTCTTCCACAGGATTTACACTATTACCTTTGCCTGAAGAAGGGACTTTTAACAAATGGATTGAATGCAGGATAATGACTCATAGTCATGTTTCGATTTTAAAATGTGAAAGATAGATGGGCTTAAGATGAGGAGAGAGATGGGAGCAGCATGCAAAGTAAAGTTCTTACACGTTTCTGATAGAAAGTTGTGGATTGGTCTAGACAGCACTGACTTCAAATGAAATGAAAGTGAACCAAAAATGAGTTTAGGTAAAAAATTGCTTTCAGTCAAAGTTGAAGTTACTGTGTCCTACTGAACCCAAATCTGTATGAAACATGTCAAGTTCTTTATGGGACGTTCCTTGGAACACAGCTGTTTTCTGGATATACGTTATGGTTCTCCCACTCTGTTTCATTTATGCAGGTTTTGTACTTCTGTACATGTTTTTATAAATGTCCTACCTGACCTAAGCCTGCTAAGGTCTCTGTTACTGGAAGGTGCAGTCTTTGCTGACTCCGTCATGTTGGTCATAGTACTTGCAGTGTCAGGCAAAATGGATAGTTAATCACATTGAAAATTAATATCACCAAAGACCCCTTAGGATTGGTTTTCAGTCAGAACATTTTTCTGACAAAGAGGGACTAACAGAAACATGCCTGTCACATCTAAGGTGAATTTAGGTCTCTTAAATTCATTATAAACTGCCTCATATAAGATAATTTTCCTGTGCTGTCATAAAACAGATAGTCAGAAACTGTAGCATATATGTAGGTTGAAGTACCTTTTCTTGTTTCATACAACTGTTAATCCTGAGAAGCAGTCCAGAGTTCAACCAAGTCATTTCAGTAAAAGGAGGAAAGAGTGGGAGACAACTTGCAAGCAATCTGTTCAAATGAAAATTTGTTGTTGCTGCAGAAGCTGCTTACAGAACTTGCCAGTTTCCCAAGAAGACCATTTCACTTACCTTTCCAAGGTTAGACCTGAGTTGAGATGTTCTTACTGGCTCAGCAAAGTCTTAAGGAGAGGCCAGCACTGCCAGTGGTGCAGAACATATTAATTATGTAGTACTTTGTGGTGTGGACCACTGCCTGTCAAAGATTGGTAACAAAGATCACTATATGCATTTCAATTAGGAGACCATGCTCTCTGAAGTGGGTATTTTCCCCCTCTCTTTATTCTTTTTTCAGCCTAGCAATCCAGAGATAGTACTTAGATGTTTTTTCTGTCTCTAGAAAAAGTAGAATAGAAGAGCTAAGAAAATAGCTCTTCACTGAAGACAAGGATCTAAAATTTTCTTCAGATAAAGTAACAATCATATACTACTTGTCTTTACAGATGCTTTGAAAACAAATGAAATCCAATTTGAAGGTTCCCCTGTCTAGCATCAAGTAAAAATCAAGCAATTTACAGTTTCGTAACACTTGCACAAGAAATGAAAACGGTCTTACAGAAAGAGACTTCTGAGCGTAACTTATGTAAAGTTCACGTGAGCATACCTACATAACAGTATTTAACAGTAATATTAGACATGGGTGGAGAGAAAACACAATCTGCATATCAGAGGTTAATGGTTCTTTTTATCTGTAACTTGAATAACCATCACTGACTGTTCAGCCTTCATTTCTATTGATGAAGGCTTAAAAAAAATTATGAAAAGGCATGCCCTCAATACCAGTGACTGGCAGCTTGCATTAAACTAGTAGCTTTGATGTAACATTCACTGATTTCTCTAAGATTGAATGTTGAGGATGGCAAACAAATGTATTTGAAAATGCCAAAGGTATGAATATGCTTGTTTATCTTATCCCTCTTGTGCTGTCTCAACCATCATGATCTTACATTATGAGCTTTTTTAGGGAGACACTTGCAATTCTGTCATCTGGATGCTGTGGTAACTACGTGCTTTTCAGTTTTTTCTTGTGTCTTGAGGAGCTGAATTTCTGCTGTATATTGTGAAGTCTTGGGTTAGCAAATGGAAAAGAAAGAAGCATTACCTAAATGCACACGGTTATCTTTAAAATACTTTTTAGTCTGTCAACGGCTTGATTAGAAATTCTGAGTTAGTGCATGTGAACCGTCCTACATCTGTTTTTCCATCCTTCTCAGGAGTCTGGAATTGAGTGTTGTCTCTGCTTCGGGGAATGTGTCCACCAAAGTCTGTGTTCAGGAGTATTTCCCTTACTCAAAATACTATGCTCCCATGTAATGTAAGCCTAATTACCATATTACTTCAGACCATTTTTTCGGGTCTGAAGTGAACAGGCTTTCCTCTGGACTCCTTTCCCCGCTGACCAGCTAGACAAAAATGTTGGTGTGTTGTTGGCATCAAAACTCAGAAGACTGATTTTTAGGATGTTGCTGCTTTTGTTGCTTGCTTTTATCACTGTTCCAGTTACTTCGGTCATGTTACTGATCTGAGTCACTTTTTTAATGTATTGCCATTTGTGTAGTGCAAATAACAAAGTTATGTCAAACCTGAAACATTTTGAATAATTTGTCCTCTTTTGATGGTAGTAAGTCTTCCCTGTGCTTTCACCTTACTTAGAACTCTGGACTTGCCTAACGAATAAGTAGTTTGATCTCTTAATGTGAGAAGATGGACATCTTATCAAATCGGAAGGACATAGGTTGCTGCTAACAATACACAGTAACTTTAGTTTTTGACAGCTTTGATTTGAGCAGGAAAATTAATTAATTAGACAATAAGTACATGTATTATTCTGAAACATGGAAGATTAGGAAGATTGTGTAACGTCTTAACACAGGGGTCCTCAAACTTTTTAACCAGGGGGCCAGCGCGTGGATGCAGTGGCAGGCAGTCATCTGCGGCTGCTTGGTTTCTCCCCCCCAACCCCAGCCAGGTGTGTGTGTGTCTGTAAATACTGGGGGCCGGATTGAGGACCCTGGGGTGCCATATCCGGCCCACGGGCTGTAGTTTGAGGACCCCTGTCTTAACACGCTGAACTTTCTTCTCTAAAGACATAGTCTTCTTCTGGTTATGCACCCAAATGAAAGTGAGCTTGCTATTCTGTTCCTTCAAATGCTTCTGCAGTTCACAAAAACAAATACATAATTGCAAAGAATACAGCGTGCTTGGGATTATCTGTTTCAAGATGGGACCCCTTAGCACATCAGGGTTGACCTGAAGGGCTGGATTGGCTTCACCTGTACCTTGTGCTTTGTTCAAATTTCTGCTGTTAATCCCTCATTTTTCTGTGCCTCCAAGTTATACAACATGTATTCACATAAATTTACCTGTTCCCTGAATTCTTTCTTCCTACTTAGAGTGCTATATTTTGGACTTGGGAAAGAGAGGACCAATCCTCACAAGCCTCTGTTTTTTGAGGGGATCACTTTTTTGATAGAAAGACTGCTGTGAAAAGAAACACACACACAGAGCAATGGTCCATAATTTTTGAGGCTTTCTTGTATTTTTAGAGTGTGCTTTAAAGAGGATGTATTATCCTCCTAATACTGCTTACAGATAACTGAGAAAAAGATTGATCTAGCATTTGATAACACTGTAACTTTAGTTGAATTTCTGAGTGCACTATTTGAACCAATTTTTTAAAAAAATCTTACAATAAACTCTTCCCACAGAAACTGAAACAGAAGAATCAGCAGCTGAAGCAGATCATGGATCAGTTACGGAATCTTATCTGGGACATAAATGCCATGTTGGCAATGCGGAACTGAACAAGGAAAATCAAACCTTGTAGCTGGAAAAGACACAAAATTGTTTGGATATACTTAATTTCTAAGAAATAACATGCTTTCCCACAACCCCATTGTAATAATGTTTTAAAACTCTTCAAGATTAAAATGTTAGGTTTTTTGTAATAATGTAAATGGTGTTGGCTGTGTTCTTATAGAAGATTCATCCTACAGGTTTTACCTGAGTGACTTGCTTAGCCTAAATATAATACACGCTAAGTATCTTACAGTAATAATTTGCTTTGCTATGCAAATGGGGGTTTTTATAAGTGAAGTCTTTCTGGATTATTATTTTTTTATAATACAGTTAACACCATGTTAGAAATAAGTATTTTTATCTGATTCTGCAGTGCAAAACACCTCTACAGGCTGGAAAAGTTGCAATAAGGAAAAGTCACTCTAGTAAGCTGCAGGACTGAAATAAGTGATCACTTATTACAATGCAGTGTTTGCCCATTGTGGGAATATATACTACAGGCTACTGTGCCATATAAGTTCATCTTATTCCATATTGTACCTCTGGATATGTGTTATATTAGATAAATTGGAGCAAAATTCAAAATGTGCGTTAAATTACTCCTATATCCCTATGGACATAGTTAAGTATTTTTTAAGTGAAGACTGCATACATTTATCCTCAACATAACCTTGTCCTGTAACTATGCGTTATAATTTCTTGAGTACTGCTGCAGCTATTGTATGGTGTAGTATTGCTGTAGCATTGTGTGTGGTTGGAATACTTTGGTTTTGTTTGCCAGAATGCACTGAATAAATGCCTCATTAATTTTTTCCCTATGACTGTCAGTCCTAGAAAACTTCAGAGTATGCAAGCAGTTCATTATTTTGAGTTAATCATCGACCTTAATCTTTCTTTGTTCTACTTCTGGTATTCCTCGCAATTTTTATTAGCTCTGAAAGTAGTCTTAATAATTTCTGTTATCCACAGATGCTGCCAGTTGACTATGTGTACCTTTTTCCAGATGAAAGAATATGTAAAATAACACTGTTTCAGTACAAATCCGTAGGGCACTCTACTGTTAATATTTGTCAAGTTGAAAACTGACCATGCTCACGATCTGCTTCTTGGGTATTACTTTTAACTTTCGTCCCATGCCCAGTCAGATTCCTTAACAGTTCTGTGTGAAAGATTTGCTCAGAACCTTCTGAAGAGTCCAGTTAAATGGTATCCTTTTAAAAGATACCTTTTTTACAATATAGGGGTTTGATACTCAATGCTTGTGGGTTTGAGATACATGGTTTAAAAAATGTTACACTGGTTTTGTTGTTCTGTCAGTCTGTTTTATTTTGGTTTTTAATAATTTCAATCCATTTGTCTACTCCTTGAGGCAAAAATCACTGGTATGTAATAGATCTGATCACACCTGGTTAACAATGTATGACTTTCCCCTGAGTTAGGTACAATATAATGGTCTTGTATTACTCCTTTTGAAGGTTTTAAACCTTAACAGATGAAGGGATGCCCAATCTTATAATAGCAAATAAACAGAAAACATTAATTTTTATTAGTTTACACAGTGTTGAAAGTCATATGGAACTATGACAATACCTCAATATGAGTAGATGTCAAAACACCTTACAAATGAAGTTGGACTCTTTTCTGCCATGTTACAAATGGCTGGTTTACTCAGTGGTAAAGCCAGCAGCAGAACTGGTTGTTTCCCATTTAGATTGACCACTATGGCAGACTTGTTAGTCAGAAATAATGGTCTGTTTCTGCAGCTGTGAGAGAGATAACTTTTATTTGCAAAGCTTTTGAAAAAGGAGATGAAGACTACAAGTAGGGGTTTTCTTTTGTTGTTTGTTTGAAACGCAGGTGCATTTTTGTATTTGCAAGGTGTAGTGGCAGCTTTCTGTTTAGTGTATGTATAAGCATGGATCTAACCAAGAAGTATTTTAAGTGGATTTTGAAATGGCACCAACATCTTAATTGTGAGCGTAAAATTCTCGGTACTTACTATTTTGTTTTATTTTTGGAACAATTATAGAACATGGAGATTAGTCTAGACTTTGTGTGACTGTATATTATCTATGTAATATGTAATAGTATATAATATACTGCCTGTATATTATCTATGTAATCTTACTAAATGTCTTCAAAGTATTTTGACTTTTTAATTGCATATAAACAGTACAAAAGTAACCTGAAATGTGAATAAGAGTGCAAATATTGCAAGTAGATAACTGACTGATACAATATTCAGCTTACTCTGTGCAGCTGCTAGCAGTAGCCAAGGTTTATTCTACAATTTTTCATCTGGGAGAGAGGAGAAAACGCTTCAAACCACTACCAGAGTAGATGGCGCAGTAGCTAAATTGCAAAGTGCAGAAACTGACAGAATTGTAAATTATCACAGTAAATACTGTCAAAACAGGAACTTTGCAAGATGTTGGACCAAAACCATACACTTTGACTTACACAGATGAAAGCAGGGGTAGTGAACATAATTCATATGCTATGAGATCCATGAATAAGTATAGGATTTAGCCGAGAAGATGACAGTTTTAAGAAAAGCGGCAATTCCTCAGCTGTGAAACACTTTTAGAGGAATTACTGGGCATCAGCATGTGCTGAAATTTAGTATTTTAGTTAATGCTAACAGAACTTTAACTGCTGGTTAGTGCAATGGCACCAAATTAAGTATTTACAAATATGCAAAGCAGTACCAACAGAGATGTTTAAATGTTTCGTTTATATATCATTGACTATTTCTGTATTTATTATAGGCAGAAGCTGGATAAAAATACAGACATTCCCAGCAGCTGATACCAAAACCTAGGATGGTTCCATTTTTGGAATATAAAAATATTTGAGGGGGTTTGGGTTCTCAGGGCTCTATTTTGCCTGGAAAGGACTTGAGGCAGTGGAGCTGGGATACTGAATACTTTGTAGCATGCTTGTGGGGGCACCCTAAGTTAACACCCGTTCTCAAAATGAAACAATTAATCCAACACCTTTGTGGACAATGTAACAGATGCTGAATGTTCACTGCAGTGTCACAACGCTGGAGATGCCTGTTACTCAGTATGCAAAGGTCCAAGGTTTTTTATATTGACAAGAGCGGGGAGCAGATTTATGCCATGTTCAGGAAAGACGCAAGGAGTTTACCTTTCCTCTTGTCACCCATAGAGGCAGCAAGGCTACATCATGAGTGCTGTAATAAACCGTGACCGTTTCTGTTGTCCTGAAGAAAAAAACCTGCTCCAATTATAGTATTTCTTACTGTTGGAGAAACTGGAACTTGTGCACAAGTGCTACTTAAATTAATCACTGTAAAGAATGGATTTAGGTGCAGTCGGACAAGGATTCTGGTCTCATAGGAAGCAAGATTTCATTGGTGTGCAAGATGGCTGCACAAGCCAGAAAGACCACAGCTGAAGAATGACTGACAACTGCTGTGGAAAACAGTAAACTGCAGATGTAGATCTGAAGGTCTGAAATCAAAAACAAGATGCAATGACACCCAAGGACGCTGTGAGTCAACTGAGGTTTAGAGAGGATGGATTAGTTTAATTACTTCTTGCTAACAAAGGACATGGGGAATTATAAAGGAATTACAAATACATCAGTGCAGAAAAAAAATATTTGGGGAAGAAGATGAGTAGTTTGCTCACTTCCCTTATTTAATAGTAAAGAAGACTGATATGGTGGAGCATCAGGGCTTTAAAAGAGGACATTTTTTGCTGAGATGGAAGGTTACTGTATACATAAAATAACAAGCTGGCTGATATGTATTGCAGGTTACTAATGAAAGTGACAAAAAATATGTACCAATGCCAGGTTTTGCGTAAGAAAATGTAAATGGGTAACTGGAACATAAGAGGTAAATAAATGCAATATAGTGAAACTTTTGGCTTGTTAAATCTAACTTCTGTGTATATTTTAAGGATTTTTCTTACTGGCATTGCACAAGGGATGCATTCTAGCATCTGTTACACTACACAACAAATAACACTACTAAAAGCCAGGAATAGTGTTTGTGTAGATGTGAATGTAGTCATAGAATCATAGGAGTTCTTTTCAAGTCATTTCAAGTTGGAAGGGACCCATAAGAACCATTGATTCCAACTCCCTGCTTCTCAGGAGAGCCTAAAATGAAATTATGTGACTAAGAGCGTTGTCCAGACGGTCCTTGTACTCTGACAGGGTTGGTGCTGTGACTACTGCCCAGGGGAGCCTGTTCCAGTGACTGACCACCCTCTCAGCAAAGAACCTTTTCCTAATGTCTAATGTGAACTTCCCCTCACACAACTTCATTCCATTTCTACGTGTCCTATTGCTGGTCACCAGGCAGAGGAGATCAGCACCTCTGGCTCTGCTGCTCCCCTTGAAGAAGCTGTGGACTATGATGAGGGCACCTCTCAGCCTTCTGTTCTCCAGGCTGAACAAACTGAGTGACCTCAGCCCCTCCTCGTAAGTCTTGCCCTGGAGACCTTTCACCATCTTGGTTGCCCTCCTCTGGACATACTCTAATAAACTTAAATGAAAAATGTAGGTAAGTCATCTTTCAAGTTGCTACAGGGACTCAAAATAAGTGGTGTTTAATAGGAATAAACAAATGATTGAAGTAATGGCCATAGGCAGAAGAGTAGATATGAAGAAAAGCTGGAGATAACGATCTGGATTCTGATATTCAGACCATGTTTTAATATACAGCTGCAGAATACATGGTTTACAGCACTTAGTACTGGACTATGCCCAGTAAAGACCATAGGCGTATTCGAGGCGAATAAGCAGAGGCACATTTTCAAGCATGCACTTAATCTGGAAGCATCTCAGCTCGTATTTGTTCATGTTCAACTTGTAAGCTACCTAATTACTTAGAGTTCTGCTTCTGCACATGTTCCCAGCAGCTGATGGTATCTGATAATCACTGCTGAGGTATAAACTCTGTGATTTTTCTGTCCAAGTCCTATATAAGGCCTGAGCTGCTATGCCCTCTTTGGCCTCTTGTGTTCTCACTTTCCCTTCTTAGCTGACTGCCCCTGCTACAAAGCTGTGGAGCAATGTTCTGGAATAGAATTGAAAATGAGTGTCTGGAAGGAATTAACTAAATACACATCTGTGATAAAATCCTTTCCTAGGTCTGCATGTGCTTTCTCATGAAGTCTTGCTTGAAAAATAAATCCAGATTTGCCTAAATAGGAAGAAAGATATGTGATTTTAAAGTTGTCTGAGTAGCAATCGACAGCAATGCAGTTGTTTTTATAGCCATGTAGATATTTTAGTGGTATTTACAGTCCTGGAGAGGGAGCAAGACGGTCACGAAGACAGTCCATTACTGAAATACATTGTTGAAGTGGGAAGACTTTCAAACAGTAAGGGGAAAATACAAAGAAATACAACAGCAACAATCAAAACTTCATTGAGCATGAACTGGCCATAAGATAGAGGCAAGGAAAGAGGATTTGGGAAAACACATTTTAAACATGCATTAAAGAGATAATTGGGATGCAGTGAAGGAAAAAAAGGCACTGCAGTTTTGGGGTGCACAACCGAATACTGCCTAGTAGGGAGTACAAGTGTGAGAGCTCTTGCTCCGAGAGCAGTAATTCTGATACAGTAATTCTGCATGAAATACTGCATTAGTTTTGGCTGCAGCATGTTGCTAACACAGTGAAAGAGAAGAATACTGATGTGCTACCATATGAATAATCATTAGGATAACTTGTGAAAGCAAAGATGAGTCTTAAATGTAGAAATTCTTGGGCAGATGCACCAGGAAGGTAACTAGAGTGATTTGAAGTGGCTGTAGTACAGGACCGCGAAAGAAGGTAAGCAAGAACTTATTTCACAGAACAGCAATGAAGAGGGGTGCGGGTAGAGGAAACCTCTTAATGTTAAGATATGAAATGCTAACTTCCCTAGCGGTTTAGATGTCTCTTGGGTTACTTGGAAAATTTAAAACTAAACAGCATGAAAAGGCTAGGCGACTGCATTGGGAAAAGGCAAGAATTAATCCTATCTTGCATTAGTGGACCAAGAGGTGGACTAAACTGCCTTGACCGTTTTCCACCTTTAGATTTTATGGTTGTAAAGCATCTGTTTATCAGATGACTATTTGTCAGATAATGAGCTCCTGAGAGCACCTGGACTAGATGCCACCTGCAAGTATTAAGCAGGTTTCATGGTTTCTGATTATTTGCTGCTGAAATTCCTTTTCAGGTTAATATGCCTTCATGGAATTTCTATCAGAGGAATCGGAGCAGAAAAGGAAATGAAGCAGTTTGTTTTTTCTCCCTCCCTGCCTCCCCACTCCACAGTCCCCAGCCTCCTACCCTTAGTTTTGGTTCATTTCCTGGTGAAGAGCTGCTCTGTGATCTTGCTCTGTGATCTTGCTGCAAAGCTGAACTACTGGCTGATACCTGATTACTGTCTGTTGACTCAGTAGAATTTAGGAAGCCTTTTACTAATGGGAAACGTGATGCTATTTATCCATCCTTCCCCAGCTGATACTAAAACCAACTGCAGTGCTTGCATGCCTTGCAGCATGAGCTCATGTCACAGTCTGCACTGAGGGAGCATGTTTGTTCCAGCATAGACACAGAGGGATGATCTAAGTATGGAAAACTTGGTAGTATTTTGCCTCAGATATAAAGTAGCATTAAAAATTATTATGTAAACTCCACGCTACTTTTATTGCATTTGCATATATTACATATATTTTTGTTCAGTGTGGGAGTTTTTAATTACTTTCTAGGGAATGTGAACTTTTTTAAAGGTCTTGAATAGTCTGAGCAACCACATCTAAAATGCCCTCCAGCAATCACAGAAGGAAGGAATGGAAATAGAACATAGACATTGCATTTTCTCACAGAGAAGAAAATAGGTTTTTACGTGTGTTTAATTACTATCGCCACAGTCCCAATTTCTCATCATAATCATTTGGTAGCTTAGATTTTATAAAAACTATGAGCCTCCCTGTACCACTTTGAAAGTAATAAGCAGATTCACGGTAGTTAAGCCAAATACAATTAGATTTATTTATTTTACAGCTTTGTGAAGTTGCAGACCACTGTAATTTAAATTAGCTTTACAAAGCCAGGGTGGAGTTGGAATTAATTCATGCAAAGAGTATATGGCCTTCAGATTTGAGCTTTTGAACTTGAACAAATTCAGCTAGTTTTCCTGCTGGACACAAAACCAAGCAGAGAAACAATAAATCCTTCAGTTGTGCAAACCCTTGTCACAGGCAGGAGTAAGGAAAACAGGAGGAAATTTCAGCCCGCTGATATTCTGCATTACAGTTATGGAGCAGATTATGGAATGTGCTACTACCATTTTGCTATACTTTAGTATGACACCTACCAAAAAAAGGGGGTGCCCAAACTGATGGCATAAGGCCAGCAACATTCACCCTCACCCACGTGCGCTGGCTGCGTTCAGCTTTGAGGCACAAGTGTTTATTTATTCCTGAAATTGATTACTTCTGTGTGCCATGTGTGTAATATTTCTGAAGCCCTTTGTGTTACGGCTTGTGTACTTTTAAATGCCTTTCACTGACACATAGTGAAGTCGAGTCTCTGGTGATCAACCCTATATGGATACGCCAATAAAGATCTCTGTTTGTATGGGTGAAGATGTACAAAACCGATGGGTATCTCTGTGCCTGAAGTGCTGGATAGATAAACAGGAGGGAGTAATGACAGAAATAGAGAGCAAAGGGTTCCTTCCCCAAGGACTGAAAACTTTGTTTTCCCTTTGTTTCACATTTTTTTTGTTTGTCAGTTTTTTATTGAATATGTGAAAAACTGTCTCCTTTCAGTGCATGCAGGTTTCCATTTCCAGCTCCAAGACCATTTGCATTTCAAGTTTGGGTTCAGGCTGTTGAAAGGCAGGAATTATCTGCAGTGTGCAAATGTGAATGTGGAGTGCAACTGCCCAGGCGACTGGTGATACATCATCTCCAGAGGTTTTGTCGAGGTCTTATATTTTAACAGTGTCAGCCTTCTCAGTCTGTTGCAAGCACAATTTACACCCCTTCTGTCTCCTAAGAGGAAAAGAAATAGAGGCAACAGAGATGTTCCCATAGGAGTGACTAATCTTTACCCTTCAGGAGTGTTCAAGGATAGCCACCTCTACTAATCATTAAATAGTTGTTTTTAAAACAAAAAAAAAAAAAATTGCAAAGCGGTAAATCCCATTTCCCAAATGTTCTGCAATGTACATAATTATCTGTTCAGCTTCTTATAGTCATTACCAGAGAGAAATTAGGTCTAGCAATGAATGGTCAGTATGATGCTGTCAGTGACACACACTTCAATTTTAAATTTAAAATGGAGTCTCTTGTCTGCCTATATCAGCTATTAACTTTACTGTCATTGTCACAAAGCCATCAATTCAGTCTGTCCCAAACCCATTTTCTGTGTAAAGTCAGCCCGTCTTCCTTATTTCCTACACGTGCAGATTTTAAATCATCTTGTAAACCTTGTACTGCACCAAAGGTTTAAGGCTGCAAGACTTGGCAAGCTGTTTTTTGTCTTCCCTGCCCGCTCCTCGCCACCCCACCCAACCCCCTTCAGTGTCTACTACCATATGACAGATTGCAGCTGCTCTCTGGACTGGATTATGCCAGAAATGGGAAACCAGAAAAGAAACCCTAAAGCTGATAGGAAATGGGTGAAAGGCTGGTTCCACTGAAGCTGATGGAAAATGCAGTAGAACTTAATTACCAAATATTTACTATGAAGAATTGTTTCAGAGAGGCTGTGCAAAGTGGCCTTTGTAAGCTGAATCTTGTACATTTTAGACATGATCTGCTTGTGGCACCAAAGCACCTGAGAGCATCAGGAATGCCCTGGTTAGTTGCCTTCTAGTTTAATATGGGGGAGTTTGTTACTAGAACATTTTAAGTGTTTAATTGAAATAGTCTTCTGTTCCAGATTTTGCCTCCCTCCTGGGTCTAACAATGTCTAAGAACATCGACTTTTAAGGCCCATAAATTTCCTCAAAATTTCTAGAAGGGCACAGCTTAGGGAGCATATATATGATTTATAAAGGATAGCTGTGATAGGAAGAGTTCCTTGACTAGAGGGCATGTTCTGATCTTCATTTTACTCTATAAACATTAATCCTTCATGGAAGAGCCTTCTTTACTAGCTACAGAGAAGTCTCTGCCTCTTGGGTCCATGAAAGAAAGTTGCTTCATTAATCTGCATCTCACTGGAGAAACTGTAAAGGGACCAGTTTGTTAAATACAGTAACTGTGATGTGATGTTGTGCTGCATCAGTACATAACACAGCAAGTAATGAAGCCTGGGTAATTCTGGCTATTTACACGTGCAGTTACTTAGTTATTAAACTGTTGGGTACTTGGAACCCTGAGTACTCAAAGAGCTATTGCTGCTCTGAGTGCTGTGTCCCGTAACTAAGGTGACACTGGTACTTGTTGCAAATCTTGTGTTCAAATCCCATCTCAACCTGTAGAGGTCTGTATTACTGTAACGAAGCCTAGGTTTTGCTTACAGGAAATCACAGGCTTTTTAAGCCTTGATGCATCTCAGCTGCTGTGATCCCTAGATAGCATCTAAGTGTTGGCAAAACTCCCATACTGACCCTTTCATCACTTCTCACTCTTGAGGGCTGGGGCTAGTAGGCATTTTGTAAGTGAGACACAAGGGACTACACAAGGAGATGCAACACCCATCCCACTGGTGATTAAAGCACTTCCTTGAAAGTCCCAAATTCAGGTCTTCAACCTTTGGTAGAACATCAGACTCAGCACCATGAGTCGGGCCTGAAAGGAGCCAACTTTATGTCTCTCTCGTATGCAACTCTCTGTTGCAACAAGGTGCTCTCTCGTATGCAAGTCTTTTGTTGCATACATAGAAGCCTCACTGCAGAAAGAGAAAGCAAACGTATTTCATGGAAACAGAGATGACACAGAGTACGTACATAACTTATATTTGTTGGAAGATGGAGCTCCTGAGTACAAATCAAACAGCTGCGTTCAGAAAAGGGATGAGTGAAAAATATTACTGTATTGGGTTTGTGGCAAGATTTTGGTATCGGTGGGCAGTACAGGGGTGGTTTCTGTGAGAAGCTGCTAGAAGCTTCCCTGATTCCAACGGAGCCAATGCCAGCCGGCTCCAGGCCAGACCCACCACTGGCCAAGGCCAAGCCCGTCAGTGACGGCGGTAGCACCTTTGTGGTAACATATTTAAGAAGGGGGGAAAAGCCCCGCACAACTGCAGCTGGAGAGAGGAGTGAGGCTGTGTGAGAGAACAGCCCTGCCGACCCCGGGCCAGCGCAGGAGGCAGGAGGTGCCCCAGGCGCCGGAGCAGAGGTTCCCCCCCAGCCCGTGGTGCAGCCCCCGGTGAGGCAGGCTGTGCCCCTCAGCCCATGGAGGGTGGCGGGGGAGCAGATCCCCACCTGCAGCCCGGGCAGGGCCCCACGCCGGGGCAGTCGGTGAAGAGCTGCAGCCCCTGGGCAGGGCTCCCGTTGGAGAAGCCCACGGGGGACTGTGTCCCGCGGGAGGGACCCCAGGCGGGAGCGGGGCAGGGTGTGAGGAGCCTCCCCCTGAGGGGCAGGGGCGGCAGAGGCAGCGTGAGGGACTGGCCCAGCCCCGTTCCTGTCCCCTGTGCCACTGGCGGGAGCGGGGAGAGAAAATGGGGAGTGACGTTGTGCGCGGGAAGAAGGGAGAGGTGGGGGGAAGGGGGTTGCAAGATTTAGCTTTATTTCTCATTATCCTACTCTGATTCGATCGGAAATAAATTAAACTGTTTTCCCCAAGCCAGTCTGTTCTGCCCACGGCAGCAGCTGGTGAGTGATCTCCCCCTGCCCTCACCCCGACCCACGCGCCTCCCGTTATACATTCTCTCCCCCTGCCCAGCTGAGGAGGGCAGGGACGGAGCGGCCTTGGTGGGCGCCTGGCACCCAGCCGGGGTCAGCCCACCACAGTCACACAATGAGAACCAAGCACAGACTCCCCTTAGCTACAGCAACAAAGGACGAAGGATGAAGAGCGTGGCAGTATTGTGTAAGGAGGCCCACTGAAGCAAGGTGCACGTGGTATTGTTGCCATCAGGTTATGTCTCCAGCTACAGCAAACTGCTTCCCTGCTCAAGGAATGGTTCAGATGTGTTGGCCCTTAAACATACGTTACAGCTCAAGCAGCAGCAGGGGCTTTTCCTGCAGTCTTTGGAAATCCATTAGCATTGCATTTAATCCTCTAATGCTGCTTCTGTGATAACAGTGTATTTGCAGTTATGGGCTTGAATGTGAGACACGGTTGCAATACCTTCTCACCAGATCTTTGCAAAATTGCAAGGTAATACTCCATTAGAGAAAATGCATAATACACCCTCTTCCTTATGCTCTCTTCACGCACTTGTAAATGGTACATAAGAAAGAGTCCTGTAATTCTTCTCACTACAAACACACCTGTAAACCACCAGCTGCACACATAAAATTGCAAACCTAAGCTCCCATTATTCCCATTTTTATGGAAATAAATTCCTTTTCTGATGGCAATAAGATTTCTTGGCTAAGCCACTAGATCTGAAAAGCTTCTCGCCTGACAGCACTCCAGTAGCCAGGTGAGATCCCACACCACTCTTTGGAACGGTGAGCCTGCAGTGCTACTTCTAGGTCTTCTCTAAGTAAGGAGGATGATAGTTAGGACTGAATATGAGAAGGCACTTTATGGCAGGAGAACAGAAGTGTCCTGGGCTTAGCCTCAGCCAGCCAGTTAAGGATAGAGGAGTTCTCAGGAAACCCGGATCTTCACTCTGACTTTTTTTGTACCTGCGAAGGGGCTGTAATTTGAAAAATGTAACTCCTCTCTACCGGTAAAATGACTAGGGTAATAAAACTTAGTTGCAGGCCTCTGAGCTTTCTTAGTTATTGATGTCTAGAAGAAGGTTGGCACTGTGCAAGGCATGACAAATGCTACTGCCTCCAGGGGCTTTTAACCAATGGGTTATAAACACAAGCCTGGAGCTCATCAGTGGCCGAAGTGTGATAACCTCCATAACATTGGCAATGATTGGCCTTGTCTGAATGGCAATGTTGTATTGGAGCAGGGAGGGCTGTAGGAGCACTGATCATCAGAGGAAGGTGTGCCTTGAGAAATGATGTATGAAAACAGAGGTGCATTCCTATCTAAATTGCATAAAAGAAGCTTTCAGTTGTTGAGGGTGGTCTGGAGCATGGAGGAGATGAAAAAGGCATCACCAAGGTGTGATGTACTGGATGAGTGGGAACAGGAGCAGAAAATATTGCAGCTGATGCTGTAGGTGGGAGCAGTGTTCTGGGGAGCCTTGAAAGGAAGCACAAGTAGCTGAAATTTAATGCAGGAGGCCAAAGGAAGATGATGGAAGAATTCAGAGGTGCTGCTGTTGAGGCAGATGATTTACTGAAGCATTTGAAGTACATTGCAAAGGAAAAAGATGAAAATGAAGAGGAGGCTCTAGTAGTCTTGAGGAGAAATGATCAGGGCATGACCACAATTTTTGTTGCATGGCTGACAAGGGTGACCTTTAGAGAAGTTGCACATGGTGAAATGGGGTAATTTGGCAAATCTTTGGCTCTTCTGTCAGACTGGGAGAGATGAGTCTCAGGAGGTTTAATTAACATGCAGGACTCCCTGTAGGAAATTGCTAAGTGTTGCTATGCCCAGAAGTTTCTCAAGAAATAGAAAGCAAAATGAATGATGATCACGATTCCCTGATTTCAAAAAGAAATTCTGCAAGAGTGGTAATCTGTGCTTGCTGTCCAGGTGATGAATATTCAGATCTGTTGTCTCCCTATGGATAGAAAGCTCTAGAAAGATCAAGTCCTTGTTTCTTGGGCCTCCAGAGGGTTTGCTCTGAATGATGTCTGAAACATAGCTCAATAAACCTTTATGAAGAGATAAAATATAAATTCTATCTTGATTTCATATTGACTTGCTATAGACAACCAACTGTTCCAGAAATGTTTTCACATATTCATTATCTCCCTTTAGAGAATGCAGTGCGCCAGTTTCTGAAAGAGAACAAAATTATCGTGGATTATTTTTAGATGCAAGCAATTTGTGGTTAATGTTTCTCTGCCAAAACAGGGTACCAAACTCCCAGTTTCAGAACCAGGCAAGTTTATTGGATAGCTATAAAACTCAGTGTGAAGGAAAGAGGAGAAATTTTCACCTAACTCAAATAATCTGACATGTACTGCCAGCCTACAAATAAGACTGAAGCTGGAGTAGTTCAGCAAGAGAAGATGAAGAATATTAATGTACTGAAATGTCTATACATGGATGCAAGGAGCATGGAAAATAAGCAGCAGGCACTAGAAGAGATACTAAAGAATGAAGTTTATGAACTAGTGGGCACAGCTGAGGCAAGGTGGGCTGATTCCTGTTGATGCTTTGAATGTCAATAAAGAGGGAGGCAGTTTGCACAAACAGGCAGAGGCACAATGGCAGAATGCAGCTGTGTTTTCTCACTGGTG
The DNA here is from genome assembly GCF_963210335.1 of Falco punctatus. Taxonomy (NCBI): domain Eukaryota; kingdom Metazoa; phylum Chordata; class Aves; order Falconiformes; family Falconidae; genus Falco; species Falco punctatus. The sequence continues at coordinate 20,991,618 of NC_137582.1, read as the reverse complement.
TGATGCATGCAATGGGCTCAAATGATGTTCTGTTTTCTTGAAGAAACTTAAAATCGGTGGATTAGAAGAAATAATGAACATGATAGATCCAATGCACTTTTTTTTTTTGGTTTTTTTTGTTGTTCATGAGCTCTTGAAAATCCACAAAGTCCTAAACAAACTGGATGTTTGTGATAAAAGACAGGTCAAGCATTTTTAGTTAAATTAACACTCAAAATTCCTTAGTAAAGCTACAAAACACTGGATGCTCTATTTGAATGTTGGGTGTATTCTTATGAAGCTTCCTAATTGCAATAATTAGTGCCAGCCTCACGACAGGCCACCCATTTCTCTTTCCCACTTAGATGTCAGCTGCTGAAAGAAAGAATGTGCACAGAAGCTGGACCGTAAACACAAACACTTCCTGAAGGTCTTTGGCCCCAGTATCATGGCCCTGAGTCACTGTTGTAGGTTGAACAGCTCAAACATAAAAGAAAAAACTATCCTATGAAATATGAAGCCATGAATAAGACACTGTAGCCAGCCCCCAGGCAGAGGTAGTTTGACCATTAGTTGGTTTGCCCTTCTCTTTCACACACGGGGTGTTGATCGCTGAAGTCCCGCATCCATGAGCTGAACTCCAGTGCTCAGAGCTGGCTGGCTTTAGGTGAAGCAGGCTCAGCTCTGGGGAAAGGGATATTGCTCACTGTATAATGCATGCCATGCTCAGGAATAACAGCTGGGTAGAGGAAGAAGACAGTGGAGTTTCAGCTTCCAAGGCGGCCATTGCTCAGCTGCTCTGCCTGTGGGAGAGTGTGAGTGATCTCCTTTGTCCCACTTGGTTTTTTCTCTCTTTCCCTCACCTGTTAAACTATCTTTATTTCAACTCATGAGTTTTCTCACTTTTGTTCTACTTGTTTTCCCCTAGGGGAGCTGGAAAGCTCATGGAAAAGGGTAGTCTTGTGAGCATATCACTGTGAATACAGCATCATGGGCCATTATGCTAACTACAAGGTTAATGCCAGGGCTATTTCTGAAGCACAAAAATTGAGACTGACACCTTTAGCCTGCTTTGGGACCTGCTTCCCCAGTCCTGGAAGGATGAGATACCTCAAGAGCCTGTGTAAATTATGGAGTAAGAGGTTAGGTACCCAGGATGCACATTCTGCTGGAAGTGTGACCCGCAGATCCCTTTCCAGTCAGCTTCCCACAGATGTATGTGCACTACTAAATAGCTATCTAAGGATAGTTCATTCAGAGACACTTTTCTGCAGGCAGTATGGACAAGATTCCCTGAAGTTTAGATCTGTCCATCATCCATTCATTACCACTGTCCCAGAAAGCCTTGAAGCTTCCCTTCTCCTCAAGCCACAGACCACACCATACCAAAACAGCACTGTGAAAAACGGTCTCACATCAGTTCAAAATGTTTGGGACGAAACCCACCAAAAACCATTATGCATTAGATACTCCACGGGGAGCCTGGGGGAAACTGAGGCTGTATGCTAGACTTATGGATTGCCAGATGCCTGCAGGACAAGACCTGAGCTGTTGGGCTGTAGTCCACACCATGCCACTGGCCAGGTTGTGTGTTCCCTGTTGCAAATGCCTGTAGGCAGGTAGGTGCAGCCTAAGCCTAGTTAAAAACATGATGAGGAAAGGCCGGTATCTACTGCAGAATAGCTGCAAGGGGAGGGCACACGCCTCCAAACGGGCAGTTGCTGGGGTGCGAGGTCTGGATCTGAATGAGGTAGTGATGGGAGCTGAAACATTATCCTCTGATGCCTACTCTGATCAGCAACCTGACTCCCTAGTCTCCTTTCCTCCTCAAGATTTTGGTTTCATGGCTGGTTGCTGTCGGGGAAAAGAGGTTGTGAAACCATCATATTTCATGGTGGCTGGACAGTGTGCTAAAACACATGGAGGAAGATTTCTGGGCTGGCAGGGACAAGCAGAAAGAACCTCTCAGGCTACTTACCCAAAAGTAGCTTTGCTGAAGGTCTTTGCAGCCAGCCTCCATCCCCAGGCAGGGCATCCTGGCTTTGGGGGCAGCACTGCTGCTCACAGGTGGCAGGGCTCTTCATATCCAGGATGTTACTGTGGTCTTTTCCCAGCACTTTTTGTGGCATGCACACACAGCCCAAAGCTGACAGGATGTAACCACATGCACACTTGGTGCTTTAGACTTTTCAGACACACATCCTGGTTTCTGCTCTGGTGGGGCTCACTGCTGCCCGTGTGCAGCTGCTTCCTACTGCCTCCCCATCACTCCAAAAGCTGATGCCCCTGCTCCTCTCCCAGCAGCCCTGCACCTGTTAAGCCTCCCTCCCAGACTCCTTTTGATTAGCCTAAATGCTTTTGGGCAGTAGATGCTTCCTTGCTTAAATCAGTCGGAAGACGGGGAATGCTTGTTTCACTAAGCTACCCCTTAATCCTTTAACAGGAAGCTTTTATCTGGCATAACCGGGGAGTGAAACACACAGGACAAAGGCTTGTTAGCAGAAAATATTGCACCGTTGTGTTTTCTTTGGCAGCTCAGCGGCAGACTGCAACACTTTATAGACATGCGTATGTCAAAGCAAGCCATGCCGCGAGGCTGGATGCAGCCTGCTGGGAGTAGGGAAGGGAGGGAAACTGGAGATGGATCTGGGATGAGATGTTGCAATCTGCAACTGCCCCACATGCATTATTAAATCTGCACTTTTAGATATAAAAACAGTGTGGGACTGTCAACACTGAAGATGTCAGTCACAGGTAGAAATTGCCTGGCGTCCTGCAGTTCTTATTTGCATGAAATCAAATATAGTAGGAGGAAATCTGCCTGCAGCAGACTTTCAATTTACGTCAGTCTGCCAAACTCTTCAGCAAAAGCAAGCTGCTGTGTGAACACTTAGTCATCGCCTTCATTTAACATCCAGTGGGTGTAATGTTTGGCAGCCTAGTCCTCTGAAAAGACAGCCCTGGCATCTCATTTTAGCACATTATGCCATTATATTGTGTGCTGTAGTTTCCCGCTGTAAGGAAAGCAAGGAAAACACATAACTGTATGTGCACAAGGGGCACACAGTCAAAGCTGGCTTGTCTGAGGCAAGCAGAGTGCCTGTGACTAAAAAGCTGGAGGGTGGGACATACAGCAGGTAAAGCCAGGGTAGAGCTGGGACTGCCTGAGCGGGCTCGGGCTCAGAGACTAACACCCCCTCCAGCTGAGGAGCCTGTTTCCAACCCTGATCCTGGAAGGAAGCAAAAAAGACTGTCCACATGGCTTGATCAGAGAAAGAAATACGAGCGGCATTGCTCTGCTGCACTCAGCACAACTTGGAAAGTTGTTCTTCATTCTTGCTTGTTTTGGTGCTCTGTGTCTTCTCTCCTTGGTGGTGTTCAGACCATTGGTGCTGCAGCTACAGGGAGCACGGCCAGTCCCTTGGGCTTTGCTGGCCCTCCCCAGGGGCGCTGGCTGAGCCACACCACGGCTCACAAACGGTCTGACTGGTGGAGACTGGAGGTTGCCCAGTGCCTGAGCTGGAGGATCTTGGGAATGTCCTCAGAATGGACTTAGTTATCTTTTCAGACACCAAAACTCATTCCAAATCTGATCCTACTGGGAACCAAAGATGGGTTTTCAAGGATACCTGGGTAGATGTATGACACCAAGTGCAAGTTTAGAAAGTACCAAAGTGCGCAACATTGATGTTTGCTAAATCTTCATCAGCAATTTTTCAATAAATGCTGTGATGTTGCATTTATATCTGCAAGTGCTAAATATCTGTTTAGGTCCTTAGGTGCTTAATATCTGTGCAATCTAAAATCCAAGGCCCAGATGGATCTTCAAGGGTGCCAAGCTTTCAGTGATATTCATGTATTTGCCAATTAAGAGCAAGACTCATGCAACGACAACTGAGGCACCACAACACCTAGCTTTTAGACCTCCCTGGTGCAGAACTCAAAATAAGAGTGGGAATACAGAGATCACAGCCATCCTGGTAAATTAAACATATCCAGAAGCATGCTGGCACAAGGGCTGGCTGGCAATGAAGCTTTTGCAGAGGCAGGAAGCCACATGCAGACTGCCTCATCGGAGAGGCTCTGGACCATTCCTGCTCCCAGGTTGTGACTAGATGCACTTTGGCAGACCGAGAGATGGCACGAGCCAAAAAAGTTTCCAGGAAACATTTGGATGATTTAAAAGTGCACACAACTGAATTACAGTTTCCCTAGAGGATCCCTGGCACTCCGTAGTCGACCAGCACAGAGAGAGTATTGGACCATCTTTACAGCCCTTGGCAGGGACCAACAGTGGTGGGAAGAAGAGACCTTTCATCCACCTTCACTAGGTGCCCTGACTGCTAGGCTGCAGCACAGCAGACTTACTTGTGTTGTCTTCTCAATGCCTCAGGAACCTCGATTTTTTTTGTGCATGCAGCTGCTTTCTTGCTATTCTTTTCAACCCCAGGCAGCTCCCTGCTTGGCTGGCCAGCCACTGTCTGTCTTAGATGTTTATCTGCCTCTGGGCAGTTTATGCGGAACCTGAATAGCACAGAATATGAGGCGGAAAATCCTGTGAGATCTTCTCTGTTGTGTGCTCAGCTAAGAGACAGCAAAAGCCCTCGCTTACGTTTTGTGCCATTTAAAATGTTATCCCTAGAAAAACTGGATGGAGCTAATGTGATGCCTATGAAACCTTATAATGGCCTGTGATGACATGAGCATCCCTGAAATTTCACTAGTGCTGAGGGTGAGGAGGTGGCCGTTTTTATTTACAGCTAGCCTGTGACCTGATCCTGTGAAAGTATGCTTGTTAATAGGCTTGATATGAGTGGGATTATTCTCATTACTCCAGTAAAGAGAGCCCACCAACCGAATAAACATTGGCAGGATCAAGTAGCAGATGAGTCATCTTTTCCAAACACAAAAAGCCAGTGAGCCAGTAAATAAACATGTTAGTCAAATTAACTATCACACACAAATGCCGTATATATTTAAAACAAACTTGGGACAGCCACCACTGCATACTAAAATACTGTTTAGATCTCTGTCCTAACACAAGCGTCTCCAGCTAACACTGTCCCAACGCACAGCAATCCCCCGTCCACAGCTGTCCCCAGCCAGGGGAACGCTCCTCCTAATCCAAACCATGTGCCATCTGAGCGCCAGCAGATAAACTAATGGAGTCCAGCAAGACAAACATCTGTGGGGTTAACTTCTGCTCTCCTTTGCATCCTCTACAACCTGTTTGAAGTCTGTGGGGTCATACTAAGTAAACTAGAGGGGAATTGTGTTCACAATGTCTCTGCTGTAAAAATAACACTACCAGATTCCCCCATGGACATTTCAAATAACTTCCAAGAATCAGTAAATCATTAAATTAATAAAATAATGTTTAAGCCGGTAACTCTTCCCTGAGGGTTTAAAACCTTTTTGTTTTAAAAAACAAAACCTAAAATTAAGTAGGTGAACATCTCCTGAGTAACTTCCAGAGGACCAAACAGGAACTGTCTGATAAGGTCATGCCACGGTTAATTAGACCTCACCTATGGGAAAGTTTTACCAACATTCAGTCCACATTTTTCTTGCTAGGTTTTACCCTACAGCTCCTTGCTGGCTCCATCGCTGGCATCCTTTACAGTAAGGAACTGATCACATCAAGAGTCTTTGAAGGCCTGATTCAGTGCCCACTGGAGCAGTGGGAGCACTCCCAGTTACTACAACATGGTTACTGGTCTGGGTATCCTGGCCCTGCCCTCTAGTCAAAGCAGAAAGATGTGTTGTCACAGGTAGGTACGAGGTCTAGTCCTCCAGCAGGAAGCTGGTGGACTTATGTCCAAGAACTTTGATTTAGGATCATTCTGGGCAACAGCTAGTGCCTGTTTTTCAGTGAGGCTGAGAAAGTCAATATGTGTAACGTGCTCATTGTCTGTAAAAGTCAGACACATGTAGGGATAAACACATGCTCAGCACTGGGGAAAACAGAGCTGTTTGGGCAGTTTTGATGAATATGCATACCATCACTCCATATGGATATTGCGCCTTCCAAAAGAGAGCGCTGTGTGGTTTGTATGGACTTTTGTCGCCAGAGCTGTCAACTTCTAAATCATAATGAATCCATTTTTTGGGGTCTTTTTTTCCTCTCATCACTGGCTTAATCCACTAAGACAAATTTTTCACATTGTATTTCATTCTTAGAAGAAAACTGCAGGTAACAATGATGCTTGTTGAGATTCCTTTATCTCAAACCTTATTTTGACAGCACTGTAAATTAATTACAGGACCGGGTTTGGCTGTACTGTTAGCCATTGGTCCCATTTTCATGGTGATTTTGACACTATCTCTAGTACCGTCTTCAAAGCTCCGTATGGGCTGGATGCCATGTGGTTTAACAGTGAGCTTTCTCATTGAAATCCATACAAGTCTAGCACATGGGCAATTTCACAGCATGGAAATGATGTTTCCAAAAATGTACAGTGTCGATATCTTTTCCTTGGGCATGGGGCCCACTCGCTGCCTTCTGAGCTGAAAAACACTCCAGTTGTAGCAGTGGCTTTGCGCAACTTATTTAAGGAGCAGTCTCAGCTGCTGCAGACTTAATAGCTCCACTGATTTCTGTTTCCACCTGATAAAATTACAGCTCGTTTGTTTGCTTGTTGGTTTCATTTAAGGTTTGAATTGTGCTGATGATCCTCACAAGATCCATTTCCTTCTGCATCTTTCATTGAGACATCGGTGCTGAATTGGGTTGAGCTGCGATGCGGGAACTCTTCGTCTTAAAACAAATGTTGGGTGAAATTGTGATGCAGGCTCTGGCAAGGAGAGGAGGGTGATGGCCTTTGGTGGGGCTCCAGCTCTGAGACCTGGTCATTTGTCCCTCAGCCCTCTTACCTGTGCCACAGGAGAGCTGACAAGATAATGAATTTTTTTGATCTGGGAATAAAATCACAGTATTGGAACCCAACACAGTCACAGCACTGAATTCTTCCTGATCATTTAGTAAGGCAAAACACACCAGAACAAAGCAAATGTAAAATGTTACTGTTCTTACTTTGTAGAGCTACTTCGTAGCCGTATAGAATTTTTCTCCACATGGTTTGATTTCAGCAGTCCAAGGGCACAGCATGCATGGCAATGGAGTATCAGACTGTGTCATTTTAATATGGAGTTTTAGCTGTGTTTCATTTCAGTAATATTTCACAGGAGGCCTCTATGACTGACAGGTACCATATAAATAAAATATATGATCATTTCAAAAGCATAACCCGTGGGTTGCTCTCTTGTGCTGACTACAACATTTGCTACTAACATTCTTCCTCAGCCATAAATACAATGAATCAATGAAGCTGCTGGACAAGGTGGGTTTTAAACCAGTCTATAAACTAAACATGTAAAAGAAGTATATAAACCATAAGGTAGAGTACATATATATATGCACCAGTTACTCACTCACTGTCACTTATTCACATGGTGCAAGATACCAAGTTCTTCCTTCTCAATCATATACTTTTAACAAATGTAAAAATAAATCACCAGTAAAAATAAATCAAGTGACTCAGTTGCCCACATACTGTGAACTGTGATATGCCCTACTTGTCAGTAGGTGTCATGCAACACCACAGTTTTTAAACCCCAGGCTTGCATAAATATGTTCCTTAAACTGGATATTCATCTCCAAATGGGTTTTGCTCTTTTTTTAAGGTCATAAATATTCTCATCTGGGTGATGAACAAGTGTAAAGTGAGTATCCGGTAATGACGAACTTCAATTAATTCCCCTCTTTTTGGTTATGCAGTTGGTTGTGTTTGGAAAGGCAGCAGTAGCCAACACAGCAGTGAGCTGTGTAGGCAGGGTAGCAGAGAAGAAGGGAGCCCTTGCTGGAGAGACTAAGCACGAAGGCACAAAGCCTAATACCTTCTCACCTTTGTATTACCTTTTCTTTCCCCTTTTCTCTCCATGCCCCCAATAGTCCAATAAAAAACTTTTTTCTCTCATAGCTGCAAACACAACTCAAGAATGTCATCATACAGATTAGCCAGCTCAATTTTTCTCTAATCCAATCAATAAAATGACCATGCTGTCTCCCTGCTCCAATTTAAGATCGAGGGTGATAACCTGAAAGAAGTAAATCCCAGCCCGCTGCTGATCAGACCTTAGGGTATCATTTTGTTTGGTTGCTGCTTCCACAGCTAGGTCATATGCACATCAAACCTACAAACACAGCAATGAAGCTAAATGGGGGGTGGGAATAAAAGTTGATTTTTACAGATTTTAGGCTGATTGGAGCCCTCAAAAAGCTCATCAGATGCCCCGTGGTTAAGAAAGTGGCTGGGTGACTGGTAGGAAGGAGGAGGGTTCAGTCACATGCCCAACATTACATGTGCAAGTGACATGACAGATCACAGTGATTTATGTTTCTGTGCCCCAAAACCTAGGTCAGTCCACAGCCCTGAGAGGTTCAGACTGCCCTGAGACAAGGCGTTAGATACAGCAGTTGAGATCAGCCTGGCATTTCCATTCCAGTTCCCTCTGGCTTATTCCTGATAACACTTTGAATGTCTATTGATCAAACAGAATTTTTTCTATTTGCTCCTGCAATCGAAATCTCATTTGATTTGTTGGCATGAAGCCATCACCAGTCTTTATTATGAAGAAAAAATTTGTTTCCAACATCTATAAAGAAGAAAATTGTTGCAACTTTTTTTTTTTTTTTTTTTTTTTTTTTTTTTAAAACAGCTTTAATGCCAAAGCAGCTGGGGGAAGCAAGTCTGAATTTGTCAGACAGATAGATAGCCCTCATTGTAGAGAAGTGTCTTGGAGTGTTCCGGTTAAAATTGGTTTTGATTTGCCAGAGTTAAGAGCTGTTGAGAATTGCACATGCAGTAAATGTTTTAACACTGATAATGCTGAGTTGGGAACTGGCAGAAGCTCGCTGCTGCCGTAGCTGCGGTCTGGCCAAGTTTGCTGAGGCATAGGATGTAGGAGGCCCCCAGAGGCTATAAACCAAAGGGGCCAGGTGGAGGGATCCTGACCACTAAATGAAGTGAACAGGAGCCAAAAAAGTGCCAAAGCCCCCAGGGGGATCTGACCTCTCAGACCTCTATTAAATCCAGCCCTAAGACAGGCTGATTTTTTTTTTTTCTTCTCCTGCATAGAGTCACACTCTCTAGGGAAGATGTCATGCTGGTGTTGCCAGTAAGGCAGCAAAGCACTCTGACAGCATATTGATTTTGTGCAATGTAAGATACTTCATGGAAAGAGAAAGATTTACCATGTGACTGATAGACAGAAAGGCAGGTAGCTGTGTAATCAGAGAAAATGGAGTCTACTAGAAGCATCTTATTTATGGTTGTTTATTGTGAAAACACAGAGCACCCAAGAAGGACTGTTATTTTGTCTTTAAAAGCTCTTGGAACAGCTTCCCAGCACCGCATGCCGTATTGCAGTTAGTGAACTATTGGACTAAGTAACTTGAACCAATGTTTTGTTAACAGATTATGTATTACTAGTAGCATATTTATTGATCTATCACTTGAACTGTGGCCAAATCTTGATTCCAGTCAGAACATCTGGGGTAGCTATAAACTGTACAATGTACAGCACCAGTACAGCATCACCCTCTTCCCCAAAGAGCACATCACCACCTATTTATGTCATTGTTTCTGCATCCTGTATATGGCTACAGGATACCCCTCTATAGGTCCAACACTGGTTGGACCTCCAACATGCTGGTGAGGAGAGAGAAGGCATGGATGGTGGTAACATAGTTGTCTGTAAGGTTGTCAGTAAAATCTGTAGATTGAGAAAAGGATGTAAAAGTGGAGCATTCAAACAACTGAAATATACAGAGATGCAGAAATACGGAGACTGAAAGACAGAACTTAATTCATGAGATGTATTCAAATGAATGTCTGCAGATACACAATTTCCAGACATATTACAAGGCAGCAGAAAGAGGAGGGTGGATATGCATTTGCAGAGATATCCAGTTCTCTAAGCATGAGAAAATATGTAAATATAACAAATAGCTCAGAGCAGCAGAACTAATGCAGGCTGCTTTCTTATGGATTTGTGTCCTTGCTTGACTATACAGCATATAATAACGTGTGAGCTCCAAATGACTGTTGCCCATGTCTAGGAACCTGACAGGGTTTTCTAGCATCTGACAAAGGGTTAGACAAAGCTTGTGCTGCAACCTTTCCTTCAGTGGAGATGACAGCACAGCTCTTTCCTCTACTTGGCTGCCAATTTAAGATAAATCTGTAGGGATACAGTACCTCTGAGATTGTCAAATATGGTTGAAATTAGTCCAGAGGTTGAAAATTTATTAGTAACACATATACATATATACATACACACGTGCAGTGTGTGCTTGCAGAAGCATGGGCTCATAGGAAGACAAACTAAGAGGTCTCTGATCTCGAAGCTCCTCATTCCCAGTGTGAAGCAAAACAGCAGAATGTAGTTTACTAAAATATTCATCGGTGCCTTCTTAATTTTAAATCTGGTTCTTTCTATAGAAGAAAAAAAGAGGTGCCCCTCTCAAGAGCTGAACAAGAGTCAAATGTGCAACTGATCATAGATTTGAAAGCTGGAGGACAATTACACTCCTGTAGTCCCATGTCCTGTATCACTCATGACAAAGAGTGTACAGGTGAGGTAGTTCCCACATGCACAAAGCACAGTTAGTGCCGTAAGCTGAATAAGAATTTGGCAAGACTATATCTGGGAGTCCCACACCCAGTTCTACTGTCATGTGATAACGAAGAAGGATTCAACCTGGAACGGGGTAGAGCAGGCCTCATGAGATGCTCAGGGATTTTGGCATTTATTTTTTGAGAGGAGACTTGTTTAGCTTAGCAAAATAGAGGTTGAGAGAGAATATGGTAATTCTCCATAAAAATATCAGAGAGGTAAGTGTGAGCACAGCAGAAGTACTGGTTAAATGTAGAGATTGTTGCTAGCGTTAGACGTCACAGTTGTAAGATAATCTTCCAAAATTAGACTAAAAGTGGAAAGAAGCTACTTAGTGAGCAGAAAAGTCAATTCCTGGATCTGCATTTTAACACAAGTAGAAGTAAACAACAAACTCAGGTTAAGATGTAGCTTAATAACAGATTTTCAGGAGGGTGTTTGACACAGTGATATGTGACTAGTAAAACCTGCAACCCAAGATGTTCTCGATCATCATGAGGTTCTAAAGGACTTCATTCTCCAGTTCGGAGGATGGAAATTTGGAGTTGAGCTTTACATTATGTTGGAAAAACAATGTGACATAGGGTAGCTCTGCAGTGCAAAGTCACATTCAGCATTGAAGGAGGATTGGGATCTACCCAGGAATGAAGGGGAATTTAGGCCCCTTCCCCTACACACCACACCAAGTGGCATACCATGCAAGCTTCCAAGTGATGTGGTTGCAGCCCTATCACTGCCCCCACTTAGCCTAGCACCATGTCAACTCCTGTTAAAGGCTATCCCATTAGCAAGAAGCACAGTGCTCTAACCTGTTTCATTACTCTATCCTTGTGTTTGCTCATGCCCCTTTACTGGGTTTGTAAAATGTGTATAGGCTACAAGTGGCAGAAAGAGTTTGACTAAAAATATAATTAAGAGAATTCTGTACAAAGCAGATACGATTACTGTGGAAGGCCATAATGACAATGCTGTTGGACACGCATAATTGAATGTCACTAAGCCACCCAACAGCATTCCATGTTATGTGGATTTGATTTCTTTTTCCTGGATACTGCTGAACAGATTGGTGGGAGTTTGAGGGGAAGAAAAGAGAAAGAATTATATTCTGACTTGCACTCTAGATGCTAAGCCCCACCTTTCAACAGCTTTCTACCCTGAGATTGTTTCTCCTGGTGTGTAGTTGTAGGAGAAACCTCATTCCTAGTGTGGCATATAGGCTGTATTTCGGTCTCTCTTTGTGTTTATCAGTAACATAAATCTCTCTTCTTACAGTGCAGAACATCTCTCGGAGGCAGGAACTCATTGCCCACATGCTGCAGCAGTTGGAGAGGCATGCCTACTAATTACTGGCACTCTGCAGCACTTACATCAACATTTGCTGTTGCAAGTAATAATAATGAGCTACAGCATGGTTTGGATCACACAACCAATAGCCTCCTTCCTACTTCTTGGTTTTCACCCTAGTTTGTTCCTTTTACTTTCCACCCTGATCACCTCTCTCATCCCTGGGCCATGAACAGGCTCCAGGTCTGACAAAGCTTCCAAGTTGGAATGAAGGAAAATAAAGGCACTAACCCTGTCTGGAAATTTGTCTGAGATGGAGATTTCCCCTGAGCCACTATCGCTTATTTCAAAAAGTATGTTCAGGTTAATGTTTCTCCAAGGTATGGCAACCCTGGCTGTGACAGCATGGGCTGGTCTTACAGAACAGTTTTCCTATATCAGGTGAGCAGGAAACCTTTGTAGATCATAGGCAGAGAAAACTTGTTTTATGTCCATCCAGTTCTGAGGTGTTTGCCATCTTCATTCAGACTAAAAAGGTATCATGGGAGCTGATGGTGCACTGAGTTACCGGAGTGAATCAGCAAGGTCTGTTTAAATGAATGGAGATCTAATGCTTTAAAATACATGTGAATGTTAGGAGAACGGAGATTTTATATGGTTAGCTCTTCGTGGTGGCCTTTTCATCTTGGCAGGTTCCTCATAAGCATGTAGTATCAGCAAAAGCTGGACGACTTACAGACAGCTGTGGTGGATACTTCAGGACACCGCAGCAGCCTTGACTGTCCTTGTAACAGACATTTACTTCCAGGTGCTTCATAGGTTATTTCACAGAAACTGATGTCTGTAGTCTGAGAGCTACTGCTAATGTGCTGGACTCACTCGTGTGTTGCTCTGGTTTGTGACAACGCCACCCTGCCTGAAGCAGGACACTGCACCAGCAAGAAGAGCAGAGCATGGTGGGTGCCTTCCTCCTTTTCTGTCCCTGCTCACCTTTCCACCCAAGTGATCTCGGAGAAGTCAGCTTTCTCTGCATGCCAGTGGGAGCAATTGCCAATCCATCTGAGGCAAAGCCCAGCTAGCATCAGCTCAGGAACTCCCCACCTTTTCCTGCAGTACATCAAGAAATTAGATGTAACATCAGCAACTCCAGGTCACATTGTCTTCTCAGGCTGGGCTACACAAAGAATGACTGCCAAAAGATGCCTAAGCCCTCACCCCAGATCGCCCCTCACAAGAAAGTTACTTCCTTATTGCTTTTCTACCTGGTAGACCAAATCACCTTCTTCTTTCTATCCACAGGCCCCCTTAGTCCCTCTTTAGTCAAATTAAAGTACACTAGCAGTCTGGAGACTCACAGAGACAATTTCAGCAACATGTGCTTGGCTCCTGCGGCAAGTCCATGGAGGGCACTCACATGCAGCTACACAAAGCGAAGCAAAGTATGTCCTATGCAGCATGTGAAGCCTAAAGTTTAGCACTTTATTTTCTATTCTCTTTTCTTTCTTATTTTGATTAATACTTAAAAAAACCACTTCCAGACTGAAATAATTGCCAGTATCTTGACTAGCAACTTACATTTTCAGGTTTAAGAAGCTAACGTTAATCATAACAGCAGTCCAAAGGGGCGTGTTGCCCAATATGCTATTTCTGAGAAAAAGCAAGGGAAGAGCACAGCCACATGTACTGGTACTGCCACAAAATAACCTCCCTGCCTCCAGCAGCCTGGGGACTACACAGGATGTGCAGGCAGGTTTTCTATGAATGTTAATGTGATATATGCTCTTTATTTTTAGTCAGCCAGCACATATAAGAAGCTCCTAGGATTTTAGTTTACTCAAGTAGGAGGCAAAAAGATTTTCAGACATTATTTATTTCTATATATAAAGAGAAAAGTACTGTTTATTTCCCCCAATGAATTCCTATTTTCCTCTTATTCTTAAGGTTCTCCATGCTGGAAAAGCAAATATACCTGTGAGTTAAACACATGTCTTTAGTTGAAACTGATATGATAAAGACTTACTGGGAGGAAAAAAAAAAAGAAGAGGTAAAATGCTGTCTCAGTTGAGCCTGATTTTTCCAAAATAAAAATCCATACTGACAAATACTTGTTGAATCAGAAGATGAATGTTTAAACAGCCAGGTAAGCAGTGTTAGTTTGCTAGCTGTTTGCCCAAATCAGACCCAAGATTTTTAATAGTGCCAAAGGTGAGTGTTCATAGGTACGAAAGAAAGTCTGTACAATGCATAACAGGAAATTTTAGTGGTCCTAAATTATGCCACATTCTCTGAGTGTCCTTTCTTGGCACTTGTATATTGATCTGCTACAGACATATGTGCTATAACATAGTTAAGTTTCCTAATTTGAAATATTACTGAGTCTTCAGCTCCCACTGATCTCAGTGTTTAGGTTTCTGGGGAAAAAAAAAACAACAAAACAAAACAAGAAAAAGATTTGGCTGTCTTTTCAGGAGTCTAGATATGGAGACAGAAAAATGGATACTCAAATCCTGGCACCAGATGTCTGATGGCATGTTTGGAGAATTAGTAAGACTGGATAGACAAGAAAAATCGAGAGAAAGGCTTCACCCAGTATAATAGGAATGTATCTGCAAGCAATTATTATGTCATTATAATTTCACAAACAATACGTATTAACCAGTACGCAAATCTCAGTAAGTGCTAAATGAAATGTTAGCCGTTATATTCCAAATGCTTTATCACATGAGACGTTTTGTGACATCAGAAACTAGTTTTCCTTCCACTCAATTATCTCTATTAACTGGTAATGTATACTGAATCCCTGCCATGCGTTTTGTAATGCTGATCCTCATTAACTGAGTAAACAGAAATACAGCCTCATTGGCAAGGCGACTCAAGTGACCAGAAAGCAGAGATCACTCTGGCCAGAGATCATCCATCATCCGTCCCTGTGCCAGGGTATGAAGTTAGCATGCAATTAATAGGCACTTAGGGAGAGCTGGACTACAGATGGGGTCCAGAGCAAGCACAACACTTCCACAAAAGCCCACAGCTATGGCAGGGTGCAAGACTTTGCTTTATAGGAAGCATTTGACAGTATCAGGTGATTTCAATCCCCCCAAAATCTGAAGCAATTTGTAAAGCAAAATGACATAAACCCAAAAAGCACAGAGCACACAAACGCGTAACTCACTTTTGTTTTCTCCTAGTCTCCCAGCAGTACAAAATTGGACAATTATCCTTCTCTTGAGATATTTGAATTATAAATGACATTTCTAGATCTCTGTAAATGTGTAATTCTCACACTGTCATGTAGCAGGCCTGATGCTTATTAACTTTGACCTCATGTATAAAATTCTATCAAACCAAGGACCTGCTTCAGCAAAACATTTAAACACGTGCTTAAGCTTAAGTGCTGCAATGAAGTTGGTGGGAGTAAAGCTCATATTTAAATACTTTGCAAAGTGGGGTGTCATTATGAGTTGAAAAGCAGTCCTGGACTGCAACTGCTCTGACTCCAGAGTGTCTGCGTCTGCTTTGTCTCACTCTGGAGTGTTTTGAATGACCAAGCAGGGAGCACAGCTGTGCAGAAACAGCCCCTGCCCCAAAATCCACCAACTTCAGTTCTGCTGGCCTCTCTCCTTCGTTCAGTATAATTGCATGAGCACAGCTTGATTCTCTTCTCACTTCTGTAAGTGTAAATCACAAGTAAATCCTCTGAGGAGAGGACTGCATAGTGGAAACAGGGAGAGACTGAGGCCAGCTCTTCTCTCTGTAGGTACTCAGTAAAATCTCACCAGCGCTGGAAAAACAATCCCTAGAAAAAAAAGAAAAAAGGAAAAAGGTTTCTGTAAAACTGTCACGCACAACAGCTCAAGATTTCCTACTGTGCTTCTGTCATCACCTTCTGATCACCCTTTAACTTTGTAGCTTATCTAATTCTTCCTGAGTTTGCTGAGCCTGCTTGTCCCCTGACAACACTTTAGTGTAAATCCACCGACTGCAGTTACACACAATTTACACCAGCAGGAGCGGGTGAGTGGAGAAACGGCCCTGGTGGCCCTTACCTTCCCACCACTGAGCATTTTTAACACACAAAGACTAAGGATCACACCCGGCAGCTTGTCCCTTGTGGGTTGGGTTGTACAGGCATGGAGTCCATTATGGGATTTATTAACAGAGAAGGTGGTGATGGCAGTGCTGTTCTTCCTGAAATTTGCATAAAATCTGTGCAGAAAGAGGGAGAAAAATTGTGAACATCTGGCTATACCCATAGCAGGTACAGAATTCCATTATCGTGTTGGCACAAGCCTGTGAGCATGGCACTGCTAAATAATTCATTAAATTAGCAGAAGTTGCACGCGGAAGATGTACACTAATTTAACGCAGAGGAACACTGTTCTCTATGGCAGAACAAGCTTTACAAGAATGAGGTATTTACCACCTGATGTCGAACCAAAGCCTAGAAGGATGTTGCTCTTCTTCCAGTGTATTTAGTAAGTGATAGAAGCTCCGAGGATACTCATTGCCCAGTCCTGTCGATGTTCATTCTGCATCATAGGGAAGAAGGATGGCTGCTTTCCCTTCCCATGGCAGTTGTGTTACTGGGCTACAGAGAGACCCTGCCCAAGCACCGTCAAGACAGAAAGTGTGATACAGTCAGGACTGACACTGTGTCACTCACTTGGCATAGCAGCTCTCCCAGCATCACTCTCTAGATGAAGCTGATGAACAGCTCTCAGCTAGGCAAGACACGTGGCTTCTGCCCACCTTGAATTCTTCCATTGTGTGGGTGTTGCGTCTCCCAGTCTCTGGACAAGAACCACAAGGCCAGCATGGTGAAACTTGAGCAGGAGGCTCAGTAGGGAGCACAGAGCTCCCCAGGGCCAGATCCAGAACACAAGAGCGCAGGCTGAGGTTCTTCATGGTCACAGAAGAGCTGCGAGCAAGTTCCGGGGCCAGAACTTCTGCTGCAGTTCAATACATCTCCCCATGCAGGAAAAGCCTTTCCTCTCTCTGTGTAATGAGATGTCTTGATGTCTTTGGTGTCTGCAAGCAGTTCAGGTACTCACAAGATTAAGCCATAGAAGAATCTGCTTAAACAGCAACAAGAGCATAACCAGAAATCAGCATCAGCTGGAGAACCCAGACAGAAGCACAATGTTGGCCATTTATTCATGATTAATTCAACCATCTCTAATTTGCCTAACATACAGAATTTGCATTTATCTGAATTTGCTATAATAGCTTTCATGCAGCATGATATCTGCTCCATGCAAAACCCATTTCTCATCTCTTCATAATCTAAGTATTTCCAGCCTTTTTCTTTCCTTTTTTTTTCTGTCTCTCTTTATTTTTAAGGCAATGAAATCAAGTACAGTTCCTCTCTATTGTTTCGCAAACAACTGTTGAGTAAAAGAGCAAAACCGTGTCAGATCTCCATATCACCTGAATGAATGCCATTCTCAGAAAGGACAGTGCTTTCATCTTAATTGCTAGATAGCAACAAAAGTGTTGGAGTTCAGCACTTCAATATAAATCAATGATGGAAAAAAATCATAACCATTTACTAGAAAAGAGAGTATCTTTTATTGTGGGTATTTTATAATGCTGCAAAGAAGGGAGAATTACACAGCCTACTTGCTCTGCTAACACAGTATTTATAAATCCCTATTATGCCAGTTTCCAGAATTTAAAACTTTTTTTCTATTCTTGAGCAATTTTCAAAGTGGTATGTGTTCTGATAAACACTTGAAATGCAGATACCTTGCAATACCCAGCACTTGTGAGTTTACAAATGAGCTGTACAAAGCACTTGTAATTTAAATCTTATTTTTTAAAAAACATACGCAGCTCTGAGACTGCAGAGCTATAAAATAGCAGTCTGAATAGGCATGTGACTCACTGAAATGCATTTAATGTCAGGGCTTTCATTATTTAACATGAAACCTGGCCAGCATGGCTGGCCCCACTCCAGTGGGCACTACAATTCCCCAAATGAACCCCCCATAATCATGTAGCCTGATCTAGTGGTTGCTTAGCCTGGTGTAGTGGTTGCAACGCTAAAAAGGGGACTAGTGATCTGAAATATCCTGCCTTACCTGAGAGCTTCACCTCAGAGATGGGGGAAGCAACTAAAAGTCTATTGAGTATCCAGAAGCAGAGGTGCCTAAGACCACGGACACCAGTGGGTATCACCCTTCCCAAGAGAGAACTTTCTATCAGAGAACATTAAACTGAGATTTGCTTTTAAAAAGACCAGTCTCTAATTAAATAGGATTAGTATATCTTGTGAGTCAAGATTAATCTTTCTGGCTAAAATGCCAAGACTTTATTATAAACAAAACCAGGCTTTTCCATATGTCTGTGGTGATCTTCACTGTGAGGGTGTTGAAGCAGTGGCACAGGCTGCCCAGAGAAGCTGCGGGTGCTCCATCCCTAGAATTGTTCAGAGCCAGGCTGGATGGGGCTTTGAGCAACCTGGTCTGGTGGAAGGTGTCCCTGCCCATGGCAGGGGGGTTGGAACCAGATGATCTTTAAGGTCCCCTCCAACCCAAACCATTCTATGATTCTATGTATGTTTTATATACATATATACACCTATAAAAGTGTTTTAAATGTGTACCCACAAGCCAGTGTGAACCACTTTCCTTAGTATTTGAAGTTGATATCCAAACTTCTCCAGCAGCTGGTCTCTGTATCCAATTAGTTTTCTTGACAGGACCTGAATATTAAGTTGTTGTGGGTTTTAATTAAATATTGAAGAATTATGGTGACATGGCATGACAGCCTACTGCAAAATAATTTACAATATCCTGTTACATTGTTATTTTAAAACAATTTTCCTAGCATGTTTAATCTTCTTAAAACCTGCTGCTAAATGAAATTACTGTATTTTGCTATATATCAAATAATGATAAATGGCATCTTGCATTTACTTGTGCCTTCCACATCTAAGAAGCAGAGTACTCACTCCTTACCTGCCTCCCTCCTTCTCTTAAAAAGAAAAACATTGCTTTCAGATCAGTACAGATCCTCAAGGGTGTCACTTATATTTTAAAAACCAGGCTTACACTGAATATGTGCTATTACTGTCAAAGGCAGAGAGGTCAAAAAGGATATTACAAATCTGTACAAACGTTCTTTTGTCTAGCAGGTCGGGTCAAAAAGTGCCCATTCATGTGTCTGACATTTTGATGCAGTTTGTGCATTGGCTGATAAATGAATCACAAAATCCACCATTCAACAACAATTAGGTGTGTAATAAAATGGGTTGGATCCTGTCCTCCCTTTCAGCTGCAAAACCCCACAGAGCATGATGAAATTCCTTGGGTAAGTGCAACCCAGAGAAGGATTTACCTGGTGAGTACCAGTATCCGCAGTTACTGTGTCAACCTAGTTGGAAATATATAGAGAGCTGGGCTGATCTTTCTTTTCAGTTTTTTTTGCAGTGTGCATCACCTCATTAGCCAAGCAGTGATCCACTGTGCTTATCCTTCCACACATCCTGAGATCCTGTGTTTAAAATAGACCTTCATGATACCAGTATTTGAGTATCACTGGCCACCTGAATGATGGTAGAATTGAATTTTTTGATCAGCTTTGTTTGAACTAAACCAGAAGAGGAACATTAGATCTCTGAGCACACAGCATATTTTTCAAAGGTTAGAATGATCTTTTTTCCTGCACAAGCAGGAAAAAATGCAGAGTTAATTTTGACAGCGCAGACACTGCTGCCATTGTGCAGGCAGAAACTCGAACTTCCCAGCTGTCTTGCTGGCTCAACACTCCATTAGATGTTTGAAAGGGAAGAATACATGCTGGAAATTTTGTTGGGAGGAATAGCTCAAGGGCAGAATGTTAGACTGCTTTCACAAACAGCATTCTGGAAGCCACATTACTACTACTACTACTACTACTACTACTACGACGACGACTACTAAGATGACGATGACGACAATAACGACAACTACTACCGTTATTATTATTATTGTTACTGTTATAGTCATAATTTCTGTTTGCCCCTTTATAATCTCCAGCTTCCAGGGACATGATGACACACTGCTATTTCTCAAAACCATAACCGTAAGCATGGCAAATGAAACTTGTGCCAGCATCATCAACAGAAGCAGCTAAAAGCATGCAGCACTGGTGCCGTTTTTTAGCTTTATGAGGGCTATAGCATACAGATGGTTCGGCTTGCTCCCTCCTCCTCAGACCACAAGGAGCAGGGACTGCCCAGGCAATGTCAGCCTGCTCCACCTCTGGAGGAAAAACATCTCAGCAACAAATGCAGGGCGGGCAGGAACTATTTGTGGGCACTGTGATCTTCTCTTCCCCACCTGCAAACCCCCATTCAATCTCTACAGTGATATTTTGTGCCTGCCTCGGTAGATGATTCCCACAGCTCATGTGCTGCCCACAGAGCTGGGGACGCACGAGTCCATATCTAGTGCCTGGCTGACACCCTCCTCCCAGCTGGTGTCGTCTCAGGCATGGACTTGAGCAGAGCTCTGGTACTTCTAAGGAGATCCCCATAGAGTGACATACCTTTGTGCAACCCTACCATCACACAGTGTTTGGCCAGGCTGTCCATAGACAAGTCCAAAAGTTTCCTCTCCAGAAGGTACCCCCAGCTCAGTTTTTGGGACTAAGTAGTGAAGTGGATAATATGAAGGCAAGCTATCTGCAGGTTTTAATAGCTTTGCTGAGCACACAGGTCATGAAGAGCGTCAGAATTCAATTTACTGTATAATTTTGGATTATCAAGACAGACGTTGCTTGCTACAGCAAGAAATGCCAAACCGAGCGATGCCATGCTAACCTGCAGCTGGAAAACAGGCAAGGTAGAGGTGCCTGTGAGCCAGCCTGCACGTCACTGCAGAAATCCTGCTCAGTGTCAGTCTTATCTGGTACGATGTAAGGGGCATCTGTCTTCTAAAGCCAAAATAGACAGAAAACTGAATTATTTCAATCCAGCTGCAAACACAGCAACAGAGAGAAGGATCAGGAAACAACGGCATGGATTAAACATCTTCCCACAACGGGGCTGTTTCTCCATGGCACTGCATGGCCCTGCAGAGAGGCGATCCATGCTAATGACAGCCCTGTGCACAGCACAGGTGACATCTTCGTGCTGGAACAGAGGAAAGAAGTTTTACTCTCCCTACTTTCCCCTTAATGTATACTCATCTTTCAAACTAAGTGACTCGGATTGGTGCCATGGAAGTGCTTTGGGGAGCCCATGTGACGAAAGCTTTAAAAGCATAAAGGGAACTATTAGTTTTTATGAATCCCAAAAGGCTATTCTGAGAGTTGCCCAAAGGGAACACGAGTAATACTTGAGAAGAAGAAATATTATTTTTCAATAAGGTAAAAAATATTTACTATCTGCCAGTGATGGGCACTGAATGATTTGTGGATATCACTTTGACAGCACAGTATTTAAGGATGCATTTCACCCTACGTAGGTAATCATCAGAGCAGTATATCAAAACCTAAAAATCTCCTGCTGGTATAGATATTGACTGCATCTGAAAACAAATACATGTATAACTCACCATATATAACTTACCTTAAATCTGTGTGATTTTTAAGTATGTGCATACATACTGTTGGACAAAACTCACAGCTGATATGTTTTGTTTCTCAAGAAAGAAAAATCAAGGCTCTACTTCACATCAGATGTGGAAAATTTAGATGCCTTTCTCATTATTTACTTAGGTAGGGTGGCTGTACTCCATCCTGCCAACTGATGAATAAAAGCTTCCTCCATAGTCAGAGCAGAGCAAAAGGTAGCCCTAGGGATAATTCATCTTCTCTATCTTAGATCTTGTTTTCGGATGGGAGGGGTTGCTCTCTGGAGGTGCCTACCTCTCACCACTTGATGCTGATGAGTTGCTTAGCCCAGAGACCACAGAAGGGAAGTAAAAATAATGTCTACTGGTAAAACAGATGTATTAATATTTTGCATTTATTTAAAAAATATTTTCTCAATGTTCTGGAGCAGCATCCTTATAGCTTGTAGATCTGTGCAAAACACCCATGAACAGTTTTTTCCTCCACTGGTTTTAATCCACTTACACTCCAGCCCAGTGGACTGCATTTCTAATTCTGGCTTCCACTGAACTCAAACGGATCAGGAAGGCTGTGGGTATCACTTTTCAGTATACAAGAGTATTCAAAGCCCCAAGTTTTTAATGGTTCCACAGCAAGCAACTTAAATCCCTTCAGCTCCTCACTTTTTTTCTCCCAAATGTTACGTTTCTTTTCAAATTGGTTTGAAATAGCAAATTTAAACAAAGACTTCACATTTGCAGCGAAGATGTTGTGTAGATGTGCATGTAAAACTCTAGGCCACTTGAGTGATGTTATTCTTCTGAGTGCATTGCCCAGTAGTAGCACTGGACCTCTGGAAACCTAATTACACACTTCTGGATTATTCACAGGAGTGAAGCCTAAAAGATCAGTCTCCCATAATGAGAGATCACTTCACCCAAACCTGACATGTAGCCACCTCTGATATGGATTTTGGTAGCATTTAATAGCGCACAGGAAGATAACCCAACTAAATTAGGACAAGAAGTGGAAAAAGAATAATGCTGCCAACAGGAACTCCAGGGAGACTGTAAGGCAGATTGCAGCTACCCAAGCTGTAATGGGGCCAAGGGGCCAGGGGGACTGCTGTCGGTAGCACAATAGTGGCTGCACTGTTACAGTGACCTGAAGGTACTAAAACCTGGTTTCTCTCTTACACCTTGCATTAAACTGCACACCCCCCTTTATAACTGGCACAGGTGGGAGTCAAGAGCAATACCTCTGAGTCAGTTCTCTAGTTTGCAAAAGGGCCAGTGTAGGCTGCTGCCTGGGTGCATCCTATGCAGCAGGTGACCCAGCTGACCTTGTCTGGCTGTGTGCTCAGAAGGGAGGACTTCAAGCTCTAGGAAGTAATCTGCAGCTATTACATTTGCTATTACTTTTCCAGTGCTTGCTTGCTTTATGGAGCTGTCTGGGGCCATTAGGAAGTTTCTGGATTGTACGAGACTTTTAAACACTTTGGGTACCTATGAATAAACTGAGCCACATGAAATCATAGCCTAAAGGAAATTAAGAGTCAGAGTCTAATACTGCATGCATGCCTGAAAAAATCTGTGAGTACACCAGCAAGCTTAGATGCCCTCTCTTCATACCAAATTCCTAGTGAGCCCTTGGTTGCTTTTATCATTTTCTGTTGCTCAGCTTCAACCTGAGAGTATTTAAAATGACCACAGCACAGGCACCTGAGCTGGCAGGGCTAGAAAGCATCAGTTTCAGCCTCTTAAATATGAAAAGACTTCAAGCTCTTCTGAAATAAGCCTTTTGTTGGCTGCTCAGAGCAACACAGAAAGTGCTAGCAGGAACATGAAGTTGGCTCCTTAACACCAGGAATGCAATTGTTCAGGCATCCCATGACACACCAGAATACAAATTAATATTAATGAGAAAGCTCCCTCTGCTGTACTTCTCTTCAGCATTAATTTCTCAGCCATGTTCTGTGAGCCTGAAACCACAAGTGGAGTCCATGCAAAGAGAAAGTCTGGCATTTCACAGGGGTGAGAAGCTTGGAGCCCAAATCCACCCCCGCTGGGAGGGTTCCCTTGCTCTTTGTTGATGGAACAGTTATTCCCTGTCAATGCTAACTTGTTGCATGAGGACTTGCATATGGTTTCTGCAGTTGTCTGAGATGTGCTGCATACCTAGCAGTGACCCACTTCACTTATTTACTCCTTCACCAGTAGTGTGATACATCTGGTGTAAGGCATTTGAATTGTAGCCCAGAGGTTCATACAGTGCTTCAAATAACAGAGCTGACCGTGAGAAAACAGATTTTTTTCTCCAGGTCTGGGGCTGGCTTCCCAAAGACTACCAAACAAAGTTCACAATGTGATGGATCATTCAAATGATTCACATCTTTGGCCCAAAAATATCTTAATAACTGCTTAAAGCCCTCAATAAAATATGTACTCAGTAACTGTACTCTTCTGCTGGAACTGGACCTCTCTAAAACTAGGGCAAAGCTTATCTGTGGAGGAGACAGAGCTGGTCAGCCTGCAACTGTGGAATGAGCTCCCTCAAGACTTAAGGTCCCCATTTCTCTAACCTTGCCTTCTCTAAAATAAATACAGAGCAATGTGTGCATTTTTCAAAGAAAACAAAGCCAAACAAAACCAAACCAATTAAGCTGTACCTAAATAAGGGCACACACTTCCCTCCAGAGGAGGGGAGAAGAGTGAACATCACATGAAAGATATTAATCTCATCACTTAAGGCATCAGTGCAAGGCATTCAGATACTGTCAAGATGAACTTACGCATATTCAAAATCTGAGCTATTCAGCCAATTTTTTGAATGGTCAGCTGTGATACTTTAACTTCTCCCTTAAAACCACTTTGGAACTGGAAAACTGAAATGTCCTCCCTTTTGGTAGGGGAGATCAAGGGAGTTATTGACATCTAAAACTGACACAAATTAGTAGGAACTGTAGTAAAAATAGAAAAAGGTGATGCCTGAAATACCTATGATGTATTTTTTGGAAGCCAGCACAGCTTTTATAAAGGTAAGTCCTGCCTTAGAATTCCATGATAGGCCTTTGAACAAGGTGGAAATAGGTGGGTGAAGGGGCTGCAGTCAATAAAGGCTTCTCCTTTGCCAGAGGGTTTTGTGCGTGTAATTTTTCTGGACGGTTTCACTGAACACCCAACAAGTTAATGGGAGGGGAAGTAATAATAATGTCTTGTACAGAAAACCTCTGAGCTGAAAACAGTTGAAAGCTGTTCTCAGTATCGTGTATGTTTGTCTTATCCTTACATCTTCATTATACAAGCATCTTCACTCTTTCTTACACATACAAGGGTACCAAACTACATAAGCCTTTGATTTGTCTGTTTGCCATTTTATTGGGCTGTTGATCATTTCAGCACCTTTCATGAATTGGCAATAAAGGATCATCATCAGAGTAAGAAACGAAGTGGGGAATTAGGTTGTGAATGAGTTTGAATCTTTCTTTTCCCAATTTTCTTCCCACTGGACTTTAAATGGCAGTCACTCTACTTCTCTACTTCAATGATGTGATGTGAAAGACTGAGAGGTGCCTTGACTTTGCAGTAATGAGCAACAGTAGACACCCTATTTATAGAGAAGGCAGGAAAAAATGCATTGTAGGAATACAGACATGGTCTGTCCTTGGTTTTATGAAAGATAAAGAACAGAATTTACTTCAGCAGAGTGTTTTAATGACTCCCAGGTTGAAAGCAGGGTAAAGAAATGCTACCTGGAAGCATAGCAGTGCGCAATAACACAGTGACAATGAATCTCTTTCTTTTAATACGATCATCTGTGGTTCTGTTGACATAGCCCTGTAAGCCGTGTTCCTGTGAAGTAATGGAAGAAAAACCTGGGTTACAATTTCCAGGCTCTCAGAGAAATCCAGTTATAGCTTGATATGACTTCTATCATGCCCCTACTAGCATTAGTAGCCTGCAAGAAAAAAAAACTTAGAGCCCTTCAAAAAGCTATTTAAGAGAGATCTGCAGTGAAAACAAACCCATGTGAGCTCTAGTCTAGGTTAAGGACTATCTCTGTTAGCAGGGGTTAAACAATTTTCTTCAGAAGTATAAGGTAGACAAATCCTGCTGCAATTCCTTTAGCTGCAAATAGACATCTACTATCTTTGAGATGTTTTTGGGTACCCAGGACAACCACATGAGACTGCCAGATGAGACTCCAAGTTTCCAAGGGGCCCATCACTTTCGAAGGGTCGGCCACGGAGAAAGGTGTACCGAGGGCATCTGCGGTGGCTCAATGAACTTACTTTGTTTTTTACAGCCACAGAATGATTCAAGCTAGATTGAGCTGCTTTGGGTTTTGACTCCTGAGGACCAGAATGAGAGCAGAGGCCTGCCCCACCAGTCAGTATAGATAGGAGCTCTGGCCTTTGCAGTGATAGAAGAAAGCTGTTCTGCTAGCTGTGAATCACTGCCCACTGACAAGGCCCTTCAGCTTCACGAAGCTGATGATCTTTTCTTCTCAAAGCTGTGCTGTGAGCCACTCTTCTGTGCAGTAAATCAGATGCCTTTTATCTCAAGCCCAGTGCCTGTGTGAAAAAGTAACAATATACATGGCTCTACTTTGGGCTACAGCAACCGTGAGATGCAGCCACATTGCAAGGAGCAGGTTCCAGAAACTAAGGCAGAATCAATGTCAAGCTGCAAACAGTGCAAGAGCCATTTCTGTTGGACCGCCTTCAGCATTGATTCGATTTTCTTCTATTTTTACCCGTTTTATTGTGGTTTTATGTAAAGGGCTCAGAAAATCACTAGTAGATAAGTGCCCTGGAAATACAAATATAAAAATATACTTATGTTCCTATTTTTCAAATCACTTCTTAGAAGCCAAGTCTTGTGGCCACAAGAAAGGTACATTGCACATGTTAGTAAGTGCGTACAGGAGACACTGAAGTGAAGCTGGGGTCTGCTAAGGAAAGCCCATGATAAAATGAGAAAGGCTAAGAACCTCTGGGAAAGCTTTAAATATAATTAAAACATGGAAAGGAGAATGTCAAATGGATTAAGGTTAATGGTTCATGAACTGTCACAGCTTGTTCATGAAGAGCATTAATGGTTTTATCAGAAAAGAGTGGAAAAGGGGAGTGTGCAGCAATCTCTTCTGAGGCAATCTGCAGAGTGCTAGCTACCGACCTCAAAGGCATTTCTTGACCAGGTCAAGAGTGGCCACCTAAAGACTACAGTATATTAAGATGAGGAGGAAAAAAGTCTTAGAAACATGGTTCTGCATCCTGAAATCTGATTGAACCTCACTTGGCTTTCAGTTTGATCCAAAAGAAACTGTAGCCGGAAGCTTGGACAGACTTGAAATATTATCTCAGAGCATCTCTTTCAGCTCCCTCCTGCATTATTTGACACTGTCTTTTGATACCACTGTTCTTGTCTCAGTGATTTCAGACACAGCTGGCTTTCCTCCAGGCAAATGCTGGCTGGGGAGCTGGGGGAGAGGCCACTGAGGCCTCTGAGGAAAAGCCCTTGTACATTCTGTGCATGGAGAGGAAATCCTAACGGTGTCCACATCATGTGGAGGGGTGGGAAAGAGGGTGCAGGGGCCATACTGGGGAGCCAGATAAGAAATGGAAATCCCAAATCTGGCATAAAATGTGAAATAAAACCCCAAAACAGTAATACGTTAAGAAATTATTCAGAAATTTAAAGGTTCTGGTTTCTTCAGGGAATTAGTAACACAAAAGTCAGCCTGATTTTGCTTAGCAGAAGAGAAACAATACCTAGCTGACAAGATAGCTCCAAGTACAGGAGATGACTAGTTAGATTACTCTGAACAAAGGCGCTGTGGTGACAGCAAAGTTTCCTTTCCTGTGTCTCAGGGTCTTAACAGATGTTTACTGAGAGCAGTTTTTTTCCACTTGGTCTTTTCAAAAATTTAGTTCAAAGGAGTTAGGAATTTGCGACCATCAACATAACAAAAGAAGCAATAAACTTATGCATATCAAGGCTGATGTGTCAAAAGCTCCAAAGACCCAAGCAAGCAATACAGTGATGTGCTATGATACAAATAAGATGCTGTAATCCATCTCAATAAATTCTTTTTATTACATAGTCAGTGTCTCCAAAAAACACACCTTCTGAAGAGAAAGCTTCTCTAATAGAGAAAGGTTTCCCTTATGAAAAGATGTATCTGTTTTACAGGTATTCCAAGTGCTTTTTGTTAATTGGACTTTTTTGCATTAGCAATACCATTCCTATCCTAGTTTCATTTGCCATGGTGTCATTTCTATCATAATAATTAAGCAGACTGGGGTTTATTTATTTATTTATTTATTTATTTATTTATTTGCACTCAGATGTAGAACCACCCTGTAAATTACAGGCAGGCCCTTTCATCTTGACTTTTCAGTTGTGGAAACAGAGACACCTTCACCTTCATGGAGATAAGACCAATATTTTCAAAGTGATCACTGCTAGTCCACATCTCTCGCTGATATGAATTCACTGAGCTTGTTTATTTCTGTTTCCACATTTTGGCCTAATTTAGCTGCTTTACTATCACAGACTAGCTTCACATTAAAGACGGCAGCAAAGCGTGTGCTTCCTGATTTGTTACCCTCCAAAAATGTTCTCTATTTTTAAAGGAGTGGGATCAAGCAAAGACAGGAGTTACAGTAAGGGTAGGGTGAATATGTTTGAAGATGCATTGTGCTGTAATGAGCCAGAGCTGCCACTGCACACTTTAAAACCTGAACAGCAATTAGTAGGAATGTCATCCACCTGTGACAGCTGCAGTGTGGGTGAGGGTCACCCTAGTGAGGGTCACAGATTTCCTCAGGTTTGGTATGAGAAATCAAATTATTTTTATAGATTTACTGTTGCACTGGGAGCTGTTTATGGCAGTCAATGGGTGAAACAGAAGACCCCATATTTTTGGTGAATTATTATAAAAAATGACAATTGTATTTCAAGAAAAGAAGTAATCCCTCTGGTACTGTCACCCAAGCTTTTGAATTCAGTCTACAAGCTCATGGGCAAGCAATGCAACTTTTGTCTGTGCTACAAGCGTAACAATTGCCATAGCCAGTAGTGTTCTGCATCATGGACTTGCTTCAACTTCTGAAACATCACAAGGCTAATGCCAAGGAACCACCTGAGAGGTACAGTTGTGAGGCAGCCAGAATATCATTAAAGCAAGGTCCACAATCATAAGAAAGAAGATGCTTCTCTCATCATATTTCATAGAAAAACATATTAGTTGGACAGCGGCCACTTATGTCCAGTAAGGGCCATCTGCCTCATTACCCAATATCACACACCAGCTGCTGTGCGTACAACTTGAGCAAAAAAGGGTAAAAATCAGCCTCTCCCTCTTCAGTGCTCTGTAAAAGAGACATGATCGTGTCCGTTGGTATACCCTCATAGCAAGAGGCGAGGATGATTTGACCCAGCCTTCTTACATGGATTTTAGTGTTAAAGCAGTGAAGCTAATCTCCAGCAGTGTTCTTCCATCCATCCAGACACTAAGGTACTTAACTGACTCTAGTTGCCATGATTAGTTTAGCTGTGAACACTAAGGCATGCAGACAGAAATATGATACTACCGAGACTTTGGACTTAGGCCAGTCAGTCATAAAGGCAGGGGAGTTAGAAAGTATTTTCCAAGCGAGGAGGCACACATACATCTGGGTAAGTTAGTGCGAGCAGTAAAGGATGGGCAGATAGCCACAACTTCTGAGGCACACATGTATTATTTTAAAACAGTTTTCCTTCAGTATGTCTGTCACACCCAAATTTATTATCTTCACATAAAACTCATTCCTTTCACAGAACTGGCTTCTAGTCATCTCTTTCTAAATTATATGGGTTTCTCTAGCACAGTTTTGCTGTTTGGGAGAGGCACTGTAATCATCTGGAGTTACAAGGCCAATTCACAGAGAAATAATTCTTGCAGAAGCTCAGTATTAGGGTGGTAATATGCCTTAGGCTCAGTATTCCTACGTCTGGAAGATTCTGAATTTCACTGGAGAGGCGTACTCTCAAGAGCTAAAGAAATGTCTGTCTCTATGGGAGGTTCACTTGCCACGAACTTGGTAAGTTATGGCCCGTCTGTGCTACTGGTCTTGTGCCATGCTGTTATCAGCAAACAGCATTTATCCACCTTTGTGCATGCTTTGGGATCTCAGGATACAAACTGGTGATCACAGAAGAAAATCAAAAAGGCAATTTGATATCATTGTGAACAGGGCTGTTAAATTCCTCTGGGCGGTGGCCTCTCTCGGCACAGACTAAGTTCTTGCACATTGTTTGAGTATGATCCATGTCTGTTTTGGTCCAAATGCCTGAAAAATTACATGAGAAGGAGAAACAGGGGATAAAAGGCTAAAGGAAAAGCTCATGAGAATAGACCATCTCTTTTAGTATTGCAGCTGCTTAGCTAGAGACCCTTCTCAGCTGGCCACCCTCTCCCAGGGTGCCACCAGACATGTCCTGTGGGTCCAGAGTCATAGTAGTGACCCACAGCCTGTCTGAAGAGGCACAGCCCAGGCTCAGCTTCTGGAATACTTGTCCTGAGAGGAAGATAACAGTTTAATGTGACAAACTGGTTCTGGAGACCCCCGTTTCCCTCTGCCTGTACATGAACCCCTTTCCCTCCAGCTCTCTTAAAGGTAACCCAAGCCAGTACTTCCAGCTTGCTTTTCCACTTACTTTTTGAGTTGCCCTTGACTGAACCAACTACACATGTAGAGAAATGTCAGGTTTGATACTGCTGAACACTTCTTCATGGGTTACGGAAACCTGCTGAACCAACTAGAGGCCAAATTGTCCCGTTAACATATGGGCCTCTTGTGCTTCAGGCGGGTGAGTAATCACTTCGGGCATGTTTCTGTCACTTGGAAAGAGCAGCGTGCCCAGAAGCCGGGACCGTGCTGGGCCTGGCCTCCCACCCTGCCACCAGCACCTGGAAGAAGGCAGCTCTCCCAGTGCCTCCCACGCCGCCGCCAGCACCTGGAGGAAGGATTCTCTCCTGATGCCTCAGCGAGAGGCCCCAGCGCTGCCTCAGCCTGCGCTTGCAGGCGCACGAGGAGTGGGGCTGGCAGCGAGGCCGCGCTGGGCCACCATTAGCCCACAGAGCGGGCAGCTCCACTAGCCAGCCAGCCCGCTGGCTTCCCGGCTCCGACACGCTTCGGAGAGTACAGCTGGAAAGTAAGGACTGGCAGAACAACTGCCAACAGTTTTTAGCTTGTCGTGAGCATGCTGTGTTCTCCTCTGGTTTGGAAATCACGTCGAATCAAGCTATCTTTCATGAAGCTCGTATGTGTGCCAGAACGGTGTACCTGCAGATGCTCTCTGCAGCAGGTGCATCCCCCGTATGGCGTTTGAAATTGCGGAGTGAAATAATGGGAAGGCAAAGCTCCTGTTCTGATCTTTCCTAGCAAGCCCAGAAGACAAAGGGATAACTAGCAATAAAATCCCAAGCTTCCCTCTGACGGTCTTAACAACAGAGGAAAACGCCTGTATTGAAACACCCGAGGAGAGCCGAAGGGAGGAGGAAAGCTGTGCTGGAACAGGCAGCAAAGAGTCCCAGAGCAGCTCCTGGCACCCGTCTGGGCTGCACTGGGCTCACCAGCCACACTCAGAGCCTTCACCCCCAGCACAGCTATGCCACTGCGTCCAGCTTCCTACTTTTTGTCCCTGGCAAATAAGTTGAGGAAGCATTGTATTCAGTCTCATCATGGGGCAAGCAAAAGGGTCAATCCATCACTGCCACGCAGTATCACCAGCTTTCTGATGTTGCCTCGTTTTTAAACAGGACTTGAAACATTTCTGACCCAGACCATCAATTATTACCATGTGCTGCTCAGTGGCCTTCCTCAAACATGTCTGCAGCACTGCAGCACCTGTAGATGGTTTCGATATACCGCAGCCACTACTTAGCCACAGGTTAACTCAGATGGTCTCCTTCCCTCTTTGCAGTCAGTTTGCTTGCTTTCCAACTGGTAGCTCAGCAATTGCATTTTTTCCCCTTTGACTTAACAACCCCTGTCCTTTCCCACCTAGTAGATCTGTGTGCTTGTCTGAGGGTTTCGATAATAAGAATAGTAGGAATCCTAACCAGCCCTAAACATTCTCTCAAGCCATACAATTTGTAAAGCTCTCAGCTCCTTCACTGAGAAGCTTTCATGGTCAATTAAAGCAAGGATTGTCAAGATGTCTGCTTTCAAAGTCCAGAAATTTCTTTGGTTTGGCACTTTTTAAAGAATATGATTTTTAGAAAGACTACAACTGTTGAACAGCCGAAAAAGTTGACTCTCTTCAGATTTACTCGTAATGATAGGGAACTTGGTTTTCTGTCACATTGTTCTCTATTCAGACAATTGGTGGATATTTATGATAACTCCCAAGTTTCATACATTGTGGGAGGGATGGCTATCCATCTGAGAACACCCACTGAGTGTGTATTTTCTGCAGTTATTATTTGAATTGTCCAAACTCCCTACAACCCCCAGTACGTCTATATAAACCAGACAGGGGCTGCCAGAGGAGGCTGCTTCTGATTTATCAGATGGCTATCTCTGCAATCTGGAAGACTACATAAACTCAGAGAATTGCAGTGATTTCCCAAGATCATTTATAGCATGTGTAGTAAAAGCTCCTTCTGACGCCCAGCCCAGTACCCTAATGAGAGAAATCAAAGCATTTCTTGGTTTAGGTGGTGGGGGAATGTTGGTTACTGATATTCAGTGTTCATCTTTTCAATCAACAGAAATAATATCTTGAGATAGAGATGACCAACAATTTTCAAAGTAACAGAGAAGTGTAGATATCATCAATAGATGAGATTAGAGAGATGTTGTCTGTATTGCATTTATAACTGGCCTGCATTACAATGAACATATGCAGTTTAATGCAGTTAAAGATAATCTGTATCGCTTGCTAAACACATTCCATCAGTTTTACATTTATGCAGCTAAAGGCAAATGTTTAAACATTTGGTTAATGCACCATATGTCTAAAATGTTTTAGTTCCATCTGACATTTAAAAAATATTTTTATTTCAGTGGTAGCTCACTGAGTAAATTCATTTTTTCTAAAGCTGAGTATCCCATACTCCCTTTTGCCACAGCATTCCTGGACCTGTCTGCCATGATGTCTTAATTTTTTGGCTCACTAATCTAATTCAATCTAATGTAATTGGTTTGGCAGCTCTATTAACATATTTTTTTTTTTTTTTTTTTTTTTTTGCATGTAGGTGCTAAATGAGGCAGAATGTGTGCATGGTATGTGAAGCTGCCTTTTTCCACTTGCCCATTTTAAAGCATGATTGCAATTTTATGGACAGGGGCAAGAAAAGTGGGACAACACAGCCCCTCTGTGCAACCCACCTGGCAGCAAATGAAGCATCCTTCATGGTAGATTAGCAGTGAAGCCTGCTGGCAAGCAATGGCACAGTGCAGATCAGGATCAACTTGGTGCAGGCTGCTCAGGGTGACTAATGTGCATGAAAACTGGACCTCAATAAGACGACGTTATGCAGGCAAATATAGAGACAAGAGAGACAATGCAGAGCAAGAGACCATCTTACCTCATCCAAGGGAATTGAGATAATGGCTGGGAACCTTCATGACTGCAGGCTGTGCTTTGGACTCCTCATAAAAACATTAGGCAAAAATATCCAAGCAGGTATTATTAGTTCAGTGTTTTCATTTGATGACTGCTTTTTCACACGTAACTAACATTCTACTTCCCAAAAAGCTGTAGCTCTCTGAGAAGTGCTGTACTGAGGGCAACAGTGCAATGAGTTTTTCACTAGGACACCAAAGCCATTATAACAAATATCAAAACAGCAAGTCAGCCTAAACGTTTAATGAAGCGAGATTCAAACATAGCTTAATAGATTTTCTTCAAAACTTCACAGAAACATCCTTCTTGGTTCTGAAAGAAAATCTTCTAGTTTTCTGTCTGGATCAATTTTGTAAATTAAAATTTACTGCTGAAACCTCATCACGCAACATTGCAAGGAAGATTTATTAGTGTGGTACTAAAATCAGAGTTGGTGCTCTGACTGCAGTGATAGCAAAACAAACTCTCTGCTAATGTTACTTCGTTTAGATCCTGGGTGCCATGCAGAAAGGATACTTCGCCTGACGCCACAATCAGGCTGCTCCAAGAGGTAGATTAATTTAGATTCAATGGATTTATGCCATGAGAGAATTTAGCCCAATATTCCTCACTCTGGCTTCTACCTAGGGAAATATTCTAAGATTAATTTTAAGTGGGTTTTGACTGATTTTATTTATTAAATTTCAATAGAAGACCTTGCTGGAGAAAGGAGGAGATCAGCTTTTCTCAGCACAATCCAATTTAGATGATTGTCAGAACAAGAGCAGGTGGGTTTGAAAAAAAAAAAAAGGTAAATATTTTTCAGAACTTAGGGACAATTCCTTCTTCACAGATAGCAAGGCACCGCTTGGTCATGATGGAGTGCAATTTCCACAGGTATGTCTTTGCCTCTGTGGACATCAACATTGGTTTCCCCAACGTCAGTGGAAGGAGGCATTAAGCAAGAAGTTTGCACGGCTGCAGGTTCAAGCCACAAAGGATGAGCAGGACTTTAAGATCAATTTACACAAATGCTTGACAGAGAAGGCAAACGGTGGGTTTAATCAGATCTGCCTTGGACTCAGGGAGAGACTGGGCAACTTCTTGGTTTCAGCTCCCCTGCCGACCTCTGTGCAGCACAGGCTGCTTTGCTGTCACCTCCTCTAATACAGATCCTGCCCTCTTGGCAAAGGAGTAAAGTCCCTCTGCAAGACACTGCTTTATACAAATGCTGGCAAGTGAATCCTGATAAAGTAATCAATCAGTCTAACAGAATGAAAGCCCTGTGTACTAAAAGGTGATGTGAAATTATTGCCTAACCTATTAAAGGAATAAGCCTGCTGTAGCCCAATTACACCTTCACTATATACAATGAAATAGCTTTCAAGCAATTCCTCAACAAAGGAATAAACCTGTCATGAAAGAAAAATTTATTGTTCATCAAGGCTATGTATTCAGGAAGTAAGACTTCCCTCAGGGTCACGTTGGTAGTAACTCAGCATGAGATTAAAGGAAATTAGAGGGAGTCTTCATTGCATTTTACATTTTCCCTTTGTGAGCTACGAAATGTCTATCTGAATCCCTAAATTCCAACCAGCAAATGATTATTCAGTGGAAAACAAAAGTTTAAATTGATAAATACAAAGAAAAAAGTTTATATATGTACAACTTTTTACTTTGTAAGAACCTGCTTCCTAAAAATAATCTTCTTAATAGTTACAGCAGCTAAAAAACTGAAGTAACTACACTGACTTTTGAAAAAATATTCTCCTGATTTGCACTGGTGTAGCTGAGAGTTTAGTCTGGTCTGTTTTCAATATGAAGTTTTCAGACTCCAGGTTCCTGTAGCCATCTATAATTCTGTTTGTAGCCTAACAAAGAAATTGTGAGGTTAAATAGTTCTAATGATTTTCAGCATTAAGTATAATTCCTCTATCAATCTGTGCAAAAAAAGATATACTAAAATAGAAAGGGTCATATCACAGGCTCTTGGTTAGCTGAGCAGCATCTAAAAGTCACAGGTAGAAAAGGTTGTGAAATAGGCTTAAATACTGATTGGATGCCTGGTCTCATTCCGAAAAGTTTAAACTGTATATTCCCCGTGAGCTTCAATCGCTAAAATCTTTTCTAACAGCTTTTCCAGTCTATGCAGGCAACTGTATCTCTCACTAACTGCTTATCTAATCAAGTTGTAATTAGCATGGTTTTCTTTAGAGAAAAATAAAAAATGACCCAATGCTATGTTATAGAAGATGCACATTTGGCGAAAGGAAGAAATGCAAGAGATTTGAGAACTGTCATTTACAAAATGAGTGATGCTTTTCCCATCATGGGTTTTTGTGAAGATCAGTGGAACAATTGCTCCAGATAAATATGATTCCTGAATCATTTAACAATCATTTTAAGGAGAGCAGGTTCTGCTTCTGAGCAATTAGAGGTATGATTAGAAATCACAGAGCTGCTGAGCAGGGAAAGTGAAGCTAGTTATAATTCTGCTCTTCCACAATGGGGTGAAGAATTGCCATATAATTAAGCTTCTTCAAGCTTTTATGGAAATATTTATGAAATTAGAACATCTTTTAAATAAATTACTGGCCTATTTATTATTCAAAAAATGTCGCATTGACAAAATATTCACCCTGGCTTGATTGTTAAACTTGTTCGTGAGTCAGGCTCAGCAAACAGTCAGAAGCTAAAATGCTGAACATTACAACCACAGGACATTTTCAGTCTGTGCTGACTACATGACCCTATCAACTCAGGCAGAAGAGACAAAACATACTGGGATCACAGCAAGTGGAATGGGGAAAATGTGCCTCCCCAGCATTGTCTTCCCTTACCCTGACTACACAAAGGCTGTCAAACAAACACTATGTGAATTACGGGTCCCCTTAGTTCAGAGAGAATATTGCAGAGCTGCAGGGCTACAGGAAAGCAAGGCAGGTCAATAGACACAATAAAAGTACTTGAAACATTCTCCTAGGAGAAGATATTGCAATGATTGGAGTTATTTATCTGAAAGTCCCAGTTCATGAATAGGAACCAGTTAGCTTAGGATGGCTGAAGTGGTTCAGACCTCCAGACATTGGCTCTGCCTTCTTGGAAGACGTATTTGTGTAGCAGTACTATCAGAGAAGTTTGTAGAGCTACTGCTGAGCACCATGGTGCAGGTCAGCTGGAGTGGGGACCACTAGGGCCAGCTCCCTTCTGGGCTGTGACATAAAGACCTTAGAGAAGGCAGAAAGGACATTTGTGCTCTTTCTGTCTCAAGGCACAAGCTGTAGGCAGGATTGGAGGTGGTAGGAAGGCAAACACTGAAACAACTCAAATACAAGAGCAAATTTCTTCCTGACAAGTGCACGTGTGCTACAGAGGATCATTGAAAGTGAGAAGGTGAAAGAATTAGGTGTGAATACTGCTCTGTTAAAGATAGCGTCAGTGAAAATTACTACAGTTTTGACTTTCACTGAAACCAGTAATAATCTTTCTTATGCTTACTTTGCAGTCTTACTCCATTGCTGGAGCCAATCTGTAATGAATAGCAGGCAGACAACTCCTAAAGCAGTAGCTCTCATACACGGAAGTCTTCTGGCACCTTCCTTTAAAAGGAGGATGATGGGACACTTCTAGATGTCCTGTCAGAGCTGGCCGACTGTACTGCCCCTTGTGCCCATTGCCAGCCCCAGGATGGTCTGCAGAGCCCCTCTGCTCAGGGTCACAGTGAAAGGATGAAGCAATGGTCACAGGTTGCAGCAAGAGAAACTCCAACCCAGCACAAGGAAAGAAGACCTCGTAGCAGGAGCAGGGGCCTAGAGGCACAGTGCCACCTCCCTCTTTGTAGGTATTCAAAACCAGCCTGGACAGGGCTTTGAGCAACCTGGAGTAAGTTAGTCCAGCTTTGAGCAGGAGACTAGAGCAGCTGGTTCCTCCTGTCACATACTCGCACATACTTTACCACAGATCCAGATTAAACATTGATACCTCAATATTAGTGAGACTTCTCCTGTGAGATGCTGGAAGGAAAGATGGAAGATTGACTCAACACAGGAATGACAGTGTGGACTAGTCCTGGACTCTACAAGGTTTTATGTGTGGGAGAAGAGCTGACGCTGGACACCACCTGCTCTATAGACTGTGGATGGAGGGGAAGGAAAGCAATGTGTGACAGCACTGCAGGTGTCTATCACGATAGCTTGATTCTTGATTTGCTAATGGATCTACTTTAGAGAGAAGGGAGTTAAATAAAGATTAATCTTTGTATTCTTAGGGAACTGAGAAAGAAATGTAGAACAACCTTTTGCCAATTCACTGATACACTTTCCTCACTATGCCTGGTAAAAGGCAATAATAATCACCCTACAGAGACTCAAGGAAAGTCATCAGTGTGCATTGTTCCCATTTGATTTTTCATCATTTCTGTCTATCTCCTGCCACAAATCATCTGAAATTGTCTCCATTCATTAGAAAAGAATATAATTAGGGATCATATGAAAACATTTCTTTTTATAAAGAGCACTAACTCTGCAAATGTCTGGTAGATCAAGAACATTTTCCAGATTCCCAGGCCCCACTGGAATGAAACTGAACCTGAATTATTTTTCAGAGATCCACAAACCTCCAACATTTTCATTTTATTTCAGTATTTTTTTGCTGTCCCTACTGATCTCAGAAACTCATGCCCCCAAGGCATGGAACAATCAACTTTTCTGTTATTATTTGAAAAGAGATATATGTTCCATATTTTTAAATAGCAATGTGATAATAAGGCGGAGGTTTATTTGACTCACAGATAGCAGAAGCTGCAGTTCCCCTCAGCAGAATAACCACAGCTTCCCAGGCTGCAAAGTTTACATGACATCCTTGCACATCCTATGCAGATTTATGGGCAAGGCCATCTGCAAGACTATTTTAGAAAAATGATTGTGTAATTCTAGAAATCGGGGCTCCCAAAAAGCAATCTAGTATGTATTACAAAAAAAAAAAAATATTGAAAGAGTTTATGCTCTGAAAAAAGATTAAAATTCATCTGATCACAAGGAACTTGTCTAACAGTGTCTGTATGAGTACTCACACGGCTTGTGTAGTGCACAAGACATTACAATGGCTTCATGCACTGGTGCTAAATGCAGGCAGACTTGACTGCTGTTTATCACTCCACTGCTTTCATTCAAGTCTCCAAACATGCAGCAGTCATACTTGGATGCAGCATTTCTTTATATCTTTTTGGCCACTTAGTCTCCTTTTAAAAACACCATCACATCCTCAGCAGATGCAGTTCTTTGCTCTTCCCTGTAGTTTCATGATATACTACCAAAGTGTAAGCCCTCGGCTTTTCAGACTATTAAAACTCCCTTTTATATTCTGTGGGCATCAGGTGTTCAGTGTGAATGAGATCAGGACACCTACACGTTACGCAAGCACAAATACAAAGTGCAGCACAGTTATTTTCTGACTTAAGAACTGTAGTGTAGCCACTGACTTTTTCTCCCTCCATTCCCGTTATTTTTGTGAGCAGCATATGAAGGCACTAGTTCTGCACATACTCCAGTGAAGACAGCAGGATATCTTTTTCTCCTTTGACTTCAGTAAGGATGAGATTTATTCCATGAAATCTAAATGATTTTGAGAAAATAATATTAATTTTAAAGATAGCTGCATAAATCTGATCAACAGCAAATTTCAGATCAATCTATTTTAAAATGTCCCATTTCTGACCGAGTCTCATACTCCAGAGCTGCTCATCCAGAGTTGTTTACCACTGTTGATGTCAGCAAAACTTGCCATTTTACACCAATTAAGGATCTGTGTCAATTTACAAAGCAAAATCATATAAAAGTGATTCTCATTTATTCTGTGACCTTCCCTTACAAAATTAGTCACCCAGTGTGAGTTATTTCCATTTAATACGTTTTCCCCATTATGATCAATAATAGAAGCAGAGAGCAGATGAGAAGATATTGTAGCTATACTGGCAAATTTTCCCAAGAGATTTGAACGACTGGTTTCTCACAAATACTACATTTTTAAAGCAGTCTTACATGTTTTAACTGTGATGGGTAACGTAGCTCGCTAGACCATCACTGCAAAGCAGAGCCTGAAGCTCTAAAACTTTGAAACTAATGATCTAAAATTTCACAGAGAGAACCACAGGCTACATAGTGGGTCTGTGTTTCTGTTACAGTAAAATATTTTTATGTAAACCAAAATGACACATATAATTTCATGAATAGATCATAGACCACGGGAAAAGCGGTGTAGCCAGTATGTATTTATACAAAACATCTCTTGCAAGATGCAGTGTGACTGCTGGGAGTCTATCTTTCCCTGTCATGTCAGTCTAAGTGTATGCATCACATTGGATGGGCTAAATTCATTTTACTTATTTTCTCATCCCAAGAAATTCAGCCTGATGATGAAAAAAAAAAATGTCCTTTTTGTTTTCATACCAATTCTTATAAACATTTGATAATTTTTTGTTATTGTTTTTAAATGTCTTCACTGACTTTTGACAGGCTAGAAAGGTCACCAAACAATTTCAAAAGAGTTGTCTGATGATTTTCCTATTGTGTTGGTGAGCAACATCTTTATTTTGAATTCATGAACAGCAAAACACGTTTTATTTTTCTTTCCCCACAGGCAGCCTCAACACCATGAGTACTTGGGATTTCTGTTTCACATTGGAAACTTAAGTAAATCATTTCAAGCTCACTATTTACACATTTTACTCTGCTTCAGAAATGAAATAGAAGTTTACTGAGCTGGTCACAATGTTCCTTCATATAAAAATAGTTAAGGGTTGTACGTTAAGGAAGTACAGGCTGGGATAACAGTTATGACACAGACCAGCAACAGAGTACAGCAGGTTATCCAAAGCTTCTGGCCAAAAGTCCACTGGGGCAACATTTCTAGTGGTAGAATAAGGATAAGTTCTGGGTTTGGTTCTGCATCTTGTAACATGCACGCTAGGGATGTGCAAGGGATGTCTCTGCCCAGTGTAGGCTGGGGTGGGATGGAATAACTCCCTCCCTGAAACTCACCAACACCCATTTACATTGCTCAGTGCAAAAGCAGAGACTCCATCCCAGACTAAACCAGTACACCTGGCTAGAGGCAGGAGACAGGCTACTCTCAAAAAATCTCACATGAGCATGAATTTGGAAGCAAAAATGCTTGCAGCTGGAGTGAGGAAGGGGACATCTGTCCTGCTTACTGCATGCTGCTGAAGAGGCCACCCACCTGGGAGACTGAGCTCATCAGCCATGTGGCCCATGCACTAGTAGCTCTGCCAGCAGGTATCACCAGCACATGCTGTCCTTCAACCCCTGGCTGGACCCCAATACCTACAAAGTAGTTGTGTCACCTCGTACGGCCACCCAAATTACACTGCAAGCAATGCACAGTGAGGGAGCCAGAGTCACAGCATGGGCAGGCATGAGGCGTGCCAGGCTTGGGCATCTTCTCACAGCTGCCCATTGACTGCTGTGGAGCCACAGACAAAAATCTCCACTGTCTGAGTGGCAGACAATGTCCTTCACTGGAGGCTTTATTCTGTGATCTTCATGGGCGGTAAAGAGATGGAGAGGGAAATGCTTGTCACCCGCCAGGAATTATTAATGCTTTCCTTTATGAAATGAGAAAGGCATGTATGAGCAATCACTAAACACAAACTAGATGGCTAGATCAAGGGGCTGCTGGTCTGGCAGGGTGCCATTTCCTATTTTGCTATGAGTTTTCAAGGGGGCCCTCCAACAGTTCCATGAATCCTCAGATTTTCTTCCCTAGTTAGCACGGGCCGTCTGGGTAAGGGCAGCAACTGCCCCTCTTACAAGCTATGAGCTCTTCCAAGCAGTGAAGAAGTAGCTACTGACACTTTGCTTTTCCAGAAATCATGTCAAGTACAGGGATATGGAGCTGAGGTTAAAGTCATCAGCCTGCTTTTAGAAAACTGGATCTCTGTAAATATTATATGTACATATTATACATATTACATGCATGTATCCATTTGCAAAAAGAATAAAGATGCACAATAAAGTAACAGTCTGGAATACTTAAAGTTGTTTTGCCTTATTTTTTAATCACTATTCTTCTCTAGAGAAAACCAAACTGGGAAGGGTGGGGGGAGCTCTTGAAAGAGAACAAGAGGCAAACTAGATATCCAAAGGCAGGATAGGTTTCTGATTAGACTGCGAGAAGGAGCAGGTTACAGCTGTGTCTTTAATTTATGACTAGGTACTTTTTTTTTTTTTTTAACACTCTGTCCAATTATCCTGATATTTTTTAAAAAAATCTATAAATCCACAGGTATTCAGTAAAATATTCCATGAAATATGGGGGTGTTGGGGGGTTATAAAATGCTTTGAAATACTCCAACAGGGAAAATTTCTGTGCTGAAGCAAAGGAGCAGCCTTCTACACTGTAACCAGAACTTCTAAGAATGAAAGTCCTGAGTGAAACAAACATCGCACAGAGCTGAGACCCTAAATAACTTAAGTGCAAGTATTAAGGAAGTGAAAAGCATACCAGAAATTTCTTTAAAAAAACAACAAGCAATAAACAACAAACGCAAGAGCAAATCTGTCTGTGATTCTTCTCTAGGAAAGGCATTGTACTTTATACTTGAAAATCCCATGTAAAATTCAAGGAAACAAGACTACTCCCACCCTTTAAAAAAATGCGCACCAGCTCTTCTGGACATCTATAACCCAGGAGTGACAACTGGCCTTTGTTTTGCCAGTTGTTCAATTCTGGCAAGTACTTCATTGTATATGATCTAAGATTTTGTTATGGGAAGAAACCAGTGGATTCAGGAACATTGTGCAACCCCCAAAAGAGCCAGTCAGTGTGGTTCTATGATTCTGTGTCTCCCATGGCCTAGATATGTTATTTAGCCTTCTCTTCCTCAGACCCTTGCTTGTGAAATGGGTGAAAGGATGCTGTCCTCCTCGAAGAGCTTTTGTGTGAGAAAGACATTGAACAGATAGTACCACACCCATGCTTTTTGGTAACTCAGATACTATATGCATACAACATGAATAGCAAAGCTGCACAGCAGGGAAGCTGTGGATGCA
Organism: Falco punctatus; assembly: GCF_963210335.1. NCBI lineage: Eukaryota > Metazoa > Chordata > Aves > Falconiformes > Falconidae > Falco > Falco punctatus. The sequence goes on along the minus strand of NC_137582.1, from coordinate 20,949,476 downwards.
GCCCGCGTGGCAGAAGGACTTCTGGGTTGCTCCATTGCTCCTATATTCCCCAAACAGATGAGAGGAGCAGGATTTAAAAGAAAATGGAGTCTTGGGTATTTGCAGGTTTCCTAGCATGGGTATCAGACTTCCAGTAGTCAGCATTTTAGAGAACAGCAATATTAGAAAGCAATTTAGGAAAGAAAAAAAGAAAAGGAGAATGTGATACTAGAAATAACAAAGAAGTCAAATGTTCTTGTGCTCCTGCTAGATGAAATGCAGCAAATTCAGATTTAACAAAAAGTAATCAAAGATAAGACTATAAGTCATAAAACCCAGCAGGTACTGTACTAAGACAGACACAAATCTTGCTGCATGGGGTGGCTGCTGTAACAAAAGAAAACCACACCAAAGAGGAAAAAGCCAAGGAAAGGGTGAAATTAAGAGTACACAAGAACTTGAGGTAAACAATAGAACTTTTTTCAAATATATAAAGAAGAGGACAGCAAAGGAATCATTAGGGCCTCCCAGAGACAGAAGAGGTAAGCATTACAGAAAAATTAAATGAACTTTTTGATTCCCTGTTCATGAGGGAGGAGAATGAACTGTTACCAAAGAGAGAAATGCACTTTCCCAAGTGAGAAAAATGAAACACAAAAAAAAGAACTCAAGGTCAAAGAATAAAAAGTGATAAAGCAATTGATTCTGAGAATGTTTCTGAGACTCTGAGGCTGAACAGGTCCCATTCCACTCATTGGGAAGAGCACAGCAAGGAGTCCCTTAAACTGAGTTAGCCTGGATTTACGAAGGTATATAACTCCTGATCAAACTGATTGCTTTCTATGACAAAATAACTGGATTTGCGGACAAGGAGAGATCAGTGGACATCACTTATGTCAACATTAGCAAGGCTTTTGGCAGTGTCTCCAACAACATTCTTGTAGGAGTTGGGAGCTATGGTCTGGATGGGTGGACAACCAGATGGGTAAAAATTGTTGGGAGGGTTAGACTCAGAGGAGAGTGGTTAATGGGTTGTACTCAGAGTCACGCTGGGGCTCGCTGGCTTTACTGCAGAGGCTCTGGAGAGTCCTGGTGGACATCATGCTGCCCATGCATCAGGAGCGTGCCCTGGCAGCAAAGGCAGCTAATGGCATCCTGGGCTGTGCTACGGGGACCATAGCCAGGAACCTGAAGGAAGTTCCTGTTCAGCACCTGTTGGACCACACCTAGACACTGTGTTCTTTTGAGCCCCCTCAGTACAAGAAAGGCATTAAAAAACTGAAGAACAAATTCTCAGGAGCTGGAGCACTAGGATTGTTCAGCCTGGAGAAGAGGTGGCTTCAGGTAGACCTGACAGGAGGACCTGTGAGAATGTCATCAAGAAGATCAGCAAGCTCTTCACAGCAATGCATGGTGGGCAGATGAGAGACACCAGGCATAAATTAGAACAAGAAAGGTTGAAATTGGGTATTAGGAAAAACCTTTTCCCCATGAGGACAATCGGGTATTGGAGCAGGTTACCCAGAGAACTTGTGTAGTCTCCCTCCTGGGAGGTTTTCAAGCCTAAACCAGATAAAGCCCTGAGCAACCTGATCTGATTTTACATGTGGCCTTTCTTTGAGCTGAGTTTGAACCCGAGACCTCTTGAGGTCCCTTTCAGTCTGAATTACCCTGTCATCCTATGACCTGTGGGGTTCAAAGAGGAGCCAGCTGAGAAAAGAGCAATGGAAGGCTCCATTAGACCTTGGAAACTCAGACGTGAGAAATAGCATCAGTGCCAATTAAAGACAAGATTAGGAACAGAGATTAACCAGCAAGATAGGAAAAAAGGAGCATATAGGATCAAGGGTAGAGTCTACAGTTCAAGGCAGAAAAGTTGTTTCTACGAGACTGTCCTTGGCTTGTGGAGATATGGAGAAGTCTCAGCGAAAGTTCTCCCCTGTGGTTAAAACCATACTATTCCCTGCCCAGCTGCTGTAAAAATACAGACAACCAACAACCCAGCAACAAGGGCGCTTACCAAAGCAGGGGCAGCCTTCTAGGAGCTAAGGGCATGATGATGGCGACTGTGTTGAAGATACACAGATAGGTCCATGTGCATGTTCTCTCCAGCAAACACCTGTGGTCCAGGCCTGGACCTGTCTGAGACAAATTTTCTACCTCTGGTGAAACCACCCACCAGAGAAGCTCACCAGCTGGAGCAGCCACCACAGCAGGAACCATGCGGAAACCTTCCACCATTTTTACCAGTTTTCTTCATCTTGAGTTAAATGTCTACTTGCCATGGTGGGCTAGTAAACGCAAACACACTGATTCTGCCTGGAGAAATCCCTGGGAAACCCCAGCTGCTAAAGGCTGGAAAAGTATCCTAAAGTATTGCTGCTGTTCTGTCCTATTCCTATGAGGGACTGGGCTGGGTAGACCTTTTTCCTGTTATCTTTTGTAATCTTTTGTCCCAGGTGATTTTGATTTCTATCCATAATACTGGGGGGGGGGGAGACGGGATGGGACGGGGGGACACACGAGGACGGACGGAAATTATTCCAGTAATGCAGGGACTTTGTCAGACTATATTCACAGTAATAAGGGGCTGTTAGATCTTCAGATAAATGCAGATCACGAAAAACCATGTGTTCTTAAGCTTGTAAATAATTACATTTTAAAATGCCATAAAGAGAAGTCAATAAACCCATTCCCAGGAGATCAGCAAAGAGCATTGTCCAAAGATTATAACCCAAGACTGGGGTCATTCTCAATAGATGGCTGTCTCATTTCCCTTTCAAAGAAGCGGCCGTATATCACACTGCAACTCGTCGCAGAAGTGTAATAAACAATACACATTCATTAACCTGCAGAAAAGAAATGAGAAGGGATAAAACATGCTGATGAAACAAAAATAAGTCAGCCTAGCCAAGACAGGAGGTTGTAAGGAGCTCCAAATGGACTAAACCAAACTAGGTAATTGAACAGTAGCATACTAGATGAAACTCAGCCTAGACATGTGGTTTGCGGGAAACAGTTTAAAACTACTTGTAAACATTTATGTTCTCTGAATTAGTTGTAACCTCCAAGGAAAAAGATAAACGCATTATTGTGGGCAGCTTAATGAAGACATGTATTCAATGTGCAGCAGCAGCAATCAAAAAAAAAAAAAAAAAAGTAAAAAGCTAGGGGATATTGAGCTGGAACAGACAGAGAATAATACAGAGAACATTGGAATCAATGAGACATCCTCAGCCTTGCCAAGTCAATAGACATTTGTTTTGTATGCCACCTCTCCTGAAATCCACAGCCCAAAGCAACCTAATTGCAGAATTAAATAATAACAAGGGGAGATAAATTTGATTCTCTGTTCACAAATTGAGTAAAGAGCAAAGGGTTGAAGTGAAGTCTGGATGAGGGCTGCAGTCCTTCACAACTGGTGGACAATTTCTGCCTAGAGATGATCAGAGACAGAGGAACAGATAAGCAAGGAAGCAAAGAAAAATACAGTCCTGCTCTGACTGTTGAGTGGGAAGCAGTGTGAGTAGATGGCTAGGTTGGTTTGTGGGTATGTATTCCCATACATAGTAAAAAAAAAAAATAATATATAACGGATTATCAGAGGTGAACCCCAAGGGAATCATAGTCACTGGTTCAGTGGTTGCAGTGGTGGACCTCAAGCGAGGCAGCCAGGGTTGAAAGTCAGCTGTTTCAACTTTCTGTGCCCATTCATCATATCCCCTTTTTTGCCTGTTTTTTCCCCTTTGGCTATATATTTTGTAGGTTACAAACCATTTCTTTATGTTTTCTGTATGTTTGTGCAGAATGGGAAAAACACAGGGTATTAACCATGAAACAAATACACAGAACAATGCTGACAGGCTCAGAGCAAGACAGCTGAACATCTGATCTGTCAAGGCCATGTCATATATGTGCAGTTTTACAGTGGTAGTAATAAGGTATATGTGCAGACTCAAAAGGAGGAAAAAAAAATGCAAGGATACTACCGAGATAACAAACAGCAAAACTAATGGGAAGCCTGAGTTAAGGAGGCTTCATGAAACCTAGGCAATAGTAGGTAAACCTCAGATGAATGCAGTCGAAGGCAAAGTAATGATGCTGAATTCTACTCGAGTGGTTCACATTCACACTTTTAAAGGTGGAAAGGAATCACTATCCTCATGGTACAGATGAGAAAAATAAGAAAGCAGTTAAAGATCATCCACAAAGTCATAGAGTCAGGCATTAGTACATAGGGGAATGAAACAGCTTTGCAGTGACCTACCAACAGACTACACTGCAGAAAAGTCACTGAAATGTTCTATTATGAGAAACACCATTAATGTGCTCAGAAAAAATCCAGTTAGAGGTGAGCTGCAAAAAGTGAAAAGGTGAATAAGGGAAAAAAAAAAAAAAAAAAAAAAAAAAAAAAAAAAAAGTGTCCTGAAAATGGCACTAACTTGGGTCACCTCATTTCAAGAGCGATGTAGCAGAAACAGAACTGATCAAGAAAGAATAAAGAGGTTGAATTGGCACTTCTCAGCTTTTGGGTTGTAACCCCAAGAAAGGGTACAAAAGTCGAAGCAAGAGGGCAAGCTGAAGGAGGACTGGCAGCGTAATACGCTGCGAGTTTAACTTCAGTCTAAGGCAATCTCACTCGCCCTTTGCCTACACATCCCACCTTTGGCATCAATCTTGCACAGCACACACTTGGGTCCACTGTATAAGTTTGGCATTAGTATCACGGATATATATTTTATTCTTACATGCAGAGTAAATTTAAATGTTTCAGGAACTTTTATTTTTCTATTCTAAGTAAAGGAATTTAAATCTGAAAAGGTTGCATGGAATTAAATTAGAGAAAAGATCAGCACGGGCAGATATTTGGAAGGAAAAATAAATCAGATATTGAAGGTGGATCTATTTTGTACCTGTTTGTAACTGAAAATATACAGAAAAATAAAAAGGAAAATCTTACTAAGATAAAAAATATTTTAAATTTGGAACTGGATCCAAAAAAACCCTACAGTTTTTATTTACTAAAATTCTCTTTTGAAAGAGTGGAAGAAGGGGGGGTGGGGAAGGAGGAGAAGAAAGACGTTGGAAAGAAGAATGAACATTATTTCTTAAAGAAAGAAGCTCCAGTTTAAATTTGACTTTGTCTAATACAGAGATGATGACCTGTTAAAACAAGTTAAAAAGGAAAATTCAAAAGTGGTCCTCTTAAAGTAAACACTTAATATTGTTTGCTTCTATCTGCCTTCCTGTCAAAAGGGAGAAAAGGAAAAGGGTAGAAACTGAAGTAAGATTAATTCTTTTTCCTCTCACTTAAAAAAAGGCAACTTTACAATCTAATTTTGAAATTAAAAATGGCATAAAGTAATTTGAGCAGATCCTATGTGATCAAAGAGAAAGTGTCACCTTGGTCACAGCCACACAGGTCACTGTCTGGGGTAAGAGTTGAGGAAAGACACATAGGATCTTTTCCTACAGTCATAATCCCATTTGTACAATGAAGTGGTAAAGCATTATGTGGTAGAAATCCAGAAATTTCAGAAAACTGAAATGGAAACCATGTCCCCTGTCACAGCACTCCCCAAACTATCAAGCTACAACGAGGTCTTTTACCATCTCATACCAGCACACTCTTCATGCCAGTCCCTCTGCTGCCTTCTCCTCATCTCACCTCATCCAGGACGCATATCCTGTCTTCTCTTGCTTTTTCCTCTCTCTCTTCTTCCTTGGCTGCCTAACATCGTAACAGAACAGCCACAGCTGCACCTTATCTACATCAGCCAACCCACCGCCCCTGAAGCCAGCCCACAGCTGTATGTTATCAATATTAATTAACCCAGCTTCGTTCCTCTGCAGTTCTCCCTGCAGGACCTACTGCTTCCATGTTTAAACCTATTCCTTCCTTTCAGTGCTGTCTTGGCTTCCATCTCAGTGCTCCCTCCTCCGAGCACTTCTCAAAGTAAAACAGTTGACTAGATTAATTTAACCTGAAACTGTCATCCAACTATAAAATCTATATTATTCCCAAGGTGGTAAGTTCTTTTCTTTCACTGTCCTAATGGTACTTGAAGACAAGAGTGAATCTGGATTGTAATAAACATAAAATATTCCCAAACCCTTTTTTCCATACACAGCTGTCCTGAATACACGCCACATCCAGGTCTTACATGACAGAGAAGTGCTTGAGCAGTCATGGCCTCTGACCACCTGCACGTCAGTTTGACTTGCTGAGCAACTGAAAGACCTTTGCTTGTGTTGCTTTGCTTGTGCTGTTGATGTTGAATGGCTCTTTCTCGTTTGCTAAAAGATATTAAAGTCAAGAAGCTTCTGCAAAACTCCACCATCATCCTCTGTTGTCTGAAGGCACTATCCTCACTGCTGCTGGTACCGTTTAAATACAGTGGGTTTAGCTTTTTTTCCACTTTTCTTCCACATCACTGTCTGTGATCTCCTGTTATATCATATTGTTGGGACGAATTTGCTTATTGACTCCTCCTTAATGGTCTTACTTTTTCATCTAAAAAACCCTTTTTAGATGTGTTTCTCTAAAATATTGGGAGATTGAGGAAATTCCTTTCTGCCTCAGTCAGGTAAGTAAAAAAAGCCACGGCTATGCTAACGGAAGGAAGACACAGCAGCTCTCCTCAAATTGACATTCACCTCCCACAATGAAGTGACCTTGCAAGAGGCTCCATCCATCTGGGCAGAGCAGAGTGCTGAGCCCTCCATGCAGACTGTCCACAGGGCAGAAATGGGGCAGTCAACAGCAGCAAAGGCAGGCAGGACATTTGGGACATACTGCACTTCTTTAGCAACGTGACTGCTGACTTCCTGATCCAGCAGTGCAAAGCTGTTGCAGGCTCCCAGGTCACTATATCCACCCTCTGGAGCACACCAGCCAGGTCCACCTTCCATACTGGTTGAACACCAGCAAGATCCACACCTCCTTTGAGTCCCATGCAATGCACCTTAGACCCTAAGACAGAATTAGTATTTTTGGTGTTGTCTCAGAGACACACAGTGGGGCCTGTGCTGCAGCCACCAAAGCTCCACTTCGTAGTGTGAAAAAGAAGGCGCGTGTTGCCTCTGCTGCACCATGGCACGAGAGCACCTGGTATGTTTTTGGGTGAAGACTCCATTATCCAGCTTAATATATGTCAGTAACTATTGTCATGGGTGACTTGCCATCTTCCACACTGAGAGAAGTGAGTCAGTCCCAGAAAGAGCACCCAGTTCCCCCACTTATTTTTCAAAATAAGTTTCAGGCAACTGAACTCCTTTAGATGCTATGGACTGACAATATCTATCTTACTTTCATATTGAAAATGCCACATCTGGTCCCAAGCCTTCCCTAAACAGTTGCCTCATATTAGCTGTAACACATTTCTTGGTTAAAAAGAAGAAATAAAAGAATAGTTTTTTAGCCTTGTTAGTCAATTGAGCAAGGGATTTGGAGTCTGTAATACACTATTGCCCAAGAATCTTTTCAGAAACCAGAAATATAAAACTGAAGCATAAACCAAACCCAACCCTTAGAACCATGGATCCTAATGTTTCCTGGTGCTGTGTTTTCATAATGTCTGTGTATCGTAGCCAGGACAAACAATATGTCATCGCAGTTTCTTTCTCCCTCTCTGCCCTGTTGTTTTTCAGTGGAAGATGCCCTGCCCTACATTTACACTGCTCCAGCAGTTGTTCAGTTATAACTTGCTGCAGGAAGCATCCTGGCAAGATGCTCATCCCCAAGAGAAGGGGATGTTACTTCTCTGAAGCACCTAGAAATTAATCGGCTGCTCTGAGTATGCCTGTGCAGGCAGGATGAGCAAATCAAGTCCCTTTTGCTCTTGTCTGGGCTTGTATTATATATTTTATCCCTCAGGGACTCATGTAAAGGATACAGACAATAAATGGATGACTTTTAAGCAGATTCCAGACCAGAGGGAGTTAATGCAACTGTACATAACTGCCCCCAGTCAAGAAGACATCCTCCTGGGAGAGAAATGCACTCCTGGTACAGCAGCTTATCATTACTGTTCCTGGAATATATACACTCCTCTTGTATCAGTTCTTGGTAGCTTCCTTCTATTGTACTCCACTCCCATTTCAGAAATGGAATAGCACTCCAAAGAACTGATTGCTTAGGATCGTCATAGAGGTAAGAAATATTTCTGGAAATCAGTTTCCCCAAATATACAAGATTTTGATGCAGAAGTCTGGGTTTGGTAAAGTCTTGCTGCTTCTCAATTATGCAGTAAAGCGGTACTAAACACAAGGAGGTTGAAAGAATGCCCAAGGTCACAACGGGAATCAGTATCTCAGGTTGAGTGAAGTGTACAAACATGTGAGCTCTGATTTTCGTCATCTAGCTATTGGACAACGCTTTATTTCCAGCTACTATTGATTTACACCCTTCTACCCTCAGAATCCATCTGGCATTTTGTTAATTCAATACCCAATAGCTCATAATGATCCTGCTAAAGATAGACTGCTACGGGGCAGTCAAATTCCATGAAATGATTGTGTAGAAGTGTGATCAGGAAGTCATTTTTCTTACATAGTCTGATATATAATTCCTCAGCCCAAAGAAACTTTTTGCTCAGCTAAGTTTTATGTTGAGCTGGTAAAAAAAAAATTCAGTGGAAGAGCTTTCTGGCAGAAATAGCTGACTACATTCAAACAGAATGGTTTTCAGGAAAGATTTTTTACTTTTTTTTTTTAAAAAAAAAATTTCAGTAGGATCCTGTTGAGATTTTCCATTTTGATAAGATGGATTTTTTTTTCCCTAAAATGGGAAAGAAAGAAGGAAGGAAGGAAGAAAAGAAAAAAAAAAAAGAAAGAGAGAAAGAGAGAAAGAGAAAGAAAGAAAGAAAGAAAGAAAGAAAAAGAGAGAGAAGGAGAGACGGGGAGAGAGAGAAAGAAGGAAGGAAGGAAAGAAAGAAAGAAAGAAGGAAAGAAAGAAAGAAAGAAAAAGGGAGAGAAAGAAGGAAGGAAAGAAAGAAAAAGAAAGAAAGAGAGAACGAGAAAGAAAGAAAGAAGGAAAGAAGCAAAGAAGGAAGGAAGAAAGGAAAAAAAGAAGGAAGGAAGCAAAGAAGCAAACAAACTGCTCAAGAGGCATGACTATTGGGAAGATATCCTTAAAAGAGATGCTGATCAAAAAAAAGATGGAATTTTATCACACTGTTCATTTTCCAGGTTCCTTGGATGACACAACATGTCAACCAGCACCACTCACATTATTTGCCACGACAGACCCAGCCTGACGCAGTGAATCACAGTCACCCAGGGCACGTGACTGGCAGTCATTAATATAGCGGGGCTGGTAAATCACTGGTTTTCATTTACACCGACATACCGTGCACAGGCAAAAGCTGGGGTTGCACACGCAGCCAGCTGCTCTTGGTTTGTTTGCAGATTCAGAGACCGCAATAGCAAGGGACAGAAAGCCCCTTTCAGCACTCCTATTTCTTTCCAATTCTCCATGCAAAATGACTAGAGATTTCCATTAAAACATCAAAATATCTTTCTGGGTGTAAGACCAACTCTGCATAAGATAAAGAAATAAGAACTGTATAAACAGTCTTAGCATTCAAAAGCCTTTCCAAGCCAATTGCAGTATAATGAATTCAGTGCAAATTTGTGCTGACCTTGGATACAAAATGATCTCTTTCTGCCAATAATTTGCATAGTGGATATTGCTTTTGAGTCAGGAATACTGTAAATTGCAGTGTGAAGGTTTTAAAGGATGAAAAGAAAGCAGAGACTGAGTCTCAGCTCAGAGAGACCTACATGAGCAGGAGGGACACCAACAGAATCAGCAGAATTTTCTTCCTCAAGTGACGAGAGAATTGCATTGTTTTTGAGGAGCAAACGCCTTTGTGTTTATTCATGTATGTTAATCCATCTGCATGATCTGGCTGGAAGATCATAAAGTAAATTGTACATAGCGCAGAGAAGACAGAAAATGGCTGTTCTAGCTACACCTGCTGCGCTGACAGCCAAATGCTTTCTCATCAACCTGGGTGCACCTTTGTGCTTAGGGCAGGGGCTGGTGTGGATCTGGGCATCTCATTCCACACACTTGTGATCCAGCTGGATCCAGAACCAGCCTGCATGAAAGCAGAATGGAAAGGAGAAGGAATATGTAGAGCATAAATTGTGGTTGCTATTTCTCTGTCTCTTTTAAACACATATAACTGTTCAGAGAGCTATTCATACTACATGATCTTAATCTAGTTCAGTCATAATAAACATCATCTCGTGTTTGTAGAACACCTTTGTCCCATAGGATCTGAAAGTACTTAACAGAATTGTACTGTTTTCCTGGATAGATTCATTTTTATTCAATAACATCATAATAAGCCTTGTACAGCCAGAGACTTTTTAAGTGAATCTTTAGATGTGTCAGCCCTTGCCCAAGAGAATTTCACTAAATATGCCTAGATCATTGATTCATGCAATTCTGGACCTCTTCCACTTTATTCTGAAAAGCCAATATTTTTGAAGGGTTTGGTATAGGAATGTTAGAACAGTATGTTGGTAAAGACAGCTCTTCTGAGGGGATATGAATGCTAGCACCAGCATAACACTGTAAATATTAGGAGGCTATTGCTCATGACAGAGGGGTAGATGACGTAAAATGAGGGCCTGACTAAGCACATGCATTGTTTAATGGGTGGGCACTTCTAACAGCACGGAAGGGTTTCCTGCTACACGGCATGACACAAGAGATGTCAACAAACACAACGTGGTTTACAAACCATGCTTGACTGGCTGCCTGAAGGCATATTCCACCACCTTCCCCAAATCCTGAGTGACGAAAGCACGGGAGCACACAGCACTGTGGAGCACCACAGGGGAAAGGATTGGGTAAGGTTTCAGAGGAGACATGGCAATGGAGCCCCACCTCTGTCCATGGCATGTGGCACTGTGGATGTCACAGAGGCCAATGGGACCCCTCATACTTGATGGTGCTTTTGTCACCCTGTAGGCTCAGAAAGGAGCCACGTTCAGATGTCTAGCGCCTCTACTGCCAAGGGCTTTCCCTGTCATCCCTGTCCTCCTCATCTGCACAGTGGTGAAAAAACACCCTGCTTACGATGGTGACATGATGGGCTTTGAGAGGATGCGGTGCAAAGCACTGGGTAAATGTAAATGACAGCCAGGTCACCAAGAGTAAAGAGCATTTGACCTTTCTTCCTCTGTTTGCACAGGGGAGGGAAGAGAAGGGGGCTGGCTTCAAAATAGAGATGAGCTATTTCTGTTTATATTATTGGTGCTGATGATTCTTCCAGATGAGCTGAGAACAAAGGACTCAGACATACACTTCTGCCCAAACTATAGTAATAGGTCACTTCACAATGTCTTTGCAGTCACAGAACAGTGGCCAAGTGACACCCTGCCTTCTGACGCCTTGGCCTTTAACTGATACTGGCAGTGTAGGCAGACTGCAGACACTTTGCCTGTGAATAGTCTAGGCAGTATAGACAGGCTGCCAACACCCTGCCCCTGCCTGACATCAGTAGTGTAGGCAGGATAGTGCCCACATGATTCATGTTAGGTACGCTTCTCTCAAGTTGCACTGCATCACTGGCTGCTGCTGACGCACAAGAGCCATGGCATTGCCTACGACCCTGTGTTTGATATCAGTGATTGGTTGAATCACTGTATTGGTGCGCTGTTGCTCATCTTTCCTACTACCTCAATAAAGCTTTGTTTTATAAAGTGTTGTCAGGCTCCAGTACTGTTTGGACCACACCAAGTTAGGTGGAAACAGTTAGCAATCTTAGAGCACAGCAAGGGTTTTGAATGAAGATGCAAAAACAAGGGTTAGAAGGTTTATGTGCAAGGAAGATTTAGTACTTCCAAGCACCCAGTCAATGTTGCAAAATTATCTCAGCAACATGTGTTAGGCTCATGACAGGGTCAGAATGGTTCAGCTTCCTTCCATAGTTTAAAAACAAGCAAACAAACAAACAAAAGCCCCTTTCTCTAGTACCCCGCAGCCTCATTCTTCAAAATATCCCTGGAAAATGGTACCCTAGAGCTGTCCCTTGACAGAATAAATCTTACAGTGCATCTCATAACAGGGGACATTTATTGGGAAGTCCCTGGACCTGAACTTTCTAATCCTGCAGCATGTGATCCTTATAACTTGTTGGGCCTGAGAAAATGTTCTCTAAGTTAGTTGGATTTCCCTAATTAATTACAGTGGAGTTTGCAGGTTGCTTTTACTGGGAACTCCTTGGAAATCCTTAGAGAACAAGAGGCTTTAAGCCCTCAGTGGTAGAAAGGAGGGATGACTTTTGGGGGTGCTTGTGAATGCCAAGCTCCAAAAGAAACAAGTTTTGAGGTAGGTCGTGGGGGAGACCAGACACAACCATTCAAACCCACATACTTTCTTACAGAAAACATCTTCATTTATTTCACCTAAGGACAGAACAAAAGAGAAAAGCAAAGGGAGACAGAGACTCACACAGATCTGCTACAGGACTGCCGAGTTCTTGAGCAAGACCAGTGAGCCCTCTGGCCTCTTTCTTGCATATTCTTTGTCCCAGTCATACAAGATGGATAACTACACATGCTGCAGGGTAGGTGCTGAAAGGAGAACTACACAAGTCTTTGTTCTGTGCTTTGGAGCCAAAATCTATGCTACAAATGGCGGAGATTAATATTATTATTTCCAAGATAAAGTCCTGTATGGAGCTAATAGAACTATTTTTTATCAGGACACTCTTTCCTCTAACCCCAAGGTTACTGCTGAAAGCTTTGTATTTTTTTCATTTCTTGCTGGCGTACAGCAATGGAGAAGGAAAATTACTGCTATACACACAGGTGGTCTGAAAGTTCAGAGAGCAGAGGTAGATGGTCAAGGATGTTAAATAGACATGGTATCTTGCAAGCAGATGGCCAAATTTGTAAGATAGAAGCAGTCACCGTAAGAGCCACACAATCTTGGTCCAATGTCACTCGCAGCGTGCCTTCATCAATAGCTGAGAAAGGGCTGCTTGTCCAACACCCTGATGGCATCCCATCCGACACCACAGGCTGGTTAACTAACAGCACGTTGCAGTGGGTGATGTGGAGCAGCAAAAGGAAGCAGCTGCAATACGGGATGTGCAAACTAGGCCAGAACTTGCTGAGTATGAGGTTATTTGCTCCTAGCCTCCTAGAGAAAAAGTAATAGTTGCCCGATACAACCACATGGGTTGGATGAACTGGGACAGCTACCAGGAACCAGATGATACTCCCATGCTGGGCAAGAAGCTGACCCAACCTGACAATTTTTGTGTTGCAACCACCATGCCAGGCTTGAGAGGGGTGATTTTTCAATCGGATTCATCTCTGAAGACCTTTCTAAGCTTAATTTTACTGCTTTTGCCTAAGGGAGGGTAACAAACATGACTGCTGAAATTTCTGCCTTCTGAAGGCTAAAAATATAGGTGAAAGAAAACTTCATTTCAAACACTTAAAGCTGCTCTGTTTTCAGAAAGGAATCCAAGTATTCATGTTCCTACCATGGTGTGCACGGAATAAATTAAGCACTCATGCTCACTTCTTGCTCTCAGTGCTTAGAGGAGAACTCAGGTACTAAACCTATTAGTAAATGGAGAGGAGGACAAAAGACGGTGAACCCAAATTTGACAGTGCTAAAGCTGAAAGTACTGCTGCTAGTCATTGCAGCCAAAAATCACATTTTACAGATGAGTGTTACCAGACTCTTGTTCAGCAGTGCCCGGTGATTCGGCACACCGTGTCCATGCTGCTGGCTAGACCACTGCGCAGCACAAGTGGGACTTACAGTGAGGGTGAAAAGACCTGAAAGCTGCTTGCTTGAAACAGCCCCTGTGACGCTGACATTGCAGCTAGTTAATTGCTTACCTTCAACGTTACTATTGATGGCAGACTGACAAGAAGCCTGGGAACAGCCTAGGATGGAGTCTTCCCTTGTTAGCCCCCATGCCACCCACAAAAAGGGATGTTCTTCAGCTGCACAAGCATTCTGGTTTGCCTTCGTGGCCAGACAAGTAGGAGGGCTGGCCATAAGCAGCAGCGTGCCCAGGGCCAGAGATCAGCAGGGCTGCTTGAGGGAGAGGAATGCTGATGAAAAGAGATGTCACTTGGCCACTGAGTGATCTTTGCCAACCTGAGCTTAGCAGGAAGGTTGTTGCTTCTCTTTAAGACCAGAGAGAGGGCTTGAATGGCTGAGAACTTGCCTGCTTTCTTCTAGATATATTAATTGGTCTGATAGAAAAACACCTCTCCCTATGACCTTCATTTCATGCAGAATGTAAACAACCCTTAACATAAACAGCAAACTCCATCTACATGATGATTATTTAGTATTAAGTGAAAATGGAATATGCTGCTTTATATTAGCTGCACAGGAAGGCAATGACAGCTATTAATGGTCTACACAGACTCAACACAGAACAATACCAGCAGACACAAAACCATGGTGGAGCTGGCCTTATGGACACGTGGCTTCAGTTCCCAGTCAGGTGCAGGCAAATTCCTCACTCCTGGATGTAAAATAGGGGTAATATTGCTTCTCACATCCCAGGAGTTTCAAGGGGACCAATGGCCTGATGCTTGCAGAGTCTTCGGCAGCCACAGGCACAGAACTTTTGCTGCTGGTGGTCTGTATTTTTGAAAGCAGCAGACACAGGGACATTTCAGAGAACCTGTATTGAGCTGGTGCACATATGTCACAGCACTCTCCAAACTATCAAGCTGCAACAAGGTCTTTTACCATCTCATACCAGCACACTCTTCATGCCAGTCCCTCTGCTGCCTTCACCTCATCCAAGGCCCACTCTCTCTTCTCTTGCTTCTTCCTCTCTCGCTTCTTCCTCAGCTGCTCTCTTCATTGGCTGCCCAACCACTTCACAGAACAGCCACAGCTGCACCTTATCTACATCAGCCAACCCGCCGCCCCTGAAGCCAGCCCACAGCTGTATGTTATCAATGTTAATTAACCCAGCTTCATTCCTCTACACACATGGAGTGGTTCTCTGTTCAGATGTCTGGAGACTGGGGCTTCAGATGGTCCATCTCACAGGAGTGAGCACCAGGGTGTCCCTTGCACTCACCATTGGGGAAGGCTACCAGGAGCAATGGGTCAAGGCAACAGCTTCTGTCGTCCCCAGGCACTGGGTTTGAGGCAGGTCTGGAGTGGACCCACAGCTGCTGGCCACCTGCACCACATGCAATAGCAACCTGGAACTGCTGTCAGCACAAGCTGAACCCAAATTCAGCAAACATCTACTTATCTCAGTCCTTGCACACCCTCTTTATCACAGTCTAGAGGTAAAGAAACTGTATACTTGAGATAAGGAGGGTATCCACCGCTGGGACCCAGGAGGTCAAGAGTTTCACTGTGGTAGGTGCCAACCAGGAATTCCCCTGCCTGATGAACTTCCTGACAGGGCAGCACCAAAGGAGAGCTGGCAGCTACTAAGGTCAGAGAGAGCACAAACCAAGTATTCCCAACCATAAATAATAACTTTATTCTTGTTCTTTGCACAACATCAATAAAATTGTATAAACCTACTCTTTGCACACAGCAATAGCTGATCAACAGTAAAAGCAACTTCTTACCACAAGCAGGCATTTTTATGGCACCAGTTAAAGTGCAAGATGAACTAAAAGGGGACACCCCCACAATAATTTCAGCATGTTTGTATGTTTAAAAGCTGAGTGGTACTCTTTGTTTCTAGTCTTGATCTTCAGAGCCACACCACAAGCACTGGAGCCTGAGAAGCCTCCTGCCACCCTGCATGCAGCACCAGGCTGTGTGGAAACATCCACCTATTCACCCTGGTGCCAACCCTGCCTTCCCGAGCATGCTCCCTGTGTGGCTGCATCCGATGAGCAAGGAAGGGGTGATGCCAGGTAGGCAGAGCTGGCTGCTGGGATAAACAAGCCCCATGATGAACATGGCAAAGGAGCTCAGGAAACTATTTCAAAGCAGAGGCTTCATGGAGTAAGTGGTAAGGCACTTCATCCCCTCCTCAGGCCATCAGCAGCAGCTGAATTTGGGAGAACAATGCATCCAGAGCAAGGGCTTTGGCTCAGCACTCACTCCTTCTTGGCTGGAGAGAGCCCTTTTCCATCGACTGTCATGGATCCGGGCAGTCTTTACTCAGGTTTCCACAGATGGCAACAAGTCAAGGGGCCCAGGCAGAGAAAGTAATTAACTTTTCCATGCAAGCTGGATCTACCATTTATGGAGCCGACTGGTGCGCTCAATGTATATCACAGGCCTGGCCTTTGGAGGGATTTCAGGAAGGCAGAGGGACATATTTTATCCATCAGTCTTCTGATTTCTGTGCTGGTACAGCCAGAGTTGCAGCAGTAGATCTGCAGGCTTTAAGGCCAGTGGGATTGTTACGGTCGTCTCATCTGCCCGCCTGTGCAAGGGAGCCCATCAGTTTTCCCTGGCGATGCCCTCATCCAGCCCAACGCCGTGCAGTTTGGTGAGACTGTACTCCTTGGAAAGACAGCCAGGCCTGATTTACAGGCTCTGAGTGATGGAGATTCCCTCCCATCCCTGGGTAACCTGTTCCAATAATGAATTATGAGAAGGAAGGGAGCCATTTAGTCGATGGTATTTGTGTACGATGATTTTACATGTTGCAACAGTGCCCACTGCAGTAAGTAAATTGCCCCCTGGCTTTCATAAACATCATCTGTACACAAACATTATCCAGAGCAACTGTATGGCAGAGAAATTCTCCAGTGTAAGATAATGTCATCTCCACAGCAATAAGAAAGGTAAAACAGTACATACCAGCTGGGAAAGAGGGAGAGGCGACAAACAGCAGCCAGCTGTAAAATGACCGTGTCAGGGCTACAGCTGCTTGGGTCTGCCTGATTTAAAGCACCAGCCCTGCAAAGGCATGCTGAGGAAACTAATTCTGTAAGAGAGTAAATTCATACCCAGAAAAATTACGAGGCACCCGGAGGTCAAGCTTGTTCTGTGGGGTGCCTTTATAAGACAGCCACCAGCAGAAAAAATGTCAGAAATTAAGTTCTATCTAATCAGATGGAATTGGCAATAAAGCCAGGACTGCTCCATTTATTTATTTATTACATTAGGTCCAAGGCAACAAGAGCCCTTTTTCTTTCTAAATTTGGATGTATTTATAGCCCGTTCTTCATTAGTGCTTTCTAACCTCCATCTTGGAGCGCTTTGCAGAGGAAGCTGATGGCATCGTTCCGGTTTTACTGGCGGAGAAACTGATGCTCAGAAATCGAGAAGTGATTTTGCCAAATTCTTGCAACATCCCAGTAATAGAACAGAGAAGGGAACATGGCCCCACTGCATCATATCCCTTCCTTGTGTCCTCTCAAGCTGTGCCCAGCAGGAGAAAAGCCCTGTCATTTCAGCGTAAATCTATCACTACAAACCAGGCACAGTCAGACTGAATGGTCCATTTCGACCATAGCCAACTCCTGCCTACATCTCTGAAGACTGCAACACCCTTCTCCACCAGACAATGAAGGGGATCAATATTTTTGCTCATGCAATGTAGACTGATCTAATCGTGCTGTAGGAAGTTATGCAGCGCTCAAGCGTCTCTAGGTTAGGTTATGTGATCTCTCAGTTGAGAGATGGGACAGAACTGCTGTAGGCCATTTAGTCATTTCTCTAGTCATTGAATGTTACTTTCCAGGACAGAAAAACTTGTCATTTTGTGGCTGAGAGCAGGGCACCAGGTCGGACTGCTTCCAGACCTCAGCATCCACCCCACCACCCTACTCTGACCAAAGGAATACTGCTTCCAGCAGCCACACTTTTCCACTGAAAAGCAAAAAAGGGAAATAAATAAATCCTCAGTCTGCAAGCCAAGATTTCATAACCACTAGTAGTAAGGGCTTTTAAAACACCGACTTGCTGAGGAACCATAGGCCCTTGCCCACAGGTGCCCAGCTGTGAGCCTGTCCCTGCACAGGCAGGACGTTAGCCAAAGCAGACCTCAAGGCAGAGCGGGCAGCAAGACTGCGGCAAGGCTGCCCTTCACTTCCAGAGGTTTTTCCAGCTGCCCATTAGCCAGCCGAACTGGAACATCTGTTCTCAGCAGCCCAGCTCTTGGAACTTCTGCTTTTATTACCCTGATAGGAAACTGCCCAGGAGAAAATTTTAATCTGCCTTTAAAACATAAATGGGTCTGTCCTACGTGGGCTTCTGACTTCTTCAGATATGTTTAAAAATTAACACTTCTTCCTCCAGCATACACCCATTAACACAGAGCAAAATGAGAATTTCATTTCTACCTGATGGTGTCAACAGAGCAAGCAGCCTCGTCACGCACCAGGAGAGAGCAGGAATCTGAAGCCTTTATCTTCCATCAGCATCTTCAGCTTCCAAAGAAAACACTAAGCAAATTGCTATCAGTTCCTCCAAGGTGGGGACTAAAGAGTTAATTTTAGATGAATCATCAGGGCATAAGCCCAACACCAATCCTTGTGGTACTAGGCAAAGCATAAAATAAACAACAGTTATTGCTCCCAAGGGCTTACAAATGGCTGGATCTTTCTGAACAGTTCAGCATGGCTTTTTTTTTTTTTCCCCTTTTTTTAAAAAAAATATCTATGATTAAGTGTCCCAGGGGAGGCAGCTGCCTGATGAGCACTTCAGGAAATTTGGCCCTTATCTGCAGGTGCTTAAATGGGAGCTGAGCCCCGGGGAAAAATCATGCCTCTGAATAGCCCAGTAAGTGGCAGTGAGGATGGCAGGGAGCTTATTCCCTTGCCAGGAGAGCATGGATGTGATTCAGTCTGGACCAAGGCAGGAGCAGGGAGAGCAGCCTAACCTCGTGGAGCACTCCCCAGCCCAGGAGCTGAGACGATACAGGCAGCCAGAAATGAGTGGGAGGAGAAGGAAGGGCAAGGATCCAACAGCCCCAGTACCACACCAGCACCCCTCTGCCTGCGGGCACGGACACGCTGCTTGATCTCAGCCAATGTCAACACACACACTCAATGCAAAAGCAGGATCTACCAAATTAAAGCACTGCACTAAGCTGCCTGAAGGATGTGTGCTCTGCTTTGGTGGATCTTATGGCTGTTTGAGCCTGTCAGGCACCACCAAGCACTGGCTTTGTATTGTAGGTCCCCCTCCTCGGTCCATGAGCAGCTTGGTAGTATTTCTGCAAGTAAATACAGCGGGGCCAGGGCACCCAGCTGCCTGTGCTGTTCCCCATCAACACACCTCCTGGTGCAGTTTTGGCTTGTGCCACCTTCTTGTCTCCCGGACATCTCCCATGCACCATTTTGGGGATGGCACAGGCTGGGGACTGTCTCTACCAGTATCTGACCATATTCACATTGGATTTGAAGGCAGAAAGAGAGAGAAGGGAAAAACCCAAGGTGAGTGGATGCAAGTCAGGCCATGACACTCAGCTCCAGGGCTGCAGAACAGACCCTGTGCTGTTTTAGCTGCATAGTTGGAGCCGCTTTCCAGCCTTTCCCCATTTCCAGTCCATGGGTGTCAGCAAGCTCTCCCCTGCTCTCTCCTGTACCCTCTGTCCCCTTTCTTTACACCAAAGTCACAGGTCTGGGTCTAGCACGCCTTACTGCAGCAGCAGGAACTTGATGCCTTCATTTACATGTTACAGAACATTGACAGCGGAAGCCACGCAAGCCAGTCAAATTTCCGTGCCTCAGAGACAGCTCTCATCTTCTGTTTCTGTTCTTTTTGCTAAACAATCATTTTCCAATACAACTCGGCTCAGGCTTCCAGCCAGACATTTTTCTCCCACTCTTCAAATCCTCAGCTTGTTCCATCTCACTTTTGTCTCCAGGGATCGCTTGCAAAAGAAACTAGGGAAATAACATGTGAGCTTCTCTCTCTGCTCACTTCATTCTCACCTCCTTCTCCCTTGTACCAGCAGGTCACAGCTTTGTCTCCCTCTAGTTGCTGAAGTCCCCCAGGACAGAACACCCTCTGTTCTCTCACGGCTATACGAACACAATCTTGATTCTTTTGCTCTTTACAAAAAATCTGGCCCAGTCTTATCTTCCCCTTCCTTGTCAGTCTGGAAACCTTTGCCACTGCCCCTGGTTGCTCTGGTATCTTTTTGATGGCTCCTCTGGGATTTTCTTTACCTTCTTTACAACTTTCAGGGAGAAATTATATGGATCTCTGCTCCCACTTGTTTTATCTTCCTTTTCCAAAGTTTATTCCCAGCCTATTCTGCTCATAAACTGACTGTTCCTGGATCTCGCTTCTCACTTCACATTTGCAGGGACCAAGCACATTGCATTCCTCCATATATTCTACCACATCTTTCTGTTTGCTTGCTCTCTAGCCAAACTAATTGTTAATTAGTCATAAAAAGTGAACATTTCCAAAGGAAACAGGAAAAAAAAAAAAGGGTGAAGATGAAGAAGGAGGCAAAGAAATAGGCTCTGCAGCAGAGCAAGGAGAGTGGTCATGGGGGGCCAAACCCTGGAAAACTCCTTTCCCTTAGCTCTCACCTCTGGAAGCACCCAAGCTACTGACAGCTCCCTGGAAAGGGAACAGCCTTTGTCACTCCCCTTTTCCTCCTCCTCTGTGGAAATGGCTGCACAGAAATCTCCCCTGAAGATGCTGGGAAGCAGGTTTGGCTTCCCAAAATGCACAACACCTGTGAGCCTGCCAGTGCCCCGTCACACTCCATTGCCAAGGGGATGGTCCAGGTTGGCCTCGTCTTGCATCCCAGACTCCCTCCCCAGCCAGTGCCGGGGCATTCCTCACTCTTCTGCTGGTCAGTGGCAGGTTTATGTTTTTATCAGTACCTTCAGCATAATCTGGTTGTCCCCTTCTTTCCCTTAAGTATTTTTAAAAATACTAGACACCTAGCGAGGAGCAGGCAAATCCCACTCCTGTCAATAGCAAAAGCAGCAGTGTATCGCTGCCCCTAATGGGTTGTTTCCAGATGCCTTCATTGAATATACGATCACAACATCTATAGATGAAAGACTTGTGCTATACGTCTTGCAAGGGCAAGCTCTATACCCCAGACAGAGGACATATACTAGATAATAAACATTGAGGACCCCATTTTCTGCTATGCTGCAGCTGCTGAGAGCCACTCTCATGCAGCAGAGTAAACAAACCCAGTTAAACTGGGTTTACAGCTGCTATGTGCCAGTTTACTGGCACAAGGCAGCTGGAGTTTGCCAGGAGAACCGGCCCCTACAATATTCCTGAGGCCATGTCAGACCTCATTTTATCAGCACACTTCAGAAGGCATGGGTGGGAAGTGTAGATCATGAACGGAAATACAATTAAATCAGTTAAAGACAGTGATGCACTCTCTCTGTAAAATTACACCATAGCAAGTATTTTATAGGAAACCCTTCGAAGTTGGCTGCTTTGGAGCACAGAGGAGAGAACTGAGGCTCCCAGAAGCAGCAGTGCTTCAATGATCTTACCCAGCATCCTCTTCCTCACTCCTCAACCCATGTTTGAATGTTGAAATTAGTTGTGCTGGGGGGTGAAGAAAAGCTGATGCATTGCCTACTTCTAAGTATTCATATAGTAACTTTCTGCCATGGAGTCAAAGAGATTCTTTTAGCCTGGAGTTACGTGTGGAAAGGTCATTGTTCACACAAGGTTTGCAAAACCCCTTAATGTGATGTGATTTAAAATTGGAGTAGTATAAATTTGTAACCAGATAAAAAGGGGTAATTGCAAAAAAGGGCAAGGCAGAGCACACTTAAACCAGCGTTTTGGAAATTTGAAGTAAAAAAATGAAAGACTCAGCACTCTTTAGCAAAGAAGAAGGTTGTGTAAGCACTCAAGAGGAAAAATGGGAGAAAGAAAAAGCTCTTTTCTACATGGAGAATTAATCTGGGCACTGTCCTTCAACCTGCTCTGGCACTTACACAGTGGTACAAGGGGAAATGCGGACATAGTGCAAATGACATAAACAAATTCCTGCAGAGGAAACTCTTCTGATGAAAACATCCATTCTCCAGGCTCCAACCCACCATGCTAATACACTTGCCTCTTGCACTGCGCACAGCTCCCGCTCTGCTAATGGAAAACCTCCCGCACAAAGTGTAGCTTGCAAGTGAAAAAAAAAAATCAGTGCAGGCAGGTTTGAATTTCTCAAGAGCAAGAGCTGCCATGCTTTGGCAGTGAGAAAAGCCTTTGGCTTTGCGGGCTCACCTAGCCCACGCTGAGCCCGAGCGGGTTGCCAGCCTGGAACATCTACAGCCCCCTGATCTATTGCATTGCTTGAGGCAGGACTGATGACAGTGGGCTTGGGTTATCAGCTAGACTGAGTTACGCTGTCGGGTAAGAAAATGGATGCTATTGCCTGCTCGGCAGTAAAAAGAAAAGGGAAACGGCAATAAGGGATAGAGACAGTTATAAGTTTGACTAGGGACAGAATAAAATTGATGCAGTAAATGGCACTTAATGCACTTTAGTGACCCAGTGCATTTACTTCATCATACTGTGCCGTGCGGCTGATCACATTTGATGCATAGCGTATGAAAAGCACTAGAGGCCATTGCTGGAAAATCTCAGGATGCAAAATGAATTGTCTGGGCACCTCAGGTTTTCAGCATTTCTGCGTGCACAGGCACAGTCTCTCTTGTGTGGCACAATGGATTTGATAGCCCCTTTCAGAGGTCATCTTGGCACCGACTTCACACGGCCACTGAGTTTGCCTTGTTGGGATCAGCAGTCAGGGCTCCAGCCCTGCATAAATTCTGACAGTTTCCCTGGTTTTGTTTGATTGAAATAGCATAGCTGCATTTTTTTTGTTTGTTTGTTTTCAGACCAAAAATCCAAGAAAACTTGGTACAATCTTGGAAAAATTAAACAAGCAGTCAAGTTTTTCAGCTGCAGAATACAGTGGAACTTCACTCATTCGCATGGCATTGGTCCATACACACAAACCAGGCAGGCTGTCCTCACAGAGTTCAGCTCTGAGGGCTACCTGAAAGCTCAGATTTCTTCATTTACATGACACCCTGGGGGAATATCCGATGCCAGAGCAGTGGAGATGTAAGAAAAGCAACACAGTCCTAGGAAGATGCTGGTTGTTGAGAAAGCTGGATTCTTGTCTGGGCATTGATTTGCCTTTTTTTTTTTTTTTTTCTTTTTCTTCTCTGTTGCCACCTTAGTCAGGGAAGTTGCTAAAGACTCTTTGAGACACTCTGAATCTCCTTGAGACACAACACTGGGCACCCCAACACCTCCCCCCTGCCCAACTCTGCAAATTCCTGTACCACGAACCAGGCAGCGGGGAGGTTTCTCTGCTACTCTGCACCCAGCTCCAGAGCTGAAGTTGTGAGCGTCTCTAGCCTAGCTGGCTATCAGTGAATTGGGTTAGGAAGAACCCCCATGGGTGCTTTGGTCAGGAGGTCTGCAGGGTTCCATAAACTCTGTGCATGCATGCTGTGGACTTGCCCACTGCTACTTCCACCCCCATAGTCATTCTCCTTCGGGACAGCATGCTGAGAGTCTGCAAGCAGATGGAGAAATAGCACATGAAAGCCAGACATCTCCTAAATCGATGCTGAGGACACAGGTAACCTCCACAGCAGCTGGAGCTTCAGACAATGTATATCGATAATTGTGATGAACTGGGACTCAACAGAGGTTGAGGTAGCCATGCCTTACAAGACTGGACCTCAAAAGTCTGTCCCCCGGTTATACAAGGATAATGATTTTGAACCATTCTTGTAAGTGCTTGTGACTGTGATATTGTTATTGCTGTGTGTCACCATAAATCATTATGGTTTTCCAAGCCCTCTCTTCATTTAGAAGTTAAATAGAATAAATGAGTGGAGACTGCAACCCATTACATATGCAACAAAATGAGGGGTTGGAAGCAGCCACCTCCAGCACTCCCACCTACTCGTATCAGTTCCAGAGCTTCTTCCACATGATGTAATAAAAATTTACTTTAAAACCGAGTGCTTCACCTGAGGACCAGAAAGCACTGGCATGAATCCCTAAAGCTCATATTCTTCCTTACAAAATGAGGGTGTTTATGAATATCCACTTGCTGTTTAGGAACAGTGAGGGGCAGAGAGGTTAAATGGGTTTTTACCTCAGAATAAATCATTAGAAGAATTTGGAACAGGACCAAGAATCCTATCAGCGAGCCCTCGGTCTCATTACAGGAAAGCTGTCTTCCTGGGCACTTTACTGAGTCCTGACATTATTCCTCTAAATGTATCTGGCTTGACTTCTGTTACTAGGCTCATAAAAAGCAATTCAGGGAGGCTAAGCCCCATCCCCGCCCTGTCCAACACGTCGCACGTTTGGACTTGTATTGCACAGCAGCGCAAAGCGCCGAGCAAAGCCACCGCTCCCCCTCGAGGGACTTGGAGGGGAAGAGTCAGTCCCAAGGTGACCTCAGGCCATGCTCACCCCCGGACCACACAGCTAAGGAAGCTCACTGATATCCCGTGGGACCACAGCTTGGGGCTCGGGGGAAGCGTGAGGAAGACTGCAATAACTCTGCATTTACTCCAGTGTTGCTGAGAGCAGAATTTGGCCCTGCTCTATGAGAGGGAGAGAAAAATATATATTGGATTTATTTGCCTTTGGAGTGAACTAGACAGATTTCAATACTTAAGGGGATTGCATTTAAATCATCTGTGGATTTTGAAAACAACATTATTGCTTGGTATCACAAGCAATTCCCAATTTTTAGATCTTCCTGAGCTAGATTCAGTTTTAGTCCTAATAGCAACAATTCTATTACTGCTGCGAGGGAAATGGAATTGCAATGAACTGGTATACATTTTCCTTAAAAAGTATAAAGTGACAAATGTTTTATTTCAACTTCTTTTGAGGATTTGCTGGATATTAAAAATAATCTTAATGTAGTCGCTGGTTGGCATTAACACAGTACTCTAACTGTCTGTTTCAGGGAAAGCAGAGGATTGTGTGTTTTCTCAGCAGACTCTCACAAGGTGCTGCTCACATTATAAATGCGCTTTGTTATCTATCAGCATCAAGACATCAATGAATAAAAACGTATTGTAACTTCATGTTTTGAAAGTCTAATTCCACCCTTTTTCAGGCTCAGAACAATCCATTGTCTTTACCACAAACAAGAAGGAAAATCCATTTCCTCTTGCCGTATTGCCCTTCATCGCCGTGTTTTAAATTCTTGGTTTCCAAACCCAATTTCAGCTATTCTTAACTTGTCCATTTTCATATTGTCTTCCCAGCTCCCTGATGCCCCATCAGTGGTAGCAATAGCATGTACATGGCAATCAGGCCACCGGTACATTATCTACTGCATCACGCAACTCCACGGCAGGTTTAGGTGGTGAGATGGTAAGACGGGGCAGATTTTCAGAAAAACCCTGGTATTCATATAGCAAATCATGGCAGAACTAAAAACCGAACATTTTTAATGTCTGACTAGTCCATTTCAGACTTATATTTTCTAAAGAACAGAGCTGCTGCAGATGCCTCTGTTTCTCCATCTCCCAGTCAAGATGCTATAAAACGTCCTAAACTCTTCCTGAAAATGTAGGACCTTCTCAGTCTTCTAAGGGGCTACTGAATGAAAACCTCATTGGGGCTGCCACAGACCTCAGGGTGCTTAATACTAGCAGGAACTGAACGTGGATCCCTTTTAGAAAAAAAGAAACCCCAAAATGTATCCCTGTTGCCACCAGGTGGTCTGCCTTCTGGCTGTTTTGTGATCCTGAATAGGAGCTGCTTCTACGCAGAGGGGAAGGGAGAAATTTGAGGAAAAATATTTTACAGACTCAAAATTCTCATTTCTGCTGCAAGTTCAAGAGTGTTGTGTTGCTTTTTTTGCAGTCACTGCCTCAGCAGTTATCATTAGTGTTACATTTTTCTTCTTGTGAAATCTCAGGGATGGCTTTATCTTATGTTTTCTGGAAAGAAAACCAGCTCTTTCTTCATTTGCTTCAGCACCACCAGCAAAACAATAGTTAATTACAGAAAGGAAACGGGGAGGAGCCCAAGCTGCACAGAGGAGCCACTGCAGCATGGAGCACCCATCCATCCTTAATGCGCAATAGAAATGCAGGTAATGTGCAAAACGAGCTACCCAGCGCCAGCAGTACCTGGAGCAGGCAGCTCATAAAATCCGCATACAGCCCTGAATGCCACGGAGAGGAACGCAAGCGTGGAAGAAAGCGTATGGTGCAGCTCCTAGAATGTCACCATCATACTGCTCAAAATCTCGAGCAGAATCTGTTTCTCCCTGATAACATTGTAGGTACAATTAGCAAACAGCTTTAGAAAGGGAAAGCAGAGGCTTGTTTCTTTTCTTTCTGCTAATCATGTAAAAGAGAAAATAAAATAAGAGTTGATCAGTGCCAACTCTTATCTATCTCCATTCAACTGATAGCACAATGAGTTTCAGTGAGATTGTTCAGAAAAGTCCTCAAAAGGGCATTTAAAGTTGACCTGATTATTAAATATTTTGGGTCAGATCCTCTGTTCATGTAAGCAAGGTCCCAAGGCCTTCACGGACCTGGCTTTGGTTTATTCCAGCTAAGAGTTGGTGTCTGTTCCCAGTGTGGCAGATGAGCAAGCAAAACTGACGCTCGGTGTGGGATTCCCCTCACCTAACAGCAGCACACAGAGCTCTCCGATGGAGCTGGTTCCTCCTTTACAGACCGCTGTTCTATACAACAGAGGGGCAGCAGGCACAAGTCTCAGAGGACAACATCCATCTGATTTAGTCTGGATTTGATCTCCACTGGCAACAGAGGCTGTGAGGGCTGCACAGCGATAGCAGTGGTTTGGTTCAGCCCAGCCCGGCACTTCTGAGGTGACCATCCCGACTTTCCCCACTTACCTCATTTTGATTCACACCATAGGGCAGCGCTGGAGCACACAAACTGGATCTTTTCCAGATGGAACTGAGCTGGCAGGTGCAGATGTAGATGTGGTGCACTACATCCCCACATCCAAGTCACCCCCTCCAAGACGCGTCTAGCACCAAAGGTCTCATGCTACAGCTCCACACCAGCTAGCCCACGCTAACTGCTAATGTCCACAACAGCCTTCTGGTACCTCCTGCAGGTGTAACTATCTGCATTTAATCGAATGAATTCCACCTCAAGTTGTTTTGCACGAATAACATGGCAACAACCCAAGAATTCAGGTGTTGAAGGAGTAGGAACACTGTTCTCAGATAGTTTTCAGAGTAAAATTTTTTGTTCATTTTCTGGCAGAAAGAAGCCCGTAGCCAAGATCAAACACCAACAGCTGCTGGGATGCTCTCTTTTGGAGGAACCTGCAGCAAACCTCAGAAAACCATGAGCAGAGCAGGCTCGGCCACATCTGTCAGCCTCTTCCCAAGATACAGCAGTCGTCTATGACTGGCAGATCAGGTGGGATGCTGATATAAGGACCTCTGAATCCCAGAAGGGATGAAGCCAGTCTGGACATCTCCGATGGGAACAAACCAGTGGCTAATCCCTCAAATTTACAGGCCATGACTCAAGCCCTTTGGTGTCATCAGGAACTTTCCCAGCGTGAGATACATCTGAGCAGATGTTGGTATCTATGCTGCAGGACCTGCAATCGGCGTGCTTGTACTGCCAGCAGGGAGAAACCAGCACACTCGAGGTGCAATTTACCTCGTGCTAAAGCCCATGTGTGAAACAGGAGAGGAGGATGATCCCCAGCAGAACTTTGCTCTATCCATTGACAACGCAGGGAGACAGTGAGGTCTGGCTCTGACAGGAGTGCTTTGTAAGCACCTAGAGATAGGTGGGATGAACGTGACCCCCCATAACTGCGACAGGCTTCCGATAACCCCCTAACAATAATTATGGGTCAATAAATGACTATATTCTCAGCCTGCAGGGATGAGCCCTCACAGCTTTCCAGGCTGCTGAGCGATCATTTTGGCACACACACATTTACAGCGACTCCTACAAGTCACCATTCCCTACCAATGACCACGTCACAACACAGGGACACTGTCCTGCCGCACACAAGTGACACAGACTGAATGTATTTTCTGCCCTCAGTAAGACAGTAAATACCCATCAGTGTCGCTGGACTAGTCACCACTGTGCATAGATGCTATACCACATGTATTACCTATGTAACAGAGCCCGAGGATATATATCTAGCCATTGCTCAGGTCAAGCTGAGGAGAAAGCAGATAAAGAGCCATTCATTTAATGACCCTGAACTACCCATGGCAATCATGCTCCCAAGTTTGCGTTATTCTACCTTAAAAATAAAAAACACACTGCAACAGAAATGTATGTCCTTTATTAACAACTTTTCAAAATAAATCTGAAGAAAAAAAGTCTTTGGTGACACTATCTATAAAAACAACCTATCTTAGATGGTAAACCTATGATGTTATACAGGTTAATGAAGTAAACCAAATTATATGGCTTTTAAATTTCTCATTCTCTCTTTTTCTCTCACTCACACACTTGCTTTAGGTTTAATTGCACCATGTTGTCAATAGTCAAACAAAGAGGGAGAAACACTTTAAAAAAGATGTGGCAGCACTATGAAAACATTGGTAATGCATTAGAAAATTTTTCTCAAAAATGTACATTTTATACAAAATAAGATTGTATTTTTGTTTGCTTTTTTGCTTTACATTTGCCCACCTAAGAATTCCCATTTCAGGTTTCCATTCTCATCATCCAAACACTATACATATTTTCTCTCAAAATAAATATACAGAATTATGTACAAGGTTGCAAGGCCCGTTGGATCATCACTAATCCACTGTGAAATAGTCACTAAAAACATCATGGAAGAGTGGGAGGGAGCATCTCAAAGCATCTGATGAGTCCCATACCTCCCCCACCCCACCCCGCCCCCACAATTTAACTCCTCCTAATTTAACTCCCAACTTAAAAAACGTATGTGAAGACAGTTAAAATGGTATAAAGGCCAGCTTGACTTAGTTTTAAACAAGGGTGAGATGTACAATATTTTGGAAGATGCAGTTTTATTTCCAGCAGACAACGGCTAAGACCCTGCGTGGGGCATGTCCCTTCTTGGAAGACCAGAGGCCCATCCCCGTGGAATCCCGCTAAAGCCCAGGGAAATGGCTCTGTCAGGCTGACACCCTTGAAGGGCACATTTCTGCAACAGACAGCAGAGCCAGCCTGGAAAAAAACACAAAGGAGCAGACCACCAACCCACCCCTTGCTGCAAGAGGATGTTTAACTGGAGGAATTAATCAAGCTGTTGTCAATCAATACAGCGTTACGACAAACACTGAGTAGTCTAGTTTCAGTATGGGGGGAGTGAGAAAGAGGGGGACACAGCATTTTACACTGGGAACGTAACGATTTAAAAAAAAACCCTAGTCTATGTCTAGTTCTTTCATTGCTTCAGTGTCAAATGACGACTTCCATTCTCCAAATGACATCTTTTGGTAAATGAGCTTTTTTAAAAGGCGCTCATTGGTGAAAGATTAATTTCTTTGTCAAAGTTGGCTCTAAAAAAGAAATTGCAATCTGAAATTGATCAACTCCATGATGTCTTCCAATGGAAAAGATCAAAGCGCTCAATAGCCATGCATTAGCACGCCAGTGTGTTCACTATGGAGTTGTTAAAAAGCTTAAACATTCACATCTAGAAAAAGTTATGGTAACAATTAGTGTTTTCACAAAATAGGAAGAGGGCAAATAAAATCTTCTACAGGCCCAAGGGACTGCAAGGAGAGCCAGGCACTTTCTATCTTGGAAGTCTGCCCCTATTTTTGTGTCATGTTTTTCTCCTGAAACCCTCCTCCAGCGATAGATCTTACTCAAATTGTAACTGGGAAGGGTTTCTTTCCCTATTTCCCCCCCCCCCTTTAATAAATTCGATTAAAAATTCATCAGTTCTCCCAAACTCTAATCCCTACTTTTATTCTGTTTTAATGGCATGGATCTATTCACATTCATCCATCCATCTCACCCCTGATTAAATTAAGGTCAGTAACCTTTACAAAAGGCCACATGCGTAACACTCAGTCAAGTCATCAGGCATTCAAGTACCTGTAAAGTAAAGGCTAACATAGCCTGCTGTTAATGAAAAATAATAAAAAAAAAATCAACCTACAAAAGGAGCAACAAGGAGTGAACCTTGTTTCAGCACCATCTGATTTAAGGAGGGGGGAGGGGAGAAAAAAAAAAAAAGAAGAACCATTAACTCATACATAGGACACGACAAAAGGGTGATTTCATTCATTAAGGAAACAACACAGCTCTATCCAACAGGGATACACCCGGGAGGCTCGGAAGCATGCCTGCTGTCCTTAGGAGCACTGGCTGGTAACATCTGCATTGAGCGTAACACACCAAATGTCTAAGCTGGATCTGCATCCCGCTCTTCCCCTGGATCCCTGGCCCTGGACACGGAGACCGAGGGCCATTCTCGGGACTGGCTGCTAGGCACATTCTTTCCTAGAGAGACGGCTATGCCCCGGTAACTTGCTGCAAAGGGAAACGCTCCTACCTATCCACATCCCTTCTGGAGCTAAGCCTTTCATTGTTACTTGTTTAATTAGCGATCTGTAAACAGAAAGGGCCTCGAATCACATTGAGAGCGAGCTTCAGCACAGTCTCTTTCAGCCACCCCTAAAAGTGATGGCAACAGAATGTCAAACAGCTTAAAAGTTTGGCCTCGCTTGCTGCACTCCAAAAATGGTTAGCTACTCCCTATTTTACTAAAAACCCAACCCACGTGCCCCAAAATGGCATTAACTAAAATCTAAGCAGAATTTTAATTCTTGTTTTTGTAGGGTCCCCTCTTTCCCTCTCCCTGGCCCCTCTTCCTGGCTACGGACCATTAACTGCTTCCCAGAGCTGCAGATGCTCTTTGTGGACACATTCACACACATGCCTGCAAACCAGGACACGAGCAAAGTGTGAGCCCTGCCAACCTCATCCAGGGTTTCGACACATTGTCCAAAACCCGAGACCTAGGAGAAGGTCTATTCCAGTCCCTGAAAGAGCTGCCTGATCTCCCAGAGGCAAAAGTGGCACAAGAGCCCCTGAGGCATTCACTCTGAAAAATCAAACCACCAGACTTCACCTTCGCCTGCAGATCAGCAAGCGCAGACCCAAGAACACAAGGAAGTGAGGTTCAGGTTTTTATGGGATGTGGGGAGCTGAATTAGCAGCTCACCCTACAAAGGCAGGATCATATCCCGCTCCCCTTCCCTCCCTGGCCCTGCCTACCTACTCTTGCCTCTTTATATGTCTCTCCACATGCTGATTTAACTCTCTAAAATAGCATTTAAAAAATCCAATAAATCACCAGACACTCTTGTGCAATTTTAGAGCTGAATGGGCTCACAGAAGCATCTGGTGGGCACCAGCGTGGCAGAAGGTGACAGGCAAGGCTACGTGGCCAGGGGCTGGGAGACCAACGGGAGTGGAGGGAAAAGTGGCACCTCCTTCTCTCACCAACTCGCTAGCTGCAGTCTCACACATGTTTTGGCAGATTCCTTTACAGATTTGGTTCAGATTTACAAGGGCGTGTAAATAGGGCAAGGGGTAATGGCTTTAAACTGAAAGAGTATCTATGTAGATTAGATGTAAGGAAGAAATTCTTCACCGTGAGAGTGGTGAGACACTGGCACAGGTTGCCCAGAGAAGCTGTGGATGCCCCATCCCTGGCCGTGTTCAAGGCCAGGCTGGATGGGGCTTTGAGCAACCTGGTCTGGTGGAAGGTGTCCCTGCCCATGGCAGGGGCGTTGGAACTACATGAACTTTAAGGTCCCTTCCAACCCAAACCATTCTATGATTCCATGATTTTAACACAAAATGTCAGGAACCTGATGTTCCTGCCCTAACTCGCTGTGCTCTGTTCAAATATTGCAATACATACACAAAGCAAAGCATTCTTTGCAAGTCTTTACATGTCAGGTTGCACACAAACATTTAGCAATATGTACTTCGCACTTTTAAAGCAACTTTCCATTTAGGGATTCTGATCTTACCAGCATAAGAAATTATTTAGGCTTCACAGCATTCCCTCTACAACCAGTAGACAACCCTCTACAACCAACAGACAAAATTACTTTTACAAATGAGGAAACTGAGGCATGCCTCAGTTGTGGGAGTTGCTTAAAGCTGCATAATAAATCAGTGCCTGAGCCTGAATTAAACTGGTGATAATGCTGGTCCACCCTTCCTAGCACTCCAGCTACTCTTCAAACCTGCTACCGGACCGCCTGTTTACAAAGGAATGAGGTATAGAAAGGCTTGCTGGTC
The DNA here is from genome assembly GCF_963210335.1 of Falco punctatus. Classification (NCBI taxonomy): domain Eukaryota; kingdom Metazoa; phylum Chordata; class Aves; order Falconiformes; family Falconidae; genus Falco; species Falco punctatus. The sequence continues at coordinate 20,917,304 of NC_137582.1, read as the reverse complement.
TTCTGGGCATCGGCAGCAAACCCTCTCGCTGTGACCTTAACAGAGCTCTTGAGGGTGATGATTGTTACAGAGCACCCCAAATGCACCTCATCAAATGTGAGAGTTCAAAACAGTTTTAAAGTGCTTATTTTCTTAGCAAATTGGAACGGCATCTTCTGGCCCAAATCACTGCTTTTGTTTTCATTCTTCAATGTAAAGAAACACATAAATAAGCAAAGCACTACAGAGAAATAAACAACTTGAATATTTCAATTTAAAAATACTTCCATTTGAAATGCTAAAACCATTTTGGAGCAACACCAGTACTTCAGGGGAAGGATTTTTTGTCCAAGTTATACTGCCTCAAGTATGCCTGGGAGCACCTACTGCTGCCAGTACCCGGTGTCTGACCACACACTTTACTTCAGGTGTCAGACCTCCAGGAGGGAATTTCTCCACCTATTTGCACTTCCAAAAAAAAAAAAAAAAAAAAAAAAAAAAAAAAGAAAAGGAAAAAAAAGAGAAGCCCATGCTTTGATTTCAAATAAACCAATTTGTTACAGGCCAAATTCCTGTGTTGCAAGCACTAACATGCTTTCTTTTTTTGCCAACACCCCTCCTGCCCTCGGACAAAGTTGTTTCTAGAAATCTAGCTGCTGTGCGTGGCTAAGCAGCACCGCTGCCCCTGGGCAGCAGGGACTTACTCAGGCTTTGCTGGCCGTGCTGACTGCCCCTGTGGCGCTCACCCAGGGGCAGGGCCATTCGGGATGCACCTCTCCTACCAGAACACACAACTGGCACGGCATCCCTGCTGTGCATGGAGCCCTCCCTGTGCTCCATGTCACTGGTTTGCTCCTCTCTCCCTTCAAGGCAAGGCTGATGGCCTTTACAAGTGGTTTCCCCAACAAGAAGGATCTACACTCCCGTCTGGCTCGTTGGGGGTTCTCCAGTTTTCCATTCGTCCCAAGGAGTTTTGCCACAGTGGCTGCTACTGGCGTGGGGAAAACAGGAAAAAAATATTAAAAAGTCAGCAATAAATGAGAAACGTTAATACTTCGGTTCTGTCCTGTTTGTGCTCAGTTTGTTTCTGAACCTGCTGCATTTTCTCCCCATGAGATTCAAGTGTTTAACTTTGCATGGGAAAATGAATGAAAATTGCATTGACAATCAAATGCATGAAAGAAAGAAACGGCAGCTTTGAAATATTCACAACCAACACAATTTTGATTAAAGAAAGAACTCTGTTTTTAATAGTTTTTTTTTTGATCATTAAAAAAGTTTAAACCTGCATAGCAATCATTTCAAAAATAATTATTTAATGTTCCATAATGAAACTGTACACGACCTAGTCTTGAGCGACAGAAGCCTGCCGGGTGGTGGGGCGCAGTCTGGGCCAGGGCAGCCCCGGCGCTGGGACGCTGCTCGCCAGGTCGGGCGCTTGCCGGTGGCGGCACAGTCTGGCTCCCCGTGTTGGTGGCCGCGCAGGGCCGGGGGCGGCTTGGCCCCCTGGGCAGCGCTCCTCAGAGTCGTTCAATGTCTCGGTACTTCTTCCTCAGGATGGAGACCTGGTCTTTAAAGAGGACAGGGTCGAGCCTCATCTGAGAGTGGATCAGCGGCATATAGCCAAACCAGCTGGCAAAAGTGTTCATGCAGCTCTGCCGCTGGGCGAAGTGGTCGGGGTCGGCCCAGCGCGAGGCCCGGGATGTCTGTGTGGAGAGGAGAGCAGAAATCAGACATCAGTGTGGCACAGCAGAACGGCAGGACAGGGCCGGCGCCGCGGCTGGGCTGACGCCATGCTGCACAGCAGCCCCGGGGCTTGACAGCGGTGTGGCCCCCAGTAGCTGTGTGAGGGGTTTCAAACCCAGGGGAAGACGCCGGGCCCGCGGCAGGAGCTGGCGATGGCGAGCTGGCCACCCTGACTTTGCAAACAGTGCTGAGGGCAGTCTGGTGTGGTGACCCCGTGTGTGACCATAAGCCAGCCTGACCCTGAGCACAACACCTGTGAGCAGACCCCAAAAAGCTTCCCAGCAACTACTTCACCCCAGCTCTCACTATTTTTTTTCCTCCCCCAAAACCCTCAAGCTACTCCAGAGATAGAACAAATCCATAAAAAAACCCCAGGAAAGACAAGGCCATGGCCTTCCCTTAGAGGTGCACATCCAAGCACGGGCCAGCTGCTGCCCATGGCCTTCAGCCATAGAAGGAAACCACGTTACAATTATTACAGTTTCACAGGTGAAAAATGCACTTTTGCAGTCTAGATCTGCAGAAATTTATACACAAGCAATTTCAGCTGGCTTGTAACTGAGCTCAGAAGTTCTTATGTGCTTGGCATTACTCATGCGTGTAGATGTCCTGCCGGGAAAAGCAGGGTGCTTCCAGGAATCCCACCGGCTGAGGCCAGTGCCTAAGACAATGCTGTCTTATGGATAGAGAAAATTAACTGAAGTTCCACATTAGATCACAATGCACGCTGACCCAAGGAAAAGACCATGGTCTTTGCATGCATACACGCAAAATACTGTGGCCCGATTTTCCAAAATTTCGGGCAGCTGTAATTTCTATGGAAGTCAGTATCTCTGGATAAGGCTCTAACAGCTCTGAATATATAATTATAAACTACCTTTATAAACATAATAAAACTATTATTTAAGATAAAGTATGAATGCTGAGAACCTACAGGAATTCTTTGTGCCACTGCTCACGCATATCTCTTCTTTCCTTATGTTTCCACTACACTTTAAAAACCAACTACAAATTCCTAAACTCCAAGTATGTTAATTAAAACATGAAGAAACTGATAAAGTCAGGGACATGCCAAATGAATGTGGAATCGGACTTGATCTCTGTCCAAGGCCTGTCCAGTTTAGCTCAAGTGGTAGGTTATAATGTGCATTGATTACAGATCCTTGATTATTACTGAGCTGCTAAAGACCAAGCAAAAGCTTGTTGCTAGAGGATTATAGCAGACATTCTGACCATTAACAGTGCATTTCCATATGACTATTAATCTCTGTCACACACTGAGGTTATGTTAATTTTTTATTTGTCTTTCAAGGAATTATGAACATGGTCCATTACATTTCCCAAAGCTGCGGGAACAACTTGTCTTTTGAAGAGAGTTATAGTTCATGGCTGACTCAAGTCACCCGTGCTACAAGAAGAAAAATGAATGTTTAGACTTTGCCAAACAGCCAAAGCACAGCCCTGTGGAGAGGTGAAGTGCAAATTGGAAGCAATAGGTACTTTCTGGATGGCACCTTCTTGCCCATGTGTCTTCTGGGTACCCAGATGAGTCAGAACTGCTGAATGCTACCCACACCTCAGATGAAAGTGCAGTGGCGTACAGATAAAGGAGTCTACCAACTGGCATTGCCACTCCCCAGTCAAAGATCCAAGTGATGCTAATAGGAGAAAATGTGAGGGGAAAATAGAGGGCCCCTTCATTCTCCTGCCCCCTTGTAATCACCGCACTGTTTGTAGTGAGGATCACAGACACTGTGGCAGCACAGATGGGAGGTTATTTAGGACTTGCAGGTCTTGCAGGACTTGCTGTTCCTCCCATGGCTCTCTCACACAGGGCAGGAGGAAAAGTGCCCCCAGGCTACCATGTATCCCTGTTACTAGAAGGTATATCCATTTCTGCAACAACGAGTGCTTATCCAGTAGCTGGAAGGGGATCTAAGGCAAGTATTTCATGGCTGCTAGTGAGTGATGTCATCACTGTGGGACAAAATGTTCCTCACTGGGGAAAACGCTTGAACATCACAAATTACCTCTGTTGTGACAGTCCAATGTCAGTGCTCGAATCACACTATAGACTTCAAAATAGCACAGGGATAGCCTGGTACATTATATTAATTAATAATAATTAAAAATAGAAAACCTTTCTAGAATTTACTTCTGTTTCTAGCATTCCATGACTAGGTCTTAGTTCTAGAATATTTAATTAGAAGACTAGAGTTTAACTGAAATTTGGTCACCACAATCATTAGTTCCATAAGTTTGGGATCACCATGAGAGAAAACTATGAAGAGAAGCTGTCATCCACAGTAAATGTTTGCCATTTCACCCTTTCCTTCATTAAAATAAGCATATCTAAATCTATTTACATTCCTGATAAACTAAAAACTGAAAAAAAAAAAAGACAGACAGAAGTGTATCATTCTGTAAGCCTAACCTAGAAATAAAACTGCCATATTATCAATACATCCCAACTGGTAAAACGTGCTGTGGATACATACCTGTCCCATCATGGTCTCCTTATACTGTTTTTTCTGTGTTACTTTGATTGGAGGCAATTTTGTCACAGCTGACACCAAAAAATTCATTAGAATGTCCTCACAATTGGCCAGTTGGTCCACCATATTCTTTAGGCTGGCAGGCAGGTAATGAGTGTACAGGTAGTGATAATATCTGGAAATCAACAGCAGCATTATTAATACAAGTCACTGGGCTTTCAGGGACTTCCGAGACTTCAGGAAATTTCTGCCTCAGCTGAGAAACAAGTTCCGTACTCAACTCTGGATATACCATTTCTTTTCTTTGGTCTCATCCTCCAAAAGGAAGGGAGAGCAAATGAGCATCTCATCAAGACAGTAAACAGCGCAAATGGAGAAACAAAACATACGTCTTTTTTGTAACTGCATTGAAAGAAATAATGCGGATCTAAGTATCAAGATAATGGAGTAGCAGGAAAGAGAGCACTACGCTGCTGTAATGTGATAGACAACACTGATGAATCCATCCTCCCCCTCTTCTTTCAAAACTGTTCAGCTGGAGAGTATTCTATTAAACTGGCCTACTCCTGTGCTTAGATTATCCTTACATATCCCTTTTTGGGGATGTGGATTAGATACTCCAGAATTTGCTGACCTTCTCCTAAGATCTAGAGAGGTCTTTGGTCTGCTGAAGTCCTAACAACAAGGGCTTTCTCTAACGTGCTGCAATATGTTGATCTGTGACATGTCCACTGTGCTACATTTCTAGAGTAGCAGGAAGACTTTGCAGTTTGCAGCTGTCAGCCAACACATACCCAGAGCTGGTCTGGAAGTAACCTCCTTTCTGCTATGCTACAGGCCATTCAGCCAAGCAGCTTAATGAATTCGGGAACTCTTTGAAGTGTGTAATTCCTGATGTTAAAAAGAGCAGTCTGACTGCCTCAAAATACAAGTGACTTCAAAGAGACCCAACAAGCGCAATAATGATTACCAGATCCCCAGAGCTAAACCAAGAACTTAAATTATTACCCCATAAAAATAAACCCATTTATTATCTTTCCATTTTTTCCCCTCCCCGGAAGAATGTTCTTCACACACACACACCCACCCCCATTTACTATTTTGTTTCATACAGAAGGAGGACAACAGATGCTCTAGGTTCTTACTTGTGGTAAATAGCAGCTCCTGTCAATACCATGGAATAGTCATTAGTCCATTTGGAGGTATACCCCCACCTCTCCTTAGTGTTGTCCCAGAAGTGACTGCGAGCAGGGTACCCTACAATCCTCTCTGGAAAACTCTGCCAAACTGTAAAGGCAAAATCCACCTGCAGACAAAGGCACAGGCCAAATGAACACTGAAACTGTTTCAACAAATGTCAACAAAACAAAATATTACCTTGCCAGTAATTCGTAATTCAAAATCTTGGAACTGTTGCAAAACATTAATTCTATGTATTCATCAGTAAATTAAGCTGACTGCTTGACATTTTGCCCTATAATTATGCACATTTTAATGGTTCCTGTTAAAGGGAGTCTAGAGCATCACAGCATTACATTAACATTTTCAAGCTTGCCCTTTACATATCAAACCTCTTCCAGTTACAGAAAGAATGGGTGTAGGTGCACGTATCTATACTTAGATGCAACATAGAGTGGAAACAGCTATGCAATAAACTGAAACGCTGGCACATCTTTGTGCATCTCACCTATGATTTCAGTACTCTTAAAACTTGGAAAATCAGGAGTCAAATGCCTGAAATTATAAGGGTGACTCAGCGAGATTAAAACAGGCAATCAGTGCAGAGTCCTTTTATATCTTCCATCCACTTTGTGCCTTTGAGGATCACGCAGGTCATATTTTTAAGACTGTCTATACATCCAAGAGGGTTAAACATATAGCTTAATAAAGAGGAAGGTAAGATTCCCATGTAGTTAAATGGCTTTAGGAGCCTATACTTTAAGAAAAATGACTGATAGTGAATGAGCCACAAGAAGATATCAAATGCTGCCGAGTGTTTTTTTACTTTATTGTCTTGCCATAACTATTTTAATAACTCAGATCTCTGAGAATTGAAAAGGTGACAGTCCATTGCTTCCCCAGGATCCCACCAAACAATTCCTGGTGACACTAGTAAAGGGAAGATTGTGGTTGTCTGCAGAAGGCTTCTCAGCACTAGATTTGAAAGGAGTAGGGTAAAAATATGTATGGAAAGATTTTTAGTGCTGTAAATTTCATTGGCAGTCCCTCCACTTCAACTTAGATTTTGGAGCTCAAGCTAGACCAACATTTTCGAAAGAGCTAAAGACAAGTGTAGTTGTCCTGGTCAGACCCAAAAAAAGGAGCGCTTTGTTTCTGCACTACACACCAAGTTCCTTCCAGGACCAGAGGGACCTAAAAATGTGTTCAAAAATGCTTGAAAAACCTTCCAAGCACCTACCCAAAGTCAAGGGTGTAGAGGTTAGATAAAGAATAGCTGCTCTGAGAACAGTCACATTTGGTGTGATTACTGTCAGACTTCTCGCATTTACAAGTGTTTTTATGAAACAGAAGAGTCGCACATGTACTGGAACACAAAGTTAGGGACTAGTTATTTTCTTTCAAGTTGTTTCAAGGAATCTGAGGCCAACTAGACAGACAATATGCAAAAGCCAGTTACCGTTGTGATAGTTCTGATCTCATCCAAATCAATACCACATGAAAGAACTAAAGGGTTTTTTCCCCCGTAAAGGCCTTTCCCATAAAACGTGACATCTGTTTTCTTTAGAGAAGTCTGTGAATCTCAAACTAAATAAATAATAAAGCAGCTGCACTCAGTGCCCTCACTTACGCTTTCAAGTATCTCTCCTTGCACCAGGGAGATACGCTAAAGCAACTACCCTAAAAGAAAACTCTCTTTATTACCCTCCCCCCCGCCTTCCCTGCCCCAGCCCTCATCCTGTATAAATTCCAGCAGCATTACCACTCAGCTGATCAGCAGGAAAAGCCAACCAGGCTGCCAGTCTCTGAAACCCCTGTATCACTTCTGACCCGAGCTGATTTCTAATTACTTCCCACGCAAACATCCCTCTGCGCATGTGAAACAGCTCCTCTCAAAAGAGCAATGATGTGCTGTTCTGTTGTGAACAGAAAATCTTTTACTACTTTAAGAGCCGGACAGTGCCGAGGATGTGCCTGGTGACTGCTCCTCTCAACAGGAACGTGATTGTGTTTGACCACATTTCTAAATTGCCTTTTCTGGGCCCTGAGGCTTTGCCACAACGACCACCCATGTGCAGCTAGTTTCAAGGGAAGCTTCACACCACACGCTCCATGTCAGTGTTTCAACACGCTGCTCCTTTGCGTAAGTTGTATGATGGGGGAAGTGAAGCAACAGAAAGGCCACAGTTCTTCACAGAGAGCCACCAAAGAGAGCTGCTGACTCTGGCACCCCAGAAGCTGCGAGGCAGATCCTAGGAGGAGCTGGACAGCTGGTTCTCTCTGCAGCACTGGGGCCATGGGTCTCATAGAGCTTATACCCACCACGCAAACATGCAATATCAGCTGCAAGCTGCTCACAGGAGGGAAGAAGCCAGAAAAAAAATGTGTATGTTGTCTCACACAACAACAAATATTTGCATTTCAGAATCTTTGGGGTAAAACATGGCCAAGCTGAATGAGAAACACTTTATTTCATACGCGTTCCAGAGAAGCCTGAATGACTCCAAAGTTTGGATGATGACTAAATACCAGTCAAAACAAAACAAAGCCCCTAATCCTCATGGAATCCACAGGCTAGATTGCTGTAAATAGCACCTCAGTGCAATGAAGTCCCTGAGACATCTTACCATGGCCCCCAGGGCAGCTGAGACAGGACCCTTCATCCTGAGCCACAACCTGCTTAGGAACTCCAGCTCTAGGATAAATGCCTTTTATTGGTTTGGGGGCATTCTGGCTATGCAGGGCTTTGCACACATGTGCTTTGGCAGCAGCTGTAATTCCTCCTCATCTAGCAGAAACTACCAAGGTATAATCTTTGGATCAAATAGGTTCAATGCCAACTACTTATTCCATCTGTGCAGGAAAAGAGGGCTACCGTGGCTCCTTCTGGAGCAGTCTGACTCCATACTGAGGAGAAGAGCAGTTGCAATCTCATCCATTTAGAAGAAATTCAGTGACGTCTTAGGGTATATAGCAGTGACTGGTGACTAATGTTAGGCATTTCTTCACTGACACATAAGCAGTGGTAGCATCAGTGAAAGATCCCCACCGCTGACAAAAAGACATTTTTATAAAGGTGAAGTGGGGAGAAGGGAATGGCCATGAACATGGGGAAAAAAAGGGAAAAAGAAAAGAAAAATCGAGTTTTTCAAGCTGTTCCCTGGACATCATTAATAATGTATTTCCCAAATATTGCACTCTATATAAACTGTCATCTGTTTCCCCTGTGATTCTCAGGAAGAGGTTCCAGAAATCAATACTCATCCCAGTTGTAAAAATTGGTTTTCTACAGTATTTTTCTTTTCTTAGAGCTATCTTGCTCTTGGCACAAACACTCCAACACCTAAACTAGCAAAGACCTCCAATTTTATGGGGCAACACAATGGTGAAAGAGCATTCCTCAGTGAAATCCTGCATTAGGGTGATAATGCTGTCTTTTGGAGCGACAGCAGTCCCCTGCTACTGACACCCCTCCCTTCCCCACCTACACCCTACTGATAATGTGGAGGGAAAAAAACCTACCCCAATCAGAAAAGTGAGAACAGAGTATTAAAGCTGACTGCTCTTGGCTGCCTACACCCGCCTGCAGCTATGTTACTAAAATAATAAGGAATGGAAGAACCATATGCTAATGATGAGCCAATTAACCAGGGCGAAAAGCTCCTCTGATGGCAGGCAGTGGCAGGGTTGCTGAAACAAGTGCAACACATTAAATCTGAGGAGCGTAGCAGAAAATCTTATAACATTTGCTCACTGGCAAAGCCATGAGAAGAGCCTGTCTGCTATGCTCAGGCTGAGCTGAGGAACCAAGCAAAGCCCCAGGCCGACAGGGACCCTTACCTCAGTGGTTGAAAGCACGGTGTCCTCATCCAGGCTTAGCACTGCATCTGTCACTATGTTGTCGTAGGGTAGGAAGCGACTGCTCATAACCTGTGGGTATCCAAGGCAGGAAAGGGAGGAAAAAAAATCACTTGAAGGACTCTTTCCAAGGGAAATACTTTATTTCATTCCTCACTCTTATTTCCTCTTGTCTGAGGTACACTGCATATCTCTGTCTGATGGAAAGGACACTTCAGCTCAAGAGTGAAAGACTGTCATTTTTGTCACCCCAGCAGTCAGCCTACACGTTCTACCTGAGGAGTAATTTCTGAACAGACCTCCCTCTTTGGAGCAGGCTGCTTTCCTTTTGCAACAAACTGCAATGGTCTGTACTGAGAATTACATATACCTACAGCTTCTTCAGGGACGACACTTTCCTGGTAGCTAGGACTGTCCCTCTGCTCTCCTACAGAGTGTGAGGATCAAAGATAATGAATGCTGAGAAGGACTTTGCAGCATTCATAAGGGTACACAGCTGGGAAGCCAAGCAGTCCAGGCTGTGTGTGAAGGACGTTATGCTGCCAGGATGGTTCTCCTGTAAAGTGGTACAGCTCCAACCCTGTGCATTGCTGTTGTATCCATAGGGAGCTGCTGCCAAATGGTGCAACATTCTCTATCAGGAAAGGAGAATATGATAAAGAACATGTGTATCAGTTGAGCTTCACATGCATCAAGGATTATATTGGTATTGTAGCATTTTAGAATGTCACATTCTTAAGTGATATAGCTATATATAAAAATCTGTATGGAGAATAAGCTTTTAAAAACTATGGTAGCACAGTGCTCAAAGTAAAAGGAAATAGATGGGAAAGCAGGATCAAAAAGATAACAACAGCAAGAAATGAGAATCCATATGGTTTCTTTAGCAGACTAATTAGCACCTCTTGAGAACTGATGAACAGTAACAAGGACACAACACAATTTGTTTCCCTCATTTTCTAGGAAAATAGCCCGGCTAGTTAATAGACTTCTTTTCCAATTTATTATGCCAAGAAAACACTACAAAGATCAGGCCCAGTAGGAGGAAATCACTGTATGGAAACAGGGACATGGAGAAGTTTTACACATCCCTCATAATGGACATGGTCACTTTTGAGTCCCCTGTAATCAGTTTGGAAGCAACTCTTTGGAATCTACACCTTGATTCAGGGAAAGCTCTGCCTCCATAATCACGATGTTCACAGTGCCTGTCTGGAGAGCATCCCTTCATTGCTACGATGGCCTTGGCCCAGGGAGGCAGGGGCTGTGAGGAAGAGGTAATCTGGCAGCGGCTGATCGTTTTGCTTTGCTTACACTAAGGCAAAGCAGAGCAAGTAGTCAGCGGGAGACCCAAATTCTCACCCCAGCTCTTTTACAGACCGTGTGAAATTGTCAAATAGTACAACAGTCGGGAATACTCATGCATTTGTTTTCGTAGCTAAAGCTCCCTTTTGTAAAATGGGTGTGACAATGTATCGTGATTTCAGGGGAAGAGTGAAGGTTAGGTAAAGGCAGACCTCTGTGATCACCTGCACGGAGTAACTGCCTGCCAGTACGCTTCAGTTAAGTCTGAAGATGAAAAGGAGTCCCTCTGTGCAGCCTTTGAATTGCACTGCTCTGGCTCTGCAAGCTTTGTCCAAACAAACAGCTTTTCCATGCAAGAAACCATTTGGCCTGTGTTGGGATATTAGAGGTAAGAGACTGTCCACTATAAACACACCTTTGTGTACTCAGGAGACTCATTTGTAATCTAAACAGTGCCTGGGGCCAATTTCTACAAACACTGTAGAACTGGTCAGAGATTTTCTCCTCTATCTCACCTCTGAAAGTTTTCCAAAAAGAAAAAAAAAACAACCCACAATGTTCAAAAGACTCAGAAATCACCACAGCCTTTCTTGGCCCTGCAGCAACTCTCCTGATACTGTTTACATGGCTAGCTAATGCAAGAACCGTTAGCTGCCAACTTCACAGGGCTCTCACCTTCCCCTTGTTAAGGTGACCGGGGGAAAAGACCAAAGACGGGACTATAAATTCAAAACAGCATTGTACAGCCAAAGCAACTAAAAGTTCCCTTTGCAAATGCAGAGCTTGGTCTAGAGCTCGATCAAATGCAAGGCCTGCGTTTGGAAAGGAATCGTCTACTTCAGCATGGATTTAAAAAAAAAACCACCTCTTTTCTTATCTGGGTGGTGTCTGTTTCAGCTTTGTGGAAGTATAAACAAAGTGTTGCACAGCAAGAGATGACACAATGACTTTGTTCTCAGGCAAGTGTCCCTTGCCTCTTCTTTTTTTTTGGTGGTGGGATCCCATCACCAGCAGCAGTACCCTACAAGGCCATGAGAGAAGGTACTTTTCAAAGGGAAGTTAACACCATTAATTCTCATCTCTTCCTCTGCTTTTGAGTCCACAGCTGACCCCCAAGTCTTGCATCTGACTGCTCAGACTCAATGAACCCAGCTGCATCACTGCTTTCATGCACCTGCAGACAGAAATCTCCAAAGACGCGGTCAGCGCTACCTACTCTCGGGGCCACAATTCAAAACTAGGTCCCACCTGTGAATCTCAGATTCATGGCATTATTTGCCGTGCTGATGATTTCTGAGAACATGGGCCTCATGCATGAAACACAGATCCGTGACCAAGCTGGTACAAAAGGCCAAGGAATAGAAAGGAGCTCTCATACTGCTGGGAACTACAAAGCTTTCACCAAAGCGGCTAGAAAAATAAATTCTGGTCCCATTGGAGAATACAGGCAATCTTTCACCATGCTTCTCTCCACCTACCTTGCTCTCTCCTTCAATGACTATGACAGGCACAGAAGTGGCAGGCCAGCGGTGTTTGGCTGGGAGGGGTTTATCACAATTCCATAAAACAATAATCTGAAAGACAGTATCGGACCATGATCAGAGACCTTTGTGGCAATGCAGTTCAAACCCTAAGGATCTCCAGACAGAAATGTTAAATTCCAGTTAGGAATTTCAAAATCAACAGCTAAAAATAACACTTCCTACAGTAATTTCACCCATCCTGACTATTTACAATATACATCCTCACAGGCAAGTATAGGCTGGACAGGAACTCAGGAAGTCTATCTCAGCCAGGTCATACGGTTGTCACTGATTTACTTTGGCTCTCATTAAAGGCTAAACCACTTGTAACACTTCACTGCAAGAGGGTGCTCCTCCTGAACTCCCCAGGGTTTCTTTTAGACAAGCCAAAATTCTGGCACTGCTGAGACAAAGAGCCACCGGCAGCAGGAAGGAAGATCACATCGGGGCTCTTAAGGCACAGACATCCTTTTGCAATTTGCAGCGCACACAATCCTGATCTTTAAAGTGCATTCATTGTTCAACCTGCTTTGTGAAACAAAGGGGTTTAATTACTGTCTCTATTCCACTCCCACTACACTCAGAATTTTTGTTTGCCGTGCATGCAGGTCACAGACAGTAGAAATCTCAGAGAAAAGAAACATCAGAATCAAAAACAGGGTTAAAACAGGACTGAGAAGATTTGACATCAGTAGGCTCTTCACTCCTGGGTTAATAGTTTTGTCTCCCTTGTGACTGACAGTCAAACAGCGCTGCTTACCTGTGCACAGTACTGGGACTTGGCTACAGCAACCAGGAGTTTCAGCACAGGCTGAGACTGGGAAACCAGGGGAGTTACTGCGTGGATAACAGCAGTGAATGTGGAAAGAGGCTTCAGACCTGAAGTGAAGAGATATGTGTTCAGTAAAGACAAAATTGCCCCGGTTAGTACAGATTAAAGGACTCTGGAGATGGAAAAATAATCTGCACTTAATGCAAACCTTGACATGTTTTTTTAGACCACCTCCTTTCGTCTCAGATAGTAGGATACCAGATGCTTCAGAGGAGATCACACTTCCCTTTAACTCCCGTGCCCTCTGAAATCCCTGACTCCAACACAATTACTGCCTTTTCTTACTCAGTATTTCCACAGATGTCCTGCAATCTCTTTCTTTCATTCAGTTTGTCCCACAGATCATATTGATATCTCGTTTGTTCAACTAAATGTCTTTCTTGACGTGGGCTCTGTTTTGCTGCCTGGCTCTGGATGCTTGATGTTTTCTACAGATTATCTCTACAGCTTCCAGAAGCTTGTTCAGTTTCTTCCGTTCCATTATAGACTCAGATTTTTGCTCTTTCTGGGTTGATCCCTGTCCACATGCATCTTCAATTACCTCCTGAACTGTTAATTCTGCTTGCATCCTTGCCTTCCATTCTGACGTTTTTGTCTCACTACGATTTCCTTTTCTGCCTGAAGTAACAGATCCTACTGCCATCTACCCTTCATTACTGCTCTCAATCTCATCTAAATTCATCTGTGTGGGGTCACAGTCATTTTTCATCAAAATTCCCACAGAAAACTTCTCCTCCCTTTTTAACGTGGCAACTGTGCATTTTTAGCAGGTAAGCAGTACAGATCCACACAAGTGGGATGGCACAGGCTGAGCCAAAAGTAGCAGCAGTCTGGTAAGCAGGATCACTTCAGCATGCAGGCACACTCCCCTGCAGAAGTCATTGTTTAAGTTCCACTTCAGGAAAAAGCCACGGACCTAAGCCCTATTCATTCCTGCTAGTGGGATCCATATGAAGACACATAGTATGGAGAATAAATCCATACCAGCTATGCACTCCAATAACAAGTGTCATGGGTAAATTACCAGTTTTCCAATTTGCCAAGCACAAATAAACAAAGAAAGCAAAAAGCTATTCCTCTTATGTCCCCTTGGGCCATGAATGGGTCAGCAACTCAGACATTAATTACTGGCAACTGAAAAGTATGAAAAGACATAGATTTTTTTAAAACAATCTTTGCAAGTGAGAGGCACGTGATGCATGTTGATGAGTCAGAGACATTCCAGTCTACAGTGGGCAGGCAAGATTGAGACAGGATAAACAAAAGGCACCATTAACTAGAAATGAATGGTAAGTCACTTGGCCCAAGCTACTCAAATATCAAATTCCAAATTTCCACTAGACATTCCAAATACCTCTAGATTATAGCAAGGATTCACTCACCAAGATTAGCATAGTAGTAAGGAAAATCTCCCAGATATGAGGAATACTGTGGCAGTACAAATAACCCTCCAGGATGTTTGTTCCATATTAAGCTGTTACGTGATATGTGCTTAAATATTCTGTCCTGAATAATCTGGAAAACAAGAGAGGTAATGATTTTTAAATAGACTGTAATAGTCACCGGTAGAAGCTTCAGGGACTCCAGCTGACTGGAATCATCACCCATTCTGCAAAAAGCTGAGGCACACAAATTACTAGACATTCCTGCTTAATCTCTCTTAAAATGACACCGAACTTGCACACTTTGACACCACTTCAGCACCTCAGGCTTTGTGCAATAGGTTTCAGAACACCTCATTAGCCTCTCTGGACATGGGGACCTTGCAATTCATTGCATTTTGTATTTCAAGTCAAATATTTTGTCTATTAGAGTATCTTAGCAGTTGTAAGCCTGATTAGTTCAATGTCAGTTTTACTATCCAGAACTAACAGAAGATAATTATTTGAGGATAGCATTACAAAGCTAGGTATTATTTTGAGATAATGAGAGCATTCAAAACCACAAAGACTTTCAGCAAATCAGGCTGCACTAATTATTCATTTTTGCTTAATTATAAAGGGATATTAGCATTCAGATACATCATCTCAGTTCTATAACAGCTCCTTGTTGGATGAAACAGAAAAAGATCTTTTGGCAACTACTGTCTCTGTAGAAGGCTGCAAACGCAGATTTCTAGATTTCTAAAGGTCAAAACGGATTGCTAAGTCATCTACTTTACCACCTAGAATACCGCAAGCCACAAAAAAAGTTAGAAAGCTATACAATTGATATGTGTTTTACAAACTAATGACAGTTAATTCACATCAGATGCCTGTACGCAAGAGCCATAGTGGTTCTTATACCAATGGGAGCTTTTTCAAACTTGCTGCAAAGACATAACAAGACTCAGGAACTGGACAAATTCAGCCTCCAAATAAGATGTAGCTTTCTAAGTGCAATACGCTGTTGGGCATATGTTCTTATAGATTTGCCTTCCCTCAGAGCATCAGAGGTTGGCAGGTCTGGAGATGGGACATTGCAAAGGGCCAGAGGGTGGTGAGGAAAGAACTTTGCCTACGTCAGCTAAGCAGGATCACCTTGCCGCCTTCTGCAGCTCATGTTCTGTCATCAGCTAAGGAGATTTCACATCAATGGCGGTTCATGTATTGCACAGGGCTCAAGTGCCAAGAACACGTTGGCTCTCCTAACCTAATGTCTCTGGCCTTAACACAAGCATATCTGGGTGAAAATCTAAGGCTCTGAAGTTGGACTAAATCTGATCCCTTGTCATTCATTCTGCCTTAAAATCTATGCAACTAAAGAATGTATATACCCACAGCACAGGAAAACTAAAAGCAAGCAAAAAGACCCAACACAAGCTGAACAGAAGCAGCTGTTGGAGTCTAAACAAGCTAAAATCTCTGTAAGCAGCTGAGTTCAGGGACATTTGGTCAATACAGAACATGAATAAGTGTTGCCACAAGCAGTGGTTGTCCTGTAATTTTTGATTGCCATGACAAAAAACCATTATAACACCAGTTACATTGCGCTAGACCATCCACTGCTGGTGGCAACACATACACTGCTAAACAGGGGCAAATGTTAGGTGTTTGCATGCTTGTCTACAATTTAATTTTGCCTACAGCCAATTACCATAAATAATATGCAATAACTCACTCACAGGAGTAAGTTAATTTAACTTTTTTTTTTTTTTCTGTGTGCATCTGAATTTTTCTGTTTGGAAAATTAGGTGCATCAGTTGTCAGATCTTGTGCATGGTGGTGGGGAGAGGAAAAAAAGATGCTGACTGCTGTTTCTCCACCTGCAGTTTATGCCACTAAACAAAGACAGAACCTAGAAAGTATGTATTTTCGAGTGTTTACCACAACGCCTAAATATTACAGCTCCTTCATCCTGTTTTCTCAGAACTGGGGCATAATCAGATAAGGAGAAGTCTGCAAATTTACATGGTCAGGAGGTTTTCACAGATGATGGAGTTTTCCACCGTGCTGGTAGCCAGCAAGGCTGCAGGGGAAACACATGGCTCGCATTCAACGCTGCCTCGGTGCACCCAGAGCTAGCGCAGCTCTAACACAGAGCAGGCCCCGGGTGCCACGCAGCCTTCAGTGCATGTCAGGCACACAAATCTCACCAGCACAGTTCCGCACCAGGCTGGGGAGCTGGCCTCGGTGATTTATCACAGTTAACAAACGGAAGATTAATTTGTCACACTCCTGGTCTACATAAGAAATCTAGCTGTCCATCATGATAGAGAGGAGAAAAGACCACTTGGCAGAAAGAGAACAGAAAAGTACACAAAAAGATAACATGGAGGACCAATCAATTAAAATGCAGAGTGTATAGTGTTGCACATATTGCAGAGACAGACAGCAGCTACACGGCCTCTCCAATGATGAGGCATGAGAGGAAGTTTAATAAGAGAAGGAAGGGGTTAGGATCTCTGGCAAGATCTCCCTTTTCTTTTTGGAATTCATTACTAGTCCAATATTTTTGTCCACCTCATCCTCACACTTCAAGAAGTTCACATATTGCCTTAATCATTGATGCTTCTCAACATGCCTCAGCCAAGAAGCAAACACTTCTTGTCTGTACTTTATGCCGCCCCTCTCCCCTCCTCTTCCCAAGCAGTGGACTGAGCATGCTTCACAGAGATTTAGGGAAGTTTTAGGTTTGTTTTCAGAGAAGACCAAGCTAAAAAAGTGCAGATACACTGCAGTGTGCATCTGGATGGTGTTTGCAGCAGTTCACTGCTGCGCTGCCAGCGTACCCACTCACCAGCCTGCAGCAGACACTCGTGAACAGTTTCCTGACCCACACGATGGCCACGGCACTGGGCACTCCCTCTGTGCCTGCAGTAAGCGCTGATGGCCAAGTGATACAAACCTCTTCTTTTGGCTATGAGCTGCCTGGCTTAGGCCACCAGATGCCATGAGAAGATCAAGGACCTTAAAACGTGACTTGTTGCTTTCAGAGGTGTGCAGGATAAAGGGCAGAGAGAGCTGTGATGTCCTTGCAGACATCTGAGTGGGTGAATACTTTTTCTATACCAATACCCTCATATGTGGACATGTACCAGCACTGCAGTCAGCAGGCAAGTGATTATCTTGATGATACCTAGCATCATCAGAGCATTCTGACACAACAGTGTCACAACAGAATACGGATAACATCCACCAGAAAAAAATAATCGTGCTAGGAATTTATTTGCAGGCATCAGATTTTAAGAAGAGATTATCTGCTTGTAGATTTCAGATACTAAAAATCACTCTCAACTGTTTTTTTTTATTTTCTGTCTATTTTTATTTCTGTAACTGTTTATTACTTTCCTAAGGAAAGTTAACTCAGGAATTTACTCAGGCAAGTTGAAACGTTCATAAATCTGTTCATACAACCAGAATCCCTCTTAGCTGTCTCAAAAATTTCTGAGAGTCCTGTATTAAAAAATAAACAAAAACCACCTCAAACCAAAACCACCCCCACAAACAAATGAAAAATCCCAGAACATAACTTCAACACCAGGCATGCATTACTCAGTTTCATTAAATTAAACCTTCTAGGAAGATTTTTGTTTTCACTTTAGTTTTTCCCCTCCAAGCAGAAACTCCAGATCGCTGGTTGCTCAGCTGCTTCAGCTTTATTAAGGGTTTTGCTGTTCCCTGTGTACCTGTGGCCACATGGGCCAACGTGTCCCAAAGCAGCACTGAAGACACATCTGTGAGCGTTGGAGCTTGATGTGATGGACACCAAGGCTGTGGGGACTGCAGGTTATGTCCCCTCAAGATCAGCCCCAGCACAGGCAGGAGAGGTGCAGTGAGGAGAGCCGTGCGTCTCTCTCCTTTTAGCAATCCCTCACAATAACAGGGTGCACGCAGGGAAGGGGCAGATGGTCCAAGAGGCACCCTGACTGTCCCTGGGAATACAGGTAAATAAGGCTGTGAGCAATGGCACACGGTCTTCCAGCTTTGTGAGTTCGATCCTGGCATGGGCCGTGATAATTATAACTATCTCATCAGCACTTATGGGGAGTTTTGAGGATGCAGAGCAGTTCCCAACAGGCAGCACAGATGAAGACAAGCTCCTCCAAGGGCAAGGAGAGCATTGCGAGGATAGCTACGCCAGGAGCTCTGAGAATGTTCCCTGGTTGGTTTTCTTTACTGGCACAGAAAAGCCTAAGGGACTGTCCTGCAGCAGCTGGAGTCAGATCCGCCACAGGCAACCTGTACTGCAGGCAGCAGCACTCATTTGCAGTTTTCAGGGGAAAGCAGGCACAGCGAAGAATGTGGAGCCTTACTACTGTGCACAAGAAAGGATGCAATTGCAGAAGCATTAGCATAAAACAAATGCATTCGCACCTACAAAGTGAACCACTTCCAGTGGTAAAAGTGTGTCAAAAATTTATGTGCAAAATTGCAAAACAATTAGAAGAGAAATCTGCTTTTGAAACTGTAGCCTGGGCCCTACTTCTAAAGAGCCTTTCATCTCTCCTCTGTCTCTGAATTCAGAAAGGATTCTCTCCACACTTGAGATCATCTGTCTCCCTGTTTAACAGAAGTCTAATTATGATTATTTATTAATATTTTATATGGATGATCAGGCCCATCCCTTACCCTGTGTGTGAAGATAGGACACAGTGATTTACAAGCCCCCGCTTTTCCTTGAGCCAGACCAACAACCCCATCACAAGGCATCAAAATGCTAAGGGATGGTCAAGGAAGAGCACTACTGTAGCGTTTTTACCAAAATGAATTCCAGCAAGGTTTCTTAAAGAAACACATTCACTACCAATGACAAGGATAGTGATTCATAAGCCACAAAGCCTTGCGAAGGCAAGATCACACATGACAGCTTTTTCATGTGTTGTAGCTCCCATTTTTCACTGTGTCAGTTTTCTCATGTGGATTCTGATAATGAAGAAAGTATTTCCTTAGGGGAGAAAATTTATCTAGATGACAAACTTTTTTCCCATTGACCAACTGTGTGTCATGAAAACCAAGGTCTGAAGCCAGCAAGGACAGGAGCGACTGGACAGGTATGGAAACCTCGCTGTTCAGCAAGGTCCCAGACAATTTTTACTTACCTCTAGTGTAGTCAATACAATCTTCTCAACTGAAGAAAAATAAGCCTCCCACAAGAACTGTGTCTGCTGTCTAAGTGCTAGGATTTTATCCTGATGGATAGACCTGATTGTAGAAGGAATCTGTAATACAAGATGTAATATAGTCAGAAGCTTCAGAAAACAACGGAGTCTCATCAAATTAATATGCTGCTGACAAGCCCTCTCCTCTATTAGCAAGCTGCGCAGCTTCAGCACTCCTGTCTGACAGAGATGCGTGTGTCAACAGTTAAAGCTTCGATGTAAAACGAATGAGACACAACCCTTTATAACCTTTGGTACTGAATATATGAATTTTCTTTTTTATCTGTTTTCTTTTAGGTTTTGGTTGGTTTATGGAAACAAAAGCTCCCTCTCCCCAGCCAGCACTGTGCCATGGCACAGCAAGGAACTCCTCCTTACATCCCTTATGCACAAAGCTTTTCATGGATTAGTATTTTAACAAACTAGTACCTGCAGGTCTTGAGAGTCCAACAATAATCGCCACTTTCAAAGTGTATTAAAAGGATCTGGAACTGCATTTACCTCAGCATGGTAACACTAAGTGCCCTAAGGAAAACATAGCAATGTCTTAAGCAAGACTCCACTTTTTGGGAGCCTGTGGATCAAATTGCGTTTTACTAATTGCTGGGGGTCAAAAGAATAACGCCTCCCACAACACCTGTTATTCACAAGGGAAAACACTGCTTCTTTTTCCCTCCTTTTCATTAAATCAACACATTAATTCTGGTATAAGTTGCCTTGCAAATAAAACCCAAATTGCCCTGCTGCAATGCTTTCCCATCAAAAAATTTAACTGCACACTGGATCTGATGGGCAGGGTTCACTTCTACATCTTTCCCCGTTCCCATGTCCCTCATCCAGACTGGAAGGAAACTAACATATGTACATGTCGTTAACTTAGGACATTGACCAAGGCCTCCAGTACACTGGTTTGACAATGTAAACTGACATTATCAAGGGAATGTAATTGCAGTTTTCTTCAATTACAAGGGCTACTCACAGCACCAGAAAGGCATCTATGATGTTGCTGATTTATGTTCATTTTTAGTAGGAAAGAAGAGTTGTGGTTTTGCGCCTACCTTTTTGTGATTTCAAATTAGGCCACCTTGTTCTCAGACACTCGTTTCTCATAAATCTTTTACCTAAGTCGTTAGTTGTAAAAGCATATACCTGAGCAGTGTGTTGCTTTTTGCAGATCCCATCTTATTCTGAGTTTGCTTGCACCCCACCACATCCTGCCCTTTCCTGACCAGAACACACGTTGCTTATTCCTAAAGTATTCTGAGACGTTGCAGTGATCATTATTTGCTTTTACATGCTCCCAAAACAAGTTTTCCTGAAACATTTTCCTGAAGAAAATTAGATATTTTAAGAATTGATACAAAAAGAAATTTCCACGAGCATCATCAAATTCCCTGTAAAACTAGTAAGAAAGATAGAAGCTAAAAACATGTATTAATACATGTTTTTCTAATCAATTACATTACTATTCATGACGTGATGCAGTAAATAATTCCATCAGATTTCATCTTTTGGGGTGAACTTTCTTTGTTTTCATTACTTATCCAGTAAGTTCCAATAAGCAGAGGGATAATGAACATTATCTGTACTGGCTGTACATAAATGTGTATTAATAATCTTATCATTATCAGCAGCAAATGAAAGATCAAAGTCACTTCACAGTGTTGATATTGCATTTTTTCTATAAACGTAAAAATTTCATTGCGTTATGTGCAACCTTGCGCCTGTGTGCGTACGTGTGTGAGCACCTAATAAAAGCAATACTCATTGCCAACTACACCTTTAGAAAGGGAAGGCTGCTCTGACTGTGAAGGTTTACTGAAAGAAGTTATATGATTTTACAGCGCACACCATGCTTGTGAGTGCCTGCAAACACAGTGCCGAGGCTAAAAAGCAGCCTTGGTGCCTCCTCCGTTACAACAACCAGAAAGAAAAATCAGAGACTCCTTTTTAACTGCATTTGCCTTTTAGTTATTAACCGATCTGTCCAGAAA
The DNA here is from genome assembly GCF_963210335.1 of Falco punctatus. NCBI lineage: Eukaryota > Metazoa > Chordata > Aves > Falconiformes > Falconidae > Falco > Falco punctatus. The sequence goes on along the minus strand of NC_137582.1, from coordinate 20,895,813 downwards.
GACAGGTGGGAAAAATGATGCATTAATACTAATCTGACAGAATTACACTGGAATTATTAGAATGGGTGACGTCTTAATAAAAGGTCATTTCAGTAATAAGTAGGGGGAAGGGAAAAACCACCCTGCACAAATAAATGCAGGAAGGCTGGATTAAGCTCTCCTAGCACTGTGACGAGGAGAATATGCAAATAAAAACATCCGAGCTGCTCTCAAACAGGAAATGAAAAACTGTAACATAACAAAAACATTTCCCAGAGCAGACATTCAGGCCCTCTGCCAGCTCTTTAAAAACACTGTTAATAACGGTGCAGTAGCTGTTCAATATGGAAGCAGCTGTGAAGAGAACGAACAGCATGTTACCGGAAAGCACGAAGATCAGCAAATTATTATTATTTAAAGAGAGAAATAATTTTGCTCAGAAAAATGTGCTGTCCACCGAAGCAAAAATCAAATGGCCCTTTTATATTTGCACATATATATCACATTAAGGAGAACAGGCAGCACTTTGCAAGGCTTGCTAGGCCAGCTCTTCACAAATATTTACATCTTCCAACATGTAAATAGGCATCTAACAAGATTTTCAAAGGTACTTCGTTTTTGGGGTGCCAAGACACCTGTACTTTTGAAGGCTTCTCTCTGTGGATGACTATAGCTTGCCACTTTGGAAATTAGTTAAATTTAACCATAAAAAAACTCCCGCTTAGTGGCTACTTAGTGCCTACGCCAGATCTCGTGGATCTCAGCTTCATGCTGGGCAATGGCATTTTATCAAATGCTATTTTGGGGAAATGAATTTTTCAAGAGTTTTTCCTAACATCAACTTCTTCACGTACTTTACAGAATGTTTTTATACTATAAAACCCACTAGGAAAACAGAAAAAAAAAATCTAGTGAATTTAAAACCAAGGTAGATGCTGAAGGTGGCATGGTATTTCTAACTTCTCAACTTGCTTTTGTTCCACGATCTCAAGGAGATTAACAATAAGTGACATGAACGCTGCTTCAGAAAGCCATGTGACACGGTCTAGACAACTGAAAAGGGACAGATGATGCTTCCCACAAAACTGTTAGGTGGTAACTCCTGCCTGAGAAAGTACCTGCTTTTCTGAGGAATCCCTTCAGTACCTGCCAGCCAGAGACACAACGCTGGTGGGACAGATGCCTGAGGATAAACTATTTCTGAAGGACTAGAGCAGACGCTGCCTTCAAGTGTTTTCTCTCATCAAAGCACACAGTCCAGGAGAGCTCTGCTTCAGAGAGGCATCCAGGTGCTCCACACCAGAAGAGATTTCATGCTCTTAGGAAAAATCAGAGTCTCATGCACTTAAGAATGTGGCCTGGTGGCTGCAATGACCTTCAGGTCAAAAAATGAATGATGTCATATTAAATGAGTTCATAGCCGATGTGACACAGACAATCCCTTCATGATAAAAATTCTTATACAGCCCTGACCTTTTGGATTCATCTTCCCCGTCCATTTAGATGGCAGCAGCAATAATCAACTGATCCGCTGAAGGCTGCGGTCTTTTCCTTACCTGTAATAACAATCTCTCATCGCCTATGACGGCAGCTTGGTTCCAATCAATCACTTCCGAGAATGGCAACTCCCATCCGTTGCTGAGCATAACCGGGACACAGGCAGCCTGCACGCACACAGAGGCATCACAGTTGTCAGCGGTACCCGATGGTTAGGGCAAGCTTTGAGGTTTGCACCAACACCACGATCACTGTTTTCTGTACAAGCTCAGGAAAGGCAACAGGGCAAAGAACAGCAGAAGCTAGAGGCCACAGGAGGGTAGCCCAAATGTTGATGGTTTTCCATTTTGTGCTTATGCACGTTCACTGAAAGGTGGGGTTTGCATGGAAAGTGGCGTTTGAAATCTGGTGCTTATGCTGCCAGATGAGGGCTGGACTGTTAAAATGCTGCAGATGTAACACCAGAGAATTTAATACAAAATGATGGCCACCTCTGCTGCTTTGTGAACCATTCAGCCAGGAGGTAACTCCCTCAGTTTTTATACATTGCAAGACAACCCTACCGAAAATATAGATCATATTTAATTCCAGAGCACTTTTCCCACAGAGTGAATTCCCTATCGTGTTTGATATGAACTCTCCAAACACAGGCAAATGCACAAACACAACTCATCTGTCATCACCTGTCTACAAAAATAAGAATTGTTTTCTGTCTTAAAACAAACAAAAAGCATACACATTTAGTATCTCTTTCATACCAGTATGATCTGTCTACATTATTTAATCTTTTACGAGTTGCACATGTTCCTTTGCACAGCAGCAAGTTTGGGAATATTCAGTAAATAGGGCAGTATTTCTGTAAACAAATGATCACCACTACGTTCCAGTCAGCTGGATCACAACATAAGAACCAAACAAAAAAACCTCCTGATGTGATGAAAGAACCTATTACCAGAGAATATGCAATGAGCCTGTACTCTGGTTCAGTCTCCTTTGCATCAAGTCAAGCTTAAGTGCTCTGAATTTGGTTCAGACTAGAGTTTGGATCTCCCCATACCTCCAAAACGATGGTATAAAGGGGATCCTTTCAGACTGCTGTACCTTCCTTGGTAACATGTATGACACACAGGATCTTAGACTGGTCAAGTCTCTGCATTATAGCAGTGCTTATAATGTCTAAAGAACTGTGATCTTTCATAAGGAAATTACATTAGTGCATGAAAAAAGCCAACCAGAAAACACTTAGCAATGTGTTTTATGTTTAAAATATTCCACTAATGTGGATTATGTCTTTCAACATACCCTGGAGCCAGGCAGAAATTGGGAATTCATCATAATTGGTGAATTCTACTACCAGGCCGCTAAGAAAAAACTCAGTGCCTGTATTTTATCATCATCAGCCTGGAGCCTCCAAGTTCTGTACAGTGAGGTACGCTCCCTGCTTTCTTTTTCTGAGATGATGTATCTAACAGAAGCTGCATGACTTGTGTCCCAGATAAGAGAATAGCTAAGCAGTGTTCTTCAGAAGGATCTGAAGTGACTCGTCATCCTAAATAAGCCAGTCTCACTTCTTCCTCTGAAGAGGCTGGAGAGGGAACAGCACTTTGCAGGCTATCAATCTGAGTAGGAGCACAGAGGTAAGAGACTGTCCAGAACCTGGATCTCAAATCTGACAGCAGGTGTGGGGTTCAGTTGTTAAACCTAAGTGTCCAGCACATTTGGGATTCTCTAGGCTACCCAAGAAACCCATCAAAGGCTGGTGGACATGACACAGGATCTACTGGAGGCCTTCTGGAAAAGCAGCAGGAAGCCAGAAAGGCACCCCTGGGCTTCTAAAATGACATTTATTATACACCTGCACTTATGTACCTGAATCCTGTTCTGCGCAAAACAATACTCTTTAATAGCGGCTGGGACATTTTACGGTTGATGAAGAAAAGTGATGCGATGGTATTCATTAACAGCTTTACTGCCAGTGCTGGAATGCTTCCCAAATGGCAAAAGGACAGCAGGAGGCAGGACCCAGTGAGGTGTTCTCATTTGCCATCTTACTGACACTAAGAAGCACCTCAGCCTCCCCTTCACTCCAGCCCCCATGGAAATCCAGATGCCAGTCCTAGAGAGGGGCTGCAGCCTCTCTCAGGATGCTCTGTACGCCTGACTGAACATCCAGGACCCCAGGGCTGAGCTGATGCTTGCCAAAAAACAAAGTCATGTTGACTGCAGCCAGAGCAGGTCAGTGTCAGGCTCCATCACTGCGCTGCCAAACCCCGCTGCCACAGTGACTCAGGAGCCCCTCTGCGTTGCCCTCTGCTGCTGGCCAACAGCCCTGGCCAACCAGGGAGGTCCCAGAGACAAGAGGTTAGCCGACGCGTTGCCCATCTACAAGAAGGGCAGGAAGGAGGATCTGGGGAACTACGGGCCTGTCAGCCTGACCTCCGTGCTGGGGAAGGTTATGGAGCAGGTCATCCTCAGTGCCATCACACGGCATGTGCAGGAAAGCTGGGGATCAGGCCCAGCCAGCGTGGGTTTATGAAAGAGAGGTCCTGCTTGATGAACCTGATCTCCTATGACAAGGCGATCTGCTTAGTGGATGAGGGAAAGGCTGTTGTCTGCCTAGACTTTAGTATAGCACTTGATACCATTTCCCACAGCATTCTCCTGGAGAAACTGGCTGCTCATGGCTTGGACAAGTCTACTCTTCACTGGATAAAAAACTGGCTGGATGATCAAGCCCAAAGAGTTGTGGCGACTGGAGTTAGATCCAGCTGGTGGCTCGTCACAAGTGGTGTTCCCCAGAGTGTGGTACCGGGGCCAGTCCTGTTTCATACCTTTATTGATGATCTGGATGAGGGGATCTAATGCACCTTTAGTAAGTTTGCAGATGACACCAAGTTGGGCAGGAATGTTGATCTGCTTGAGGGTAGGAGGCTCTGCAGAGGGATCTGGGCAGGTTGGGACCGATGGGCCGAGGCCAATTGTGTGAGGTTCAATAAGGCTCAGTGCCAGGTCCTGCCCTTGGGTCACACCAGCCCCACACAGCGCTACAGGCTCGGGCAGAGCGGCTGGAAAGTGCCTGGGGGGAAAGGGCCTGGGGGTGCTGGTGACAGCCAGCTGGGCGTGAGCCAGCTGTGTGCCCAGGTGGCCCAGAAGGCCAACAGCATCCTGGCTTGTATCAGCAGTCGTGTGGCCAGCAGGACCAGGGCAGTGACTGTCCCCCGGCACTGGGCACTGGTGAGGCGGCACCTGGAACCCTGTGTTCAGTGTCGGGCCCCTCACTGCAGGGGGGACACGGAGGGGCTGGAGCGTGTCCAGAGACGGGCAACGGGGCTGGGGAAGGGGCTGGGGCACAAGTCTGATGGGGAGCGGCTGAGGGAGCTGGGGGTGTTCAGCCTGGAGAAAAGGAGGCTGAGGGGGGACCTTGTCACTCTCTGCAGCTCCCTGGCAGGGGGCTGTAGGCAGGGGGGGGTCGGTCTCTTCTCCCAAATAACAAGCAACAAGACAAGAGGAATTAGCCTCAAGTTATGCCAGGGGAGGTTTAGCTTGGATATCAGGAAAAATTTCTTCACTGATGGGGTGGTCAAGCATTGAAACAGGCTGCCCGGGGAAGTGGTGGAACCACCATTCCTGGAAGTATTTAAAACACGTGTAGATATGCTGCTCAGGGATGTGGTTTATTGGTGAACTTGGCAGTCCTGGGTTAATGGTTGGACTTGATGATCTTAAAGGTCTTTTTCAACCTAAATGTTTCTATGATTCTATGAAAAAAGGGAGATCATTAACCAAAGGTTAAGGGGATTCAGGTGCTGTCCCAAACCCACTGTGAGCTCCCTGAGATCAGCCTATATCCACCTTCATGTGAAGCTTCCATCTGGGGCTTTACAGCCTCCAGGCCACCTTCTGCATGTTCAGCAAGCACCACCTCAAGACAGGCAAGGCATAAGCAGGTCTGTTTTGGCTAAGTAAAAATAAAAAACTATTTTTACTGCCCCGGGACTTACTTGTAGTAGAGGCCAGTGTCTCATGGAAAGTCTTGCAGCTTGATAAAATACTGCTCTAAACCGGTCCAAGCCCCACCTCACCCAGGGAGACCCTTTTCCTGGAGGTAATGCAATTCAACCTTCCAATGAGCTCAGTGCTCAACCCCTCCTGGGAAGAAGCTGCCAATTGCTCCAGAAGTATGAATAGAGGCTTTCGCAAAGTGGATTACTGTCCACTAGGGAAATGAAACGCATTTCCCTCCTCCCCACCTCCTTGCTATTGCATGCTGAATTGCAGCCAGCATAGCCAATGCTTTAAACTGCAGCTCTTACCTGCAAGGCTTCCAGAAACCTGAAAGAGCCAAGCCTGCGGCCACGGGGAACCAGACAGAAAGTGGCATTGTGCAGCATTTCACGGTAATCATACCTAACAAGAACAGGGGAGAAAAGAGAAAATTCAATTAGCGGTGAGTCCTAGAGTAACTGGGCGTGAAAATGCAAACAGCTGCTGAGACACATCTGGATAAAATCACCCCCAACCAAGACTGCTCACCACCAGGTTAACTAGCTCCCTCCGTGCACACGTGTGCTAGCCATCTCCCTGGCTCCTTTTTGTTCATCCTTAGGAGCAACCACCATGGGAGAGAGCTGGGGAGGGTGGTAATGAAACTGAGAAGGAAATAATTTTGCCTTTGCAATAATCAGCCATTTCTAAATAAACAGGTATGCATGAGTTCTAACAACTGTGGTTGTTAGAAGTGGTACTTCTGTGACCCTAATTTCCATTCAGATTTAGTCAAAGTCAGGCACAACTGTGTTCATTTCTGTGCAAGAGGTTTGTACAAAGAAAAAAAGCATTCAAGCTATGCCAAAGAAACCTTCCCTTATCAAGCAGGCACTCAAAAAGGGACAGAGGGGTTACAATGACTCACTTGGTGGTTATTGTCAAGTGTGGCGAGAGGGATAACTGCCAAATTTTGGCAATTAACTACATAGCTGCAATGGCCCCTGCTACTCCGAATTAAAATTTTAAGCACCTACAGACACTCCTGAGCTTTATTCTGATTCCATCAATCACCTCAAAAACACACATGCAAAAATCCTCACAGTTTCCAGCCTCTTATTAGCTAATTGTACTTCTGGCAAACCCATGAACTGTGAATGGCATCAACCCTGACTGAGACAAAAGGATCCAGATTAAACACCCTCTGTTCTCCAGAGTGTCCTGGACTCTGCAGACAAATGTTATTTTCACAGTAACTTGTGGCATTTACGTTTTCTAGAAGTAATAATCAAATTTAACTGTAACCTGCAGGCAGAGCAATTTTTTTGTATGTGTGTTTACATGTATGTATACACATACATATATGATTGTATTTTATATACAAAAAAGTCCGGATCTACGTTTGTATTCTCAAACAGGCCAGACAGATGGGAGTAAGCCAATTTTCAATTATAAGCTCTGTCTTTAGGAAGAGACATCTTGCAAAGGCCCATTTGCTTAAACAAGCGTGTACAGCTAATTTGCACAAGAAAAGGTCACTGTGAATGGATTAAGATTATCTCCACAGAGAGTAAAATAAAAAGCCTCGTTGCATTAATTAAAACTACAAAACAGACTTCAAAGTACTTTTTTTTTTTTTAAACCGTATCTCAACTTTGGTTGAAATACATATATACATATTCCATTTAAGTGGCAGCCATTTCTTTTTCTCCATGTGGGATATTGATTGGCAGCCATGTCCCAGCTCACCAGCCAGCAGTGACACAACACACAGGGGAAAACGTCAGGAAACTAGAATACAAAAAAATAATAATAAAAAAAATCTGCCATTTTTAAGCATTCCGTTTTTTACATATTGAGAGGTCTGAGGTTCACCACTTCTGCTGTATATGACAGAAAATGTTAATAAATACCAAAAATAGAATACCCCGTAGGGCTAGAATACGCCAGTCAGAAGTCCCCCATCATTAGCTAGCTAAAAATGTAAAATCCTGTTAATACCCCAGAATGTAACAATATCCGCAAAACACTGGTGGCAGAACCAGAACACAAAGAGAACAAGGCCAGCACAAGTGACTTCTCCATATGCCAGTGATATCTTACACTGGGCACCTTTTCTTTCGTAACTGATTTGTTGATATTAGGATAGATGTACAAAGGAATAAAAAAAAAAGGATTTTGTTGACCATTTCCCACCTGGAAACCACTTAGCGTCTTCCTCCCATTTGTGTGTTTTAAAGCCTAACGTGTGATTTATTGCTGAGCTCTGGAATAGCATGGTTCATGGTCATCAAGCAATTTATCTACATAATACAGACACAGAAACCTCACCCTAACCTTGATGTATGGCCACAAAATTTCCACTCACTTCAGGGAGAACGTGCAAATACAACAGGAGCAGATCCAGAGTAAAGTAATATCCATTGAGAGCTGCTGCAGAGAATGACATGCAGCAGAGATTCTTCTCATGAACAAATGTCTTTACGATTTCAACCCAAGTGTTTTCAGGTGACTCAACAAGATCTTTGAGCTCAGTGCTAAGGGGCTGATTTCCAGTTTAATCCCCCTCAGCGACCACTCTAGGATCCAGCATTTATTTGAAATCCTTAAATACAAGGTGCTAATTTTACTCCTACTGGTTCGTGGGTAGCATGCAAAGCAACAGAGGCACCCTGCCTTAGCTGAAAGACAGAAGATAGCCCAGTATGTTTAAATACAAATTTGGAAACGCTTTTCACACAACACATGTAGCCAGCCACAAATACATAAACATCTCTGTCAAACTGCAAGCATAGCTTTGTAATTTGAAGCATCACTTATGGAGGAAATTGTTTACATGTACTTCAGTCAGCCTGCAGCAGAGGCCATTTCACTTTTTTTTTCAGACTGCCAGGCAGCATTTGGAGGAGATCTTGGCCACAAAACATCACCTGGTGAATGAAGCTCCAGTCCACAGGCCATGGTGGGGGACAGAAGGTGTCAGAGCAAGCCCCAGTTTCAGATTCCTTCCCATTCAGCCATGTAGGAATCACACATGCAGCAGGAGGTTTGAGCTTTGCCAGTGTTTTGTCAGGGCAAGAAAATAACTTCTGTATCATTGGCATTTTTTTCCACATAGAAAGCATACACACATCTCACCTGAAAGCATCTCTGCATTTCCCTTAACTCTGACTTGAAATACTTCCAGTGAAGTCAGTGAGATAACGTCTATGATTAAAGGTAGGTATCTGAGTTAAATCTTTGCTGTACTTGAAATTTCTCCTTCACTTTTTCAGGAGAGAAACCGAAGCTGGCACAGACATCCAGGAACACTCTCTCAGCCAGAGCAGGACACTTGTACATTAAGTACTGATCTGGCACCTACTGCAAATACCAGTATAGCATCAACGACGGGCTTGATTTCCCCACCACCTTCACTGACTAATCTCAACAAGACCTCAGGGAGGCAATGAAGTATTATAATCCCGCTCACAACTGGCAGAGGGGCCTTAAGCTACAGAGAAGCAAGTCAAGTGTTTAGAAGAGGTTCTTCCAGAGCCTCCTCTTCTTCTCCCCTGGCAATGGGGGTTATATCTGTTTTCAGAACTACTTACTGCCATTAGGCGGTAATGGCTGAAGATGGCAGGGAGATTTGTTACGGTCTTCCATCGCTGTGGTTTCTGCAAACCTGGAACTGACGGCTTGTGGGGACAGCTCTGCATTACCTGCCTATCCGGATGCACTGGTTTTACCCGGCTGCAGAGGTTTTTCAGGCTTCACTTGCAGCTGAGGAATTGGAGCTCAGACCAGCGTCGTGGGGCACCACGCAGGCGGCTGGCCAGGCACTTCTTCCTTACTTGTGCTGCTTCGGTGTCGCACTCCTTCTGGTGCTTTCCTTTACTGCTGGCAGTTAATCTTTCCGAGTATTTACTGTAAGAAAGCTTTAAGAGGAGTCCTCTGCTTTGCTTGGAGGGTATTTATTTCCAGAATAATCCTGGTTTCTGTGTTAGAAGACTGCTGGGAGAGGGGGCACGTGCTTATTGCTCATATTCCCATACTCCTTCATTCTGCACGCTTGCATGGAAGTAACATTTTACTGCCAATTTTAGGGTCGGCTTGGCCTGGGCCTCAGCTGCATCATTCAAAGACGCTAAAATCCAAAATGCATATGCTTTTAAAATGACAGTTGGGGCTTTAGAACTAAAATAGCTACAGATTTAACCCAAAGCTGGCATCCCTCTGTAAGGATCAGCAGTGTGTTTTATTAACTTTCATGCTTCCTTCTGTAATGATTAAGTGCACCTTGTTCACAGCTAATACCTTTTTAGGCAGCATAAACAAATAGCTCTATTTGTAATCAATTCTAATTTATTCACACTTTAATTGAAATATCCCCTCCCTGCTACCACCCATAGCTGAGAAAACATGTTCGGCCCCATCTATCACGCAGGTGTAAACACTGCAACGCCATGCGGGCAATTATATGAAGGAGAAACGCTGCTCAGCCAAATGCTCTTACCATCTTAACTTCTTGATCCAACACATTGCTTCTGTCTTTCTCCACCACCCTCCCCCCACCTTTTTTTTCCTTCTGATGTGCCGACCTTGTCAATCAGCAAACGGATTAGAGGGCTGCTTGGGATTCCTGGTTCACCATTATCCCAAGGAGCCCAGGCAGGCTGCAGAGGCTCTGCAGTAACTAATCAGCCATGCCATACATTCCTTCTTGCAGCTTAAGCATTTCCCCATGTCACTACACTTAAGAGATTATAAACTAGCCTGGGAAACATTTTCACTACCAATTTTAACATAAACTATTTTTGCCCAAGCCACATTGTCATCACTATTGATTGAAGAGAGGTCTAAAAAGACGTTGCTGTTTAGATCAGCAGATATGTCCAGCTACCTAGATGTGATGATATCATACTTTATCCAGCTATATGTCACCTGTCACGCAGGACATCATAAAGCAGTGTACATATTTTCTTATCTAATCCTTTCAACACTGATATGGGACACCATCACCATTCCCATTTCATAGACAGAAAACCTGAGATACAGATGACTGGTGGCTTCTACCGCAGCTAGACAGACCTTGGGAATGCTAACCCCGGCGTCCTCATCTGCCTCCTTCCTCTCTGGTGATAACAGCACTCACCGAAAAGCAGCTGTATGTTATGGCTATCAAAATTCAGATGGAGATACAGGAGCAGAAACCAAACCAAATACAATGGGTTTAACCCAGGAGTACATATTTTAATAGCGTCACATATAATCCATCTTCTGGAAGATGCTGGAGCTCATCTTTGGCAGGAAGTATCAGCACGTAATGCCATAGATATCAGATGGGACTAGAGCTGTTTTTTTCCTTTCCCAAGCCAAAAATTGCGATGGCACTTAATCAACTATGTCCAGGGCTCCCTCCCTGAATCTACACACTACATCTACCAGAAATCTCTGCATCAGTTCAAGTGCTACAACAAAGACAGATATAAGACATGTGTAACACAAGGCTAAGCGGTGGAGTGTTTCCCAGTTTTCCAGTATATTCAGTTTCAGCTACTAACCGGCCAGTTTTCTGTGCGTGAATGCTTAATGCAGATGGCTCTGAACTAGTGGCTGGAGAGCCTGAAAAGAAACCCACTCTGTCACACAGAGCATCTTGTTGCTTGGCTTCCATTAAGGTATGCTGGCTTTTAAATAAACTGTCAAGTAAAACTTGGCATTGAAAACACCAAGTGAGTAACTGTCTTTGTAGAAAAGCGGACGGCTCAGCTGTGCATCAAATAGATAGCTGCCCAAGACTGAGCTCGAAAGACTAACGCATCCTACTTGGAAGGGTGCCGTCGCTGCAAACTGCTTGCTTTTGGATTTACGGCTGCACAATGCTTTGGGGTGATCTTAATGCCGGTTAACAGGCTACTGGCTGGCAGTTCATCTCCCTCTCTGCAAGCACTGGTTCTGGAATTAGAAAGTTTGGAGGTGCAAAAACATAATTGGAAAACTTTTTTTTTTTTTCCTGCTTAAAGGGCTAATTGATTTCACAGGTGTTTAATTATCATTTGCTGTGAGATAATACCTTGTAGTGCCATAAAAAATGGATTTAATTTTCGAGTGCTTGCAAAACCACTGCCAAAGCCAAGTTAGAGCTAAAGCTAGATAATTGTTCTATAAATCAAACACACTGCCTCCTTTCTTTGAAATTTTTAATACTTGGCTATAATGATATCTGACGACCTTGAAACTAACATAAAAAGGATTTTCTTGCCAAGTGCTGAAAGGCAGCCATTGGAGTATTTCTTTCAGCCTGGTTCATTACTGCAGCCGCCACAGACATGTGCCCTGGCTGCAGGACTCCAAGAGATGCTATGGTGTAAGTACAGCAGCAGCATGCGTGAAAAGTGATTTCAGCACAAGGTAACAGCGAAGTACAGGTATGAGTATGAGCACAATCTGAAAATACTCCTAAATTAATGAAAATACTGCAGTTCTAGACATGGCAATGGAAATTAAACTCAGCAAACATTCAGCAAATAATGTCAAGGTACAACTGTTTCCTCCTTTCCATGCCAGCATCTTCTTCTAGTTCACAAGGTTGGAATAATAAAGAAAACCTGGGAAGCAGAGTTTTCACTTTAATGTACTGCTAAAGCAACTTTGTCACAGTTAAGATGGACAGTAAGCATTGAGATTTAAATAATATTTAAAATCTTCAGTGACATCACAGTTGGATTCAGTTCGCTTTGGTATTACGCACAGAAACATTTCGATACGCAAGTCATTAAAGTCAATATACATTCTAACAAATAAAAATGCTCTAATGACTTTTGTCTAACTATTTACACAGAATGCCCTGTATACCTATATGGTGCATACAAAGCACACAGAATATTTGGACTGCCAAATACTATCCAGCTGGCTCCCAGCATGGCGGTTACACCATCTATAATAAGTAGTCTTATACAGTAGCAAATGTGGTCCCACCAACCCGATTTGATATTTAAAGATAACCGCTTATTTAACAAACGCGCCACAGAGGGTTCCTAAGCAGTGTGTCAGAGCTAAGCCTTGCTGAGGTGCCTCTCTAGGCAGTGTTATGCCCCAGTTACCAGCAACCTGCTAATAGCATGGTGTAGCTTTTCTTCTAAAACCAAATGCCATCTCCTAGGCTTTGAAGTCCTCTAAGAGTGCCTGTTTCACAACAGCACCTTGCTGTGCTGGCAGCAAGAAAACTCAAAACATGCCTGAATAAGAAAAGTCCATGAGGAAGCAAATGTTCTGCTTGCTTGTATCTTCCAAGGAATGTAAATGCAGCACCACATATTGTGAATTCAATACCCCCTAGGTCGGTGGAAAAGCAGTGAAGATGCTGATGCTTACATGCGTGGATGCATGCACAGGAACACACACAGAGCCACAGCGTAAGACTATGGACCCACCTCCCCTGTCAGCCCCTCTCAAGTGACATGGATGTGTATGAATCCTCTTTGCCTGAAACGTGCCCATCTAGCAATTACTGCTTGTCAAGCTGCTGAACCCTTACAAGGTAAAGACAAGACCAACCTGTTAAGATGATCCAGTGGTGCAAGCAGGCTCTTTCTGACAGGATTCTTCTAACAATAAATTATGCCAACGCTTTGCATCATTATGGTACCTCTACCTTGCCATTATCTGGAGATCACAGACTCCTTTTTGAATATTTTAATATAAAGAACCCCAGCCTGCCAGCAGGAGAACAAAGCAGCATCTCCATTTCACTGATGGGGAAACCACCACGCAGCCTGAACTTGGGCTTCATCTACTCATCCTTGTTCCCCAGTACTCTGTACAGAAAAATATGAGTAAGTTGAAAGTAGCATCTAACTCTTGACAGTGTGCTTTGGCATTTCAACAGAGAACTAATATCCTGGGCTGCATCAAAAGAAGCCTGGCCAGCAGGTTGAGGGAGGTGATGCTCCCTTTCAGCTCCGCTCTTGTGAGACGCCACCTGCAGTGCTGCATCCAGCTCTATAGCCCCCAACACAAGAAAGACAGGGACCTGCTGGAGTGAGTCCAGAGGAGGGCTATGAGAACGCTCAGAAGGCTGGAGTACCTCTCTGATGAAGAAAGGCTGAGAGAGTTGGATACAAGGCTCCAGGCAGACCTTATAGCAGCCTTCCAATATATAAAGGGGGCTTATAAGAAAGATGGAAAGAGACTTTTTATCAAGGCCTGTAATGACAGGACAAGAGTAATGGTTTTAAAACTAAAAAAGGGTAGATTTAGATTAGACATAAGGAAGAATTTTTTTACAATGAGAATGGTGAGGCACTGGCACAGGTTGCCCAGAGAAGCTGTGGATGCCCCATCCCTGGAAGTGTTCAAGGCCAGGCTGGATGGGGCTTTGAGCAACCTGGTCTATTGGAAGATGACCCTGCCCGTGGCAGGGGGGTTGGAACCAGACGATCTTTAAGGGTCTCTCCCAATCCAAATCATTCTATGACTCTGTGTGTCTAGTTTTTAAAATTGGGGATATTATATTGTGTCCTTCACAGAGTAACTTTGTTTGGATTTTAGCCTTTTCCTAGCAGTGAGGCAGTGTCAAACACTTGTCCTAAATAGCCCAATCTGGTCCCATTAACCAGCCTCACATGCTGTGATGGTCCAGCTGTGAACATCTTTGGGGCAATTTCCCACTGCAAAGCCCGTTTCCTTATTCATAGAACCATAGAATCATAGAATGGTTCGGGTTAGAAGGGTCCTTAAAGATCATCTAGTTCCAACCCCCCTGTCATGGGCAGGGACACCTTCCACCAAACCAGGTTGCTCAAAGCCCCATCCAGCCTGGCCTTGAATACCTGCAGGGACGGGGCATCCACAGCTTCTTTGGGTAACCTGTGCCAGTATATCACCACTCTCACAGTAAAGAATTTCTTCCCTCTATCTAATCTAAATCTACCCCTGTTTAGTTTAAAACCATCACTCCTATTGCTACAGACCCTACTAAAAAGTCTGTCCCCATCTTTCTTATAAGCCCCCTTTAAGGACTGAAAGGCTGCTATAAGGTCTCCCCGGAACTTCTCTTCTCGAGGCTGAACAACCCCGACTCTCCCAGCCTGTCACAGGAGAGGTGCTCCAGCCCTCTGATCATCTTCACAACCCTCCTCTGGACCCGCTCCAACAGGTCCATGTCTTTTCTGCGCTGATGGCTCCAGAGCTGGACACAGCATTCCAGGTGGGGTCTCACCAGAGCCAAGTACAGGGGCAGAATCACCTCCCTTGACCTGCTGGCCATCCTTTTTTTCAGAGAATAGATCTATTAATTTATTCTCTAACTTTAAAGAAGTAAAAAAAAAAAAAAAAAAAAGCCTACTATTGGAATTTCAGTTATTAAAGCATCAGTTTGAATTAAAGACCCAAACAAAGAAAAATCCATACTGCATTTTCTGAACAAAGAAACAAATTCTAGCTCATCTGCCACACACTCTAATTCTGAGATTACAGGGCATACCTGAAAGCCTCAGAGTGCAGAGAAATAAAAGACTTATTGTGAGATCTCTCACCTGTCAGCACCTGCTGGCTCTGAATCTGGTGATTCCTGCCTGAGGGTCAAAAAAAAAAAAAAAAAAAAAAAGGGCTCCAAATTTTTCCTAATAGCTCTTTATTGAAAACCTGAGGTTAAAAAATGCTGAAGAGGAAAAGTTTTCTAGGGTTTCATGCTTCAGTATCTTGGCCTACTGAATGTTTTAACTAACCTAGAAAGAGAAGTGGTTGATTACAAGCCCTGGATAGTAAAACATGAATAAAGCATCTGTTTATGCCACAGTCCAGTAACTGGACCCAGCAGAGTCCAGAGGACGCTGGTGTAAAGAACACTGGCCTCTCCATTAAGCTGCCTGTAGGACTGGGACTTCAGCAGGACAGTAGAGAAAGCACAAACCCCTGCAGATTGAATTAGAAGGGGTTATCATTTCTATTCTTGCTTTGAATGTCTGGCTGAGCTCTTTACCAAACGATTTAGAATAGTCATTATGAAGCTTATCATTTTCTATTCAGCTCCACAGATTTTCCCATTACGGCTATCGAGCTCCTAAGTGGCTTGTTGGCATCTTTAAAAGTTATAGTCCTCCAGACGCAACATCTAAAAATGGAAAGCAAAGATGATGTGCAATACTGGCTCTAATTATGCAGGAGTTCATTTCTATGAATGACTGGATTTGTTTCCAAGGAAAAAAGAGGGACTTTACACAGGAACTGCTGGCAGAGCCCCATGTTGTCTAGGCACGCTGACCCAAAATGTGACCATTCTTGGAGGAAAAATTAGTTCAGCAAATCTATGGAACAACTTTGAATGAAATAGAGAAGTGATTTATTTTTACTCATAAGAAGTCAGCTGCAGCTTAGTCCCCAGGAGGGGTAACACCACAAGATACCTAGATACTTCAATATTTTGATTCTTTATTAGTTCTCATATTTGCTTTCATCTGTGGATCTCAAAGTATTTTCTTTCTCCCTTCTATAAATGAGATAAAGCTACCTCAAAAACAGGAGTAGGACACAAAGAAGGGGAAAAATAAAAAGAACCCTAATTCAGTGTATTTTGATCTTGTAGCACTGAACTTTAGGGTGAAACCCCAGCGCTGTTAGTCCAGGGCAGGCTTCCACTGACAGCGGGTGCTGATATTCTGGACCTAATGAGGACTAACTAACTTCTGCAACAAAGCAGTGCAGGAGCATGAACTGTGGAAGGGCAGGAAACCGCAGATTTTTTCCCTATTGCAGTGAACAGTGAGCATTCAATTAATTTTCATCTAAGCGAGAAAAGAGGAGACAGCAGGAAGAAATATAAAAATGCACTGATAATTGTTTTTCAGTGACACCTCCCATTCCTGTCCTCAGTTTTGTTAACAGAAAGCTAAATCAGGCCACTTCATGTAAGACTGTGCTTCAGAGTGGCCTGATAAAAAGGGATCTGTCACTCAAAGATCTGCTCCTTCTCTGTGCTTGCTCACTTCTGCTGACTACAGTAAAATAAAAGTTTTCTATTATTTGCTTTTCTCAGCAAAAAAGGCAGCTAGAAAAAAAGTATGACTCTTCTGCATCTCTGCATCACCAAGTCCCCTTCGGAACTGGACTCTCTTCTCCTCTTGACCCAGAGGAAAACATGAGCTGCACACCGTTAAGTGCAAGCTTAGAATTGTAGCTTCCTTTTTTTAGCCAGTTTGTACCTTTTCTAGGGTTGTTTAGGCAACTCCAGCGGTCTTCAGCTGACATTACACCAGAACAGGGTGACTGAGCTGGAGAGTGTCTTATCTTACCCACTTTCAACAGGACAAGAGGTAATGGTTTCAAACCAAGAGGGTAGGTTTAGATTGGATACTAGGAAGAAATATTTTATGTTGAGGGTGGTGAGGCACTGGAAGAGGTTGCCCAGAGACGTTCTGGATGCCCCATCATTGGAAGCATTCAAGGTCAGGTTGGTTTGGGCTCAGAGTGACCTTATATATTGAAAGATGTCCCTGCCCATAGCAGGGGGGGTTGGACTAGATGATATTTGAAGGCCCCTTCCAATCCAAAACTTTCTATGGTTCTACGATTGCCCATGGTGGCACATGGGACTTTTAGGTCCCAGCTTGAGCCGTGCAAAACTGCTGTCTAAAAAACCCCACAAGCACGTTTGCATCCATGCATACTTAGACATACACACTTCCACACTATTTAAAAAGGACTTTCATCTGGAAACCACTGATGCATGCGCATAACCTTCTTCTCTTGGCTGACCCTGCCCTGACACACAAAGAATGTCACACATGATTTTTGCAAAATTACTTTTTTGAAAATTCAAGGCCCATTTTGAGAACAAAGTTAGAGGAATAGCCAACCAAAGCAAACTGAAACCTCGTTTTGAAGGAGACGTCTTCTCAAGCATTCAAAGCAAGTCTTTTGAAAACCAGTCTGCAAACATGAGTGCCAAACGCTATCTAAACCAGACCATATCGTAATTCTGAGAGCTGCTTATCGTTCTGCTCCTAAGAGTCCCAGGGAAAACACATACCTGCTGATGGTGAATGCCTGACTGCTCGCATCTGTAGCCTTAATGCATCACTGCAGTGTCAGGCACCTGAGCTACGTTGGGACCAATCCTAAGAGATGCAGACAGTGTTTCTCGGTCCCTATTGATGACCACTCTCACTCATGGTGTTCAGCACCACACAGAATCATCTGTTTCACTTTTTTTAGCATTCCTGCCCTGCTGGGCAGTGTCTGCCTGGAACATGCTATGTCTGTTTGTGAGCTAATACATTATTTACACAAACTATTCAGGCATAGAAGCAAGGATATAAAACATTTATCAACAAAGGGACCTGTTTGTCATTTTAAAATAATTATGTTTCTTTAAAGAAACCAACAAATTCAGTTGTCTCAGAATTATTTATTAGGTTGCACAGGCTTGAAAGGACTCTCTCCTTCGGAGGGAGGAGCCTCCACTCCACATAAAGCTTTAACCATAAGACATTTTATACCTCAGCAATGAAATCTCAAGCTTGCAAGTTTTGTAAGTCAGAACTCTAATGAGAAGCACAGGTCAGGTTAGGTGTATAGCGGCACCTTCTCCTGTAATCTGCCAGACACTGAAACACCTGAAATGAACTGTGGGGTTGCAGGGCAAGGAATTCCCGAGGGTATTTACAATTCTGCTCTACTGTCAGTAGCTGGAACACACCTACACTACACTTATACCTGGAAGCAGCATTATCAGCCCCAGCCCTAGTGGGATACAGCCAGGCATCTCCTCCAGCCCCGCTGAGAAGTGTGTGGGGCCACCCTGGCACTGCCTGGCAAAAAAGCCTGTTGCTCTCTACCTGCTCCGGGCCCTGCCCTGCGTTTTTATACCTCCTCCAGCAATTCAGGCGCAAGGACAAATGGAAAGGGAAAGGCATAGTCATGTAAGTGTTCAGATCTGAGAGGGATCTGTGATCTGGTGTGCTTTGCAGATTGCTAAGGAAAACATGACTGTCCATACAAAAGGGCTTATGAGGGGATGCCAGCGGTGATCAGACTAGTTGGAGGAACAACAGCTCTTTGACCAAGAGCTAACAGCCAACAGATGGAGGGGAATGATGTTCACTGTAAGAGAGGCCATGTGATGACACACTGCAACATGCAACTGGACTGTTTTTTTATACAGGTGTGTTAATTTTGATACTAATTTTAAAGTACTTAATGTTATTTTTTAACCTTCCAGTGATAAGCACACAGCAGGTACAAAGACATCCCTAAAGGAGTCTTCTGCATCAGAGTAACTTCAGCTTCCTACCTCTTATAAACTATAACCGCAGCACCCTGCGCTGGCAGGAGAACAGGCTGCACCGTTTCCAGCTGAGTCTGGGTTTTGTGTGCTGTGTCCCCACGGGGCATACATGAGACCATGAGCTCTCTCTGCAAACTTCCAAGCAGCTTTTCTCCCTGAGCTCCTCCCCTCAGAATCCAGATGGGCTGCGATACAGGCATTTTCGTACAGCAGCGCCTCAAATCATGTGTTAGACATGTCAGCAGTTTTTGCCAACATTGGAGGCTAAAAAGGTGCAGACCTCGAGCAGGTTTTCTGGAGCATCCTCATGCAGCGCAGACATCTTTTACATACTGTTTAAGAGACTATAAAATGCAGTAAACCAAAATCCTCTGTAATGCTTGGTATCTGAAACAAGACTTTTTACCTCTGAAAGGAGCAACTCTGTAAAGGATTAGAGGGTCACCGTGGACAAGCAGCTCAAGGCTGTTACAAGGAAATGAATCCTTTGACACATCAACCACACTGTACACACAAAGAGGAAACAGCCCCTAGGTACCCAGAGCTGGTGTGGCAGACACCAGAAAATATCCAGTGCTAATACCTCCACATTTTAGAAAGATGCTGAATAACTCAAGACAGTGAAAAGGGACAGGAAAGTTATTTAAGGGACTGTAGTAAATACCCTTCTGATAGAGGTTTAAAGAGCTCAGTGTATTCAGCTTATCAGAGAGAAGAGGAAGAAGTGGCTTGATTACGGCATGTAAGTGGCTCCACAGGGACAAAAAGAAAAGGAACTGAGAGTTCTTTAAGCTGCTGAAAAAGGACACAAGAATCAAGAGGTGGAAGTTAAAAGTGAAACAAACATCAATAGAAATCTGTACTAACGCCCCGGCACCAAAGGTATTTTAACCACTGAACCAAACTGTCATGAAGGATGGTGGCTCCTCCATTAAGCCATCTCTGGAAATCAGAAGCAAGTGCTTTGCTGGAGGATACGCTTTAACTCATCATGGTTCACTGCAGCACAGGGGTAAAGCCGGTGACACAGAATGGGCTGCAGCGTGCAGGAGATCAGACGGAGTAATCTCCTGGTCCATCTGGCCTTCCGTTTTCTGTAAAACCTACTAGTTCTGGTGCTTTCTGATAGTCCTGAGCATAAAACCTCTATCTCCAATATGCTGCCGTGCAAACTTCATCCAATTAGATTTGTATTGAAATGCAGGGGGACATGAAAAGGGATGGTATCTTCCGATAAGCAACCCATAGCACTACTTAGATCACTTTACGATACAATAAATTCTGTAAGACTGAACAATAACAGACTACACTTAATAACAAATAACCTTCAGGATTTTTGCTACTTCTGACCAACATATTCAACTTACTCGAGAATCATTTATTTGATGAATGGGGCAGTTTAAAAAGTACCTATCGTTGTACAGAGATCAGTATTGTATTTCTGTAGATCTCAATTGGTTTCATTCCTATAAAACTCTTAAGACTTTTCCATAAGGATGATCACTCCAATCAAAGCACCAAGTGAAAAGGTTCACTCTTTGATTATCATTCGGGTAAACTTAATAGAGGCATCCATAAATTAGTAGGGAAGAAGGAAGGGAAAAAACCCAAATCAACAAATGATTATGCCTGGGTGGAAATTTTTAAATCTTTTTCAATGGATTACTGAAACCCTCCCGAGTTCATCTGCAGATACTGGAAACATGAATGGATAAAACTGGAAGCCTAGGGATTAGCAAAGTCATTACCATAATCACATTTTCCTTATGTGAAATATTTTGCTTTCTCCTCCCTCCACCTTTCAAAGGTTTATGATCTCTGTCTAGTAATGCAGTCAGTTTTTCCATGAAATGTACCAAGTCCTCCGTAATTTAGTTGGGAACATCGGTGTTTACTATCTTTTGCAGCGAGCAGTCCTGTTTAAAACCAGTTTCTCGTCACACATTAATATTCTGGTATGGGAGGTTTGCAGACATGGAGAAGGAACAATAAATAAGTTTGAAGGCAGCTCCTTGCCTGTTTTATCGTCTCACAGGTTAGTCTGCGTTCAGAGGGGAGGAAGGTCTGCGTACTGCAGTCACACCTCACAAATACAGTTTTCTTGGTTTATACCATCCTCTGCTTTGAGTTTTCTCGCTCTGCTGAGTAAATACATCTTTGGCAGAAGCCCAATGAGGCGAGGAGACATGTGGTTTGTGCCTTGCCCACACCTCAGCGTCTCGAGATGGCTGTGGTTTCCACAGGTGTCTCCCAGCTCCGCTCAGCTGCTCAGCTGGCACCAAGAGCAGCATCGGACCGCGCCTTGCTCACAGCGTCTCTCACCCCCTTCTCCCTTTTCAGCCTGACAGGTTCAGTGTGGTTCTGCGGCGACCTTTTCCATGGAGTTTTGAAGGATAACGTAATTGCTGCCTCAGCATATTCCCCAAGAAATTCACGAGAGAGCTTTCAGCTCCAGTTTTGTGAAGAATTTGGAAAAAATTAAGCCTTTAAAGTGACACACGACCTTACTGTCTGTCCCAGCGCTGCCACAAATGTCAAAAGCCTCAGCAAACACTGCTTGAATGAGAGATCTGACAAAAGCCCCATAGAGAAGTTATGGCAGATAATGTTAACCCGTTACTCTGTGAATTTTATTATAGCCGCTGATTTTTGGGTCTCTCCTCAACCCCCAAACTCCTGATGAATGTGTAAATTAGTTTTGCCTAAGGACACCAGCACACAGTTACTGAATCGCTGTGTGTTTAGACGAATGCTGCAGGGAAATGTCCATGTACATCCTGTAGCTGTTTATATTCATCACAGCTGCGAACTAGCAGCCTCTTGGCCTTGGGTCCTAATGCACCTACAGTCTCACTCATTTGCAGGAACGTAACTCATCTGCATGTGCTGCACGTGGAGAGAAGGGCGGCTTTAGCTGGACTGCAGGTTATGGTGCTCCACAGCAGCCCAGGTGCAGTGGTGCAGTGCTGCTTCTCCAGTAATACAAACCAGATTCCACTAAAAGCCGGTACCCGTCTCATCCAATTTAATTTCCAAGCAGCAGAGAACTCAGTAACCCCTGCTGCACAGACCAGGTCAGAAGGGAGCAGGCTCAGGAGACAGTCAAATGCTGCGTGGTAGCAGGAGCCGCCTGCCTGCAAAAGGAGAGCTGGGATCTGGGGTTAACCAGGACTGAAAGGCCAAGCACCCAGCAGAGACATCCCCGCAGGCTGGCTGGGACCCAGCAGTGGCTGGGTCCCCAAAGGAGAGGGCAGAGCCTGCAGGCATGACTCTACTGCAAAAGGCTCTTACCCACGTACTGCCAAGACATGCTGCCCTCAGGGGACAGCCCAGACGCTCTCATAAATTAGTGCATCGAGGTCACCACAGCCAGGTTTTCACACGTCCTGGGCTGCAACAGCCCCACTAAAAGCTGTGCTCTTTTCCCAAAGTCACGAGGCTGCTGACAGCAGTCCTGGGCCAAGGACAGATGGTGCCTGTGCCCATGTGGCCCCATGGGCTGCTTCAGTGCCATCTGCCTGGGGACACGGTGCAGCAGTAGGCATCCTCTGTAACCTCATCCCCTGAACTTCAGCCTCTGGAGTTTGAAAATCTGGCTGTAGTTCTCATACATTGACAGCAACGCAGCCTTTACTTTGCTCTGTCCGCTGCTTAGAAAAACACACCAAGGTCAAAGAAAGAACATGACTTGAAGGCTCCTCCCAGCAGCATCAGGGTCTTGGTGCCTAACAGAGGTTACACCATCAGGAAAAATGCTTCTGCCTCTGACGTCTGTATTGTGACCCCAAACAGCCAGTACCGGGTGATTTTTATGCTTAGCCCGAGGAATGTTTGCAAAATGATCAATGACGCACACAAATGGGCTCTTGTTTGCCTTACTGTACACACTGCAAATACTGTTGTTGATGAGGAGGTTTTTGCCAAATGGTTCTGAACACACCCAAAATGGGATCCCAGAGATAAAACTGCAAAAGCAAAGTAATGTGATCACCAGATGTCTTCTAAAAGGGACGGACTAGTGTCTTCTGATTTGGGCTTAGCCTGCAGGACTGTTTCAGCAGAAGTGAAAAACAGAAGCAAGTAATGTCACCTACTCACCTCTGCTGCTCTTAGGACCAGCCTGGATTGCAGGGAGCTGTTGTACTGCTTTTAAGCTGAAAATCCTTTCCCACTCAGCTTCTGGAGCAACTCTACTCTTTAAAATTTGAATTCCCTCAATTTCCAAGCAACACTTAATCGGAACTTGTTTCTGAAGGGGTCTAAACTGCGGGCTGGAACGAGATGATCTTTAAGGTGCCTTCCAACCCAAACCATTCTTTGATTCTAAGTTAATGACAACTATACAAGTGCAGGTTTTGGTAGCAGAATCTCTAATTACTTTTACCAATCATTAAAAGTAAATAGGTGGTTACTGTATGATTGTACCGTGTCCCCAAACCAAGTAAAATTGAATTCACACCTCTCTGAAAATCAGATGTGAAAGACTTGTTAAGAGGAAGGTAAGCAAGCTATTCCCCATCCGAGCCCTCTCCTGAGGTCAGGTGGATGATGTTGGTCAGATTCTGCTCTCAGTTACTCTGGTGTGAATCTCAGTGGAGTTGCTCTGGATTTACACCGATGTAGCTGAGAAAAAAACCTGCCCTGTCAGTTTTCCTTCTTCGGTGACCATTCTTCTAAATCTTGGGCTCCATCTTAGATCTGCTGCTTCTTACGAGTTGCCTGACTTCACCATGATGCCAGCTGGCACCGCTCTGCTGATCTGCCTGTATTTAGTTCAGAGGATTTCCAGACGGCTTCACGGATACTTTTAGTTGTTAGAAAAACCCCAGCAGCTCAAGAGGTACCTCTCCTATTCTGAGTGCAGTCATTCGGCTAACAGGTCCAAATGGCTCTGCCCGTGCCCCAGAAAAAAAATAAGCAGCACCACGGAAATTGGAGTTTAATGTTCTGCATTTAAAGCTGAGGGTTTTTTAATCTTTGGCACCCATGAAAGGCTGTTTTTCACAAAACTGAGTGATAAAACCCTACAAGAAACACTCATCCTCAAACTATCTGTGTGGCTTTAGCACACATCTGTTTCTCTCCTGTCCTCAAGAGATGTCTAAAATCTAATTAACCAATTAATTTGCAAATATATTCTAATTTATTCAAGGCAGATTTTCTTAGTGTTAAATTATCTGACAGTGAACCATACGCTGTACACAGGAACAGGACTTCATTAAAATACCAAAGGTTACACAAATGGAATAAAAATTATATTCGTACTACAGTCAGCACATACTTATATCCCCTAATGAGAAAATGTGTTTGTATTTCCCTATTTCTAATTTGTTTTTTCATGTTTGGTGTAAACCTGCAGTTAATACATTTGCAACACCAAACTACTACACCTAGTATGGAAACACAAATACCCTGAGAGGTTTCCACCTCCATCTAACTTGCAACAGAATTTAAATACACCAATAATCCACCATCAGCACCGGTAAAACTCTTCTCTAAGCCCAAGCAATGCCACAGCTCATTTGTTATTGAGAATTAGATCCAAGTCCCCAGCCAGCCCCACTCCTCCTGCCTCCCTCTGCAGGTAGCACTGCTGGCTGGGAAATCTCAAGTTCTAATTGACGGCACTTCTGCAAAGCGAGTCTAAAGGGAAAAGCTGATGCCTTGTTCTTGATTGTTGCATTGAACTGCTTGCTTCCCTCCCACCACCACCCCCACCCCCCCAGCTCAATAGCTGTGTGGGTACAAAATATGACAGCTGGTTTCAATTCTGCCAGCTACTGGAGAGATTTTATCATTCACCATCATGTAGCATCAGTCACAGCTCCGCTCAACTTTCTCGAAAGCACAGGAGGTGCACTGTTGTGCTCAGTAAAAACCACCCAACAACATCAACAAACACCCCCCACCCCCACCCCAGTTACTAACTCTCCAAGTGTGTTATTATACAGTGTTAGCACAAACAAAAATACTTTGTCTGTATACACTGGGCACAGAATTATTTCTTGAAGACATTAATACCGAAGTTGTTTTCTTTGCTTCACAAGCAACTTAGTATTTTTATTATAGTTCATCACATTCCACTTGCGCCACGGTCAATTAAGACAAGTTACAGTTCTAGGTGTATGTAGGCTCCTATACTGAAAGGCAGTCTATCATTAATGCATTAAAAATAAGGGACTTCCCCCACATCACACACCAGATCAGTGGCTCAGCTAGGAACGGCAGCCAGACCTCTCTGCGCTGCAAACCCCGGGCTGCCGAGATGCACCCAAGCCTGTTTTTGTGCCACCAGGGCCACGTGCTCACAGCAGGCTCCCTAAATCAAGCGCTGCTCCTGGCCGCGGGTGCCGGAGCGGCAGGAATCCATCAGTGGCAGTGCCGAGCCCCCAGGAAAAGGGCCGGGGGCTGTGGGGGGCACAGCAGCTCCCGCGGGGTTTGACAGCCCAGTGGGATGGTCTCAGCAGCAACTGAAAGCGCTGGCAGCACTTCTCTTGATTAAAGAAAAGGTGTAGGACCAGCTAGCTATTCTGGGGGTGGGTGAATTAGGTTGGAAGACCGGTAAAGCTGGGGGGAGAGTGAAACTCCTACCTTCTGGGGCCCACTAGCAATTTTAAAATTCTTCTCACATTTTTCTCCACTTACTTTTAGCAGCAATATTTAAGGCAAGTACATAAGGAGGAAGAAGTGCCCTACCTGCCCCTAACTCCTTATATTTAATTTTTAAAGTGTTTTCTTTGAGCAGGCACTGACCTGGAAGAGGAGATGACCTGCAAAGCAACTGACTCTGCAGGTGACTAGATGTATAGCTAGATGTATAGCAACTGTCAGAAGGGCAAGAAAAATATGAAAGCAATGGAATGAAGGAGGAGGAAAGGCCCATTAGAGCACAGTGGTAGGATATGAACGGCACTGCTCAGGCAGCCCCGAATGCTCCCACAAGAACATCTGGTCTGAGTCCAAAGATGGTTAATGAGAGAAAACAGAAACAGTTTCCTAAAAAGAAAGCAAGTGTTTAAGTTCAGGGAGGAGACCAGAGCCAGATCGACAGGGAATGCAAAACAACGAGCAATACAAAGCAGGGAGACTTGGCACTCCCATTTGTTTTTAGCTGTACAAAAAGAACAGCCAATAAAAAGAAGATGGATTTAAAGCGCTACAACATCTTATTTTTTTTAAAGCCACAATTTATAATTAAGACGTGGAACTAATTGTCTCTAAATATAATTGAGGCCAGGAACTTCTGGGAGATGAGAGAAAGGACGAGCAATAGATAACATGACTACCGCGTCTGTGTTCTATTCCATGTCAAATGGGTGAGGGATGCTTAAGCTCCACAGATCTGTGGTGCACCCTGGACCGGAGGTGAGGCAGAAGCCAAACCTTGGGGGAGTTATTTTATAATTTTCCCTTAGGGACTGTAGCATCTTCCTCACACATCGGTACTGACCTCAGCCATAGGCTGGAGGACACTGCCCACAGATGCCAGCTGGCAAGGGAACAGCCCCATCAGGAGAACAGCTTCAGGAGAAGCAGGAGAGACTCCCTCCGATGCCCCCAGGAGAAGAAGGGATAAGGAGGAGAATGGATTGAAAACAAGTTCTGGATGACTGAGGAGCAGAGACAGGGTCTGAAACTAGTTTTAACTCCTTTTCATATGTTTCCTTTACAGCTGTAGGTGAAGTGTGGAGAATGCAAACACCCAGGTACAGGGCCAGGAGCACAAGAGGCAGCTTTGGTAGTGAGGTGAACTGTTTTGAGTTTCTTATCATGGCCCATGATGTCAGGAGGAGTTGTCCACATGGCTTGATGTGGATGATCGCTCCTCCAAAAACCTTTCAAATTCATTTATTTTTGCTCATACCCGAACTGAAGGATTAAGTAGCTATTTGCTTGCTGCAGTGGTCGCTGACAGAGCTACCTAACAACCACTGAGGTCTGAAAACAAAGCTCTTACAACTTCACAAATGAACCACAAAAATAATCTCATAGATGCTCTCAATTATTTCTAGCCTTTGACTTGAAACCCCGCCCGTTCCAGCTCCTGCTGACTGAATCATGAAATGCAGACAGCCGCACACCAGTGCCTCGGTAAGTGTGTGTGGGGGCACTGGGTTCATGTTGGTCGCCTTGTGGGTCAGTGTGGTTGTCAGTGTACATGGGTGCAATCTTGTTCCCTCATGGAAAATTGATCAAATTTAAGTATCTGAGAATCTTTCCCGCTTGTGCTGCTCCTGACCCTTTTTCTGCCCTCAGCCTTTGGTTGAAGACCTTCAAATCCTTGAGTAACAACAGGGTATTGCCTCCTTTCCCCCACTTTGAAGTCTTCTTGTCCTACAGGCTATACATCTTTACATACTTAGCTATAATGTACCACTTCGAAACTCTGCAATCAGACAACACTTTAGTTATTAATACATTATATTATACATACATATGTACATTAATACAACTGCTTGTTATTAATAAAATGCAGATGCATCCACCACTGACCAAAGAAACGAAGGTTGTGAAACATGAGAAAGTTTGACCAAAACCCAGCTCCTGTTTTAGTGACAGCTTAAGCTATTAAAAAATACTCAGTATCATTTGCCTTAATGTCAACCATAGTAAATACTACTGTTCTGATACAGAGCATTGCTGGAGCAAGAGCACATTTTCTTCTACATTTCTCATATGAAGCAGATGACACTTTTTACCTTGCTCAAGCAAGGTCTGCTACCACTGACAATACATTTCGTATGCATACTGCTTTTGGCTTACATCTGAAATGGCAGTATATGCTCTCAGATCTTCCCAACAAGCTTCAGCTTATTTAAGACCCGCTCAATATTTTCATTTCAGCTGTTGGGAGAGGAAAATAAGGTGGGGAAATGTCTGAAATTGTCACACCACCAAAGGGCATTGCCTATAATCACGCAGCTGTGATTTAAAGCTAAGTGACAGTCTATAATTGAATTGTCTGGGGCTGCCGATGGTTTACTTACTGAAATCAGACGTACTGCGAGGGGCCAGGGGGAGGGGGGCACGGGGAAGAGCACAGCTCTTTACTTATTCCTAGTGAAAGCAAGAGGGGGGCCCTGGTGATCCAGGTACATCTGGTGTTGAGGAGCCTTCTACATGTGTTGTGGCTTTTACACCAGCTTCAGCAGAGCAGCAGCAAAACATTGCCATGTTGAGCAGAGGGGAAATGCACCCATCAGCATGGGACTTCTCACCTGAGGAGAGGATGCAATTCCTTGCAGAAAACTGCTTAAGTCTCTCTAGACAAGGGCTTCATCAGGCTGAGAGGACAGAGACATTTTTCAAGCTCTCACCTCCACACCCTCCTTTTCTCCTGGGTCTTTCTTGCATGGGTCTCAAGGTGGCCTTCTGGAAGCAGGCACAACTCCTTCTTTAGCATACTTAGAGGTATCACCAGGGTAAAACCAAATAGCTGTGATAAAGCATCCAGATGAACCCTCCTGCTGTCCCAGCATGGGGCTGCACAAGGCTGCAGGATTCATGCTAGCCCAGGCTCCCAGCAGTACAGTCTTGTTTGCAACAGCCTCCAAACCCAAGTGGATGAATGAATGGACATGGTGGAAGTGAAAGACTGCTGATGCCTTCGCTGCAGGGAGCTGATGCTCCAGCCCTGACCCCAGCCTCTCCATCAGGGCCATCAAGAACAATGTGGACATCTGTCCGTGGAAAAATAGGAAAACAGGTTCTGAACCACCACATTTAACACCGAAGAGCTAGCACAGTCTGTTAATCTGCACCACCACAATGTGTTAACCATCAGCCCCTGCCAGCTAAGGTCTCTGCTTCTCAGGAATCACAGACTAAAAGAACCACAACAGGTACCGCACGTTTGTCCCAGCGAGCATGCACTGATACTTTGGATATCTCTGCAATACTTACACTCAAAACTACAGACATACAGAAATGCTTTTGCAAATCTATGGGAATGGCTTTCGTGTGCTTTGCCACGTGAGCTTCTAGGGACACCCTGTTGTGCGCTCTGTTTGCCCTACCAGTGAGTTAACAGCACGCGGGTGTAAGGAGGGACAAGAAGATCTCCCCTCATACCAACTAAAGGAGTAGGTGAGGAGAATCAACATACATATACACACACCCACACACTCAGATCCAGCCTACTCCCTTCAACTTCAAACTGGCCTCGGGTCCACTTGTGGCTGAGAAGCCCCATCCCTTCCTGGCATGGCAGATGTACTGCACTGTTTGCTAGGAAAGAAGATGGGAGTGACACTGGTTTAGGCTATTCTGCCTGGGTAAGTCCTTGCCACTAGCAAAAAGCTTTTCAGAGCCTTTGACAACACTGTCCTTACATTTCTGTGCACTTTAGCTAAGTCTAAAACAATCTGATCACATACTGGACATTCCCCAGTGCTGATCTAATGAGTGCTTTGAAACCCCGTATGTTAACTATAGCATTTCTCTTGCCACTTTTTCAGTTAAGGACACTTTACCTTTGCACAGTATAGATATTCAGACTCATTGTACTAACCTGGGGCCATCCAGCTGAACCAGCTGACATTTCCTGGTGAAATGAAGGGTGTAGAATTAATGGGGTGATCAACTCTGGGACTTTTGGGATGGCATTCTCTACTCTGATTCTCTGCTCTCTAAGCCCTAAGGAGTAGAAGGAGAACACCAGGTTGTAAGTGGATGAAGCCCAAGTGTTACGGATCTGCTGTTCACACTGTGGCAAAACTATGGCTGTGACTGAGAAAAAATAATTAGGTCCCAAATCTGCGTTAAAACATTTTTGCAGAATTTTGCTCTTCGAGTGGAAAACTGTATCCATGACATCTATTTTTAGGTATTTTATATTAAAGAGATTGGAAAAAGTCTTCAAGTTTCAATTTCTCAGTGGGAAGTTTTAACAGCGAAGATACTTGGAACCAAGATAGTGGTGACAGAAGAGGGGAATGGGTGAAGACCGTTGCCTCTGAAAATAGAAACGAATGTCTGGAGCCAGTGCAGGGGTGGTGAGGGACACGCTCGTGTCAGTTGCTCTAGCAGCCAGTGTGCACCCTCATTAGCCACAGCTCATTCGCACCTTATGATTACTTGCAGAATAATTTCATGTATATTGCTATAATAAACCACCCAAAGTACTGCTTATCCGTATCATTCCCACAGCGTAAGACCCAGCACCAATTCCTTTGACCCAGCTTCACTGAGACAAGCATCATGCTTTCGAGCCAAAGTCCAGAGCAGGGTCGGGGATGTCCCCACACACTGAACAGGATGCGCCGGTCCCTCCAGCACTGCAAGGTGGGGAGAGCAGAGGGTGAGGAGAAGAGAAATACAAGGCTTCAGAGAGTGAGGAGGCTTGAACAGAGAAAGGGATGAGGGAGGGCTTTTTTTGCCTTTGAGATTGAAAACAAGGCAGGAGCTGCTCCAACCGCTTTGTGAAGCTAGCAGAAGGATTTTCTGCATCAGTCCTTTGGTAGCAGATGCTTGATTTTTTTTTTTTTTAAATTGCTTTTGAACAGACTGCAAGGTCACATTCCAGCAGAGCCTCAGCACCCTGGATACAGTTCTCGGGCCAATGCCCAAAACTCTGAGATTTTGGTTTCTTACAAGCATGTTTTGTGAATCCCCCTGAGTCCAGCATTGCACATCCACTGCACATCTCTTTGGGAGGAAATTATCTGTCAGCACAAGAAGCAGCTTCTGCAGCATCCACCGCATGTTTCCCCTTTCACACAGAAGGAAAATCTCATCCTAATTCTTTCCAACCCACCCAAAACCATGTCTTCAGCCCTGCAAATTCACATCCTGCATGTTCCCACACACCAACAGGCAGAAAATCCCCGCCTTTGAAAATGTGCTCTTCAGTGCCTAGCCGACTGCACTTTGCTTGCGACTTGATGGCTCTTTGGAGACACATGTGACATTTCGTCCAGCTTAGGGGGTGATGAGCTCCCATGGTAACTACTGAGACAGGATGCCTCCCAATGCCATGCAAATCTAGGCATGAGGGACTTGCTTCCATGCCGCTGGCTGGAAAACACCAGAATATCATCTGACATCCACCTATTTGCTTAACACAATGGGATTTAAAGGCCTAATCCTGAGAACCACTTACCAAAACCAGTGTTTCCCATTACATTAAAGAACAGGGAGAGCCCAAGTGAGGTGGAAAGCTGTATGTTCACTTAATTCCTGTCACAATAAATATGCAAATGGTGCCTATGCGCTCATGCATATCTAGCCTGGAGTGTCTGTTCAGCTGTGGGACATGGACACCGAGAGCACTGGAAAGGGGTTGCATCCCTCTAGATCCCCGGGGAGAACGAAGCCATTAGGAGCATTTGCAGTACGGCCCTGAGCCGTCTCTTGCCTCGCTGCCGTCACTCACCTCTGTGCCATGTCTGCCTCAAACCTCAGAATTCAGGTATTTTACCACACAAAAGGTGTGGGAGGGAGGGTGCAAGCAAACATGGTGCTGAGAAATGAACCAAAGCAGCAACTTTTTTCATGTTGACACAGTCTGCTGCAAGTAATGGGAAAACTTTTTATTTATTTGGACTTTGGAAGGTAAGTAAATTGGACACAAAGGGTGCTATGGATGGTGTATCACATGTCCTGTTTCAGGCAGGAACCTCTGAATTAGCTCACCTGACAGCATCTGACAGCCACAAGCACTGCTATGGGGCAGTCCCACATGAGCAGGAGTCTTGTGCGCCCCCAGCCATGGCCATTTCACATCACTATGGGGGTAGATGGGACAGACAGCAGCCATAACGGTCACCTTGAGCCGGTCACCTTGAACTGGTCCAGGGAGACCTTTGGCACAAGTGTCCACCTGGGTGAGAGGAGATCCATTCATCTCCTGCAGCCCTCTGGTCCAGGGCAGTGCTGGACAAGGACACGACACTAACCTGACCAGAGCTTCCACACAGCTCTCTCTTCTCAGAAAGGAAACACAAAGCCTGAAACCCGTTAAATAAGAACTTAACATCACCCCTTATAATAAAGAGATACAAATAATAAATTTCTGACATCATCCAGTTAGAGCATTGCATCTTGTCCAATTTTAGATTTAGTGCTCCTAATTATTTAGGCTCCAGAGCTTCCAGATTAACATCGGAGCATGCAGTCACTGCTGCGCGCCAGCATCTCTCTCTGCAAGACCAGTCCCACTGCGATCCCAGGGAGCCGCCTCACAAGCGCACAGCCAACTGTCTGGCTCCAGGCTCCAGGCAATAACCAGCAGCAGACACGAGGCATGTCGTTGCATTCTTGCAATGCTTATGGTTATTCTAGGAGTAAATAAGAGGCTCTGTCATGTCACCAATCATTTGAAGCAGCTCCTGATGATTTGAGCAGTTTTCTCTATAAAGATGAGGACATCGTGCAACTCAAGAGCAGAAGTAACAAATGCCTGAAGGACCAAAGCAAATCCTGGCCCAGGCTAATTTTTAAACCGGCCAATTTTCGAAAGGTTATTTGGCAGGGTTTGCTGTGTGTTCAGAGGCCTGGGCTTTCTTCTACTGTGCTGATGAACTCCAATTTTGAATTTTCTGTGCTTTAAGCCATTGTCCATTACCACTCATTATGCTACAGATTTTCAAACACTGCCAGAAAATAAACCTGTATTTCAAGCAGGTTGCTGGAAAACAGAAAGCAAAGGGGAAGGAAGGTTGTGCGAATGGGAGCCGCACTCCTTGGCTAAGCCCTGTTACAGGCTGGATGATGATCTACCTGGTTTGGTACCCCGTTAGCCAACAACCCGTACTGCACAGCGATGTCCCCCTGTGAAACAGCTGACCCTCAACTGCTCATCCAAAGCACTGGGGCAACAGAGCTGGATTTTGTTTCTGCAGTGCAGGGAGCGGAAACCAAACACAAAGGAGGTATAATGACATGTCCCTTTAGGGACTATGAATCAACCAGAGACACGAGTCAACCAGAGACACAAGTCAACCACAGCCCCAAGCCAACCAAGAGCTTTTGATCAGCTTTAGGTGACAGGCTATAGTCCAGAAACATTCCCCAGGTTTCACATGGGCAGGTTTTGGTTTTCTGCCTAAATCGTTGTCACTTCTGCCATGGAAGCACCTGAAGCACTCTTCTTGGGAGGGCAAAAATGTGCAGCAGGGAGTGGAGACTCCAAAGGAGTCATTTTTCTTTCAGAAATATGCTTCTCTCTCATTTTGTGTCAAGCTTGAAAATAGCATCTCAGTAGGCTTCTGCTTACTCGAACAGAGGTTAATAAATTACTCTGCTTGAAAAACGTCCATATGTTTCAGACAGTGAGCTTCTGCTCAGAAGTTTCTTTAAAATCTGTTTTCACACTGACAGAATAAACCCAACTATTTTTCAACTTCCCCCCACCCCCACCCTCCCATGGCAACACCTCTCAGACACCAAATAAGCACCCAAACCCAAACATGGGTGCAGGTTCACTTTGGGTGAAGCCCTCAGGGCAGTGGGCATGTTTCCACCGCGGCACGTGCCCAGCAAAAGGATGCAAGAGTGCTCGGAGCACCGTGTCCTGTGTCCTGCTCCTGCTACCTGCTCCTGGCATGGCCACCCACTGTCCCCTGCTGTGCTCTGGGTGTAGTTATGGAGATGAGCATCCCTGGGCTGATTAGAAGGAAATATGTCTTACATTCACTAAAAACGTGTTCCACAGCTGAAAGTAAAAGCGAGGAGAAAGTCTTCGTTAAAGATGATTATGAAAAAAACCACCCTTCATTGATTAATTCCTTTTCAGCAAGCAATGCCCACTCACGGAAATCAACATTTTTAGTTAAAACTTGATTTAACATTTTTTAATGCAAAATCAAATTATCATTATATTTGGTGTTGGTATTTTAAGTAGTGGAAAAAGTCTCGATTTCTGTTTAAAAACACTTTTGATTTAAAAATGAAATGAAGTTTAAAAGAAAAGCAAGAGCTTAAAATCCATATGAGGCCAATTCTCCTTTCATTTCCTGTTTTCTTCCATTTGAATTTTATCTCTGTCTCAGACTCTTCCCATATTTTCATGATTTCATAACCATATTTTCCCATTAAAAATAAGTTTCTTGTTACTGGAAGAACATCCACAAAATCACAAGAGAGCAAATTACTGCCAAACGTTACTGGAAAAATAATTATCCTGACTACCCAAGGCACTGTCACACAGAGTCAAGGTGAAACTCCTTCCCATGAAGAGGTTCAACAGAAGATTTAGGGAATTCATCGCCTTAATAAAATAGAAAAAATAGTTTTGCTACTTTTCCTCCTAATCTTTCTCTTAACCTATGTGTCGGTTGTACCGCGCCTTTGTAAAATACTGTGAGGCTTCAACTGCATGTCCCTACAAGTTTTCGTTTCTGAAACTGAAGAGTCAGAGTCCTTTAAAAGAATTATATGCTGAATATAATGCACAAAGCATGTGACTTATGTGCAAACCATCATGGACCAAAAAGGAGATACTGCTGCTAATAATCAGTAAATAAAGGGAAAGTGGCTTTTTCGATTTCCCAATTAAGCAAGATAATACTTTCATCAATTATATATTTGTGTGACATATTCCCAATATGGATATAATAAATGGTATTATGACTCTTGGTTAACAGCTCAAAGAAAATCCATTTAATTGTCCCTGCCCTTGCAGAAAGTAGCACCCGTTGCCTGTAAACCACTGTCTAACTCATACACACAACTGGTGCATTTCTGGAAGCCCAGCTCAGCTTTACATACCATTACTCACTAATTAGCAACTTCTAAATCCCAGTCTGACACCATTCCATTGCTCAGAGAATATTCTTCCCTCCAAAGCAAAGGCAGGATTATCCCAGTCCCATGGAAGTCCCCAGGGAAGACAGACCCTTTGCGGTCCCTGTGCCAGCAGCCCTGGGATTGCTGATTGACGTTCACGAGGCTGCCGTGAATGAGAGTCATCAGGTCTTGGATTGTTTCCCCCTGGGAGAGCTCCAGTGCCAAGTGGAGAAGCAGCAGGGAGAGGGTTGGTGAGGTTCACCCTTTGGGGACAGTTGATGGTGGTTTGGGTAAAACAGGGTAGAAAAGACAAAGTGCTGCTGCTGAAGGGCTGCAGTGGGATCCAAGCATCTCATGCATAGTAACTAAATAAATGTAGGTGATTTATGGGAAGGCCAGCACAAAACACTGCCCCAGCTCAACTGAAAACTTCAACTGCAGAGGAGAAAAGCAGAAATGAAGAAGATCCTGCCCTGCCAGCCCCTCTCAAGGGCGGAAGAGGAGAAAGGTCTGTCCACTTGTGGCTATAACCTCAGCTGAGGCCTCCTCCTCATCCTTCACTCTGTTTCAGGGCACCACAGCAGAAACACATTCGTCACATGTTTTTCCCAGAGCCGTTTGTCTTCCAGTCACTCATTCTGTTCTGTGTAAGCAACATGGCTTATGGACTCAGTGCTTAGCAGCTATTTGTAGAGCTTCCCCATATGTCATGAAACACTTTATCCCTAAATTTCATCCTGCATATACCTATTTCATTTAGGTTGCTGCTTTGCATCAAAGCATGTAGTAGTGGCAGGCAGCGAGCTGCAACCTCACCCATCTCCCCCACCTGTGCTCTGAGCACGTTGGCTGAACACGCTCGTGCGTTTGATGATTATACCTTTATTTTACTGCAGGATGAATGGACTGAATATCCCAGTTAGACTCCAAATCCTTGAGAAAATTCTGTTAGATTTTTCTGAAGCCAGGTGTTTATGTAGCCTGGCCAGGAGAGCTGCTGAGCTTTTGGATGCTCTACTGAATGGCTGCATGTCCAGCCAACAGCAGCAAGGCATCTCAGCACATACCCCACCAGAGGCCAAGTGTCCCAAGGGAACAGGTGGTCACCACCAGCCAGCTTGTAAGACCTGTAAAGCCCCTGCTAAAAGACTCTGGATGCTGCTGAGGATCCCACCGCCTGCTTTCAGACCTCACAGCTGTAATCTCATCAGTTAAAAACCCACGAAACATGATGAGATAAAATCTTGGTAGTTTCTTCATTCTTCTCCAACAGCGATGTCTGAAGACCAAATGTGATGGGAGCTGGGACTGCGCTAGAGGCTACACTGTTTGACTGCAGACACCTCCTCAAGAACACCACCGCTGCCTGATGCTTTAAAGCCCAGCAGGCAACTATTTCCCCCCATGTGGAATATACTGTGCCAGGCTTATGGAAAATAAGCCAACGCTTACCTGTCTCTAGGTCTTAATTTCAATTGGGTGGGCGGTGAGATAATGGCTTAGAAACAGAGCCAAGACACAGAGTCACCAACAACTTCTATTACTCAAAGCTTTGTGAAGGGGTAAAAAAAGAAAAAGAATAATCTATTATTTCCAAGGCAGGTTGCTTCCCCTAATTAGTGAGTCAGCTCCACTAATAAAGATTACAACAGGGCATGAAAGCAGTGCTGAAGATGGGAGTATTTATGCAGGTCAGTGGGGGTTTTCCTAAACATTTTGATTACAACTTTAACTGCACTAAAACACATGCAAAAACCCTATCATTAAATTTAAACAGCCTGATGATATGCGGTACCAGTACTATGAGAACTGCAAATAAATTGTTGTAATCTGCCATACTGTCACTTACTCCTGTTCCTCAGCAGCCATAACTGACTAATAGGATAATAAGGTGGCAGCTACGAATCTGAAGGCTCGACTCCGTTGTTTTAAATGCCCTTGAGGAGAAAATACTCCAAGTCAAGAAGACAAAGTGGCCTAATTACAATCATCTCCCTTGATTCAACATATTTAAATGTTCATCTGGACTCCTCAATTACTCGATGTAAAATGTGATGCCATCCTGGTCTGTCCTGCAGGGTGACAAATGTCCAAGCAATGCCCTTGTTCCACTGAGCCCCCAGCTTCCTCCCTGCCCTTCGCTGCACAAGCCTGTGAAGCAACAGCAAGAAGGATGCTCTTGGGCTGAGGAGCTCAGCAAGAGACCCCAAGCTTGTGCAGTCCTACTCTGCTGCAACCTGGAGAAAATGTCCTTTTACCCCCAGAGGCCAGCTTCACCTGCCTGTGGGACCAGAGTACCAGCAGCTATCCCATCCCATGCAAGGGCTACCGAGGAGCCACCTCATACCCGTTTCAAGCGAGTGGACCATCACCATGTGAAAATGGTCCTGGTGAGCTAGGACATGGTGTATCAATGACTGGGGCAGATCAGAAGGATCTACTCTTCAGTGCTGTTTACAGAATATTTAAGGGACTAAGATCAAACAAGGGATTTTCCAAGCAGAGCAGAGGCCAATCTGGGTTAAATGCTATCACAGCACTCCAACCCATTCTGTAGCCATCCCATGGCTGGACTCAAAGCTCACACACAGACCTCCTACTATGTGTGTGTACACACACAGGAGAGCTGGACCACAGGAAACATCCTCACTAGCACTCAAATCCTTAGAGACTAAATCCTGGGGCAAGATAAGCCAATGTGATATGGCTACATGGGTACCAGAGCAATCCCTCACGCCAGCGAAGTCTTTCAGAGAGATGAACTGCTCCCTGGTGTAAATGGAAAGTCAGCGATGAGAAATGAATAAGCAAACTGACCTCCAGGGTGGATCAGCATCTGTACTTCTGCAGTCATATGTGCTCCTCAATGCAGCTCAGCGAGGAGGGAAGGCTGGAATCGGTGCCAGCCCTCCAACTCCCACATCTTGCCTCCCCACTGCTGCAGCCTGCATCCCAGACAAATGCTTTATTGCTTTTTCCCCTGCCCTTTGCCTTTCTCAGACATCAACAACTCGTTCTTCCTCTTCCTTACTGGGAATAAAAAGGAACAGCAGGGCTGCTCTGCTGTGCTTCCCGTGGCAGGGCTTCCCCACTGCCAGCCCGCACAGTGCTGTGGGGTGGCCGCTGCCACCACTTTGTTTCACCCTGAACCCATGTCACTTTGACCGTCCTCTGACTGGGTAAGAAAACCACAACAGAAAGCTCTCCGATCTTCTCACAGTAATTTCTTTTAAAAATCTGAGGCACTGCTACCACTTTTGGGAATCAGTCTCACAGACCCCCATTGCCTCCCACCCTTTGCCCTCAGCAGCTACAGGGCTCCTACTGTGACCCAGAGCATCACTTCTCCATGGAGAGCACCCAGCTTGCTCCAGCTCTTTCCAGCAGAGCAAGTTTTCCAGCAGTGCCAGAGGAGAGGAGAGCCCTGCTCCATCAGGGCATCCCCAGCCCATCAAAGAGAGGAAGTCACAGGGTCTGTGCAAGAATGGATTTTCAGAAAAAGGCAAAAAGGCACGGCAAGCCTCAAAGCAGCAATGTGGGTCCACGATCAACAGGGATAGAGACAAACCTGCATGACAGGAATAAACAGCCAGAAATACGATTCCAGAATCGGGGACGGGATTGCTCTAGAAGCACTCAGGGCTAAAAATTTGGATTAAGAACTACTAAACGGGCTTTTTTTCTTTTAAGGACTTAGATTTAAGAATAAGGATTAACTCTTAATTTGAGCCAGGGACTTTAACCCTACCTAAGGACAGAGCTGGAAAGACTGCTGTTTATCCCTGATTCAGTCTGTTTACAGCACAGAGTGTTAAAGCAATTAAGGGTCCTTAAAGATAAAATACTCCTGAACAGTACACCATTAAGTCCATTTGAGCATGCAGTGTCAGCAAGCAAAACAGTATCTTTGACTCAGTGCTCTAAGAAAGTTTGAGCCTGGGTAATAACTTTTCTTTAATAATGCAAATTACAGAAAATAAAGAGAACATTTGCATGCTTCCTCGACAAAGAGGGGCATTTCAAAGTCTCGGGGAACAGCCTAGGCAATAAGAAATGTTCTTGTTCTCATGTGTCAAACTGCTTTGCTTTTCCTCTTTCCTGCTGACCGAAGGGTTTCATGCTGGAAATGCTAATCACGCTTGCATTTGCCATAGCTCACCCTCTTGTTCTTATTGTCTATAGAAACCTGCAATTCAACCAAATCACCGTCAACTGTGGTATTCACTACAGCACATCTATATGCCCACACATGCTTTACTCAGGAACCCCTCTGCACATCCACATGCATGAATCATCGCAGAATTCAAGGCGACAGGCAAGGGCTGAAACCTCCTAAGTGTTAAGCTAAAGAAGATGAATCCTCTCGTTTTTCTCTCTGCTGCCAAGTTCCTAGCTTTATGCTCCCATCCAATCATAAGATTACAAAGCTTGGTTTCCACAAACTTTGAAATTGAGCTTATTTGAGAGTCAGAAGATTAGAAGCCAAGGGTGCCTTCTGCTGAGGCACAGGCACTGCTTGGACAAGCTAGACAGTCATTTAGAAAACTTGAAAACAAAGAAGCAAAATATTTTCCAAGGCCTCGACAGGAATGTAAAACAACTGGAATAATAATATGTAAGTAAGAGATTTAGGGGCCCCAAACCAGTCCAACAATACTGCTCTGGGCTAGCACAAGGCATTTGAAACAAAGCTTTTTCAACTAGCATATACAGGAAAATCAAGGTGCAAGACGCAAAGTTGTACTACAAAATAAAATCCGGCATGAGTTTTCCCAGTACCATAACCCACACTCCACGCCCATACACCATGAAGGTCCCACTCAGCGCACATTCAAATTTGCTCAAAAAATTTCTAATAGGCCAAGTTTGACTGGCATAGACCCCAGGAGAGCAACTCATACATCCAAATGCAGATGTCTGCTAGGTTTTCAGGTGTCCCAGGGTCTTCTGCCCAGCCTCCAGCTCCTGCTTCAATAGGGTGCAGATGTCCATTGTGTCCTGAACCACATCTGCCTGGGCAGATGCCTTTGATGCATCTCAGCTGCTTGGGATGCTTGGATCCCTCCCTGTCCTGGGGTCCTCACGGTGCTGATACAGAAGCAAGACAGTGCAGGAACCTTCCAACCCAGCTGGTGCTGTGCTTTGGCTGTCCAGAGGGTAACGGCTCAGCCGTGATTGACACATGATACCCTCACTAAAACAGCACAGGGCCTCTGAGATACCTTCCCTTTCAATTATATTTGTGGAAACCAGAATGATGTTGGGATGCTGAATGCCTGAAGAAAACAAATCTGGGATCATTTTCAAGTCCCAACACCCCACCACTGTCTCAGGGTTTACAAGCCAGGTAGTTCATTCACACTTACGCTACTTACATGCAACAAGACCTTTAAAAAATTTCTGTTTGTTTTTCAGCCATCTCGCTGTATTTTTCCCTGTGACTCTTCTGATAAGGTTGGATGTGAGGCTTCTTGAAAGTGCTGTTGAAAAACTTAAAATTTCATTTGTAAACTGAAAAGAAGCAAACAAGTAAAAAATAAAGACTCCAGTTTTTCCATTTCACCTGTGCTATTTATTTCCAATAGAAAGCTCTGAATTACCTGCTAACTCTGGCTGTATCACAGGGAAGAAAAAATGAATGAATAGCAGTTTCTAGACCTAAGATAATGACAGTGATCAGCTCAGAAGACAGTGTGGGAAATGACTTCTAGGCAAAGTCCTGATTTGCTTTGTTACATGGGGAAAAAACCCACTGAAAACCTAAAACTCTATTACATTTTCCCTAATCTACACAAAACTTTATGATGGATAATAGGGTCTTCAAAACGATCCTAAACCATCTTTTGAATGAAAGGTCACTTGTCTGTATACAGAGTTATCTGAATGCATTTATGCTGATGTAATATGCACTCTCCCACTACAGAGGAAAGGTTGCATTCAGGGAAAGCACTTAGCAAGATTAAATTTACATTTTCTGAGATTGTCAAAAAGTGCTTTTCATGAAGAACAACTGCAGAAGCCATGCTCACATTTAGAAATGCTGCAAAAAGCACTTTCTGAAATAGGCTTTACTACTACAGAACCTGATGGACGGAGCTAGAAAACCCACAAAGGAGCTGATTTATTGTTTTTAAAGAAATGTGTGGATGTCTCAGAGATTAAAACCAATATCAAAATTAATTCCTAATATAACTTAAATGAGAGCTTCATAGACTGAACTGCATGCTTAGCTACATCTCTGACTCAGGACCTTTATATACACTTGTACATATATCAGCATGCACAAAACACCTTTATTGTATTTATGTAGGTATCGACCCAGTAAAAATATATTTCATGTATGTGAGCCTGCACTTTCACATTAGAAATGTGTGCATTTTATACACTGGGGACACACATCCAAGAAATTCCTGAGACTGTGGGAAAAAGGGTTTCCAAGTTACATGAACAACAGTTTTCTCTTAGCACAAAGGACCAAAAAACAAACCAATTCCAGCAAGGCTCAGCACCCAATCTCTGCTGTTTCAAGAATCTGCACTTTGGACTAGAAGCAAACCCCATGAAGCCTGATAAACCGACAGCCCTGAACGATTTAACGCACCAACAGCTCTGCTCCTCTCTCCTTCAGCACACACATCTGTGATGAGGGTTATGTTCTCATTTCTACTACTGGGGAAATCCATACCTACAGCAGCACTCATCAACAAAAAAAATACACTCTCAAGTTTAACGAGTGAAGTTGGATTTTGCAGACAACATTAGCAAAGTCATTTGCCAAATGGGTTGTTGCAGCTCAGAATTCCTGACCACATGAAAAGAGTTATTGGAGAAATTAATCCTTCCTGGTCTGTGCTCTGAAATATCAACAATTTTTCTGAGTTACAGTCTGCATTGAACCCTTTCCGGTGTCCTATGAGAAATGAGTCTGGTATGTTTAGTCCAGTTGCCAGAGAGCTAATATTTTTGCACCACAAAAATTATAACCTCAGTTATTGTTCCCCTCGCTGGCAATTCTCAACAGAAACCTCAAAGGCTGAATATGCCTCAAAACAGAAATGACTAAATGCTGGAAACAGCTTATTTTCAATCACAGGGAGCACTGCTGTTGCCATCAAAAGACCCAAGATAGATTTTTTTTTATCCAAGAGGAGGAACCCCACGCTCAAGTCAAAAGACTGAAGAAGTTTGCTGTATTACTGCTACCTGTTCTGGGACTACTTCTGCTTCCTAGAAATGTCAATAATTACCTATTATTGAAAAGAAGAAGCTAAAAGACGTGACTTAAAAACATTCTCATTTTGATTAATTTTTGCCACTTGTGGGCAGTTACTCGTTGAACACTCAGACTTGAAATCGGTAGTTTGGGGAGATCAGTAACACATTTGCAGAGGCCCAACAAGCAAAGAGCTGCTTCATTTTTAGTAGATACTTTTTTGGCTAGAAATGTTCTCAGAAAGTATAAAAAATCAGTGTGCTAGATCACCAGCATCTTAGTTCACTGAGATGGTTTTATTCTTTTCCTCTGATTTCTGAATGCATTGAAGATATTCTCCTGTGTCACTTCAAGAATTACATCACTTCAGTGCCAAAACCAACAGTAATAAACCAAGCTTGTGTATTTTTTTCTATGCATATGCATGTGTGTGT
The DNA here is from genome assembly GCF_963210335.1 of Falco punctatus. Lineage (NCBI taxonomy): Eukaryota > Metazoa > Chordata > Aves > Falconiformes > Falconidae > Falco > Falco punctatus. Next base: position 20,853,710 of record NC_137582.1, on the reverse strand, counting down.
ATATCTCTCTCTCTTTCAAGCAAGAATATAGCACAGCATTCTCATCAGATAGTTCCCTTTAGCTCTAAAAAAAATTGAACCCCAAACACTCTTTCTTGGCCAAATTTGATTTACCTTGATGTATATTGTATAAAGGTGTTGGTTTCCGCCCCCCCCCCCCCCCCCCCCTTTCCTCTCAAGGCAGAAAAGAATCAAAGTAATTAAAAAACAAGAATAGCCTCCTCCTGACTCGCAGTAAAAGCTGATCATTCCCACAAGCTTTCCTACTCGCAAACAGCATGTTTGCTCTTTCTAGCTTGTGTGAAACTCCACCTTCTTTTTCAGGAACCAACAGCGACCTCCAGTAACAGTTGGTGGATTGTAACACTTGAAAGCAATGGAAGAGGAAAGGCGAGCATTAGTAAGGAAGAAGATGAAACCTACTGCACTTGGTGGCCCAGGGCTGGAAGCGTGATGTGTTGGAGTACGGATGCCGAGGTTGCTTTTATAGCCCTGGGACCATATCCCTGCAGCATCACCTGGTAGCAAGGCTGCCTGTGAACTCGCAACAGCTACCTCCTGAGCACTTCTACTGCTCAGCTACTAACACAGCTAGAAGGTATTTAAGATCAACCATATTGTTGTGCTGCTATCAGCTATTTAATACCATTGCCTTGCTGAAATCTGGCAGGGGTATTCTGTGCAAAGGGTGATAACATCTGCTCCTTTCCATGGTGGTCTGACCTCTCCAGATGATGAATCTGACTCCTCATCTTCCTTCTTCCTCGAAGAGCCAGCATGCCACAGAAATCAAGGCTGACCAGCTCAGGTTTATTCTGCTATTAATCAAATAAAACCTTTATCAGCGTCCAAAACAATAGTAAATTCAGGAAGGACAGAAGTGGTATTTTCTCAAAAGTTGCTCATCTGGTGAGCACATACAAAAACAAACGAGGAAAAAACCAGCGCTTGTGGGACAGTGCTGTATCCTTCCTCCAGGGTTACGACTACACACTGTGGAAGCAACTCAAACTCATACCCAGACGATGTTTGATGCCAAACTCATACCAAGGTGATGTCTGGTGCCAAACACTGACTACTACAGACCCGCTCATCATCCAAAACTGCTTGCACACATGACCTTCTCAGAATATAGTCTATCTTGTATTAGTATCATCTTGCCTTTGCATAAACATAGAAAATTAAGGTTCCCAGCATACTGCACAAGCCTGAAAACAGTTAGTAATTCCAGGAAGAATTATCCTCATTAACGTTCATAACTATGGAAGAGGAGAAATGTAAAGACTGAGCCTGACCAATTTAACTGCTCTGCAGGCTGCAACACTGCATGGAGCCAAGAAGTCAGACCCTAAACCTCTGCCACAAATTCAAAATAAAAATTCTTTCCCTGTTATGGAAATAATGATTGATCTATAGCAAGAGAAAATAAAGTTGGCAGGTTTAGCAACCCATCCACAGTTGCCAAGAATCAGTGGCTGGTCAGGAACTGGCTGGTGGAACCCAAACCTCTCCCTGCTCCGAGTCAACAATGAGTTCATCTACGCCGGTGAGCACACACAGGACTAGAAAGGCTGTACTCCCAAAGCCAGCTAGTTATATCATTTTCCCCTCTAAGAAAAAAAAAAAAAATACACATTTTGGACAATTTCTGATGACAAACTCCTTCCTACAAGCTCAGTATGATAACTGCAAAAGAGCAAAAGCTGGGGGGAAAAAACCCTCTCCAAAACCAGTGTTAAAGATGAAGGTTGGTACACTTAATCCCAGGATGTTTTAAAGCTTATATGTGTGGACCTACAACGATTTCCAAAAGAAATTTGGAAACACTCTTGGCAAAGGGCAATTCCCTTGTCTCTTATTTGTGCCCATCCAAAAGAACGAGACAGAAAATAATAGCTGCCTCCCTGCAAATAAGTGCTGCTGGAAGTGCTGGAAAGAGCCAGTGACCAGAGGTTAATTTTTTATTAATTACAGCACAAAGCATCCTGACTTGTCCCTCATTAGGGCATCTCCAGGCAGTTTGGCTTGGCTAAACAGGGAGCTGAGGGAGGCGGCAGGCACCCTGCGACAAGGCTGTCGTGGGGAAAGCTGATCGCTCCCGCTCCAGGAAAGGTTCTTCAACCGGGACATGGCAAGTCTGATCAACAACAGTTTCTCAGGCTGAATAAAGGCAATCCCAGGGCATTGCTGGCTCTGGTTGCCTGACAAGGATCCTGAAATCTGAGCCTGCAGCAACAAACCCCGTCCTTTTTAGCCAGGCTGGGTTTTTTAAATAGTCGGGGAGGGAGAGAGCGTGCCAGGGATGGCTGGCAGGGAAAATCATCAGAAAAGTAAGCAAAGGGAGAAGAAAAGAGAGTGAGAGTGGGTATTACAGATTCATATATTTAAATATAACCCTACTACGTCTGATATGGCAGCACACAGGGTCTCAATATGAAGATTAAAAATAGCTCAGACTGAGGAAATTAACCTCATGGGGGAAGCATGTCTTGAAATACATAGCACCAGGAGTGACCAAACTTGATTTTTTTTTTTTCTTGCTGCAAAACAGACTTCCAGCACTGAAAATTTAACCCCTGTAGATCATCCCCAAATCCTGGGAAGTCAGCTGAACATCTCCAGACGTGACTGAGAAGAGAAAGAACATACAGTGCCTGTAAAAACATCGCTATGTATTCTTTCCCTACATCAGTATGTATCCTTTCGCTGCAGATAAGGAAGGCTGCTTTCCCCAGGACAAGCTGTGAGGAGGTGTGTGTCCATCCCCACACGCACGCTCATGCGCCTGAATTTCCTCTTTTTTTCATTTCTTCTTCTCATTTTTCATTTCTTGTTCTCCTGGGAAGACAGCTCAGACAGTGTCTGGCCTTACCCGGAGATAAACCTCCTTGTTCTTGTCAAAAGCGGTGCTGGAAGAATGGCAGCACAGGCAGCACAGTATTTTAACTCTTCCTTTTAAAAAAGGATTAAAGAATGGCAGCATAGCATTAGTCCTGGCACAGGTTACACATAACTCAGTGACAATATCCATGTCTTACCAAATCATCTGGTATTTCATTTAAGTGTCAGCTGAAACATTCTTATTTGCAATTCCTAACAGGAGAATATCAAACAATAATTGCAACGTGGTAACACATCGCATCAAATTAAGGAAAGTTTAAAAATTGAAATTAATCACCAATTTTAAATTGACTCCTTGGTAAGCCCAATGTTGCTGCCTATTGCTGTTTCTGCCAGGCAAAGGCAGCTTCGTTCCTCAGCTGTCCTTTTTAAATACCATGTTTTAGATTCAGCTGCATTGCATCTGCCTGAAGATCAAAACATGCTTTTCAAAAAATTACAAAACCCTGAATTAAGTAAATAAATGCATCAGCTGAGGCTAGAAGTATCTAGGAAATATACCCCAGAGTGAAGTTAACAAGCAGCAGAATTAGAAATAAAGCTGATCTCTAGATTCAGATTTCTTCTAAATTGGAAGTATTTTCAAAGTTGTGAAGACGCTGAGCCACTGGGATGCAAACCCAAGTATCTATTTCTTTAAATGACTTTAAAAGGCAACTTTATACATCAGAGCCCATGACTGTTCAAGTATTTTCAGAAAATTTGCTGAAAACTCATCAGTATGCTTTTTATACACTATACTGTAGCCCAATACGGAGGCAATAGCCATAGGTACCACATTTGCATTTTTATGCAGACATTTACATGAATAAATGAAGTGTTTTGTACGTCTGGATTCCCATTTAGACACAAATCCCTGTTTCCGAGAGCACATTTTCAGGAGCATGCTGAAAACAGAGCCCTTAAACAATGTCTTGCTGCAGCAGCCTTCCCCCCATGTGGCAGTGAGCTTGCAATTTTAAACTCATTTTCCCTCTGTATCTCTGGAGCTGTGCAAGACCCTTTGGGTATTTTAAGCCCCTATGAGTGTGCCTGTTTACCCATGGCAACACTACAGCTTACAGCAAATTCATTCCTTGCAAATGATCCTCTTGGCACCATGTTTTAGAATTTGCTTCACCATCATTTCCAGAAAAGGTACAGAGAGACCTAAAGATGCATCTATGCATGTGCATCCTGTGCCTTTTTAGCTCACTGGCAACCCAAACAATGGAAATGGGGAAAAAACACCCTGGACCATGGGGGAAAAAAAGTGATTAACCAAAATACTCAGATTCCCTGCAGGAAGGCTCACTTCAGCCGCAGCTTTTCCCAGATAGATGGTGATGAAGAATTGCCAGGGACTTCACGCCCTAATCTGTCTCTGAGGAAGCCTGCTCCAACAGCGACAGACAAGGGCTCTGGTCCTGGGTCTGCTCTGAATTTCCGGTGGGACTGGGAGAGTTATTTAAAACTTGTAGTGCTTCAGCATTTCATTAATTCATCAGTGGGTCAAATCACAGCTTAACACCAGTTCCAGTTTCTAAAAGGAATGTATTCGGTTCAGAAGTCAGTTGTATGCGCTCTACTTGCTAAGAGACAAAAGAAAAAAGAAATCCCCCATGCCATTATCTAAAAAAAAAAAATAAATCCAAACTGTCCCTTGCTGCAGCACTGCCTTTTGCTAAATCCTGTGAAATGCTATGACGAGCTATTCGTTTCCATCCCCAAAGAATTCCCCTTAAAACCTCAACATCCCAGTTGCAAAGTCTTTATTTCAAGCCTTCAGAAAGCTGGATATTCTGAAGGACACTGCAACCTTCACTCCCCTTGAGTCCTGCAGTACACACGCACCTGGGAAGCATGGCAGGGGAAGCACGGGACCCATGAAAGCCAAGCATGGCTTGGAAAGAACCCCCAAACTCCACAATTCCCTTAGCACGCGTGTTTTTATCTTCAAGTCGAATTCCCTGCTTGCTGTCTCTGAGGCTAAAGCTAAAAAAAAACCTATAAAGTGTCTAAGTTATCCATTTTTTTAAAGGCTCAGACATTAAACTATTTGGTGAACAACTGGTTTTAGGCATAAGAACAGCAAATGAATCATTATTTTTATCAAGTTCTGTATTTAAGGCAAAAATCCTCTATCAGAAAAGAAGACTGCAGAGAGCCTGGCTTTGCAAACACAGCAGCAGACAGTAATACTACTTCTCTGCCATGAAAATACACCCAAAAATACTTAACACTTATATCTTAAAATCCTTCTCTGTGATAGCTCCTTACCTGGAGACAGTGCTTGAGGTGTGCTGGACCACTCTGAATCTATGATTGAACACCGTGCTGCCCTGATATCAGTTAAAAACTTGCTGGATCATCTGCCAGCCCCACCAACCCTCCTTTCTCCTTACAGCCACCACCACAGAGCACGTACCAAAAGGTCCTGCTCTACCACTGGAGCTTAGAGCCCCCCATAAAATTAGCCAAAGTTGAAGTTTCCAAAATTGTTCAATGTCTAAGGCCTTGTTTTTTCCCCCAAAGAGACTGGTAGGATGCTTCACCTCCAGCCTGGTCTGCTTGCAGCTCATTGTTAGCTTTTTCTTTTTTTCTTCCTCTCACTGTGCTCTGAGCTGGACAGAGGCTAATTGAAAAAACAGTCCACACATTGCTTGCATGGTACAACGCTATCGTCAAAACATCACACCTCCTCTGTCAGGTATGGCAGAGCACACCTTCAAGCTCAGCCTCAGATGGTGCGATGAAGGACAAGCTGCCAATGGCCCCCAACAGGCTCCAGTGCTGTAACAGCAGAAACAGACAGGACCACGTCCCTGCAGCGATGAAGGGAGCATTTTCAGTCTTGTTAGTATGTTACGCTCAATGAAAATGAAAAACATGCCTTTTGTCCATTCAGAGAAAGGCATCGGATCAGCCACTGTCTCATCTATTTTAGTTATTTTTCTTAGTACGTGTGTACATTAAGTCTGGACTCCTTTCTTTACACCCTCAGTGTCTACATCTGGTACCTGAAGCACCTTTCTTTTTGCTGTCTTTCAAGTGGGCAGAGGACCCTGCCCTCACTTTTCTGGGCCATGATGCAATTCAGCTGCTGTTTGCAACATGCGATGAATTTCTGGAGGAACGCAGCGCTTTCGTTAACTGCTCTGTAACTGAAAGCTGCCTGACTCGAAAGCTGTTTTCCTGCTTGGCTCTTCCATGGAGTGGAAATTTCTACAACAAAGGTAAAATCATCAAGCATACCAGGAGCTACTGTAACAGTGAGACTCATGCTCTGGCTTTTCAAGTCTGTAATTCCACTGGGCTTTGCGCAGGGTGCCAGGACAAAATCAGCGTGGCAGGGAGAGAGACCCAGAACGGCAGACAGGAGCCTGTGACCCTGCACCCACTGCCTTCCAGTCTGCTTCACGCCTGGTCTATGCAAAAAGGCTCAGACTCTTACTTCCCTGCAAAGTACCTGGAAGAAACATCAGAGTTGGGTGCGCACCCACCCGAGGCAGCAGGGATGTGGGTTTCCCAGCCAGAGAAGTCCACGTGAGCAGCTCACATTTTTCCCCAAAGACTGGATGGAGTGTTTCACCTGGCTGAAGACTACGGTTGGTACAAGGTTGCGCAGCACTACACTGCTAACGCAAAAAATACTGCTGCTATTAAACATGCCAGTAGTGTGTTGATGTGCTGGAAAACAACTAAGGCTGCCAAAATGCTCCAACGGAGAAGGACGATGGGGTTTGCAGGTCCGGTAACGCCAAGCACTTTTAAGCTCTTACTTAAAAAACACCTCCTCTCACACAGTCAAAAAAGAAAAAGTGCCTCCAGATATTTGGTGTTAGCCACCAGGAGGCAGGCAAATCTAAACAAGTTCACGTAGATGCAAAATCGAACCTGACAGCCGTACTGCTCCTTGGCAGGCAAACAATATGACCAAAGGGAAGCGGCAAAACGGTCCCTCGTTTGTAAGGCCAAGCTTAATTGTAAGCAAAAATCCTTCCCTAAAAAAGGTATTGAGAACTGATGGAAACCGATGACATGGCCTGTCACCCTGGGGGGCATCATGTGCTTTGCCTAATGCTTCTGCTCCTTGGGCAGTTTGTGGCTGGTGGCCCTTGGACCCTGCATGAACTTGCTGAGCAAAGCCCCAGCAGCTGAGGACACACCGGCTCCGCTGTCCCAGCCCAGCCTGGAAAGCAGAGGAGGAAGATGCCAACGTGCCCCTTGTCCTCCAGGTCCTCCTGCAGAAAGGGGCTACCACTAAGGACTGACCTGCAAGCGTGAACACCCAAAAAATCCTTTAAAATGTCTGTATGTAATTAGGAAAATGCTGTGAACTACAGTGCATAACTCACAGGTATCTATAGACTGTGAGAAGGCACTTCAAGGTAGCTGAATTATCTTGACACAAAGGAGTTATTTATACATAAATTACAGTAACTTTAGCCATGCTAACAAGGCTGTCATCCCCCCCTGTGATTTACCATGATCTTGTAATGGAAAAGCTTCATTCCCTGACACCAGAGTGGTAATGGGACCGGTAATTCCTGCACTGTAAGTGTTTCCCAGAGGCGGTGGCAAATCCCGGGTGCGTTTGCAGGTCAGGGGGGGTCCCGCTGGCTGTCCCCAGCCCGGGGGGGCCATCCCCACATGCCTGCATCGGGCCCCGACCCACGGGCTGCTGGGGCAGTCACAGCTGGAGGATGCCTGCCCTTGCCTAGCAACCGGCTCAGAGAAAATGGCATCAATATACGAGTAATTAAAATGAGAGAGACCAGGTTGAAAGCTGAAAGCTGAGCAGGAAAATTAAAATGAGGCTGAAGTGAAATCTTTCCCAATAAAGGCATGAAGAATTAGCCTCGTTAGGGCATTTGCTTTAATAAACAAGGTGCGTTTTTATCCACCCTCTAGATCAGTCATGACCCACAGGCTCTCCCACCAGGCTGGCTCTGGCTGCAAACTGGGGCTGCCCATGGTGGCAGCCCCCAAGCTAAGCAAGGGGGGGGTTGGCGAGAAGTCCCCATCACAGGGCACAGCTCAGCAATGATTCAGAGGTGCAACCACAGCTCCAGGCCTGAGAGGGGGTCTCCAGTAGGTACCCTTCCTTTCATCCCTGCAAAAACATTCCAGCTTTCCTTTCCAGACCAGCTCCTACTCAAGACATGAATCTGCACGAATGCGACCTTGGTCATTCTGCTTCCCGCCCCGCCCCCCCCCCCCCCATTTATGAGGCAGTAAAAAAGATATTTATCTCAATTCCAAAGCAGCAGTCATCCTGTGCGAGCCTAAAATTTCCAACGTGGCAATGTGCTGGCCCTTGGTGAAGGGTACACAGCCAAAATGACGGGAATCTGTGTGAAGTCTGCATTTATGCTAAACTGGAACTCAAACTTGCTTAATTAAAATACCTGATGGCAACGTACTGGGACCAAGTAACAGCAATTAGTCGAAGTACTGAGGTTTTTGCAGCTAGACTTTGACACAGAGCAAAACTTGGCCAAAGGATTGCAATAATCTAATTATGCACTTGCAGCTAAAGACCAGCCTCACACTTGCCCAGCCTGGGTCACCCCTCTGCCAACACTGTGACCCTATCTACCTCACTTAGCACTGACAGACACAGATCTGGGGGAGCCCGGATCCATCCCATAGTGCAGGATTGGCTCCAACAGCAGCAGCCCTTTTGGGAGAGAAGGCTACAGCATCTGTGGCCACCATGCTGCTCGGCCAGCAGCCCCCGCTGGGTGAAGGCCACCCATTCAGCAGCGAAACAAGGAGCAAGACCCCCCAAAATCAAAGACTTTTCTTGAATCTGTGGAAATAAAGCACACAGTGCCTCCCTAACCATCTATGTGAACTATTCAGTTTCCAATCTTTCCCCATATTTAATACAAAAAATAGTTTGCTGCTATATTGGCAATTAAAAAGGTCCCTTAACTCTCTGTAAGAACAGAAAATGCTCCCTCATGCTCAGCAGGGCTGTCCTGCAGAAGAAGATAATCCATTTAGTTATGACTGTAACTGTTCTTGGAAAGAAAACAGAAATCTCCTTCAGAGACTTCAACCTCATTCTCAGAACTCCTAAGTTTTAGCAACAAGGCTGCTACCCCTCCTCTTTGCAGCAGGACCCAGGAATCTTGCTTTAAAATTAAGAAAAAGGAGAGGGAAATGCAAAGTGAAAAAACTGCCCCTCCTCCAGTTTGAAAAGAACTACTAATTTTGATTTTCTGTGAATGAGTGTAAGAGAAACCAGGAAAATTATTTTACATTTTTTTTATTTATTCGAACCATGACCAGGCAGTGTAAATGCTAAGGCCAGCTACTAGCAACAAACGTGGACGTGAAAAAGGAGTAATTTTCCCTAAGAAGGCTGGCTGGTTTTCTAGTGATACTTAGGAAGCCACTCTTGACCAGAAGCTCACCAGGGTATTTCTTGGCTGGCAAGGCTGCTGCAAAGTGAACTGGAATAATGCTAAATGAGGGGGAATCCCTTTGGTTGCATTGCTAACAGAAGCTAAAAGAAAATTGTCTATTTACACCTTCATGAAACGTCCTCTCAAATCATCTGAGCACAAAGGTAATCAGCATTTGCCAGTGATTGCTGCGTTGCATGGCTCATGGCAACCTCACGTTGGCCTCATGGGTCATATCATACGCTTCAGAGAAAAAATAATTATCACCACAAGCCTAAACAAGCTGAATAAATAGGAGATCTGACCAAGTGGCTGCAGTGCTGTCCAGCAGGTTTATGAAAACAGAGTAATTGCTACTGCCATACCTTGAAGACATAGAAGAAGAGGACAAAAACACAGAGGTAATTTGGTGCACGAGATTTCATACGCAAAGTTGAGTGACCATGAGTGACTCAAAAGCAAACTGCAAACCACACATTTTCCTATTTTGCTGATTTGCACCCTTTTTTGAGCTATTGTGACAAGAACTTCTCAGAGCTGGCTCTCCAAAGCAAAAAGTGTGGTAGGAAGCCTACATGAATCTGGGACTAACACTTACCTTTCTGATGGATGCATCATATCTACATGGCTGCAGAAACAAGAACTCCCATCCCACAGCACTGAAGTGCTTGAGAGACAAGAATTAATGGGGAAATAATGCAAAGAAGTGGGCCAGATAAGAGGTGAGAAGAGCACAGCACACATTTCATGTCGCAGAGCAGGCACAGGACAGGGCAAGAGCGCCGGACTGCTTGGCTCCTTTCCAGCTCTGCCCTTCCAGCTCACTTTGGGGTGGTGAAAAGCCCAGCAGCTAGCTTCCACAACCAGAAAACAGAAACAGGAGTACTCATCTCCTTTGTAAAACTCCTCAAACTTTATGTCTAAAAAGTATTCTGTAAGGTTTTACTACGCCATGCATATGTGACACACGCGCACTTTACAAAGGATTTTCTGAAATGAACTGTTCCTGATGTTATTAATACACTCCATGTGGGATGGGGAGCGACTAATTAGATTACAGCTTTCAGAAAAGGACCCGGTGATTACAGTGAATCACAAATAGAGCATGAGCCAGGATATATCCTCCTGTTGAAAAAAAACAACAACCCAACAACAAAAAGAGAACCCTAAACGCTGCCCAGCCTGGAAAGCAGAGACAGAAGCACAGGCTGCAAGACACATGAAGTCATCTTTCCACTGCTGTCAACAGTCCATGCGGCCCCAGCTGACAAGAGCAGAGGTGACGTGCCTTCAGAAATATGTAGGGCAATTGAGTTTCTAGAGAAAGCCCAAGTGAGGCCACGCTGTACACCAGGGGAACAGGAAAAGTCCTTGAACCGGAGAGCCCTGCTGCTCCATGCTGCCAGGCTGGCTGTGGGTTTTACCACTGAGGTGGCCAAGAGGCTGCGGTTGGGATTAGCCAGTCCAGTGTACTGCTGCACAACCGACACGGAGGACGTTTAGCTGTCCCTGTGGTGCACAGCCAGGGAAACACCTGATGCTACAGATAGCAGCTCAAGACAGCCACCATAGGTCTGGAAATAAAGCTGTGTGCTGGGGATGGCACGCTCCTGCTGGGCACCACAGCAGCTGCGATAGCAAGAAGAAGGAACCGTGAAAGGCAAGGCTGTGAGCTCTCTCCTACCCCTTCACATCTCCTGCTTGGCCCTAGCACGGATCCCATTTCCAGCAAGTTAATAGAGCAGCCTTGAAGGCTCTGCAGGTAAAACACTCTGGGTCAAAACACTTCCCTCCCCTTCTAGGAGGCCTGCTGTATAATGCAATGAAGAGAAGATCACAGAACCGCAGAATCATACAGGGACACCTTCCACCAGACCAGGTTGCTCAGAGCCCCATCCAGCCTGGCCTTGAACACTTCCAGGGATGGGGCATCCACAGCTGCTCTGGGCAACCTGTGCCAGTGCCTCACTACTCTCATGGTGAATAATTTCTTCCTAGCATCTAATCTAAATCTACCCTCTTCCAGTTTAAGAATGTGGTTTGAGTTTAAGATGTGGTTCTCTCTCCTCCTTCCTTCTCTAACTTGGTCTGTGCTTCAGCCTCTTCCCTCCCCTGCTCCCAGCAGCATTTCCTTGGGCTCAGCTGGAAGGGTTGTAAACAGAAACGGGTCAGGATATGCAAGCTATCCAATATTTGCACCAAAAGAGGTCAGGTGCCTAGGGAACCAAAAAGCCCATTTTCTTCCCAGACAAGAAGCATTAGCACTTTCTTAACAGGACTGTACCCAGTTAAATTTAGTGACTCGGCACACACGTTGCACAAGGTCAAACCGGCTTTTCAGAAGCCTATCTAGCTTTGAGATCGTCGCACCTCATTTCTTTTTCGTATATTTGCGATAAACCAATTTGTCATTCATGCTTGAACATCTATCCTCTGAGTCATGTCTAGGCACAAGGGTTTTTTAAGACCAGCGTCTGGGGGCATGAACAAAAAGGCCATTAATGGCAGTGGAGGCTACAGACAGTCAGAGGTTTAATTCACCCAGTTTATGAAAGTAATTTGTATTCAGGTTATCGGTGATGATGGTAGATATCAGATTCACATTGCAAATATGAAGAAAGAAAAAAATCAGAGACTCAAGAACCAGGCTAAAAACAAAGCTGCAAATGAATAACTGAGGAAAACATTACTGGAAAATATTATATATTCTCTTTCCTAGAACAGATAAACCTGTGAAAAAGCGGCAAGATCTGGAGACTGGTTCCCCTATAGTCTCTTTTTCTCATTTCCCCATTGTTTCTTAATACTTCATATTCACCAAGTGCAATATTAGATTATGACTGGCATTTCTCTATGTGGCTTATATTAGAGAGGGGCCCAAGCAAGCGCCAGCTGGAAGGAAAAAGGGAAAACCTTTCCCAAAATTTTTCATTAAAGAAGTATCTGCTGTGAAATCCACATCTGGATTTTGCTGCTGAGACTTATCTCTACCTTACTTATTTCAATCTCTTTATAATTTTTGCATATCTATTATTGAGTTTTCCCTATGCATATACCATTATGTATACGCTTGCATAATCTTGCAGCCAATAAAATCCTTTTCCATCTAAAATCAAATTACTGTCCCCAGTCACCTCCAGTCCCGCTCTGGGTATAATGCCTACCCAGTTTTCAAGTCATCAATTAAGTTGGATACTGCATTACACTCTGCTTGGGTTTTCTAAGTTGAATGATGCCTTTCCATACATTGTTAAGCAGATAACCTGTTTCTTAGAGACTGTGTAATTTTACTAACAAGCAAAAAGATATAAAACATGTTTGTATACAAGTTTAATCTCTTCCCAAATTTCAAGGTCCTTTATATTAGGTTACATAACCTAACACTTTAGAATGGAAGGTACTGTATGAGCCATTACTCATACACACAAGAATAATATGTATCCGTACACACTTATATATAAATATATTATTTATGTGGGCATAAATATCTCAAATGAAATTAATGACTTTCAGTGCTATCACTTAAACAATATTACCAGTTATTTGTGCATTTTTTTCCTTTGAATTTTCCATGAGACTCACAGTGATTGAAAACAACTGCACTACCAAGGTCTCCTTGTTAATGGATGTGTCAAAATCCCAGAGGTAAAAGTAGTGACCGCAGCTCTGCACATTACACTGCATTTCTCATCCATTTCACAGCACAGAGCTGAAGTTATTTTTTAAGCCATATGGTTTTGCTATACTTGCAACCTACAGCTAACACTATACTTTTAAGTGCATGAGTAGGCATTTACATACAGACAGAATACAAAACTCAACCCCCCAGTACTCATTTACATATATATCTTTGCACACACATGCAAGATTTATGTAAATGGATGCACTTAAGAAGCCCCTTCTGATCCTTAAGGTATTGCCACCTCCAGTAATATGCTCCATGTTTAAGTGGAGGCAGGTATCTCTCCATTCCCTACTCCTTCCACATACTACTGGAAGGCATAAACCGGTCTCTATAAGCATTATGTATTTATAATATATGGTATATTTATACCCAGAGAAGTACTCCCCATGTATCCATTTTGAGCAACCTGTGCACAGATTGCTGCATACATCACTGGTGCAATCTCATAAATCAGTCACCCCTAAATTGAATCTCCACTGCCACAAGCGTATCTTGTATGAAGATGCTATAACTCAGCAAGAGTACAATAACCACCTCTCATGACCTACTAAAAATTGCATGCCCCCATTTGTGACCCTTCTGCCTTAAAAGTCAATGGTGCACAAAGTTGCTGTGCTCATTTGTATGCTTATGTTTGGAGATGAGCAGCAACCAAAACTAGCCTATGCTCAGACACAGTCAGCACCGGCATCTCCCTGGATGATCTTCCATTACATGAGGAACAAAACCCATGGAAATCTCCAGCCGTCTTAGCCAGGGGGCTGAGCTGGGGGCTGCCCTCGCTACCCACTGATGTGGCTGCTGCCTCCATCCCCGTTCCTGCACGCTGCCTGATGCTTATGCTTGGCACTTGATGAAGAGGAAACAAGGCTTTGAAGCCACTGTGGATTCCATCAAGAGAAAGCCAAGCAAGGCTTCTCAGCTGCTCCACATCACACATTGCCCAGTGCACTTTTATTTGTTCTATACGAGCCAGGGACAAACAGAAAGATAAATAAATAACGAGAGCTGGTGAGATGCTACCTTTTATTCAGATTGTTCATTCGCGAGGATAAAATATCATCGCCTCTACAGACCAGTTCAGCTCTCCTGAGTTACAGCAATACAATCAGCAAGAAAAATTATGAGGGGACCCTTCCCAAGACTAAGTGCTATGCAGACAGGGCATGGACGATGGGTTTGAGTTTGGCTGGGCATTTGTCTTCAGCAGGCCAGGGAGCAGGGTCACGCCGCACTGATGTATACAGAGAATATAAACTGGGGAGGAGAATTTACAAGGCTGTAAAACACATTGTGGGGTCCAGCCAGCACCACATAAACTAGGATAACGGAGCTCAAAGGGTTTGCAATGCCAAAGGAAAGCTGTGAAGTGTTTACCACCGCAGTCAATGTCACTGTCACTTCTCTTTTGTACAGTTCTGTTATTCAGGTGCTGCAACATGGGCCATTTTTACATGTCACGGCTTTTGTGAGACATATTCCTATTTCACCACCTTTTCCCTGAACTACATCAACATGAATTTCAGCATTAATTCCCACCCATTACCTGATCTACAGACATTTATGCACACAAATATTTGTGCGTGCCAATCATGTTGATTCAAGAGAATTACTCAAATATATACAGATGAGCAGAAAGGTAACAGCAAACAGGATAATAGCAAATAACAAAAGATGTATCGCGTTCAATATTCTTTAAAAAATAAATACATGTAAAAAGATAGTGTCAGAAACATTCTTGAGATTATTAATGAAGTATGATGCTGCATGATATTTTATTTCTTACTGTTACTTACCTGACTTAATTAAGGGAATAAGTTAATTAAATAAATGAGTGGCACACAAAAAAATTATAAAAAGCCTGAGGTACTGGTGTTCATATCTTGCCTCCAATGTCATCCATAAAACTACTTCCCTGCGAGTCCTCCTTGAACACCTTGAGGCTAATTTACCTATAAAGCCAAGGAGACTTATTTTCCCCATGAGAAAGAGTAATTTCATTCTGGAAGCAATGTGCTACACAATCAAGCCCAGGACCAGGCGACGGTGAGGCCGCACATGTATGTGGGGTGGGAGCACAGATGCTGCAGAGGTCAAGGAGATGAGGCAGCCACTGCTGCTTCCCTCCAAACACCGAAGTCTGAGCAAGATATAACTGGAGGCCTGTGTCAGCAGACAACTCGCATCATTTGACAGGCATGCCAGCATTTCAAACAATTATGCCCCAGCACCTAGAGCCCAAAACCAGAATCTGGGCCAGAAAACATATTTATTGTGTTTTTAAAACATGCATGGATGCAAGGAGGCACTGCGATGAAAGATAGGGGAGAGAGTTTTCCTTCTGCCACCCATCACTCCCAAAATAACGTGAAGAGCTGTAGAACTACAAAAATGAGGGGGGAGAAAGTGGTGGTGTCAGTAAGGTCTGCTGGCATGGCACTGGCGGGCAGCGTAAGAGCAGCACAGAGACAGCCATCTGCCTCAGCTGAGCACAGCCCTGTGTGGTAAAAGGCTCTGCACAGTCTGGGATATACTGGCCCAGGCAGGAGTGAGTGGGTAAAATCTGTTTAAGGATGCAACCTTTTCCATGCCTAGCATGCAGCTCAGAAATTAGGTTCCTTTTTTTTTTTTTTTTTTTTAAGAGTAATTCTAGCTGACTCCATGGGAGTGATTCCTGTTGCAAATGAAAGGCTGAGGAAGGAGGGAAAAGGTTTAACATGTATATTAAATTTAAATACAGACATTTGACATTTGTAAAAAATTAATCTGCAGTATTTAACCGCAGAGCTGTACAAATTGGTGCTTTCTGGTTACATAGGAGGTTTATGCAGTCAATTCTCATAGTTCAGTGGATACTGTATTTTAGCTTTTAACTCTGTTAAGCTTATTTTTCTGTGACAGAGCAGAGGGGTCCAGGGTGCACGGTGTAGATTACACTCAGAGAAGATATCCTATGAACACATCTGGAATGGTTTAACAAACTCTTAAACTGACAGCCAGGACGTGATAGCTTTCACGGAGAAAGGGCTGGAATTAAAAAAAAAAAAAAAAAAAAAAGAAGAAGGAAACAAAAAAGGTCATTTTAAGAACATTTTTGTGCCTCCCAGACGATAAGCTGTTGCAGAGCTGCTGGCTAAACTGGGGTTGCTTCACAAGCGAAGGACTCAGAAGCCACACACCCCCTCATCCCACCGGCTGGTCCGACACCAGCAGGGCCTCCAGAAGCAGCTTTGCGCCACCCAGCACAGAGCCCAGGCAGGGGACAGACAGATCCTGACCCTGACCCACTGCCCTGTGCTGGCCCTGCAGGAGCCCAACCCAGTCCCACAGAAGGAGTGAGCAGAGTCTGTCTGCTCATTCAGATTTAAAACAAAAGAAAGAAGAGACGTAACTCTCAACAATCAAGAAACAAACCCTGATTTTGCCTTCCTTGCTCTGTAACCGAAGGCAGATTATCTATATGCTGGCGGAAACAGAAAGGCAGCTGCATGCCCCGTATCTCCCAAACAACAGCGCAGGGTGTCATTTATTGCCGGTCCTGCACGATGATCAATGAAGCCCTGTTTTGGCTGCTTATAAATTTACCTCTGTAGATAACGTACTGTGTAAGAGAGAGATGAAGGGAGGGAAGGAGAGGGAAAGAAAGCAAAACAACACTACCACCACTTATCCCCAAGGCAATCTTAACAGCTTTTGGCAATCTGATACAAATTGGATTTTAAAACCTCAACAAGCATCTCAAAAAAATTGAGATGGCAACATATAAAGGTATTCATGTGCTGAAGATTCATGTCCCTTCTCCTTTTCCTTAAATAAATAAAAGTTGGAATGCTAACATCTAAACCCCCCAAACTTGTCCTGTGAAACACTCGTTTCAAGGAGGTGCTCTATAATACCCTGCAAACAACCAGGCTTGCACAGTACTGATGTCAAGTTGTCAGATGCACAGATCTCCACCATCAGTCAGGCTGATTAATATTTGAATAAAGCCCCTATCTCTACGTACACACGAAAATATGTGCAAATGAGATACAGCAATGTAAGGGAGATTAAGAATCCAGTACAACATGAGATTAAAGATACTGCTTCTGCCTGGGGTCTGAGGTCAACATCATTTGCTCTTCCTGAGATGCGAAAGCATCTCTTTCAACAGTACGCTAAGGGCCCTCCAAGGCTTTTTGGTCAACTTCAGTTGCAGGAGGAAGGTAACACAGGTCCCTTGGTCTGGTGGTGGGTGCATTTGGATTTCCTTTGGCTCTTATCCAATGCAAGCCAAATATCAGATGAAGATGAGATGCACGAGTACCCTCCTGCCGGGAAATGCAAGGTCTGGAGAAAGGTGCCAAGGAGCCTGGGGCAGGGCTGCACGTCCCAGCACCTGCATGGGGACTGCACCAGTCAGCAGTGCTCAAGGGGCACTCGGACACACTCCTCCGATCCGATACCTCCATGATGTGGCTTCATGATCTCAATGTAGACGGGGTTCTCATCTCTAAGATTACACGTGGCGCTAGTTCACAGCTGCCTGTGAAACACACAGAGGCTGCCAATGCATGTGCCAGCCCTGCTGTAGGTGGCGAAGGAGCGAGACAGCCCAAAATGGCCTGGAGCCATCCAGTAGCCAACAGCTGGCAGCAGCTCTGGGTCACTGTCAAGCCCCAGGACTGCCAGGGAAGTGCTTCTATTGATTGACCTTTCTAATCCTGCTGCATCTTATACACACTATGGTGGACTGAGCCAAAGTGCTAAAGTTAGGCTTGTGAGTCCCGTTCCTCGAAAGCCTTATCCCTCTGACACAGATCATCATCTAAAAAAGAGATTTTCTTAGTCAACTGGATCTGCTCTGAGTGCCTCTCTCTGAAAGAAGGCCAAGAACAGGGATTCAGGGGAGATGAGGCCAAATACCCTGCCCTTCATGCCAAAAACCATCAGCTACTGGTATTAGGTGCTGGTGCCAGCTGTTCACAGGACAAGAGCTGAAGCTCATCAGCCCAGATGAGTGGATCTGGATGTGCAGCCACAGCAGTCAGAGGCAGTTTGGTGGCGCAAAACCAGGCAGTGGCAGCCCTGCAGAGAGCCATGGCACTCCCCAAGGCGGGCAGCGTGGCTGAAGCTGGGGCACCGGGTGTGGGTCCTGCCAGGGGCAGCAGCGGTACGCCAGCACTGCTGCTTCCCTTTCCCTCCCTGCCTGTCCAGGCGAAGTGCTGGCATGCCTGCTTTGTAACAGAAAGGGTTTTAAAACAACAAAAAAACCCAGACAGCTCTGCTTTCTGCCGCTTTGTTAATGAGACGCTGGCCTCTAGTCAATATGTCAATACAATAAGATCCAAAGGAGGATACAAAGGTCACGTTAGGAGAACACAAGTCCCCCAACTTCAAGAGAAATGCAAAACCACTGGCAGCAGATTATGCCTTAAGATTGCCTGTAGGTCTTCGGGTGACACTTAGCACTCACATCCCTGTATGGACCTGGCCCCTGCACACAAGTCAGCATTGCCACTCTGCTCTGCAGCTCCCTTCTGTCATTCTTCCAGTGCCTATCTATCCATAAAGATATTTTTTTTCTTTCTGTGTTTTGTTTTGTTTTGTTTTTAAATTTAATTGCTTTCATTTACTGGCATATGCTGTGCATCGGACATACAAGAACCTTTCCAGACCAAGAAGGAACCACCTTGCCTGTTTCCTGACATGAACAAGCTCATGGAAACATCCAAGGTCAGGCTGGACAGGGCTCTGAGCAGCCTGATCTAATTGAAGATTCCCTGCTTATTGCAGGGGGGGTGGACTAGATGATCATTAAAAGTCCCTTCCAATCCAACTATTCTGTGATTCTTTGATTTAAAACAAAATATACACTTGAGGCAGGGCAACCTGTGCTGAAGGGCTGAGGCACAGCAATCATTTCCTTCCTGAAGAAAGCAGCGAAGATTAAAACCACTCTGACATCAAACTGTCTGACAAGGACCCTGTTTGTTCCAACACATGAACAATCAGGCACACATGCATTCATCCTACTGCAGCTGTAAACCATGTTACAGCCATGACTGGCAAATAAAAAGCAATCAAAACCAGGTCATTATCAGCACGGATAATGGCCTCATATAGCTAATCATACAGAAAAAGTCAATTTTCAATTATTTTGCATGCAAACTATTTATCACGCTCAATTCCAGTGAGTAATTGATGAGTAATGGATGCAAAGCAAAATTCTGAAAGCACTGAAATGTCTGGCAAGCCACCTCAACCCCACTGACTTCAGTGAAACCTAAGCCAATTCCGTCACATCTAAATACACCTTAAAATACTTTTTACATAGTCTCAAGACTGTACTTTAAGTGGAAGCACAGTCCCATAGTTTGAACACTGGCTGTCAGTCCTGAACTGGCCCTGACAGCAACCCTGCAGAAGGGCTTTAGCAATTCACTTTGCTTCTCTGCCTGTAAATTTTGCCTATGTGCAGAGGATAATAATAACAGGGTTTTACTGAGTATAAAGGGGTTCTGTTGGGATTAACATTTAAGAAGCACAGCGCGATCTAAGTGTTACGTTTGATTAGGAGCAAGGCTCAAACTCTGACACGGAGAGTATCTAAGAAAATGAGGATGTATAAAAATCACCATATGAAAAGCAGCTATGTAACACAGGAATCGTTCTACCCTGCCCTGCAAGACCATCCCGACTGGAAACCTTTAAGCTATGATCTGGCATTTCTACATAAGATTTTCTCCTCTCTCTCTCTTCCCCCCCACCCCCATGTGATTAACAGCTTTATTAATTTAACAGCTCCTTACTTAAGAGGATTCCACCAGCTTACTGGTAGGATCCTGGACAGACAGCGCAGACTGCACTGTATACAGGAAGGCAATATAAGCTCATCCCAATGTAACAACTTCACATAATACTTCATATAATCAAAGACACATAAGAAAAGTATTCTTCCTAAACTACTCAAACCATTAAAACGTCAGCTTCAGCCCTGATGCATGATGTATTGTGTTCAACTGGTGGGGAGACAATTTGAACAGCATCTCTCTGAATCTCCCTGATTTATTGAGTCTGACCACCATGCTTCCCCTCCGTACCCCTCCTCGGCTTTCAGCACTGCCTGTCCGTGTAAAGCCTGAGCGAGCAGATACCCTGGCGCACCGCCAGGCACCAAAGCACAAAGATGAGGCTTCTCAAACCCTTCCCCTGTGGGGCTCTCGCAAACACTAGTAATAATAGTTGCAAAGGAAAAATTAATAAAATAATCCACCTCAGGATGCAACATGCTTTGGTGTGCTTTGCTCCAAGCCACTGCTCATCAAACCAAACCATAAATAAATACAACGAAAAAACTAAAGAAAACAACCCATACATAACATGCGGCGAAGCGGGAATGGGCTGGGGTGTGCCAGCAAAGCAGCACATACCACAAGTCGGATACAGACTGATTACTCAGCAAGCAGGAAGCCGGTGTCATGATCTGACTCACATTTCTGAAGTCACTCTGTGATGACTACAGTATCCACAGCCAGAGATGGCTCAGATTGCTCCTAAAGAGGTAATGCCAAAACTATGAAAAGCTAGTTTACAAGTTCATGGGAATTGTGTGACTTTTTTTTTTTTTTTACTTGAAAAACATTCAGTCTAACTCAGACAGCAACCTTCTTACCCCCTCTGAAAAATGCTCATCTCTCCCAGAGCCAGCTCCAAGGACACTGCACCCAATGTGACACAGAGGTTAGTTGCTACAGGCCCTGTGAATGCTTTTCTTGGTAATTGCATTCACACAATACAAAGTTTTTGTATTTTCTTCAAAGCAAGGTTTTCATATAACTTTCGCACTTCTTTAAAGCATTAATGGTATTTCTAGTATCTGTTCCTCTTCCCTCCATTCTGTTTTTTTCTGCAGTGCTGTATTACCTTCTAGCAAAAGCAGTGAACGTGGCACAAGACAAGGTATCCAAGAGCCCAGCTCGTGCCCCAGCCCCTACATCCCCAGCTCCTCCACACTCCTCAGGCAGGGCTGGTCTCACCCACTGCCTACGACAGTCCATTTTATCCATCCTCCCCTAACGCACAATTAATTCACAGCTCTCCTCCAGCCCAGTTTCAACAGTACAGACACAGGGAGTACAACCGTTGAGCTTGCAAGAGCCTTCTCCCCACTTTTTAGAATTAAGAAGGAGCAAAGCTCAAGGGTAGGCTTCCTGGTGGCTCGGCTTTCCACCCCCTTATGCCAAAAGAGTTGGCTGACGTCCGCTCTGCTCTCCCTTAGGGCTGCAGCCCAATGTGCAATGTGCAATACTGCATCTGGCTGGGAGCACAGACACGCTCACACGGTCCAGGGAGGTCCCTCCTGGACCACAAAGGATGTCAGCCATCACGCCAAGAAGAAAACTCCCAAACTTCCCATTCCCTGGAGAAGCTGTGGAGAGGAAATGAATGCACTTCTCTTACCATAAAATACAGAGGAAACAGGGTAGAGTAACATCTTTTCAATGCATACTAGTGAGGGCAGCTCACACCAGCAGTCTCCCATGGTCTGTGTGTGTATCTCTGTTTTGCCCCTTTCTGGGGGTCTGGTCTATCAGGCTTCACCTTCCCTATAAGTCTTTCTCTGTACTTTGCGTCTGAGTCTCAGCATCATGGTACTCCCCTCCAGGGTGTACATCCTCACCCAGACCCCCTTAGCCCTCCAGACACGCTAGCTGGTGTCACAGTTTAACCCCAGCTGGCAACTAAGTACCACTAAGAACCACTGATACATCCTGGACTGGTTCATTGTCCTGATGCAGAAATTTTTTATTTCCCTGGTCCAATTTCCATAGCAATGCTCCTGCAACCAGAGCTTCCAGCCTCAGTGCCACACATTTATTCTGGTGACAGTGATCCTTCCTGCACCCACCAGCCCCTGAATGCTCAGCCTTCTGCAGGAAGCTCTGAAATAGGCTCTCACATACAGCAGTCTCCTCCAGATTTTACTCTTTCCTTCTTGGGACAGCACTGGCCTGTAATGATCTTTCCTTTGTCCTTCCAACTCTTCTAGCATTATTCACACGCAAGCTGAAGGACACCTACAACCTCTACCACATAAGCATCCTGCAGTCCTTGTGTAACAGTTTCCTCCAATCAATTTTAACCACAATGATTTCTTGCTCCTGAGGAAGTGTGAATTTATAAAGAACATACCAGAATGTCTCCCTGGGGTATAATTTTGCTTATTAACTAGCTAAGGGTTAGAAATAGCACCAATGAGGTTCAACTGAAATCTCCCTGTCCTGTAACGGGAAATCCTCCCCTGGCTGATGGCTGAAGCTATTGCTGAAGTCAGATAAGATGGTATCACTCTTTTCTGCTCCTTTTGGTAGGAACTGATATAAAGATGTGAGCAAAAGGATCCTTTTCCCATGTGCAGCAAGACAAATATGCTACATACTCTGAAGAAGTATTTGGTGAAGGTGTTTATGGAGTAAACTGTTCACCTACTTGCAAGTAGAAAGCACTCGAGGGATGTTCCCATTGCCCACCATATCCCCAGGGAAAATCTTCCTTTTCCACCCTATTCCTTATTTGAAAAGATACACAGAGTGGAAGTTGCCAGATGGGAAAACACAAGGGAAACACAAGGCATACAACAGCACGTAAGACTAATGAATAGGAGAAAGAAAACACATTTTTTCCATGGTATGGTGTGATCTTGGCCAAATAAACATAGCAGGATTTGTGCAGGTTCATAACCTGCTTCGATAAACAACATACTTTGCTCCAGAAGATAAAATGTCCCTAATAATTAACTTTCAAGTTGCTCTGTGGGATTTTCTGATGATCCCTTGCTGCCATTTGGCATCTCTGCATGGGACTTTCTGGGCCTGACTCACATCTCATTATACACTGTTTCCTTATGCCACTATAATTTAATCAACTCCAATAAACTTACTCATGATTTACATCACCCCCAGCAAGAAAAGAGTTGAACCCTCCATCAGTTCCTCATTCTTAAGCAAAGCTTATTTTTTAATTTGGCTAAATTGTGCTCAGCACAGTTTCTCTGTTAGAAACTTAGACATAAGGAAAGCTAACACAAAGTTGTTGTTTTTTTTTTTTTTTAGGGAAAGGAACAGGTTGACTAAAGACATTTATAGGATGTCCTCTGCAATATGAACACCTCCAACACTATACAAGAGAGACATGCACAAATCCAGGTCAGAAATTATCTACATACATGCACAAAAACCTGCATTTCCACACCTACAGAACCTTCCAAAGCCGCCTGTGCTTTTTATGTTACAATGTAACCTTAAATATCCCGTTCTCCTTTATTTTTAACCCAGGGTTCACACAAAACTGTTTTTCTCCTTCTTGTATTTAACACTTTTTTTCAAAGAAGCTAAAAACCAAAGAAGATAATTTAAAAGAAAGCCTTGACCTTTCTGCAGTGTAAGGGAGAACAGCAGGAATGCCGCAACAGCACTAGCAGGCAGAGATGCTCTGTCCGCTCCACAGCATGTCTGCACACCCCCACGGTAACAGTCTCTCCAGCTAGGCAGGACCCTTCCCTAAGTGTCATTCCCCATCCCAGATTTCCCTGGGAAGGGGCCAGCCAAGCTCGCACTGAGCTGGGGGGCTGCAGACCCAGCAGTGTGACCTATGCCTGAAGCTGGCCCAGCAGGGACTCCACGCCTCCAGTCCCTCCGGAGCACAGCTCCTCCTGCCTCGGGAGGATTAAAATCCTAAAGACTGCCAAGTATTCAGAAAAACGTGCATTCAGTCTCCAGAAGACCAGGTGCTCATTTCTGCTACAAATTTGACCTGACCTCTGAGAAGACAGCTACCGAGCGGCGCTGCCACGTGGCCCCCAACGACAGCATCCCTCAGGGGGCAGGCACCCTCCACGAATTAGATTTAAACTTGTTCGTTTTTGCAGCAATCAGACTTGAACTTAAACCAAGAGACTGAGAACAAGCTCCCTGATTTTCTCCCTGGCTCAGTTGTTTATGCATTTTCTGCCTCGTGTCTCCAAAAAGAATAACCAACTTCAAGTGCACTTGCACAGGCATTATGAATAGGAATAACGCCTTAAGCAGCTGTTAGTCATTCAATTCTTCGAGGATTATGAGACTCGCTTCAGTGATCTCTGCTTTAACCTACCCATATAAACCAGCTGTGCGTTAGCCTTCCCCATTTATGGTCACTGACACTTCTCGGGTAGTGTTTAGATCTAAACCCAGGTTGTATAAACAGCACAAGGCAAGGCTGCATTGTGATTTCTTTCAGGCACACAAGCCCTGGCTTCTTTCTTTTTTTAATTAAAAAAAAGGCCCTCCATTATTTGGTCCTTATTTGCTTTTCAAATAAGAAGGCAAGGCGCTTTAAATAAGGAGATCTGCACTCGAAAAGATTAAGAGGGATAATTACAAAAGCACAAAGGCCACTTATGCACCCAAGGCCCACGGTAAACGGACAACAGTGGGGAGAGGAAGAAACCAGGAAAATTCAGGAGCTGAATTTTCCTTAATTTTCAGGAGCTTAAAGCTGCTGCTGCTGGTCCTGCCTCCCTCCATCTCGGCTGCTGTTCCCCTTCACTGCATCTGCTGAAACAGCACTTGAGAGCCATCTGATGCAAGTATTGCAGCCTGCATTCAAGCCCATTGTCCTCCGGCGGCAGAGCTCGATCCCGATCCGCTGCTGGGGACCTCCCAGAGTCTTCTTTTTAGCTTGAGAAATAGAAACCAGTAGTTTGCAGCTGAAAATTTTGGATTCTCTAGCTATTTTGGTTATGATGTTCCCAACAGTTTATCCTCTAGTGTATTTTGAAGCTCGACAATGTCCTCCAAAAGGCTCAGATAAACAAATGTTTAAGGGCATGACATGGTGCCATACTGGGATGGTGAATATTGCCATTTATTTTTGGGTCCTTAGTTTTGGCCTAAGATTCCCTCCTTCTGTCCTATTAGTTTAGAGTGCTCCAGCCCAGAAGCATCTACTTCTCAGGAAGGTTGGATGTGAAGTGCTCTTAAGTGTTCTCTATTATAGTCTGACATACAAGTATTAAGCAATGACAAAAAGGTAAAAAAAACAAAACAAAACAAAACATACCCAAAGAGAACAAAGCTCTGGAACGCACAAAAAGCTCTATTAAAAAAAAAAAAAAAAACCAACAAAAAAAAAAAAAACCAACAGAAAAACAAACACTACAACCAGCAAACTACAATCTGAAAAAATGGTGTCAGGTGCATGTTTCTGAAAGCCACGTGGCTGAAGAGGCATGAAACCGCAAGCCTTACAAAGTGACTGCCAGGCTCTCACAGCTAACTTCAGGAAGGAATTCATGTCCTGCTCTGCTTGGACAGAAAGAGCCAGCAATAATTTTATACTAAAGAATGCAGCCTCATCTTACACTCCTCAGGAAAAAAAAAAAGAAACAACCAACCCTAAACCAAACCAAAACAGAACATGCCTAAAATGCTTCTGCTCCTGTCTAGACTTAGGCAGCAGAAGGGATTAATCAGCTCCTTTTGCCCAAGCTGTGAACCATCCCGGCCAGCCAAGCGATGCTGATGGTGGAGGGGGATGCAGAGCCCACAGATGTATGGTCCCCACAGGGGCAAGAGCCCTGTTTAGAGCAGCGAACGGTGCTGCATGGCTTTGTATCTGCTCTCTGAGGACATTCAGCAAGCCTTCCTTCCCCACTGCTGTAATTCTTTCCTTGGCACGAAACTACAGCAGCGGTGCTTTGGTACAGAAAAAGTCAAAACTGGCACTAAGAGAAGCAAGCTGGCCATCCCTCCTGGCAGGGTCCATGCATCTCATTTGATCAGGGCAGATCCCCACCCCAATTCCACGTAATCTTCAGAGCTGCTGGCTTCCTCTCCAGCTTAAGTGGCTCCTGCACTCTCAGGGGATGGCGAGGGGCACGGAACCACTGGCCATTTCCATGCTGACCCCAAGAAGGTTCCCACTCAGGGCCTAAAGCATCTGAGCTGTTTAACACGCTTAACCACCTTTTCATTGAAACGTGTTTCGTTATAATTGCAAACTGGTCTCAGTAAAATAAGGCTATTGGGATTAGATTACCAAAGTGATCTTATCCATTTAACCAGCTATTAGCAACGGCTTTACGAAAGGCACTGCCAGGAAGCAGCCAGGCCAGCCCAGAGCACGGCAGCCTCTCCATCAGACCTCACCATCCACAGCGACAGCCCCAAAATGGCTATTCCTGCAGATGCTTGTCCCCTTCCAGCATGGCACACTGAGTGGTGAGAATTCATTGGGGCAGAAGGGGAAAGCACACATCTAAAGAAAAGCCCTTACTATAAAATCTTACCAGTAACTTTTTCAATAGGTATTGAGAGCTCTCAAGCTTGTTTTAAGATCTAGGAAGCAGTGGGCGAGGAGGAGGGTTGGGGAAGCTCAGCAGCATATTACAAAGCTTCTGTATGAAAGCCTCTTGGAGGGTGGCTGGGGATTTTTTATGATTTTACAAGAATCCCTTGTAAACAGAAAAACTCAGAATGATTCAGATACCTGACTTACGAAATTGTGTTAGCTTCAGCCCATAATGGAAATTTCTGTTCAGGAAAACATCTGTGTTGGTTTAGGTATCACTGAAACTGAACGTGTTCTCTAAGTAGTGGCACTCCAGTAACAAAAACCACAAAAAAGGGCAAAAAAAGCTCCCGTCACCTTGTACCGGATTCGGATCTCAGTTGCACAGACACAAATGTAGAGGAAACACCATGACTTCAAGGGGAACACCACTCCAGATTTACACTGGGCTCACAGCACCTGCCCTTTTACCTCCAGCCCAATGTGCAAGCAAAACGTGAAAAAGAAAGCTCCAGTCCCAGAGGGTGCCCAGCTAGTTGTAAGCCAGTAGGGCAGCTGTAGATGGACAGGAGATGGAGTAGCACAGTTAGCAGAGCCAAGTGTGATGCGGAAATGGCCAAGCCTGCTGTCCTCACCAAAGCCTTTTCTCCTGATACCTGTACCTGAAATATCAGCTCCCATACTTGACAAATTTTAAGCATGGCACATCAAACATTTCAGATCCAGTCCAACCGTCCTCCCAGTCGGTAAATGTCCAACATGAAACTACACCGTTCAATTAATTAAATAACCTGAAGGAAGTTTCTAAGAGACTGTCATGCATATTCAGTCAAAGCAGCAGAGGAACTTGAAAGGCTAATATCCCTGATCATTTGATGCTTAGGTTAACATTCCCGAACTTTTTGCTCATTAAAAATTGGCTGTTCCCAACAAAAAGATCTTTTATAGATGGGTACAATTCAAACACCACAAATGCCAGGCAGTAAAGGATACATTAGGAAGTTTCAGGAGCATCGAGTATTGAAGACTCAAAGCTAAGTTTTAATATCAAGCATATCAAAAGGATAATACTCACTCCTTACACAATGCTAATGGGGAGGGAAACAAAGAGGAACCTCCACAGAAGGGACAGGGCTCCTCACTGGGCTCAGCAGAAGCCATCTCCAAGTTCACGTGCTGAGAAGCCTATCTCAGCACGGCTAAAACTGTGACTTGAATTTGAAATGAAAAAAATTTAATTAAAATGGTCTCTCTCAGCTGACAGCTGTAGACAGCCACCTTCCTGATGTGACAGCCTCTGTGACAGCAACAGTCCAGAAGCCAAGAGCAAGACGGAGAAGAGCAGTATATAAAAGTAACAGTAATTATATAACACTCTCTGGTGAAAAAAAAAAAAAAAAAAAAGCTTTTTGTGATCAATCATTAATCCTGGAAGAGAAGGGAGGGTTGTTGTATCTGTGTGCTAAACAAAGGGGTCAGATAGAGATCTGACTCTGATCTCAGCTACACTGAGGTAAACCGACATCAATTCTGGAGATTTTGGCCAAGTCAAGCCCAAGTCACAGTAGAAATGTGGTAACACACCCAGAAGTCCATGCAGGGATGCACAGGGATTCTGAACTGGGAGTTTCTGGCCCTGATATTTAGTACATTAGCTCACGCTGCACCCCTGTGTCATGGAGTTGCACAGAGTCACTCTCCACTTCAGATGGCACATCTCTCATTGGGTACCTGGAGGTTAACCAGTGCAGGGATGGAAATATTTCCAGCTGCCCCCCATGAAGGATGCCAGCTTCCTCACGGGTGAGCCACCGCTGGACTCTGGCCACACACAACATTTCCCCAGGCAAGATCAGCAGCAGCAGCTCGGCAAACTGATGATGACCATGCTGATGGTGATCATGATGATGAGCAGCAGACTCCCCTAAGGGCCCAGACAATCAAATACAGAGGACGTCTGCTGTGTCATAAGACCTCTGAGCTGTGAACAAGCTCGGTCCTTTGCCCTCTTCCCCTTCTCCTCCTCATTTAGCAGTTACCAAGCATTTTCTACATGCTGCTTTCATCACTCAAGGTATCGTAGGGCGCTTTTTCCATGCGTTGCAGTTTACAACAGCAGCCAAAGTGACTTTGGACTATTTGCATACTAATTTATAATTAAAAATGGAAAAATATTCCCGACAGGGTAATTTTAGATTCCGGCAATCTTTTCCCCCCTGTAAATTTAACAGGTAATGCTATAAATCCTCATTTCCTTTTACACTGATGAGCAATGACAGAGCCTTGCTCTACGTAACAGGAGTGTCTGGAAATCAGTTCATTTCCTGTCCGCATCCCCCCAGAATAAGCATGGGGGCTGGCAACACCTCTCTTCTGCATCAGCAATCCAGCAAAAAGTGTCCTTGAGCCCAGCAGCCACCGGCACACAACGGAGAGCACAAGGAGCTATGCATCATGTCTGGCTGGTTGTGGATCTCCAGCCAGGCTGACACTTTTACAGCTAGGTCAGCCCAGAAGGCAAAAGGGCAGGGGGAGAGGAGGCAGTGTTCAAAGCAAGCCCCCAGTGAGCCTCAAACTCCTGCCTCCAGATGCAAAGTTGCCTTCAAGATGTAAACAGAAGGAATTGCTGTCGTGTCTGGCTTGTCTGGTGATTTAGATGCATTATTTGACTTCAGAGCATTGCAACAGCATTGTCTGGCAACAGGTAAATCTTATTCACCATGGGAAAGTCTGAAAAACTGAAAAGGCGGGGGTGTGTGTGTGTGTGGTGGGGGGAGTGTGTGTGTGGAGGGGGTGTGGGGGAGTGTTAACATTTGCTGCCGCTGTTAGTAACACAAGGGTGCTTTAAAATTCCTGACTTAACTACTCTCTTCTTGTGTTTGCATCAGAAACTCTGCAAAGACAGACACTAATTAGCTTTGACTAATTAATGAAGAAAAAAGCTAATTAGCAATCCTCCAAACTTTGGATGACCTCCCTCCCTGACGCTTGCTGTTGCAGCCCATAAGTATTCACAAATTCTCTGCTCGCTGCAGAGCGAAAGGATGAAGGGTAAGAAAAGGGTAAATAGCAACGGCGGCTAAGGGTCAAAACTCAAGCTTTGTTTGGTAGCCCTCCACCACCAGCATAAAAAGGCAAAGACTGGTTGAAAACCCAGGAAGTAAGGTACCAGATTCCCGAACACTGGCTCCTGCTCCATCCCCTCCAACCTGAAGCCAGCCAGCCCTACGTGCCGTACTTACAAACCTTTTACACCACAGCTCACCTCCAGCAATGGCTCTGCCAAGCCCATGAAGGGCTACCAGCTGCCCATGGTTGTGGGTCACTGTGTGTCCTCTTACATCTTGCTAAACCTTGGGCTCAGCCCAGTGCCTCGGGTGGGTAGAGAAAAAGGAATTAAGACTAGGCAAGTAAAAGCTCACACTCAAGATGTCCTGCTCTCCTCCTGCCAGGGTGGGGAGAGGCGTTGGGTTCATTCTGCTTTGTAAAGCAGGATCCTTTCTGGTGGGACCTCAGAAAGACAAATGCTCCCAAACACAAGCACTCCACCCCACCTGATGGCCATACCAGGTTTGCATTTTGAGAGGAGAGTTCAGCAGTTTGATAGCAGCACCTATGAGCAGCACAAACATTCTCATTACAAATTTAGGATAAAGTGAAACATTTACCTTGGCCTGAAAGCCTGAGCTATTCTTTCCTAAAATTTTCCCAGAAAAAGGAATTTATTTGCATTACAGGATGTTTGAAGAGCTTACATTGGCCAATAACACTGACACTGCAGTATCAGACAGTGCAAACTGAGGGCTTACCATCCATTTGATGAATTCCAAACATTTGGACTGGAATCAGCTCATCCCACCCCAGTTTTTCCCTTCCCAATAAAATATTAGCAATCCACTTTAACTCCCCATTTCCCAGCTGAATTAAAACCCCCTGAGAAATGTGTATGTTTACAAGGCTTCAGCTTCGTGATTCCCAGTTAAAATAAATTTGAAGACACGATTAACATTGAATGCATTGATCTATCTATTTATCCAGTAAGATGATGTTTTAATATACCCAGGACAAATGGTAATTCATGTGCAAACATATTTGAATTGAAAAATGAAAGTCAACCATGAATTATTCCACTATCCATCATATTTGCAAAAGCTGCTATGGTCATTTCTAGCTGGCTAAATCATAACATCATCCCTAGAAATACTAAGCAATCTATCTAATATTTCCTTCTATCTTGTTGTGGCTCATTTTTTACTTCTTTTTTTAAAATGTGCTCTCTCAATTTACCCTTCATTTCTTTAAAATTCTGTTTCTCCTGCCATTCCTGTGAATGTAGTTAGTTACCACCACTGAAAAAGAAAAATAATTTTCTCTTTTTTCACCTTGTTTATTTTGTATATTCTCAGCTTCTCCATTTCTTCTGAATATCTGGCAGTTTCTCTGTTTTTTGTGTGTTGTCTCTCACATAGCAACAGAAGAATGAGCAAGAATAAAGGGGGAAAATAAACCTTCACACGGGAAAATATGAGCTCCTTTATAATCCAAAGAACTTAGTACACTCAGAAGACCTAATTAACAAACTAAATAATATACTTTGGAAGCAAACACTGACGCACAAATGCAAAACAAGGAATGAGAATCTGAGGGTCATGGCAAATCACAACATAAACATGAGTCAACAAAGTAACGCTGTTACAAAAAAACACAAAATCTTGATTTTTAGGAAGAGGAGTGGCATACATAAGAAATGAGAGATAATTACTCTGTTTGTTCAGCCCTTGTGAGACCTAAGCCACATTCCTGTGTCCAGGCTCAGACAATGCACTTTAAGACAGATAGAGCAGCAGACGAATTTAAAACAGCCCAGCCCTTGAATAGAGGAACACAAGTCAAAGAGGTTTAAGAAATGCAACCAATGACTAAAGGGTAATAGAACTAGATGTACAAAGTCTGAAATAAAAGAGGATTATAAAGTAAAAACTTGAATAGTGAAACTGGAAAAAATTTGAATTTAAAATATAAAAAATACAGTTGAAGATGATTATGTCCAATGGCAGAAGGATCAAAAAATCTCCAGTTGCAACAAAATACTTTTTAGTTGGGTGCCAAATGAAAAAAAAAAAACAAACAACAAATCAATATTAAGGATCGTTAAACACTGGAACAAAGGCTTCCTAAACCTGCTGTGATACTAACTTCATGGAAGTTTTCAACAGCAGCTTAGACACATGAGATCAGGGCAAAACTTCTTCTTGTCCCAGTGCCAGAAACTAGATCATTTCTTGCAAATGTGTCATTGCTTCAAGATTCTTATGGAGTCCTGATCCATTCCTGAGGCTGAGGATGGAAGGGTAATACAGGTAGCAACAACCTAGGTCAGGACAAACAAACAAACAGAAATTATTCACAACCATCCGGCACCTCTTCAGATCACAGGAAGGCTAATAGTTTGACAACAGACATTCATTGCCTCTGCATTTCACTGACATCAGTGCCAAGATCCTTGATGTTCATCTGTCCAGCACAGAAATGTATTCATATATTTAACTAAACATCCAACCCTGACAAATGAATGTTTCCTCAGCAATATTGATTAGCGAGGATGGAAGAGTACAGATCTCCACTGCAGTTACATTCCTGTTCCCGAAAATATTCCCCCATCACACCCAGGCTTTCTTTATGGACCAGAAGCAAAGTCACAGGTTCCCACCCTGGCTGCACCGTGCTGCCAGCCAGCAGCACTGGACCCACGGGCACGGGCTCGGAGCGCTGCTTCACTGGTGCCTAATATCACTTCTGGCTACACCTGATTCCCCCATGCAGCCCATATGAAATACCCAATCCATTATGTCCACTCCATTCCCGGAGGTGACTGAAATAAAAAGCTGTTCTGGCAGAAAAGCTTAGGAAATGAAACACGAGAGAGACGGGGAAAGAGAAGGAGAAAAATAGAAATCAAGAATAGAAAAAAGCACTCAACCAGGTGGATGGAATGAGTCCAGAATTACTTACAGCTCTAGAGCTGAAAGAAAAAGAAGAAAATGAACACCTGGGCATATTGTGAGATTAAAAGTGTATTTAGTATGTGTGTCCCAAAAAGGGCAAGTCATAGATCTGAACCATGGGCTGAGAAAAGAAACTCTTTCCCACAAAGATGGAATCTCAGTATTTAAGTTCAGGAAAGAAGTATTTATTCAGAGATAGTTTTCTCCTTTCCTGCCAGAAGTAATGAAAATCATACACAAAATCTACCACCTGCACATGATTACCAGTTATTTAACCACAATCAAAATATTTTAAAAAATGTAAATGAAGTACGCTGATGGACAAGAATGCCAGTTGCAGCCAAACTTCCCCATGAAATTCCTTCCGTAAAGCTGGAATTGCCATGGGCTATAATTAAAAAAAATGTCAATGTCTGAGGTCCCAAGTATTTTCTCACAGAAAATCCACAGAGAGATCCAAGATTTGTATGCTCTGTGGCAAACATTAGCATAGGCACCAGCAGTGGGAAGGTACAACTTGGGAATAGCAAAATGGAGGCTGGTTCCTCGGTACTTCTTGTAGTATTTCAGCACCTCTCGTTCTTATTCTGTTTCTTCTTTGTCCTCTTTTGTTCATGAAGGAGAAGTATTCAAGACTACTGATCCTACATGGTTAGTTTGAACAGCAAATTAGCAAACTACACCTAAACTGAATTTACTAAATCGAGTCAAGTCTCTTCCTCTCCCTGTCTATTGGGAGACCTTCTGCTGCAACTCATGCTGACTTACTGTAACGCTTTAACCCTTACAAAATGCCTTCCAGTTTTCAAAGGGAAAAAACCCCACACAACCACAAGGCATTCATTCTGGTGCTCCACACAGGCAGGTAGAAAAGCCTAGCCACACCAAAACACCAGGGCACTGCCTCCCAAGGTCTCCAACCCAAAAGCTTTTCCACATGGCTGCGCTTCAGCTCTGCAGCCAGCACCCAGCAGGTGGGTTTGTTGGGTCCTCCCGGGCTGCACGCACCAGCTCGCATGCAACCTGACATGGAGACCACTGAGCCACCCCAAGGAGCACGATACATGCCCTTCTGCACCACCTTTCACTGAGGAGGGATTTTGTGCCAGTTCGTGGCGGTTATGTTATAAAAGGAGTTTGGAGTGATTTGGTTTAGACAGTTAGATACGGGTGGTTGCAGAGGTAAATGGGCCACTCCCTCACCTAAGCCAGGAACTTGAAAACACCTCTTAAAAAGAGTATAATCTGTTATTAATAAATCTTCAAAGGCCTGCTGACATGCCCAAACACACACAGAAAATGCGGTTTTGCAAATGACACAGCATTCAAGGCTAGTGCCTGCTTACCATCCAGTCAAGAACCAATACAGAGAGCAACAGAGGACAGCTCTTGTACAAATGCAGACACTGGAAACCTTAAAATCTCGCTAGTGTCCCCTGCCCACTCATTAGCTACCCTGCCTGTTTTTTTGCTGGTTTAACACCACATTTTCCTATTTTTACGAACCTGTTTCCTGTAGCTATAGGAAAGTGCCATGCAAACAACAAGGGGAAGCTGAAGACACCGGGGAAAAGAGTGAAGCTGCCTAACAAATGTGAAATAAATCATCTGGAAAACCCCAATCTCTTTCCTCTAAACTCACGTAGTTACAACAAATTCCTGTAAAAGGAACAGAGAAAAACAGATTTCATGCAAAATAACACAAGGGCTTTTTTTTATTCCCCTCCTTTGTTAGGTTGGCAGGGCTCCTTGAAAAATGTATTCCTTCCATGATGGCAGCCTTAATCTCAGTCTTCAGAAAGGGCGCTGGCAAAGTTAAAACATGTTTCATTCAAAACCAAAACAAACTTCTCTTTCTGGCTTGCAAATATTACATCACTGAGGTAAGGGACTGGCAATACTATTAATTAACTAGTGCATTTAAGGTTCTTTAATCCTGGAGGCTGCTTGCATGTAAGCTTGGCGATGGTCCTCAAGGGACAACTCACCATGGTAGCTTATTCCAAGCTGATATTCCTCGGTATATCATTTATGCCAACTATTACAAACCACACTTGTACCAGAGTCCAGGACTAGTACCAACTAGCGACAGTCATACTGGGGAGAGACAGTTTAGACCGCATGTGCTTTGGTGTTGGGACTGCTCTTTTGGAGAGGCTGTCCTCTGCCAGGACAAGGGACCAACTAATGGAGTTACTGTTTGACAGGAACTGGCTGGTCTGGCGGCCCCATGACAGCAAAGCCTGCTATCACCACGAAAATTATGAAAAATCAAGCTGGTCCCATTCACCGTGGGTGGTCCAGGGCAGGAGCTGGGCCATGGTCAAGGGAATCTATAGGTGTGACTTCACTATTGGTAGACACCTTTAGGCACAGTGATGCTGTTTGAAACACTTCCTTTTTTCTCCCAGATCTCTCAGCAGGGTTCATGGAAGGATTATTTATAAAGCCCTCTCTGGTGCACTGTTTTAATCAGATATAGTTTGAATATCCCAAGATATATTAATTACCATTGCCGCACAAGTGCAACTGAAGAAGCAAAATGTTTTTCATTTGCACGGGCTGAGTATTTGTTTAAAATGCTCTTGGTATCATTAGGATCTAATCAAAACAGAGTGCATGATAGTTATGCAGGAAATACAAAAAAAAATTACCTGCTGCTTAAGTATCCAGTTTTCTAATAATATTGCAATAATGTCTTGACAGATAATTGGCTTCCCAGTTATAATGGAATTGCTTATCTAAGTTGGTAAAATTACCTATTGGTATTTTCAAAAGACAAGGGAAGGTTGGGAAGGAAATGATAATTCTCTCCAGTATGGAGAGATTTAATCAGAAAGATAAGTAAAGATATATCACCTGACTTCTTTTGAAAAATAAAAATAAAAATGATTGAAGTAAGTTTTACAAAGGCTCCAACCCTTTTGGAAAATTATGCAAGTGCAATTTTAAATTAAAATTTAGAATAAATTGTTTCATAACTGCTGGGTTGTTTTTAATGACCTGTTTGAAGGTCCCTGCAGGTAGAATACCTGATTTGAATTTTAAGAATAGACATAGGAAAAGTACAAAATATTTAAAATAGTTTTACTTCAAACTGTTACTAATTGTGACTTCTCCTTTCCTGTCTACCATAACAAATGGATAAAGGGCTACATTTTCACATACTTTATGACTGCCTTTTTTTATTTTTGGTTGTCACAATTCCAGGGAAGTTTAAAGTGACTCTTTTTCCCAAATCCTGCAAACACAACTTTAGAAAAGCGAAATCTTTTAAAACTTCCCAAAGTAGTCTTCCAAGAATCGTAATGCTGCTTTTGAATTCAAAGAAAAGGATTTTAGGAACTATCAAATGTTCTCAAACTGTGAAAAACACAAAAATCTGAAAGCTTTCATTCATTCAGCCCGCACTGCTGTGGACATCCACTCAGGCAAACCCACCTTTCCAGCCTTTGCGGCTTCAGTTCTGCAGCAACTTCTGCAGCCTTTGATTCCAGTTTGTCAGTTCACATGCAGAAGTGTATCACTGAAATCATGAGCTGGACTGCAAGTTATTTTCAAGAAGATCTTAGTCTTCATAGTGTGTCCTGTGAATTATAATTGCCTAGGAATACAGCTAAAAGATGTTGCCCCTAACTAACTGAACACCCTAAGCTAGATTTAAAATTTCCCCAGGCTTTTAAAAAAAGTTTTTTCAAAGCTTTGGGGGTTTAATAAACCAATATATCACTTTTTTTGGTTTAGGCAAAGAACTTCTTTAAATGATAGCTCTTTTAATATTATGACATTAATACTTTAATACTAAAGCTAAGCCATGATTTTAACATCTATCATTAAAAGTGCATCAAATTCTGCACGCCTTTTTCCAAAAGTGTTCAGGCCTTCCTCTCCAATCTTTTCTTGACTGTTCTGCATTTTACCTTACCTGGGACATTAACATCTCAGAAGCATGAGCATCTGTTGATAAAACGTCTTTCTGAGGAGGCATCCCTCAGTAAGGTCTTATTTTTCCTAACGGTTAGCAAAGTATGAGAAAGCATAGAGCAAACATAAAACAGACACTTTAATGTGACCGTAAGAGGGGCTGGAGGTGTGGGGTGGGTAGACAACAAACCTACAGTGTTAGCATTTCTAGATAATACTCTCTGTACTACGAGTCAGCTAAAACCACTAGCTACTAGCAGTACAGATGGTATCAATAGAAAGTACATAATTTACTAGTTGTGAGAGTTGTGCCCTTTTGCAGAAAGAAAACTAAAAGAGACATGCAGAGATGGTAATTTCTAAGCAGTGGAATTTGTTTAATGCTCTTTATCATGCTTTGATAGTTCTTATGCTTTGACAGAAACAGGTTCTAGCCACAAAATCTCATGTCCTATCTGGGCTCTGATGTCAGGCTCCAAAATGAAGTTTTTTTAATCGCTGTGCAGCTGACAATAACATCCAAAATTCCACTTCAGATCTAAGTTTGGATAGAGAAAACAGCCACTCTTTGTCCCACAGGTGAATACTTGAGGGTTTGAATCCAAATGTCTCGTTCAGGTCTATTCTCCTCACAAAGAGGATAAACCAAATATGTCTCAATAGAGTATGTATTTGCAAGGGATCTAAGAAAAAAAACCCACAACTTCGCTATTCAGTACTGTACAAACTTATAACAACTCAGTATTTGTTCTTCTGGAGGACTTCCTATCTGATGACTTCTGGGTACTTTATTAACACTCAAGTTTCAGAACATGTATGAGGCATTATCTTCATTTTGCAGATAAGAAACAGAGATATTTATTCAGATAAGGCACAGAAAGGTGGAGTGATTTGCCTGAGGTCACATGAAGGTTTCTGGCAGAGGCATGATCTTTCCAAATCTCCTGAACTCTAGGCCTCTGCTTTAAATTACGAGACTTCATCAGGTTTATAGCATCTCACCCTCCCCTCCCACCAATCGTTTGCAGTGCTGAATTTGCTCTGAGCAAAATGCATTCATTGATGAACTCTATTACTTGTTCCTAAACATTACTTATGGACTGCAACTTCAAATGAAAAATCTCTGCACCGCAGTCATATTTTACCTACATGGTTATTCTAATCGAGTATTGAGCAAAGTGGCTAATTAGAAGTCTTCAAGGGACTGTTTGTTTAATTTTGTTTTGGAATGTGTGCTTGCAAAATGCCATACATGAAAAAGTCTGGAGGCCACAGTCATCTGCAATGTAAAAATATTTCAGTTTCTGTGAAGTTTTCCCTCCCCCAAGGGTTCTAATTCATCTCTACTAGTTGATAAATCAAGTCAGAAACACCCTCCCCCCCTCGCTTTGGTGTCTAGCAGAAATATGACCCTTTTCTTGTCCAGGCATGCAGACAAGTGATGAATCAGACTTTCCCCAAGAAAATGCTGCAGCTCTTTTCCTAAGGCACATTGCTGCCTGAATAACTCAGGTTTTCCTACAGTGGGCCTGCTTTAACAGCCTTTATTTACATGAACGAAGAGAACACAAGCAGTACGGTCTGGGTCTGGTCTGGAGAAGGTTATCAAGTGCCACCCAGACAATGCCTACAGAAAACCAAGAGGTCTTTCACAACACACTGCTTCAGTGCCTGCCCTGGTCCTGTGTGACTGCTGAGATAGTGCCAGAGGTTTCAGTTGCTCACAGCAATCCCAGCTTATTCTCTACCATTAACGAAGGAGCATTTAGGCACTCTGGGCACACCAAAAATACCCATGAAGACTGTCAAACACAACCTACCACTACCTGCAACACATACGAATAACCCTACCTCCTTAAAGCATTAAAAGAAGTTTTAACTTGAAACATTAGTTGCATCATTATGATCTAAATCACAAGTATTTCAAGCTATTTTCAACTCATTAGAGCCCTACGGCAAGTGGATTTCCCCAGAAAAGTGTTTCTTCCCCTTCAAAGTGGAACAGGGCCAATTTCTTTTCTGCCCTATAGAGAAAAGATAGAAGCTGATCCAAAGAACAGAAGAGATGCAGGCTATTTAGAAATGTGAAAGTATGTCTACTATAACTTCAAGTATGCAGCTGCTCCCCTGATTATCCAGGCTTTCTATTTATCCACTGGCTTAGCCCATCCTCTTTCTTAGCATCACATTCAACATTGTGGTTAATGAAACTTTTGCTCACATTGTTAGGCACCAACATGACTGAACCAAGAAAATACAAGTTTGGTCAATGTTCAGGCAATAATGAATTAATTTGTCCTCACAGTACTCATGCAACATTTATGAACGCTCCCATTTTACAGAAGAAGAAAAAAAAGACTGCTGTAGAAAGACAAAGGGTAGTGCCTCGTTTGCTACAGGTCAAAAACAGACCAGGTCAGAATTTTGGGGTCTGCTAACTTTTATTTCTTGTACCCTGGAGCATACAACTAAGTGCAGTGATTCAGGTTTCCCTACCCATGTTCATCTCTGTAATCTTTAACTGCAGAGACAAACATGGCTCTACTGAAATCACCAGCAACTTTCACAGTATTATTTAATCAGGCCAGGATCTCACCTTATCTTATATGATGAGCCACTGGTCACAGGGAAAGAGAAGCACTTGCTCACAACAAACCGAACAGCCAGTATACGGCATGGCAAGGACTCAGTCCAGCTAGGAGGGAGCTGAAAGTCAAACACAGCTCAAGCAGTGTATTATTCTTGCACTAAAAGCAGAGAGAACACTGGTGGTGATCTTTCATCTTCCAATTACTGTTAGTTAGGGGGTTCTTTTATTTTTTGTTTTACTTAGGAATAACATACAAATTGGCAAATGTGCCAACTACTTGGAAGTGTAAGGAGAAAGCAAAGCATAGAGAACCCGTTCCTGTCCATACTGCCTTGCAAGTACTTTGCCCTTTGCCTGCAGCATATGGTTTGCTACAGTATATGCTCTATAGCATACTAAAACCAGAAGGGGAGCAAGAGGGTAAAAGTAAAAAAAAGTCTTCCCGAGGCAATAAGCTTGTGTATGTTGGACCCTCCTGTAAGTGCTTTCAATTGTTCCCAAATCTCTCCTTACCTGATCACGCATATTTGGATATGTGTGGTTTTACAAACAGCTTTAAAACACTGTCCTTTAAGAACAGGTAAAAGTAAAGTGCATCCCATGGCTTTACAGTTGGTAATTGCTAATCAGCTGTGTATGGGCACTAGTATTTAAGAAATTTTGTATCAAATTTGGCAAGCCACTGTAACATGAAACAGACTCCCAGTCTTGAATGTTTTTTCCACAGCCCTGCTCCCATTTCTTCCCTTTGAGTAGATACTAAACAGACTTTTTTCATCTCCGAGGAGCTGTGCAATAGAAAGAAAGTGCTGCAGGATGTATGCATCCAAATGATTGTTTATTTGGATCACTATAAGCCAGACCGATTTACAGAAGAAGAAGGGTCCCTATTTAAGTGAGCTTGTTTCGTTTCATTTCATTCCTACTGCACACTTACACAAGGACTCCCCAAGCCCCACGAGTTAACACAGATGTTTGAGAGATTAATCGGGAACAGAGACTTAATATAAAGTTTGCAGACACCAAGCAAAAAGAAGCACAGCTGTAATGCACAGACCCCCACTGTGCAAATGACTCCAGCTTCCTCTCTAAAATAGCTCCAAGTATTTTATTATTTCAGAGAAGGTCAGACTTACACATCAACATCCATTAGTTTCAAGATGGTCTATGTTGCATGTTGTGAGATCTCTGGGTACAGTAACTAGCTATTCAGATATCTGTTTGAGGAATGAATACCCTCCACATGGCCGAGACCAGAATTCAATTCCTCAAAAGATAAACTGAGCCTGCACAACACAATGAACTGAAAGCTTTTGGTAAAGGCAGGGAGCTCACATTTAGGATGCTCACTGGGAAAGATCAGCTTTAAACTAGGAAGTGTATGTGAGCAGTGCGTTACCTCACCTCTGTGAGTCTTCTGTCACCTCTATTCTCAAACTGCTGCTCCATAACCTTGGGAATCATATACTCCACACAATTTCAGGGAGATGACTGAACTTGTGCATTCACTGTGCCACTCTGAACACAGCACAGACAGTGTGACCAAAGCTGTGCTCTACAGACTCCCCCCCCTGCCAGCATCAGGGTGTAAAAACTCCATGACACTCATGGATTTGGGCATTCATGCTGCTTCTAAGTGCTATGCCCCACACATGATGGGACTGCGCCTCGCAGCTCAGGGATTTACACTGTCCTGTATTGTATGGGGTGAGTGCAAATGACTGGAAAGACCAAGATCCAAAGTGCTTATTAAAGTTGTTGAGTTAATGAAATAACACTGATTGTGCTGAGCTTCACCCTCTCTCTGCTAACTGAGCCAGGCTGACAGAGGAGGTCTAGGGGGATGTTAAACTTCCTACCTACTTAATACCAACTAACTTGCAAAATTAATCAAGGAAATTCACATTAATACAACTGACAGGCAAATGTAATTACAGTGTGCATAACATTTAATTCAATATGGTTACTGAGCCTAAAAAGCACATTACTTTCTTTATGAGATTGCTTTGCTATTTATTAGGGAAAAGGTCTTTGTAAAATGACTCTTTATCCAGCTGCTGGGAAGAAAGAGAGATCTGGGAGCTACTCCCATGGCATGGAAATTGCTTTATTCACTTCAGCTAGATTTGCTTTTTAAAAATGAGACACAAATCAAGGCCAGAATTGAATTGCTGGTCTTCCACTTCTTTAGAGCAACTTCTGGGTGACCACTGTGGAAATCCAGGTTGAGCTGCAACCCTCCTATTCCTCTGACCCTTCACACAGCTCCTACAAATACACAGCTCCTACAAATGTTCCAATAAGACAACTTTTTTTTTTTTTTTTTTTTTTTTGCTTGCCCAATAAATGTCCTGTTCAATTCTAGGTTTCAAAGCTGTATCAAATGGCAGTTTTATCAGTTTAGCTTTCTTGCTTCTTGGGAAAGGAATGAGTAGCAGTGGTGACAGAAGAGTCACCTACTTGTAGACCTCAGCAGAACACACTAATTCCTTTTAAATTAATTTGAAAGGCTGTCTTGGCAAAGAAAGGCCAGACCTTCCTCTTTTTAATTAAAACTTAAAATAAAAAAAAAGCAGGGTGAATTTATGCCTTAATCTCCCTCTCTGGTCAAACAACGCAGTTTCACTCACCGCTAGCAAGTGGACTTTTTTTTTTTTTTTTCCCAAGCCCTGCCCTTCACTCATAAACAAAACCAGCCAGAGTTCCATCTCATTATAGCCTGCACAGACACATGGTCCTGCTGCGAGGGCAGCCCCATGCAGAGAGGCGCACAACGGCAGAAGGAGCAGTTGTCTGCTAGTTTCTTATTATAACAGAGCCGCCGTTCATACAGCGCTGGGGCTGTTTAGAAATTCCATTTTAAGCCCTGTTCTAAGGGTTTGCAAACCTGGATGGGAAAATTCGTTACGGATTGAATCACCACACGCCAGCCCTGCTTGTGCTGCAACATGTGGTCCCCTGTCAAGGGATGCTTACGGATCCAGGGTGCTGGCTCCCCGAGCCCCATCCCCTCTGACCTCTCACCTCTGCTCTCATACAAACTGACTTTTGGTCACCAGCTGCAACAGCAAACTGTGGTGTTCATATTTATGCGTTACAAGAAATACGGCATGAGGAAACAGTGGAAGTGTAGATTTTCTCATTTGCTCTTCAATTTTGGGTTTGGGCAAAACGTGCCAAATTTGGCAAGCACTGTGAACAGAAAGAGATACATCGGTAAATAAATCCATTTCTTTTGTGAGCCCAAGCAGTGCTAGCCATAGCTACACTTTTACAGTTGTCTTAATGAAGTTTACAGCTGTCTCAATACAACTAAAAGAAGCAGCATTTTTGAACCCTGCAGTAACAATTATAAAATTAATGTAATCCTGACAGATATGCCAAAACATGCACCAGGACAAGCATGATTTCTTGATCCACAGATCAAATGTTACAGCAGGCTTGTCAGTCAGCTACCGATGAGCGCAACAGCCCTGAGGTTTGTACGGCAGTGAAGACAGATTAATAACTGGAATAAAAGCATGGATTGCTAATACCTAGAACAAGGGAGGTGCTCAGCACATGTGCTGGTTTTGCTGATGGCCCCTGCGCTC
This sequence comes from Falco punctatus, assembly GCF_963210335.1. NCBI lineage: Eukaryota > Metazoa > Chordata > Aves > Falconiformes > Falconidae > Falco > Falco punctatus. The sequence goes on along the minus strand of NC_137582.1, from coordinate 20,811,306 downwards.
CTGTGGCTGGGATGTAGGCAGGGATGGGGGCAGTGGCACGGGCAGGCGAACTGCCTGGGTGCAGGCAGCACCCCAGTGCCTCCAAATGTCAGCGCTTACGGTGAGGGGCCATCTGCCTGAACACCGCTCCACACGCCAGCTGCTGACCACCAGCAAAAGCCACATACGTTTTAAACCCAATCCCCTGGATTGCCCCAACCTTACCAGCTGGCGGCTCCTCCCATCTGATGGCTAGGAGAGAAACATGGGCTTCCTTTCTCTCTCCTTCCTTCAGATGCACATGCACGCACTGTCTGGCTTTGCCGCCACCGCTCCGCCATGCCCGCTCCTCGCCCGCCCTGGGCAGTGCTCAGCAGGCTGTGCCCCGGGGTGCGTGGCCGGGCCTGGCAGCCAGCTGCTCGCCCGCAGCCGGACCAGGCTCTCCGCCCTGGCAACGGCGGGCTCCAGTGGCCCTCCGTGACAGATCTGTGTCATCGATTATCAACAAGAAGCTGTAAAAAACAAGAGCCAGGCGAAGGACGTCCAAGACACCCCTTGTTTTCCAGGGCTGGGGGGTGTCGCCTGCCCACAGCAAGGGGCCTTCTGGCCTTCCCCTCGCCTGGAGGCCACGCTCCTGCATTCATCCCATACGGCTCCATTGTAGCACCAGACTTCTCTTAAAATTGCCTTTGTCAGGCAGAGCAGCCCAGGGAATCATGGCAGCAGGAGGCGGCCACCAGCCCCGAGCGAGAGCAGGGAGGGAAGGCCGCTGGACATGGACACGGCACTGCCCGGCTGCTTGGCCACAGCCCGGCCGCCGCCAGGAGCCAAAGGCATGCGGCGGGCAGGCGCTGCTCACAACGTGATACTGATACACGAGTATTTGGTAACCTACAGATATAACCAGCAGGGTTTGTATTTGGGAAATACAAAGTGACCCAACTTTCAGAAAATAGAAAAAAAAAACAAAACTAAAAATCTACTGTAAGTAGAAGCCTTTCACTTCCACACTCCAGGCCATTTTTCAGATAGCTGTCACTTTTCACTTCAAAGGTTATTCCTTAAAGCTAAATAAAATATTTATGTTATCCAGTACCAGGCATGAAAAATTTCCGTTTTGCTCATTTCTGCACATGGATTTGAAACCTGCCTACAATTTCCTTTCTGTTGTTTGCAGGTTTAGCTGTGAATATTAAGTGCTCATCATTACTAAAACTGAAAAATCAACAACTAATCCCAAGGTCAAACCCGGATATTAAGTGCTGGGTCATTTCCTGCCTCACTGACAGACCTTCCCCAAAACGCTTGCTATCACATCAAATCAATTAGATTTTTTTCTCTCTGTATCAGAGGTTATCAAGAGCTTATTTAATCAGTTGGCACAAAGTGGACTTCGGCCCCACAGGGAACCCTGCACAGGTTATAGACAGCCAGACCCCTACTTACACGTGTGCAATAGATGTAAATACCATTGCTCAACTTATCAAACAGATTTGGTTTTATTTATTTATATCAATACATCAAACACAACCAATTTTATTTTCTTCAACCAACTTGGTTAACAGCTCACTGCATATACTGTGCAAATAAATCTCATAGTATTGCCACTGCATTTTCGTTTGTTTGTTTAAACCCCCAGCTTCAGAGCTAGCAGCTCGCAAATCACAAATAAAAGAACAGGTTTAGTCAACCCTGAACAAATTTAACTCCTGCTAGATTCAACGTTATTTTGTTACTAATTTCATTTAGGGTAAGAGAAAGTCCAAGTCTTTCTATGTACCAAGTTAAATACTAAAACTATAGTTTTCACCAAACATTGGAAGTGAAAAGCACCATAAAAATGATATTGTTATCCACCTATTCCCTGTACATTTGCTAGCAAAAACTAACCTTTGTAAAGGCCAGCTTTTCCTGTTTTGCATGAGCAAACCTAATGCTGTTCTACTGACCTCACTCCTATTTTTCTGTCGTAACTCAGCTTAGGCAGGTTTGAGTCGTGTGGACAAGAGCACGGTATCTTCAGAGACACAGGATTTACTTTTTGCAAACACTGGCCTTATCAGAGTAGGTGCTAGAATCCACCATTGAAGAGGTTTTACTAAAGCATTACAAATATTAAAAAAATAAAGATTAATGAAGCACTTCATTACCTTCAGTATAAAGGGCCACAACACACCTCCAATCTGTATTGGGTGAGAGGGAAATCCCTCCCTGTACACGGGAATTGTCATCCCTGCCAAAGCAAGCATGAAAGTAAGATGCTTATCAAAGCAGAAGAACCAATCTAACCTACAAAGGAAAATGAAACGTCCATTTTGAGGGAGCGTAATCAAATATACCTCAGATGCAACACACAACATTAGGAAGCCAACTTAAAGATGAAGGCTGCATTCACAGGAGCTATGGCCACAAGGTGTGCCTGTGTCTTCTCAGATCCTATGAACACAAATGAGTTTCACTGCAGGCACAGAGACCCATCCATCCAAACGCATCTGGGAGCATCATCCGGAGCTGACATACACCATCATGTTAAAAATAACCCACTTGGTGTGATGATACATGTGTGTGGCCATCATTGCTTAACACTTGCCCAACAGGCAGAAGAATAGCCCCATCTAAAGAAAACTTTGAAAAGAGGGCCTGTTGTCACAAACCATGAAATAAAGTTGTCCTCATCTTGACAGCATAAGAAACACAAATGAAGAATAATCCAATAAGTAAACTGTTACCACTTGGGGGATTCATGTATTAGAAAGAAGCTACTTAAAGCCAATTGGGAGATCAAATATTAAATAATAATGTATTAGAACTAATAAATTAAAGATGAAACGTGCTTTACAATTTGAGTCAGAAGTACCACTGGCTTTAATCTGAAAAAATGCAACACAACTAAGAAGAACTGAGACAGCACTAATCTCTGAATTCAGCACTGTGACGGGGAAAAATAAAACGGAAGGACTTTAATTCCACATGAGGTTTTATCTTGCACTGTTTTGATCTGGCAAACTTACTTTGAGGTTTGCTTGTTTTCACAGCACTTACTAGATAATGACGACAAGGGGCCAAGGTCCCCTCTTCAGCCAAAGCTTCCCAGTAGCCACCAGTCCTGCCATCCCTGCTCTGCAGATGAAGTGGTACAGTGTCCAAGCTCTGCTGGCTGCACCTCCATATTAGAAGATAAGCATGCCTGCAATCTGTTCCACTTCAGGCTTATTACAGACAAATCCTGTTTAGACTACTCATGAAAGTAAATTGATTTGCATGGGATTATTTACAGGGGTAAACGGGATCTAGACTGGCCCTAAGGATTTGGGGCTTTTGGATGAGATATCAATGAAGTCTCCAGTTGGATGAATTTTGAGTGTCTTTTACATTGTGTTAATACAGGTCACCAAATGTGATAGAGAGATATCCTCCTTCCACCAGCCCTACACAATAAAACTATTTTTTTTTTAAATAACAGCGTTGGTTTACTATTGTAAATCTTAAGCATTGCTTTGAATAGCCAAAGGTCTGGTAATAGTAGATAAATCTAATTTTTTTAAAAAAAAATTTAAGGTATTCCCAAAGGGACTACCTTCTTTGGACCAGTTTGCATTTTTCAAGGAGACAGATAAAGCAATACAAAACCTTGGCCCAAACCTTCGCTTTGCCCAGTTTACTCCACTCCTCAGGGCCCTACGTATCCTTTTTAAACAAGGCATAGCTTATACGCCTCACACATTATTAGCACAGCATTTTCTCCCCAGGCTTTCCAAGCTCTCAGCTCCCTGCGCAGTCACTGTTGACACTTCACATGCACCTGCTTTGTAGACCCTTTGACTTAAGACAAGATAATCAGCAAGGCAGCTAACTATAACGTTCTTCCATGTAGTGGCTAGGGTGGCTTTAGCACAGAGTAGCCTACCTTCAACAGCAACAAGACTGAAGATGACATCAGGAGAGACAGCTACAGACCTCCAATCTCTGAATTTCAACTTTCTGGAATTTCCCCATAACATGACAGCACCAGCGCGGGCAGAGAGGGAAAGGGGGAAAGCCTCTCTCCGGTCATGCTGTGAAGCTCAAAACTTCACATCTACAGCAGCTTCATCTTTCAGCAACTGCTGCATTGGCTGGGGGTGAGCACACCACAGCTTGTTGGATCCTTGCATACATACATACCTACACACGTAAGTGCACTTGCTGTCTTGACAGCAAAATCTTTCATGCCTGGGTGGGTCTTCCAGTGCCTGAGGTCTCCCAGGTCCAGCACAGCTCTAGGGCTCTTCCATCACAAAACAGGTGTCACGGATTAAACTGTTCCCCCAAAGACCACTGTGTTTCTGCGCTGACTGTAGTAGATTCATGGATATTAACATGGATGTTTCTCTCTTGGATACCTAAACTGAGGCGAGATTAGCCCGGTCTTGCTGTGACCCACCACCTCCCTCAGGCCAGGCCAGGCCAGGAGTACACCACTTTCTGGCCTTACTGCCAGACAGAACCAAGGTCACCTTACTGCATCCAGCAGAATGGGTGGGATTTTTTTAAACCCTTTGCAGGTTGGCAACATTTTTAAATGCCCTAAATGTTGCACCAGGTCAAAAAAACTTCTCTTTGCTCCAGCTCTCATAGCTGGGTGGCTCCATGAGTAGGCTGTTTTGTTGTTTTTTTTTTTTTTCCAAGAGGCAGATAACCTTTCCCTTTAAAGCTCAGCAAATGTCAGGTATTCACAGTGTCATTGCTCCTCTCAGGTTTCTAAAGCCTCTCTGATACAGATACTCAACCATAATCAGGGCTTGTACACAAGAAGGTTGCTTTTTTTTTTTGCTTTTTTTTTTTTTTTTTCTCCTAGTTTGCCTGCCGTAACAGTGCTTCAAAGCTTTTTAAGCAGTAAATTCTAAGTCAGCTACAGGACAAGAGACAGAATTGCCTTAACCTAGCTCCTCTGCTCTCCCTGTGATCCTTGCTCACTCTTCCCATCAGCGACCTCATGTTAACATGACAGTTTGCCCGGTTTACTGCTTGTATCCACCACAGCCACTCCTCTGCTGCTTAGGACAGCAGCATCTCTTTGGTTAACAATTGCAGGGAAGCAGAAGGGCGAACCCCAACTCCCTGCAAGACCCCAGGTCTGATAACACACAAAAGCAGCAGCCGCAGGGCAACATCCTACAGTCCAGATACGTGCACGGTTCCCACTCCTGGGAATCAGCTGGCACTATGAAGAATTATATATGACCCTACAATAAACCCAGCAGGCACCCCGGCCTTCAGCAGCTTAGGCATGGCAGGCGGTCAGTCACAGATCTCCCTGCCCATACCCGTGGGCAGTTTATCTGCAAACCAGCAAGCCTTCAGGTGATGAGCCAGACCCTCTGTCAGTCATGCAACGTGTTCCTGACTCAACAGCAGCTCAGTTCATGACAGCTCGGGATTTGGCCCAGGAAACAAGCTCGGTCAGTCATTTCATCCAGCATCCCCCACTTTCAGAGAGGCTTATCTTCACTGGTTCAGTCTAGCTAAGAAATACCACAAGAGGTTTGGCTCTGTTTAATGGAGGGTGTATCTAGAACTGATATCACAGGCAGCAATGACAATAAAAGCCTGCAATTCCCAAACTTAACTAATTAGAAGAATAAGGCAAATTCAGACTGGATAAGGAGATCTCCTCTGCTAACTCAGTTTATTGTCTTATTGACCAGCACAATCTGGCCAAATCCCCAGTGCAAACAAGCAGTTCTAGCCAATATCATCACAAAGCCAAAAAGTCTTAATTTGCTACAGGAAATGCTCATTTTACTGTATCTTGTACATCTGGCAATGGCTAAAATGCATCTAACTTAGTCAACAGTCAGATGTGATGAATCACAGCCAGCATTTTTCCACTGGTATAACGCAGAGCTCAGCAGACAAGCTGAATCCAAAATTTGAACACCACTGAACATCAGATGTTTCTACATTCATTTTCAATTAAATGTTTTTTTGCAGGGCTCAGAGAGAGAGGCTGTCTAGAAATACACTATATGACAGAACATACATAAAGGAAAAATAAATAGAAGCACCTACACAACGTGCAAGCCTGTGCCAGCAGCACGGCAGAGATCTCTTCACCATCTTGCACATAAGGTTTTCTCCCCATCTACTGAAAGCTGCTTCATTTTCTAAAGTTCACAGAGGGTTGGGGTGGTATTTTTTGACAGTTGCCCAATAGTAATAATTAAGTTCAACAGTTCATTCCCATCTGAAGCATACGTAAGCCTTCTGACCCACATTAGATCAAATTCCCAATATTTGTTTTGCATTTGGGCAACATTTTATAATGTTAATATATATTATATATAATAATATATATGTTATAACACAGTTTCCTTCTAGCCCTTTGGTCAGAAGGGAGCATCATCTCTCTAGATGTCAGTGCCCCCTATGAAATGATGCAGCAGCTGATTCTCCCGTCCACCTTCTCCCGCTCCTCCCTCCAAACACACACACTCTCCACGCTGATTTCACGTTTTCCAGGATGGAAAACTTCTCCACACAGTTGCATAGAGTCACGGGGAGCAGACTGGGAAAATTTTCCTCCACTGCTGGAAAACATGACTAACCAGCATCTGAGATAGCTCCAAAACTGACTTGTCCTCCCAGCAGAACACAGGCATTAGTTGGCAATGTGGAAAGCCCAAACTCCCAGCAATTATGCTTAATTTCTGACTCATTCCTGTTGGCATAATTTGTTTCTCCCTCTCCCCTTTGATTTGATCTTCCTGCAACCCCCACCTTTCGAAAAAGTAATGCCGTAGCAATTGCATTATATCTTACATTCACTTTTGAGAAATGGTCTGTATTTTCCTTATTGATCAAACGGAAAGAGGAGGTGATGATCTCCACACCTGAAAGTAACAGTTTGAGGATAATTCACTGATTACACCAGTTTAGAAATACTTAAAACTTTGATACCAATTGGCTGGGTGGACTTTGTTTATCTGAAGTAACACTTCCCTTCTCTTCGACCTGTTTCTCCTAGAACAGCAGATAGAACAACAACCACAACAGAAACATCCCCCACTTAATTCTTTGTTATTTGTAGTTTTCCATCGCACTAAAGCCATGTTTAATACCAAAGCACTGCAGTTCATAAGAAGAAATATATTACTGCAAATGAAAGAAAGTACAGGCAAAAAATTAAGTCACTTGATCAACAGCACAGACATTCATGGCCAGAGCAGGGGCAAGAAACTGGGTCTCCAGTGAAAGCTGACATCTATTGCCCTCCAAGCAAGCTAAGCTTCATATGGAAGTCGGGGGATTTCTTGCTCGCTCCCTTCTTCATGCTATCACTCACTTTGGGAGTCTTTATTTTGGTCTGACACTTTTAACAGGGTTGGGATCAGCTCTGAGATTTGCCAGTTTTCTTGTGGGAGGGATCTGTTTGGTTTAAGAGGGAGTGGGAGAAGAAGTGTTAGATTTTGCAAAGAAAACCTGCACACAAAGATATTTTTATTCCCTTGCCTTCCTATCAAAAGGTCTAGGCTCAATACCACTAAGCAAAAGGTGGATTTAAAATAGTGAGATTAAACTGAAGGCTGCAGGTGGGAGGACCTTCAGTTTTCAGTGGGGGGTTTAATCCTACCACCCCCGATTGCTTTGCTACCAGCCAGGGAATCAGACAGACACCCTGGATGTAGCGCGTTTTAATCCTGCTACACTGCTGCTGGCATCCTAGGAGCTTGGTCTGATTTTTTCTGTCATTTTTACCTGTCAGGCAGCAGCTGGAGTTAAGAGACAAGCAGTGAGTGTGGAGAAGTCAGGGCCTCCCTTCCTAGGGCTGCCAGAGGGGATCCTCACGGTCCAGCCGCTCATCCCTCCAGAAGCCAGGCAGCTGAACAGGGATGGCCATCAGCTGGGACCAAGGTAGCTGGGGCTTGGTCCCAACTCTCATCCTGCACTTGTCCAGCAGCACACAGCACAAAATAATCTTTCCAAATCATGTTTTTTCATCTCTAAAGGCACAGCCCGTCTAATGCTGAAATCATCCCAACCTCCTCTCCCCCCTGCCTGGGGGAGGGAGCCGTAAGTCTCTTGCACTCAGTGACTGGAACGCAGGACCCCCTCCCAAAACCTCCAGGGAGAGACAAAACAAGCTTATCCCAGGGCTTAACAAAAGGAGGTTTCCTGTCAGCCTCCTCTAATGAGATGCATCACACGGGCATTTTGCATTAAATCAGAGCAAGTCTTTACTGCTTTTCCCACCCCCTCACCAGCAGAACTCTTTGGCCCTGCAAAGCTCTGCACCTCTCATGGGCTCACTCAATGGCGCCAAACACCCTTTGGCTGCTCGCACGGCAGGAGCACCCCAAAGTAGCTGCCCAAATGAGCTTCAGCTGCCCAAGGTCTCCAAAACACCAGGCCACCTTTCTTTGGCCTCCACAAGTGCCTTGCAGAGCAGGGCTATTTGCTAAAATTATGCAAATAAGTCAAAAAACTCGAAAACCAGTGCTAAAGATGAAGTACAAATGGGATTAACTGCCAAACCTGCAGACCATTGGAGTGCTACTGAAGTCAGCAGCAGCATCTAAAAGTATTCATCACATTTGAAGAATCCATCAATAACCCGATGGATTTTTATTATTTTTTTCTGTGTGGAAATGTTACTTTAATGTGATTTCCCTAATGTATTCAAAAAGACAGGATGTGTATCTTTCTTCTGATCCAAAGTAAAAATATTTTTTTATATCTCAGTCAGCTATAAATACCTATAACCTGTGAATGCAAAAAATCCCTAGGAAACAGATGTAAAATCTCCCTATCTCTATACTCACTTTTTTTCATGCAACAGATCAGGACGGACAGAGTGCTCTGGAGATGGAACAGGTTTTTGACTGTGGCAAAAATTGTGACAATTCTTCACCACACATAGGAGAATCCAAAACATCAAGCTTTTTTTTGCCTGCTTCTAGTGCTCCACACATAGCGCTCTCCTTTCAAGCAGTCTTAGGAGTGAGCTGTGAAGGAGCATCTGTTGTTTCATGGTACAATAAAAGTTTCAGTTGTTTAAGTAATGCCCCCCCACCAACTGAAAAAAAAACCCAAAAAAACAAAAACAAAGATGGAGGAGGGAGAATGGGACAGACCCACATTCGTATCTGGAGGGAAGAAAGCCAAAAGCATTCCTCATTAAATTCCAGTTAAACATTCCCTGTGTAAAATGGTTACATGCTGCAAGAAAGCAGCAAGATAAGCTTCATTTCCAGGGAAAAGAAATACCTGGTTTGAAAAAGTAGTTGAAATGAACTGGTGTAGATCATGTGAATGTAATCCTCAAAGCTATTTCCAGTTAGGCAACAGTAATGAGAAAAACTCTTCAGCTGAAGAAGTGGGTTATTTTCAAGCTGCATTCCTTTCCCTCTGGATTTACCCCCTTCTCCTCTTCCCCAAAATACACTATACTTACGGAGCAAAGTTGTAGAAGCTGGAGTTTTTTGTTTCATTTTGTGGGTTTTTTTGTTTCAGAGCAACCATTTCATAACCAAAATATTCACAAGCACTGTTTGCTTTTCAGACAGATGTTAAATTACAATTCTGTCCAAATGAGTTGGTTTAGGTTTTTTTGTTTGATTAGGGAGCAAAGCTGATAAGAGCAAAACCACTGGAGCTACACGAAATTTGTAGAGTTTCAATGAATTAACTTGTGAGATTGCCTGAAAGCAACAAGACTGACCACTTGCACTTCCAAGATAAATTCATCAACAGCTGCTTTCTATGTCCCTCCCTAGTATGTATCTCAAAAGAAGCCTCAGGCAGAACCTCTCTCCTAATCCATCAGAGGGCTGAAGTCTAACAAGCTCCTGGGGATGGAGGTGAGAAGAGAGGAGCAGGACACGGGGGATGTGCACACGCACAGGCAGAAGGGCACTGCATAAGCCCTCTCCCCGCGAGCCCACACTCATCCAGATTGTGCAAAACCAGACCAACGTGGCAGAACGTTGCAAAAGGACCTAAAAGCACAGCCTGAAATGAGGCTTGTTAAAGAAGAGATAAGGGAAAAAACCCCACCCACACATGCCAGCGGAAAATGATGGCCCCAGAAGGTCAAATACTGCACAAAGGAAAAAAAATGTTGGCTATTATGCAATATGAGATAAATTAATCATGGCCAGAGAAACAGCAGCTGCTATGCAGATGGCACTTTCCACATCTTGACTGCCAAACCGGACAACTCAGGACTCTCTATTTCCGTTAATCTTCTTGGGCAATGACAGGCCAGAGCAAGCAATTTAAACAGTCACGTCCAAGCATCCTAAGAGTCTATGGAGAGCCTGTGGAAAACGATGGCTCTGGGGTTAACCAAGCCACGATTCTGATGAAAAGCAGATGCCATTTAATTATTAGGGGGGGCTTCCACTAATTATAACCCGTGGAAGTATATTTTATAGTACACCAAAGATCAGAATTAACAAGAGCCCAAGGCTACTGGTACACACAGTTCCTCCCATGCCATTAAAATTGTATGTGTGGGAAGAGCAATGGGCCACTTCAACAAAAAGAGCGATCTCTTCTGTTGTTACAGGGAGTCCTGCATCTAAAGAGCAGTACAGACTTAGTTCAGGCTCCTGTCCTACTTGTTTGAGAGACTTCCTTTGGCAAAAAGAAAATTCATAAATTACATCTGTGTTAATTCAAAGGTTTCTTCCCTAGCCTTCACCTTCGCCAACAGAGTACCATTCATGACTAAACTACAATAGTCTTTGGCAGCTGACTATTTTTCTTTAACACACTGTTTTACATTTTCTGTATGTAGGAGCCCCGAATTATGCAACAGGATCTTGGTCAAAAACTAAGACACATTTTTTCTCGCCTGTCTGCATGATGTGGTGATTGTAAAGGCATCTAAACCATGAGGTCTTTCAAGCTATGAGTTCCCATTCTGCTATGTTTGGAAGAAAATGCTTTCTATGAAGAGTGAGGTAGGAGGCTGTGGCAAATATCCAGACAAATTCCTCGCTTTGGTGCATATGCAATCATTTCTCAGTACAAAGAAATCCTAATGACCTCAATTTTTGTGCCTAAGGTTCACTTTTCACAGTATTTTAAACACTCCACCACCCCAAATGCTCTTCAGATCTAATACATGCAACAATCCCAGGAAATTCCTTTTGGTTTACCCTTTACTTACAAAGAAAGCCTCACAGATGAAATTCATTTCTCTTAAATTCTTTAAACAATATGCAAGCAGCATGGGCTTTGAATACAGTGCTAATTATGGGTAGCAGACATTTTCTATTTAAATGGTCAGGTTAAAATTTATGGTGTGGTTTACAGACTACGAAAATTCCTGGTTTAGTAGGTAATGTTTGTAGTCCTTCCTCATGAGGATCCTATCTACAAGCAGGGGAACGTAACAGCATTAAAATGTACATCAAGACAAAAAGAGCAGTATTTTACATCATGTGTAGCAAAGGCTAAGGTAATCTCACCTCTACGTTAAAAGATGCCATGGGCACAATTCTCCCAGTGTTTTTATTTTCACACAAGAGGGTTTACTACATGAAAGCTATACATAGGTATCAAAGAGGAAGGAGGTACAGAAACAAGATGTTTGTGTAGAAAGGTGACTTGCCATCCTTCATTGGAAGAAAAGTCAGCCTGACTCCTTCAGCATCAGCCCATGGCACAAACTCACAACTTTCCAGGTTAGTGGTGGCTTACACATCCCTTACAGTATTCAACACATCTTTCTAGTCAAGGGAAAAAAGCCTGGAGAATGCCTGTACAAGTCCCTTGCCACAAAGAACTCTCCCTTTGGGGTCAGGCAAGAAATGACACCATTTCGCATTTACAGCTGAAACTACACTCCTTCATTGCCTCTGCACCTTTAACTTCGCCCAAGAAGCTGCTTTTCTGCTATTCCATAAAGACATCAAGCCTTGCATCTCCTTACATCTCAGCACTGCTCCTCTGGCAGGCAGGAGATGCCAGCAGACAGCAAGTGTAAGGCTGGAGGAGCAGACTGCATGCCTGCTTTCCTGCAAACCCTCATCCCCAGCAGCAAGTAGCCTGGAGACCGACCGTCCCGTTAATTTTAAATCCCCCAGGAAAGACAAAATCGGATGTGCCAGGTTGCAAAGAAAGCTTTTTTTTTGTACCACAGCTTCCTCACTTTGCATGGTTAGGGCTTACTTAAAAGGACTGGAGGGCTGGTTTGAATTCTTAGACCACTTCTCCCCCTTCCTGAGGAAGCTCTGGCATTCTGACCAGATGCTGGGAGCAATTCCAGCTCCATCTGTTTGAGAGTTTTGAGTTGTGCAACATAAATTTTACTTTAATGTGTGGTAATAATGACCTCCAAAACCCCATCTTGCCTCATTCAAATGTGCTAGCTGAAAGCCAGTTTTCATATATGTTAACACATTAAGTATTGCAGGGTGCATGTTAATGCTGTTTATGAAGATTAAGGCACACAAATTCCCATTAGTGCTAATGGCGGTTTCATGACCTAATCCCCGAGAAACACAAAAAACATTGTATCTTTGAGAAGCTCAAATCTCACCCCTACACTCCCTACCTGTGCTTGTCTGATCACTCCCACGTTTAAACATCCTATGTGCATCCATTCTCATTAGGTCTCACAAGCTCCACAGGTTCAGGATAGGTCAAGCCTTCAGACTGAAAAGGCTTTCACAGAAGTTACAAAGTGCTACAGGAAACTGCACCCCTGCTTCATTAAAGTGCATTTTCCCTCCTAAGGTAATATCAAATCAGTGCTAGGGTTTGTCAGAAAGTTTGAAAATCTTCAACTTTGCTGAGAGTTAGTCTTTTGGCATTCTTGCGCAGACATCTGCACAGGCTGTTTTAACAAACCAGAAACAAACGCTGGCTGTGCTCCCTTTCTGTAGTCCTGCTTTTTCACAGCCAACCTATCCCATTTCACCTACTTTTTCAACGGCAAAATGAAGACACAAAAGCTGATGAACCGAATGTTTTCAAATGTAAATCTCAAATCTCTTGTGAAATGGCAGAAAGCACTGTATTTTCCTCCCACAGGATGCTCCCCCTAATCTTTGTGTTGCTTCACTTTAATTCACGTCCTAGGAGATACAGAGAAGCACTGAAGTGTTGCTTTCTGGGTGATGTATTTTTATCATAATATATGTTATTTGTGTTCACCAGCACATACTTAGAGAGAGAGAAAAAAACTATCTGTTCTTTTCCAGGTGGCACATGTTATTCAACACTTTTGCAAGCAAGCAAACATCCAGCTTTGGCAAGAATCAGCATGATGGTTATTTCTTTTCATTCTGCAAAAATCTTTGCAGAGGTGAAGGTCACAGAAGAAGGAGCTGTGCAAGCAGCAACTTTTGTCAGAAACCAAGGAGGGGGCACAGTCAGGTTTTGAGGCAGGTTCACGCTCAAACAGCCTGAGTTGGGATTCCCAAAGGAGCAAGTCTCCTCTTCATGCTCTCTGACCTCCTCTGTCCCAAGATAGATACTAAAATCAGCCAGTTCCTTCCTCTCCCCACTTCAACCCCCCTTACTCTCACAGCACCCTTAAACCTGATGGCTGGATCTTCCACAGCTGTTTGCTCTGCACTGCCAGGCACAAAGCAGCTCGGGGCTCCATCTCGGTGGATGCAGGACTCTCACCTAGAGACTGAGATAACAACGTGTTTCATACCATTCATGCTCTTTTCACAAACTAGGGTCAAGGCAGTAAGCTACACACCAGACAACAGAGTAAAGCAATGATAAGCATCATTTAGCAAAATTATTCAGCTCTTAAGATCGCAATAGTGTCTGTGTATCTAGTTACCACAGAAAAATGTTGTCCCAAGGCACACAGAATGAAGTCACACATTTGGCCTTTGAGCTAAAGGGATTTTTTGTGTGAACTGTCACTGGTAATAGATTAACAACAAAGTGGTCATTTACTCTTTGTTGATGATACTACATAACACTGGGTTATATGCACTGCACCAAAGCTTGCCTTTTAGTTTAATCTAAATGGCAGTGAAGAAGACTAATAGATAGAGAGACTTCAAATGCATGCTCTCCTGAAAAAGAATCAAAGGAACTGATGTTAAAAAAAAAACCTGTCGTAATTATGTGAAACACAATTATGTGCATACTGAAACCTAAACAAATTTATCAATTAACTTGTCTTGCATTCAGCAAACAGGCACAAACATTTGTCTGTGCTGAAACCACTCTCAGCAGCGAGTGGTTTTTTGATGGACACAAAATCCTACATCTGCAGTGGACCCAAAAGATTACCATACTTCTGATTTCGTGTTGTCTATAATTATTGTTCCTAGCATCTTACAATAACAACAAAGGAGGCAAAAATTCAAATGAAAAAATAGGAGATTCTTGCTTAAGTAACCTACAAAGACAGAAGTTCAAGAGGAACTAAGCAAGTAGGGAAATTGAATGAACTTTGATACAGAGCAGCAGATAATATACATTGAAATAAGCCCTAAGCCACGTTTGCAAAGCTCCAGTTGGATGCAGTGAAAGAGGAGAACCAACAGCCAGGACAGATTTGAATGCCTGCGATGAATAAAGGACAACAGAGATAAGGCCAAAACATGATGAAATCACAATTTATTTTGTTTAGGGTGAGGAGCCCAGCCTTTTCCCACTGGCCCTTTTCTAAAATAAATAGGAAAAACTAATAGTCACTAACTACAGAAAGTTCAACAAGCAAAAGGATTTAGCCATGAGTTCCAGACAACAAATTCTAATAGCTGGCACTGGCATCCTTCATCGTGTTCTGGCTTGCCTTTCACCAATATTTCAGTGCTCTAAACAGTCAAAGAGCATCATATTTTGGGCTGAAGAGTTTTGGAGCAGGGGAGAATCCCGACCCTCTCTTCCTTCCCACATAACGTAACAAAAAGACTTAATCTAGTTTCCTCAGTAGGGCTCACTGCCAAAATACTTAGTCACTTTTAGTCTGTTTGCTTTTGATACAGTTATACGTTTCTGGTTTGTCATACCCTTATCTGATTCAGTTTGGTATTTGTTCAACAAGAGTGTTTGGGAATGGGGTACACAGTTTGTGTGCACATTCACATACACCTCCGACCATCGTTCCCTGAAACACACACACGCAGGGACTGTCCCATGTTCCCACACACAAATATGGGCAGATTTAGTTAATTGCCATATGGAAAAACAAATATGCTCAAGACATCCCGTGAAAGAAAACAAGGAGATTGGTAAACTCCCAAGCAGTACATAAAGAGGGGTTTCAAGGCTTTCATTTGAGGAAGGGATCAGATCATCTAGCATTCTGTTTTGGCGAATTTGTGTCAAATTGACATTCCAATTTCGGCAGCATACATAACACTGCACAATTATTTAGCACTGTACAGATTTTACATAACTCTTGAAGTTACTGACTAGATTCATTTTCCTTCTGACTATAAGACAGATTAATCTGAAATGAATTAAGACAGGCAACCAGAAGTAATGTTACTATAGCTGGTAAACATTCTTTAAACTGCTATATCAGTAAGCCGCTTAAAAGCCTCACTATCACTGTATGCTACATCTGCTTGATAATTACTACCTCTCAGACCAAAGCTTATGACTACATACTGTGTATTGCAACACAACAGGCAAAGCAGTACAGGTAGCCAGCAATCCCAGAAGTAGAATTTGGTGAAGTACTTAATTATTCACACACAAAATGTTAGGCCCTGGAAAATCAGGCAGTGCAGTGCCCACTCCCTCATACAGGCAGATGCTCTAAGCCTTGAAATGAGAAATCCTGTCTCACCTTAAAAAAAAATCAAAATCAAGCCACCATGTGCTTCATTATACGAGGCAGAAATAATTCAGAGAAAGACATAAAACCTGCATTATTAAGGGCAGGAGAGTATACTGTAATTATACCTTAGAAAGGTTAACAGAAAAAAAACCACCAAAACCCCAGCACCCAGACCAGGGTGAAGGAGGAAGGAAAGATTCCTCTCAATAAATAAAAGGCTTTAAATTTTGAGACTGAGACAAGTAGCACTTTGGGAAAAGGTCTGTTAATTCCTATAGGACTGTGGTTCTGTGGTGGTTTAGTCCTTTACACCTAAAGGAAATGCAAGTGTTTAACAACTCCACAACTCCAGACAAGTCCAGGATAAAACATAACCTCCGCCCACAAGCACTTCCATATAGAAAAGGTTTCAGATTGCACACAAAATGTGGCAATTGTGCACTTAAAAGAGTTTGGGCTGGTAGAAAGGAAATCATCACCACTGAGTGTGAAGCACTTGCTAAATAAGGCCGGATTCTGGTTGTACGCAAAACTGGTATTACACAGCTGCAGCAGCTGCATGAACTGCAAAAATAAAAATACCCTCAAAACAAAAATCATGCTATTCAAAAGACAGGCATAGACCACAGTGTGGAATAAGAATAAAGAGAAATATGTATAATAAGAATGTTTCAGTTGTACGTTTAAAATTAATTTCTCTAAACTTGCCAAAGAAATATTTATCTCAGTGATCTTAATTCAGTGATGTCTCGGTCTACACAGTGAGACACAGAAAAGAATCAAAGGAAGAGTTAATTGGCAATGCAACAGTTTCCAGTCTTGATTTGGTTTGTCTCCTCCAACAGTATCTTGCACATACATGTTCTAATACCTGACATTGGAGGCATCTGAATTTTGCTCTCAATCCCCAAGAATGCAAGAACACAAGAAAATAGCTGTCTTCCACCTGGGCACTTGTTTATACTCTGCTTATCAGATTTTTTTCCTTTAAAAGTGAAAAAAAAATCAGTTATTCACACAGAAATTTTAATTACTGCAGCTAACTCCTAGGCTACTGGGAAGTTTTCAATCTCTTGTCAGAACTGATTAAGCAAAATTCATCCAAATACCCAAAGATACTTAAGTTTAGAGGGAAACAGAGCTGTACTGTTAACCCTTTAGTTTCAGGATGTTCGGTAGCACATGGAGCCTCTCCTCACCGAAAGGCTTTTGAACACAAATGTCACGGAGTTAAAATTTCAGGTAGGACCAGAAATGTGTTTAAACTGTAGTTCTGGAATAAACTCAAAAGAAACACAGAGAACACAATCCTACAAGCTGCTTTCTTTCAAAGCCATCTTGTACAATTTAATATCAAGTAACATTATGGCTGGCTAGCGCAGCTTTCCTGAACGGGTGTGCTTCATAGGACTTCAAATGTGCTATTTAACAGATCAAAAGCAATGGACCATGCAAATGTTTCAACAAAATAGGATCAATGCTTGATATAAAGTTACTTAGACAGTGCTGAAAGTAAAAGAAAATTACACTCTACAATGAGAATATTTAAGATGATGATAACTCCTATATAAAATAAGCCCTGTCTTACTCTTGCCCCTTCTTTCACATCAATAATTAATTTGGGCTAGAGGACAAAACAATGCGAGGACTCCCATGTGTCATTACCCACTATAAAGGGTATCTATTAAATTCAAGCCTGGAAATAGTTCAGCCTCAAGCTTTTGATCAAGTCCTCTAGCATATTTACACCTTCACTGCTGCTACATGGCTTAAAAATTTTCAAAAAGAGGGCCAGCATGGAAACGGAGGGATCAACTCAAAGGACAGCTAAGGAAATTACCCAGTTACTATTTCCAGGCTGTTTTCTGTCCCAGTCGCGTGCCCCTGTGTAGTCAAAAGGGAAGACACCAAGTCCAGAGGGCCAAATTCTGCAGCATATAGAGACAGTCCAACAGGGTTTAAATTGTTCAGGGATCATGCAACCACCCTGGGGCCAGAGCTGGTCAGTGACCACCAGCTGGTCTGACATGCTCCTGCCAGCCGGCTGCTGCGTGCCCAAACTCTCCCGGGGACACAAACGAGGATTTAAGCATCTAAATGCTTAATTATCAAAACCACACAGGGGACCCACACGGGTGTCCGTGGGTGTTACACTCACTAGCAGTGCTGCAATACTGATGCTCTGAACAGAAACACCTGCACAGGCTCCCCAGCTACACACCTCTGCTCCATATTGTACAAAACACACAGGAAGCATTTGTAAAAGCTGAGAATAAACACCCACTGGCAGTTCTAACAGCAGCTCCTCCTATACTGATAACCTTACCCATCTGCCCACATCTGTTTTGGAAAAAATAATTACCCCTACATCCCCAGAACACGGCTTTGCAGGCGCATATCCTCCAACCCAGTAATCCGTTTTACATACGTAAATGGAGTTTCCGTGGTCACTCCTGATGGCTTGCTATCTACTGGTCCAACAGTTAGGAGACTGGTGCTGGTTTTCTACCCAAGAGAGCACCGCCTGATTGCTCTACTGCATGCCAGACTTACTATTTCAGGGTGACATATCTCTCTGTGACAAAAGGGATGAGGACTTCAAATGACCTGGTGGGGGGAAGCTTCTCCTTTATCTGTGTTTCATTAGGAAACACTATGGTTCCAAAATCCAGTAAGAAAATTTCACTGTATTATCTGAGCAGGCAGAAAATGCGAACCTTTTTTTTTAAATCTATAACTGCGAAGCATTAGACAAAAGACAAGTAACTAATCTTTGTTTAAAATAGCTTGCTTTGTTTAAAATACAACATATGCCCCCTGGCATTAACTACTTCACATCTCAGGGGCTTGAGGTTATTTCAGGATTCAGTAACTAATGGAATAATTATATTACTAGGGGGTTAAGCAACAATGTCTACATAGTTTAAATATCTTCTTGTAACTGCTTGGTGATAAACTACATTACACATCCTCCAGAAGGCAATATATTCTGAATGCTCAGACAGTATTTATGAGTTTGTTTCAAAGGTTTCTGATTTTATTTAGAGTGTTCAAAGTGTGTAGGCATAGTCAAAGCAATACATTTTAAACCCTGCCATAAATCATTCACTGTGCAAAAGCAAACTTTCATTAAAAAGAAAGCCCTTAATTGGTGAGAACTTCCTGAATGTAAACCGTCACTCTGGATACCACCTCTTGAGCCTTTCTTGTAGCAGATGGTCATTAACTTGCGGCAGGATGGGCACACAGCCTGCCCAAATCATCCGGCCCTGCTGTCCTGCCTCGGCGATCCTTGACGGGCCAGAGACCCCCAGCCAGCTCCCGATCCAGCAGCGCAGAGACCCTCACCACCCAGGGGACCCAGCCCATGGCTGTAGCTCCCAGCCCAAAATTCAGCATTTCAGCACTTGAAGACATGGCTGTGAGCTGAACCACCAAATAAGCATCAGCAGAGAGACCCCAAGTCCTCTTTTGCCATTATTCAGATTTTTCTCTAGTGCAAGTTCTTCAGATCATACATTTAGCTTGGTGATGTTAATACGCATTTATTAAGCTTATGGACGTTAACGATGGTCTGTTAAGATTTCAACTGTCTTCATGTTACACAAGATCCAAGAGAGATTTCTAAAAGGCACATGCAGACAGTGCTACAAAATGTGAAACCAAATTACCATTTCCTTCCCTGCCAGTACTTCTAAAGGCCATTTCACACCTGGATGACACCATTCACATGTTTATGTGTGTGCTTTGACTTCACTGAGGGATGTTGATTTGCCTCTGCTTTGGAGGCTGCTCCACCGGGAGAAGTCCTAAGGCACACTGACACTGCCCAGCAAGGGACCCAGCAAGGATCCTTTCACATGCAAGGATCCCCGGGCCATATCCAGGTGACACCATCCGGTTAGCCAGGAGGAGTTCCCAAGTGAGAGTCAAAAGACAGAGGTGTTGAAAACCACATGGAAGGCCAGAATTCAGAACTTGTTCTGAAGACAAGACAATGTCACTTTAACAGACCTCATCAACATATGCAGGAATGAAAAAAAAAAAAAACCAACCAAAAAAACAAACCTTTAGTGAAAAAGAAATCCAAAAGATTCCTTCAAGCCAGGTGAACAAAAAACAGGAGAGCAAAATATTACTTTCTGAACCCAACAGTTGTTCAAAATATAGACACCGAGTTGTGTGCATCACAGCTTTTACATCAGCCCTCTACCCCTGCACACAGGTAACTCAGAGACCACAGAAGGTGAGGGAAGGAGAGGAACTATAATTATCGATAAAACCCTGATATCATTTACAAGCGTTCTTAGAAGAAGGTACCTCACCCCTTCAAGCTTGGCTCCCAGCAAAGAATGCAACGATGTCACACAGAAGAGCACAGCACCGGTCTCTTAGTCTCTTATCCTTCTTCGCATCCCACCTCTGATCACATCCCTTAACTGGAGGCATTGGTGCCATGGCCCAGTCACAGCTGCTCCAATTACCGGGAAAATGGAGCAAGGCTCCTATGCAATGCCGATTAATAGCATTTAGGAAGCTGATTTTGTAAGCATTAGAAAAATCAAATTAATTTCATCTACATGACAAAAATCTGATTTATTTCTTTCATAAGCACTAACTGGCTTTGCTCATCCAGATTTTCCAGCAACAAACCTTGCTCTTAAAAGCTGATCACTGACTTCTTTGTGATCGACATTCTTCTTGTACTGGCCTGAAATTTCACTTCACTTTAATCTCACTTTGTATCACATAATTGAGAAAAAGAACATTCTGTAACAGCCCTACCCTTCACAATGCTATCATCTTCACAAAATTTTACACAGTGTGTTAATGACGGGCAAAAAAAAAAGCTGTGTGAGGGTTTTATCAGCCGCTGCGGTGGTCGTGACAGGCAAAACCATGCTCCAGGGCCAACTTCACCATTATAAATGTTCAGGGAAACTTCCAGCTTCCCGTATGGTCACGGCACATAATGCAACGCTTGCCAACGTAAAGCACATAGGTATTTTAATATACACTGCAATTCACGTAATACAAGATCAAACTCAGTAAGGAATGGCAGTAGAACAGGGACAGCCTAGCGGAGTAACAGCTGTAGATTAAACACCATCCACGGCGCTTTGCTGAAGGGAGGACAATAAATAGACACAGAACTGCTGATCTCAGCTCAGCCCTTAAGGAGCTGTAAGGTCCAGGCCACAGAACAGGTACCAGCATAAAAATGCAAAAGCTACACAGACAAATTTGGTAGTGTCTGTTCAAGACAGAAATCTAGGCTTGAGCACAGAAGGATCACAGATGTGGCACTGCTGAGAAGGAAAACCCAGTCAGGTAAAAAGATTTAGGTCACCTGCCTAGCAGGACTAGGAAAATCCACACTGTCTGTCTGCCCTGCATGTGACCCACCAGAAAAAAGGCTCCAATTTACCCTCCAGACAGACAGTTCCGTACAAAGGAAACTGGAGACTAAGCCTCCACTGGAAATTACCACTTCGGTGATTTAATATGTGCACACACATACGTGCACACACACAAACGCATCGGAAAGGCACTGCCGGCAACACGGCTGAAGCAGGTGGAAATGCAGCGCGGAGAGCAGAGCGGGCAGGCTGCTTCAGGCTGCGGGGTTTAATGCAGCCGTAAATATTACCAGTCTCAGCTATTCCAGCTCGACGCAAGCGTCGCTCGTCAATATTACTGTCAGCTCTGCGTTAGCAACAAGCCACATGACAGCCACGGGTCACCCGTCCCCCCCGGCCAGGAGAGAGCGGCTGCAGACAAGCTCAGCGTGCCCGCAGCCCTGGACACCTTCACGCAGGGGCAGAAAGAGGCAATGCAGATGGGAACCCAACACAGGGTGTCACTCAGGAATTCGGTTGAGAGCAGCTCTGTGATCAATTGCTCAGGGCAGTGGGCTTTTTAGGACTTACCCAGGAATGCAGAGGCAACCAGAAAGCTCCCTCTGAAGTTTCGCTGCAGCGAGTGACCTGCCTAAATGCCAAGGTGACAGATGCCTGTGTCAGGCAGCCTGTCCTTGCCTCCTGGCCTTGGGGGGGCTCACAGGCAGGGAAGAACAGAAAAGCTTTGATGCAGTGCATGGGTATGCATGTCAGTGGGTGTCTATTGATGGTTACAGAGCTGTCAGACCACTTTGTTAATACAGCCAAGCCTTTAAATAGAAAAATGAGAAAATCTCTTTAATTTTATTCTTTTAATTTTATTTCAAATTCTTCTCAAACCACTTCTGATGCTGAACTCACCTACAGGGAGGGGGCTTTGCTTCTTCCTTTGCTAAAATGACAGCTTTTAAAATGGCATCTGCAGTAAGGTGCATCAAAAGCAAGGTTCAGTCTATGGGTTTTTAGAAAGCTTTTACTATTTGTTCATTAGTATTTGCTTTGCATTCTTTAAAAAACTCCCCATTCCTCTTCACTTTTACATTATGTCTCCTATAATGTCGTATCTACAACTGGGTCAGTTTTCAGAAGGAGCCAGCTCCGGCACAAATTCATCCCTGCTTAAACCGACAGTAAAAATATCAAAGCCTTTGATCAGCAGTCATCTAGTAACAGCAGTGCTGAGGAACTTCCACTATGAACATTAATTTTCAAATTTCACAGAATCACAGAATGGTCAGGGCTGGAAGGGACCTCTGGAGATCATCTAGTCCAAACCCAGGTTCACCTAGAACAGGTTGTAGAGAGACACATCCAGGCAGGTTCTGAATGTCTATAGAGGAGACCCCACAGCCTCTCTGGGCAGCTTGTTCCAGTGTTCTGTCACCCTCAGGGTAAAGAAGTTCTTCCTCATACTCTTGTGTTGCAGTTTGTGCCCGTTGTCCCTTGTCCTGTCACTGGGCACTACTGAAAAGTGCCTGGCCCTATCCTTCATTCTAAGTACTGCATTCTGAGTATTCATTTTCAAAGTTTTAAAAACATTTTAGTGCCCCTTCTCCACAAAGCAAGCAACTTTGCCACAAGATTGATGGGCTTTGGTGGGTCTAGACTTCAAAGGTGCCAACATCCAGTGTTCTTTGGGGAAAAAGATGCTGAGAAGCAGGTTAAACTTTGCAGAGAGAGAGAACTAATGGAGACGCCCAGTAGAAGAAATATTTTCTCTCCTTCAGAAAAGGTTTTAATGCGTCTCACCATCGCAACCTTCCTGCAAATGGACTGGCATAATTACACACTGGCCTTTGCATGGGCCAGGGGGAAAGCCTGGAAGACTATACCACATCAGATATACTGAGCTGCGACACTTTGAAGAGACAAGAAAATGAGCTTTCTAGTTATTTATGTAAGCAATTCAGAAAGCACATCCACCGGTTTCTCATCTCAGAGAGATTTTATTTTTGTGGGGACTTCTCAAGGACAAAGGCTTCAATTCCAAAACTTTATTCAGGAAAAGAAAAAGCAAAAGAGATGAAAACCCCATAGCACTACTTGAGTGACAAGCAATGCTGCACCAATTGCTAACATCAGTAACGTCTTGGCATCCCTGGCACATACAAAGGCCCAGGTCAAACACGTTAGGACGGCAGCATTTACTGCTCGGTCTCACTTCCACAGCACTCCTGATGGATGCTGCACTGCCTGCGCTGTGTGGCATCCTCCCCCCAGCACCCAGAGCTGCTGCCTCCAGAAGATAAAACGCTCCTGCTGCAACAAGGAGTTAATAATGAGATACAAAAATAGTGGACTCTCATTTCCTTCAGGCAAATTAAAGGGAGGATTCAAGTTCACAGAAAGGTTTGAAATGGAAGGTAGGATGGAAAAAGACTGATAAAATACACCCCAGAGCCTTACAGGGTGCAGTCTGTGTATTCTCCCCTCAAACGCAAGTTGTGTATCAAACAGGGATCTCTAAATATCTGCCCGTAGGAGCTCTGAGTGACAACCTGGTTAAGGCACAGCAGATGTCAGAGCCAGGCAGAGGGGCATGATGGCCCCTGCTCACCCAGCACCGGGGAGGGACACCCGGGGCTACCCGGCAGGCACGCCTGGACAGCCCTGGGGACAAAGCAGATAAACTGGATCCCTCTGCCTTTTGGGGGGTATTCCAGCATTCTCAGAAGGGGCTGAGCTTAAGAAATAGACATGGAGGTTTCTAGACCTCTGAGCAGAGGCAGGAGTGAGCCCTGCACTGCTGGCACCAGCCGGGGCTCTCCTCTCCCTGGAGCTGGCCAGGCCAACCCTGCTGTGCCCTCTCTGCACTGCCCCAGAGTGCGGGAGACCCAAAGCGGGGCCGCAAGGCTCCTTCGCATTTTCCCTTCTTTCCCGGTTTCCTGCATTGCAATTACCGCTGGCCACAGCAGACATCTAAGCGGCAGGGGGGAGCGAGAGCAGCAGTGAGGTGCTGGCCCTGCTGCCTGTAATGGTGGGGTCCTTCCCCGGCTCCGTGCCGTGCGGGCAGAGGTTGGCCATTATGGGCCTCATCAGTCGTGAAGCCAGAAATTACAGAATTGCAGATTTTAAAGAATTATAAAAGGCACCATAAACAACTCCATCTCTCTGGTGACAGGAAGGACGTACTTGACCAGTCTCTACAGCATCCACACTAATGATGGGGACAGCAAGGCAATGAGATGCACACTGACCCAGGAGGACAAGGGCATCTGAAAGGGTTGTGCGTAGGGGAAAGAAACCACTTTTATCCGCATTTCTCCAGAAAGCCCAAATGATAGAACACGGGATGGAAAATACCAGTGTGACATTCTCAGCAGCACAGTGTCTCACTACCAAAACCGTCCCGTTAAGTACAACTGGAGCATTCCTGCAATAAGGTATTACCGCCCCCAACTCAAGAACAGCACAGCTGTTCACTAAAGAACAGGCAAACAACGCATGAATCTGGGATAGAATTAACCCAAGCAAAACGAGAGGTTTGCAAAAGGCTACTAGACGCAGTAAATCAAAGAGAACTGAAAAAATGAGTGGCTGTAGAGAAAAACTGGGAGGTAGAGCTGACTTCCCCTTCTCAATATTTCTAAGGAATACCAGTGCAAAGTTTTGACAATTACAAAGCACGTTAGCTAATCATGAAAATTCATCAAATATGTCATAAGTGACAAGGCAAGAGTACTTGACTGCTAAAATTGGATGAGCCACAAAACCTCCTGACAATCACTTACATAAATCACAGGAACATATCCATCATTTGACACAGAAGGTGTTTCCAGAGAGTAATATTTTCATGCCAAGAACAAGAAAGTTTGTATACCTCATTTGGAATCACACCATATTTTGATCATTACCATATCAAAGCATTTCAGTGAACAAAATGGGGTTTGCTTTTGTGGTTTAAAACTGAAATATTTGCAACTGAAGCTGAGGACCTTCCCATCCACACCAAGGCAGCATGATCAAGGCAGAGCTGCATGCCAGCACCTCAGGACTGCCACTTCCATGTAAGTAATGGGGACTGAACAGTAAATGCACATGTACACTACGCCATGACACTTCGATCCAGGGAGTAGCACCAGATTACAAATGTTAATCCTAAATGGTTTGTGACATCATTGGAACAAAAGAAACAAAGAAGAAGGTTTGTTCCATTTCGTTTCAAGGACTGTACACATGGCATTACAACGTATCAAAAGTTAAGAGCATTTAAGCGAGCGCAATTGTGATTCTTTTTTTTTCCAAATCTTAGGTTCTGGGTTTGCATCTGTAACTACAAGTGTCCTAGTTTATTTTGTTGTTGTTTTTTTAACTTGTTTCTTCCCCACCCTCCCATCCCAAGTATTCCAAATATGAATTTATAATGTCATTAATATGAAATTTCACTGCTACTTAGTACAAATACAAATCCAAGGAAATAACTTGCAATTGACTTGATGATAAAGTGTTCTTTGCTTTTTTTTTTTTTTAAAGGAAGCCCTGCTCACGCCCTGTACACTCTTCAGAGCTGATCTAGTCATCAGCCAGAACTGCTCTGCTCTTTAGACATTTGGTTGCATTCACCCCACACTGGGTACTCTCTGCATGCTTCCTATTACAGCAATAAATGCCTTCTTTTTCCATAAATCCCAAGTGTAGAGCAGGAAACAGCACATGGACTTACATGGGTTAGCAGCTTACCGGCTTTAGCAGCTGAGCTTCACAGAAGGCATGGGTTTCCCTTCAGGAAGGGGTAACAGACAAAATACAGTATGTAGTTCTGCATGCAAAGTAAGAAGAGGATGCAAAGAGCAGCAATGAAATATATATTTCTTGACACATTATTCCCAGAAGAAATAACCTGCCATCCACAACTTCTTACCTTCCTTCTGCAATTTTTTTTTTCTTATTCTGAGTCTCGATAGTAGCTCTCAATATCCACCCGTGGAATTTTATATAATATTATGCATCGTCAACATCCTATAGACTTTGAAGATGTCAATGATAGCTTAAAAAATAGCACACTTGTTCTGTTCTCTACCATACTTGAAATGCTGTCAAGAGATATATTGATAATTAAATCTCTGTGTACATCAAAAGACACTGCTCAGCCAGGTAAAATGCATCCAATCCAGCAGTACAATTAGTCTGACAGGACATTCTAGATTTTCTAGCTAACAAGGTCAAAAGAGAAAAGATGGGAAATAACACCTATTCAACTGCAATCATTACTGGCATATGCCTGTGAATACATTTGCTGTACTCCTTTTTTAAATTTAAAACTTGTCTTGCTAGCAAAAGGAGAAAAAAGATCGATTTTATAGTCCATACACTAAAATACAGCATGCTGAAAAACAGATTTTAGAACAATGTTCCACACACCCCCGCAAGACCAGTAATTGTACAGAGGTGCTCTACTTCTTCATGTAAAAATTTCTGCACAGTTGCCACCTATTTGACAATGAAATAAAAAGTAGCTTGTCCCAATAAAAATAAGGCATCTCCATATAATAGCATGGGCAAGATACCTTGGTTACCAGAATCACAGGCAGGTGGACAGTTGAAAAACAATTCATCTTCAATTACTTTAAAACAATATTTGCCACCAAATGTACTCAACTAAATTACTGACAGTATATCTGTGCTTGAGCATGCGGAAACATGGTAAGCAGCTATAACTCTCTGACAACCACAGCACTGGTTATGGCCACACAAAGGAAACAAAGAAGTCACTGATATTTGTACTTTACTCTGTTTATGTGACATTATTCCACAAAAGTGGATAAATCTGAAACCTCAGTTCTTTAGATGACCTGCAGGGTATGCAATATAATACAGCTCAGTAATTTTGCTCTTTACCTCTCCACGGAAAGAGAATTACATTTCTCTGCACATGCTGTGATTTATAGCGTTCTGTTTTGTTTGTGCTCATAAATTCCTATTAAGACCATTAAATCATATAGCCACTGATGGACCTCAATTAGCACTGAAAACACACAAGAAAAGCTTTGTTACAAATAGTTAGCTGACAAAAGACATCTTCGAATCCAAGTTTTCTCATACAACAAAACAAATAACCTGATGATACAAAATACAATGGGAAACTAGTTGCAACCTTAACTATGGAGAAACACCCCACCAGTCCATAATGAGCACGGAACTGTCATTTATCCTGAAGCTCAGAACAAGGCTTTGTTCATCCGCTCCACCAGTTCTTTGTTACTATCCCCATGATTGTTTGCAAGCATATTCCATCCAATTAACAGCTTTTAGGAACAAGTATCTGGCCCTTGCTAGGATCTGGCCCTTGCTAGGAAATGTAACAAACCCTTTGGAGAGAAATCGGAACCTCTCACTGAATTCCTTCCCATTGCACAAGGAGTCCAGGCTCCTTCCCACCCCCAGCCCCAGAGGACGGATTTTGTCACAGTCACTTCACTCAGGGCTGAACCCTCAGAAAGCCAGAAGACTCAAATGGATGGCCTAGAAAAATTTATGTTCCAGAAATTCATTTGAAACAAGGATATATGGCACAGTTTGAGTAATAAATTCAAATCCATCAAGGGCTAAGGGGTGACAAGAACGTTAAACTTCCATCAGCTTTGGCATTTGGCACCACTGTAATCAGAAAACCAAACGAGCCACAGAGCAAAAAAAATTATCCAGTCCTATTTAACAGCCTATCTGCAATCTACTGCCAATACTATAAAATTGGGTGTTTTTTTTTTAAATGTATCAAAATGGTACATTAAAATCCATTTAAACGTACCAACGGAAGATAAAGAATTAAGGTTAAATTAATGACCATGAAAACAAGTTAAAAGGCACCAGAGAACCCTCACTACTGTCTTTATTTTCTAGAAGATGTGGAACAAGAAAAATTCCTTTCCAGCATCTCCAAACAGATTATCTCACAGGTTAACATCTTCACTGGTCACACTTCTGGCTAATAATTACAATAGACTAATCTTTTGTAGCAAGACAAACCAAGATTTTTTTTCTTTAAAAAAAAAACAACTTGAGAATGTCCAGTGAAAATTATGAGAGGACGAAAAAAAAACAACAACAAAAGAACAGTTCCTTTTTACCCATTTCACTTCCTGAAAACAGCTGAAAATCATTTTTCAAAATATTCAATTTAAAAAAGCTTGCATCAGTTGGCTTGGTCTGAACCCGTGTAATATGTTTTTAATTAGCATAAGAGAAATTCTTCATGTGTTTTTAAGAATAATAGAGGGATTCAAATAGTAAAATATGAAGTGCAATAACGTACAAAAGGAACTGTCAAACCTTTGCACTGACAGCGAAGTACCAACCCTATAAACCCTAACCACTGAGCACAGCACTTTCACTCTTTGTGCAGCCCTGGAAGGAATGGCTACTTAATGTTTTAAGCAACGCATCCCAAATCAGACAATACTGGTCCTTAAGAGGTCATAGGAAATTTGTAACACAGCTAAGGACCATATAACATGAACACCTTTAATAGCAAGAACATCCTTAATAGCGGGCTACTTTCTGAACAGCAGGCAGTGGGAGGAAGGAACATTGCGGAATGCCAAGGAATTAAATTTGCCTGTCGGCAAGAATGCACCAATTTTTGCTTTAGACGTAGGGGTAAAAATAGAGTGAGAGAATGTAGCCAGACCATGGCCCCTGGTCCACAGCTTATAAAGAGCAAGCTAAAGACTGTAAGTTTTCTTTTCCCATCTGATCTGATGAAGCCATGGCCAGTTTAGGCCTTGGGGGAAAAACGAAAACTCCAGTATAAAGCAGATAAATTCTTAACTGCAGGAAGAGTCAATCCTGCAGTTATCCTGGTGATCCAGGGATTTAAAATTAGTGGCAAAGAGCTATGAAGAAGGAAAAACTATAGATATATTTGCACTGAACTAGCCATGGGGAACTTTTACAGAAGAGGCTCTGCATTTTCTAATATAAAAGGAAAAGCAAAACAATAAGCATTCTAATTGGAATCATCTCTTACAAATTAAATATCCAGCCTCTCTCTGACTGAAAGCAATGATCCGCATTCCATTCACAAACACTTGCAAGCTTGTGAATCTTTTAATTTCCAATTTTCTCCACCTGACTTCTGGCATTCATCAAAAGTAACACAAGTTTCTACAAAGGGAACTGGCATGCATCACATCGCCTTGTAAAAATACAATCAGGAATCAGGAAAGAACAATACTTGACTCAGAACTGCCATCTTGTTGCAGGGAGATGGCCATGCCTTCTTTCATAAGTATGCACTTTAACAAATTTCTATAGTTCAAATAAACCAACTGACCTAATTAGCAGACCACAAACCACAGGACAAACAAGGGAAAAGTCTCCTCGGCAAGCGTGTTTGCCTTTCCATCAGTGTCTAGGACCATACTAAGTTTATTCCTTCAAAAATATTCTACACAGACCATACTTCGACTTAGTGTCTAGAAATACAACTATTCCCTTTCTGGGGACTTTAACAACGTTTTAGGGGTGTTAATGAAAACGGTTCTGATGGCAGCTTTTTGAAGAGGAAAGGATCTGGGTGAGACACTGTCAGTGGCAGGTAGGCTCCCGCGCCTTCCTCCTACTTCTTTCCACCGATTTAGCACATCCACATTAGCAGATGGAAAGACGACAAAGATTTATTTGCTCATAAACACCTCTCAAGTCAGCAGCAGACAGCTGCCCTCTATCTCAGGGAGAAGACTGACAGGTACATCAAATGCATTTGTCAGTATATATTTGGGCATATTGATACCCGCTGCCTCTCATCCCCAAGCATCACCTCTTCCCCACTCCATGCCATGTAACATGGAATCTGACTTCTCCTCAGGAGAAAATGAAGAACACGTACACTCACATACATACATGCGTTTGATCCATATAAGCTCAAGACACAATAGTTTCACCTGACATTTGACAGCTGCAGAAGACAGCCCAGCCACTCCAAAGTGAGATCAATCTCGAACAAATCAACAACATTGGAGGAAAAAAGACAGACACGCTTTCAAATAAGCAAAACACCTTGATCAGATGTGTGCCCAGACTCCTGTAATTTCAGAGGTGCAAGAGATCTGGTTCTGAATTTCGCAATTTGGAGCTCACGCCAGGCCACCTCTTCCATCTTCTTCCACCAGCTGTAGCCTTCAATCGAGGCTGACTACAGCTAACAAAGTCATACAATTTAGCTGATCCAATAAAATAATCCAGATGGGAAAGATCCTTCCTCAAATGCCTTGTTATCTTAATTAGATAATAGAGTTTTAAAAGTTCTTTTGTTCGGGCTGCTAGGAGGCAGACACATACACATGACTCATAGAAATTATTATCTGGGCAAAGTTCAGCTATCTCCTTGCACCTGCATCTGATTTAGCGTGACTGTTTCTGGCTTCTTTGCTACCTGCTCCATCAGCTCCTTGAGATTCTGCAATTTCCCAAAGCGGGGCAAAACTGTCTCACATGATTTCTTTGTGAAACTGATCTTTGGAAAAGGTCTCCTTTGCCTTCTCTGGAATAAGCCTTTTCTTTCAGCCCCCATGCTTTTCACTCCAAATAAAAGAGGCTACACATACTAACCAAGCCAAGAAATGAAAAAAGGTCCAGATGGTTTAGTAAGGAGTCTGACATGATTACAAGAAGTTTCCAAAAACTAATAACTTTCATGGGCTAAGCTGTGTCCTACATTAGCAGAATGATTTGTTTTCCATGATCTCCTTTGGCCTTTTGAAACCTCCCAAAATCTGCACATTTCAGATTGTAATTTGCTTTGGGTCCATTAATTTCTGCTACGTTCTTCACAGAAAATGCTTCTCCTCCCCTTCACAACAGACGTTTCAGGAATCTCCTTCTGTTTGTTTTCTGAGAAGCTCCACACGTTCTAGATGTGCTTCTCTAAGAAAAGCTCTGCTGAACAGGGCAACCACATGTAGACACAACTAGGCTGGGCAAGAGGAATGGTACTTAAAACTGCCTCAAAATAAAACACAGTAACAACCACAATATCCACAGCTTATACATGAAAATAATGTGATGAGAGAGAAATTTGTTAATTAAAGTTCTGGAACTTTATTAGGCATCCACTGATGGAGTGAGAGGTTTAGGATGGGTCTCCTTTTTATCTGAAAGCCAGGCACTGTAAGTCAGCTATACAGGCTGAGTCAAGAGAAAGGGATGTGTTTCCCCAAAAGCCAGTTTATTCCATCTGTCCATGGCCACAGTGACATGGGTGTAAACCACGTGGATACCACCAACCTGAGCATAACCAGCCCCTGGCACTGCCCTCACTTTTCATTGCCTAGAACAGGACCCTGATTGCCCATCCTGGACAAGGTGTTCATGTTTCAGAAGACTAATTCAGAGCAATACAAACTCTCTTTAATAGCAGGTACTTTATACATCTCAGAGATGCTATGCACTTTCATGTACAGATCTCAGCAGGTGTTGTATACAGATACTGAAAGACATTACTGATGGAAGTAGCACACACCAGGGCAGCCTACTTTTGTGATGTGCCAGTGGCACACAACCAACACTCACCCAGGTCTGTCGGTCAGATGCAACAGCCTTAAGACTACTTTATGCACCAGAACAGGCACATATGGGCATGTTCTATAACATTCTGTACAGCTCACCCCTGCGCTGTTTGGCACATCTGAACACAGACTGTATAAGCAAAACAGGAGCTATCTAGTGATAGAAGTGTAGTAGCAGGAAACAGAAACACTGAAAGCCGCTTCTTTAAGCACGGAAAGACACCTCCCAAAGCGAGTAATTCACTTTCTTCTTCACAGAGCAAAAATGATGTGGCAGTCATGTATGAGTAAAAGGGAGAGGAAATAACACCGAAAGAACTAAGCACAGCCTAAAGCCCATTGTGCAAACCATGGACTTTCAAGTTGAGTGCTGTCTTGAAGAACTACTGCCACTGGGCCAACTAAGCTGAAACAACCTGTTGTTTCCAGTCCTCAAGGTGACATCTCACAATAAATGGCTCTAAAGTATTATGAAACAAGATTAGCCGCACACACCGTGCATGTAAAATCCAACATGCAACATCAGGTCTCCTCTTCTGCAAAGGAACAGCAGTAAGACAGAGTGCCTGAATTTACTCAGAATATAATCACTCATTTTATTCATCAATCTAGGGCATGCAAATCTTAAGGCACTATGCGAACAGCCTACAACAACAATTTATGACCCACAATGATATTTTAATACATGCTCAAAAGCTAGATACCCATGTCCTCCCAAGTGGAACTGAAATATATAAGGCCCTTATGCAAATACTGAAGCAGTGTTATTAATCTAGAGATCCCAGCACAACTACTGTAGGCACTCAAAAAAAACAAACCCAAAACCAGCCCTGGCATAAACCAGATCAAAACTAAAGTTTAGTAAGATAAACAATATCTGGATATAACCAAACAGGGAAAATACAGAAGGTTGCTTCAAAGTTAAGGCTGTCTGGATCTAGATAACACTGGGTCCATTCTGTGCTTCAAGATATTGTCATTATTATTTTAGCCTTTGAATTTTTTGTAGCTACAAATAAGGATCAGGCTCAAGCATGTCTTCCATCCAGTGACCTTGCTGCCTGCCATACTCCAGCTGCAGATCAAGTCCATACCCACCCACATTGCTTAGGAAGAGCTCAGTCCGATCACCTGAGCTGCTCAGAAAGGCTGCAGCTTGCTCCATCTTACTTCTGACCCCATGAAGACCTACAAGGCAGCTGGACCTCTTTTTCTAGGAGCTTCAGAGCTGAGCCAAACTCCATGCCTGAACACGTGAGCACTCCCAGCAGAAAGGAGGGCGTGCTATGCCTTAGCCTCTCCATCCTACTGTCTGGATTTGTGGGCAAACCTATTTTCACTGTCAGGTTACACTAATATTTAGGGCAATAACCCAGAAGCTCAGCTGACATCCAGGTGCACACAAGGGGTTCACCAGCTCTACTACAAGCCAATCTTCCAGCAGAGCTATAAACAGCTGACAGCAGTAGCATCTTAAAAGGCTGCAACAAGATGCACGAAGTCTCAGTGGCACACAAAAGCCAAACGAGGGAGGAAATTCTAACCTCCAGCATGCCTTCAGCCAGACAGAACCAATGATAAGCCACAAGAGAAGCCAGATTTTGCAGACATTAACCTGCCAGATCGCATTAAGGTGTGTGAACACAGGTGCCAACAGCTAGAAATTCAGCTCAATAGCCTGACTTCTGAAGGTCTGTAGATAACGTGAACAGAACTGTCAGAGCAATGCAAGGAGCTAGAGGGAAAGGGTCACTGGTGGCCGTGACAGTGGATCATTGCTGCCTCTGTGTGGGACTCAGAACTGTTCCCAAATTTCCTCTTTGCAGGGGATGGGAAGGAAGGTAAGGGCTGCTGCTTTGGTTTGGATGGCCAAAAAGCTGTGCACTGAAAAAGGATAAACCAATATAAAGATGCTGATTTTACAATGCTCAAGGATGCCTGTTAATCTGAGCACCCTCATTACAAAGGGGAGCACTCAAGGGAGAGCTGAAAAACAGAAGGCATCCACTGAGGCTGCCCACCTCTGCCAGAGCCTTTCTGAATGATGTCCTTATGCTTACTGAGGCTGTTCAGAAGCATTATGTGAAAGTGCAGTTACTGTAAAAGAGAAGTCAAGGCAAGAAGGGAAATCTCTCTTACCCACTGCTACATGGTTTTGACAACTTTCATATTCAAATTTCCACAGCGTAAAAGACTTCAGCTTAAAAGCTTCCCTTCACATCACCAGGGAGAATGAGCTTGCGCTTGCAAACACCCAAGTCAGAACTCAACCACAAAGCAAGACTAGAGCAAACCCATGCCCCGGGTATCCCACCGACATCGTGTGGCTGCAGCCCTTTAAACCAACGCTTCCCTTCAGAGCTGTCCCCACCGCAGAGGCACCACGTCTTTGTAGGTGTGACCAGTCTTCCACGCCACTCCACGCTTTGCCTTTGCCCCTCTGAATGGTTTCTTGTCCACATAACCCATGCAGGCGACAACTGCTCTGGGACACTCCCAGGTAAAAATGATGCGTGATTTTATAAGCTGTCTTATGAGAGAGGTTGGTGGGAAGGGAGGAAGCATTATAGGGAATTTAATAAAAAGATGAACACACAGGGGCAAAGTTAATGCCATCTGAAATCGTTGGGTTTGCCTTTCAGGTAATAATCTTAAAAAAACCAAACGAATATACTAGAGATATCAAGACAAACAGACACAGAGAGTCAGAGGAAACGACAAAACAAACACATAAACAGAGCAATTTTGGAAAGGGAATTAGCTCTCATAAAACGTTAAGCATGCTAAACTTTAACATGTTGATTTTCTAATACAAATGTAAATTTTACTTAAAACTTAATTTTCTTTGCGTTTTTCCAACACACACATTACAAGCAAGTTGTTGCTGGTGGGCTTACTCAGCTATGAACACTACACTACTGCTATCACTAAGATCAATCATGCACTAAATTGCTACTGAAAATATACTCTCTCTTCTCGCTTTATTTCTCCACATGGTTAAGCTGCTATTTTCCGCTGTACATTTTTTATGCAGGGAGTAACTGCATTTTGAAGTCGCCTGCAACTTAACCACTAGTTTTGCACGAGGGTCAATATGAAATACTTTTTTCCTATACTCTGATGATACCAAAAGCCGTGGCCAATATAAACACAGGTTGTGGCCAGGTTTTGTTTGGGACTGTGCTGGTTAACCAAGGAGTTAGCAGGCTCTTAAAGGGAACTGCATCCACTTTCGTTGGTTTTCACTGGCAGGTGAAACCACGGTATTTTCCCTCTTCTCTTCACAACAGGCAGATTTCACCTACTTCTCTCATGAAGAAACTAATCAAACAACGATTACGCTTAAAAAAAAAATCGGCAAAAACTATCAACCATCTAGCATCACCACTCAAAAATTAAAAGATGCTTAAACAGAAGGTTCACAAAGCCTCTGCTTGACTTTGATTTATCAACAGCGAAAACTCCAGGAGGAACCTGGGCACCCTTTAAAGGTTTCCAGCCTGTTAAGCAGATACGCATGAGTGAATGGGGGGCTGTAGGGTCAGGGGTAACCCTGTGTCAGGTGCTTCTGATGCTAAAAACACCGGTGGACCTAATGACCACCTTAAGGCTATCTGGAAAGGAGGTTTATTTTTCTAACAATTGTTTGGTTGTTTGGTTTGGGGTTTTTCTTCCCAATAGATTGCTTATACTTCTCTGCTCTTTTAGGAGATTTAAAATAGGCCTGGAAGACTGAGGAGGTAGGGAAGCAGTGCTGGGTTTCTCAGTTAACTTTTACATTACTGTAGTGCTCTAAGACATACGAAATCTGGGTTTCCCCTGTGGGATACTGAAATGTGAGTTGTAAAGACACCTTCGTTTTAAGGTTTTGAAGGCTTTGAGGCGTTACATTTCTTTGGGCTCACTCCTTGTGAAAATTCATTAGGTGCTGAATTTAAATCGGCTTCAAGAAAGCTTAGACACTCTCATTCAATTGTTTCTATCCTCCCACAGTTTACGCTTGTGGTAACAAGTCTGGTCCACCAGTTTGTGCTTGGCCTATTGCTAACATGTTCTCCGCTGCATCTCCCAACATTGCCATGGACTTCAAGGATTTGTACCCATGACACTGTCAGCATGCAGATACCTGCCACTGCTGTGTCTTAACACCGTAGCTGTTCTGCTATACAGAAAACACTGCATAGCAGAAAAAGAGGAAACAAAGACTGCAGCATTGTATTGAAAACTCAAATACAAGAAAGGATGCTAGTCATCCCTTTGGGTTTGGTTCAGCACTGGGTTAGCAAGTCTAGGTTTTGTAACACCCAGCACATAGGATTTTGTTCTCTGTGGTCTTGAAGACACCTGATTCAGAAAGTAAAGCCTCAGTACCTCTTCTAATTCTCCAGCTCTTTGAAAACACTTATTCTAATGCTGACCCAGCCCTTATGGGTTGGGTTTGGTAGTGTGAAATACATTAAACCTCACGCTCAGACAGAGTAAGGAATACCAGAGAGTGGGTTCAGGGTTGTAACTGGATATGCACATGGCTGTATCATCCTGAGCATGCCAGTCCACCTCCTCATGCTTCATTCGCCACCCGAAAAGCTGGGATAATGCTCCAAAAGTCTACTACAAGGCTTATTAATTAGCACCTGGGCCTTGGCTCAAACATACTGAAATGACCAAAATAGTCGCTTGGTTCCTCTGAAGCTGGGGGTGAGAAGGGGAGGTCTTTTACACTGTACAGGCGTCTGAAAGCATTGACACTGATTGGTAACAACAGCTGCCTTAAGGGAGAGTTTTTTCTCCTTAAGAAAAACAAAGTGGTTATCTCAGCCAGGACATGAAAGCGAGCAGGACAACCTGTCATGCACAACTGCAACCCCAGATCCTGAGTATCTGCATAGGTGGGTACTAGCACTGAACCATACCAGGGGGGCACACAAGCACCTCGTCTTTACTCTGAACAGTTCTCAGAGGACAGACTGTATTATCTTTTCTGTGTAAAAAGAAATTACAATGGCACAAACTGACAGGTCTAAGTTGACAAAAATTCTCCAGCAGAGCTGGGATTTGAACCCGCTTCCAGTCCAGGGCCTTATCTATTAGGCAAAGCTGCCCAAAAAGATAAGCTCTGTTTCCACGTCCTTGCTAACGAAGATTTTCTGTGTGTTTTTTTCCCCCCAGTGACGTAACTCATTCTCACTACTGTTTCCCTTGGAAACAAAAATGGTTTTTGCAGTTTCCTTTGCAGTGCCTTTTTTTTGTTTTTTGAGAATAATAGCTCCTAAAATTAAGGAATTCTTTTTTTGTTTACTCAGTTCTATATGGCTCTTTCTGATAAATGCAGAATGAAAGGCAAATGGAGTTCAACAACCATGTTACTGAACAAACTTGATTTATGGATCCCATCACCACTCTGTACAGACCTGACCCAGTAGCTGAGAAATCTTGGCTTTGTGCTTGGGCAAGGCGGCTCCTAGACCAGCAGCATGTTGGGGTGGTTTTCAGGCTTTCCGAGCTACACTTTTACTCTTTTTCCTCACACTAAGGAAATATTTCCAAAATATGGCAAGTAAAATGGATAGCATACTATCTCCTAGACATTAGTCAATAGCCCCATGTCTGTGCCAGTAAAGAGTGCATCTTTGTATTTGTGCTGATGTCCTTATTTTGGTGAGCAAATTATGATACATTATATCAGAAGAAAACACATTTTTTTTTAGAAAATATCCACAATAACTGTTTTGTCAAGTGGCTTAAAGTCCCAAAGTCATCTAGTTTGGCAATGCAAAGGCCTGGCCACGCTGCATGAGACACCTTACCTGTATGACAGGACCAGATGTAAAATCTCAGGTAGTTTCCGACAAGGAAAACTTTTGATGAACACAGATACACAGAGCAGAGTATACGTTCTGTTTGTCTGAGAACAGCACACTTAACGCTTACCCACAAAGGGACCTTTTTTGTAGGGTGAGCTTCACCTCTGTCTGAAGGACCCTGTGACCTTATTAGTGCAAGGGTTCTCTGCTATCGCTTCTCTCATCAGAACTGTGGCTGGCCCTTGCATCTCCACTGTAAGGTCAAAAGTTATTCAGAGGTGAACATCAATAAAGAAAAAAGATTCAAAATTTAAGAATCAAATGTGCTACACAAGCATGTCTTCAATACTTGGTTACCAAATACAGCAAAAGAGGGCAGTGGAAAACCAACAATCAACTCTGCAAAACCAGCAGAGGTAAAAGGAGAAAATGAAAACCCAGCTGACTCTGAATATACAGCTCCTAAACTATAGCTTCAGGTTTACAGAGCAGGTAAGGTGGTGTTCCATGACCACCGAGCTTACCTGCTAAGTTCACAGTAGAAAATATTAATATTCTTGACTGTTCGCCTCTTCATAAGCAATTACAACATGAATACAGTATGGTCACAAGCAGATGAGGAATTAGGAATGGCCTATGGCAAAGTTTTGTTCAGACTGCAGCATCTGTGAAAAGTACATCTTGCAGTATCGCTTATCTTCTGCAAAAGTCATAGAGCAGATCCTGTTATGCCTCACGCAAGTTTATTTCTTTTTGGAACCACTAACAGTTACAAAACCATTTATAAAATTCAGTAAGAAACAGTCAATTATCTTCCTTTCTTTTTTTAAATTATATTAAAAATAGAATGTGATAAAAGTCTAATTTCGCTATGTCAAGAGTGCTACTCAAAATCAAGTGCTAAATTATTATTCACTTTCAATTCATCACTTTTGCACAATTTACATACATCAAAATCTCAATAAAAACAACCTCACAAGGGTTGTAGACAAGGAGAGACGCGAGACCTGGACAAGTCTGAAAAATAAAACATGACCATCCAAGCCAAGCTTCTACCTTTTTCAGGCTGTAAACCTGAGTCCTAGCACCTCAAACCAAAACTGAAAAGTGGAAAAGTAAATACAAAAAATTTCATCAGTTGCAATTAACTGCAGGAGCAAATGTTTTCCATTCTGTAAGCTTAAGTTCTTTTGAATTAATTTTTACTCATATGCCCCTAAATAGCTAGGAAGCCAAAATTTATTTCAGCATACATTACCCTGCTCTTCTTGGAGGTGAAGAAAAGAAAGAAGGGATTGGCAAGACACATTTAAACTCTAAAATAATCCTTTAAAATGACATTTTGCCAGGACATTCCTTTCAGTGTAACACAAAAGAATTAATGCAAATAGACCATACTTGTAAAAAGAATTGAAACGTTCCTATTTTCTCTCTGGTGCTAAAACCTTTTAGCAGAACCACTG
The DNA here is from genome assembly GCF_963210335.1 of Falco punctatus. Classification (NCBI taxonomy): domain Eukaryota; kingdom Metazoa; phylum Chordata; class Aves; order Falconiformes; family Falconidae; genus Falco; species Falco punctatus. The sequence continues at coordinate 20,772,405 of NC_137582.1, read as the reverse complement.
TAAAATAGTTTCATTCAGGAATGTGACCACAATACACCAGACTCCTTCTTTTCTCATTTCAGAGATACGGAAGCCCTTATTGCTCTAATCCTCCCGCAAGCATCGCACCACTCGTAGCCCACCCCATTCCAAACAGGGATGACACAACACGCTGGCCTGCCTCCCTCTCCCACCCCACTCCCCTGTTCACAGCCCTCTCCTCTCCCACACCCAAACTTTCCCCAAAATGAAACTCCTGCAGCTGGTTTCAGATCACTTCTGCAGACCCTTTTCAAGCAGATGGGCACCTTGAGCCTGCTTCCCCAACGGAGAGCCAAGAGGAGACACATGCCCGGGGTTGCTGCGACGTGCCCACGTGCCAGCTATGCCACCCAGGCTCGGGAGAGCCATCCCGTCCCCGGCAGAGCACTCCTGTCCCTGGCAGAGCCGTCCTGTCCCCGCAGAGGTCTGTGCGTGCGGCCAGCTGCAGGCTCCACGCCACGCTTGCTGAGCAAACCCCGGCTCCATACCTAACTGCTCACACCTCGCGTCACCCCGCTGCCCCCCAGCTACTTTGGGCCATCCTGCCCAAGGGGGTTTAGCTCCTGTCACACAGAAAAGATGGAGAGTAATGGGTACAAGTTACTCCTGGGAAGGCTCTGATTGAATACAAGAGGGAAATTTTTCAGAATGAGAACCATCAGCCGTTGGAATAATCTCCCCAGGGAAGTGGTAGATTCCCCACCATGGGACACCTGGAAGATTCCAGCTGGACACGGTGCTGGGCTAGCTTGTGCAGACCATGCTTTTGCCAAGAAAGATTGGACCAGATGATCCTTGAGGTCCCTTCCAACCTGGTATTCTATGACTCCATGATTCCTACACACACAGGCTCTACATGGGACCAGCCTGTGAGACACCAGCTGAAAACTGATATTTTTTTTTAATTTTTTTTTTACCTGATCTATGGCAGAGACCTGGAAAAAAGATGCTACTGAAAGACAAGTGACCGATCAATTGAAATGAAGACCGTTGACATTTCTGCTCCCTCAGGTTTTCTTTGTGATGTTTCCAGGGAGCAAACCCTCCCTAGCACAGGGGGTCACCGCAAAGCCAAGATGCTACTTTGATCCACCTATGAAGTAATTTGGCAGATACATGGGATTTAAGTGACAGCTAGGTCTCACACAACACGGTGGAAATTCAGCTTCCCACAGATTAAAACCTTTATTGGATGTTTCTCTGCATGGCCCAGAAGCATTGCTCTCCAAAATGAAGACCTGTATCTGTCTGACAAGACTTGGCTACTGAACAACACACCGCAGTTCATCCTTAAGGCTCTGCAATATTATTCCCATTAAACGGCATTGTTTTCCAAGCAGCCTATGCAGCCACAGGAAGCTACAATTTTCTCTGGGTCTGTCAGCAAGATACTTTCTAAAATCTGTAGCCCAATGCAGGAGGGCTGCACTGGGGACCACGATAAGGTTCCCATGTTCATCCTTTTCATCAGGTTTCAGAATCCAAAGGAACCTTGCAGAGAAGAAACATAGAAAAGAGCATGCTAATAACTGCCTCCTCCCATGCCCTCTTAAAGATCTTTTTCTTTAAGCTGTCCTGATTTTCTAAGCTTTAAGATTCCTCTTTAAGCTGCCCTGTTTTGGGGGTTTTTAATTATTGTTATTTACTTATATATTTAGATTTCGCAATCCCTGCTCTGTGTAGTATGGAGCTGGCTCCCAGGCAGTCTATCAGCCATGGCCCAGAGCAACCAGCAAAATCAGTGTTCACCACTGCCTCGAGAAGAATAATGAGCCACACACTACAGAAACCAACAGTGAAAACCACCACTCTGTAGTAAAATCCTCAAAGACAAGAGTTTCACCCAATTTGTCTGCTTCTCTTTTTCTGTAAAAAAGAAACCTTGCTTGCCAACCAATCACTTGATAAAACCTCCCCCTTATTTTAGCTGTTCTATCTATTTGTAATATTTGAAGTGCTAGAGAGGTGAAGGAAAAGGGTAACAGATATTGCACTTCTTTAAAAAGTGAAAGAAAGACAGCCAAATTCTGTTTTCATAGTAAACTGGCATAAGTAGAATAATGTGGAATAAACCCCACTTTTGAATTTTGTGTATTCTGGTTTTACTGAAAACACAATCTGCACGTTTACATGGCGGTCGTGCAATATCTATACTGTCTATAAGATTCAGAAGTTAGAGGCCCACTGGAAAAAAATAAATAGATGGTGATTGTTTGATTCAGTGACAGCACTAACTATGCATTTACATTTTAACTCATTTCTGTCTGAAAGGTGAAAGAGGAGATCTGTGTTTGTATCAGTTCACAAAAAAAAAAGGGGGATAAAAATGCTTCATTTCCTTCTTCCCACTTGACAGTGTTGGGAGTTTATGGACTTTTGAACTCCTCAGGTAAAAAGCTGCCAAAGTTTTCCAAAACCCTGCACGCAGCTGCAGCAGCCTCTGAACAGCTGGGTCAGCCCATCAGTCCCTCTCCAAACTGCGCATCTCTATGAGGAGCACATGGACACCCGTAAAATATCAGCTTACAAAGTCAGGTATGTACGCAAAAGCTCATAGGCACTGCCTTGCACAGAAAAGGGGCTTTTAATAAGCACTTTCAGTATTAAAGCAGGGCAGTCACATTATAGTTATCCTAACTAACTCTGGTGCACACTTTGGTGGTACCTGAACCCATGTACAACAGCACAAAGCGAAATTCTTTCCTCTTCTTGGGAAGATAGAGGAGGGAAGTGGGACCAAAGGCTCTGCTCAGCAATCTGGATATTGGGGGCAAACGAGATTAAAAGAAGACCTGGCTTATGAAAAGATTTCCTCCTCCTATCTCCAGTTACCGTAGCATAGATCTTCCACACAGCATTCAAACCCTACTAAAAAAAGGCAGACTCATTTCATAAGCTGTAATTTCATGGGTCCTGTACTGTACTCCTCACTGTGGACCACAAGCACCGCTCGTAACAGTATGCAGTACACAACCACAGTGATCAGCAATTTTTAGAGATCAGCTCTGCAAATCAACATGCTCACAGAACCTGTGACTTACAACAGATTGATGGCCCCGCTCTTATTCCTATAGACCATCTGCCACAAAACCAAGGGCACCAGGAAAATTCTAAGGGAGATGGGAAACAGGGGATCAGTTCTACATGCCAATGGGTATGCTTGCCTGCCTGCGAGGGTAGGACAAAGGCAAAAACACTGGGGGAAATTTCCGATGCCAAAAGAACACAGAATGGCACCTCTGAACTTTGTCCCTGTACAACATCCAAAAAAAGCAATGGGGAAAGCTGTTCATTTTCCAGATAAATTCAGCATGTAGCTTTTCCACAGGTATTGGAAACAGAAATATTTGTTCTGCCATGAAAGCACCACCTCTGCTTAGGCTGGGTTTAAGCACAAACCCAAACCCATATTCATCTAATCCAGGTACAAGTAACTGCAACCTGAGCTAGCAGTCACCTAGTCTCTCTGCAGAGGTCATGGTCAAGCTTTAGGGCCTGAGTCATCTGACCTATTTTTTAATGCCACATCAGGATGAAAAGATTTGCACTCTGGAGTGCACTTTTCTCTCCAGCAACTATCACACAAATCCAGACAACCCACCTTGAACAAAACACATCCATATTTCATGTGTCCAGCTTATTCAGTCTGCAGAACTAATACTCAAAAGGCCGTAATTCCAACCATGCTAAGCCTTAACACTGGTCACAGTAAATACCAACTTGGGGTATGACTGGTAGGGATATAACTGGCATCATCCCCTGCCTGGCATCAGTCCCTCAGACACACTAGTCCTGCACCCCCCTCTCAGTGCTCTGGGAAGGGGCTGGCAGGATAGCTGAGCTCTGATGGGCTGCAAACAGTGTGAATACGCCACACTCAATGCACAGCTGTCCCAGGGCTACCTCAAGGCATGCACACAGGATGGATTACCAAGAACACCATACTTTTGCATGTTTCCTCACTTGTAGACGCTGAGAAGGGCTTCGTTGGGGCAGAAGATAACCCCTTTCCTCTGCCTCCACTTTGCTGGATTAGATAGATTCACTCGCACACCAGTTACATCTTCAAGTTCAAGAGAGATTTCCCTTTCTCTTGACTGTTTCTTGTTACAGGAGATTGAGGGAGCAGGACACCTGGGGATCAGATCTAATGGATTCCAGCACAGAATCAGAGCCTCAAAACCAAATCCCGCTGTCGCTGAAGTGTTGCTAGGTGTCTTTGTTATTCTTTCCACTATCTGTTTCCCTGTTTTGATGCTGTCAGAATGATCGCGTCCCTTAGCATGCGAATGCCCCAGGTGCCACTGTTACCAGGCTCTGAGAGCTCATGTGGCATTTCCAGCGCCTAGGATGTAACAGGGATTACTGCAGCACATGCTCCTGCCTGGAAACTTGCAGGGTACAAGGACTAAACAGCGAAATAAAGCAATAGGTAAATTGCGACAGTAATTAGATTATACAGTCATCATGAATATAAAAGTGTTTGGTTGCGGCCTGCATTCATTAAAAGAAGCATAACCAGACAATTGTTTAAGAAAGATTTTTTTATTAGCATGCACATATGTTTTGCTATTAGCAACAGCACAAAGATTACTGGTGATTGCACCTGCGCGTCCCAAGGACTCATTAGCTCTAGCTATTGATCCACAAACTAAATGTATTTTTCTGGGAACGTCTGGACAGAAATGTCCATACTGACCCAAACTACTGCAAATTTAAGAGGTCGCTTGCAGGCTGTAACAACACTCTCCGTGTTCATCAGGTTCATGCTTCCAAACACATTATTACCCACCAGTCTCTACCACTAAGTAGCAAACTGCTGGGATTTGATTCTCTCTTTGTTTGAGGGTACTGATTTGGAGGGGGTGATGGGCTACTAACATCAGGGTTTAACTCAAGTACACAAAAGCCAGGAAATTCACAGCTAGGGGTGAAAATGTGTGCTGACACAGCAGCATTATCTCCTGCCATTAAGCCTTTTCTGGATCTTTTGGCACAACTGCCTGGGTTAAAGCCTGCGTCTCAGCAGAGATCTTTCAGGCTTCGCCACAAATTTCTTTGCTTAAGTCAAGCTGCTAACATCACTCGGATATATTCTTCTTAACATTTTATGAACACCTCATGAAAATGAAGCACATGTGTGCACACACCCCCACACCCCGTGCCTTCCCAAGTGCGGTTTCACCTTCGCTCTCCCACAGCACGAACCAACTTGCAAAATCCCAGCTGTTGTTCCAAAGTGGACACAAAGGGGGATTAAGCAGCACTGAATAGTGCTGACAAACAGACCTGGCTAACCGTAGCAATTGGTATTTCAGAGCAGCCTCACATCCCAAGGATTCAGCTTTGGTCGTCGTCCCCCCCCATTCCCACCCTGAACCCAGGAAGGTGGGTGGCAGGACGACCCTGGGGATTAGCCACGGTATAGCTCTCCTCGGGGGGGGGGGGGGGGGGAAGAGATGCCAAAAACGGAGCAAGGGGAACTGAGTCTTAGCTCTTTCAGCCTCCTCACTGAATTTAGTTGCTCTTTAAATAGGAGAGTGAGGATAGGAAGCTTTGAGGCAGTTTACTGGGAAGTGACTTCCCAGAAAGAGGAAAATCTCCATGCGGATGGCAGCTTTGGCTGCTGCCCTTCCCTCTCTCCCTTGCTGTCCCAGCCCCTTGAGGGACTTCTCTGACCTAAAAATACCACAGGGCAGGGGAAAAAAAAACAACAGAGCAATGAAGAGTGAGGTTTTCACCCATTTCTGCTTGTGTGACTAGCGAATACACAACGAGGGGTGGTTTAAATCGAGTTAAATAGTGAAACAGCCCTAGTAGGTGAGGCCACTTTCCTGCAGGATGGCTCACCTGGGCACAGGCGTGACAGGCAGCACTAGGGCTCTTCCCCTCCCTGGCTTCGCTGCGTCTCCCACCGCAGCGAGCATATGCCCAGCGCTGGGAATTACAGCTCCGGTGTGTCCCCAGGGCCTGGCACACCAATCACACACACACACGGGCACCACGCACGCACAGCTTGCGCCAGGACCTGCTGTCTCGGAAGTGCTGAAGCAGGTGAACTCTTGGTCATGCCAGCTGGAAAAGAGAAAAGGGGACCTGGGTGGAAGCGGGGAGCTGGAGGAGGCTGCCCGGGTTAAACAGGTGACAGCGTGGCAGCTCTGAACCAAAACCTGCTTCTTTCCGCACGACTTAAATGTCCTGTCGAGCAATGCCAGCTACAGCTGCCCTTGGGCCCGAGAGCCCGGAAGGGGTCTGGTACAGCCCACACCCGCACTTTCTCCATCCACTTTTAAAATCCAGACCAAGGCTCTTTGCAAATTTAAGAAATTACTTAAATGTCAGTGAATAAACAAGAGATCCTATCTCATCAGAAACAAAACTTGCTAACTTGGCTTTCTAAACAGGCACTTTAGAAATTACAAACTCATCTAATTAGACTTTATCTTATCAGTTAACAAGGCACTTGTTATAGATTTACCAATAAATTAGAAAAATGGGAGATTACTTACACTCGCCCCAAATTTACCAGCTTTATACAAAGGAGTTGTCAGAATGACTCAACATCAAATAAAAGGGCAGGGTTGGATTTTACAGTTTTAAAGACATGTAGTTAATATAATCTATAAATAACTGAAATTGTGTTTCTGAGTGAAAGGGCCATTGTTCATTTTTATCACAGGTATGAAGGGAAGTGCTATGGGGAATGCAAAGGAGGCTTTCCAAAGGAACGTTATAGATAGATTTTATTAAAAAAAACCAACCCAACAATACAGAACGATACCTTTGGGGCAGCAGTTTCAGGTGTGCTTCAGTACAGGGGCAGGAGCTTTGACAATATGGATGCCAAAGGGATGAACCTAACCAACATACACTGGAAAAAGAAAGGAGACACCGGTGACAGATAAATTTGCGTTTTATTGGGACTCTAAAAACCTACAGAATTAAAGTTACTGTTAATATAATATAGCTACTTAGGAGGATTTTTGCAGATGAATGTGAGCCATTTTGGACAATGGCACTTAAGCAGTTTCATAGTCATGCAAAGCCTAAACCTAAACCAGTCCTTAGTTTTAAACCAGACCAGTTCCCAGTTCTGGTTCACTGGGCAACCATAGAAACATTTGTCTTACCACAGGGGAGGCAGAGGTACAGTCAGAGGCAGATGCGCTCCTTCTGATGGCAGTGACATCATTTTGACGTTAAAGCAACAGTAAAAATTTGGCAGGTGATAAATTCCTCTCCGACAATGCCACTGCAACAGTAATAGCTGTCAGGAGCATGCCATGTCTTGGGCTGCAGAGTCTTAACCGAACGAGCCTGCATCTTTGCCCATTAATCTGACTGGAAACCAGCAAGTCCCATCCTGCTTCCCATGGGGTCCATGCAGAATCCACAGCACTGTCAATTGTTGAGGAGAGCAGAGCTCCCCAGATTGATGGGGCTGGCAGGAGAGCAGGAGCCCGCCCAATTAGTCTGCCCCGCAAGGCTGGCCAGCTGATGTTAGCCCTGCAGGGTAACCAACCCCTGGCTCCAAACACACAAGGGATTAAAAACCTCAGGTCGAGAGCGCTAAGTCTTCCTTGCAATTAACTGAAATAAAAAGATGAACATCAGGGTGGAGGGCGTTGCTTAAAGGAGGCAGCCTTAAAGCCGTGTAGTACACAGGAAAACAAGCTACCAAAAAAAAAAAAAAAAAAAAAAAGCAAAGCCATGCTACATCACCCTTCCCCCCATACATATTTTATTCCATCAATGACAGAGGACTGAGTCAGTCAAGATCTGCAAATTGGTAGGCAGTACATTCTGTGCTGTCTGTCAGTATTACACATCCTAAAGGGCTGAATAAATAATTGAAGAATAAATAATTGTGCCAGGGCTTTGTCTCATGGGCCATTTTTATAGATTGCTGTCTAATGATAGCACCATCTGCGACACTCTGCATTAATACGGGATAAAATTACACAGTGCTTTGTTTGCTCTGACACTGTGATGTTATGATGTCTCTTAATATTATCTTGAATAAAAGGCTAGAGCAATGATGGAAGTGTCCCAATTGCTTGTAAACTTTCGTTTAGGGAAAACCAAGTTAAAGCAGTCGGAGATGTTTTTCCGTCAGGGATAGGACAGGGAAAAGTGGGGAAGCCTCACTGTTTCCAGTGCATGTCATATCAAGGTAATTAAAAAGAGAGGAGCTTGTTAGTACATTTTTGTTATGCATGTCCAATTCAGAGACTGCAGGTTAAAACCCCAGTGCTGGCAAGGAGGCAGCCAGGCTCACCTCCAGCAAAACCACACCCCAGCTCCAACCCCTTCCTCAGCACCGAGGGAGACAGATCAATCGCAGATTCTCACTCCCTAAATCCAAAGGAAATAAAACAATAAAACGAGTTACACCAGTTTAATCTGGCACAGAAGCACACCATGGGTGATGGGGGCGTTCCTGCAAGGAGACAAAGGCTTTTTGCATGGGAAAGCCAGCAAGCTTTAGCTCTATGATACAACCACCGCTTGCTTTCCAGTAACGCTTAACACTTCTTACCAATTCTCCACACAAGAAACATTTTCTTCCTTATTCTTAGAAAAAAAAACACCTGAAGCGATGATTAAATATTCACCAACAATACAGCTTACACTCCTTCGTCTTCTGTGCACTTCTCCATGCCTGCAGGACACCAGCAGCATTTCCCTTCCCTCCAAAAGCGTCTTGTGGACACTGTCCCTCCCTCCCTCCCCAGCCAAAGGTGCAGGGGGCACGCCAGGAGCCCTGTTTCCTCACTCCTACCCGTCTGCAGCTGCTGCAATGAGCAGCTACTGGCCTGGTAGGTCTTGCACAGACAGGAGCTAATTTGGATCCCAGGGAGTTAGAACAAATGCATTTTCTGCCTCGTAGCTATTACCTACTTGTGGAGCAAATGGTGAAATTTTAAGAAGGTTTCGCAGAGACCTGTCTCACTGCCATGATGATCCAGCATCACCCCAGGGAGGCTGCGGTAAGACGAGCTTTGGCCTCTCAAGCCCCAGCCCTCTGCCCTCAACCCCCAACCACCGCTTGACACCTGCATCCAGAACTGAAAATAACAATTTTCACATCCCAGAAAAGCAGCCCAGGAGAGACACCGGGCAGATGAGGCCCCCGCAGTTATAATACCCGTAATGCCATGACTGCAATTCGCAGGCTTCGGGAACCAATTTGCAAAGCAAGAGTTTTCAGACTCTCCATGGATCAGGTTGAGCTTGGCCTCAGAAGTACAAGGACCAAAGGAAGAGGGTTTGCAGAAGGCATTGGACAACAAAGCACCGCAGCTACTCCAGTCACGCGAATGATGGTGAAGGAAAAGCCTCTTGCCTTCAAATCTTCCTCCTACCATCAGATAAATATTCTTCACTCACCCAATCCCACCGTAACACTAACAGCTGACATACAAACCGCCCAGCACATATGGTTATAACTTGGCTGACCAGAGGCCAAATTACACCTACATTAACAATCAGAAAGAGAGACCTGCTGATACAATCCCCACCAGGAAGATGCCTTCAACCAGCACAAGGCTTCTGCAGACAATGGGTGCAGCATCCTACTTGTGTTCTCACCAGCGTGGACCACGGCTGAGATAACTCCATGTACTCATTGGTTACAGTGTGCAGTCTGTTTTCTCTCAAACCTCAAAAACCCAAACACATGGCAGGCTCCTAAAGCACACCAGCACAGCACCACAGTGGTGGGAACCGGCTTCTGCAAAAAGAGCTCGTGGAAGTTTTCAGACAGATTTGGCCACCTACACATTAACCAGCAGCAGCCCACACGCAGCCAGAAATCAATTAATCAGTGACCACGGTTCACATAAAATGAACTCAAGGGCTTCACCCCCAAAACTTGCATTAAAGGAAATATGCACCAGGAGCCAAAACCAACGGCGGCAGTTTTGCTTTTCGTCTGTAGCAGTACACAGCTTTGCTCTGTTTCCAGGGCTCTCTGTCACAGGCTGCTCGCACTCGAGGCACCACATAGGCTCAACAATGAGGCTGCCTGATTTAGGGGAGGTGGTACCTCCGTCTACGAATCACTTAAGCTCAAACACAACAAGATACAACTGAGCTGTGTGTTCACCACAAATAATGCATTGATAAGTTTCCACTTTATTAGTTGTAGAGGTTCTGCCTAAAAAGCCCTCCTAAAACAGTTTTAACTCTGGGGGCATACTCTTCTTGATGGCTGATGGCAACTTAAAACCAGGAAAAACTCCATGAGTGGTATTAGAAGCAACTAAAAAACTGAAAGTGGAGCCATTTGGGGAAAACTAAAAGGGGAACAGACGATCAATGATCCCGCCACTGCAAAGGAAACATTCGTAACTTCGGGTAGAACAGGCATTGACTTCAATTGAGCTTACGTATGTTTTGGTATGGTTTTGTTTTTCAGGTAGAAATGCCACCAAATAAGAACAAGTAGGTCTCCCGCAAGCTGTACAGATCATTACTGCTCCTCCCTCCAGAGGAGGACACAGCAGTAGCTTTCTGAAGCAGTCAGCACAGACGTGGAAAACTGAAACCAACTGATGACTTTTTGGCATGACTGGGCACAACACCAGCAGAAATCCCTGGTCTGTAGCTCATCCTGCCAGTGGTCACGAGCCCCATTCAAAGGCAACACCTGGGAAAAGCACATGTTGGATGGCCGTTGAGGAGCTCCACGTCCGGTCTTCAGCTCTGACACAGAGATGTCGTGCAGTTCGGACAAATTCCATCATCTACCCTGCAACAACATCTGGCCAGCAGGGAATGTAAATCCCTACCCTACAGCAACGGCAGGCCTGCTCTGCATTAGTGATAAGGCATATTCAAGCATACCCACGCAGGCCTACAAACAATTTAGCAAAACTTATTCTAATGCTCAACCATCACCACCTTTGCCCCATGCAGCTGGTTATTCTGGGCATGCCTTCTTCTTCCTCCTGGAAGAAGTCAGAGTCTTCCTTAAAAGCAAAAGGTGGAACACAACCTGTGGGTGTGCGCAAGTAGGGGACAGGAGGCAACGCAGACACCAAAAAATGACAAGGGAAAAAATATTTATCAAATATATTACCAACAAAGAGCACTTGGGCTACAAATTGGAAAAACGGGTTTTCTACAGCAAAGAAATAAAATGCTCAGGGTGTGCCCCAGACATGGCACATCTGCATGCGCCCTCAGAGCTGGCTCTGCCTTGCAGGCATTCCTCCATTTCTGCTGCAGGTAAAGAGGGGCCAGAGGCCCATGAAGCATGAGGAATTCATTCCACAGCACCCAGGCGCAGCACGGACAGCCACTGTGCTCCAGTGAAGCTCATCTGCACATCTCATCGGAAATGACACCACTCCCTGGGGGTTGCAGAGGAGGGCCAGGAGGAGGAGGAGGAGACGTTTAGGCCCTTGCCAAACTGCAGATAAAAAGCTGGGGCGGGTGGAGGGGGCAGAAACAAAAAAAAAAGTATCAAGGCCACTGGCATTAGGGCAAACTTTCTCATAGCTACAGCTGAAAAAAGGGAGAGGGTGAAGAGGAAGGTGCAAGTAGGGTGTGCAGGGCATGCTGGCCACCGCCTGGTCTAGAGGGTGAATATCCACTTTTTTTGAAGCAGAGCAGCCAAAAAAAGAATAATAGTAATAAAAAGTACTGCTCTTGACATGAAATATTCATGGCAACAGCTACAGCGTGGCTAATGGAAAGTGTCCGTAAAACCTTTAAGAAGTTTGTTAATGCACAGAGACCGGCAGAGGTCACAGCACACTTGGCACAAATGGGGAGCAATCTAACAAAAATAGTTTGTCTCTTTTCAAACCAGCACTAAAAAGGTGTCCATTTATTGCACCAAAACCACTGAAGGCACCAGGAAGGATCATAAACACTCATTAACACTGTTCCTGGTAGCTGGCCGCTCAGCTGCGCAGCCATTAAAACCTCCCTCACAAACCTGACAGCAGGTTTTGGTCGCTGGCAGAGAGGAGGCTCCCAGACCCAAGGACAGTGCTGCACACCCAGTGCCACCTTCCCTTGTCCCATGCTAAGAAGTAAGGGCCAAAATCCACATAGTCCAGTAGTCTCCACCCTGCAGTGAGGCTCAGATGTGGTTAGTGAGCAACACATGTCTACAGAAACACCATGCAGGCCACTTTGCTATCTCAATTCCGTAACAAACCCACATACAGACTTCGATACCCCTGTGCTTTTAGGAGAGAGAACAAAACATCTGATGCTCCAAGGCCAGATCAGCACAACTGCAATTTGCCAAAGCACCCAGTTCTGTTCTTTGCCCTCGTACTCCAATAAATCAGTTACCCCAAATCGATAGTCACAAACTCAGATTTTTGCAGTTTCCATCACTATTTTATTCTGAACAGCAAAGAAGTTCCCTTTCCCATCCCACCCCACCCGAGGCCATGCAGAGGGATATTTGGGCTTCCTGGGCAGAGCAGGAGCTGCAGCAGTGCCAGCGAAGCTCCAGCTTCTTCCATCACACATCCGACGCTCCGCCAGCAGCACAGGCGGAGGCAGTGGGTATTTCCAGACAACTGATCTTGGCAGTATGGTTCACTCCCTGTTGACGACCCAGGAGAGCACCATTTAAAACCACCTCCGGCTATTTTAATGGAGAGGTCCTGCAGGATTATGGCAGCCAGAATAAAGAGCACCAGTTTTAAACCGCACATTGACTCTTGCCTCTCTTTTTTCCAAGCAGAACCACAGATGCAGGTGATGACAGCAGTTTTCTGCTAGGAGCCCCACCTTGTACCATCTGTATACATCCACGAGCCCCAGCACAACAGCATTTCAAGTTCTGATGCCAGTCTTCCAGCATTAATGCCATGCAAATAGTAAGTATGATAAATCACAGAGCCCTGTCACCAATTCAGACATAAAAGCAATTAAAAACCTGTAACATGTACGTGATGAATACTAACTGCATGGACAACTTCAAGGCTGCCTTGCAGCCTAAAGATCACACAGACAAGCATGCCCAGCTGTTTTAAATGCTGGAAGACGTTAAAGTATAAAAAAAATGCCCAGATCTCTCTTGGTCCCTGTTTGCCTATAATTTTAATCCATATGCAGCTTTGCTACAATCAGCATTGCACTTCTAATACCACTCCTAATGGCAAAGATCAAGACACCAGTTGCTTTGTTTTATTCTGGACTTCAGAAAGCATAGTGCCCATGTAAAACTGATTACAATGCAAGAGTAGATTACATTAGGAAACCAACATATTAGTCGTATTAATACATTTTTGTCAAGGATCTGAAGGCACAAGTATCTGTCACTTCTATTGCTTGGTTCAGTTAATCCATGCAGGTTTATTTATCTCCTATGGCTTGCTCAGCTTTACCACCACTTGTTTAAAAAGGTTTCCTGTCTTTTACTTTTTAATTAAAAACAGAGTGGGGAAAAAAATAAATTGTGATTCACTCCCAGGACACAGAAAAATCCATTTGTGATGGAAAAGAAACCACCAACATATGCAAACATTTCCTAGAAAGCCAACAACTGCTAGTGGGCCTTTAGGTTAATACCCACAGCATTCCTTGGCTTTATTTTACATAGAAAAGGTTGCCATTAATCGCATTTTCCTCCTGAACATTATTAATGCTCCATATTCTGCAGGTCCAAACACTATAGACTTTCACCGTGGCAGAGCTTTCCAACGTATCATGGTCATTTATGAACCACAAGCTCTCCTGTGGAGCATGAGTGCTGGCTAAACCCTGCCCAGCACAGAAAGGGAAGCAGGACTCTCGGCTTGGGCAGCGCTGCTCTTCTCGCTGCTACGGCTAGGTCAGATGAACAGATTTATAAAACGGTTGTGAACAAAGCCTGCAAAACCCACCGTGTTCCATGTGCTGGGCTTTCCGTTTGTGGAACCTGTGCTCTGTAAAGCCAACTCTTTGATCTCTGTGGATAGGTTTGGTTTTCACACCTAACGTATGTGGGGAATGTTATTTCAGAGAGTTTGCTGTGGCCAAATTGTAAAGATGATTAAATGCGAAGAAAGGAGGGTGAGTTGGTGGGATGGCAACAAGCGAAACAGAGGAAGTCACAGCGCATTCAATTCCATTAAAAATGTGTGTATGCATGCACATAAATGAAAAACATCAGTTCTGAACATGCACAGAGACACCCACACCACACACACCTCCATAACGGAGCAAAATCTGGGCAACACCAGACATAACATGCTCAACAGACTCAGAGCATTCCTATTCCCACAGAGAACACAGCTTTGCAAATTTAACTTTCATGCAAGAAATTTCAGTTTGAGTGAAAGCTTTTATTTTTAAGAGCATTTGTTTTTAAGAGCATCCATTTAGCTTTCCGAAGCGATGCCCACTCAAGGTGAGAAAGGCACACCAGAAGACCATGTAGCTTTACGCTCATATTACATCAACACGCACCCCTCACCCATTCCATGTGTGCTCCCAGTCATTGTTTGGCCACCAATTTCCTTCCTGGTTTTTTCATTTTTAGATTATCTCCCAACAAACTACTAATGTATTTAGACACACTTCCCATATACAAACACTGCATAGATACTAAATAGCAGAACCTTTCACACGGCAAGCATTGAGCCTGGTGTTAAACCAGGGAAAAAAGAGAGAGCAGGTGAATTAATCAAAGCCACAAACACAGCACAGAGAATTTGTATTCAAGACCTTCCCGGATTCAAGTTCAGCATATTAGATCACTCTTTCCTGCAACAGTGTTTTTCTTTATCTAGACTTTGCCACAACAACAAATCAAACCCATCCAAAGCCAGAAAGCATCAGAGATGCCATTATCTACAATAGACTTACATCAGGGATGAACATGACTTGCAGTACCCAGAGGAAATAAAGTGCTGAAAATAAGATATTAAGAGCCAAATTAATTGGTGACATAAGCAGGTACAAGTACATCGAGTGAAATGGAGTAGCTTATGCCTGCAATGAATATAACCGTAAGCATTTAGCAGGTTCTTCCTCGAGTCTTTGTTTAAACAGATCTGAATTTATTAGTCTGCTGCTGAATAGATATGATAAATTCTTGTTGAAATTATCCTCTGGTGAGCAGCAATAAATACTAGGCAATATTCTTTCAAGTGATCCATTATTTTAATCTGGCTAAGAGCAACTCCAGGTTTTCTGCATGGACAGACAGAAGTTATCTTCAATACAGTAAGTGAGTGTAAAATAGTGTGATGCTTCAAGTTTTGGGAGGAACAGGGAAAGGTTCCCAAGCTTGGTACCAAATCGAGCAACTCTGACACCCCATCTCCGTGGAGTTCATGCGGTAACAATACAGAACATTTCCATACATAATTTACAAGCTACTATGAAATGCTAGAGGTCAAAACTTCCAGGGCATAATTTAACAGGGGAAACGTGCATGGCATGTCAGATCAGCTTTTGTGATGTCACAAAAAAAAAAAAAGTGGAGTAAAAACGTAGGCAGCGTTTGTGATTAGAAAGAAAAAAGTCATCGTTTGTCAGATGTGGCATCCATTTGTTTCAGTAACAAGTACTTACACACACACACACTGGCCCCAGAAAGGGAAGGAGGAGAAAAAAAAAGACCATTTATAAAGCATCCTATTTATGCTCCATTACCCAAACGCACACTCAGGGTCACCTCAGCTCTTCCCAGTGCCCCCCAGTTGCGGCATTTAACAAACTGTGGTGTTGCAAGACACTTCCAAGCACTGCACTTCAATACCATAGAAGATGACATCCTTTGGATGCTTCAGTCTCCAGAAGCTGAAGCTCGGGCTGCTGCCTGACTTGATGCCTTGCACAGGGACCAAAAGCAGGCAACGCCTCATCTTTTACATCTGTTCCTCCAAGACCTCATTTATAGCAAAGCTTCCACCACCACTCAACTTGGTGCAGCAGCGCTGAGCGGGTGCACTGAGGACCTCCCCCAGACAGGCTACAAAAGCCCCCAGCAGCGACCCTGCCCATCAGGGGCACCCTGCCGCCACTGGCACCAGCTCTGTCCCCACTCCGCAGCTTGCTGCCAGCATTCTCCCACGCCACGTAGCAGCAAAGCATCTCAAATGCCACTGCCACACCTGCTTCCCAATGCAACCATGCCTGAGCCTTTGTACAGAAAAGATCCTAATACATGTAAGCACATAATATAAAATTTGCATTAACGGGAGAGAGACAGCAAATAAAACAAATTCGACGTCAGTGAGTACATAGACAAGAACTCTTTGCCAAAGTGACACGAGGCAAACATACTCTATTTAAAAACACACCTCACACACCACTGTTACCACATTCAAAGGAAAATCACGCTCTTTAAGCCAGAGTCATTTACTAAAGTTCGGGGCCCTCTCAGCCCCGGGCTTTCCCCAAGGCCTGGCTGCAACGCCCAGGAGCCTGCGGTGGTGAAGGCATCTCTGTCAGCTGCAGCACCTGGTTTCACACCAGTTTCAGGTGAAACGGCACCTGATCTGAGGTAGGATACCCCAGTGAATAGCTAGCTCAGCAGAGACCCTGCCAGATCTACATCACATCATCACACTTTGGTGTTTTGTTTTGGATTCTAAGGAAATTTGGATGTGGAATGAGTTCGCATCAGGTTTATGCTTTGAAATCACATGCTTGTGGTGCACCATCCGGCACTGGCAGCTCTCAGATTTGGTTTGTTTTTGAACCAAGGTGCCAGACACAAATGCCCTCGCACGAGAAGCCCTGCAGGTCAGCATGGATGTGTTTCAAGCCATAGTGAGTATCTCTGCTGCAGGTGTGTTTGTTTCAACTGCGTGGTTGCCCATGTGGCTTACCTTTTATATCTCACATTAAAAATTGAGAGTAACCTTTTCACCTCCTCGCTACCCAAACCAGAACAGTGTAACCCTACTTCTATCAAATACAGGAAGAACAGAGCTGAGAGAGAAGAAAAAGCTGTTACACTGAAAGATGCAGTGCTGCTTTGCAAATTCTTAATTCTCCCCCTCCTTCCATCCTTGGGCTTTCACAAACTATGCTTATCTCCTTGAATTTCTTGATGCCCAGCAGATGTCCCATCCAGTACACATCCAGCCCTGGAGTTGAGCCAGCCTTGCAGGGCAGAGGCCATCTCATACATCCCAGCACAGCTCAACCAGAGACACTTTTTTTTACAGTTGGAACCGTAGACCTTCACATCTTTGGTCATGAATATACACCCTACTACAGGGGTGTATTTTACTGTTTAAAAGAAAATGTGTGTTGGGTTTTTTTTCCTAAGCCACTCCTGCTACCATTTTCTAACAGCAGGCTGCTTTAGGGTCTTCTTATCTTCCCCTAACCCCCAAAATTTCAAGATCCAGTAACAGACAAATTCCTAACAAAGATACTGATAATCATAAATCGAAATGGGTTGGACAACAGCTCTGTCTATCCTTCAGGAAATATT
This sequence comes from Falco punctatus, assembly GCF_963210335.1. Taxonomy (NCBI): domain Eukaryota; kingdom Metazoa; phylum Chordata; class Aves; order Falconiformes; family Falconidae; genus Falco; species Falco punctatus. The sequence continues at coordinate 20,754,977 of NC_137582.1, read as the reverse complement.
GCAGCACCTGCAGCCTACAACTCTTCACTTTGGCTTTCCTTTGAAAGCCCAAAGATGGCATCTTTGTCTATGCATTTTTCTACCTCAAATGCCCCTGCAGTTTACTGCTATTTGCCTGTGAAAACACCAGCAACTGACACTATCCTCTGCCAAAGGACACCCATTGCCTAGATGCAGTCCCTTTGCACAGAAGCCTCCACCTGACAGAAGTAATTCCATCCTTTCCTGCATTTCTTTCCAACCCACCAAATAAGATGCACAGAAACAGCATCTACATTGATATGTTCCCTCAGCAGTACATTGCTTTGACAGGGAACTGCCAGGTTTCCATAAAACCCATCTGGGAAACGGCTGCATTTCAGATGACTCAGGGAACAGAGGATTAAAGAAAGTCACTGCATCTGCACCAGAGCTTCAAAGTCTTCTTTCCTCCTCCCTTGTTCCCACTGGTCTTAATTCCCTGAGTATCTTCACCCAGTAGTTGTAAGGGAAAGCAGATACAAGAATACATCATTGCTATTAATGAATTGGCTCCATCATGCCGTTAACAGTCCCACTTAATTGTACAGTAGTATTCGCCAGGCAGCTTCTCCCACCGTAATGTAACACAACAACCCACCGCACTGTCCCAAGTGAACTACCAGGGCTCAGTTTACCATGTCGCTTTATTCTCCGCACCAGCTACCCGAAATGCTATCTGCTTGACTCTTCCTGCCCTGTAATTAAGCATATAGTCAAAATCAGAGTAGTCAATATCCATTGCAGCTTTCATGACTAACTGTGCTGGGTTTGGCTGGGATACAGATAATTTTCTTTACAGTAGCTGGTATGGGGCTATGTTTTAGATTTGTGCTGGAAACAGTGTTGATAATTCAGGGATGTTTCAGTTACTGCTGAGCAGAGCCAAGGCCTTTTCTGCTTCTCCCACCACCCCACCAGTGGGTAGCTGGGGCTGCACAAGAAGCTGGGAGGGGACACAGCCAGGACAGCTGACCCCAACTGACCAAAGGGACATTCCATACTGTATGACAACATGCTCAGCATATCAGGCTGGGGGAAGAAGGAAGAGGAGGCAACGTTTGGAGCAATGGCGTTCATCTTCCCAAGTAACCAATACACATGATGGAGCCCCGCTTTCCCGGGGATGGCTGAACACCTGCCTGCCCATGGGAAGCGGTGAATGAATTCCCTGTTTTGCTTTGCTTGCGTGCACAGCTTTTGCTTTACCTATTAAACCGTCTTTATCTCAACCCATGAGTTTTCTCACTTTTACTTTTCCAATTGTCTCCTGCCTCTCACTGTGCGGGTGTGAGCGAGCAGCTGTGTGGGGCTTACTTGCTGGCTGGGGTTAAACCACAACACCAACCCACAGACATGAGGTCAAATGAAGAAATATCACTGCATGGGGATACTTACCAGCAGCGTCCTCGTTACAGACAAATCTGTCATTAATCATTAGGTCCAAGATGGTGGTTTTAGCTTTTTGTAGTAGAGAAATGAAGTCGAGATTATATATACAGCTGAACTATCAATAATAAGACAAAAAAACAACAATGCAAATCAACTTCTGGCTACAAACATAATTTTCTTGCCTCGCGACAGGAAGCTTTCATTTACCGCCCAAAGCATTCAAACACAGTAATCTGGTTTCTTCCTCCCCACACTTTAATTATTTGTCTAGGCCATTCCCAGCTTTTCCCTTTCAGCATTCCCTAAGAAACGGTAACAGGCATGGCCTCTCTATCTAAAAGCAATGGCAATGCTTTCTCTTGCAACGGGTTTGGCCCAAAGATTCAAAGTAAAAAACTTTACATGAAACTAAATTAATTGCAATTAATTGATCATAAGGTATGCAGGCAATTATCCTGGCTGCACCTGCTCATCGACACTAAGGTTAATTTTTCCTAAAACCTCCCCTCTACTGCTAGAGACCAAGGTCCAGCTCTGCTACACCTGCATGACAGACCCACAACAGCCTTAACTGGCCTCTGTTGCAGATACCCAGGTAATGTCCCCTGTCCTCCACAACTGCCCCATCCAAGCATTCCCACCTTCTTCCTTGCACTCGCTGGTGTTCATCCAGACACATCACCCCATGCCAGTGAGCCAGCTGAGCTTATGGACCTGGCACAACATCCCAGCAGTGGGATCGAAGCAGTATCAGTGACAGTGCAAGAGGGACAGTAACTGTCCACCCACACCAAAGGTCAGGGACATGTCTTGCCCCATTCCCAAGGGATAAATGAGATAACCAAGCCCCACTGCTGTCGAACCACAGCTGAACAGGGTTAAGCAAAAAAGTATGAGTTTTCTGATCAAGCCACAGGCCAACTACACTGACCTACACCACCAATGTGCTACTTAATACCATGCATATGCTGCTGATCATCTGGCAGCCCCAGTTCAATTAGTATTAAGCACAAGGAGCCAAATCATATTTCTGCCAAACTAGCCGGAGCATGTGGTGTGGTGTTTACACTGGTATTGCCTCCCGCCTGAAGGATGCTTGCTTGATCTAACAAAGCCAGAACTGCTCTAAGAGATGACACCTAGCTTGCCACGAAGTCTGGGGCCACATCACTCCCTGTGTAGCATATCAGAGTAGTTTTGGCTTCAGAGACCAATAATCAGAGATCATGCTGTTGCAGTAGTGATGCCTGCTCCATCTGATCTGTTGGTGGGTCACAGTCACACCTAACCCCACAGAACCGCCTTTATTCAAAAAATCTCCTCTGAGTCATCTTTATTTCTTCCTTGGGGGGTGGGAGTTGAAAGCAGATTAACAGAGCAATGGTGGCTTCCTCTTCAAGTCTATCAAGCCTCCCATGCAGCTTGTTTTCTGGGAAGCAAAGCTGAACTCAAAAGCTTTCTGAACACACATACCTCCCAGGGCTGCAGCTGAAGACATTTTGGAGCACCCATCCTCCTGAGCCTGGAGTGGAGAACCACACAAGGAAGTCCACCACTTGGTGCTGGACTGTAGAAGCCCTGAAATCCCCCTTTCCTGGCAGCTCTACTGTCAGCTCCAGCAGAGCCAGGAGATCCTCTACCTGCTCAAGCTCAAAGGAAAAACATAGAACAGTTTGAAGTAGAGGGTTTAAGCATATGGGAACAGAGATCTCCAGTGTATTGTACTTCCTACAAAGAGTCTCACAAGTGACTCAAGCTGCCCAAAGTGAGTTCAAGCCACCTCTTTCTTCCCTCCCTTTATCACCCTACTTCTCTTCACAGGACCACGCTCATAATGATGGAAGAGTTTGAGTTAAAAGTGTCATCTACATAAAGGTTGCCTAGATACTTTGAAGATGAGTACCACAGAATGTGTGCAAATAACAGGATTTCACTTTATGTCACATTCAAAAGAAAATGCACCCAATGCCACCACTCTACACACAACGGGAAAGAGAACAAATAATGAGTCCACATCACACTGATAGTGTGACTGAAGCTAATGGCTTGGAGGTGGTTGTTTCCCCCCCTACATTTACCTGGTAAAATGAAACCCATTTATTCTGGCAAAACAAGAAGTCTGAATCAGAAGCTACCCAAACTTTTAATTACAGTTCTGTTGTTGTGAATGCAAAGCAACACTGGTCTCGGAACATTTTCCAGACATTTAATTAATTAAGGACCAGTAGACTTTCCAGGGAGATATCTCCCAACTCCACATGAGAGAAGCAATACCCCAGCAAACAAAAAATAAAGATGCATTCCAGAGCTTGCATTAAAAACTAGAGGGAACATGACATAGTGTATGGGGGTGTCAAACATCTTGGATCACTTGACTTGTAGCTGCACTCTGCAGCCTCTGACATACATAACACATTGAGCTCATGTGTGTCATGAGACTCTGCTGCAAAAGGACATGTTTACACATCAGCCTGCAATCTGGTACCTGTTCTCTGCTTCTCTGGAGGACTGCAGGCTTCTATTTGAATAGATCAAAGACTTCTGGCCATGGAAAGTAATCTAAGTTCACGCAAGGCAACTGGTTGCTCCTAACACCTTACCTGCTGCTGTTGGCCATCCTCTGGCTAAAGACCCAGAGCAGCCACAACAGAACCATTAAATAACTAAAGCCAGCAATGGGCAGGTTACACTAGTACCCCCAGACAAGGTGACAAGAAAAGCGTATTTCAAGGAAAATGTATGTCGAGGATATGACTCCAACACAGGGCAGCTCAGCACAAGGCTGTGCCTGGGCACCGCTGCCGCCCAGGGAACAGCACCTCCCAGCCCCAGCAGCAGGTTGCTGTGCCCGGGGCTGCATCATCGCAGCCTCTTTGTGGAGTTAAAGATGCAGGGAGCGAGGTGCTTCAAGAGAGGGAGATTTCTTTCTCTGCAAGGGTATCATTTAGCAATTTGTTATGTGCTCCCAACCCCATTGTTTCTGAGACTCACGGAAGAACAAAAGCAGCTGCTAATCAAGATTCAAAATTACAAGGCTCGCCCTGCAGAGAGAAAGAAATACCTAACTCATACCTGCTTTTGAGGCTACGATTCACACAGAAGCTGAGCAAAGTTGCATTTCCTTTTCTGTCATTTTAATTAATTCTGCAAAGAACAGGGTCGAAGCAAACATTCCAAAGCACGCTGCAGTTGAAGGTGCCTTGCAGACCCGCAGCTTTTAGTTTCATTACAAAAAAAAGTGGAATTTTGCTTATTGCTACTTTAAAGAAAAATAAACAACAGGCTTAGAATGAGTTTTCTAAAAGGATTTGGTTTTCACGCTTTGCCTTTCGAACAGCCATAAGCCACTCACACATCTCACTTTAATATCTAATTGGTTTAAATGATCTAGTTTCACTTTTTACCAGAAAAAAAACATGTGGTGGCGGGAAGCGCTTTTGCAGGGTTACAGCAAGCCAAAGGAAGCAAAACTGCATACTGCCCTACAAACAAATAGCAAACAGTAAATCTAAGGTGAAATGAGTATCATTAGCTCTTCAAAACTGCTGAATCCTGTGCTGGGTGTCCTGACAATCGGACTGGAAGTGGATCAAGCCAGCAATGCTCCAAGGAGACAAAGATACTGCAGCAGTTGAGGGCTGTCAGAAAAGCAACAAGGGCCAAATCAGAGGCCTCTCATACACCCAAGCATGAGCACGGAAGCACGTCACTGTCCTTCACGCTGCCAAGGATAAGCCACATGCAGAAAGGGCTCAAACCCAGCTTTAAGTCCTGCAGCTCAGAAACACTGGCCTTGTTCGTGTAGCCCACAGATTCTCCTCCCTCTTAACTTTACCAAAGCTTTAACATAAAACCCATTGTTTGGAAGGGAAAATTTTCCAAAAGTCTCTTCCCCATCCCTAGAGATCCACCAGTGCCATCCTGTATGTACCCTCACAGTACCTTACACACCAGGGTTTAAAACACCGTAATAACTTACTCTCTATTAATCTGGAGAGGGGCTGAAACCATACAAAGGCATCCTTTATCTTACAAAAAGACCAAAACAAGGCAGCAACAAGCTCATTCTTAGGCTTATAAAACAAGCCTTTACAGATAATTATGTTTTATTACTCTTCATTTTATGAGGATTGTGTTATACAAAACAAATACCAGATGCCTATTTGTTGAGTTGGGCGGGGGGGCAGGGAGGAGAAGGAATCTTTGTGAGCACTGCTGTAAGCAGCCCTGCTTTTAACTAAACACAATAAATGCATAAAAATTAATACTGTTTGAAACCAGCAGGTAGGAAGCAAATGCATCAACTGTAGCTGTTGCTAGACCTCTCCATCCGAGCTCCTGCTGCAAGAGCACTCATAAGCCTATTCCTCAGGGATGGTGCTCTCTGAGCAAGGCTCCTTACATATGCATTTCCCTGAAAAATTATTATGAAACTTTGCAGATAACCAAAAGCTTAAAAAAAAAGGTGGGGAGGTGGCAGGATTTAATGCTACGTCTGTTACAGAGATACACATAGACTCAGCCAGGAAATCCTGTAATTAACAGTCATAGCTTAAAGATGGGGGGAAAAGGGGAGAGAAGACAAGACGGTGTAAAGGATGTTTTGGCAACCTTGAGATAAAGCAACCACCCAAAATGGGCCAGATCCTTCAACTGCTAACTTGCCAGACTCACACAACATGCTCCCAAATGGCCTGACAGAGTGTGCAGGACCAGCCCCCATGCCTGAGCCAAGGGACATGCATCTGAAACACAGGGACACAGACAGAGGGAGGCATGCAAAGCATGCCTGATACAACAGCAAAAGTGGGACAAGGTTCCTCAATGACAGTAAAACACAGCCAGCCATCCACCCCGCCAAGAGGCACCATGAGGAAATCTATTTCCCATTTTCAATGGTGGTTTCCTTTTCATTTTAATTGCATTAAAATCCAATCACAGGGTGACAACAGACACTTCTTACTTAAGGCTGATACTAGCCCTATATCGTAAATCCAGTTTTCAACATCATGCCTGATAATGCTTTAATGTTCTGCAAATGAGACTGAAATTCTGTACACCGGGTCTCATTGCAGTGGGGAGCCTTCTTCTAGACAGACTTTTTTTAAAAGGCACAGTGCAGCAGCAAATGCAAGGTAAGCAGCAGTGGGATGGTTTCCACACCTTGCTGTTCATTTCCAGGTTTCCATCTGTTGTAATTGTTAAAACTGAGGACGGGTCTCATCTATTATCCTCCACCAGTACGTACTCTCAACCTACTTCCTAATGAAGTTTGTTTACAAATATTCATTAGATTCCATGCTTTATTAGCCCATCAGTTAATTGTAAGACCACTGTACCACAAAATGCAATTACAGTAATCAGTGCATTGATTATTGTGAAACACTGTTACCCTGAGACTAAAGCTAAAGGAAGAAAGAACTATTGCTATATCTAGTAACCACACCAACAGGGCAACCTGGGATCACATCAGTATCTCTAAACCCTTAGATCTCCAGTTTTATACCCAAACAACACAGACAACCTCACCGTTAATTATCTTACTATGACCTGTGTCAGAAAGATTTTTCATTAAAAATGAAAGAAGAGCAAAAAACCTTTTTTTGCTAGAAAATACTATTACAGGCCACCAGAAACAACTAACAGAACAAAAGCTGAGAAGCAGATTTCACTGCAGTTCACTGATGTTTCAGTGCACAAAGCCAAGAGACACACGTCCTAATGGCTCCACTGGTTCTTCTGGCTCTCAGCAGCTGACTGGGGCAGTGAAGAAGAGTCCTGCAAAAGATGGCAGGTGCAAAGTGCAATGACTTTTTGATACCTTCAGAGAAATGTTAAGACAAGGACCAGGATCCCCTTGCCCAAAACACAGAGCAAGAATCCGTCCAGACCGTGCGGTGCTCAGCCTCCGATGGCACAGCAAAGAGAAAGCAGGGTTTGGAGAGAGGGCAAGGCAGGCAGAGGTGGCAGCTGAGAAAATGGCCAGCCCCATGGTTAGCTCCACATCAGGAGACATGCACAGAGGGTTTAGAGTTGGGTGAGGACTGGAGGCTCCCCCTGAGCTGAGGGCACCTGAAGCCCTCACACTGGATGCAGAGCCTGCGGAGCAGCACCTGCACGCGGCTGGGCCAGGGGAGGCTGCCTGGGCAGGCCATGGGTGCTCAGGCCAGAGCAGGACACACAGGGATGCTGCCCGTGACAGGCCCAGCCACAGGCAACCAGGCACTGCTCAGATCTTCTGGTTCTCCTCAGCCTACCTACAGCAAGCTAGAAACAGCGCCGACGGGCAGAGGGGACAATAAGGTGCTGGGTTGTTCTTAGCTGAAGGTGAACAATCACCATCAACAACGCATCAAGCCATCTTCCAAGGAACAAAGCTAAGAATTTATTGCCATTCTCTGCAATTACATTTTGGAAAAGGCGTAGAAAAGCAATTGCATTTGTGTACATGTGAGCTCACCAATTAAGCCCAGCAACTCTGTTTACAGCAGGGGGATCATTTATGAGGAGAGAGCAGCAAGCGCCTGTACCAACCAGCTTTGATGTGTCACCCACCTGCCTTCACACAGCTCCAGCCGCTTGCACACTTTGATTATCCGAGCTTTCGCCGCCACTGCTTCACTCAGTTGCTTTAATCTTGCCACAACAACAGCACCGTGAAAAGAAAGGGGGAGAGGGAAGAGGACGAGAAGGAGAAATAAAGAGAAAGAGAGAAAAGAGATCTGCGGCTGGAAAAGTCAACCTGATGGAGGAATCTGGAAAGAAAGAATGGGCCATCAGCCAGAGATGAAAGCACTAGAAATAAGGGATGTGTCACATGTTTATTAAAATGGTGGCATGATTCGCATAAGGAAAGCACATCTTTGACACTTGCTCAAATCCATTCCCATGACAGAGCCACCCAGCAATCTAGGACTGCTAAATTTAGCACCGGTTTTATCTTCTGTCAAATATGCATAAAAGCTCCTCAAGACACACATCCAATCCAAAACTAAAACAAAATATATTTTAAAATCTTGCTTAAACTGATCCACATGCCAGACCGACCATCAAGACAGAGACAATGCCAAGCAATGAAGGGAAACCTAACATCAGTTTGAATTAAAACCTGCAGAGCTGTAGTTAAAAAAAACAGGCAGGGAAAGAGGGGAGAGCAGTTACGAAAATGCACGATCACTTAAAATATTTCCCCACATTCAAAAAATGTTGCCTTGAAATGCCTACCTGCTTCATTCACCTTGCTGCTAACAGATTTTTTTATTACCCTCACTTTTGAGAATTTCTCTGGCAGTTAGTATGCAGGAGTGGTGCTCAGGAATAGATCCCACTGCCATAGATAATGCGGTTCTAAGGGAAACCCATCAATTGTTAATGGCCATGCAAATTGTTGAAACTAGAGAGTTATTCACAGTTATCTCGCTGTGATTTGGTAAGTGTCCATGCCTGATGTGATCACTCACTTGATATATTATTCCATTACAATTCAAGAAGTAGCCTTACCTTTTGGGTTTAGGAAAAAAAAGCATGAGAGAGCGTGGGAGGGTGAAGGGATGTTATTTTGTTTTAAATTATTTTCAACAGTCATACATACCTTCTCGTGCGAAGGTTTTACAGTACAATAAATCCCTCCCTGTGACTACAGTCATGCCTTACTGGAACGTTTAAATCCCTCCGATCAGAAACTAAAGGGGTTTAGCATACAATTTCAGATCCCGATCTTGCAAAGCACTTTCTTAGGTTTCAACCGTACACATGGTTCCCATATCCTTTGTGGCACTGGATCTTCAAAACTTAGGTTGCACTGTTTTACATTTTCTGATCAGGGTTCTCTACTGCTTATGCTAAAATTTGCTGACATTTAATAAGCTATAGGCATCTCCTCAAATCCATAATGCATTCACTCTCTTCCAGCACCAACTTACTGATCATTAATTTTCAGCTTTATTGCAGCGCCAGCATATCAGATGCTTTTTTTTTCTTCTTCTCTGAGATTTATTATATTTAGCAAAGTGTACTTTGTTTTTTTATTTTGTTTGCTCGTTTTTAAACAGCCCTTAAGGGGGAAATGTTACTCTTCTTTATAAAGTAGTTCTGAAATCACAGTATTGAAAAATAAATCCTATAATTATGTTTCCCATTAGGATTAGATAAATTATATTTAATTGAAAGAAAAATCTGCTAGCACCCAGCACAATGGTTGGTGGCAAATCAAGGAGATGAAACATTTATGTGTTTATCTTCCTGAAGGCAGCTGATTGAGTCTATGAGCAGACACACCCAAACAAGCCTTCAGAGGTACAAATTCAGATATTATAAACAAAGATTTGTCCTTCCCTTCAGATAAAGGTTCTGATTTTTAGAAGCAGAGTGATTTTATTTTTTGCAGACTACAGCAACTACAGTTTTGATGGGCTTTCTGGCAGTTATACACTGAACTACCTGATTGCACCAGGAATCCCAGTATTGCGATAAAACGTCTGCAATTATTCACGGGGCAAGAAGCAGTATCAGAAGTCAAGATCTTCCGGGAGAATGAAGAAAATCAGGATTCCTAACCAAACTCTGCCACGCTCACCCCTCTCCCACACCACTGTTGGGCAGGTGATGTTCCCCATCAGCCTGACGGCTGTAGAGGTCATGACACATACTGCAGTTGCAGGAAACTATTTATATCATGTTCCTTTTTACAGCCCCGGAGAACTAATTATTAACAGGACTGGGTCCCCCACGTACACTTTGCAAACATTATAGTATGCATTTTCCATTTAGGAATCACTGCCAGTATTGCTACGCACAGCCCGTCAGCATCGCGCTCTCAATTTTGTTTAGGAGCTAAAGAATGATTGATCTTATTGATTTGTGTCAACGGTCTGACATGGCCATATCGACTGGCGGTAATTTTGTGGGAGGAGCTGGGAGGAGAACTGGAGATAGCATTTTCTGTAACACACCAGCCTGCCTGAAGAGAAAATGTTAGAGATGCTGGTACAGCCATCGACAGGACCGCACTGGGACTCGAACCTGACAAGACCAAGCAACGAAACATTTCCCATGACCGTGTTTACAGCAAATCCACTGCTGAACACCCGACTGTATAATTATAATCTATTACAATTATGCAAAGAAGTAACATTTCAGAAAGGCCTTCTCATTTCCCATTCTTAGCATTGAATACTTTTGTTTTGCAGCCAATCAACTAAATTAGCCCTAATTCTGTTTCATTCACAAACACAAAGAGTTTATTAGAGGGAAAAAAGTGAACGAAGGGGAAATTCACTTTGAAACCCAGGAATTATTTCATTTTCATGTATTCCCGGACTAGAAACCATCATGGGGAAAAAAGTCAACTTAAGGCAGAAATGCTTTACTAAATTTGCTAACTGTGTTGCGAGAGCCCTTGGAGGAACGATCAGAAACAGCAGCGCCTCCCTTGGCGCCTGGAACAGCAGTAGCCTCTGGTAGCATCTGAGTGAAGCAAGGAGGGTTAAAAGGCTCATATACCAAACCTGACCGCGTACCCTGACCTAGGACAAGTGTCAAACCCCAAAAAAACTTTTGTGGGGGCTTCTGCCACCATACAACCACAAGAAGAGCTGCTTTATGCTGCTTCTGATGGCCACCACCTTTTATCAGAAAGTCACAATTTAGACCTACACTCACTGATGCTCCCCGAGAAAAGGATACAGAAAATATCAGTGAATAATATTTCAGCTTTACATAGCACTTTCTATAAAACATTATAAAGCACTAAAAAAAAGTATCGCTATGCATTTTGGGGGGTAAGCAAAGCATTCCTCCCTATTTTAAAGGCATACGGAAACATAACCATGGTGGCCAGCAGCAATCCCAGCCATCGGACTGCAGTCCTGAGACCACATGTGCTACAGGCAGGAGAAGGCAGGAGCTCCTGTGACAGCCCTGCCAGCACCACACTCCACCCAGGGACTGCAGGAGCACGGAGAAGTCTGCCTTACTGGAATACGAAATGGGAGCCTGATTGAGCCAACACAAACAAAGCAATTCTTACCACCTTTCAGGGAACACCCACTTAGCATCCTATCTGCATCCTTGCTGGGGAGACAGCACTACACCACCTGAAACACTGAGGCAAAATCTCTGCAAGAGGCAGTGGGAGAAACAAGCAGGGAAAAAAGATATTTAAAGAAAATTACATCTTCCTCCTCTTGTTATTGAGGAGACCTAACCCTCCTGACTGGCTTAAAGTTGCATTTTCTTATTCTAAGAAACGGTAACATTTTAGGAAGTCAGATTGCATTTGGAAAGCCATCAGCCTGGCAACACTCACACCAGCTCAGCAGTTAGGCACAACGTTTTGCTGAGATAGGGCCTTTATTTCTTAAAACATTACTTCCCTCTTCTCATGTGAAACAAATCTCTTCTCTTTTGTTCTCATTCGGAATTCATTCTTTAAACTAGTTCCTCCTGCACCACCACAGCGTGCTGATCTCCCACCTCTCTGCTTCCAAACCACCTCCCCAGCCCACACTGCAACAATCAGGACAGGGGCTGCTCTAAGCACGCTTTTCGGTTTCTCCCAGTGCATGGGCGTCAATTATAATTTGCTCCGTAAGTGGAAAAAACTGACTCCCACCATCCTCTGGCCTGGATCTTTAATCGCCCCTGTGCACAGCTGGTGCCACAGGCCCCTCCTGCCCAAGCTCCCTCCCTGCCTGCTCCAGGGATGCAGGGATGAGTTGTATCAGCATTACGTAGCATTGATGCTACCTCCAGTTGACTGAGGAGGCTCCTAAATTAAGAGCAAGACAGGGATGATAAATGTCCTGTTTCCTCCTGAAATTTGGATGAAAAAAAGAGCAACACAAAGCTTTACGCAAAAGCACAGCATAGCTGGATGAACAGAAGAGAAGGAACAAACCTTGCTGCTCAGTGTAAGCCACGAGAAGGTTTTGAAACCTGTATGTCCCAAAATACTTGGCAATGTGGAAAGCCACAGAACCTTAAATATAACCTGAAGTTATACTCACACATTGTCACATGTTGAACTAATCTCCATACGACATAGGACAGGAGTATATATCTTCCATCATCACCTAGATATAGCCAAGTCCTTGAGAACTTCAGTCACCTTGGCAGTACGGAACACAGCATTTAACTCCCTTCACAGGCCAGACAGTTATCTACGTACCTACCGATTATTTTTCTCTGGTTAGCAAAATGGTTTGTTTACTCAAGACCACAAAACTCTGTGGATTTTCTGAAAGAAACCCTGCAGAGAGAAAGGGAAAACAATCACAGATAATACTCCAGAAATCATCAGATTACAGCACATTCTCTTGACTCACATCTGTTGAGTAAATAAGTGCTTCATGCCGACCAGTTTCATTTACCTCCCTCTCCCACAAGCGGCTGTCGGTTTACTTTCCAATGGGCTGTTCCAGGCTGTATGTGGGGCAAAAGGATTATTTCCAGCAGAATGAAACCAGTAGCCTTTTTCACTCGGGTTTGTCTTCAGCTGAAACTCACTCTCATTCAATCTCATCCTCCTAGGGAGATGCACCGCTTCAGAGCTGCATGGATGCAAAGAGGTCCACAGCTGGGAACAGCCTGAATGCAGCAGGGGAGCAGCAGGCAGCAGCATGCAAGCCTCCAAGAGAACCCCAAATTCGGCCACCCCTCTCCCTTAGGAGCAGTTTCAGCGAAGCTCATCTTAGGCTGGTACAAAAAGTCCTGCACAAGTCAGGGTCTGCTCTGTGAAACACCCAGCCAGGGAGGGCGAGAAGGTAGGGGCACCATGGGATGCTCTGCAGCACCTTCTAGCTGAGGGCACCTCGCTGGGGACTTGGTAGGGCTTTGTCTTGCCCAAATAGGTAGCTGGAAACACTACTTTTAGCTCAATTCTGATCTGGGTTCAACAAACCTTTCAAACTACCAATTTCAGGATTCATTCTGCTCAATATTAATATTAAAATGATGACATATCATTTTTTGGTCTGAATTCTGTTCTATTGCCAAGTGTCTTTTCAGTGATAATTAGTTGCCAATAAATTATCTTCGATCAATTCTCCTAGGCAGGAAAAAAAAAGCTGACCCCCTCCGGCCATGAAAGCAGTGTTTACCTACGTTTCTGCATACAGAAAAACGCCTGCTCCGGACCAGATCAGCCATCTACTGTAATGCTTTGTCACCACAGAGCCTCATATAAGATGCTTCACAAAAAGATGCAGAAAAGCCTGAGGCAAGCAATTATAATAATAACTTGCCCCACAAGAAAACTTAATTACTTGGGGTTAGGAGGGTGCCTGGTTTAAGGCCCACGGGCAGGGTGGGCTCCTCTGCTCTGCTAGTGCCTGACCCTACACACCCGGCCACACAAGCTGCAGTGCTCAGCACCACTCACACAAGGAAACAGGCTCATGCACACCCATCCAGCCTCTTCCATCCATTTTCCGAGAGGGAAGAGCCTGGTGCAAACAATCAGGCTGAGGATTGCACCACCAGCCATGAGCTCAGGGATGCTCCTGTCACCCCTGCTTCCAGCTCCTGCCAGGGCATCAGCCCAGAGCCTCCCAGGTGGAAGTTCCAACATCCCCCTGAACACTAGTTGCATTAAATCTGCATCGATAGGCACAAAAGGACACTCTGCAAAACATACAGAGAGCAGAGGAGGAACACGACAGAGAAAATCTCATATTTCTCAGACATACGTTAAAGCTTTGTTATTTACCTGCTTACTGCATTTTGGAATAAACACATTGTAAACCAGGCAGATCTCCAGTTTCTTGAAAATTGATATTAAAATAAAAAAGCAGTCTGGTGGGGATAGGTCTCTGCAGGAGCCAAGATACTCTGGGAAAATGCCCAAGCTCTCTCAGTAGTTTTTGAGTTTCATCCAAGCTCCCGAAGAAGCCTGGTAATATACAAGATGCATGGGCTGGTTCCCATCTCGGTTCAGATGCCTCAGACAACAGCCACCCTGGACCTGGGTGATTTCTCAGCCCTGTCCTAAATAGCTGCAAGGGAGCTGACTTGTGAAGACCTTTAAGCAATTCCAAAAATAATCCAGTACGTGATTAAGTATACCATTTATATTTGTATTTTAATACAATACACTGAGGCTCAGTACGTTGAAAATGCAAGAATTTCACCTTTGCTCTAAACGTGCACATACATGCGTATGCAGCATCTAGATTATCATCACATGTTGGACGGGCATGCCTAAGCCTTACTGCACATTTTCATGCAGTCTTGTGAGTGGCAAAGTCATTCCCGGTGTCTTTTTTTTTTTTTTAATGTATATTTTATTCCTAGTGGGAAGGAAACTAAACTAAAAGTTGCTTTTCTTCCCATTCAGTGCTTATTGCATGACTGTAACCTTTGCTCAGGGCAGCATTTTTATGGGCAGGAGGTTCAGCCATGACTGACACACTTTCCACCAGCAGAGTGCACACCAGGTAAACCTACAGAGTACCAGGGATCAATGAATATGTTCAGCTGGCTATTTCCACCTGTAAAAGTACATACACAACCCTGCTCAGCGCCATCATGTGCCCTGCAGAGATGGCTCACAGGCACAAGCAGCTGGTGCGCTGTTGCTGTCTCCCTCTTCTGCCAGCGCACAGCAGCCCCAGGTAGATCTGTGCACAGCTCATTCTGTAGGCTCCTCCTCAACCACATGCCTCCAACCTCCTCTTGCAGAACTAGTCCCACCTCGTGAGGTCCTGCGTGTTTCGTCTGCCTTTCTCAGTTCAGTCTTGATCACATTGGCTTTGTGAGCACTGGCTAGTCGAAAAACTAGCTGTCTATGAAGAACACCTCACCACACTAGTCGTCCTCGACCATAAGTTTGCATTTCTCCAAAAATACATTTTTCGCTCATTTTCCCTTCTCCATCCTACTGTCATCAACCCTGCTTATTGTTCAATTTCTCCCCTTTGTTTCATTACCACCACTAACTTCAGCTGACCTGCACAGATATGAGGAAAAATCCTCCTCAAACAAGCTTTTGATGAGACCGTACGGTTTTGGATACCACCACTGCTACTCTTCTCCATCTTCCAAGGGCAGAGTTGTTGCAGATCAGGGGATACACCACAGACATTATTTACTTTCCTAGAAAGATCCCCATTTTGGTGCAGATCTCCTCTGCATTTGGCTTTACTAGAATAGAACATCACATTCCTCCATTTCTTTTGGTACTCACAGTCATTTATATTACCTTCCAAAAAGTAATTATTTGGAACCAGTTAAGCCTGTACATGAATTCTGCCTTTGTTTAAAACACATTGTACATATGTATATATTTAGACTGTCATTAAATATTTAAGAGGCTGTCTTCAAACTTCAGCAGCAGCACTGTTTATTCGCTTAACCCTTTGTGAAACAGAAAGCTTTTGATGCCGAAGTCTTAACCATGGAGGAATTCAGAAAGCCCAGCTGCCCTAGCACTGGGTGACAAAGGCCAACTTTAACAGGCAAGGACATTGTAAAGAAACCAGGAGTTTTCTTTGTTTTCCTTTATATCCTGTTTGACAGTAATCCAATCATAATAATGCAATTCAGTTTAGCCCGCATCAGTTTTATCTGTTAAGATGCATAACTGGGATGCAAATTAATTAGCTGTAACATCAGACAGATCTTTCAATACAATTCAGGGAGACATGCCTGTCTCTGCTTCCCCCAGATGAAATAAGACACTTTACGCATTCTTCCACAGGTCAAGAAGTCACCTTTGTTGGCTTTTTCAGTCCCCTAGAGAGGAAACAACGCATTGGGTTGACAGGTGGACCTCGATCAAACCCAACACAGAATGTTGCACCATAGCTGAAACCTCATTGCAAGTAACTTGCAACACGCACCAGCACCAAGTGCAACACAACATAACACTTCCACCCTGCTGACATGAGATTACCATGGTTTAAAGTCTGGTCACCCAATTTACCCAGTTTGGCAAGGGCTCTACCTAGAGCCAACCATTCATATTTCACCCTGGCAAGGACCGCTGTCTTGGGGCCAGCTCTCCATGGCCTGGGGAGTCACGCTCCCGTCCTTCACACTGAGTGACACAGCACAGGATGGGAAAATGGACACAGAAGAGTGTATTATGTGACTTTCTCAACTCTATATGGATACACAAGTATATGTATCCTGGAAAATATGTTTTTCTTCTTTTTGATTAAAACCCTGAGGAGGCATTGTTAAATCCAAGCCCTAAAAGCCCCACAAGAGCAGCTCTGCATGCAGTTTTCAAGGCCCAGCTGTATTTAGAGACGTTTTTACTGAGCTGTAAAGCTCAGCTTATGCCACAGCCCTGTTCGTGATCAGATGCTGCTTTAGGTGGGGTGAATAGCGGAGTCCCTCCTACACCTTTCACACCCAGGTTACACATCGGCACAGAAGCATCTCAACCAGCTGACTGCTGTTACGCTACCCGGGGGACATGACCTTGTCAGATTTTATAAAGGGAGCAGAGCGCCAGGCGTGGTCCCTATTTGCATGGAGAGACAGAACGCAGGCCACCGCAGGACGCAGTGCTGGGAGATCGGCAGATGGCATACTTTGCTGTGAATCAGCACCGAAGCAGGAGTGTGAAGGGGCAGCAGCAGGCTCCGGCAGGTGCGTTCGCTCAGATAAGGTGCTGGGTTAAAGAGCTTCAGCATTTGCAGTTGTTCACCAGAGTGAGCCTGTCCATCTCAGTGGCCCAACCACAGATTCAGCCTGCCTCAGTTCTTGGGAGTAATCTTAGTCTCTGGTAATCATCTTTTTTAACTTACTGTCTTTCCAACAGCAGCGTTGGTACAAACATTGACAGTCCCCATACGCCACGCCACATATGGCCACCTTTTAGCAGCAAGCACAGGTTTCGTGTGAAAGCATGGTGTAACAGTTGGGTTCGTGCTTCCATATCCCCGAGCGTTGTTACGTACACCCCTTGCTATAAAAAGTAAGTGGCAAAGACACTTCAGAAGGGGCAGAACTTATGGAGGAAAGGTCTACCTTTTATTAGACTAAATGGCATAGCTGTAAAAAAACTGAATATGGCCTTACTCACATCGAACCACAAGCGGGTGTGTTTGTGTTTATGACAAGTCAACTACACACATGCTCTAGAACGCAGCAAATAACCAGGACTTCTCCTATCCGTAAATTAGCTCCAAATGCTGAGATCTATGCCAAAAATCAGCACAGCCCACAAGGCTACAGTTGTCAGGTATCCCTTTCCCCCACCCCCCAAAAAAATATTCCCTAAAGGAGGTCGCAAGCCAAAGGGACTCCCAGGTTACAAATAACACGAATAACACGAGCTTAGCTTAGTGTCTCTCCACTGCTCACTCGCTACTGCCGCTGCATCGCTTCCACGTGTGCACCATTTCACCACTCGCCCGCTGGTTTTCTGAAAGCGCACGGGATTAAAAGTCCACCAAGTATTTGCACTGCTGCTTCCACCCCCTCTGCGGCAGATTTACACTAACTGGAGGGTGAGCAGAGTTCACCCAGGCACACGTAGGCTTCCCGGCGCTGCGGTGGTGACCTTCCCAGTCTCTCCCAACCCCCTGCGGACAGTTTCGGTGGAGAAACGGGCAGCCAGCTGGAAATTTTGATCGGCATTAATGCCACCGTAGTTTCTTCCTGACTGCTCTCCAGGAGTATTTTTTCACCCACGTTCCTCTGTGCATCGCAAACCCCTCCAGCCGTTGGTAGCTCTCCGTGCTGCTCCGCTGCACGCTACTCAGCGCTATACGGCTGGTCTGTTTAAACTCTGTGTCTAATTCCTGCTACACGGGAACATTCTCATGCGAAAAACTTCACATACAGACACCTACTCTGCAGCAAATGTAGAGGTGATCGGCATTTAAATGAACTAATCAGTCGCAAATGCCTTAGTCAGCATCGCAGTCCTGGAGGTAATTCCCAGGAAGCGATTTTCCCGGCAGCTATATACACAAACCTGAAAAGCAGACTGGAAGGCAAGGGCAGCACCACAGCGACACAAAACCTGACTACACGGTGACATTCCCCAACGAATAAAAATAAAAACTAGGGAAAGCCAAAAAAACAAGCATTCACAGAAGGCACAATGCTGTGCTTGCGCTGCCGGCGTGTCCTCTCACATAGAAAAATCAGAAACTCGGACAGGACGTGAACACAGCGTTCCTTTTTCCTCCTCCTTTCTTTACTGATGCTGTGCCGGTTTGAACCGAAAGGAGAAGGACGGCAAGGTAAGTTACTGCCTCGTCTGAGGAGACAGGCAGGCACCCGCCAGACACCAGGCAGTGCTTTTTGGAGAAAGCATCCCAGCAGTCACCCTCGGCGACCCAACCACCGCCGGAGCCAGGCTCACACACACACACACAGAAGAGGGCTGAGGACTTGCACAAACTTTGTCTCGGGGCGAGGAAGGCACGGGGCACCGGTC
Source organism: Falco punctatus (assembly GCF_963210335.1). NCBI lineage: Eukaryota > Metazoa > Chordata > Aves > Falconiformes > Falconidae > Falco > Falco punctatus. Next base: position 20,736,172 of record NC_137582.1, on the reverse strand, counting down.
CTGGGAGGCGCTGGGGGGGCGCTGGGCAGCGCCAAACGCCAGAGCATCCTCCAGCAGCACCTTCGCCGCTGGCCGCGTTGGCAAAGGCGAAGGTCCCCGGGCAAGCGACGCTGCGGCTGCGGGACGCCGCGCCGCCCTCCAGTGCCTCCCTGCCGGCTCCCCCGGCCACGGCAGCGCCGAGGCAGCCCGGCGGGAGGCAGGAGCGCCCGACCCGCCCAGAGGAGAGACCGGGGCTTTCCTCAGCGCGCATCGGCACACATCTGCTCACATCTGGCCGGCGGCCGGGGCCGCCTGCGGTGGGCCATGCCCCTGGCGACGCGCGCAGGGGAAGGGGACGGGGAAGACGGGGCACCGCTCACTTACTTTTCGTATTCGGCGTTGTCTCGATCGCAGCGCGAATCCTTGTGCTTTTGCCAGTCTTTGCCATGCTTGCAGGTGGTCAGGAGGACAACATCCTCTCCGTTATGGACGTGATATAAGGCATTCCTGGTGTCTGACCCTATCCCCGTCAGGTACCTTTTCCCCTTGAATACCAACATGTACTTCCTGAGAGGAGGGATGGTGTTAAACCTCAAAAATCCCTTCTCCCCTCCTGTCCTAGGATGATCCTTAGAAAAGAGCGGGATAGAAACGTCAAAGTTGGGTCTGAAGTTTTCAGTACTGATGCTGGCTTTGGCCAGCATGGCCTGGCCGATGTCGAACCCCACATCCTCGGTGTAGTCGGGCCAGGTGCCGGAGTATAAATTAAAAATCAGGTGGTTTCTGCCGTTGTTCCACAGGTGGAGGCTCTGCACCTTGGAGCGGAGGTTGTGCACGTACTGGGGGGACAGCTGGTCCCGGTCCAGCGTGTCCAAGCTGAGGACGAAGAGGCAGGCCTGCCCGGGGTCGGAGGTGTAGAAGCGGGAGCCCTCGATGGCGGCCAGGACGTTCTGGTAGCTCTCGGCGATCTTCTCCCCCTTCTGCTGCGGGTAGACGTAGACCTTGAAGCCGTTTTTCCGGCACTGGGCGAAGTCGAAGCAGGACTCCATGCGGCAGCGGCGCCCGCGGTAGAGGCCGGCGCTGGCGTCCCGCCGCTGCCGGGGGGAGACGCGCCCGCCGCCGCCCTCGGGGCCCGGCCGCTCGGCGGGCGCGAAGGGCCGCAGGGCGTCGGGGAAGCGGGGCCAGGGCCGCTCGGCGCCGGGGCGCGGGGGCGGGCCATGCCGGCTACCGGGCGGCGAGTGCCGGGCCGCCCGCAGCCGCACGCCTCCCAGGTAGAGCAGCAGGGCGAGACAGGTGCCGGCGGAGAGCAGCGTCAGGTAGCGTTTTTTGGCCTGCATGTGTCCGGCGGGGGTCCGGGGGGCTGCGGAGGAAGGCGGGGGCGGCCCGAGCTCGCCGGGCGCCGCTCTCAGCTCCGCTCCGCCATCTTCCCGCCGGCGAGCGCTTCAAACTCTCTTCGCCCACCTCCGCTCGGCGCCGTTCCCCAAGCCGCCGGCCGGGGCCGCGCATGTGGGCGACCGCCGCAACTTTCTCCCCGCCGGTCTCTCAGGGGCGGCGGGTGGCGGCGGGCCGGCGGCGGCCCGGCGGGGCGCCCCGCATGCACTCAGGGGCCGGCCCCCCGCGCGGGGCGGGCACCGGGGCAGCCCCGCTCCCGCCTTCCCGCCGCTGCCTGCCCTCTCCTCCGCCACGCTCCCGCCCGCCCCTCCCCGCCCCGCGCCGCCAGCCCAGCCCAGCCCGGCCCGGCCCGGCCCAGCCCAGCCCAGCCCAGCCCGGCCCGGCCCCGCCGGCTCACAGCCCGCGGCCGCCGCGCCGCAGCCTGACGAAGCCCTGCATCGCCCGGCGCCCCCCCGCTCGGCCCCGGCGCCGCTCACTCCTCGCCGCGCTCCCACTGAATGGCCCCCGGGACGGAGCGGCGGCGGCGGCGGCGAGGACCCTCCTCCCTCTCCTTCTCCTCCTCCCCCTTCTCCTCCTCGCCCCTCCCCCCTTCCCCGCCTCCCCCGGGCCGGCGGCGGCAGCGGCCGGCGAGCCGCAGAGCCCCGCGCGCTGCCCTGCCCTGCCCGCCCGCGGGCTGCGACCCCCGCCTCACCCGGCCCCCCGCGCGCCGCCCCCGCCCCGGCACCGCCGCGCTGACCTCATCCAGCCACGCAGCCCCGCGCCCCCATTGGCAGGGCGTCACGTCCGGGGGGCGGGGCTTCCGCTGCACCCATTCATAACCCGGCGGGCGGAGGACGGCGCCGCTGCCGCCGGGCGGGGAGGGGGTGGGTGGTCGGTGGCGGCAAAGCCGCCGCTAGCCAAAGGCTCTGTGAGGCGGCACCCTTACTCCACCCCGTACTCCTCCGGCCCGAGAGCTAGTGGTGCCCGGTCCGGCGCCTGGGATCCAGGTCCGCCCCTCCTCCTGCCGCCGGTGCAGCCCCCGGCCGCGGGCAGCCCGGTTCGGCCTGGCCCGGCTTTCTGTCGCCGCCGCTGCTGCCCCCTGTCGAGCGTGTTGGAGCCGGCCCGGTGCACTGCGGGGCTGGGAGCGTGGCGGTGGAGCAGAGCCGGGCACCCCAGAATGGGGGTGAGACCCCAAAAAGCGCTGTTCCGAGAGGCGTGGGGGTGCGGGCAGGCCCGGGGGCCGGGGCCGTCCTGACGCCCCGCCGATGGGGAGGGACATTCCCGTTCCGAGGCGCCCGGCGCTCCGGCCGGCGCGGTGGGGCTGGCAGCCCTGGGGAGCAGGCCCTGCGTGGCGCGGGGGTGGGCGCTGGCGGCTGGCACACACCAAAATAAAAAGAAAATAATGCTGCTCCATGGAGTAGCCTGCAGGGAGTTGCCGGGGCACTTCGCTGTCCCTGCGGCTACGCGTTTGTGCAGCAGCCCGGCTTACCGGGGAGAGCCCAGCCCTCCCCTCCCGGGAGGCACCGGACCGGGTGGTGGGAGCCCCGGCTTGCTCCGGCACGTGTGGCACTGGAAAGGGTAATGGCACTGGGAATGGGTGTACGTGGTTCAGTCCTGCCAGGTCAGCAGATAATAGCGGGGAAATTGAATGGGACAGGCTTCCAGCTGGTTGCACAAGACTCTGGATGGCGAGAAGTTATCCCGTGCGAAAGCCTGTGCCAACATGCTTTCCCTGCCACTTGTATCCAGCGTGAAAGCTGTAACGGATTTCCCTTCCCTTCCCTGGGCTGCGATCCCACCTCCCACCCTCCTGCTGCCTGATCCAGAGGTGTCTCATACCAGCTGAGGGACAGAAACCGTGTCTTAGCCAAAAGCTTGCCCATCCAGCGAATGAGGTAGGGCTTCTGTCGTGCCTTTCCTCTTCTCCCTCTGCTCCTGCAGGCTTGAGGAGGAGAATGTGGGTCCCTTCCAACTCCAGATGTTCTGTGATAACATGTGTGAAGATGGTGTGCCTCCTCAGGAAGAGGTGAGAGCCTACCATGGAAGGGTGCATTACTGAGAGCAAATGAGGTTCGACCTCCCAGCTGGAGCCAAGGGATGGCAATTCCTTTCCAAAATAATTTAATTGTAGGGAGGGCTGTTGAAGGAAGGCCAGGGCTTGAGGCAGAATGAAGGAGTTAAGAATGATAATAAGAAAAGGTCAGATTCTGAGAAGAAAGTTATATTTATGGCTGGTGTAGATTTGGGTCCAGGGGGCAGAAATTTTGGCCAATGCCCCCATGGGGGGTGAGGTGGGGAAGTGGAATGAAATATTAATGTGTTAATTAACCCTGTAATCCTTTCCTGAAACATTTGTCACAGCCCACATACCAAAACTGGGATGCTGTTCAAGAAAAAATAGGTCAGCTTCTTGAAAGGTGAACCAAGGCTGCTTGCGGAGGCACCTTCTGTCAGGTGCAGGAAGGTTGAATCCCATTACTGTCTGCAAATTAAGCCTCTGGGGACCGGTTTCAAACAGAAAACTAAGCCTGTGCTGCCTGTGCCAGGGATGGTAGCTGTTGCATGTACGTTTTTGAGGATGGGGTGCTGGTGAGCCCATGGCACAAAAGTGCTGCTCACCACAACAGAGAAGTGTGGGAGGGAAGTGAAAGCTGTTGGGTTTCCAGCTGAACTGCCCCTGTGCCTGAGGTACCCGCGCTGTTGCCTATTTCGCTGCAGCAGTGAATATTTAACCTTTAAAATATTTGGATCTGTACAAAGGTAGTCAGGGAAGCAATTCTGGAGCACAGAGAATTAGATAAACCTCTGCAGATCGCTGCCAGAAGGCTTTATCCATAGGATTCCTGAGTTGCGTTACAACTGCTCCGGGCAGATCTGGATCCCTTTGTGCCAGGAAAGACTGACTTAGGGAGATGTGTGTGTGCCCCTAACTGGGGTAGATAGGTTCTGTTTTTGAAGACCGCCTTTCTAAACCAGCTGTCACCCACTGTTTGTAATTTTCTGATGTGGCAGAATGAAATCAGCCTGCCTGCAGCCCGTTCATTGCAGCTGCTTGGGCCCTGTGGGCAACATGGTAGCTGACAGGAATCGTGCAGCCTGCCTTTGGCTCCTCGGCCAGAAAGTTATCTGCAGCCCCGGCAGGCACTGGAGGCAGAGCGCTCCAGAAATGGAAGCCTACCTTCCTCTGCGGTAATAAATCTGCCTACATTTGCTACCCCGCAGGTGGATGGTGGCGTACAAACCAGTGTGTAACAGAAATCCCGCCTGGAGAAAAGGAAGTATCTGTGGCGAAATGGTATTTCAATGTATCCCTGTGGCAAACGCACAAGTCACAAGCCCCAGGTTTGCTCTGGCCACCCATGCCTGCTAAGGGTCTGCAAGCTTGCAGGTGCCTTTTGACCCTGGTCCATTACCCTTTGCACTCTTCCAAATAATTTATATCTTCATATGGCTGGCAGTTGTCTGGGAATCTGTCCAAGCCCTCAAATGAAAGGCCAGGAGAGGGAATCGGTTTTCTATTTCTGGCTTTGCAACTTAACACCTGCCCAATCTGTGGTGAGTCACTTGGGGCCAGATTCTTAAATGTGGATTAGTGTGCATCCTTGTTTTGGGTATTTCTGTTGGTGCCCAGCTGTAGCTTTAGATGCCTCCAATATTTAATTCCTCAGAGTTCCTGCTCAGCTGCTGCCTAACTTTGGAGGAACATGAAGTTCATGGTAGCTTCCACTTTTTTTATGCGAGAAATTTCCTACTGCTTTGCACACTTGGATGCACCTTAGTTTTGATGCTGTTGAGTAGGGTTCTTGACTGATCAACCCTCTGCATGACAGATGTTCTTCTAACTACTTTTCCTGCTGCGTTCAAGCCTGAACCTCAAAATGTGTTTCTCGAATTGAAATCCACACAAAACATAAGAAAAAATGCTGTCACATGTTCACCTGTCCCTAAACTACCCAACTTCACACACACCCCCTTTTTTTTTTTTTTTTTTTTCAATCCAGTAACTCTGCTTTATGTGTTTGCCCAGGTAGGAGATGTGGAATCACCCTCATGACTTCCAGGAGAGCATCTTCCCAGAGTGGGTGGAGTGGGACTCTCCTCCTGAGATTGATTTGTTACAGGTAACTGCCTGGGGTAATCACTCTATTAGTTTACCTGTGGGCCTCAGATTTCCAGCTAAATAGGGTTGACGATGCTTTCCTGGCTAATAGGACAGCACTAGAGCTGATTTATCACCATTGTCAAGTGTGTCATGATCCTAGAGAGAAAACCAGCATCAAAGCGCAGTGCAGCTAAGATGTTTGGAAGGGCTTGGTGACAGGCACATGTGCAGTTAAAAAATGTTACCCTGTTGCTTCATTAGCTCAAACTGCCATTCTTTGTGCTGCGGACATGTTTTTCCGTGGCTAAGTGGAGCAAGGGTTTCCAAAGAATTAAGCAAAACCTTGCAGAGCCAGCAGCCTGGATCTCCAGGCTTGGCTCTATATTTACAAGCCTAAGTGAATGCAGTCCGGTTTCCACAGATGCCACTTTGATTTGAGTGATTATACGCAGGTTGAACAGCAAAGCTTTTAGCAAAAGTCCTCACCTGAAGGCTGCAGGAGAGGAACCAACACCTGTGTGATGTTTGCCTACCTTCTGGTGGGAGCCGAGAAGGTCACTGGCAGGCAAAGTCAACGCTCTCCTTTTATTCAGTAGTCAAAAGCACCGAGTTAAACTTTGGAAAGCATTTTTTGAAGTCCACTCCCCAGTCTAGAAAGACTGGTGGCTGGCTCACAAACCATCTCAGCCTTCAACTAGCCATTGCCCAGGGCTGTGTTGCTTTATGAAAAACAAAAGGAAGAGGGAAAACAGAGGGAAAGATAGAACAGACTTTCAAATAGTTGTTTGTGGGATGGTAATACTCTGTTAAAATTATTCATCAGCTTGGAGCAAATTAGTGATCTTTGCTCCACAAATTAATACTAACACTATGGTTTTTTATGGTGTCTTGGTAATATCCCATGGGAATAAAAATATCAACTCCTATCCGTTCAAATAGCAGAGTTGTAACTGCTTGAGCTTCGGCATTGCAACAGCTGTTTCTCATGTCCTCGGAAATAATTGGTTGTTACAGAGGCTGTTTAAATGTGAGAAAATCACTGTGGTTTTATAATTAGTTTATTTTTAACGAAAAAACATAACTGTCCTTTGCTAAGAAGGTGAAGGCTTCAGGTGGGAAGGAGGGATAGCAGTGTAGGCACCTGATTTACCGTGACATTAAGCAGGTAGTAAAACCAGGAACTTGTAAATATTAAGATCTTAATCTTACAGCAGAGCTTGGCTGGGGGAAAACCAGAAATGAATGAGGCTTTGCCTGAAGCTCACTGTAGGGTCGGGGCCCCGGTGTGCTGTGTTACAGAGCCTGATGACTGTGCTGAGGGGGTATAAATACGGGCAGCTGGCTCTGACAGTAGAATTGTATGAGATTCATTAGAGGACTTAGGCACTCTGTGGCTATTTTTAGTGCATAAATTCATAAAAGTCTCTCTTTGGGTGCAGCCTAAATCGGAAACACCTTAAATCCACAAACACGTAAAGTGGTGGGATTGGGAAAGCTCCCTGGCTGCCTGAATGTCTGCTCTCAGGCGTGACCGGTGTTGCAGAAGGCTTGGGCAGGACCAGCTGCAAGCTCCCTAGCTCACACCTGGCTCCCCATGCCCAAACCTGGTGGCCCGCTTTTTCACCTGAATTTAACTTTTCCCTCAATACCCCCCAGGAAGAGGCTTGGCCAGCAGCTGCTCTGGGGAAGGGCCTCCACTAGTTTGCATGGGCCAGCTGGGCAGGAGGGTTAATTAGCAAAGAGGGATTGTGAAGTGGGCAGCTGAGAGTGTGGCCAGGTGGAGGGCAGCATCCTGCCAGAAGCCTTGCAGAGGTGCTGTGCCGTGGGGTAAAATCTCCACTGCCGGCATTGGGAAAGAGCTGGCAAATGCTGCTCACTTTACAAGTGAGCCAGGAATCCCCAAGGAGGGGAAAGGGAGGCATTTAGTGACTGCACACAGCACAACTCTGTCCCCAGTATTCTGTAAGGGCTTTTTTCATTAGCGCTCTGCCTATTGCTTTGCCTTGCATGTCCCTGGGTTTTGCTGGCCGTTCCACCCCGTCCTGTGCTGGATGGGGAGCGCGTGGTGGCCTCTGCAGTCTGTGAGCCATCTGCATGTAGCCAGCTGGGCTTTGGCCCGTAGTTTCACTGGGACAAAGAGTCAGCTCAAAGGGCTCCTCAGACACGAGCCACCGGGCTCTTTCCTGCGGCATGTGCTTTCTCTGCAGGCTGCCTAATAAAAACTGTTTCATGGCAAAGGCGGGCTGGTGGACGGAGCCGTAGCTCTTAGGTGGGTGCTATCCCCAAGAGCACCAGCAGTCTTAGCAGAGCCTGTTTATTGGTGCTTCTTCCTTCGAGGAGTAATAACTTCCAGATTTACTCCCTTTATAACTGAGCATCTTTCAAAGTGGGTGTAGAACTATTTAAATAGCTTCTGTGGAGGTGGGATGAGAAATTGCTCTTATTCCGTAGTCTGCAATCAGCACCAAACAAGCACTTTTCTCCACTGCACACACAAACAGGCAAGCATCTGCCAGCAGCCTCAGCACTTTAGATCTGATTTTCTGCTTGCTGGTGTAAGACACGAGGAATTCCACTAACATCAACAGAATTTCAACAGTGTAGTTTTTATTTTATTTTATTTTTAATCCGGTTAAATCTCCGTATTTTTTCTTACCCTGGGGACTGCTCAGTGACTGTGCTTCAGGAGGCGAACCCCTGCTGTGGTGCATGGGCAGTGTGGGCCCCCTGCAGCCCTTGCTGGCCACCATTGCTGAGCCATGGCGTGGCTCTGCACAGCCCTTTGCCTGGGCTTTGGAAGGGTCAAGGAACAGTTCTGACCCACTTCTTCCCAGGCAGCCAAACACATCTTTCTGTACCAGAGAGAGGAGGCTGCAGCATCCCTGGAGGAGGTAGAGGCTGTGGGTGTCCTGGGGTGCTTTTGTGGGACATCCAAAGTTGAGATCTTTGTTTACCAGGTCACCTGTGGGGAGAGCCTCAAATCCAAGCACTGATCATTGTGGCAGAACGGACCCAGTGAAGGGTATATGTAAAGAATGCAAGGCCTCAAACTCATCCCTGCTTGGATGGAGCAGAAATGTTGTGGGGAGCAAAGAGTACAAAGAAGCCCCAGGCCTTCAGAGGTGGTGGAGTCAGAAGAAAGAGCACATCTCTGGTGGCTTCCTGAGGGAGCCCCTGTCTGTACCAAATGGAGGTGTAGCCACTCACCCTGGCAAACCCCAAAAAAAGTTTGGGTCCTTGCTGAGTCAGTTCTGTAGCTGGCAGTGTGGTATTTTCATGCACTGATTTTTTTTTTTTTCTTTTGGTGCAAACATGGGTGGCAATCTGATTAGCTTATGATTCACGAATTGGCTAATGTCCCTACTTCCCCCAGTCCCCACCTGTTCAAATAACTACTACTGTAATGTAGGCTGTTAACTTGAAATAACTTTTCCAACCCCTTTTGTAAATGAGTTCTGGAAGCTGCTTTTAAGTCTCGTCCATAGGCAGAAGTTGTAATAATTTAACTTAAATGCTTTTAAAACCAACTCAACATGGTGCAAAAATCTACATGGGCATTTAGGAAGAAACAAATTCACTTCGAGCTGTTCCTAATCAACTAACACTGTGACCAGACATGCTGTTCTGGGAGAGCCTGGTTTCCAGCCCCTGCTGCTCAGTGCTACTTGCCAAAGGCCATCTATCCCTCCCAGCTCTGCTGCGCAGTGATACTGCTACTCACCCAGTTCTGACAGCAGGAGCCAGGTGAGGGAACCCTCCTGTTCAAGGAGTTGCAGCTGATCTGGAATATTGTGCTGGAGCAGGGTGAGGAGAGGCTGCTCCATGCCGTTCGACTGCCAGACCTGAGCAGAGCAGAGGGAAAGTCTGCACAAGCAGCTGTGGTGGGTTGAGGCTGGTGACTTGAGCCAGCTCAGCTACTGTCACGTCAGCGAGCCTGCAACTGCACCTTTGCTCACCCATTCTGTGCCCACTGCTCACTATTGCAGTTAAACCAACCTGAGTGAGTAACATCAGTGGCTCCATATACCATTTGCACCAATGTAAACAAATCAATCAGGCGCGGGGCAAGTTCCCAAAACACCTAAATTATGTAAGCAATACAGTGCAATAAAAAAAAGGAAATACTGGTACTGAACTCACCAGAGGACTTCTTTATTCTGTTCCCCAAGAATCTGTAATATTTGCAAGATATTGCAACAGAAAGGTTAGATAATTTTGATGCACGCATGCGTTGCAGCCTCTGTGCTTGCACCCTTGTGAAGACCATTAGACAACTCCTGACCTCTGACCGTGCATTCCTCTGCATTCACCTGCCTCATTCCCTGCACAACCCCCAGCTGCTGGTTTGGTGCTTTGTAGTTGTAGTGTTTTTAGCTCTTGCTTCCTCCATTGCAACAGATGTTTGATCCTTCACCCTTCAGCAGTGGCAAGTTGGGGTTTGCATACAGTGCCCCACACCATGGGCAGGATGCAGAGCCCCTGGACCTCCAAAAAACAGCACAAAGGCAGTGAGGAGAGGAGCAGTTGCATGACCATGCTGCTGCAGTTAGGATCCAGGTTTTGCACCGGGGGAGGTAGATGCATTGCCTATGGGTAAAAGCAGTACGTTCACCAAGGAAGTGCCTCTCCATAGGTGGTGTACTAATTTCACCCCTGGCAAACAGCATTAATATAATACATCAAAGCTGGCTGCATTAATAGCAAACCAAGGGAAAGAATTTGCTATACATGCTAGCTACTTTTCAAATGCAAATGTCTGTTTTAAATCAGATTAAGACAGAAGGAAGCCTAGAGAATGACAATAATTAATACATGATAAAGGAATAAACATCCAGGGCATCAAAAGGTAAAATACAATCACAAAGATGAAAGTAATCCATCTTCTCCACACAGCCTGCTCTGCTGCGTGGAGTAGGTAGGTGTGAGTCCCCATTCCTATTTCCATAGGTAGGTGGTGAGTGTAAACCCAAAGCAGCTGCTGAGGAAGTAAGAAGAATCCTTAGGTTCAGCTGGGGAATGGAGAATCCCTTGGCTGGGCTGTGCTCAGCTCTCCAGACTCTCCAGATTTCATGAGCCATGCTACTGTGGAGAGGGAGCCTTTAGTCGTCACTTCTGTTCATTGGCGTGAACTCGGTGCCTTCAGGGTGTACACATCCAGCTTCTGTGGCTTTAAACCAGTGAGAAAGGTGGTGTTTGGGATCTCCACTGAGCCACGAGTGGACCTTAGCAATATTTTTCCCTGTCTTCTCTGCGTCCTTTTCCACATGTGAAAAGCAGACCAGCCTCTCCCCTCACTCCCCCAGATCTTTGTGTTGAGTTACAGCTGAGGCTATATCAACCTTGAATATTAAAAAGAGAGAAATAGGAAACCTGAGGGAAAATGTTAACAGACTCTATGCCCCTTACATATTTCTTACCATTCACACAGTGCTGGCATCAGACCCCCAGCAGAGCCCTGTGGTTTTACTTCCTTCTTCAGCTGATACTGAATCCAGCTTTACTAAGCTTGCATAAGGTACCAAACTGTAGCAGGCCTTGCCTATCAATTGTATCAAGCGATAAGCAGGCCTGACTCACACACCGTCCATGCATGTGGGAAGCAAGCTTCTCTGAAGGCAGATAAACATCGCTGTTTATGTTTGAAAGCTGCTGCTCAGCTGTGAGCTCCCTCAGAGAAGCCCTGTGGCTGCTGGTTTCCCTGACTGGTCTACGTCCTGGTCCCTGGATTTGGAGGGTACATATCTCACCAAGTGGTTCTTTATTTTCAGCCCCAGATACCAGAAAAGAAGCAGAAGTTTCTTCCCAGACTTCTTTGGAGTTGTTGTTGCTGACTTAAAGGTTCATGAGGTGCCCCCAAATTAGAACATAGGGCTTAAAAGTCAAATCATACAACCACAGAAATGTTAGGGTTGGAAGGGACCTTCAAAGATCATCTAGTCCAACCCTCTGTCATAGGCAAGGATATCTTGCACTAGATCAGGTTGCTTAGAAGGTCAAAGCCCCATCCAAACTGACCTTGAACATTTCCAGGGATGGGGCATCTGTAACTTCTCTGGGCAACCTGTTCCAGTGCCTCACCACTCTCACGGTGAAGAATTTCTTCCTTATACCTAATCTACATCTACCCTCATTTAGTTTAAAACCATTGCCCCTTGTCCTGTCACTATACACCCTGGTAAAAAGTCTGTCCCCATCCTTCTTATAAGCCCTCTTTAAATATTGAAAGGCTGCTATACGTTCTCCCTGGAGCTGCTCTTCTCCAGGGTGAGCAACCCCGGCTCTCTCAGCCTGTCTTCACAGGAAAGGTGCTCCAGCCACCTGGCCATTCTCATGGCCGTCCTCTGGACCCGCTCCAACGGGTCCTTGTCTTTCCTGTACTGGAGGCTCCAGAGCTGTATGCAGTACTCCAGGTGGGGTCTGATGGGAGCAGAGTAGGAGAGCATCACCTCCTGGCCACACTTCTTATGCAGCCCAGGATACAACTGGCTTTGGTGCACTTTGCCAGCTCATCGTTATTGCAAATTATTACAAACTGAACAGTAAGTATCCTCTGGGATTCTCTCTCCTGATTTATTGTTATCTTCATACAGACAAAACCTTCTTGCTGGCCCTTGGAAGCCTAGGAATACATTCTTTTAAAAATAAACTGGAAAAAAACCCATATGATTTGCACAAGCCTCTTTTACATTTATCTTTCTTTCTGATCTTCATTCAAACCCCAAATTGGGCTGAAGGGAGCCCCAGGCTCAGCCACAGTGTGGCCAGATGGACAGTGTGGGCAGCCAGCCCTTCCCACCTGACACAGCAGGGATGGAGGTTACTACTGCTGTCACCTGCTGATAAATCTGTGCTTGCTGCTGGCAGAAGCAAAGGCAGTTCCAGTCATTCTGGGAGAAAAGCCCACTGCAGCCCAGAGTGGCCAGCTATCTAGAATCATAGGATCTTTTAGGTTGGAAGAGACCTTTAAGATTACCAAGTCACGGTTAGCCCAGTACTGCCAAGGCCACCGCTAATCCATGTCCCTAAGTGCCACACCTACACATCTTTTAAACACCTCCAGGGACAATGACTCAACCAGTTCCCTGTGCAGCCTGTTCCAATGCTTGACAACACTTGCAGTGAAGAAGTTTTTCCTAATATCCAATCTAAACCTCCCCTGGCACAACTTGAGGCTGTTTCCTTTTGTTCTGTCACTTGTACACTGGGAGAAGAGACCGACCCCCCCCTGCCTACAGCCCCCTGCCAGGGAGCTGCAGAGAGCGACAAGGTCCCCCCTCAGCCTCCTTTTCTCCAGGCTAAATGTTGCAGCACACAAACTAGTAGGCTGCAACAAGGCTTTACCGTTGGTCAGATTCTACTGTCTGTGCTGTATCTCCTTCCTCCAGAGGCCAGACCACACTGCTCCTCTCTATCCAACCCCTCTCCCACCATCCTCAGGGCTATTTAACCACTTAGCAGAACGAGGTACACCTGCACATTGTCCATGTCAATCAACCCACTGCCTTGGAGGCCAGGCCACAGCTGCATGTTATCAATGCTAATCAACCCACTGCCTTCATTCCTCTACAGCTGAACACCCCCAGGTTCCTCAGCCACCCCCCATCAGACTTGTGCCCCAGCCCCTTCCCCAGCCCCGTTGCCCGTCTCTGGACACGCTCCAGCCCCTCCGTGTCCCCCCTGCAGTGAGGGGCCCAGCACTGAACACAGGGTTCCAGGTGCCGCCTCACCAGTGCCCAGTGCAGGGGGATGGTCACTGCCCTGGTCCTGCTGGCCACAAGATTGCTGATACAAGCCAGGATGCTGTTGGCCTTCTGGGCCACCTGGGCACACAGCTGGCTCATGTTCAGCTGGCTGTCGACCAGCACCCCCAGGTTCTTATCCGCCAGGCAGCTTTCCAGCCCTTCTTGCCCCAGCCTGTAGCACTGCATGGGGCTGTTGTGACTCATGTGCATCACCACACTGCTGAAAGCCCGTGTTCTCCTGCACCAGGTGTATGTCACCATTGTCATCCTTCCTCAGAGCATTTGCACCATTGCATCATGCTGCAACTGGAAAGCCTGACAGCATAGGCTGGGCCTCTCACAGGGGTGGAAGGGGCAGGCTGCTGAAGATGAAGTCTCTTACTGACTGGACTTTACATTCAGCTCCCTAAGTACAGGTATTGTTGCTGGCATAAAGATCACAGAACAGCTGAGGTGGGAAGGGAACTCTGGAGGGCATCTGGTCTAACCCTCCTGCTCAAGCAGTGTCACCTAGAGATGATAAAATAAGAGAGATGCAGTCCGTGCCTGTGCTGGTTGGGATCTTAATGACACATAATGACAAAAATTCAGCAAAGCCTCCCTGGCTGATACTCTTCCACCCAGCCAAGTGTGAGATCAATCAGAGGGATCAAACAACAACCAGCCAGTCCTTGTCCAGCCCTTCTTCGCTGCGGAGGGCACTAAGTGTGCAGATCCAGATGTAATGGTTCCATCTGTGCTGTCCAGATTACATGAAGAGGAGATACCAGTGACACCAGCAGCATTAACATATTCCTTCCTTCCCAGCACCTATAGGTCTGCAGAGGTCATTGCAGCAGCCAGCAATGCCTGCAATCAGCAGTTATCCTTCAGAAAACAAGCTGGACCAGCAGAAAGGACAGTCCTCTCAATCTTCTGAGCGAGGAGTATGTATCCCCTCCACCAGTGGTTATTTAGGCTTGACCATACCCCTGTGGACAATATCAAAGACTTCCAGCAGATTGTAGGAGCATGGACTCTGATCTTTGGTTGCTGCTCAGAGAAAATTATTGATCAGTTCAAAAAGCACTGTCCTAAACAAGTCTAAACCATTTGTACTCCAGCATTCAGGATTTCATGAAATATCAAAGTTATGAAAGTTCTGAATTTCTATCTTGTCCTTGGGACCCATATGGTTTGGTCCTACTAATTAATGTAATCACCTCGGTCAGGGGGATGCCTGAGATGGGAATTATCCAGGGGCAATGTTGAAGCAAACACTGCTTCGCACCAGTTACTTTATGTATGAACCGGAGGAGTGTCGCATCCTCAAAAGATGCAGGTTATTGCCATGTGCTGGACTAGATTACATGCAAAGCTTTACATATGTATGTGTTGGAGAAAATGTCTTTTTGAGGTACATTGCAATTCTGCTTTTGATGTCACCAGGACTAAAATTCCACTTGGGCAAATCCCATCAAGGTGGGCTGCTATAAGGAACAGCCAAGCCCACTCCCTACTAGCCTTGCTGTTGAAGCCTGTTTGGTTTCACAAGATAGTCTAGTCTTTAAAAAAACAGCACTAATTAATTGTAATTCTATTAAGAAAGCAGGGCTTTCACTGGGGAAAGAAACCAGCAAATTCTGGTGGATTTGGGATTCGACTTCACAAGGAGTTCACTTCTGCTGTATTTTTCTGTAATTTTCACAACGAGAGGGAGCAAGCTGAGCTTCACAACAGTTCAGATTCTGGTTGGGCTTCCATCAACAGACAAGGGTGACATTGGCAGGTTGTCTCTTGTGTATCTTAGTGGCACATCTCCCAGCAGCTTCAACTAGGAAAGAGTTTTGTCTGCGATGTCTTTCACTGGCAGGGGTTTTGTTGCCATGGTCAAGTCAATAACCTTCCTGTTCACCTCCATCCCTGCAGTGTGATGTGGGACAGCATCCTTGCTCTTCTGTGGCCACAGCTTTGCTCCCTCTCGTAAACAAACCCTTGCTTTTGGTTGATTTCTGCCCTAAACAATATTTCTTCTTATAACTTCATTTATATTTATTGCCTAAAATGCTAGATTAAATGCCATCTCCTAGCAACTGGTATATTTTTGTCCCTAGTCTGCTAACTTTCAGTGCTTGGATATTGCTCTTCATTCATTTTGCTGTCTCAGACACAAAAGGAAACACTAGTTTCCAGATACCTAGTAGTATTTACATTTGTTTGTTTAATTTCTAAACAGCAGAATCAAACAGCTAACTTTGTATCCACCTGTTTGTTGCCTCTATATATATGCTCCAGAGGCAAAAAAAAAAAAATACACAGTGTAGTCCTCCTGTTTGCGGCCTCTTCAGGAGAGTGAGACATGGGACAGGAGCTGCCTCAGCAGGGGCACCGCACCTGAGGTGTTTTGGGATGGGGCTCTTCTTCCCACTGTGCACTCTTGACATTTCTTGACATGTGGAAGAAATATCAAGAAACATGGTTACTACCTCTGGCAGACTAAACCATGTGTGTCCTCCCAGCAAGCCATGGCAAAAGCACATTATGTATCATGGCTGAGTTATGCCCACCGTGAACCTTTTACGGCAGCAGATGCCTGTCCTGTGAAATGGGTGCAGGAAAGACCTCATATTAAAAAAGAGCCATTTCTTTTTGGCTGTTCAGCTCAGATTCTGCAACATGACTTTCAAACATATACGTAGAGAGGTATTTGCAGCTTTTATCTTCACAGGTAGCACTGCAGGAGCTCAGCGTACTGCGAAGAAGAGCTCATGCGTCGAACTAGGCATCTCATCTGAAATTCTCAAAATTATTAGGGACTTGTCTTTGAATTTGGCTTCAAGGAGCATTAGCAAGCAGAGTTCATCTCACCTAACTTTAGTAAACCACAGTCTTTATCCGAGCTTCCTCTCATGGTCAACAGAGGGAAAGGCAGCTTTTAGGGTGCGCTTGTCATTGCGGCTGCCTATTTTAGCCTGGGATGGAGAATCCCCAGGTAAAGCCCATGAACAGACATTGCAGATGTTTACTGTTAGTCAGGTAGATTCCACTAAAACAACAGGGAATAATCCATCTTTAGCCTCACAATTTCTTGTTCTTGAAGCCGTGTCACTTTTCTATCCATGCAAACTTGACTTTAGCTATTTTTTCTCTTTGCAATGGTTATAAATCGAATTTACGGTAATAAAAGATGCTGTCCAAAAGCATAAAAGAACAACTGATGATTCATGACTTTTATTTCTGTAACTTCTCACTTCCAGAATATCTATTTGACAAACTGTGAATCATATACATGGCTTGGATGGATATACTTAGCTCTGATTTGTACAGTGAGATGTAAATAATCGGTTAATTAAATGAAAATTTTCTCTGTGAATTACTGCCTTCCCTCTCTCCTGTTTCCCCTCCCTTCTTTCTGCTTTAACTCACCACTGTTGAAAGGCGTGATCCTCTTGCCTGACAACCTGAAATCATGCCACACACCTATTCCAGCAGCAGCATTTCATTCAGGACTGTTGGCAGGTGTGAAGACTGAAGCTGCCCATGACTTCTGGCAAAAACAACACGGTACCAGGACTACTTACAAGCAATGGGGTATTTAATTTTACATCGCTGCTAAAAAAAAGTACTTTCCACCCCATGCTTCAGCTGTGCTGGCTCAGAGAGAAGGATGCTTGTGACATTCTTTCATGCCACTTTGTTTTCCTTCACAAGCCCCTGCAAGGTACTGGCCAAAGCTCTGCTTTGACAGATGAGCTTGAAAGGGCAGATTTGCATCCTGCTAACTCTAAAATTCATAACATGTGTAAGGAAGGATGTGTGCAAGTGATCCCCTGATGGCTGAGTGCAACTGTAGATAGCTGTGATCACCTGATGAGAACATGAATTTTGTCTGATCTTGCTGAGCTGGTTGGGTCTTGCCTGCTACATGCTGCGGTCTCATTAACACCTACTGACAGATGTTTTCCTCTCAGTTTGGCCAGAGGTGCCTGCTTGTCAATATGCAATGCTGAGTGGAGACGTATGTCAGCTTTTGGCAACTTTATGCAGTTTGGCTCCAGAAGGATTAAACTCTGCTTGTAACACAAAGTCAGGTAAACGTTGTGAATTCAGATGGAGACCCATTGTGCAGTTGTGTATAGGAGTACTAAGCTAACATATTCTGAGCGCCAAGGCTTTGTAAAAGGGGAAAGCAGAAGCAGTGAAGGCAGTAGATTGCTTCCGTGCATCCTTTCTCCTCTCTTCCCTGTCACCTCAGAGCACTGCTCACATGCAGAAGGCAAGCAGCCCTTCTGTAGAAGGTAAAGTATGGAATGGGCTTTTCCATCGTCTGACTTTTCCTTCTGTGCAGCCCACTCCCCCACTGTGGGACCTCCTGTTCCTTACCTCAGTTTACCCTTATTTACAAAGAGAGTCCTGTGGTACTGGTCGCCTGCACACCAGCTCGTGAAGCTGGGTTCACTTAGGAAGATGAAGAGCTTTAAAATACAGGCTTTGTCTAGATGCAAACTGTACCATGCTGTTGTATGTCTTGGAATGGTATACAGGTATTTACTGACTCACATGAATGACCAGACCAGACCAGACAGAATTCACATGACAGACCAGAATACAGGTCTGTCACAGACACATCATACTGGGTTTCTGTGGCAAGGTTTTGGCAGCGGGAGGGCTATAGGTGTGGCTTCTGTGAGAAGACACTGGAAGCTTCTCCTGATTCCAACGGAGCCAATGCCAGCCGGCTCCAGGCAGGACCCACCACTGGCCAAGGCCAAGCCCGTCAGTGACGGCGGTAGCACCTTTGTGGTAACATATTTAAGAAGGGGGGAAAAGCCCCGCACAACTGCAGCTGGAGAGAGGAGTGAGGCTGTGTGAGAGAACAGCCCTGCCGACCCCGGGCCAGCGCAGGAGGCAGGAGGTGCCCCAGGCGCCGGAGCAGAGGTTCCCCCCCAGCCCGTGGTGCAGCCCCCGGTGAGGCAGGCTGTGCCCCTCAGCCCATGGAGGGTGGCGGGGGAGCAGATCCCCACCTGCAGCCCGGGCAGGGCCCCACGCCGGGGCAGTCGGTGAAGAGCTGCAGCCCCTGGGCAGGGCTCCCGTTGGAGAAGCCCACGGGGGACTGTGTCCCGCGGGAGGGACCCCAGGCGGGAGCGGGGCAGGGTGTGAGGAGCCTCCCCCTGAGGGGCAGGGGCGGCAGAGGCAGCGTGAGGGACTGGCCCAGCCCCGTTCCTGTCCCCTGTGCCACTGGCGGGAGCGGGGAGAGAAAATGGGGAGTAAAGTTGTGCGCGGGAAGAAGGGAGAGGTGGGGGGAAGGGGGTGTAAGATTTGGTTTTATATTGTCATTACCTTACTCTGGTTTGATTGGTAATAAATTAATTTCCCCAAGCCGAGTCTGGTTTGCCCACGGCAGCAGCTGGTGAGTATCTCTCCCTGCCCTCACCCTGACCCACGCGCCTCCCGTTATACATTCTCTCCCCCTGCCCAGCTGAGGAGGGCAGGGACGGAGCGGCCTTGGTGGGCATGTGGCACCCAGCCGGGGTCAGCCCACCACACACAGCTTGGCAGCGGTCCCTCGATCTTGATGCACCAGTCCAAGATTTGGTCACAAACAGCTGAAGGCTGGAGGTGATGTCCCTGCTGTAAATTGGAGAAGTGCAAATAAATGTCTCACTTGTCTATGGCTCTATCACTTTTTAATGCTCTGTCTCCCTAGGATTTACCTTTGCACTCATAAATCCTGCAGTGGTCTTGAAGACCAAACCAAGCTGCCAGGAAGACATGATATGCCGTAATCTCCCCTCCTAATTCCTCTCTCTCCTCCCAAAAGGCGGATTTTCTGGACATATTTTTCCTGCCATAAGCCTTTAGCCATAGAGCAAGGGCCACAAAATGGTCACACATTAGAAGCGCATGTAGCTGAACCTGGCCTTATGGGTGCAGATACTCCCAGGATCTTCTCATTTACCAGCATGGATGTGTCTTAGGGGCCCTCCCCAGGGACTGGTGCTATAGGACATCAGACTTGTTAAGAAAAAAATAAAGGTATTAAAAAAAAAATAAAATAAGTGAGCAAAGTGGGCCATGAGAGGCAGGAGTGAGCTGGTACCAAATGCAACGAAAAAGCAGAGGTAAGGACCAGGCTGTGAGGGGCAGATGTGTTGATGGAAAGGCAGAAGGGAGAGCCAGCGAGGCAGGCAAGGAGACACAGGAATGGCAAATGATCTTTACAGCAGCAATCTGAATGGACATGTGCCAGGAAAGATTTCATTTGTCAGAGGCAGAAGGAAGGATGTTGTGGTGAGATGTGAGATGATGTGAAGTTCAGCTGTGTGGATGGAGGGGAAAGGCTGTATTTTGGTATGAAGGAAGAGTCTGGAAGGCTTCAGCATAGCCTGGAAGTAATTGAGGTATGCCCTGTGGTCTCTGTCATGCACAAGGTCAGATTAGATAATCACAGTGGTCCCTTCTGAGCTTGTCATCTATACATCTGAGAAATAGGAAGTTTAAACCACAACAAAGGGCTGAGTCCTTGCAGCATCACATGGAAAGCCTGGAGTATCAGAGGATCCTGAGATATTGGCCTTTAATACTGGAATTTGGGGGTATAGGATATCTATTTCAGAAGATTTTTTTTTTGCTTTAAGGTTTACTTCACCTACCTGGTTTTACAGGCAGAGTCTATTAAAAAAAAAAAAGAAAAAAACCTCTAATAAAATATTTAAAGACCTTTAAATATCCCTATAAAGAGTCTTTTCATAACATGTGTTTCATAAACAGGCTAGATGCTGCTGGGATGTGATATGGAGACATCATCGCTTTGATAGTTTCATAGATTTCACAGCCAGAAGGCACCACTATGGTGGTTTCCTCTGCCCTCCTGCATAATGCAGACCATGGAGCTTTGCCCAGCAATTCCCACACCGATACATGAGCTACATCATGTAGAAAGACATCCATGTTTAATTTAAATATCTTTTTGGGTGATGGAGAACCTACTGTATCCCATGTCAGCTCCTCCAGTGGTTAATTACAAGGCCATTAAGGAGAAAAATGTGCCTCGTTTTCAACTTGATTTTTTTTTTTTTAGCTCCAATCTTCCTGGCTTATATGCCTTTGTCTGCTAGATTAAGTAATCCTCTGATACTGCAGTCCTCCTCCATGTATAGATACTTATAGATCTTGATCAATTAATCTCTTATACCCCTCTTTGATAATACAAATGGATTGTGCTCCTTTGGGCCATTGTAAGATATGCTTTCAATCAGTCTTATAGCTCTACTCCCAACCTTTCTCAGTTTTTCAATGCCATTTTTAAGTGTTGACAGCTGAACTGGACTATTTTTGTCTCATTAATGTCAGGTACAGAGCTAATACGTTTCCCTTACCACTCAATATTTCCATTTATACATCCTAGGGTCATATTAGCCCCTTTAGCAGGAGCATCACATGGGGAACTTGTATTCAATTGTTTACCCATTGTGACCTCTGAAGTAAACAGCCAAGAACAGCTTCCTGAATATTCCCTCTATAAAAACTCCCATGGGATCACTCTTCATTTGCAACTCCTCTTCGGAGACCTGCCATTTAACTGTCTCGTAATCCATTTAAAATGTGCCGTATTGATTTTTTTACAGTGCTACTGCTCAAAACTAAATGAAAGGCAAAACACAACCCCCAGAACTGCTCAGATGCTTCCCAAGAACCTATTTCCATGGAGATGCATGCCCACATTTTCTGTTTCACCACACTGTAACCCAGGCAGCTCTGCGCCTTGGCGGAGAGCAAGTAAACATGCAGGCTCCCCAGCTCCCGTTCCAGATGAAGGTCTGCTGCTTCTTCAGGTCTTTAATGGGAAGCACAGGAAACTGGAGCAAAAGTACCAGCCGTGAGCTCTGAAACAACTAGAGAGGGTAAAACTGGTTTACAGCTAACACTTTCAGAGATGGTAGAGCCATTTATTTTGGTGCTTGGATACCAGTGCCTCTTGATGGCTTTCAGGGAATATTTTGAGACAATATCCTACACTCAGGGGGTCCCAAACTGGCCTGTGGAGAAGTATCAGTCTGAAAAGCCCATAAAAATGCCTTGCTGCTAATGCTTGAAACCACACTGCTTTTAGCGTGGTTTTAATTTAAGTTTAACGGGGAGGGGTGTGTGACTGGTGACCCAAGAGAAATGCTGAAGGCTGAGGGTGGTCCTCGGTCCAACGCATTTGGGTAATATGCCAGACAATTTTGGTTTTCCTGTTGGTTGCCACGTCCCTCACGGGATTAGCGGAACACTGTCCAAAGGGTCTGTATTTTGGGATTAAGAGGCAGCCTGTCATGGGACTAATAACACAGAGAAAGAGGGGAAGCATGAAGAATTTCCCTACCTAATATTGTACGATTCAGGGAACTGGAGCATGGGGGGAGATGGCAGGAGGTGGGGTGGGAGAAGAAGAGCTATTTTCCCAAGGTGAAACGAGCAGCTGTTGTCTCCAGGTAGAATTAGGCAGTGGGGGCCCAGGCTCCCGCAATTCCTCATGTTCCTGACAAAGTTTTACCTGCCAAAAATTGCCAAAACAAGGCCACGTCTGGGACAGGAGGGACATGTACAAAACCAGTTAGCACAGCAATATCCTTCATGCTCTGAGTTAAAGCTTAAGCAAAGGCAGAAATAACCCTGCATTTTCCCCAGAGTACTAACACCTCTTGCCGTGAGGATGACAGGCAGGGCCTTATCTGGCTTTTCTGCATGTGGCAGCGTTTCCATTGTGCAAATGCTTGCAGCTGCACTTTTCATGTGGGGCAACTTTTGCAGCTAAATAAAATTGTTAAAATGAGTTAATCAGCTTAGTACAATGGTTCCCAACTTTTTCCATTAAATAATCTGCCTCCCATGTAGTCTGCATCTCTGTCCCATTTCGCAGCACGGAGGAGAGCCGGAGCACCCCCTGCGCTGAGCATCCGGCACTCAGCACTGGCCGTGCTCTTCCATTTCACTCTGGAAAGTGCCCGAGCAGAGTGTTCAAGATGAGACTTATGATGTGCTTCGTTTCTCTGCAATAAAACTCCCCAGTGAAGGAAAAACATTTTTCCTAATCAGCCTACAGCTTTTGGTGGAGGCTGGGGATGACTGCATGCACCCTCTCAGCCTGCCTTCTGCAATGGATGGCTGAAGCTCTCAAGGTTTTGGCCAGCTGGCTATAAAATGTTGCCTCTCTTCAGCTTTTAAGTGGGCTCAACATATTTTGTTTTTCCTTTTTTTTTTTTCTTTTTTAACCCACTCATTCCAAGACTTTTATCCACCTATCCTTAATATCTTGATGGTGCCCAGTAAAGACCAGATGAAAGCCTGGATGCTGGTGGTGGGCTGAAGCGTGATCCTCACCCTGACTCTGAAGAGTGCCACTCATTTTCCGATCCTAGTCTCACTAATTGCTGCTATTTGTTGCCATATAGCACAGGAACTGGACTCTCGACAAGCATGGTAATTTTGGGTGGGAAGGTGGGCCCAGTCCCTGCTGTCACCCTGGGCTCTGCCTGTGCCCCTGGACTGGCAGTGGCAGCGGACGTGTCCTGGTTTCTCAGCTGACAGCCTGACATATTGAATTAAATGAGCCTGGAATTACTCATAGCTACATAGTAGTAGCTTTTTACCTCAAAGAGGTAGAAAAAGAAGAGCTAAATTCAGTTCCAGTTGAAATATAAAGTAATGATAATTAACAAAGCTAACTCTTTGCTTCCCATTCAAGTCTTACCTGCAGAAAAACTGGACTGAAAGAGATTTTGGTAGACAACTTGGTCCATCCTCCTGCCCTACCACAGGCTCAGGATGCTTGTCAAAGTTGTTCTCCGTTTCTTTAAGCAGTTGCTATGGCTTCAGCATCCCTGTTCCTAGAAAGCTTTTCCTAGTGTCCAGTGTGCATTCTTCTTGCTGCCATTTCAGCCTGTCACTACAACATAGACATGAAGAAATCAATCCCCATATCACCCTAGAACAAAACTATAGCAATTTGTCCTCTGCTTTATCTCCTCCCAAGGCCAGTGCCTTGGTGCCATTTAGTTAAAGCAAAACTGCTTCACTTGGAAGTGTGTTCCTCACATGCAGTAATAGTGTATTTCCCACTTGATGTTAATAGCAGCAGAAGCCAAGAAAATATGTCAGGTGCAGAAAAGCAAGGAGAAGGCAATGACAAGGGAGTGGCATGAATGAGAGGAAGGATGCACAGAAGAGGCATAAACCTTCCACAAAACCAAGTCCAGGCTGATACGACACCTCACCCATGAAACTGGCACGCCATGCACTGAGACTGACAGATCGGCACCTGGGTGCAGTCAGTGGAACGTCAAGTAAACACGAGCCATGGATGGCAACTTCTTTTCTCCCAAACTAAGTGTTTCTTTGGTACCAAGATGCCTGGTCTGTTCAAATCAATCCCACTTGCAACACAATCTTCTTGGGAAATTTACAGTTTCTCTGTTGAATTTCAGCGTTTAACAGTGCCAGGTAAATGTAGTTCCCATTTTACAGATAAGGAGGTGGGGCATGAAGAGATGACATGAGGGAACTTATTCTTTCAGCTCCAGCAGGTCAGCGCTGGCATTGGGAACGTGACTTGTGTTTCCAGGGTTGTGCTTCATTTACTGGACTTCATTATGGACTAAGGACATTTGCTCCCATTGTAAGGCTTTGCTCACATGTACACAGATCTGCTCAACTAGTATGGTCTTAGTGCAGGAATCCAATTTTTGGACATGGCATTGGAGCCCAAAGGTCCAAGCAGCATGACCTGGGTCTGTAATGTGTGGTAGCTGCTCAGGGTAAGGTAAGCTTTGATGGACCCGTGGGACATACATGGATGTAACATAAGATCATGCAAGTTGCATCAAGGACTCACTGTCACTGGAGGGAAAACAACCAAAAAACCAAACTGCACAACCAGTTGCTCCACCGATGACTTCTGAGTAACAAACTGTGAATGAAGAAACTGCAACTCCATTGGTGAGATTTATAACGTAAAACCCGTAAGAGCACACAGGGAAACTCCTTATTCCACAGCATCAGCAGCTATTTTCTTTGTCTCCAGGGAAGAGTATTTCATTATCATGGTAGCTGCTGTTTCATTATAAAGCAGATATGATTTAGGTGGCATATTCTTTGTAATGGAAATAATCTTAGTGTGCAGCACCCAGAGTAGTAATAATACAGTGCCACTGTAACCCCCTATGGAGACCCCAACGGTGAAGAGGATATGTGACACAGAAACAGTTTTCTTTACTTGTATGATTGCTCTAATTTCCTTCAGCTGGAGATGTGACATGCACAGATCTGTAGGAAAACAGAGCTTTCCCTGTTAACATATTCTTCTCACTGACAAAGTTTATGGAGTAGAAAGCTTTTTAAAGATATAAACAGAATTTAGTAAATTGCAGCCCCATCACGAGATGTTACAATAAAAACCATGATTTATCATTTTTTTAGCAGACAATTTATCTTGACTTTGTCAGTTATACTGCACACTATATAATTTTGCTTTTTATTTTGTATTAGGCCCAGTATTTTGTGTTTGACCAAAACATGTCATCAGTCCCTACCTTACAAATGCAAGAACATTCAGAATTATGGCTGAAAAGAAAAAAAAAAAAACCCACATCTATGAGAGAGCATAATATCATGCTGGAATTTCAGCATTAATTTTTCTGAAAACAGCCTTATCTACTTACTTACTGACTTTTAAAGTACTCTTATGCCATAAATGCTGGGAATAAATGGGGGGTGGGATGGGAGTGAAATGCCACTAGACCATAAACAGTCTAGTAGCTGCTCCTTTTGTGGTTTGGTCCTCTTAAGAGGATGCTTCCCTGCTTACATGGGCATCCCCCAAGCTTGAGAAATAAAGGCAATGAAAGCAGAATTCTTCCTCGTAGTGTGCAGTGTCTGCTTGCAGTCGCACAGCACTAAATCCGGATTAGATTGAGCCAAGTCAGCGGAGTCAGGCTGGATTTACACCCAAACCCTGCCAAGAACAGAGCCCTCTGCTCAGTTAACCCCTTCTGTGACATCTTTGAATGTGTTGCATTTATGTAGCACCTGTACCCCATACAGCAAACCACTGCAGGGACCCAAAGTACTGCAGCTGGGGAAGGACACGGGGTGGGGAGGTGGTGGACAAAATCTTTGCCCACATTCGGGTGCTGGACCCTCTGTGACTGAGGCTGGTGTGAGTGTCAGGTGAGAGCTGGACGCTGGCAAAAATCTCTGTTTCTTTTCCCCTTCTGTTCATGTCATGGATCAAGACCTGACCTTGTTTAAATCAAACAAAATACTTTTACTGTATAATAAAAATTCCATGTTTTAATACATCGCCATGCACAAATGAAGTCAAACAATGCAGAGTACAAAATTGTCAAATATACAAAATGATAAAGCAGATATCCAAAGCTTCCAGAGATCATGCCCAAAGATACCAAAAACTTGATATTGATTTTAATTTCGTCATTTAAAAGAATTCCTCCCTCCCACCCGGGTTTTATTTTTTGTCGATTTTTGCAAACAGAAGGAATTAAAGAGTAAATATAAAAACTGTAGGGTGGAATTAACAGTGATGGCCACTTTGTATATTAAACATTGGATTGCATGATAATTTCTGTTTGGGGAAAAAAGCACTGCTGTACAGATGAACACCTTGGACACCTGGGGAAATGCAGTGTACATCAAACAAAAAGGCACACTTTTGTCTTATGCCACCTCATTTGCCTCAGTCTTTATAAAGTGCAGCCACAGACGACCGGGAATAACAGTGCACTGCTTTTTAACCATTAGAGTGCTGGCATTTTGATTTCAACCAAGTTAACATTAAAAGGCTTGGAGTATTTCCTTTGTGAGCATAAACCAGGACTGATTCCAAAGGCAGCTGGACTAGACACGATTTGCCAGCTTGAGGAGACTGGTTTGACCATACAGCATGGCCATGGGCTTGCACTCCGCCTTTCTGCACCACATTTCCCAGGACCTTGATGACAGCCTCCCTCTCTCCCTGCAGCTCGCGCCCATCATCGGCTGCCAGTGCTGACACACCAGCGCAGCCTGGCATCTGGTTCTGTCTGTGGGCTACTGATTTGGGGACAACCTTTGGAGACAACTCATGTGCGGCTCTAATTCCAGCTGTCAGTTGTCTGCTCTCCTCAAGGTCAGGTTCAATCAACCTTAAATTCAACTCCCCGAAATGGAGGAGCCCAGATTTAGAGCACCCTTTGCTGGTTTATGCTGTGCAGAGCCAGGCAGGCATTACTCCCATGTTACCCCCACTTGTGAAAAAGAAATAATAATTGTGAGGCAGGTCCAGATAGCTACAGTCTTTACAAGAAACTGAAAGCAAAGCCCGGCACATCCCAAAGTATGTCCCTGACACTTTCATATTCTGCAATAATTGTGAGAAATTTAAAAATATGCCTCTTAGGCTCACCAGGTATCCCAGCATCTTAGTGCAAGGAGTCTTCTCAGAGCATGCAGCGTTTTTTGGGGAAATGCCAGTCATTCCCATTGCCAGAACATTGCCCCGTGCAGTTTAGCTGTATTTTAGGGCAAGCCCAGCAGACAGCAGCAACCCCAGCCGGTGCCCTGAAACACAGGGTCCCATTCCGCAAGGTGCTGTGTCTCCTGTAACAGCTTCAAGAGAGCACTCAGCATGGCACAGGACACCAGGCTTCGCTTGCGGGTTAGCCCAGCACAGCCCCGTTCCTCCCCGCGGTCAGTGGCATTGGACTCAGGAGGAGAAGGCTGAGATCTGGCTGTCATGCTGAGATGCTTTGCATAGGCTGGAAGCTCATGTCCCTCTGTGCTCTCTCCATTGCCACTTAATCTGTTTTCTACCTTTCTCAGAAGAAGAGCAGCAAAGAAGCCTCTTGCATACAAGGGGTGCAGATGAAGCAGTAAGGACTCCGAACATTTCTTTATCTGCTCTGGTCTTGTGAGCACATCCTGTCTCAGTAGGGAAAACCTCTGTCTACATCTAAACCTGTGCTCTCAGTAAACAAAACTAACCAACCAACCAAGTCCCCGTAGCACCTGATGGGGCTGACTGTGTTTGCTTTTTTTTTTTTTCTCCTCTCCTCTGTGCAGCTTCTTATTGCTTACATGCAGTTTTGCTGCAATATCGATCTCCCCGCTTTAAAAAACCCCTGTGTATCACTATTCAATTTGGTGACTTATGATATTAAAATAGATGAATTCAAGGCAAGTGCTTAATAGAAGTAACATGATTAGAGATGTAACAACAGCTACAGAGGATTTTTTTTTCCTGAAAAAGTACTTAGATATATTTGGAATTAAAATCAGAAAGGAGCTTTTAATCTAATTCTCAGACTAAGCCTCGCCATGTTGTAATCATGCTGGCAAACCTGCTTTTATGGCAGTAGCAGACATTATACAGGCATCTGCAAGATCAGCTTCTTCTCCACCCAGCCTGACCCCAGATGTGCCTGTTAAGGACATCCAGAGCGAAAAGGTGTCCCAGCAGCGTGAGGACACTTGTAAGCCATCACGCGCCGAAGCCAGTGACTCCGCAGAATTTATTTGACAGGCAGCGAGCATGTACCAATGTTCTTTAAACAATAAATCTAGACCAAACTCATTTTCTTAGGATTTCACACTGGATTAGAGCAAGAATCCCCAAAGATCTTTATCTTCTTAGCCACGGCCGTAGCTAGCTCCCTTCTTGTTTCAGCTCCTTGATGTTGATTCAATACCAATTTGCAGTAAGTATTACTTTTATAGTTTCTCTTGTTTGCGTGAACTGTTTACTCGTTGAACCGCACATTCTAGCTGGTGCTGCTCCCCACCGCCCGGTGAGGCACGGCAGAAGGTGGCTCTGGCGGTTCACACTTGCCTCGCCCCTACCGACAAGCGGGTTTGTGACACCTGAATCAGGCGCCGAGCGAGCGCTCCTTTCTTTATTTCTAAGGTACCACGTTCAAAACAGCCAGTGGTAGGTAACAGGGCCCAGTCTTACAGCAACCCACGGCTGGGAGCAGCTGTCGCTACTCTGGGTAGGCCACTGAAGTCATTCCACTTCTAGGGCTTTATTAACCAGCTCCGGTGGGACTCATCACGATAGCAGGAACAGTCTGCTGCCTTTCAAGCAAGGAACTTGTGTACCGTTTTCAGCTGCGCAGCTGTACAATATAACTCTCAATCGGCAACACAGCTTCTCTGCCCGTTGGTGAAGGCTGGAAAATCTGCTTCTTGCCAGCAACAGGCCACTTCCTTACTTAAGAGGCAAACCCACAGTTGTTATTCCTTGCTCCGACTACATATCCACTTGGCCCCATCATTTGAGTGCGGCATTTTGTCCCAGGCTGTTATTAAGGAAAGACAACAGACTTGCTCTGGATGTCCAAGGGTTTTTGTTGTCCTTTCTTGTCCAGTTCTCTTCCTTTATTTACGTGCAGAACAACCTCACAACTGTGAGCAGACCTACGATGCTCACACCAAAGCACAGCTCTGTTCATACAAGCTGTTTAAATTAAGACCGTTTTGCGTGAAAAAGTGGATATAGGTTGCCCTGCCTTCCTATAATATTAGAAACTTTTAATAGATTGTTAATTTGTAAGTTTACATCTGATGATCTAGTCTAATCCTTGCATAACACACACCTAATAACTTCATCCAGTAATTGCCGCACTGAGCCTGGATTTCAGTTTGAGGTAGAGCTTATTGACTTAGAAAAATACTCTGCATACATTTAGAGACTTTATGTGATGGAGAACATGCCAGGTAACTAAGTAAGTTGTCTCCATGGGTAATTATCCTCCCTGTTGAGCATTTGCACTTAATTTCTAGCCTGAAATCAGTTTCCAACCAGTAGAGCACATCATTCCCTTTTCTTCTAAATAAAAGAGCTACCTGCCTTGAGACAGCACTCCCCTGCCCAGGTAGAAGATTGTAATTGCAGACGGAGATCAAGTCACCTCTTCAAATTGCCTCTGATAAATTAATAGCTTGAGCTTCATTAGTCTGACACTATAATAAGACCTGTTCTCCTGCCCTTGAATGACACTGGGAGCTATTGAAAATAATTTTTCCAAGTTGTCGATATCCTTTTTGAAAGACGGGCAGCAACCGAACAAACTGGAACAGCATCACTGTTGCCAGGTCCTACATCCCAGCTGGCAAGCGCATCTCTGGGGCTGATTTTGAATGGACTATTTATCACACCTTCACAGCCACTGTATTACTCCAGATGTACTCCCCATGCCTCTAAGTTGAACTTGCTGCCATCACTTCTGCATTCCTGACTTTGCCAAGGAACCTCCAGGTTACTCCCTACCACTGACCTGCTCCATATTATTATTTACCGTGCCCGTTTTTGTCATCTCTGGCTGTTGCCAACAGTATTTTTCTCTTTCCCTGGCAGGAATATTGAAAATAGAGCATACCTTGGGAGGAGCTCATTAGGAACAGTCTCCTTGATGATAATTTCATATTTACAGTTATTTTTTTGTCATCTAGGCTGTAATCAGTTTTAATCCACTTAATTTGGCTGATATTGATTTGCATTGTGCTATTTTGTTCTTTATCAAAATCAAATGTTCTATAGAAAGCTAAGTATAGTATGCCAGAATAGTTTCTTTTATCAACAAGCCTTTGATATCACAAAACATGAAAGCAAGTTTATTTGGCATGATACATTTCTATAAAAATCATTTGGAGGGTTTTATAAATTTTTAATTGCTTTAAGGATTGTGCCGCATCAATCTTTCCATGATTTTGCCTAAGAGTGATAGGAAGCTAATGAGCCTATAGCCTTCTGGGTGAAATCACTCATTCTTTTGAATTATTGGGGTTTTGATGTCATTTGAAGCTTCTTTTATGCTTTCTGGTTCTGAGGATTCCTAGGCAAGTTCTCTTTTGCTTTTGGATTCAGTTAATGGTTCTACAAATTTAGAAGTGTGTTTGGATAGTTGATGCTTAGTATTACCCGTAATTACTGATGGAGTAGGAGGTCTTACATTTTAATGTGCAATCTGATTCCCTCCTTCTACTGATTTCACATACAAAACACGAATATTTGTTGGGTTTTGCACGTACTGTGAGTAATCGCTGTGCTGTGCCTGTGTAACATTAGACTTACCTACGCTACGACAGTATTTATTAGGATATATGTAAAGCCTTTGGTCTAACCAACCCTAACCTATTGGCCACTGAATTCCCATGTTTTTTGGCTTCCCTCATTAAACAACTACTTCTCTTAATGCTGATTTATCCTCATGAGCCTGCCTAATCACCCATATGTTATGTTGGTGGGGTTTTTTGCATTCCAGGTAACTCTCCTGAATTTTACTGTAGGAGGTTGCAGGTAATGCTGGTAGTACTTTCCCCTCTACCCATCAGTTGTAATTATATTAGAGGACCTTTTCTTCTTAAATTAAAATCTTACTGACCACAGTCTATATATACGAGGGCCTATTGCGGCACAGTCCTGCAGCAGGGCCATTCAAGGAGACTCTGATGGCAGAGATGTTAATTGTGAAAAGGAGACCAATGTGAAAGATTCAGGGTTTTACTTTGCTCGCTCAAGACAATTTTGAATGACTGAGATCTTGTGGCTTTGTGGCAGGCGGAGGGAGGTTAGTTTTAGTGGTGACAAAAACCCCATTCCAGGCCTGGCTCTATGGCTGGGGCTAATCAACACATCACCAGAGACTTTGATGCAGCAGCACCAGTGTAAGTCTGTCAGGGGTCTGGCCTGGGGTCTTTCAAAAATTCAGGGCAAAACAAAACCAGAATTTTGTAATTTTTAATGGTTTGATTTCCTCTGTGATGCTGCATCTGCTGTCAAGTGACAACACTTACCCTAAGGAGCAGACAGGGAGGGATGAAGTCACCGGTAGATCATCACTATCCAGCTGGGTGGGCAAAATGAAAAAGCTCGTGGAGCTTTGTCAAGCTCCCCTCCTGGAAGGCTGCATTTGCCTTAACAGAATAAATGGTGGGGTTTTCAAGCACAGAAATCCATGCAGATTAAAAAAAAAAAAAAAAAACACAAGGAAAAAGCAGTGCAAAAGATGCTTTCAGCTGCAGCGTGTTTTCTGGGGTGAGCAATTCCTTCAGGTTTCTAGTGCAGGACTTCTCATGGGTTGAAGCACTTGGAATGGCTGAGCCTCTGTCAGCGTTTCTTAGTGGCGTCTGATACTACAGCCTTTCTTGACACAAAAAACCAGGCGAGCCTGGCAGCAGGGAGATGCACCGAGCACAGGAGGAAGGCTGCAGGTCTGCACATGGGGAACAGTGTCCCGATAGCAATACTGTTTAGTTTCAGAGATAATAACTAGTGATCAATGTAATGGCAGCACTGGCCTTTCAGAATTTATCTATCTCCACAGGGCTGATAATTGCTGTTTTATGAAAACAGCATTAGTCTCCTACTCTTTTGCACCGAACTAATGGCTCTGAGCATATTTTAATTCACTTCCTTTGCTGGAATAAGTTATTCGCTCCCTTTCATGTTGACTTGGTCTTTGGCACTCTCAACATAAATGATTTATTGACTAGAGATAAAGCATTCTTTTCCCTGAACTGTTCCTGCGACCCAGGCAAAAGCGGATGTGCCTGCTATTAATAAGGTGTTCGGCATAAAAAATGCAATAGACTTGATTGTCTGCACTCAATAGCCTTTCCGAGAACACAGTACCTGCCCCCATTCATAATAACAAAAATCTCTCCCACATGTTTATTTATATTAAAAAGTTTTCAGAAGAATACACTGGGATCCAGATAGCCGTTCAGGAGATGGTAGAACAATTTCATAAATATCCCTGAGGAAGCATGGCCTACTTCGGGAGAATAACAGTGATTAAAAAATCCAAACACGATGAATAGTTAAATACAAGCCAAAAAGTACAGTTATTTCCTTATGGCTCCAGCAGACAGTTACACACGTGAGAAGTGTCACGGGGCTCAGGGGAACTATGTTTGCAGTTATCCACATGCACAGGCTGGCTGTAGGCTGGAGACCCACACCGGCTTCAAAGGAGGTTTGTCCGATAGGCACCTACAGCAGACTTCTCACCGAGTCTAGCTACACAGGGGTCTGGACTTGATTTTCACATTTCTCAGGGCTTATAACACTGCTTTTCTAGGTCAGTCATAGCTAAAATCCTGGGAAGCTTTTAAAACAAACTGTTTTAACAGGAGAAGTGCACACATCTAAATTCATGCCCATATACTGGAAGATGTTCAAAACTAACATGGATACAAAAAAATGCTCCTAGTGGCTCTCTGCCTAACTCAACTTCTTCTTGTACGCCCTTTTAAGATAACACTCTCTGATAAACTCTTCTTTTGTAATTCAAATTATTCCAGATTTTTTCACTGGGTAGTAAAATAAGACAATTCCTACTATAGAAGTATAGCATTCTCCTTCTTTTTAAAATAACTTACATCAAAGTGTGTGTGGGGTTAATTGCTGTACCAATGTGAAAATTGATGTCAGTTGCCAGAGCGCATTTTTAAAACCTGTAGCAGAAAGAGCTGTAAAATTTGCTGAAGCTTACAGTGGACCTGTGCCATCTGCATGGCCGGGTCTCTTGGTATCAGATTCCACCCTGCAATCCTAAGAAAATCTAAAAGTGAAAATGTTGCCATTGGTGAAGATTCTTATTTCTTAAGGAGAATTTTTACACCAACTAATTTAAAGTTAGGGACCAGGGTTTTCAGAAAGAGAATGCAGAAGCTTACTGCTTTGTAATTCTTGGGAGCTTCATTTCAGAACCCATGGAAAGACCCAAACCATTAGAAATCAGTAGCGACTTCTGAAAATCTTGGTCATCAGTAGAAATAATTTGCTTTTGGATAGAATACTGTAGAAGTGTCCAACATGCTGAATCTGAGATGGGTGGAGAGCTGAAACCTAAACCCATATCCATCTGAAAAAGAATTAAGCCTGAAAGATATTTATCTGTGTGTTGTATGGGCACCCTCGGTGGTTGACCTTCAATTCTATAGTAATGAACTGTATAATAGTTTTTTAAAAATCGTAACACAGGAGCTTCCTCTAAAAAGGTCCTTTTGACTTGATGTAGGTGTATGTTCTCTCACACACTGCATCTTCACACAGTATGGCATCTCACCCACAGTTTGGCTTATATGCTAACAGCGACTCTACAGTACCTGTCTATCAGGCTGGAGAGAGTAACTGTCTTTAAATACACGGAAAAAGCTACCTTTGATTTTAAAGAAAGAAGGAACAAAGAGGTAAGTCCCCCCCCGGTATGTTGATGGCATCAGTTCATTATAAAGAGCATATCAAGAAGGTCCTGATGTGAGGGACAGACACTAATTCCACTGAGTCCCCATGGAAGAAACAGTACCACAGCCAGCTGTGATACAACCAGTGATGAGGCCAGCCATTCAGAGACTGAACAAAAAACAATGTTCAGGTTGAATGCAACAGTCTTGAGCCTGCTACTGTATGTTGAAAGGCTTATTGGAACCATTTGCTTATTCCCGGTTCCTACCAAAATACTTTTTTGGAGAGAAAGTGGAAAAAGTTAATGAAGAAGTCTGCCCTCTCCAAAGGGAGAGTCTTGCTCCTTAGAAGTATAGCCTTACACTTTACTTTGTTCAGACAGTTTGGTTTGGACTGTGATTCCCCAGCCCTGCCCAAAACATAAATGGTGCCCAGCATGAAGAACCTGAATTTTTCCAGTTTATTCTGGTTTTATCATAGACCGAACCCAGTGTCACAGACATCTCTGAGAAAGGCTCTCTCCCTTGCCTCTCCCTTGCCGAGTAAGAAAACATATTGGCACACTAGAAACAAGAACCTTTGATATTTGGTGGATGAGAGGGATAGCAGACAGTGTCCTACAGTTCATTCAACCTACCCTGTTGTTGGCTACCTCTGTGACAGCTGTTCTCTAAGTCTCGATAAAAGAAGTCACATCTCTTCCACGTGCAAATCTATCTACACGATCTACTGTGAATCAGTGAAGGTATGCTTAGTAGTGGACTCCAGTTTGGATGCGGTCTCAGCCCAATACTGAAACGTATCCACAGTATTTTAAAAAAAGACCGTTATATATATATCTATATGGACTGTGCTAGTTCTGTGTGGAAAGCACATATGAAGTGCTGATATTGTTTAACAGAATGCCATTAGACTGCAAAACTAACATATACAAGACGTTTACATTCCTATTGGGGTGTAATATTGTGGACGTATCCACTGAGATTTGAGAATTGCTGTTTTTCCTAAAACATCATGCCATCTGCATACATAATAAAAGAGTCCAGTAGTTGCCATGCTAAAACAGGACTTCTAGTGAAGGGCATAGACAGTCCCCTAAAGGGAACTCAAAAGTTATGCACAGTGATGAAAACTGGAAGAAACTTTCCAGCTAAAGGTCTGTCAATGACCATTTTCAACAAATTAGCACTGGATATTATGCACCACTTTTTCACTCCACAGCAAACCAGGTCTTCCCAGAATGCATCATCTCGAGTGGGCTGATTTTACTTCAAGTTTGTCTTCAATCCTCCATGGTCACCTTCTGGCAGTGCCATTTATTATGGTTTTTTTTCACGAAGGAAAGTTTACTTTCATATCAAGTGGCAGGACAGCAGCTTTAGAGGCTGGAAATGTTTATGGAGAGCTCTCTGCCGGGGCTGTAAGAAACAAAACAGAAAACCAAAACCAGACAGTGAGTATAGAAGACAGCAAAGGATTTACCACATTTCAACTAAAATAAAAAAGAAAAAAAGGTCAGGTCTGAGCTAAATAAATGTATTTCTGCTGTAAAGACAAACTACTCATAGAATATACATTGTGAACCTGATACTTTTAAAATCAATTTTACTCATCAACCAAAACTTCAGTGCTTAATTTACTCCTTAGATACAGTACAGACCAGCAATCATTTGTATGATTTAACAACTCCTACTTTACTTTTATTGCCTCATGGGAAAGTGGTGCTTACTCTTCCTCTAGTCTGAGTCCCAGAGAGCAGGCTCTTTTGTTGGGTTGGGCTTGGAGTAACCACTGAAGGCTTGATCGTCAAATGCTGGGAAGGCTCCACCAAATGCCAAAGTAGGAACTGATGTTCCCTCACCACTTCTGCTGGCCAGCATGGCAAGAGTTGGCCATTGCTGCGTAGCAGATGTGAAAACAGCTCACCCACCTCCTCCCCTGCTTCAGACCCCATAAGATAATTAGGAGGTTGCAGAGAGTTTCTCTTTCCCTACTAGAAGCAGTAAAGCACACCCAGTTTGGGTGGCTGCTACTCCTTGTCTGAAAGCCCTTGCAAAGCTGTAAGGTGATCACACCATAAAGGAGGAATACGTGGAGGTTACTTGGAACTTCTTCCCCCTCCACCCAAACTCTTCCTTGAGATGCACAGCAAACGGACAAGAAGGTAACGGACACAAGATGCAACAAGAGACATGACAGCTAAATATGAGGAAAAAAAAATTCTCCCTGGTGAGGGTGGTCACATTTTGGTAGAAGTTACCTGACCAGGCTGTGTGATGTCCACCTGCGGGGATATCCGCAACTCAACCGGACAAGGCCATGAACAACCTAACTTGTCCTTGCTTCAAGCACAGTTGAGCAGAAAGATCTACAGAGGTCTCTTGCAACCTAAATTATTTTAACATTATGCATGTTGTGATGGGGATTTGCTCCAGAGATGAATGCCCACGTGGGGCTGCTCACACTGAAGGGCAGTTTTTGTTCAGCATGTAGCCACAAAAATGCACGTAAGCCCGTCACAGGCTTACACTACCTCTGGAGCCAAGAAGCCATGTCGAGGCAAGTTCACCGTGTTATTTCAATGTGCTTGCACACAGCTTTGTTTATCACAGAGCCCTCACCCACCAACAGTTTTACCGACCAGATCTGTGACCAGGGCAGTGCTGGGATGGGACTCGTTGTGATGGGCTTTGCACCCTTTCCAGCTGATGTCCTGCTTCTTGCACAAATGTGTGTGTCTGTATGTGTGGGAAGAGCTGGACTGTCGGCTTTTTTGGGCCAGATTCCAAATTGTGAAGTTAATGGGATACTGATGCTGCCAAGGCAGCATTCGCATCAGCTGAAACTCAGGCTGGCAGTGGATTTCTGCTTTTCACCCCATCAAAATCATGCCTGGTGGGGTCTTCTTTGTGGGGTGCGGGCTGACTGGCTCTGCCAAGCTGTCAGTTTGCCCATATTTGCCTCCCCCAGCCCTGAACTCTTGTAGCAATGGACATGAAAGTCTGATTGAGTGGGGAAAGGATGGGATGTTAAATCAGTAGGTGCTGGAAGAACGCTGAATAAGATTAAAAAAACCCACCACAACCTGCCATGAGCACTTTACCCCTCAGTGTGAGTTGTCCTATGAAATAGAGGAAAAATAAAAAAAGTCTCCTTAACTATTTCCCTCCTTATGTAGGCATATTCATCTGATTACGGTGCTACTTTCGATTTCTGTTTTTACAGCTGCCTTGCTTTTATTCTCAACATTCTGTGGTGTGATGATCTCCCCACCACCTACCATCATCTACCACATGAGATACCCACATAAGCAGTGGCCTGAGAAAGATGCACATTTGGGACTCAGCAACTGTTTCATTCCGTGGAAGAACATGTGGGAATTTTTTGAGCCTTCAGTTGGTCTAGGCAGATAACTGACCACATCCCCTGGGACAGAAAAGCAAGCAATGGTGACATTAAGCAGGTCTGAAGATAAAGGGGACATCTAGGGCGGGAGGTTTTAAACTTGGAGAGAGGCAAACTGATACCTCGCCTCAAAAGTGTTTGATTGCAGGTGAACTGGAGGATATCTCCCATCTGTGTAGCAGCCACAGAGACGGGCCTGCCTCACGAAGGAGAAACAGGACTTTTTTTGAGGTTAAATAGTTCATCTGCTGCAAAGAAGGGAAAATTTGAAAGGCTCTCCCAAGCAAGGGAAAATACCTTGCCTAGCCAACAGAGTTGCAGGACTACAATCAAATGGGTAAACTGGCTAATTATATCAGGTCTGGCCTCAGAACTGCACCCATGCTGAAACCCCCCTGACACCCACATTGTCTCAGCCACAGGCTCGTACTCGTGCTTCAGAAAAAAGCCTGTGAATGCGGAGAAATGGGGACTGATCCCACCCTGAGCTTTGTCCACACCGCAGAGGGAGCACAACCACTTTGAGCCATGCAGGGCACCTAGCAGAGCCAGTCTGGACACAACCAGCAACACTGGCCAAGGAAACACTAGCAGTTCTGTTTGGCTCTGCATTTAGAGCAAGCAAACTGAAGCCTTAGTGGTCATCTAGCCCATTCCTTCTCTTCTCACTTTGCCTTTTGAGGACAGCATTTTAGAAGCATTTATTCTTCCTCATTACCTATATAATTTTTGGTGCCCAGCTGCAGACTCCTCTAAGGACCCTGATTTTCTGACCGTATGCACCCAGCTCTTTTGGAAAATAAGATCTTTTTAAAAGGTATCACAAATAAGCAGCTGTCTTTGAAAACCTTGCCTGAGACTGTAAGTTCTTGGAACAAAGACCGCCCTTTGCAGGGGGTTTGTACGCTTACCAACACAACGGCATGCAGATCTAATCTCACATGACATTTTCAAGAAGCTGCTGTAGAAAGACAACATTAATGTCAAAGCCAGAGATGCATTTCATTTTTTGAGTACCTGTGCTGTGTGATTTTTTTTTCTAACTGGGAAAGGGACATATTTTTCATTCATTTTAAACACGCTAATTCAGCTCAACCTAGCAGTATTACCCATTTGTCACATTTTCATAATTGAGGGTTTCTGATAAAGAAAACAAGCATTTATTATCTTTGCTAGGTTTCTTCTCCTGGAACTGATTTTATACTATATTTCTAAGGTTAGGACATTTCAGAAGTGATTATTATGAAAAGTGCCTATTTCCAATATACATCTACCAACCGTTCCTTGGGAGTCTGGTGAAAAACTGCATTCAGCCACATTTACTAGTTATTTTCCTGTGTCAGAAAGGCCACAGATATCTCACTTCACGCTTTTCATGCCACTTGAGGCATTATAATAAGCTGTACATTATTGCAGACTTGCTGCATCTTGCTACTTGCTAATTAGAAATATCACTACCTTTTAAGAATTTTGTACACCGACAAAAGGAAATGGCTGGCCACCCATTCCTACATTTACCCTTTTCTTTATTGCACATTGAATTCTTATCACTGAGGTGTGAGAGCGTGACGTGTCTCTGTGAGGCTCATGGAAGTTAATGTAAAAACAAAACAACTGCTTGGGAAGCTGCTGATCCCGGTCAGTCACCACGGTGGAAGGTGGAAGGAGGATTAGCGGGGGCTGGGAAATGGTGCCACGGGGCAGCCTTGGCAGGGGCAGGAACCATTTGCCCCAGATCAGATGAGACTGAAATTGTACCAGAGTTTGGTTTCATTTTATCACAAAACCATCCCATTACTGTTCTGGGTGGAGAACAGCAGCAGTTCTCTTAACCTCTAGGTAAATGCAGCTATTGCTGCACATCCTTATTACCTAACAGGTCGCTGATAACCAAAGTCAACAGTGCCAGAGATCCAAGGTTACCTCAAACATCTGCACTCTTGGAGCTAGCTGGAACCAGCACGGAGGAGGTGGCAAAGCAATGCTCCCCAGCCTGCCCCGTCCACTTCCCAGTCACCTCCTCTGGTCAGAGCAGCCCCGGCTGGTGTAGGCAGCAAGTCAAACCTCAGGGCTGCACAGAGGCAACACCAGCTGCCTTGCTGCAAGTGTCACAGCCCGTGTTAAGCAGTGACACAATGATCAATGGACTGAACGCAATACTCAGCAGCCGAGAGAGAAAACAGAGATGTGGATGGGTTTTGATAAGACTGCCAATTTTGTTTTGATTCCCAACAAGTCGTGTCTTGGTCTGGCTCGCCAGATTCTCCCCTCATTACTAAGACCTGGTAGCTGATACAGAATTGAAGGTTATCTAATGTTGTTTGTCCAACGCAGTGTCAATGTGGCAGAAATATACTGAGGGGGAAAGGAAGGAAGTCTCTTCTTTCTTTTGATTTTTGATTTTGCTTGCCAAGCAGGAAATCAAGACTTTAGTTTTGGAGCAGCTTGACAGAAAAGGTGATCTATGAGTACAACATCTAAAGCGTCAAACACAGTAATCCTAATCCCAAGTGCTCAGCATTCATTAATGAGGCCATGAAAATAATCACAAAAGCTGAAAATACATGGAATTAAAAATAAATGTTGCTTTTCCTTCACCCCTATTTTTTTAGGATACAGCTAGGGCATATTTGCTATGAACTGTGAAACACAACCATGAAACAACATTTTTTGTTCAAATGATCAGGGAAAATGATGTATCAACACAAGACTCGCGGAGCAGAATCTTTAAAACAAACAGCAGCTGACATGTGAACTGCTATTTCTGCGAGGATGAATTCAGGGTTTCTTTTTTTTGAAACCACCACTTCTTCTGGACAACTTGCTCCTATAACCAACTACTCTTAATCCTCCTGGATATAGTTTTAATATCTGTTGATATCATCACCATATATACGCTACTGAACAAATATTCCCGTATGAAACCTGTGGAAGAGAATGACTTTCTAAGCAATAAACTCTTTGGCGTTATTTATGTACTGCCACACCGCTCACTCGGAGTGGCCTCAGGTCCACGCAAGGGCTTTGAGGCAGCAGCTGGCATACAGCTTGCGCACAGCCTGCTCGGGCACGGTGCTGTGCGTGGCGCTGCCTGGCGCAGTGTGAAAGCCCTAATAAGACATCAGGAGTATATGGGTATGCGGGATCCTGGCTCGCTGGCAGATTCGCTGCCTGCATCAACGGCAAATCTTGTCTCCAGGAAGGCTTCAGGGTGGCCTTCAAAAGGTGGTTTAGACGGGACGCTCAGGCCTTCAAGACAGACGATGAACATTCAACAAGGTCGGGCAGATCCTTTCCCCTATATTCTGACTCAAGAGAAAACTCACATCTCGCCTGTAATGCTGGGCTCTGTAGCCGGCATCAGGCAATTCTGAGATGAAACATTTCTGGGAGAATGGATGTCATGGCAGATGCTCTCAGCAGGTAACCTTCTGAAAAGCCAATTAGTCAGAGGTTATCGCAGCTGCTCTGTGGAACACAGTTGGTTCACACAGAATGGGTTGGAAATGTAGTTGTCCAAAATGTGTTTCACTAAGCTATTCAATGCCCTCAAATACTCAGATTAGCCAAGAGTCTCTTCATGAGTCACACACAGCTCCAGCTTCCCTACCAAAGCAAAACTCTCAGCAACTCGACTAGGTTAAACAAAATAAGGACACACATTGATTCAAGGCATTTTGGTTCCTTGCCCCTTCCTTCAAAAATCAGAGTTCATGGTGGACAGCTCTCTAAAGGGCTTGAGCTCACACTACAGCCTTGTTCTGAAAAATATCTTAAAAGCCTTTTAGCATCTCCTGAGCTTGATTTTACAGTGTTAATCTGGAAACCTTAGAACAAAAACGTGTCCCAAGAAATTATGTCCTTTTTATGTCTGAGCCTAACCAGCATGTGAAAATTTCCCGAGCTTAAAAGTCTGGTTCAAAAATCAGCCAAAATACTGGGACAGACTCTTTTCTTTCAGTGTTCATTCCTCTCTTCTCAAGATGCTTCCTACACCCCAGCACCTACCTGCTGCTGCAAATATACAAAGAAAAAAGAAAAAAACACTTTTGCATTCAACAGATCACAATGATTTCCTTGAACTAACAAGCAGTTAAAATATTTTGAAAAAGTGCATGCAACCACTTCCTTAGTGTTTATAGCTTCTTTCAAAGACTTCTCGATCTGCTGCATGCTTACCCATCACTGTGAACAGTGAATTGGCTGTCCACCAGCATCTTCTCTAGAGACTCAAATTATAGCAAAGATTTAAAGGATTGTGATGCTAAGGAGTCTGATGGTCTCAGCTGAAAATGCGTATGAGATATTACTGACTTTATGCCTTATCACGCGCATCTCTCACTGCCTGCCTGTAATCAGTTCTTGATCTCACAAGTCCTTGTGGGCTGCTCTGCAGGAAGTGAAAAAGGTTGTCACATATGAATAGTCTTCCACAGTCTGTGGCTCTAAATAGCCATCTGCACCACATCGTGAGCCTTTGCATATCCATTGCTCTCATCTCGAGAGGCTGGGTTTTAATATGAAGCACCAGGAATGGTGCAAACCCAGTGAAATTGGAAAAGGTGTAGCCTTAAGTGGTATCTCCAGCATGCACATAAGGTGCTTAACCACACGGTCCCTGGTGGCCTGCAGTGGGTTGGTGGCTGCTCTGATCTCAACACCTTGCATTTCTTCTGCAGATTCTGCAGGGCACTTTTGAGCCTTCCCATTCAGAAGTGTGCAGCAGATTTGGGAATTAGTTCTGTCCGTTGCATCTTCCTATCACTTGCTTTAGGATCTTCAGTGAAATATGCGTTAAGAAACATAATCACATGAAACCAAAGATTTCACTAGAAAAATTGAAGTTTTATAGCAAAAGGGTTTGGAAACTCTCTGGAGCTACAACTCCCTCACTGTTTATGCAGAGCTTATGCAGGATTAATAGGTGGAACAAACTGTCCACCTTTAGGGAGATATTCACTGTGAGGTTCTCTGCAATGAAAGCTTCCATTCTGTGAAATGATTAACCAAGCGAAAGGGGAAAATTATACCTACTGAAACCACCTAAAAGACTGCACGCATGCATTTACCACAAAACAAAACAAAAACACATCATGAAGCCTACAAAATCAGCCCACCCAGCCCACCCTCCCACCCCCCACCCCCCAATTAGTTGAACAAGGCACTTTAGGTTAGCCTTTTGAAGGAATTAATTAATACATCCCTTTTACCCGTATTACGACATTGCGTTATCACTGTGTTTTTCCCAGGACCCTTGCACTGCTCTGAGCACCAGACAGACAGAACACAGAGAAAGGGGATCTCAGTGCCACTCAGTACTTGCTTTATCCCTGGAGTTCAGCATGCGGCCCACCACCTCATTTAATGCACAATGTCAAACCTCCACCTGGAAGATAACTGCTGCTATCCTCGTGGACACAGCATCCAACCATTTCACCAAAAAAAAGTGCCTCAATTCCAAAATCCATCAGTGACAAGACATGCCTTATTTTAGGGTTAGTTAGTTAGTTAGGCACAAAGAGAGCTACAAGGTTGCACTGGTGCTCTCTGTCCAGCTCCTGGCTCCAGCACCAAGAGCTTCAGGCTGTCAGAGCTATGTGGGGCTCCTGAGTTAGGTGAAAACCCTATGGAGGAGAGATGGGGGGTTGAGGAATCCTCTGGAATATGTACTCTGGGCCTGGAAGCTGCAGCTCCAGGGAGGGGTACAAGCAGGACTGTCAAGATGGCAAAGTCTGGCTTTGATCATCTATGCAGACTTCTCAATATGCTTTTTGATGATGCCCTCTCCTCATCTGCCCCAAAGTCTGATTTTATCTGGAAAATGCTGCTTATTGATTGCTGAACCATCAATGTTACAGTCCAGCATGGCCCTCCACAGCCACTGGGTTGTCTAGGAAAAAAGCAGTCACCATTTTATCCTTATCAAACTGGCTGTGACCAGAACAAGGAACTCTTCCAGGCATTCTCATAAACGTCTACAGAAAAAGTATCATGGTGTATACACAACTACTGTTTTAAAAATCAAACCAAATCAAATCATAGGCCCCTGGTCGAATTATCCCAGCTGCAGGATGAAACTCACGGAGAGTGGTGCAGCAAGCGGAGGTCCTGTCTGAGGCACAGGTCCCTTCCTTGCAACTGATGCTGTGACAGGGCAGGCAGCAGAGAGTGCTTGACACTCTGCAAATCAAGCTTCATGCCTCTCTTTGGGCAGCTGGAAAACGA
This sequence comes from Falco punctatus, assembly GCF_963210335.1. Taxonomy (NCBI): domain Eukaryota; kingdom Metazoa; phylum Chordata; class Aves; order Falconiformes; family Falconidae; genus Falco; species Falco punctatus. Next base: position 20,693,142 of record NC_137582.1, on the reverse strand, counting down.
ACTACAGAGATCAAAATGAGTTACCACCTTTGAAGAGCTCCCTAGGTGATTATTAAGACTGTATCTTGATGTATATCCACCAGAGACCCTAGCTAACAGTAATGCTGCCTCTGCAGAAGGCCTTAATAATGAAGGATGGGCTGGTTGTATCAAAGAGGTTCTTAAGTCAGGCATGAAGTCCAAGGCCTGAAATTATGTGGGCTATCTTGACCACAGAGCCAAGCAAAGAAGTCATTCATGAAAACATGACAGGTATGAAACAAAGAATATCTAGCTAGTGCTCAGAAGGCATGAGATGTTCAGTCATTCAGGGTTGTTTTTTTTTTGGAGTAATAATTAGCTCAGCAGAGGAACTCTCTGATCGGTTGCAAATTCTGCTTTGCCCCTTTCCTATTATCTTAGTTTGGAGGCTCTCCAAAGCACCTGCGTATTTTTCTGTCTCTTTTTGCATTACGCACATTTTCCTGAAAATAGGATTGCACAGAAATGTATACAAATGGTTTCAGACCACAGTGGCTGTTCAGTGCTGTGGAGATGATGTGGCAGTCAGTTGCTGCGATCCCAAGTGAAATGTTGTGTGATGTCCCCCTTCACCCAAACCAAGTGGATTCTATGCTTTCTTTGCCCAGACCCCATGGACTCCAACAGCAACCTCTAATGTGTCGCAGGTGGGTCCTGTGGGGCAGATTACAGGACCTGCTGGAGTCCTCCACACCGCCCCAGCTGCCTGCAGAACCAGTCTTCCTTCCGAGGGAAGCCCATAGCTAGGAAGAAGGTACACTCCCCATCCTCACCCTCACACACAGTCATCACTGACCAGCTGGGCATCCAGCGCTCAGGGCTGGGACATGTTCTCAGGTGCTGCAGTGGAGGCATACCCAGTGTAAATCAAGGATGGGACCAATGTACTTAGTGGCAGAAAATAATTCAATACCAGGTAGAAACTGACCTTTAAAAGTCAGACAGAAGGGCATTGCCACACTTTAAACAGAGAGGTTTGGGGCTAATGACGTATTGGGAAAAATACATTAATCTATCATTTGGATTCTTTGCTTGCAGAACATACCAGTATGGACTGATGGATGCAAGAAAGTGAAATATGCAGCCCAGCAGCAACTCAGTGGTTAAGGTGAAGGCCTCATCTGCCATATCACAAACCGCTAGACTTGCCTTTGCTGTCTAGTGAAATAAATACATAATTGTTCTGCATGAAGTGGAACAGCATAAAAAAAAGATATATAGCCTACCTCCTTCCCACCTGGAAGCTTATCTTTAAGGTTAGAGATGTAAATAAATAAACTTGCATATACTTCTGAGATGATTCAGTTGAACATCTACAGGTAGCTTGATTAAAGTTAGCTGGGTATTTCCACGCAGAACTGCAGACTGCAACCCCAGACAAATGCAAATCACAGACAGAAGTGGAACAGGAGAATCCACCCCTGCCTGGGCTGAGCTATGAGAATATCTCATTGCTCGTATCTCCCTCCCCAGAGTACAGCTCGCTTGGCTCTGAAGTTTACATGGTGGTTGCACAGACAAACTTATTTCACCCATCCTAGACAGGCAGGCAGCCTACAGTGGTCATCTGGGCTTCTTAACCAACCGTGGAGAAATACAGAGCCCTTAGAAGGGTGACCCACCTTCTTACTTGTCATATTGGATAAAAAACTCTTTGCCAGCTTCCTCTCTTCACTGATTATCAAGAAAGCTGAATGACGAGCTCAGAGTAGATCTCCAGCAATTAAATGGCAAACAAGAGGTGACAGGAACTGAAACTTTACGCCTTATTTGATTGCTACAAATTCCAATTAGCATGTGAAATGTAGGTACCACAATGTTTAGGATTAGCATGTTTAATGCTTACATTTCTACTGATATCAAGAATGATATAGATTCCAGTGAGGGATAAGACCTCTAAATTCCTTTGAGGCTTTGGATATTGGAATTTGGCAAGGGAATTACACACTAAATAATCTTCTTAGAAATTCATACACACAACTGAGATAATGAGTTGCTTCCTGCAAACAATCCACAAAGTACTAAATTTTTTTAGAGGAATTATTTATTTAGCACTATTGGTATCATTTTGCAGCTGGATAATTTATTGTGTCCATGCTGCCAAACGGTTTCCATTTGCCACTGATTTGCTTTTAATTTCCACTTGCAGTATACAAATAAATGGACATCACAGTCAAGGAATTCACATGGGTAAGTAAAATAAGAGTAAACAAAAATAATGCTTTGTTTATTATTAAACACCTTTCATATTTCAGCTATGTAGGCAATTAGGTTGGTAGGAATTTGTAACTGGAGAAGTTCTACCATTTTATCTCAGGCCAAAGAGTTTATTGCAATTCATGCGCAGACAAACTTCTGTGCTTCAAAAATCAGGGGAAAATATCTAATGGGATGTGGTATTTCTCTTCCAGTGCCAGAAAAGTATGGATCCCAATTAAATTTTTGCTTCAAGGAAGGAAGGAAGGAAGAATTTCTGCCACTGGAGCATGAAACAGATTTTGGCTAGAAAGAAGATGGACAAGATTTTCAAAAAAAACCAAGTGATTTGCACACCAAAGTCTCATAAGAAGTCAACAAGACTTTGATTTCCAAGTTACCTGTGAAAATTTCCTCTGATGATTTCTACAAGTCTTTTAATAATTAGCCTAAACAAGTGCTGACACATCATTCAAAAGCAGATGTGGGGCTGCAACAAGTTCTGGTAACCCCTCAAGACATTTCTAAAGCCTCACCCACAAAAGATTTGAAACTTCTGGCATGTCCATATGTCTGAAATCTTCAGTCTGCATCATGCATTTGTCTATTCAGAATAATTAAGGGTATGCTTCCGTGAACACATTACTGCCAGGTAACTGGCGTCTGGATTTACGGCAGAACAGATGCTCTACTCTAACTGTCCATGTGTGTGCCCTTACCATGGTAAACACAAGGCAGCTCGGTGCACGGTCATTGAAGAAGAGCATGCAACACATGTTCAGCATTCACACTCAATCTTCCAGTTGACTCACTGTAACTTGCTCAGGGAGCCACATCATCAGGTTTATTTTACAAGCCCAGCCACTATCACAGACTGCCCAAGAATAAACACATGCAGAACATCTTTTGCTAAGCTATTTTTTGCCCTCTTCACTGTCACCTCCAACCCACCCTTCAAGGATTCTGTATTTGGTGCTCATCCCTGCTTAGGCTGCACCAGGCTGGGTGCATCATGAAGAAATGGATGCTGGCAGTGGTTAGCTAGGAGGTTAGCCAGGCAGATCTGTGCCCTAGGTTCCTGGAGAGGCTCTGTTTAAACACTGTACTGATAAAATGCCTAAATGGAAAAAAAACCTAAGCTATGACATTGCAGAGACTGCAAAACTAAACAGCAGCCTTGTCAGAAAAGCAGTGTGAGAGATGTTCAGGAACTGCCACTTAGTTTGCCCCACTAATGAAGGGTTTTTCCTCTGGAAGAGTCCCAGATTTCAGGATTCTGGAGTTTGGCCCCAACGGGTGTGGGAACCGAGAGTGCTATAAATGTGTTAAATACCCACTTCTTAATGACACTGTCATTCACCTCCTACTTTCAATTCTGAGATTACAAAGAGAAATGATCTCACCTCGCTAGGGTGTAACAACATGCTGCTACAGCTCAGGCCTCCCCATTTTTTCCAGCTTCCTCTGGTTAGAGGCTCCCAGGAGATTAATGTATCTGTGGCCCTAATGGAGCATCCCAGAGACATCTCTGTGATCACAGGAGCATCGCCCGCCAACAACAACTTTTGTCTCTAACCTCTTGGCCCAGATTCCAGATGAGAAATTAATTATAATGTCTCAGGAAATTACATCTTCTGATAGAGTTTTTCTTCAATGTTTCTTCACTGAAGGTGTTTCTTCAATGCACATGGATATTGTTCATTGCTATTACCCAGATCAGGCCACTCCCGTAGGCACTTCTACATCCACTGCTATAAATCCACCCCAGGTTTTCATTTTGCAGACACTAATGGGTTATGAAGAAAGAAAAAAAAAAAAGCTTTTTAAAAAAGTCTTTTTGCTTCTGATTCAAAGCCTCAAGAAGTTAACCAGCAAACAAACTGTGATATCTGTCTTGAACTGGGGAGCCCCAAACTGGGCACAGAACTCCAGGTGCTTCCTCACCACAGCGCTGAGTAGAGCAGGAGGGTCACCTCCCTCGACCTGCTGGCCACACTTCTCCTAATGCACCCCAGGGTGCCACTGGCCTTCTTGGCCCCAGGGGCACACTGCTGGCTTATGGGCAACCTGCTGCCCACCAGCACTTCCAGGTCCTTCTCTGCAGAGCTGCCTGTGCTGGTGTGTGGGGTTGTCCCTCCCCAGGTGAGGACCCTTCAGCTGCCTTTGCTGAACTTCATGAGGTTCCTCCCAGCCCTCCAGCCCGTCCAGGTCTGGCTGAATGGCAGCGCAGCCTCTGGTGTGTCACCCACTCCTCCCAGTTTTGTATCGTCACCAAACCTGCTGAGGGTACGCTCTGTCCCTCCTTCCAGGTCGTTGATGAATAAGTTGAACAGGACTGGACCCAGCACGGACCCCTGGGGAACACCACGAGCTACAGGCCTCCAGCCAGGCTCTGTGCTGCTGATCACAACCCTCTGAGCTCTGCCATTCAGCCAGTTCTCAGTCCACCTCACTGTCCGCTCCTCTAGTCCACACTGCCTGAGTTTACATATGAGGATTTTATGGGAGACAGTGTCAAAAGCCTTGCTGAGGTCAAGGTAGACAACATCTGCTGCTCTCCCCTTGTCTACCCAGCCAGTCATTCCATCACAGAAGCTATCAGGTTGGTCAGGCAACTTCTTGGAGAAGCCACGCTGACTGCTCCTGATAACCTTCTTTTTCTCCACATGCTTTGAGATGACCTCCAGGATGAGCTGTTCCATCACCTTGCCAGAGATGGAGGTGAGGCTGACCAGCCCGTAATTTCCTGGGTCCTCCTTCCTGCCCTTTCTGAAGACTGGACTGACAATGCCTTTCCTCCAGTCCTCAGGCACCTCTCCTGTTCTCCATGACAGATGATGAAAGTGGCTTGGCAAGAACATCTGCCAGCTCCCTCACCACTCGGGAGTGCATCCCACTGGGGCCCATGGATTTGTGGGTGTAGGTTTGCTTAAGTGATCTCTTATCCTGATCCTCCTCGACTGAAGGGAAGCCTTCCTTTCTCCAGACTTTCTCGCTTGCCTCCAGGTCCTGGGATTTGTGATGGCTTGGAGGTAAAGACTGAAGCAAAGAAGGCATTCAGTTACTCTGCCTTCTTTGTGTCCTTTGTCACCAGGACAGCAAGCCCACACTTTCCCTAGTCATCCTTTTCTAGCTGATGTACTTGGGGAAGCTCTTGTTGTATTTGATATTCCTCACCAGATTCAGTTGCAAATGGACCTTAGCCTTGCTGCATCACTGAATGTTCTCACAAGGTTCCTATATTCCTCCCAAGTGGCCTGTCCCCTTTTCCACATTCTGTGAACTTTGTTCTTCTCTTTGAGGTTTACCAGAAGCTCCTTGCTCATCCATCAGGTCTCCTGCCCCCTTTGCTTAATTTCTTACTCAGGGTGGCACGGATCTTGAGCTTGGAGGAAGTGATGCTTGAATATCAGCCAGCTCTCTTGGACCTCACTACTTTCTAGAGCCCTACCCCCTGGGATTCCTCCAAGCAGGTCCACAAAGAGGCCAAAAGTAGCTCTCCTGAAGTCCAGAGTTGCAATCCTACTTATTGCCCTTCTTCCACGCAGGATCCTAATTCCATCTCATGGTCATTGCAGCCAAGGCTGCCCCCAGCCTTCACATCCCCAACCTGTCCTTTGTTAGTACAAGGTCCAGCAGCACACCTCACCTCGTTGGTTCCTCCACCACCTGTGTCACATAGTTATCATGGATGCTCTGCAGGAACCTCCTGGACTGCATGTGCCTAGCTGAGTTGTCTTTCCAGCAGGTATCAAGGTGGTTGAAGTCCCCATGATAACCAGGGCTTGTGATCGTGAGGCTACCTCCAACTGTCTGTAGAAGCCCTCACTGACTTCCACCTCCTGATCAGGTGGCCTGTAGTAAGCACCCACAACAGCTTTAAACCAATTCATTTCCCAGATCTGCTTTAAAGCTCCACCACAGCTAGAGTGGTCCTGGCAGGGAGCGGGGAGGAATGGTCATGGGCAGCAGCAGGAGCCTCTTCAGCCAGCTCCACAACTGAGGTATTCATAATGTAGAGTCATATCTTGTGTCTCCCTGAATGCTGACTATGGTCTCCCAAAGAACATTGATGCTTAACTCGATTTAGAAAGGCAATAAAGAATGAAGCCAGCAGCCTGCAAATGGATAGACTGTGCTGCAGATAACAGGCACAGCTAATTCTGGTTTTAAATAACAATAGGGACAGCAGACCCACTGGCAACAGCCAGAGCATTTCTTCAAATTATGCATTCTCCAACTTTTCTTTTGCTACTGGAGGGCCCAACTCTGCAAACTATTTTTAGTAGTGTTACTTTGTCAGTGCCCAGCCATGAATCAGGGTCCCACTGTGCTATTCAAACACTTAACTAAAGGCTGGTTTCTGCCCAAAGACTTTGAAATCCAACTTACAAAAATCCCATAGGTTTAAATGGCAGAAAGAACTACATTAACAGTACTCTTTTATTGTCTTTTATTACTTACTTTACTAAATATTATTTACTTCATTTGTGGCAACCAAGAACAGAATGATGAAAAAAAATGTTTCCAAGCGAAAGACTGGAAGAACTCTGCAGTAATGCTGGTGAAATAAGAAAGCATTTCAATGAAAGAAACTATAAGCATTGAACAGCCCAAAATGGCTTCTGCAGAGCCACAGCGGTATTATATGCAAATATATAATTTAGTTGTTTTTATGTAAGCTGACTATTTTGTAATCAGAGAAGCAGGGATTAGACAAATGGGGTATATGCCTTTTGTAAAGAAACTACATGGGAAAAATATGCACTGCAGTTATAGTCCTGCTATTTCAATTCAGATACTCAATAAACACATTGTCAGCTAACAGCGAATTACTCAGTTTCATTAATGATACTGATCTGGAGTTAAAGCAGAAGATACAGAAATGGAAGTCTATGTACGTACACGATCTTTTAAAACAAATTTTAATGAACGGTGATTATCTTGCTTTTACCGAGCGCTGTTCATCCAAGCGTACTTTACAAACCAACTGCACAATCGCATACTCATTTACCCATGAACAAAGGAGTTCATCGTGTCTATCAGTAGACAGACATCACCTCTGATATGACAACGAGGTGCTCATAAGCGTGCACAACACTTTTAAAACACTTTGCACAATAAATGCAAAATATAGGCTGGTTCTGTGTCTAGAATCTAGACAGGCTGTGTGTCCACAATAACTAGCTAAAATGAGAGACATACATATCTCACAAAATCTATCAATCGTGACTATATATATAAAATAATCACAAGTGATTATGACTAAATACCTACATTCTGCAGATCCAGCAACTCATCCATACCACCATGCTGAGATATCATTTGCAACGACCTTTAAAGAAAATGACCCCTATTCCCAGAGAGCAGACTGCCTGCAGGACAAGTGTCTAGGATACGAGCTCATGATTGAGTGGCTAATATCTTTACACAACTGCAGTTCACCTGATCTAACATGAAAAACGGGTTTGAGACCACATTTTTTGACCCGTCTTTCGAGATTCTGCTTCCAAAACCTTTGTAGCAGCCTCTAAGAGGTTTCTGGAAAGCTTGATAACCTTCTCCATTAAAGCCAAAGTGAAGACACAGCATTCTGTGCTTCTCACAGCCAAAGCTTAATTGGATCTCTCCAAATGGTCTTTAAAATCTCTGGTAAGGATTTGGATCCATTCTGAAACCACACTGAGTCATCTACCAAAGACCAGGACAAAAGTACCACTGAAGGAGACAGCAGCTAATTGCTTAAAATACCCATTCCCCATCACACCACAGGAGCTACTTACATTATATAGCACATTCATCCCAAAATCTACCTACCACGCTTGGTATTTTCGGGCTGCTGTACCAGCAAAGGTCTTTCAAATGAAAGCGTGCCCCAGATTCATCCAACTATTTTTAGATACCTACTGCTGTTACCTATATTACATCTGCAGACTGTCTACACAGCCAGCGCAGAGCCAGTCACCTGCCTCCCGTCCCCAGCCCCAGACCTGATCGCTCCCGGGAGATCCTTGCTGCTGGCTACAGCGGGAACACAGGGAAGCCTGGGAGGTACCTGCAGGTAGACGGGACCTCAACATTTGGTTTAGTAACACAACAGCAAGGTTTTCATTGATAGGTCAGCTGGAAGGGACCTACAGTGATCATACAGTCCAGCTGCCCAACCTGTCCAGCTGTTAACCTCAGCTAACAAGTGAGAAAATGAACCATGAGTGGTGCTGCATCTAATGGGGGGGGTGGGGGGTGGGGGGAGCAACAAAACTATTTTAGTTAAGCATGGCTGAACGCATGGATCTGAATACACACAGGGAACAGATTTTTTTTTAGTAAGGCGGTGCCATTTTTACATACTGATGAGTAATAACACACTCTAAAAATGTTTTATAGGATTTGATTGTGAGAGACAGAATTAGTTTGGGAACTTTGCCTTTTGAAGACCATGGCAACCACTAGAAAGGTGAAAAACAGTCTCCCTGAGTAATTTCTATGGAGGTTTCCGATAATGGCTTGGCTGGTGCTCACTTCTCTGCATGGCAGCAGAATTACAGACTTTGCTGGGAACAGCCAAGACTTGCTTAATACCAAGTTATGATAAATCACTGTTAATTCTAGTGCTGGCTATAAATTGCTTTAAAATCTTAATTCCAGATTTTAAGGACCAGACAAAGGTTTTGGAGGACTATAATGGAAGTTGTGCCCTGTTGACCAGTTTCCCTGTTAATTCCATTGTCCTGGTTTCAGCTGAGATAGAGTTAATTTTCTTCTCAGTAGCTGGTGCAGTGCTGTGTTTTGGATTTAGTATGAGAATAATGTTGATAACACACTGGTGGGTTTAGTTGTTGCCATGTAATGTTTATACTAAGTCAAGGACTTTTCAGTTTCTCAGGCCCTGCCAGCGAGAGGGCTGGAGGGGCACAAGAAATTGGGAGGGGATGCAGCCAGGACAACTGACCCAAACTAGCCAAAGGGATATTCCATACCATAGAATGTCATGCTGAGTATATACACAGGGGGGAGTTGGCCGGGGCTGCCGACTGCTGCTGGGGGAACTGGCTGGGCATCAGTCAGTGGGTGGTGAACATTTGTAATGTATATCACTTGTTTTTTTCCATTTTGGGTTTTATTCCACACACACTCCCCCTGCCCCCTCCCCCTTCGTTTTAATTGTTATTATTACTTTCATTATTATATTTTATTTCACTTCAGTTGTTAAATTGTTCATATCTCAACCCACGAGTTTTACCTTTTTCCCAATTGTCCTCCCCATCCTGCTGGGATGGGGAGGGGAACCCAGTGAGTGAGCAGCTGCGTGGTACTTAGTTGCCAGCTGGGGTTAAACCATGACATCTACACAGATTCCTTGATTCTTGGACTTCTCTTTTCTCTAAATAAAAATCTGTGAATGTCTGATACCAGCTATCTGCCCGCTGTTAAATGTCCTATGACTGCACAGCGAACCACCTCAGTCTATTCTGACTGTCACTAATGGAGCTCTCATCACCCAGAAGCACATCCACCCTAAACGGAGAGTAGCTCCCAATCCTTTAGTTTTTGGGACTTTGTGGCCTTGCCTCCCCACCCCATAGCAGTTGCTTAGTGCAAGAACTGGCCAAAACTTACGCACAGAAATGTGTGTGTGTGCATATACATACCCTATGAATGACAAATTCTCCAGCACCTCCTGGGGACCCTAAAAGCATCAGCTGTAACCCTGCTGCGTCAGGGGTTACAATAGATGGTTTCTAGTGTCATCAGACACTCTCTCCCCAAGTTACATTTCTGGGACAGTCTTCAAACTTTCAGCCTTTTAATAGCGAATGTGAAAGCAAATTGTATAAACAGCCAGTTTCTCACTCCAGTAGAAACACCAAATTAAATTTCAAAGTAGGGCACTGAGATTGGGAAAGATCCCATTTGTACTTCTAAATGAAAGGCTTGTTTTTGAGGTTTATTCCCCAAAACAAAAGCCTTTTTAATGCTGATGATTTGCCCTGATTTAAGTCACAGGTGACCAAGATGAAGGGGCCAGAACCAGCACAAAAATACCTCAGCCCTTTTGAAGATGGTATCTGGGCCTATGGAATGAACATGGTCACTTGTATAGACAGTCAAATCTGCCCCATGGGGATGAATCTGGAAAACACCCCTTATTGACATCTACCTACCTACCTACCTACCTACCTATCTGTCTGTCTATCTATCTATCTATCTATCTATCTACCTACCTACCTACCTACCTACCTACCTACCTACCTACCTACCTATCTATCTATCTATCTATCTATCTATCTACCTACCTACCTACCTACCTACCTACCTACCTACCTACCTACCTATCTATCTATCTATCTATCTACCTACCTACCTACCTACCTACCTACCTACCTACCTATCTATCTATCTATCTATCTATCTATCTACCTACCTACCTACCTACCTACCTACCTACCTACCTACCTATCTATCTATCTATCTATCTATCTATCTATCCATCCATCTACCTACCTATCTCTTTATATGGATATCAGGTTTTTGTCTTGTCTCTCTGTGTTGGCACTGATTACTGCATACACCCACAGTGTCAGCAGCTCCAAACAAAAATATTTTTCACTATTCCAGTCCACCCTTGGTGTGTCACGATGCATGCCAGACTTACCCCTAAAAGTCTGCATTTAAGTGTTTCTGGTTTGTTTCTCCTTATTCTGAGTAACACTTACGGGAAACTTGCTCCTTGATTTCAAGGTAAGACCAAAATGCATGCACGGTGATACTTAACCAGGGATGACTTATTTAAAAACATACTGTCATCTCCACAACTAGTCCATGCAAGCCAAATGCTTTAAAAAATACTTTGGTTATTGCTAGTGAACCTGAAGCCTACTGCCAATTTTTGTGGGTTTTCTGCTATGTTTTTTCTCTTTAAATAATCCCGGCACAAAACAAAACAAAACATCACAGGCACCCGCAGGCCGGTAGGGAAAAATGACTTCAGTTCTGATTTGCAGAGATGCTGAACTGTGGCAGCCTCCCTTAGCTTCAGGAGAAAGGAAGTGAAAAAAACAATCCTGGGTAACTACAAAGGAGAACAAGCATAGATGTATATATTTATATATTAAAACCCCAGACCAAACGACAACAGAGTTCTAGCATTTAAGCTATAACCTAAACACAAGCAAGCAGATGTACGTTCTGTGTATACATTACTGGTGGTATGACACCTCTAAAAAATAACTTCCCATTATGTGCTCCTTAGGCAACTATAAATTTTGTTGGCACTTGCACGCCAATGGAAGGACTGAAGCAGCCAGTGATATGAATTGTTGTTAAATTCTATTTAAAACAGTTATATCTTTATGCTATCTGAAATACTTTACTGTCCATAATCAGCTTTCAGCTCTAAAATCCAAGTCACAGGATACATACATAACTTACATTACACTGTAAGACTGTGGCTGTAAAAGAATATTAAGGAGGAACCCTTGCCAAAATAATACTAAATAATTCCTTTCTAGTTAAGATTAAAATTATGGCTAAGAGAGTAGAGGCTTGCTAATTCACTTTAATGATTGGGAGATCCACTGCAAATTACTGAATTTTGCAACTAAGTGAGAAACACATTAAAAAAGCAAGAGTAATTTATCACAAAATGCACTTTGCTCATTTATTTTGACAACTGTTGTTTAAATTATTTATGCCCTTCCATCACGTACTAGTAAACGTACTGTAGTCTGTTTTGTAAAAATAGTTATCAGTGAGATTAGAGTAACATAACATCCGCTATTACCCTTTGCTTGGAGGTGAGTAGAAATCAGCATTTTGTGCCTTGCCAATGCAAAACAGGGTTTCAGAAAAGGGCTGTGTTGGTGGTTCTTGGGTTTTGGTTTTTTGTTTAAACAATGCTGAACCTGCAGCAGCTCCCAACCGTCTCAGACATCTGTATTGAAATCTGAGTGAAGGGAGCTGAGTGCTGTTACCTTGAAAGTGGGGCCACTTAAATAAGTGCCTTATTTAAAGGCTTAAAAATGTGGTATTAGGATTCCCCCTTGGAAATCTCCATCAGTGCCCATGAACAAGATTCTGAACCTGAACTCAAGGCTCGTAGGAGCTTTGCTTGAACAGACTGGTGAATATTATTGAGTAACTACTGCTTTGAACTGATGCATCCTAAAGGAAGTGAAATTTTGCTTTCTCCCTGTTCCTATTTCAGGTCTATTTGGAGGAACAAAGGAGGAAGCCATACCTTCCTCTCCTGGGCTGTGGTTTAACTTTACAGACTTGGATCATGGGCATGAAATTGAGGTGAGTAAGTGCAAATGAGGAAGAAGAGAAGTTAAAGCAGATTTGGCTCTAGTCACTCCTGGAATCAAGTTATGTCAAGACTATGAAACGCTCAGGGTGTTGGCCGGAGTTGCATCACAGTCAGCCTACGCTGATGAACACCACGTACTCAGGAAACGAGGCAGTTGGGCATCCCATGAGGATTAGCGCTGCAGGCTTGCCAGTGCATGTGCTTCCATCCATTCTATCAAGTATTGCAACTCTGAAGAAGGAAAAAAAAACAACCCACAAACCAAAATCCAGCTCCCTACCTACCCAGTAAAAGATTAGATACTGTGAAAGATGCTGGACTGACAGCCTGAACTACAGATGCGAGGGGTTTTGGCATCAGTGCCCGAGCAAGGTCCATTATGGGAGATCTCTGGGAGAGAGCTGGAGGACTTGTGGAGACCTCTTTCCTCCGTTACGTATAGAAATCGTATCAGCTAGAGTCTCTGACCTTATAACTGCATTCACCCCACCTAATTTAGACCTTAATTAATGATGATGATTAACTACCCTTAATTGCATTAGATCCCTGCATTAATGATGGTGCTTCTCAATTAGAAGTGCGGTTATCCTTGGTATTCGGTGCCTCAGTGGATGCTATGAATCCAGGCCCCACAGCATTACCTCCTCACTTACATACTCATGACCGAAGGTACCGGAAAGGGTAAAAAAATGGCCTTGAAAATGCTTATTGTGAAATCAAAGTTATTCTGCCCTGAACCTACTAATTAACAAGTGAGCTTTAACATGTGTTCAGGGCTTTAAAATCCAGCCCCCAGCCCACGGGCACATGGCTCTGTGTCTCGGCAGCTGCAGCGGGAAAGATCCCAGCTCTCTGCAGGACAGAGGGAACAGAGGGAAATTTCGGGCTCCAGGAAAACGGCAAGCTTTTTACTTCATTCATGGGGTGTTTTTTTAAAAAAAGTAGAGTCATTAAACTGTAATTTAGGGGAAGAGGGGGAGAGGAAAGTGGGAAAAAAGATTTACTGATAATCTCACCAGTCATGTGTATTAGCTTCCTGCATGCTGACTCACCCTTAGCTGTTTAAACACGTTTCCTTTGACTTTTTTCCTTGGGTTTTAGTTTTTGGGTTTGGGTTTTCTTTTTTTGGTTTTGGTTTGGTTGGGTTTGTGTTTTGTGGTGTGTTTTTTTTTTTTTTTTTTTGTTTTTTGTTTTTTGTTTAATGGTATGAACTTTTCTTTACTTAATATGGTAAAATGTAGTCAAAGACGCTCAGGCCTTCATCCTGCTCATTTTTTCTTCCGTCTCCCTGGATCTATGGAAACTTCACCAGGGAGTTTCCTCTCGGATGTTGCCTGTCTGAAGGGCACCCACAGGCAGACAAAGCAACACAAGCAACACACTGCAAGTGTTACAGCTCATCCGGCACGATCTTTTTGTCTGGAAAGGCACTTTCAGATCAGCAGGTTTTCAAGCAGAAGAGTTAAATTTAATGGCACAGTGTGCCCATGGCTGGAGGGTGGATGCAGGAAAGCCCATGGTACACCCCAGTCAGATTTCCACACCAAGCTGAGGGCAGCTCATGAATGTGCAGCTCAGATATGAGCCACATTTCTGTGCCATTTACAGCAAAACCCACAACAGTTAATCTTTCCCCTGCCTCTTTCTCCGCTCTCTTTAGATGCACAAATAAATGCAATTCAGTGACTACTTTTTGGATAACATACACCTCTTTTGGATGGGGTGAGCAAGCCGTGGATGTCTTGGAGCTGTTTGCTTCCCCAGGTGGGACTCCTCCGTAGGAGCAGGAGGACCTGCACTGAGACCGAGTCTTCTTGAAACACGGCTGAAGGCAGGGTTGTGAATAGTGGGAGCATTTGGACCACACTATCAGATGAACCTTGTGCTGTGGACTGATGTTTTCCTCCAGATTTAGCTGGAAGCTCCAAAACACAAGCAGTTTTTCAGCCTGTGTTGGGTTGTAGCCCTTTCAGAACACCTACCCTTTAGAGGTGTGGGTCCTGGACTGCTGACCACAGTCAGTCTTGTCTTGGTTACCTCTCAGAAGCCCCTCACAACAACCCTTCGCTCCCCGAGGCTAGCCACTTTCCAAATCCTGGCTTTGAACAATAAAACAACCACATTGACATTTCTGGAGCGTGCGTGTGTGTGTGGAGAGGGTATTGCTCATTTAACTCCCGGCTGGATCTCATTAAGATCAGAGTAAGATCTCACTACAGCGTCTCTAAAACAGCCCAGGAGAAAACCCAAAAATACTGTCAACTACCATTAGCTAAAGAGGGATTGTAGTGGTAGTTTTGTGCACATAACACAGCAAATTATTAAACACACTTCAACTATAAATAATAATAAACTCAAAGAAGCAAATCTTCTTAAGGTCTGCAAAACTCAATCTTAAAATTTTAGGTGCAGTTCTCTAGTTAAATTACAAAGCACTAAACCTAAAATTAACTTGCTCTGGGCAATCTTAAAATAGTAGATTGCTGGATCTAAGCTTATGGGTGTTCTCAGTTAACTGCTTCTGAAGAAATATAAAAGTGGTTTATTACATCTATAATTACAGCAAAACTTTGCCCTGTACTTTTCTCTCCTGGCTGCAGGAGATGAGTTTGGATGTATCCTGTGAAACCCAGCAGGATTCCTAACTGTGTGTGAGCTATCAAAGCTCCTGAGATAAAACTGATACAGCCTTATGCAGGATCATGCAGGTTTGTCTCTTCAGCAAGACCACTTATAGGTGTGTACAAACACACATGCATATATATATGTGTTTATATGTACACACACAATTACATATATACAGATAAATAATCCTGCAGAAAAGGACGTTTTAGGGCACATTTAAGATAGATGCTCTTTCACTCACACACAATTACTTCTTGAAGTACTCTCCATTTTATGTATTTCTACCCTCATTTTGTCTATCAATAGTTTTATTTTTATATAAGATGTGAGACCCTGATCTTGCCAGTAACATATACGCCAGAGATCACAGAATATTGACAATATTGTTACTCCTGGCAGAAAACGAGAGTCAGAATCCCCTCCACAAAACCATGAGGCTGGGTGAAAAATCAATATGAGAGATTGATCTGCTTTCTGATTTTTCAGTTGTTAGAGTCACATTTCCAAGCTGTTCTCTCCAGACCATGAAGGGACAGAAACTTCTTTTTTATTGCTTAATGAAAGCTGAAAACTCACAATTTCACTTGACTTCAGAAGCAGTAGCTTGTAGACCAACACCAAATATTGTCACAGTCATGATAAACTAAACTATTGGCCACAGTTTTAGGATTTTGAGGGTTGAAATGCTACCTAAGTTTGGCAGCAAGTCATGCAGACAAGCAAGGCATTAATTGTAAAAAAATCTGGATTTTTTTTTTTATAAGAGAAAAGAATATTGCTATTCTATAAAGAACTCCAATACAGCATAGATATTTTGTAAACTTTTCTGCAGAGATTGCAAGCAATCAGTATTTTGAAATTCATCTGCTTTAACCCAGTATATGTAGAAATATCTTCAGGTATAAGACTTCTCTTTTAGGAAGCAATGCCTCTTGATATCCCGTGCTTTTCCATGAAATCAGATGTAGTTCCTGGTTCTTGATTGCATTTGCTACTGTATTGCAACATTTTATGATTAGGTCAGTAAACTTAAACAATATTTAAACTGCTGTTCTGATTAAAGCTTAAAATGTGTGGAGAGTAGTGGGGTTACTTTCAAAAGCACTTAGCTTCATTTTTCTTCCTCTGTATTAAATGAAAATGACTGATTCAGAGAAGTGTCATAGCAATACTGGGTATTTAGATCTAAAAAAATTCAAACCCTCCTATAATTCTACTTGCCCTCTAGTGCTTTTTCTGCTGTTATCCAGCCTACTGCTTTTCTTGAACTTTTTCAAATTTCCTCTCATAAATTGACAACTTGTACAAAAGTTTTGCAATATGAGACTAGAAAAAGCCATTCCCACAATGATTTACTAAAAATGTCAATACTTTTCAAAGATCAGCAGGCGCTTCTGTTAACAGAAGTTACTTTTATGGTCAATACTGACGACTGGCCAATTCTGGAAAAGGTAGTACTGTGTTTCTCTTACAGACTATTTTAATTTAAAAGGCAAATCTCAAAATATTAAAAAGGAAGTAAAACAATAACAAGAGAGACATGTAAAGACTCCCCTTTCAAACTCTAATCTAGAGAATGAGTCATATGTTCATTTACAGCTAAGCTTGGATCAAACTGCTAGCAGTAAATCTGAAAGCAGAAAAATAAAAACAGAACTATTGTCCAAAGATGAACTTCCCGTGTCAGAGAAAAAACAAAAGGATTTAACTATATATCTCCTAGGGTTTGTTCTGGTAAGCAAACTGAAATAAGAATAGAAAATGATGAAGTTTTAGAAAACGTGAAAAATCTAAGTATTAAAAATTCTTTGCTAAAACCTATTTTATGACAATGCAAAGGCGCTCTGTTCCCTGCAATGCACCAGCTGCTTTTCATTATTTTACATGCAAAAAAATGCATTCAAACACTAGTTCTCCAAACTGCAGTTTCGGGGACAGTGAAAGACCAAAAAGCATTCAGTGCAAACGTTCAGACTCACTCAGTTCTCCACAGCCTGTACTAGGTCTGGCCAAAAAGGTCCAGCAATGTCTGAATCATATTGATCTC
Organism: Falco punctatus; assembly: GCF_963210335.1. Lineage (NCBI taxonomy): Eukaryota > Metazoa > Chordata > Aves > Falconiformes > Falconidae > Falco > Falco punctatus. The sequence goes on along the minus strand of NC_137582.1, from coordinate 20,675,944 downwards.
AACCTAAGATAAATCTAAATTATTCCCCGCTTCTCAGTGAGTGAAAATCAAGTTAAACAAAATGTATACTAAAACCCATACAATTTCAAAACCTAAAGAAAATACACAGTTGCTTTTGCCTAGGGATTGTATAACTCATTTAATCAAAAACTCGTGGGGTAAGAAGAGCTTGATCTAAATATGTGGCTGCACATTTGCACAAGAATATACTTTTTATAGTATCAAGATATTTTCCTTTTTCTCATTATCCTTTGACAAAATGACACTGGGCAGCATTTTACAGGCACTGCAGGTGACATTATAACCTGTTTGCCGAACCCACTTGCACAAACTGCTCCCGGGGTTTCTTGTTTTCTCCAGATGGTGTTCGGGTGTGATTGCTGGTGAGCACCAAACCTGCCTATTTCTGTGCTGATTCCTTCTGAAAGATTTGCTGACAGCAACATGCGAAAAGCAGAACTGTGAAGTCGTGCCTCCTGTGCGTGAACTTGGTTATTCACAGCGTCAGTCAACTGTCTGGGAAAGATAGCCATCCCCCGTATGCTCCCCGTCTCCTTCCCTGAGCCCCTTCCAAACAGTTAAAAACAAGTCCCGACTCCAGCCAACATTTTTTGAATATACATTATCATGCCAAGAAATCTCGATTCTTTAGGCTTTGCACTACATTTCAAAATAATATACAGAAACACCGGTCCTAGGACAGTCAACAGCGCATACATTTTTAAATTTACAGTAGTCTTGATGCATAAAGCTTTATCATGGATTTTGTTTAACAGAGATCCAACGAAAAACACTACTGGCTTGTCAGCACTGTGATGGACTTGGTGTGTAATTTTGGGGGGGTTTACAAACAGAAGGTGACATAAGAAAGAAATCTGATTTTAACTGAAATTACTTGGGACAGGCAAAAGTAAACGCTTTGGTGCATCGTATTCCTCCATCATCTTAAGCTAACTTTGAACTAAGATGAAGGCATACTGGGACTGTGGGTGATTTTGAGCCATTTTATCATGAGAGCTTCCTCAGGTAACAGGCATTCATTACATTTCAGGTTACAAACTACAGAGTGCATTTGGATGGTCTGCAAAAGGGATCTCTTTTAGCCCTGCAAACAGTCTCCTTGGAGAGCAGATATTCTCAGAAAAACATTTGGCCCTACTACTATCTAACATCAGTATTTAAATCTTTAGTAGCACACAATGTCTGTGTATCTTCATATCTTTAACAGTAATGATCTTAAATCTTTAGCAGATGCTTATTCATAACCCTTTTGACTCCTTTTCTCTCTTTATTTTTTTTTTTTTAGTCTCCTCCTCTACACTGCTGTTTGGTTCATCCATTTTCAAACTCCACTTAAGCTGAAAACACACAAATGAAAACTTGCCTGCACTTGCTCAATACTATTTCACAGCTAAGGTTAAGAACAATGAGAGGTCTTTCATTGTATGCACAACAGCTTCACTTGGACTGAACATGTCAGACTGCCTTCGAGCACTGGCTGTGAATGCCAGGAAAGCTGGATCATCGAGATTGCAGGTTTTGGAAAAGCTGCACTACATTTGGGCTTATCTGGGTACGAACGTGTATCAGCCAAGAAGTGTTCTTTGAGCTTTTAGAAAGAAAAAGCTTGCAGAAAAAAAGAGGCGAAAATTAGGTACCCAACCACATGGTTTTTTGCATCTAGAAATGACCCAACATGAACAAGGATGGATCACTCCCACATCCCACCTCATGAAATAGCACCCACAGACTTCCAGCACTTCCAGGCTTAAGCTTCTTAATTAGAAACTCGCATCTGATTGTGGGAGCCAAACATCAGCAGTTCAGCAAACCAGCCCCTGCTCTGCCAGTCTAGAGTACAACAAAGTTTAACCTTGTCATGGGGAACAAGTGGATCCTTTCATTTCACTTAACATTCCATGTACCGTGTCCACTTTTTCTCGGGAAACAAACTTGAGCTCCAGTGAGCCTCACAGCCTGTTGTTTCAATGTTGTTGTTCTCATGAACTTCAGCAAAGGGAAGCACAAAGTGCTGCCCCCAGGGAGGAATAAGCCCAGGCACCGGTGCGTGCCTCAGCTGAACATCGGCAAAGCGGCTTCACAGAAAAGGCCCTAGGGGTCCTGGTGGCCACCGAGCTGACCACGAGCCAGCAAAGGTGGCTAGCAGGCTCCTGGGCTACAGCAGAGCAGAGCGTTGCCAGCACTCTGAGGGAGGTGATCCTTCCCTCTGCTCAGCGCTGGTGGGACACGTTGGGGTGGTGTGTCCAGTGCCGGGCTCCCCAGTACAAGAGGCGTGTACTTGCTGCAGCAAGTCCAGCAAAGGGCCACAAAGCTGATCAAGGGACTGTAGCTTCTGTCATACAAGGACAGGCTGAAAGCTGGGAATGTTCAGCTCTGGAGAAGGCTCAGGGGGATCTTGTGCATGTCTATAAATATGTGATGGGAGAAGTAGAGAAGATGGAGCCAGGCTCTTTTAAGCAGTGCCCAGTGACAGGTCAAGAGGCAATGGGCATGAATTTGACAGATATAAATTTCCATTTAAACATAAAAAAGAGACCTTTTTACTGTGATGGTGGTAAAACACTGGAACAGGCTGCCTGAAGTGGTTATAGAGCCTGTATACTTGGAGATATCAAAAACTTGACTGGGCACGGCCCTGAACAGCGTGCTCTAGAGGATACTGCTTTGAGCAGGGGGCTGGGACTACACAAACTCAAGCGGTCCCTTGCAACCTCAGCTATTCTCTTCTGTGACTGATTCTTCCAGCAATGGCAATTAATTTAAGATTTGTAGCTGTGCTTTACTCAAAACCCTCTAATATTCTAAGCAGGATAGTGTACCACTTTAGGAATAAAGCAGAAGCGTGTTTAATGCTAACTCAACTCATAATGTACCCTATTGCATACTTATGGCTGATGAGTTTTCTCAGATCCTTATTATTTATGTAACATCCTTCAACTTCATCATCTAGGGTGTGCCGGCATCCAATTCAGCATCTTGTCCTCAATCTACAGATTTGAAACTCTTTAGCAGTATCCTCAGAAAAACTTCAGGAACAGAACTTAAGGACTCTATGAGACCCACAGGAGGTTTAGGATGAGACCTGATGGTCTGAGAGAAAAGATGTCCTAAAGTCAGCATGCAAAGTGGAATACAGTGACCAAAACTACAGCCCACCCCCAGCCCCTGCAAAATCTGTGCTTACAAATTTGTCTTTGTCATTATCACACAGAGATATGGGCAAAAATTACAGTTGTTTGGCGGGTTTTTTTTTTTCCTGTGTGTATATAGATCCTCACTCTTCTGCAGCATTATTCCTGTGCGCTCCAGGACCACCAAGTTTTGAAACAGCCTGCAACTGGGAAAATCAATGAAATCCCACCTTGACCAGTGCATTTAAACATCTTTTTATCTACAGCAGAAGTGTGCTTTGGCTTAAATTCTGAGTGAACGCTCAATAAATGAATTTTTTTTTTTGAGCCCTGCCCTATGATTACTCAGGAAAAAGCATTTTTCATTTATAAATGCTTTTTTCTAATTCGCTTGCTTTAAACAGTGAGCAAGCCATTTTGTATTTTTAATATAAACTCCCAAAACCACAGATCTTTACAACAGCACTGAAAGCAACTTAACATAATTAAGTCCATCACAAACTTAACTCATATTTAGAAATTTTTTCTTTATGTGAAATCATACTTAAACAGACAAATGACTAAATTCCTACTGATTCAAGTGTTCAAATATCTGCTGAAAAACTGACTTTAAAGAAGTAACCTTAGTCCTAGTATTTGTGGTTAAAATAAAAAACTTTTACTCTACAAGTTAATGAATGTGGCTGAACAGCTGCTACAGCCACTGCTGGAGGAAAAGCAGCAATTTAATAAAGAGTAAAGTGATAATTATCCAGCATCCTGATTCATTTTGAGATACGGCATCTTCAAGCACCAGAACACACATACTCCCTTTAATTGATAACTGAAAACATTTCCTTGGGCTAACGAAATATCTAGTTGACTGAATTTTCATTTAAAAAAAAAATTGTGATATGATCCCCTGGGGAGAATGTTCTTCAATTATAAACACCCATGTTTCATTTTATATTCTCCTCTCATACCTTCCTGAGAAGCCCACATTAAGCTCATGCCATGAATCTCTTCAGAAGCAGACAATATTTACTATTATGCATACTTTCTCCAGATCAAAATAAATAAGGCGGCATTCTCCACATCTGGACAGCATTGCATGCTATGTACTCCAGCACTACTAAAGCACAAAGCTACCCTCAACGATTTTCCTCCACAAATTGTACCAGCCACATTTCATACTCCTCCACAATGAACATAGTTGCTCTTCACCTTCTGAAAAGCTGGTAGAGGGAATGCTCCCAGGAGATGACCTCCTGTTATGGGAAGAGATAGCTGGGCCAAGAGAGAAGGATTTATGGCAAATTAGGGCCATCGTTCTTCTGGCCTCATCCCTCAGGATTTCTTCCTGGGCGTAGAGGGAACGTAGCAGAGGCGGAGGGACTAAGCTGAGTGGTCTCTCCCAGCCTCACGTTACCTGTGTGTGCTGCTCTGCCAGTGCCTTCCACTGCTGCCTCTCTTTTTAAATTCCCGTTCAGCTGTGCAGCTCTCTTAGTGACACTGTTTAGTCTCAGCTTTATCAATGCAGATCTATAGATCTGCAACTAGATTACTGGATCCTGCTGATCTATTGATCCATATGCTGTCAACACTTTGAAATTTATCCTCTCATCTCCGACCACATCATATTTTTTGCCTGTCACCTGCTCCTCTTCCACTCTTGCTGCTCAGCAGTTCCCTACTGCACTCAAAACGCTGCTGTGGGGGCCATCATCTTCACATGCTCTGACAGGTCCACCCTGTACCCTGAGCGTCTCATCCCACCTCCGACTTTCTCATGTGGAGGTGCCCTTCTGATCTCTGAAATTTGCCTAGAAGAGATCTTTCAGCTTAGACACACTCCCTTTATCCTGGTTTCCTCGTTCCCCAGCAAGAGACTCACGGTCTGAATGGAGAGAGCTCCTGCAATTACCCAGCTTCAGGTCTTTTTTTAGCATTAGCCATAACACCTATTGATCGTTCCCATTTGATAGCGCCTAGGCAGGCAGGAGCTGCAGTTTCTCTGCCTGCTGCTTCTGAGTCGGTCCCTGCATGTGGCAGCTGCACACCCAGAGCATCACTCTCCTTTCCCCACCCCTCACCCACCTGCTCCCTTCCAGGCTGCAGACTCTCTTTTTACTGCCATTTACTACTGATTTGTCAGTCGCTGAAGATGGGAGCCCCTGGTCTGGTGCTGCAAACACCTGCGTGGCAGCTAACCCTACTGAAGAAGGGAAAGGACAGCTGATGGATACGACACTCCTGCACTGCGGGGAGAGCTGGAGGTAGAGGAGAAAGACGCAGTATGGACCAGTTCAGAAGAGGGACAAGAAATGTGAAGGTGAAGAAAGTAAAGCAGGAAGAAAATCTATCATAGTCCTACACAATAACAAAATCTTTGCTGATTTGTTACATAAACCTTTGAACAATGGACTTTGGGAGCAAAGCCAAGCATTAAACTTGTAATACCCTCTGCGTTGATCTATGCCTGAGGTGAACTGTATCACCACGGCTCAGTTTATAATGTAGGGCATGCTATAAAATGCACCTGACACAATTATCCTGTGTTCAGTGCTGGGCCCCTCACTGCAGGGGGGACACGGAGGGGCTGGAGCGTGTCCAGAGACGGGCAACGGGGCTGGGGAAGGGGCTGGGGCACAAGTCTGATGGGGAGCGGCTGAGGGAGCTGGGGGTGTTCAGCCTGGAGAAAAGGAGGCTGAGGGGGGACCTTGTCGCTCTCTGCAGCTCCCTGACAGGGGGCTGTAGGCAGGGGGGGTCGGTCTGTTCTCCCAGGGAACAAGTGAGAGGACAAGAGGAAACAGCCTCAGGTTGCACCAGGGGAGGTTTAGATTGGATATTAGGAAAAATTTCTTCACTGAAAAGATGGTCAAGCATTGGAACAGGCTGCCCAGGGAGGTGGCTGAGTCACCATCCCAGGTGGTTTATAAAAGACGTGTAGGAGTGGCACTTGGAGACATGGTTTAGTGGTGGACTTGGCAGTGCTAGATTGGGCTCGATGATTTTAAAGGTCTTTTCCAACCTAAATGGTTCTATAGTTCTGTAATAATTCCCTCTGATGGCGATGTCAGGGGCCCACTGGAGCATCCTGTGATGCTCTGCTACTTGGGCTTTCTCTATCTAAACTGAGGTGTTAGGGTCTATTGAGAGGAGGGAACATGCGGATCTTCCACCACTGTGCAGTTGAGAAGTAGCCAGACCCAATTGCTGGGAAGCAGTACTGGATCCCACAGTATGGACACAACCAACATTATTAGTGGACAGAGAGGTTCATATCAATGGATCACATAGCAGTAAAGTAAGCAAAATGGTAATTAACAGACAACCGCTGTCTATTCCAAGCTGCTTGTGGTGTTTTCAGATGTGCTTTTGGGGATGGACTTGATTAAAAAAATCAGCTAAAATAAACCCACTAATATTTGCAAATCACATATTCAAACCATAAACCTATTTAAAATCTAACACTAGCTTTTGTTCTGCCCATACACTTTGATATTCAGATGCTTTAATCTCTGTTTTGAAGCCTCCTAGGACATCCCCTTACACATTTAATTTAAATACCATGAGCACAGTTATTTACTAAATGTTTTCAGGCCATCATTCAATACCCCTTAGGATAGGTTTCATCTAGCCAACAGCAGATTTCTACAGAGAAGAACAGCCAAGAGGTTGATGGCAAACCTCCTTTCTTCCACAACGGAGAGCAACAGACATTTCTGGTGTGCAGCTCATCTCATCTCATCTGCAGATAGACATTTAAATTAGGCAAGATGTAGGTCACATCATTAGGTCTACAGTTAGGAGAGAAAAGCCCAAACTTCCTTTTCATCAGATGCAAGCTCAACATCAATTCATCAGATGCAAGATCCTTCCCTGTCCCTTGGCCAAACTGGGTGCCTCAGAAACCATCTACTAGGACATACAGTGCGTGCAGAAGAATTTAGGGTGGGCTTTGAAAGCGTAACACATCACTAACCGTGTAACACAAAAACTATAATAAACCACAATCTCTTCAGCAAGTTTTTTGTCAGAAATGTAGTGGCATTGCTGCAAACATTACAGTCACTGATGCTTGTAAAAGGGAAAAAAAAGTTCTTTTTAACAAGATCCTGGAGCTACCAAATACTCTCCTGTCATCTGTTTTGCATCACCCAACTGCAGAGGTGTGATGGAGGAAAAAAGATGCCTTTGGAACACAAGAGCAGATCCTTCAGGACACAGAATATCCTTCACTTGGCAGAGGTACTGCTGCCACTCAGAGCTGCCGGTTCAGCCCCGCTGCCCCGCAGCAGCTCGTACTCGGAGCCCCAAGGGAGTTGCAGCAAGTCAGCCACCAGCACAGGGGAGTGTGGGGTACCTGCCCTCACCCTCCTGCTCCAATAGAATCCATCACAGTCCGGTCATGCTGCCTATCCCTTCTCCAAAGGTTTTTCTGAGTGTGGGGAAGGAAGTTCTTTGTCCTGGACATTGCCATTAATTTATATGCTGTAGGTGACTATTTTTATTATTAATCTTCCGCACCTGTGCCCAGCATGTTGGATGGGTGAATTTTAAATAAATTAAATTTTGCATACTCACTCCCTTTGTGATTTTATTATGCAAATAATGTTCATCTTTTCACCTCTGAAACCATCCACATACCACAATTCCAAAGTCAGACTCATTTATAAAAATGCTGAGAAAGGCAGATCTTTTTGAAGGACTCCATACAATAAGAACTGATTTCTGTTCCTTTGTAATCTGGAAGGTAAATGGGACAGCCCATTGTTTTCACATGTTTTTTCTTTTTTTTTTGAAAATAGAAGTTTAGTTGTAATTTTTATCTATGGTTATATTCTGTTGTCTCCAGATTTCTGCAGGTCATCTGAAATCACGCCTGTTCAACCGGCTGTGGGTATTTTATAATTTTCTGTGTCACAGACTGCAACCCTGAAAGCAAAAAACCACAATAATTTCTTGAGGTGGTTGGGGATGGATGAATTCCCAAGGTAAGGGAGGACAGGCGGGGGAGCGGGAGAGGCAGGACAACGTGGAGGACAACAAGAGGGAGAGCTGGCAGCTTTTGGAGCATTCAGATTGCTCTCCGGAGGCTTCCCTGGAAATCGGCACAGTTCGCAGCAGGATGTATTGAAAAGATATTGAGCACATAATCCTCAGCTCCTTCATAAATGCTGATCCACAGCTGGGTCACATCAGCTGCTGCAGAGCAGGAGCAGTAGTAACAGATGCTACCAATACAGAAATACGTTGCCTTTGTTAAGCCTCGGGTTTTACAGAGACAGATGCAGGCTGGTCCCACATGTCGCACCCATTTTTGACTCTCTGTGAGGTTAGGGTGGGGAGGGGCTCCCTTCAGCACCCATTTTATCTACTGGTTCAAACAGCAGAACCAGTTTTCTCAGCATTTGGGGCCATATTGCCTAACTGCAGGCATTTATTAAAAGCTCTCAATGTATATGTACCGATCATTTACCACTTGGAGCAAGGGTCGGTCATTGTTGGCTAGAAAATTATGAATATTGTTCAGTGCTTTCTTGACCTTAGTCTCAAAGATTAAGCTAGTCAGCTGTCTTGGTGGACTGAATACAGCCCTGCTCTACTGGAGTTGGTCCAGAAACTCTTGGAGGACACTTTTCTATTTTATTAGTTCCACATACTTTTCCCTTTGACCCTCTCTTTTCAGCCTAACTAGGAAACCCAGTAGTCAACATTTCTGGTTAGTAGTTCTTTCTTCATTATTGTCTTCAATTAATATTTCATCTTATTTACATTAATGAGTGTCCTGTCACCTCTGTATTACGCAAGACTTCTTTGGTGCATCCAAACCAACCAGTAACTACCAACCCCAAAGACACCCAACTCTAATGATGAATGCAACAGATCAGATAGATAGAGAAATAATTCAAAGGAATCATTACCAATCTTAGCTTGCACAAGGAAAAAAATGAAACACAATAAAAAGTGTACTTATTTGATCTGTTCACATTTAGCATCAATTATAGAGATAGTATAAAGTTGACAGATCTCAAATTTTAATTACCTCGAAATTTGCATAGTGGTTTACTAAATGCCTTTTTGTTTAAGTCTGTTTAATATAGTATTTAATTAAATCTCATTCTAGGTCAAAGTAATTTAATTAAAAAAACTTATTGCCTGTAGGTTGTACATAAACAGTGTTGAGCACACCTTGTGCTTGAAGATTGTATGATCACCAACAAAGTTGCTTCCTTGCTCAGGGACAAGCTGATTACTTTAAAAAACTCTATTACTGGAAATGGGAGAACAGAGAAATGCTTTGCGACTGGTAAATCCCAACACAGAATGCAGCCATCCCACAGGACAGCACTACTGTACAGAGGGGCCGTTGTGATGCAAGTGGGATCCTGTACAGCAAGCCCCAGCGCACACCCTTCTCTGAGTGGGAACAGGAGTGATGGGATACAGTGTTTTAAGTTACACTCCAAAGGATTTTACTATAAAACACTGAAAAAAATCCCAAACCCACACATTCCTTTCCTGCCAGCACACACCTAACACAAAACTAGTAGCTTTAAGATATCTTTAGGTACCTGGCCCAAAGCATGTAAAATGTGATGCTCAACAACCAGTTTAAAATTCGACAGTACAGCCAGTGCTCCACCAAGGACCTGGGCAATATTGCACAGATTAAAACCTTATTTAAGTCTTGGTAGTATTTCCCTCTTACCCTTCTAAGAGTTTTCATTTCCAAATGAAACTTTGTCCAAACTCGTGACTATCTTGAGAACCCGGGTCTGTCAGCTGTGGGTTGTAACACTTCACAGACTCTCCCAGCCCTGTTTCCCCTCCATTCAAAATGCTGCCATGAAGTCGATTTTCTGTTTGCTTGCTTTGATGATAATGGGTTCATATTTGGAATGGCATACTCAGAAATGCCTGGAGACTTTCAAGATCCCTCCCAGCAGAGCCTATCTTTACCCATAATTTCTTATTTCTTACTGAGCTATTTATTGATCCTAACTCTGCCAGGGACACCAGCCTCTGCTACCCAGTCAAAAAACTCTCCAAAGACAATTAGATTTTCTCCCAAGGGGCTCCCACTTCTGGGTAGAGTTTTTTCAAAACACCTGCAAGGCCACACCTTACTGTCTTCTTGAAAAATCTTAGAAGAAACCTAGAAAGATTTTCCTTTAGCATGACATTTACAAAAATCTGACAGATTTGTTGGGATTGTGGCTTATTTTAAGAGAACTACTGTCTTATTTTTCTCCAATATTTACTTATTGCATTTACCTGCTGCTTTCTGACATATTTAGCATGCAATCTTTTGCAGTCTCTGTAGTCCGTATTCATAAAGCACCGAGTGCAGCAAGGTGTTGGCCCACAAGGAGGGCTTCTGAAATGCTGTCATAATACAGATAAGCACGAAGGAATAACAACAGGGTGTGGAAAGGATTAATTTTAACCTCTGCTTTTCATCAGCAAGAAAAAAAGGACTCTAATATCCAGACAGAAAGTAACCAGCGCATATTGCAGAAAAGACTACACGTACCAGTTAATACGCAAAGTGATTTCATGGGATGCCTCGTGATTACCTTCCCAGGGAATCAATCTGCATATCTGCAGATGGGTTTCATTCTTCATGATGACACCGTAAAAGAGAGTCCACGCTGAAGCACAATTAGGTACCTTCACACCTGACTTGAATCGTTCTCAGCTTCTTCACTGCCGTTCCCTCTGCTGGGGGTGGGCACACAGGTCTCCCATAAGGCCACCCAGCTCCACATCTGGATTCACATTCTCCAGTTCAAGATTGTTTAGCCGCATATGCCAAGGTTATTTTCATGAAGTAGCATGCACTATCACCCAAACGATCTCTCTTCTTTGTTTATCCAATTCTAAACTACTTAAAATGCATTACAGAAGGGAAAATATGCACTTGATAAGGCAGAATAGGAAGTTTTGAAGCAGCATGATCGCTGCTTGATTTTCAGAGGTGTGAAGCCCCCAGAAGATCTATGCAGGCCCTGGCTCTCTCAAAATAAACCCTGAAATATTTAATACAGATTTTTTGACGCCTGTGGGTACCTTGTAAAAATCAGGCTATACCAGGGAACACGTGTTCAAAAGCAGTCACTTCTTTTTGTAGGCTATGTGGCCATGCGCCACTGCTTATTTAAGGCAAGCTTTGAACTCTGAATGAGATGCACAGATAGAAAATGTTGCAGTGCTGTGGCAAATTATGTAAATATCACACACAAGGAAGCACCCTCAGACAGTGATCTTGTTTGTGTTCTCTCTAAATTTTCATCAACAGGGATCTTAACTAAACACCGTTCTTGTGTTATTATTTGGAGAGAGAATCCAGTGGGAACTCTACTTCTTCTCTGAACCATGCCCTAGATCTTTCTAGCTTAAAACCTCCACCACCAACATCCCTGGACATTTCCACTTTCACCTGCAAAAATTAACCCCTAATTCTGCTGTATCTTTCCAGATCTCAAGGCAATTGGTTACTAGGCAACCACCCCCTATTTTCCCCAGCTGGTGAGTTTAATTGAAGCCTGTGCTACATAATAACACCAAAGAGTGAAAGGCACTCGCACTCTCTAGCAGTGAATAGTTATTACTAAAGTCATGGGGTAGAGCTTTGGTACAAGGGGGATGGGTACAGGGAAGCAGTTCCCTCCCTAAATTATCCTCTCATCACCAATGAACAATTGCTAAATACACAAAGATAGACTTTTCGCCTACGTGCCTTCTAAGCTTGCAGCAGACCCACATGAAGGCTGGGTCTGGTGGCTGCCCCAGGGAGCGCTCGCTCTTCCATCTGCTCATCTCTCATCCACGCTGCCTGGCGCAGCCCTCCATGGATGGAGGGAGCCACTGAACTGCCCGACCTTCCTCTGGGAAGAGACTTAGACCTGTTTCTCCACAGTCAGGACCTGTGGTTGATCTACCCTGTCTGCTTCGGGAACAACCAGAGATACAGGGCACCTTTGGAGAGCAAACTGATTTGGCAGCACTCTCCGTGTGCAGGGCAGGGAGGGGTAAGCAACTCCACCACCACCTGAGTCTGGTCCACCAGACCCAAAATGAAGTCAGTCCCACCACAAATATTTTGGTGCAGACTTTCAAGGGGGCCCAATCCAGCACACACCATTCCTGCACCAACATCCCCCACATGTAGCAGGTAGGTCTGGGAACAGAGCTGGAATTTTTGCACCAGTTCCTGAAAGCTCAGATACAACAGGTGCTACCTTTCAAAAAGTACAGGCCCTTCTGCTTTATGCAGTACTCAGAGGAAGGTGGAAACACAGACCAGAAATTCAGATCTTAGCAACATGCTGCTGTTCCATACCCCAGATGGAACATGGACGAACGTGTGTGCTTGTGTGCATGGAAAAGATGCATGATGCACACTACCTGCATGATGCAAAGAGTGCTCATGTGAGCAATGAATGTCTCAGTGCACAAACCCTCTAATGCTTTGGTAGTTGTCAGTCATTAAAGTGACTGGTTTCTGGCTAGACCAACTCAGTAGATCAGTTCTCCACACTGCTGTACGCATCTCAGGAGAAGAGTTAAGAACTTGCAAGAAGCTGGGGAGGAGAAGCTGCAGCAGCCTCCACCCAAATGACATCAAACTGCTACAGAAACATCTCAAAAGTGGAGCCTATCTACTAAATATTCCCCTCACTGTGTTAGGCAGAAAGCTGTGATGGGGATCTCACTGCTGCCATAGACATGTCTACAGCACTAGGTGCAGAGCACTTGGAAGCTGCTGCTGACTAGACCTGCTCCAAAGCCTGGCCTTGCAGATGAATTTATGTAACATTCACAGCAAAGGGAACAAAAAATAAATCTGTCTGTTTTTATTTAATGAATGGGGAATGAATGATGTAACCGATTCTTAGGAAGAGTGTTTAACCGGAGAAATGACTGACCTACGTCTCAGGCGAATGAGCAGCGGTATCAAACATTTTCATAAAGCGAGAGCTGTGGAGCAAGGATTTGTAAAGAGAGCTCTGCCTGGCTCCTCCACATAACTCTTCGCTTCTTGAAAGCCAAATTCTTGCCAAGCAAATTCTTCCAGGCTGCAGAGCGAGACCTTATAGGCTGGCTCCATCCCACCAAATTGAAAGCACTTAAATAAATGCCTTCATAAGCTTAGAACCCGATTACTTTATATTCAGAGGAGGAAGAATACTGCCTCAAATTTGAACTGTCCTCTGGAAGCCTATCTGAATTGGGGGCCTGAAAGGGGTTTCTCATCTCTCAACCCCAAGTGTGTAATGCAAGTTCAGTGGGAAAAACCCACTATGTCATGGCTGCACACTTCCAGCACTGAGGAAAGAAACTCTTCTCCATTGTGCCTCATTTTCTCCTCTGTGGCAAGAGAGGTTTTCCTAAGGGATAGGAATGAAATTTCACTCAAGATCTTCAAGAACTCAGAATTAGTTCATGATACCTGAAATAGCACTACTGATACACTTGCTTTATAACTCATCCTGACTCGTAACACATATCTTCAAGATACCCCCTGTCAGCCAGCTGATAAGACTTCATCTAAGAAGCTCCAAGTGACTAATTGGTAAGAAAATATCTGAAAGACAATGCTTTTAATTATGTGTGTTTGACATCTTTATATATGTTTTGTGAGATGATAAATACATTTTCTCCAGGTTTCCATTGATGCCATATGGCAGCTCACAAAAAGCTGAACAAATTAGGTGTAATGAGGCTCATTAAAAAAAAAAAAAAAAAGGAAGATCTGCTATTAAAAGGACTTTTAGAATTTGCAAGATTGTTTTCAGGTGGAGAAAATATCCTGTACCTTGCTCCTCTGGTATTTCTGGTAGATGGTCAGAAATGCCTCTGTTCCTGTCAGAGGTACCAGTGGACTGGTGAAGAGAAGCAGTCCTGGGAACACTGGGAATAACAATAGAAGGCAGAACAGGAACACCTTTCACAAAATCAGATGCAAGCTGAACGTGGGGTACGTGAATGAGGTGCTAGCTAATGGATGTGCTAATACTGACTTAGAATCAGGTAACAGCTTCAGATGGACAGAGGACTAGTATGCCAAAGGTACCAGGCCAGAAGTCCAGCTCCCATAGTAGCATGAAAGAGCTACAGGCAAGAAATGGGAAAAAGGTCCTACTCCTACCATGGTTTCAGATGGAATAATCACTGCCTGTCCCCTTTTCCCTTGAGAGGGAAGGGTGGGTCAGAATATGTCCTGGTCCAACAGAAAAAAAACCCAAACTACTGTGGATCAGTATTTGAGATTCACAAAGGGATCACCAGGCTCAGGGCAGTGAAAGAAGCAACAGCAACAGTCCCTTGAAGAGGTTCTTCAGGGCTGGTTGGCACTCCACCAAACATGCAGCCACCTCACTGCCACACTGCACACATCTCGGAGGGCAGGGGAGAGGGGGAATCTCTGAAAAGGAGGTCATCCTCTGCCATAACAGTTGTTTCCCAGTTCAGTCCGGCAGTGTCACTGGGTAACCTCTGAAAACTGAAAGGGCAGCCACTGAAGACTACCAGAACTGCAGCAGCCCCTAAAAATGTCACATGATCCCTGCCAACACCTTCTGACGCATGCAAACAACTAGACAATGTTGTACCCCGTCCATCAGGAACGTCTATTTACAGTAGCACTAAGGGTGCTTTTGTGTGACCCCAGAAGTTATAACACAGACACAAACACCTCCAGTTTCATTTGTACTGGGGCCACTCTCAGAGAAGAGCATCTCAAGCTAATCCTGCAGGGAAAATCTGTTTAGAGCCTTGGAGCACCCCCCAGCTGCTATCGCTGTGGGACACATCCACAGCTTCACTACCGTTAGAGCTGTGGCTCAGAAAGATTAGGTGGTTTATTACAGTTGCTGCCAGAACCAGCCTTCCTCCCCCTGCTTTCCACATGTGAGTGCACGCTCCTTCTCTGATCTGGCTGGAGGACCAGCTCAACGACAGCAACTCACCTGCTTAAATTAAGCTGAATTAAAGAGCAGGGTGGGTTTAATTTCATTTTCTTTTTTATATGGTAAGATTATTCAAGAAAAGAGACCAAAATGGATCAGCAGATCAAAGGCAAGGACTCTGTTGCCAATTATTCCAAGGTAGTCTACCACATTGAACCTAACCCTACCCTTATCAATACAATAGTACAATCTGGTACCATTACGGCATTTAGACTTACTTCATGTCTTTACATTTCCACTTCCCTCTAGTTTTAACAGATTTGCCAGTAAGAACCATTATTGCATCTCTAACTTCTGGCCATTTCCTAAAGCTTAGTGCCTCCACCTAAACCCATCACTCTGCAAGACTCCTCCGTAGGATCCTTGTTTTAGACATTAATGTCTAAAATAACATCTTCAATAGAAGCAGCAGATGCACAAGGCAGAAATAAAGACATACAGAGCAGGAAAGAGGGAGGACAGCACTGATTAAGTTTTGCTGTGTTACAGCTTGTTCTTCCAGAAAGGCTTGCCGTCAGCTGTTCCCTAGCACTGTGCATGTGTCTCTTCTGGCTGGAAAGCACTGCATTGTGTGTCAGATGCAGCACAATTTCTCCTGGCTATTGCTCGCTAATTGCAGACCCACTTCAGGGTCATTCTGCCTCTCTGCTCAACAGGATGCTGCATTTCACCTTTATAAAAAAATCCTTCCTGGGGCATATTACACAAAAGACCCTATAGTGAGAGACACGATATACTAATTAAGTTATAGCTGCTGTATGTTTTCTCTCTTCCCACATAAAAGAGTGTTGCACTTCTTTAAAACCTCTAAGGATACAGAGCAAAGTATCTAACCAGTGGGGAAAAAATGGGGCCCCATCTCTTCTGGCCGTATGTCCTCAAAAGGTCCTTTCACAAGAAAGGCAGTTAGGCTGGGAAATGGAAATAAAGCACATCGGCTCTGTCTGCTCGTAAATGAGCAGACAGTAAGGAATAAATGTATCAGAAATCATCAAAACTGGGGAAAAAAGACAATTTTAGTACTTATTTACACCCTGTTCAAATATCCAGAGGGAACGTGTGTAGCCCTTTTTTTAAATTCCCCAAGCTGGGGAGGCGTTTATAAGATTTCACTGCCTCGATTGTATTTACCTTATTTTATGTTACCACAAAGAGGACTTAAAGCTGATAAAATACACTTCCAAAGAGCACATTAGTCTCCTTTTGGAATGATGAGTTTCCATTAAGACTGACAGGTATTTTCCATAATTTCCCATGGGAGACTATCCCCAGACTCCTCTAAAAGGTTTTCAAACCCCACTGCTGCTGCCATTCACAAGGCACAAGCAAAACACCCTGCTCCTGCTGTCCAATTCCAAGCGCTCTTCAAAAACAAATGACAAATTCTCCAACAAATTGCTACTGAATACAATTTGCCTGCCCTCCTTGATTTTGCTTGTAAGGAAGAGTGTTTTGTTCACATTACTCTTCCTGCCAGAAGCATATTATCACAAGCTAAAGGAGGAAATTACTTTGCGGGAGCCTTTAATTAAAAGAGGGTTGCATTTCATTGCCTTTTTTCTCTGTGATAGGCATCACTATCCCTCCTCTCTCCTTTCTCCATCTCCCAAAAACCAATTTGGGACAGGCTGGCACAATGTTTTTTTTACCAAATCTACACCATCACTGAAATTCTCTCCTTTTATACACTGGCAGAATGCAGCACTGCATAATGCTGTAAGTAACTGTCTCAGTCATCGAGGCACTGGCTATCACACTGCTCTTTCTAGCACTGTGTAATAATTACAGCTTACAATTTTCTCACCAGTGTGTTTATTTAGCATTAAGAAATAATTGCAAGGAGCACAGTATCACAGTCTGCCTTTTTTTTTAATTATTATTTTCTTGACCCATTAATTGTGTCTAGGTTGTTCAAATTTTAATGTGTTGTTAAGAGCAAAAATTAATTAAGAGCATCTTTTTCTATATTGTTAAATTTGCTCTGGACTAGGAAACTAGTTTTTCATGCCTGCTGTGACTCTAAGTGAACTGCTATGTTCATTTTTTCTTGGATGAGAGATAGTGTATGTGCGAGTGTGTGTTTTTTGGATGATTAGACTCTTTACCTCTGCTTCACTTCTATCTTCACTTCTATCTAGCTGACTGAAATACCAGTCAGAAGCCTACACCAGACATACCAGTGCTATCTGTGATCAGATATTTTTCCGGAATTTGCCGCCTGGCAGACCACTGCGAGATTTTAAGACCTTCTGCAGTAACTTCATTTTTTCCTGGAAACAGAATTTTCCTCTCTAAATGGATTCCCTCTTCCTTTTGGGGCCGATACACATCTATGAAGCGTATCTTGCTTTCATTGCTTAAAAACTTGTGGATCAGCAGAAGTATGTGCAACAGTAGGTGTTAAGGGTTTCTCTGACAGCATGAGGCATTTGGATGGTACACTCCTAAGCTCATTTTAAAAGAAATGACCGGGCTTTTATTTTCACTGTTATACAGCCCAAATTTATCACAATTGGAATAAAACACTTAGCAAAAAACCCCATAAGCACCTCCTTGTCAAAAAACCATTATCTAAATAGCCTCCGAGATGTATCACAAGCACAAACCCACATTTTTCCTTCAGGAGATGCCTTTCAAAGCCAAGAGGTACAAAAGTCAGGATAAAATGCAGGTTCAAAAAAGATGACCCAATGTCTACACACTATAATTCAGCATACATGAGCTCCAATCCAAAACATGGAAACACTGAGGAAATTTAAGGTAAACCACCCTAAAGAATGAAGTGACTGTGTAGGAGGTTGTGTCCCTTAAACCTACAAGTGGATGCTTTCATTTAAACATAAAGCAGTCATAACTCACATCATTGTAATTCTCCTTGGAGTATTTTATGTGCTTTATCACAGATGCATTGACTTAAAGCATTAGCAGATTTGGCTTATCTTTCCCCTATGTATTTGTGTATATATGGCCCTGCTCACGACAACCGATTGGGAAGCTGAGCTCAGATTTAACACGGCCATTTGCTCTATCGCTATAAATCTCTCACCCAAAAATAACTGCAGGAGGGGTGAGGAAAAGAGGAAAGTTCTGAGCACAGCCAGGGCTATATAAAAGTATCTCCTGAACTCCACTTTGAACTGCATTTTAGAAATACTTGAGGCACCTGAAGCTTTTTTTAAGTCTACACCAAGTCCCTCGGGTATTTCTGAACATGCCAGGTTACAGCCAGAGCGCTGTGCCATCTGGGTCCTCTTGGTAGGACAGAACCACCATTACAGGACAACAGAAGCCAAGACTGTTTAAGAAACAGCATTATAAAAGGCATTTTAAGAATCCGAGTTATAAAAGCTGTGGTTCTAGTCTAAAGAATGAGTCCATTAAAGAAAGCGTCACTAGATGCTTCCAAGTTTATTATGTGCTAGTAACTCTGGGCTGAATGTGCTCAATTTGTGACTACAAAGACATTTTTCTTCTAACCGCCAATCTTAAAAACTCAAGCTGGGATCTAAGAGGTGGGGTGGGTTTTCCATTCTCGTACCTCATTACCAGTAAACATCAATTAATATATACTTGATTATGTAGCTGTAACTGATCCTTACTATTCTATTTTTTAATCTTGAAACCCGTTCGAATACAAGAGCCAAAAAATGCAAACCAGGCTACAGAGTTTACACAGCGATGACCCAGCGCCTATACACCGTAACTCAGCATAGGTGAGCACAAATCCAAAACATCTGACTAAAGCCACAAATGTTGCAAAACTAATAACCCAGATAAACGGTGAAGATATCACAGTTTAGAGGCAAACCCTCCCCAGACGACTGCATGGGTTGTTACCGTCCTCTGAACTCCTGCCAGCATCTTTTCAAGGAACGAGGTGCTCGGGGCTCCATGTATTATCCTAGACACAGTCACAAAAAGCCAGATAGGAAGGCTATTACCTCCCTATATTATCATATAGTATCTCTGTCATCACTTCCCTGGTGGCAAGCATACAGTATTGTGAATTTATATTTAACCTATGGCTTAAACGCTAGAAGGGCAGGAGTTTATCAAAATGGCTTTGAGCAACAACGTGTACTCCACCCACATATGCTACAAGCCAAGCCACCAGACCAGCTTAGATGAACCCAACTTGGAGCTGCCGCCTCTCCCTGGGATCAAGGCGGAAAGCAGTTTAAGTCAATAGCCATTCTGTAATGAAATGAGATTTTTAGAAGACTATCCTAAATTACAATTAGTTCACAATAATTAGCAAGGAACAACAACAACAAAAATAGCATTCATTCACTTAAAATGATTTTTAATGTTATAATGACTGGTACATAATTATACCAGAGAAGGGCTATTTAAAAGAAAGGAAAAAAGATAACTTCAAAAGAAGAGAATTCATTTGGTGTTTATTTGCTTCAGGGTTCTAATTACTCTGGAAACTAGCAACCCTCCTGATAGGATTACTGACACGAACGCAACTGCAGCTGCAAGGAACGCTGAGCGCATCAGTTTTTTAGCACCATTAAAACAGTCCTCTATAAATACCAGATGCATCTATCTATCTATTACTCTCCCTTCTCAGCACTTACTAGCCGAGCAGTCACACAGCATATCACAAAAATTAAATGTGTAGCTGTGGCAGAACTGGCGCAGTAGAGCAAGTAATTTGTATCAGGCTGTGTAAGAGTTTAAGTTTTATTATTAAGAATATGTCACAGATATACAGGCACCAGTTCATCTTTTTTCCCCTTATAGTTCAGATTTATACATTTATTAATAAAATCCAGATGGTCATTTCAACACCCGCATTTAGCAGAATAAGCTGGTCAAATCTGGTCAGAGTCGCATGGACTTCATGTGGCAAAGCAGAGAGCCCTGGCAACTTTAATTGTTGCCGTCTAGCGGAGATTTATGATGCTACCCATCCTGGTCCTAGCTAATAAATCACATCTTCCACCAGTCTTCCGTGGACAAGTTGGATGGAAAAGGCTGGTAGGTCTCATTAGTGCTCCCAAAAGTGGTGCAGAGGTAGGAAGGGAGCCATGAGGCTTGGCATTGCTTTCACTTTTGCTCACATGGATTCTCAGAGAATTGCTTTACCCGATGGTGTTTTGAAAACCATCAAGAGAAGGATTTTTCCTCAGGAACACAGGATGGAGGAGCTTCGAGCTGGCATTCAGTTCTGGTCCCACCACAGATCTCCCATGCTCTTCTCATCAGGGTCTGGCAGGTACAACAGCCATACAAAACAATAGCTAAAAGAGCTGGAAAATATCTTCAAATGTCAAGGTTTTGCATTCTGTTCATCCCCCTTGCTTTTCTAGCAAGCTTGTAGGAAAAATAAATGTTGCAGGGCAGTTAGGCATTTCTTAGGTCCAATCTGAACAGCATCAAGAAGAAAAAAGTAGAAATGTTCTCTAAAATAATACATTTATCAAAACACAGGGACATGCCAAACTGGCAGTTTGACCTCTAACGGTCATTGTGTGGTGACATCAGTGGAGAAATTAAACATCTTACGTTATACACTTAATAACTGTATTATTGTAAGACTTGCAAGAGAGGCAGGGAGCCTGCACTTACAACTACACCGTAAGTGTCCTGATGCCTGGCAAGACAAATCAGACTGGGCACAAGTAGCACACCGGTGAAGAAAAGGTGAGTTCCGATATTTAATATCTTCATAAGTGATCTGGATGATGGGATCAAGTGTACCCTGATGGGGTTTGCTCATGATACCAAAGTGAGTGGGGAAGTGGACACTTCAGAAGGGAGAGCCACCCTGCAGGAAGACCTGGATAGGCTGGAAGAGTGGACTAACAAAAACCTTATGAAGTTCAACAAGGACAAGTGTAAGGTCTTGAGCCTGTGAAAATATAATCCAGGACTGCAGCACAGTCTGGGATGTACCTGGCTGGGGAGCAGCTCTGTGGAAAGGGACCCATGGGTGCTGGTAGGTGACAACCTTAATGTGCACAAACAGTGTGCTGCTGCGGCAAAGAAAGCCGACAGGATGCTGGGCTTTATCAACAAGGGCATCACCAGCAGAGACAAAGTTGTCATTATCCCACTCTACTCAGTGCTTGTCAAGCTACACCTGGAATACTGCTCAGTTTTGGTCCCTGCTGTACAAAAATGATGTGGACAGGCTGGAGAGGGTCCAGAAAAGGGCCACGAAGATGGTCAAGGACTGGGATGCCTGCCATATGAGGAAGGGCTGAGAGAACTGGGTTTGTTCAGCCTTGAGAAAAGGCGGCTTAGGGGGAGACCTTATCACCATGTTCCAGTTTTTAAAGGGTGTCTACAAAGAAGATGAAGACTCCCTTTTTACAAGGAGTCACATGGAAAAGATGAGGGATAACGGGTCCTACTGCGGAGATGCTAACTAGACATAAGAGCAAAATTTTTCAGAATGAGAACCATCAGCCATTGGAATCATCTCCCCAGGGAAGTGGTGGATTCCCCACCATTGGACACTTTTAAGGTTTAGCTGGACAGGGTGCTGGGCCATCCTGTCTAGACCACACTTTTGCCACGAAAGGTTGGATGAGATGATCCCTGAGGTCCCTTCCAACCTTGTATGGTCTATGATCTTTGCTGTCATCATTGGGCAGCTCTGCAATGTATACAAAAATATTGTTTGTCTAATTCATGTGAAAACATATTTACCTATCAGTAATGAAAACATTCCCCTACTCCTCATGCCAAGTGCATTCCCAACATAAAACGAAAAGAAAGTCTGCGTGCTAGAGCATAATGTACGGTACAGTGATCCAAGTTTAAATTACCTGGCTCAAGAAAAGGTGCTACGGTAGCAGAGCACAAAGCTTTTCCTCACACAGGTAGGCTCCTCCGAGCTCCCTGGCTGGATTATGTTTCTCCACAACACACTGCAGAAGGCAGTGCAGACGTACCCAAAGACAAGGCAAACACAGCGGGTGCAGAGACACCAGGAAACAGCGAGACATTGGTCAGCAAGACAGCAAGCAGTCAGCACATTTCAGAGCTCAAATGCTCGCAGACTTGCAGCCAGCAAGGTACAGTCATCAGGTAGGATCTGAAGGAGACCGTAGGGCGACTTTGTGGTAGCTCTCAGGGAGCTCTTCCCAAGGAATAGCGGAGGTGATACCATAGACATGGGTGATGGGAGGTGGAATTGCAGCAATGGGGAATGACCTTGCTAGTCCATAAAAGCTGCCAGGGAGGGAGGGGACCTAAGAAGGGCTGGAACGAAAGAGAAGCAGCTTAGATTTCATATGCACACAAGAGCCAGGCCTGAAAAGCATTCCTGATCACCTTGTGAGGGGCAGTTTCCCAAAGACTGCAGAAGCTCGCCTTGCTTCTGCTTGCAGGCATCACAGAGGCAGGTTCATAAAGACAGTAATGCTGGCCTGGAAATACCTGAAGTCTTCACTTATTTTTGTTGCATATGTAGCAGGAGGAAAAGACTGTATCATATCTTTGTTAATGACCTCCTTAATGAAAACAGAATGAGACAGTACTGCAAGCCCTAATTGCTGGCTAATGCTTAAAACAGCAAATAGTACCTATTTCTTGAGCAATCCGTTACATTAAGCACCACGCTTACTTCTTCCTCACATTTCTGAGATGATGTTCAGCTTTCAAAGGGTAAGAAAGGGAATGAGAATGCTGCCTGCAGTCTCATAATAGCTTCAGTGGTGAAAAAGACACAGCTTCATGATTTCCAAAGTTGCTATTTTTGTACATGCTTGAAGAAAGCACAGTTTAACAAAACTTCACAATCAGCGATCCTCACAAAATGTTTGGCATGTATTTGCCAGTTTTTTACTAAGCTAATTCATTTATTTTAAAAGCAGCTTAGCAGAGATAACCACTCAGATTTATATTTGCATTCTTCTGTATGATATTCTTCAGTAGAAATGAAATACTTGGGAGATAAAAACAATCATATTGTTTCATTAGCCTGAAATATTTCAGATAGAGACAGCAATAAAAATAGATAGCTTTTAGATATGAGCACAGCAGAAAAACTGTGTTTCATAGTGAGAGTTCAGAATGACTCCAGCAAATAACCTACTCTTCTAACAGAAAAAGTCCAAGTGAGGTCAGGTCAGCCCGGACCGACTCATTCAACTGATGAAGGTCTTATAGCTCTTTGAGCTCTGTGTGTTCTGCATCCTAATACACCAAGTTTCAGCGCTTCCCAGTGCTTGCTTTATCTCATAGGGAAAAGCAAACACAGGGGTAAATGTTTCCATAAACTTGAAAGACAGAGCCAACCTTATGATCTACATACATTATTTTCCCTGAAGGCAAGTCAAGTAGGATGCCATTCACGTGTAGATGTCTCAGTGTTCTTCCTCCTTCAGACTCCTGACGAGACATCACTCCCGACAGGAAACGTTTATGAATGTCCCTTTCTCCAAGTCATCACAAGATTTAAGGAAGTTTGTGGAAGTCAGTGTGAGCCCCCAATCAGATTTTAATCAATGCTTGACTGACCTCCTAATGCATTCATTTCATTGCAGAAAAGCTAAAACAGGCATTCTAGAACCAAAGCACTATCACATAAAGCAAGCAAGAAAACTCCAGACAAAATACTTATTTCCTTTTCATCCTGGAAAGTTACTAAGACTTCACTAGAATATTACACCACAACCTGGTAAAGCTTTTCAGTATGACCAGCACAGTACCCTGTGGCAGTCTATAATTCTGGCTTGTTGGTATTAACAAACAGGAGACAACTTAGAACTGAAAAAAGAACTAAAACAAAATAAATGATACACTGAACTTCGACAGCCTTTCAGATTCGAATGTTATTGGTGTGTATCACTGAGATTTAATTTTTAAACTTCTGAGGTACATCAGAAGTTATTTTGGGAACTTAAGCTATGAGGCACAGGCTGACATTTTGAGGTATCATCGGAAAGATTACAATGAAATGTTAAAGAGAAGAACTATTCCCTCTAGGCCAACTGAAACAGGAATGGTGCATTCTCATCTCTCCAAGTCCACCACAAACCCTAAATTGTACAACAGCACACTTCAATTATTCCCCTGCTTTCACTGTGCTAAAAATAAGACTGACATCATAAGCCAATTTTAACTAATATTATAAAGCTAAGTGCATGCCAATGTCAGTAAATGAAACGTAAAATTAATTGTGCTGCAGAAGAAAAAAGCCTTGTGAAAGAATTCACTGTAGTAGTAAACGGTGAGCGCTTTGTATGCCCTCAAGCTTCACTGAAGTCATTACTACTTAGATGTCATGAAGGCTAGTTTCACAAAGTCTTTTTCAACATGATGTTCATAATTTATTATCAGAAAGACACAAAAAGACAGCTAGCCAAACCCCGGGACTCACCGGGAGTTAGCTTCTCATGATTTCAAGGGGCAGTATTTGGCCTCAGACTTGCAGATGGAAGGATGTTTATAACTGAAGTTTTGACAGAACACAACATTGTCTGCTCTAGAGAGACAAAAGGTATCATTTTCTGAAATAAATACAAATGTCATGTTCTCAAAATGGGCCATCATTAACCTAGAGAGCTGAAACCTGAACATGAAAGTAAACAGATCAGAGGAACTTTTGATAACTGGCACTCAGCGTATCGGCTTTCTACACAGTCTCAAATCACTACTGCTCACTTCCCTGGCCGAACAAGATTTGACTGCTGATAGCAATATACTCCCAGGACAACTATGGATGGGTCAACTGACTCCTGTATGTTACCTTCATGCTTTAATTACAATTTCAGGTAGAGTAAGTCTCTTCTGGTGGTGATTGCATTAAGAAACAGGAGGCAGGCAGGTAAGGTTTGCAGGACGGCACAGCGAGGGAGCAAAAATACTAACTTGCAAAACCTTTTTTTTAAAAAAAAAAGCACACACACCCCCAAAAAAAACAAACCAAAAAAACAAAACAAAAAAACAAAACAAAACAAAAAAGCAAAAAACCTAATAACTTGTAAAACCAAGAGAAAACCAAGATGATGTTGAAATCCACAGGAGAGACCAGATCCTTTTAGACTTCTTCCTCTCTTAAAAAGTCACTTTTTTCTCACAACAACTGCAGTTTTAAGTGGTTAATCAAGCAATAAGGGAGAATTGAATTTGATGCACAACAGTTTTAGGACCAGAAGCTGAAAGTGCAGCGATAAGTTGTTCCATGCTTCCCGAGGGTGTGCAAAATGCAGGTCTGAGTGAGTCACCGGACAGGCAGGGGAGTTCTGGGACACAAATGGCCAATTTAACAAGCATACTAATGTCCACTGAAGGGAATGACAATTAGAAGTGCAAGCTGTGTCTTAGGGGTGAGATGAAGACACAATGAGGAGATGCAGCTGTTTGGAAGGAAATGTGTTGAGCTGGGATCACTTTGTATCTTCTATCTGTGCCCTACCACAGAGATCCTGACTCTGCTACAAAAATATTGACCATACTTTTGTTGAAGATGGTTTCAAACCGATCTAGGTATCACATGAATACATTCTTATGTATAAAACATGGCCTTTGAACTCCCTGTGTCTTGGTCCTATTCTGTAGAGGGGATTTTTGCCTACTACGCAGGGATGAACACTATGAAGTGTTAGCAAAATGCTGTGACTAGCTGGTGCTGGAGAACGAAGAAGCATTAACAGTCAGCCTTTTCCCAACGCTGCTCTTGATCAAAAGAGGTTACACTAAACATCTATAACTATAGCAGAGTTATAATTAGTAAGTGTAATAATAATAATTTTCAGAACATCTGTGGCCATGCTAAGACCACCAGTTTGTCAAACGCTTAAGACAGCCAGTAACGTTGCTCTGTAAGCTTGTAGCCTGTGGTGCTTACATGCCAAGGTTTTTGCATATGTGATCACGTTTGAAGAACTGGTTCCCAACACTGTGGCCACGGAACTCCATCACCATACATAATTTAACATGGCCACGTGAAATTTAGTTTAATATGCAAAGCAAAGATCACATGAAGTGATAAACCTTTAATGTCAGTGGAGTTGAAGGTGACACACTACCATAAAACAAAAACACATAAAGCAGTATTTGTTCTTCCTGTCATCCTCTGCTAGACGACTTGATAACAAAATGACACACATGTATTTCCAGACTTAATCTGGATGCACAACAAAGCCTAAAACTTAAACTAACAGGCCTCAAGGATCTGGATCCAAGAATAGACTGTGCCAAGAGAAAACAGTGAAATCTGATGATTACACTTTTCAAAAGAATGATCCCTCAAATGTGTCATGCCAAGATTATAAATGTAACTGAATATCCACAGAACCTACAGGCAAAATTTAAAATAGAAACCAGCCTTTAAATACAAGAATTTCAACCTGAGCCAAAGCTGAGTGTATTTTTCTTTAAAAACAACTTTTGCTAGTTGCTTATTTTCAGTGTATTAGTCATTAATATTGACACTGACCAGTAGCTTCTTCTTGCTCACACCCAATTTAAAAGAAATAATAATAATAATAATTAAAAAGTCTTATACCTACCGGAAAACCAACTTTCTTTCCCTACCAATTTTGACCTTTTCTGTTTGGAAGACATTGATTTTTTTTTTTTTTTTACCGCCTGTTTCTAATGGAGCTTGAAATTAACACGGCTTTTTGTTTACCTCCTAATTTGTGCACCACCATCATCAGCGCTGTCAGCACAGCTCTGGGAATAGGGCTTGTTTACTGCTTCTGCATAACCAGCAGAAGGAGCATAGGAGCAGAAAATAGGTTTGGTTTAGAGTTTTGTCTTTATTTAGTTTTTTTGACCAGGTCCTTTCATAAGTTATATATTAATGACTTGAGAGATAATGTGGCCCATTTTGTCAATATTTCTTAAATGGAACATAGAAAGACTTGAGCTAGCTCGGGGATATGTTGAATTCCTCTGGCACATATATCATAAAAAGTTGGTGGTATTGTTGTGCCAGTCCGAAGCATCTGTCAGCCATACGCACAGTGGGAGTTTCAGTGAGACCTTGCACCACCTGGAATAGCAGCTACAGAAGTCCCACAGCAACTCATTCTCCAAGGAGCTGCTTTGTCCTAATCTCTGCATTAAGACAGGCTCCAATATCAGAGCCCCTGAAGTGGTGCAGGAGCAACGTGATCTCCTCTTCACAGAGATGATTCAAATACTCAGGACCAGTATGCAGGCTTGTATTCTTGAAGACGTGCAGCCTTACCATCTCTGTAAGAATAAGCTTATTTATCTTGGTCACTGCTGAAGTGCATGGGCCAGGGTCTGGTGACACATAAATCAATTTGAGTAAGTTACCATCCCATTATCCTGTCCATCAGCAGCTGTATGGTTGCTACATTATATGTCCAATTAGTATTATAATAGGTCATTGTATAGCTGACATTTGTGATACACTATCAAACCATTAATATTGCCAACTAAAAATAACTCCATCCATTTTCCATATAAATTATATGGACTATAAATTCTACGTACTGATGTTGTTTCAGTGAAAAGGGATGGACTACATGATCTGTGAAACCTGGTTCATCTGTTTTCCATTACTATTCGACCTAGATTTTTTCCCTAAGAACCTTTCTAATTCAAGGCAAGAGAGAACAATTCTATTCCCAAACATCCCCATGCTGTGACACCATCCACTCTTGTACGAATGCTGGCATAATCTGTACAAGTAAGAAAACTATTCATTTATAAAAATATTATAAACAGTTGCTTTATTTTGTTTTTCAAACCAGATCCACCTCTAAAGTATTATACCCACAAAAACATACAAGTCTGACCACCTGCCTCAAGAATGTGTTTCTTGTTGTTCCTGTCAGAAACATACCCTTTTCCCCAAATACAGTACAACTTCCTACTTTGCTCCCCAGTTTCCTCCTGCTTATCATATACCATTTGATTACTCAAAATTTAGCACTGTGTTTATTCAATGCCTTTGATGATGTGCAACATATCTAATCATTAGGTATTCCTGAATAAAAATCCGATTTCATTCCTTGTGAAGGATCAAGAGCTGTGTTTTAAATACAGCGGTGCGGTATGCTGAAAACCATGCCTTACTTGCTCTGTCAACTGTGCTTCTATGTTAAAAAAGTACCTTTTAGTAAACTCAAACATACAGCCTATTCCAGTTGTTTCTTTTTCTGTACTCTCTCCACTCCCCAGATGACAGTCTTGTTGATTTCTGACTGTATCTTCATGCCTAAAGCCTTTTTCCCCTACAGAAGGTCATTAAATTTCAGAGGGGTTTTTTTCTGCATGATGCTACCAAAATTAGTTTGTCTCTCAGCACCACCCTGTTAGCATCCCAGAGACTTAAACAATTTTGCTTCCTCTGGAGACAGAAACTCAGAAAGGTCATCTCTTGACCCAACCAGACTGTGCATATGCACTCTGTATCCCCTAGCTTGTCTATGGGCTCTGTATAAATCATTATCAAGCAGTTGAAAGATGAAAGCTAATCTGATTCTTAATACACATCTGGGGAAAAAACTCAACAAAAGCAACACCAGAAACCAAAACACCACAACAAAACAAAGCCTGGGGACTTACTTATTCTTCAGCTGAAAAAAAACCTGTAAGGTATGAGCAAAAAAGAAACCTTAAAAAATGCAGCTCCGGGCCTCCTAAATTGACCCTAGGAGGAAGCATCAAATCCAAGGAGGAGGACAGGTTGACTAGCCTTGGAAAGCGAGTCACTTGGCCTTTTGAGGAGAGTGGATGCCCTGGTGGCAGGTTTGTGATGGGGAGACTTGTCCATTAGTGGGCATGTTAGAAAAGCACATTCATTTCCTAAGCCATCCAATCTGGTTTCAATCATCTGTTTACTTCTGGCCTCAGCTACATGGAAGAAATAACAACAGAGACTGCTAGGAGTCTCCTGAGCAATCCAGACTCAGTGGATTTTCTCAAAAATGGTTTAAATAAAAGATACTTGGACCACACCACAAGCACAGTAGGTCAATTTGGGACCTAACGGTGTCTCAGAAGAGAAATTTGCCTGCAGAACATTAGAACAGGATTCTGTCCTCTTCCTCTGTAATCATATAGCGGGAACCATTAATAGTAAACATTTGTCATCTCTTTGCAAATAAAATAGAAGGACATCTATTCTAACAACTCTGTGGTTAATACAGATGCCTGGAGCGATGGGATGTGGTGCTCTTCATTGTCATTGTTGTAGCATCGTACATCTGGTTAACCAGCTCATTCAGGCCACTGCCAAAGGCTGAATGTTAGTCTAAATGGACTATGGTCTGATTGGGAAAACCAATCTCACATGTAGCTTATCCCTGAAGTTCAAAAGCAGATCTCTAAGCAGATTCCTGGTCTTATGCTCATAGGATTCAGATTAAGTTAGAAGTATGCTGGAAGGACTTCCATAAGCATTTAGTAAAGGTTTACTAAACTAAGTTGGTTTGCAACAGCATGTGAGTACCTACCAGGGCACAAAACCAAAAGATCTTAAAGGCATAATCTTAAAATAATGAAAATTATTCAAGTTTGTATTCTTATCCACTGCTCTTAGAATAATTGTCTTATAAACAGATTCATGCATTTGTCTGTTTTCATTTCAATTTTTGTCAAAGACTGATGTACCAGAATGTTAATGTTATATAATTATATATTCTGTAAATTAAAAGCAGCATGGCGTACTGGTTGGGAATAGCACATTTCACACTTCATTACTTCTGCTGCAACTCAACCAATGTTAAGTTCTGAATCTTCTGTTTCCAGTAGTCAGGGTTTCTTCAGTTGTTACTTTTTTAAAAAAGTATTTCTGTTCCACAGTTCTTTGCTGCTTATCCACAAGCTATACTGTCCTCAGCAACGGACACGTGGATGGCAAAGATGGAAGCCTGATGATTTCCTCTAGCAACAAACAGAGGAAACAATGGAAGTGAATGGTAGGTTTAGGAAATGTATATGTGTATCACAACGTATCATAGCAGAGGGGACAGAACTGCCACCAGTGGTGCAAAGTTCAGACTACCATGGAAATGTTACAGCAAATGGACCCAAGAGCCCGACTATTGTATTTTTAAACCACAGCGTGTGTCCCAAATTCACCAGTTAACATAAATACCATGTTGCAAGATTTCTAGCAGGTCATGAAACTGTAAGGTGAATATTTAAATACAGAAGATGATTCAAACTGATCTGCAGAAACATACACAAAGAGTATGCTTGGTAACTTAAGAGTCCTGAAATACTAATAACAACTACCTCCAACTTTGACACCTCCGAAAAATGTAATTTCTACTGGCCCTTCAAACACACAATAACCACCCAGGAATGTGCATTTTTGCTAACACAGCTATAAAAAGATTAAACCAAGATGCCACTGAAATCCACACCTTTCTTTACCTCTTAGCACATTTCTATGTTCATCTGGAGACAGTTTTGATACTAGCAGTGAGAAAAGGAGAGAGTAACTTTGATTTATTTTGATTTGTCCTCCAGAAGGAAGTCACAGTGCATTATAAACTTTTCATTTGTCTCACAAAAGCCAGATTTGCTGAGTGCAAATCAGTAATGTTGTCAGAGTGGCTGAGGTATTCAACTGTAAACGTGTTTAGAGTTGTGGGTCACCTTTAAAAGACAAAAATATTTGGATTTATTCACATGGGTTTAAAAATTTATGAATGATGGAACTGTAAGACACCACCTCTAACCATATCACAAATGGGACCGTTGGTACGTTGCAATGCAAAGCTTAAAGCTGCACATATGGATTTTCCAAGCAGCAGGAGTGCCCTACGCTCCCACCAGTCACACCTTGCAGCCTGTGAGCTTCTATTACGTGTCACAGCAGAAGCACCCTCTCAGATGTGAAACCTGCCCTCATCCAGATCACAGACAGCTCAGCACAGAGTCTTTGGTTTTGGTTTGGCTTCTAACTATGAAGCAGATAGTATGTAACAACATCTGCTGCTTTCAAAGTCACATGTGACATGCAGGGACAGCATTAGCAGGCTGACCATAAGGTCCTTCTCTGTGAGGTTCTGTGAAGCACTCTTTTTCACTTTACATTTTACCTCATTCTGAAGTAGGACCCCTTACTGAAGCTGAAGGTTACACTATGCTAACACCACAACAATTACCCAGGGATGCAGTTAAACACTTTTTCCCATATTTCAAAGCAGATGAACTCTTTTTCAATGGAATAAACAAAAAAACCTGCCATCACTGCAATGCCACAGCAGCTTCTATTTAAGTAACTTCTATCACCTCCTTGTGCTTACAAGCACTATGAAATACCGAGACTCACAATACCATCAGATTTTATATATGGACTACCAAGGCAAATAAGGGTTAAGTTTCCAGTATGGTATGGCCCAGGAAGCCCAGAGCAGAAATAGAGCCAAGATGTCCTGAATGGCAGTCCTACACTGTAACCCCAAGCACATCCTTCCATAAAGGTACTTTATTTCAAGATGCACATTTTTCTTTCCAACTTGGCAGTTTGGCTTCTTTTTGAGACCTTTAATTATAGCTCAAATTATGTCCAATTTATTTTTCCATGGCTGTTTTTTTTCCTGTCTAGGGCTCCACTGTGTTTTCCTCTCTCCAGAAACACTAAATGCTTTAAAATCTCTTTTGTTGTTAGCAAGCAGGAAAAGAGGAGAATTTCTTGAGAATGTGTTTCTCTCCACTGAGAAAACAAAACAGATGTTGTGCTCTCCTCGGGGAGAAGGAGGGGGAGGAGAACATCAATTCATCCCACTCCTACCAGTGTGATGCCAGCGATAGATGCCCAGAGCCTGGGGAGGGATCACAGGTCAGCAGGAGAGCACCTGAAGAGCAGCACAAGGGAATTCCAGCCACTCCAGCCAGTAAGTCAGCTTCACTGGAGGCCCAGCTTAAATGCCTCAGTGTTAGCACACATAGCATGGGGAATAAACAAGAGGAGTTAGGGACATGCGGATGCCAGCAGGGCTATGACCTTACTGGCATCTTGAAGAAGTGGTGGGATGGCTCTTATGAGTGTTGGAATGGAAGGATACAGGCTCTTTCGGAAGGACAGGCAGGGGACACGAGGAGGGGGTGTAACCCTCTCTGTTAATGACCAGCTGGAGTGCATGGAGCTCTGCATGAGGACAGGTGACATTACAGTGGGGACCTGCTACAGGCCACCCAACCAGGAAGACAATGCAGAGGAGGCCTTCTGTGGGCAGATAGGGCAGCCTCATGTTCACAAGCCCCTGGTCCTCATGGGGGACTGCAGCCACCCCGATATCTGTTGGAGGGACAACACAGCAGGGCATAAGCAATCCAGGAGGTTCCTGGAATACATTAACGATAAAGTCCTTCTCCAAGTGATAGAGGAGACAATGAGGAGAGGTGCCATGCTGGACCTTGTTCCCACCAACAAGGAGGGGCTGCT
The DNA here is from genome assembly GCF_963210335.1 of Falco punctatus. Classification (NCBI taxonomy): domain Eukaryota; kingdom Metazoa; phylum Chordata; class Aves; order Falconiformes; family Falconidae; genus Falco; species Falco punctatus. Next base: position 20,643,491 of record NC_137582.1, on the reverse strand, counting down.
GGGGAATGTGAAGCTCAAGGGCAGACTTGGCTGCAGTGACCATGACATGGTGGAGTTCAAGACCCTTAGGGCAGTGAGGAGGGCTTACAGCAAGATCACTGCCCTGCACTTCAGGAGAGCAGACTTTGGCCTCTTCGCGTATCTGCTTGGTAGAGAACCATGGGATAAAGCCCTGCAGGGAAGAGGGGCCCAAGATGGCCACAGACATCAAGGGCAACAAGAAAAGCTTCTACATGTGCACTGGTGATAAAAGGAAGATTAGGGAAAATGTGGGCCTCTCTGGAAGGAAACAGGAGACCTGGTTACCTGGGATATAGAGAAACCTGAGGTACTCAATGACTTTTTTGCCTCAGTCTTCACCAGCAAGTGCTCCAGCCACACCACCCAAGCCACAGAAGGCAAAGACAGGGACTTGGAGAATGAAGAACTGCCTACTGTAGCAGAAGATCAGGTTTGAGATGATCTAAAGAACCTGAAGGTGCACAAGTCCCTGGGATCTGATGAGATGGGTCTTGAGGGAACTGGTGGATGAAGTGGCTAAGCCACTGTCCATCGTATTTGAGAAGTTGTGGTAGTCTGGTCAAGTTCCCCCTGACTGGGAAAGGGGAAGCATAACCCCCATTTTTAAAAAGGGAAGAAAGGAAGACTTGGGGAACTACAGGCCAGTCAGTCTCACCTCCATGCCCAGCAAGACCATGCAGCAGATTCTCCTGGAAACTATGCTATGGCACATGGGAAATAAGGAGGTGATTGGTGACACTAAGGGTACATTGTGCTTGACAAATCTGGTGGCCTTCCATGATGGGGTTACAGCGCTGGTGGATAAGGGAAGAGCAACTGACATCATCTACCTGGACTTGCACAAAGCGCTTGACACAGTCCCACACGACATCCTTGTCTCTAAATTGAAGAGACATGGATTTGATGGGTGGACCATTCAGTGGTTAAGGAACTGGCTGGATGGCTGCACTCAAAGAGTTGCAGTCAGCCTACAACAAACCTGGAGAGGGACTTTTTACAAGGGCATGTAGTGATAGGACAAGGGGGGATGGCTTTAGGCTGAAAGGGAGTAGATTTAGATTAGATATTAGGAAGAAATTCTTCACTGTCAGGGTGGTGAAGCGCTGGCATAGGTTGCCCACAGTAGCTGTGGATGCCCCATCCCTGGCAGTGTCCAAGGCCAGGCTGGATGGGGCTTTGAGCAACCTGGTCTGGTGGAAGGTGTCCCTGCCCATGGCACAGGGGGTGGAATCAGATGATCTTTAATGTCCCCTCCAACCCAAACCATTCTATGATTCACAGCAGGTGTGAGCAAAGGCTGCTTTGTATGTGGAGAGGAAAAGAACAGCATTAAAGCAGCACCAATGGCAAATCCATTTGGTTTTTGAGCAAGAAAGAGAAGTTCATCCACCTAAAGAAAAGAAAGGATATGGGAAAAGCAGTAGGGAAAATAACACCCTGCTTTGCATTGGCAAGAGGAGTAAGGGCTACTGCCAACTTTCCCAATATTAATCTAGCGTTTCCCTTAAAGCAACAGATCCACAAACTAGGGAGTGGCATGAAAACATCTGCTTTGGTTTTTTAAAAGGTTTAATGCTTCAGCCTGAAACCACGAATAGTCTAAACACTCATATTCCCAAAACATCCAGGGCAAAATATGGGTTCCTTTAAACCTCATTATTTCTGAAGGGGGTCGCACTGGACTTTTTAATACTTTAGGCTGACATTACTGGGTAACTTTCACAACCTGAAAGATTTCCTAAGCCCTTCACTGCGACTTCAAAAGACAATTTTAAAAAATCCAGAGCATAATAAGAAACAATTACTGAAATATAATTTCACCTTTTGAAACACTTCCTTTGTGTACATGTGAATACACAGTTAATAAATAATCACATTCGTCTTAACAGCAGTAAATCGTAGACAACTCGGAGTCACTGTATAAGTATTTGCAGAAAACAGCCCATTGCATATGGCAATAATTACGCAGAAACTGGCACAGTTAGTTCCAACCATTGATTTGATACTGGCCTCACTTAAGATGAAACAGTCACACTCAGTCTGTATCACACAGGGAAAGAAAGGTCAGAGCAGCTTCCTCCATCCCTGTGAAGACTGGTCTACTAACATAAAGAAAAGAAAAATGGTTTCCTTTGGAGTTTTATGGAGTTTTATTTTTTGTACTCTCACAGATCAAAAAGTATCTTTTCCTGCGTGAACTAAGTCATGTTTGCATAAATGTCAGCTCACTTTTAAGGACAGTCTTGCACTACAGGCAGCCAGTCTTATCTGCAGAGCTTAATTTAAAAAACAGGGGACATCAAATGAGCTGGTCCCAACGCTGCTTCCAAGATAAAATTTAAGAAGGGACAGGTGTTCACAGGCATTATTTATACTCAAACGCAGGCCCAGATGTATCCCTAGAATCTCCAGACTCCTTCTGTCACCCTCTCCTGGCATCTTCTTTCTTTTATGTGGGAATAACGCTACAGCAAACAAACCCCTGTCCACTTGGGAACGAAGTGCTATGGTATTTAGGTACAATTTTACTTGTTTAATTCACCTGTTTAATTTTGATAGATGCATTTTGACAAGTTCTCAGTGAGCAAAACTGGCTGTTCACACAGGGGGTCAGGGGTGCTGGAGAACAGGCAAGATTGCTGTACACCCACATTTATAAAGAGGCAACAGGCAAACGCTGCTCAGAATTGCTGAGAAGCGTTACCATATTGCGTCATGAAACATCATAGCTGTATAAATGTGTGATATCACTACTAAGTGCAGCAGGGAATCAGTGGAGTCCAGCACCAGAGGCACAGGAGGAGAAAACCAAGCCAAAGTTACAGCAGCAGGCCTCTTCAGAGACACATGCTCCCAGGGACAGTATGCCTTGGAGATGACACCACAGGACGGTAATCCAGCAGATTGTATACTGATGCACAACAGAGTGCTGACTTCTGTTCTTTGCATTAAGTATGGCAGAGCTGCACTGGAACAACTCAAGCAGGGCACGGTTATATCTGCACAAACTTTTTACCGCAAATAACGGTGTCAGAGTATTGCAAACAAACTCCTCCTCCTCTGAGGACTGGGAAAAATTAAAAGATAATTCTCTTTGTTTTGAGTTGCTTTTGGCTGAGCAGTGAGGCCAGCCAGAGTCTGGAAGTGGAAATGTTGCCCTGAATAACTACCAGCAATATTCTAAGAATCCAATTCAGTTTTTCACAGGAACACTATTCTAAAGCAATGGAAAATTAAAATCCTGATCGTTTTCATTTTGTGCAATCAGCTTCTAACTGCAAATAGCCATTGTGGCCCCAGTGGCACCTTTCTGACCCAGTGTGTGCTGTGTCAGTACTGCTGCTCTGCAGTGGCCAGGAGGGCACTGGCTCAGTCTCCTTATGTCAGTGGCAGGCCATGAAATCTCAGGGAAGCAGGCAACTTAATCAGATCCTATTGAGATATGCTTGGTAAGAATAGCAAAAAGGACCCCAAGTCCACTTCACCTTTTTACTCTCTTTCCAGTGAAATGAAAACTGTTCTGCTGCATGCATGAACCTCTGAAAATACTGAAGAACCATGCTAGGTTTGTCTCCATTACCCAAATGCACTCTGTTTTTTCTACTCTTGAGAAATAAACAGATTAATAAGTTTGGTCCATCAAACAATAAATAATTTGTGTGCACAAACATATTTGATTCACAACAGTCCAATGGTGCATGCTACCAATGCGGCAAGCTGCCTGCTGTAAATGCAATACGTTCTCCAGCTATAGGAAAGCAAAGGGGTACAGCTGCTGAAGGGTGATGTGAAATTAAAGAGGGAATGAAACGTGTGATCTTATTTAATCACACCTGGTGCTTCAATTTTTCAGTAACAGCACCCTGCTAGACTGTGTCAAATCAGTTCTACAAAGAAAAAAATTATGGATGGAAAATGAATTAACTCTTTCATCCCTGCTGTTAATACATTATAGCAGTGAGAGACATCTTTAGCAGTGGCTGTTAAGAATCCTTTTTTCTCAGATGAAAGGTGCTTGGCACCTGGCTAAATGGAGCTCAGTGGATGACAGCACTTCTGTGCCAGCAGGTGAGCATGTGCCCTCCACACTAACAGAAGCACAAATTTGAGTGTCTGTATAACCTATTATTATACACAAGAAACCTTCCCAATCAGAATCAACTTGAGGGATTGAAGTGCCAGACTGGGACCAGTCGTTTCTATTTGTTTCCTTAGGTGGGTTGCACATATGTGCAGAGAGGCAGACAGAGGAAGCAGGACAGCCGGGGACAGCAGAATGTGAAAGGGCAGAAAGCAGCGCTTCCCTTCCCTTGGATGCCTTGCTCAGCACAGATTTCCTGTAAGAGGAAAATTTATTCCAGCATTTACCTGGTTTCACGTTACTTTTGGGCTTCCCTTTTTGAAGATTTTTGTTTGTTTGTTTGAAGTCTTATTTTGCGGTTTGGGTAAATATTAAACATCAAACAGAATTTGATTCTGCAGGCATTGCATTATGTGATTACTATGTCCCATTGGCTAGTCAGACACTTTCCCAGTGTGCCCTATGTACTAATAAATCACTCGTGGTAATAGATAGCAAGGTGCTCTAATCTAATGTACAAAATGGTAATTGTGGTCAAATGTTCCATTCTTCAGGGAAAAGGGAAAAAATAATCCTTCTATATGATTTCACTCAGCAGCAGAAAATAAAAAGCTGAGGTATAATTAGCTTCACATAACCATCTTTATATTAGTTTCACAGAGAAGAAAATCAAACATGAAAAATAACTAACAGGCTCCCATTCCGGTCTCCTCATTGAATTAATGTCACCAGTACAGCCCTGGATAAAGTAAGATATACAAGGCTACTGTCTGGATGAGCTGCGTGCTTGGCGAGTAGTTCATTTTTAGAGAGGGGAAATTTCTTTATGCAAGTGTTACCTATTTAAGAAATTGGTATTTATTAGGACAATATTGTCTCAAGAGACGTCTAGCTTTTACAACATGAATTCAGCCAATTTACTGAAAAACTAAGGCATTAAAGCAACTACCTCAGAACAGTTTTAAGAACATCTTAGCCTCTTCATCATTACTTGTATAACTCATACTCAAGGAGATTATCACACCAAGGAGCATTTATTTTTTTTTAATAAATAAAAAGGTATTGTAAAAGACCTCCATAAATAGAAGATGCTAACACTGCAACATAAGGGATTAATTTAAACCAGGGTTATTTAAAATGCTGAATATAATCACAGTTCAAATTAACAAAAAGGAACCCTTGGTTTAAATCAGTTTTATTCTTGTTTTGCATTTTTAATTTGTGTTTTCCTTTGGTGGGCAGAACCATAGAGAGAACTGAAGGGGATTTCAGAAAGACTGTCTAGTCTACCCCTCCTTGAGGCAAAGACAAACATCCTCACAGTTGCCTCTTACCTATTCCTCACACCTACAGCCCTCCTCTACTCTCATTCCCCCTAAATACTTCACTGTAATATGCTTACGCTAAGTTTCTAATACACAAACTAAACCTCCTTAGGTGCAAACTGAACTAATTACTTTCCCTTTTACCTTTGGGTAGGTAGAAAGGGCATAGGTAAACACCACTATGATTTTATATTACAAATCCTTCAATATACCTGAAAGATTTTGCCTCTTTCCAACTTTGTCCTTGCATCCTGGACCTAACTTTTTCAATATTTCCTCACTGGTCTTTTCTAAATCTCTGCTCACTCCTACAGCTCTCTTCTTGGCTGTCTCCAGTCTGTCTATACTGTCTCATGGTGTGAAGCCGGCTCTGGACACTATCCCAGCAAAGCGACAGAGCCAACACAAAAGAGTTAAGAATTTCCTATGGCTTACATGCAAGACTCCCACTTATAGTGAAGTCTGGTCTCTTCCCCATTTTCTCCCCAGCCGTATCAGACTGCTGACTCATATCCAGCTTGTGATATCCCAACACCATGTGCTCTCTCACATTACTGTTACTTACTCAGATATCCCTCATCTGCACACATACACTTGTTTTCCTTTCCTCACTGCAGACCTTCTTACTCACATTTGCTGAATTCCCACCTTACCCATTTTAACCATTTCTGCATCTTATCAAGATCACTTTGGACTCTAAACCTGCCCTCCACAACATCCAGAGCTTACTGGAGCTTATAGTCCCTCACACACTGCACTCTCCAGTCCATCATCCACGACTTCCGAAAACGGTGAGCAGCACATGCCCTGGGGCAGAACGAAGGGCACTGCACTTCAGGCTCCCTCCCCATCTGCTGAGCAAACAGTAACTATTCCTTGAACACAGTATTTCAACCAGTCCTTCACCTGCATCACACTAATTTAACCTAGACAGCAATTTAACCTAGACAATTTTTTCCCTGTTTACTTGTAAGAATGACACACGGCTTTCCGCAACACTGCCAAAAGCCTTACTAAGGACGTACCTACTACTTCTATCTCTTGCACCTCTTACTCCATTCAGAAAGGAAACTAGAGAGGTTTGACACATATCTTTTTTTAACAAGTTGACACTGGCTGGTTTTCTATCAGCTTATTATCCTCTGGGTGTTTACAAATTGATTTATAATTTTCTGGAGCATTTCATCATGTATCAAAGTTAAGCTGACAGGCTTCCTCATTTTAATGTTTAAGTTTGCCCTTCCTCATCCTTCACAAGTTCTTAAAGAGAAAAGCTAAAGTCCAGGAGTGGTCTCATCTGACTCGCAGGTACTCAGGGGCCAGTTTCAAGAGACCCTGATGACTTGACTGCGTTCAGCTTCCCTCCCCATATTTCACCTCTGTCTGCTATCCCAGCTTGTGTTCTTTTCCTTCTATTTAAGCGTTCCAAATACCCTGTCATGATCAGCCTGTTTGCGAAAACTGAATCCAAGAAAGGCTGGTGTTCATCCTCCTCTTTGTGACCAGCTTTCCCCTCCTTATCCACAAAGTAACAGAAGTCTAATTTCCTTCATCCTTCCCTTATTTCTACAGTCTTGAAAAAACTGGATTTTAATACCCCTTGTAGTTGCAACTCATTAAACTAGGTGCTGGTGCTACTTTTTAAATTTTTCCCTCAGCAATGCATTCTCCTGTTCCCATCAGTTGTAGTATGCCTGATTTTCAAGTAATTGCAGAGAGCCTGAAGTACTTGTGATATTTTATGTCTTCCTCCTTCAATAGGACAGTCTGCTGCCACGTCTGTAGTATCTTGTCTTCAAAAAAACGCTGTCAGTTCCCTTGAACTTTCTTTTCCCACCCTTTCCAGCCTTTACCTATCTATTCCAAAGTTCAAATAAACCAGTTGTTTTAAAGTCCTTTGACATTATTCAGCTGCTTTTACTCATTCCTTCCTCTCCTTCAGATCAGAAGCTCTTTTGTGATCATTTCCACTCACATTGCCTTCAGTCTGCAAATTCTCAACCGCTTCCTTCTGATGACTCAGAATAAAGCATAGATTCCTTCACCAACTTCCTTTGCCCTCAGAAACAAAAGTAACTCTCTTTAGATTTTAACTCTTATCAAACACCCTAGACAATATTCACTTGACCAAAGGTAGGCATCTATTTAGCTTGTCACTCCAGAGAAGAGATCAGGATCTCCCGGAGTGAGATTCAACTTAAAACACAGTCAATGCCTAAAGCAAATCACATCACATAAAACATCTCCAACGGTTCCTATTTTTCCTAGAGTGACCCACAAAGGGAAGCTCTGGCAATAAGCTCAGACTCTGGCATCTATCAATCACAGAACCCCGTGCGGGATGGAAGGCACCTCTGGAGGTCTCTAGTCCAATCTCCCACTCTGAGTCAGGTTGCCCTGGGCTGTGTCCAGTCGAGTTTGGAATATCTATAAGGATGGAGATTAACATCTTCTCTGGGCCCGTTCCACTGTCTGACCACCCTTCTTCCCACCGCTTATATTTAGTTAGACTTCTCTGTATTACAGCTTGTGCCGGTTGCCTCTCATTCTGGCCCCGTGCACATCTGAGAAGAATCTGGTTCTCTCTTTTCTGCACCCTCTCAACAGGCAACTGCAAACAGCCATAAGACTCTCCGAACCTTGTCTTCAGACTGAACAAACCCAGCCCTCATCCTCTTTTCCTACACCATGTGCTCCAGCCCCTGACCACCTTGGTGACCTATCCATTGACCCACTCGGATTTGTCAATGTCTTTCTTGTGCACAAAACTGCTCCGACTGCTCAAAATGTCATCTGACTCATGCCAAATGCAAGGGAACAATTAGTTCCCTTGACCTGCTGGCTACACCGCTGCTTGTACAGCCCAGTATGTTGTTGTGCTCCTCTGCAGCAGGGGCTTGTTCATATTTAAATCGTTGTTTATCAAGACCCCATGGTGGTTTTTTCGGCACAGTGCTCCCCAGCCAGATACCCCCAGCCTGTAATGGCGCAAAGGGTTATTCCATCACAGATGCAGGACTCTGTTGAACTTCCAAAGGTCTCTGTCAGCCCACTTCTCCAGTCCATCCAGATCCCTCTGAGCGCCAGTGTTGCCCTCCAGCACAACAAGCACTGTCCCCAACTTGGTATCATCCCACAAATTTGCTGAGGGTGCACCCTGTCTCATCATCATGGTCACTAACAGATATTTGGACAGTGTTGTCCCCTATATCTATTCCTTAGGGATGCCACTAGGTTCTTCATCCTTTTCTTGTCTCCTTACCCATTCCATAAATCAGCAATTTGGCTACAAGGACACTGGGGGAGACCATATCAAAGGTGTTTGTAAAGTCAAGGCATACAACATGCGCTGCTCCTCCCTTGTCCACACAGCCAGTTCTCTCATCACAGAAAGAAATCAGGCTGTTTTGTCCTTCGCAAATCCATGTTTGCTCCTCCCAGGTACCTCCTGGTCCTTTGTGTGCCTGGACCTCTAAACCAGAGAAGATTATTTGCTCCGTGTCCTCCATGCAACACCTTTTAACAGTTCTTGACAGTTAAAATGCTCCTTACCCCTTTGACCTTTCCTATCAATACTTCTGTTAGATCCTAAAAATGTAGAAAAAACTACTTGTCCTAAGCTTGTGGGCAGTAAACTCCCGATGTAATATTGAACTTGTCAGCCTGTTTACACAGATTTAAATATAGCATGTATCAATAAATATGGTATTTCTTTTTCAGTTAACACAACCTACACATTTATTTACATGATTAGCACTTTTATACACAACTCTTGATCGATTTTTATTCCTTACATTCTCATATTTGGCCATGAGTAATGACAGACTATGCCAGGCAATTGGTTTTTTATTTGGGATTGATGTTAAGTTCTAGTTATAAAATAGGTCTTAGTGTGTAAAAGTTAAATGCAGTAAAAATGTTGAAGAGCAGTATTTTCCAAATCAAGGCAAAAATAAGCTCATCATTACACTTTTAAGTAATGGGTCTCATTAAGCAAGGAAGCATTACCTTGATGAACTGAATGTCAGTTCTGGTTGCCATATTTCTCAAGATCACAGAACTGGTAGATCTTATCCTCTACTGCACAGATTTTGTTTATAGATTAAAAGACGAAAACAAGCTTTTCAGCTTTTTTTTTCTCCCAAATGGTTTCTTACTTTTGAATGAACTACTCACTGAATTGAAATAGCTGAACAAACATGAAAAAGATATTATCTCTGCACCTGCAGAAGTAAAAAAAAGAGTTTAGCTCTTCAACAACAGGTGTTTAACCAGTGACTGTCACCAATTCTGTTGTCTGACTTCCTTTGCATTTCAGCAGCAAATAGACACTGCGATACATTAAAAAGAATTTAAATAATTACAAGAACCTGTAAGATCTAACTTTACTCTGCCTGAAGTTCAAATAAACCCAATGTACTTTTCTTTAGAAAAGTAAATACGTAGCACAGTTTTAATTTAAAATCACATTAAATATTTCATACCCATTCTGCACTGCACGGTTTGCAACTGTTGGAAACACTGCAGTATGTTAACACAATTCTTAGCTCTTTGATTTTTTTGAAGAGGAAAAAACCCCAACCACGACAGAGACCTTGCTGTGAAAAAAGACACAGAAGCACTTGCTGCCTCATCCCCCATAGAATCCAAGTGTGCTTGGAGGAAGAAACAGGAATGGGGTAGATGTGAATAAAATTAGCTTTCGATATTCAGAACTGTATTGCAAAAACTTTTGAGCAAATATGTCGCTGGCTTCAAAAAGCTTTTGCAATTGTAACACACGCTTTAAAATTTCAAGGTATTCAAGCTGTAACATGTACAAAATCTTCTTCACTACTGCCACTATGCTTCAGCCTGGCCTCTTTGCATTTTCCTATCTCAGACAGCTCTGAACCAAAAAGCTAGAAGATGCCAAGCAATGCTTTTAGAGCTCACAAGATCAGTTTGCATTTGTAACAGTTTATTTGTCTCTGTCTTCCCTTAATTTTAAATGAAAATACCTCCTCATTTAGTTCTAAATAGGAGCTAGAGATGCTATAACCATACAACTGGGCATGGATGAATTTTCTTTTCTTCTTACAACATCTGTCAAGCACCTAGTTCTGACGTGCTGATAAAACAAGACAGCTTAAGGCAATAAACATGTCAGATCCATCTGTTCTTCAGGACATCGAGAAGAAAAGGAATTGCTCCCTGCGGTATTCTGTACACTTGAGACCACTCTGGAGAGGTTTCCCTCTGCTGCTGACAGCAACTCAGCTCTACCAGCCTAAGCCAGTGGGTTTCCAACCTTTTCCCTGTCTTCTACCTGAGCACATTGTGTACCCTTGGCTTCCTCTCCCTTCTCTCCATGGTCTGAGAACTGGTGGCTGGGACAGGGATGCAACTATATGGGAAAGGCTTTGACAAAGTCAGGAATCACAGCATAGGAAGCAAGAGTGAAGCTCATACTGAGTCCACTTAATCCAGGATCCTGGCTCCAGCAGTGGCTCTCAGCAGCTGCAGCACCCCACTCTGCATCTCAGACTTGGTTCACACCCATTATGTCCTCCACTTTCTTAAAGCTACACCATCCCTTCTCATATTATTCCCCTGCTTCATCGAGAAACTCCCACTGTGAATACTTCAATCAGGGCAGCCTTCATATTCTTTAAAACACAAGTCAATGGTCTAAGCAGCTGAAGGCAACCTGAACAGACACCAGCCGCTCCAGTTATTTGCCACTCATTTGTCCAGCTCCCCAAAGCGCGGCTGCAGCCATTGTTCAACAATGCTAGCAGCTACCAAAGAGCCACCCACTGTATAGCTCCAAATACGGACCACACCAGTTGGAGCAGAATAAGCACGGAAAACAGTTGACAAGGCTGAGGTGTTCATGACAGAAATCACCTTCCAGCTGTGTTTTAACGAACTCTGCATTTAAGCCACCTGCAGCCACATTCAAGGAGTTTGGCAGCCATTCAAGAGATGCGCTGCTTTCTCACAGGAAGGTAGAATTAGAGTAAAGTCCTTTTCACAGGACATATACAACCTATTGATACTGGGCTGTCTATAGATCTTTAACTCAAGTAACACTCATTCAATTTCTTGTTTTTGACTGACAGGAGAAAAAAGGGAAGGAGGACCCCAGCCTAAATGAACACAGGAGACCCAGATAACAAGCACAAATTCAGCTGCTTTCTGGAATGAGGAGCACTCAGCTTTGGCCATACGAAGGCAGGAAACAAATACACAAAAGCTCCTGTGTACCACATACTGGTCACATATCCATACTACTCAACCCACCTGAAAAGCAAACATCCAAGAAGACAGAGCTCAATGGAAAAGATCCTGCTTTGCTCAGCCCTTCCCGACTGGTCCCCATTTTGAGCAGTCTTTAACCTTGTTTCAACTTAATATTTAAAGCTAACATTGAGCTGCCGGTGCTGAATCCAGTTGTAACAGTTCTACCGAGAATCGCTTGCTCTAGCTTCAAACCACACCGACTCTAATGAAGCAAGATGGCCAAACATCTTGTCCTCCAATACACAGGACTCCACGTGCAGGGGACACAAGACAGTAGGGCATAAAAGTTAAGAGATGGAAAGGGACCATGGAGCTGGGTGACACCCTCTCCAGAAACCGCAGCCTCTGCCATGCAGTGCCAGATGGAGCTGGTCTGCAGATCACAGGTGTGCCTGTGTGGATGTGGCACTTGGATGAGCAGGTGAATATGTATAAAAAAGCTTTGCCCTTCAGCTTATCATGCAGTACATATGTAAAGCAAGGCGGGTCACAGAATGGATATGGGCTCTGGTGAAAAGAAAATGGAGAAAAAGGAGATGGGGGGCAAATTGTAGAAGTCTCACAATGCATGAGATGGGACAAATCTGGATCAGACCCATACTGTCTCATTCTGCTAAGCACTAGAGGCAAAGGATTAAGCATATTGCCCACTACAGTTCAAGAAAGTCATGTATATTATCCGTTACTTAGACTGGCAAAAAACGTGAAGGAAAATAACAAGCAATCAGAGCTGAGGGTCTGATTACTGGAAACCAGAAATATCCTTTTGGAAAGCTGGCCTTATTTGCTGCAAATCAGTTTCAGCAGCCAATTTGAAGCTATCACACCAGCATGCTGTTATATGTAAGTTAATAAGTACTTACTATTGATGGCTTCTGCAGTGGCTGTTTAATTTTTAATCATATCCTTAATTTACTGTTTACGTTTTTATCCAACTAGAGTGTGTGCATGTGTGTGTAACTGTGTGACAGTGAGAACATGGAAAACTGTGTTTATTCACAAGTACAATGCCTTGCTTTCTAAATGAGAAGACACGTGTGTCTCCCGCTTGAAATTTTTTCACACAGCCCTCTTATTTTTCAGGAGAATGTCATCTCAGGCTGCTGTGTTATGTTGCACCATTCTGCTGTTAGAGATGGGCACCACTGACCTCTCTGTGCAATGCTGTACCTGAAGTTTGGAACTGAATGTCATTAAAATATCCAGTGCCAAGAAATAGGCCATTTTACCAGCACTTTCCTGAAGAGAAATCCCAGCATCCCTTTTCATCTGTAGATCAGATATTTAGGTAACATCTGGGACACCCTCATCCTCCTCATCCCCATTTCAACCTTTCATTAGATCCCTATAGTCATAAAAGCTAGATGCACTGAAGGGATGGAAGATGGATCGTTTATTTTTAAGCACTAACAATTTTTCATGGCGATCAACAATAAAATTCTCAATTACAGAGCGAGAGCAAATAAACCAAAGGATAGAGCTTCGAAAAGAGCTGGGTGATGATGGAAGGATAGAGATTAGAACACTTCAGAGTCCAAGAGATGAGCTAATCACAAATAAAATACTATTACAATCCTATTACTACCTGACATGCTGGTTGGTGTAATGCCAGTGATTAAAAAAATAAAACATCAAAAAAGTAAAGCCAGAAATGCACTCAGCGGAGGCATAATGTGTTGATATGGATCCTGGCAGAGCTCTCAGGAGGTGATCTGACACCCAGCACAACTCCCTGTGCCCGTGCCCTTCACGTTCAGACGGCCTCCAGTCACAGGCTCAGCTGCACAGTGAATCAGGACAGCCAGTAACAGGACTGCGTGCTCCTCAGACAGACTGCTCTCACACCCAGCAGGCAGAAGGGAAAAGGCAGGACCCTTTGTTTCCCCCATGTAGCATCTACTTTGAGGAGAGATGACAGCAGGTACCTGAAGAGCGTCACAGAAAAGGTTTAAATGGAGGTGCCTGACCAGGACTCATAGCCTCCTCCTGCTGTGTTCATGGCTCAGCATCTGGGTACTCACATCCCACTGTATTCCCTGCATCCTTCAGAGCTGTGTTGAAAAACCCAGGCTGGCAGCTACTTTATATTGCTCTCAGGAAGAAACAAAAAAGATACTGTTCTATTCTTCTACAAATGTAACAACTCCAATTTCACTTTTTCTTTACAGCACAAGAAAGGTAAAGACAGGAAAGTGGTATGTTCGCAGAAAAAATAAACATCTAAAAGTTCCCATAAAAGGAAGAAACTAAAGGGCTACAGCTATAGATGTCTGAACAGTGGCAGAACAGGTTGGATTAATGTGCTGAGGTAAAAGACTAACAAATAGAGAGGAATATACTGCATTTAGAGTAAATGCTATAGGCTACAGCACTCCTTTTCAGCAGCCCTTTGCACTCTGTAGCCAAAGCACGGGGCAGTTGCGTGCACCTTCAGACAGGAACCATTCCTAAAAACACCCACCCCAGGGAATGCTGCTGCTGAGTACGCCTAGCCCTGCACTCCAGGAACCGGACTCCCGTGTTCAAAACAAAAGCCATCTGCATCAGCCAGGCAGCTCAAAGAGGCAGCTTCAGCTCTTGTTTTCTTCTTTGCCCCTGGGAGCAGGAACCAGCAGCAAGGAAGGAGGAGACTGTGTAATAAAAAGGAGACAGGAAGGTCTCCAGTAGGCTCTGAGTCCTAAAGATAGCAATGAAACTAGCACGAAGGGAAGGAGGAAACCACCCTCCCACATAAGAGGAAACCCCAAAATAAAACCTTTTGGCAGATGGTAAAAGGCTTTAGTATTCAATAAAATGAACGAGCTGCATAAGAATGCAAGAGAACTTGAAGGGAGACACAGAAAGCCCAAACAAAAGACCTGTGAAGAAGCTTGGGTTTTCAGTCACCCCTCTGTGTTTTTATTTCAGATCATTTTTGGATAGGTTTTACCAGCTCTTCTATTTAATTGCAACTATGCAGTTCATGGTTTTCCAGGGATTTACACCTTCATTGCCTGTACTGATTAATTGTATGAAGGGAAGAAGTTTTCAGTAAGTTTTTCGAATTATAAAGCAGAAGTTCAGTCCCCAGTGAGCACAGCTCTCAACCTGGTCCTGGCATTCCTCTGTAAGACTGGACCCAGCTCCACAGAGGCAACAAAAGGCACAATCATAAACTAATAATGGTTTCATGTTTGTATCAGGCTCAACCACAGGCAGATGAAAGGAAGAACTCAGAGGACTAGGATCTGTCTAACAGCAGTTATTAAAGCATTCATGTCTGAGAAAAATTGCCAGAGCAAAGGTAAGTTATAACCTTATCCCAGGACAATATATAAAATAAGTCCTTGTCTTCTTCAGACTAAAGGACCATTTAAATTACAAGTAAGAAAACAACCACAAAACCCCTGAACCTAGAACTTGTAACTCATTAATTTTAGCCTTTTTGGTTCGTGCTTTAATTCTGCTACCAGTGAACAGAAGTTAGCTCAGTTAAAAAAATGCTCATAGAAAGTATTAGAATATAAAAGACGATATTATCAATTGAAGGAAAAAAAAAAGGCAATTGAAAGTCATAGCATAACCAAATTTTGCTAACAGGTACAGTTAAAGATGATAACATTAATATACTAAGTAGTGGAAGATTGGTGTCAAATTAAAAGTGCGTAACATCACTTGTTACATGCTTCATACTGAGATGTAAAAAATGGGAAAAGCTCCTGCCTACTTTTCCTGTATTTAATTGTAGTTATCCCAGACTAGATGGTGAGTTCTCCAGCTGACAGAAGCAGGAACCTCCAGAGGGCAATGCTTTGCACCTATTATGGACATCTGTTTTAGAAGGGCACAGATTATCTTAGGACGTGGCTGTTGTTCTTCATTGATTATTTGAGGAATGTGAGCGATGAGTTCAACCAGACACCTAACTTCTAGCTGGCTAATGCAAGATGCAACAAAGACACTTCAAAATGCCAAAGCTAAAAGACAGTATACTTGTTTTTACCTTTGATTATGCCATTTTAGTAAAGAATATGAATAGAAAGAGTACAATAAAAGCAAGTTTTGTGGGTCTCATTTTCAACACTGATTATGAAATTAGGATTACAAATAACACAGGCAGTGCACATCATCAAAAGAGATTTTGAGACCAAGTGAAAAATAGGCTTTATATAGTTAAGAAAGAAGTTCTAGAGAATAAAATATCAAAACTGTATTTCTGATACAAGAAAATTGGCAAGGGATCATATCTTTCAATTTTAGGAAGACCTATGCTGACTTAGAGAACAGAACACTTATGTTTCTGTATTTGTGGTTTTAATTAAGTTACTAAAAAGGTTTATGGATTTGATCCAAAGGTCAGCAAAGTCATTGGTACCCTTCATTGATTTGAATGGGCTTTATAGTCTCAGGCTGTAGAGGAAAAATGGGCTTGATCCTGTTCTCATTTTAACTAGTTTCACATTTTGCTGAAATCAATGGAGCATTACTCCTTCATTTGCCCTCACAGAACCAAGAGAAAAGTTGAGGTCTCAGATTTTCCAGGGGACATAACAGCGATAAAACCAATGTGTAGCTGGTGGTAGACATAAATTTACATTCCTCTTTAGTAGAGTGGCTACTTGCTCACTGTGCTAGAATTGATACAGAATGTGTGCATGAAAAGTATATATCTAGTTTTAAGTAAACTAAAGACTTTCCCAAAGCCTACCCAAATTAATTATAAGCAGCAGAAACTTTAACAAGACACTAGCTTTGAGTGCTCCTAACTCCTAGAGACATCCTTGATAAAAGGATTCCTCTCTTGTGGTCCCAGAGTCTGTTTACATTCCTTACCTAAATAGCCTAGGTTCTGATCATCTGGATCAAAAGAAAACACTGAAGAAATCCGTAAACATATATTCTCATACCAAAAATATCAAGTGATCAGCTAAGCAATGTACAGTAAAATTCCCACAGTGACATGCCCAGTACTAGATGGAACAAAAGAAATCTCAAGAATAGCAGTAATGGTATAATAAAGGAAAACATGAGTTGCTGACAAAGCAATGGTCACACGTTTTAGTGCTTATCACAGCAGCTGATATTTAAGGAAGGAGAAAGAAAATTTATCAACAGACAATTCTAGCAAGCAAGTATCAGTAAAAAATAATGACTCGCTCAGAAAGAGCTTATTAGGATTAGAAGAAAATAAAACACTATTTTCATGACAATAGCTGAAAAAAACCACTACACCTAAAGGAAACATTTATAGAAAAAGACAAAAAAAAAAAGCTCATAGATGTCTCATTTTATGAAGATACATCCCAGGAAAAAGACATTCATTACCTTGATGGGCTGTAAGGGCTGGCTGCTTTTCTATGACCCTCAAAAAACCATGCTCCAGGTTTAAGTAGAGATCTACAAAAGTCAACAATATTAGCGGTTAGTGTCACAGTCAACAGCTGTAACAGAATGGATGGCAGCTGCACTGCTGGACACATCAAAGCAAACCCTGAGTCTAGAGAAAGATGCATTCAGAAACCACTCAGGTGACAAATGATCTGTTGGTGTAGCTGTAGTGGTAGGACTATCCCTCCCTTCCCCTTTCCTGTCCCCTTCATCTGAAATATAATTTGTTTATTTCAAAGTGTTTAAAGTTTGGACCAAGAATTATAACTGCTGTGACACCATGGTAGTGATCAGTGTAAGGAATTTTCACATCTGCATCCTTAATTGCCTGACATTTTTAAAAGCTGGCCCATTGTCTAAGACGATGCTGATCGCTCCTTCCAGCATCCAAGATTCTTTAAATACGGCTGGACCATCTTCACACCTTAAGACAGAAAACCACAAGGAATGGCTGAAAAGTTTTTCACATAGTTACACTCTGTGGAACAAGCTAAAGAAATTCCTCACCAGACAATTGTAGTCTAATCAGCCGTTTAAACAGTCAGGCTAACAAAAGAAAACCAGAGCAGGAGATACTAATCTCTTGGCCCAACTTAAACAACAGTCCTTAGTCACTCGAGAGTTCTTAAAGGAATGAAAGACAAAAAGAAACAGAGTAAGAAAGTTTTCCGCTATTTCTTAAGAAGACTGGAATGACCTAAGACTTTAAAGAAAGAAGGAAATGTGATTACCATTCCCTCTGCATCTCTGCCTCTGACATATGCCAAAGAGGAAAGAAAACAAAAAACATACAGCTTAGTGGACTTGCACAGTAAAATTTAACAAGAGAAGCTTTGCATTACTGCTCCCTGAACAAAGGCACAATCAGTTAGCAAAACCCCCTTTTTTTGCTGTGAAAGAGTTTTTGGTTTTTTTTCCAGGTCTTTCTCTCAAAACCCAGCTCCTGAAAGTCCTCCACAACAGCGTGCTCTCAACACAAAAAAAACCAATAACTGAACTTCAGAGTCTGTGGCTGACGGTACTGGCAGTGAGCCTCCCAACTGGTCTGAGTGAAGAATGAAAGAATATGGCAAAATCACTTGTTTCAAGGCCCAGGTGCTGGAATTGCTTCAGCACCATTTCTCATCAAATTCCAGCTGATAGCAGCTGGGTGTCCCAGATGAACTGACTGGGAAGATCTGAATCCTATTTCTAGCGGAGAGGACTCAAAACTCTAAGACCATGTCAATGTATATGCCTTCAGACCACGCTCAGGCTTGAAGGGGAACCTTGACGTGTCTTTTTGTTCACATACAAAAGTCTCTTAACTCACTTATCCCTACATTCCTCAGGATGAGAGCTCCAGCCCTCCTGTATAGCTGAATGAGTACGCCAAGTCACAGTCCTGGCATTTTATACCAGGCTGTCTGGTTACAGAATGCTGTGTGTATCCCTGAGCCTGGCTACTTCCTGGTCATGTTGTCTTCAGGTGGAAGTCACAGTATGAGGCAAATGTACGTCAACCAACTACTTTTCCATCGGTGTGGATAAGCTTAATTGAGCATAAGCTCTAGGATGTGGATGAAACCTTAGTGTGGTCGAGGAGCTTCAGAACTGTGTGGTATTGCCATGTACGTGGCTGCCTAAAACCCAACTTGTCACTCTGTCACTGAGAAAAAACAAAGACTGACTCAATGCCCTTCAGGTGATACCTTTGGAAAAACACTGAAGTTCTTAACAGAGCTGCTCACCCCAGATTTTCTCAAGGTATGCTTTCTTCATACAGGTAACTTCTAATAATTCAGGGGACTGGGAGGTATTTTTACAGACAAATACTTCAAAGATAACGTTATGCACAACAGTATATATTTAAATTTTAGGATCACACAGTGCAGCTGTAGCTGAACTGCAAACAGAAAAATACATTTTAAAAAAAACAACGGCCTGCCTCATTTCCATTCACATTCACGTTGCAAATTAAGGCTGCTCTTTTTATGCTTCTAATGGAATTAGCACTTAAATAAAAAAATTAGAGGTGCTTTATGACTACTTAGGCTGCATAGAGGAAAATTAGGTATTTTTTTGAAAACTGTTCAGAATTTTGTTAGAACTCGGAACTCCTTAACATCAAAGACCACAAGATCATTGTTAATACACTTCAATTTATTATTTTATAGGGAATCAATTTCAATTAAAATCCATTCAACTAGTGACTGGGAAAATTCTATATTATTGATCGTAAGGGGGAACTGGCATAGTTAAAATTATTAATCATACTTGAGCATGTCATAAACCACTGGGCTAGTACCCATGCTTTATGATCATGTCAAATAAAGAGTTTTTAAAATCCCATCCTTCCCTTGGTGGAAGATGCCAGACATCTGCATACTGCTTAGTAATAAAGAAAGAGTTCATAACACTGCTGACTGCCTATGTATAACTAAGTAAATGAAGGTGCTCTATCATATGAAGCATAAAAGCCATTAAGAGTAAACTTTAATTTGAATAGAAGCACATTCATTTAAAAAATTACATTACAGAAAGGCTTTTAAAGAATGTGAATGAAAAAAAAAAGCCTTTAAATAAAACAGGTTCTTTTTACACAACTTAGAAAAGCAACTTTACAAAGGCATAAAAAGGAGAGGGTTTTTCTCCTCCCTCCCTTGAATCTTTTCAGTAATTATAAACCTTTATTGCACAGGCCATAAATGCTAGTAACAACAGGAAGAAAAATGTTTTTGAACTATTTGGCAACGTTCACCTTAAGGGATTCAAAACAACAGAACTTTATTTTAGGTTTTCAAAAAGGCTTTAAGTGACTTTCATGTTTGTTAAAAGTGCCAATACGGTGAAATGCTTTGCAAACAGAATGCATTCATGCTGGCGTCAGCAACCGTGGTTTCATAAAATCAGAAAGATGGTGTTACCAAAACTCATCTGAGTTAAAAGGGCAACTCATCCAGCTTTCAGACCAACTTTTTTCAGCATAGGAGTTTACATCTGGGCCTAGCGAGCAGGAACTCATCTCAACCCAGTTTAGCCATCTGCCACGTAGACAAATCCATCTGGCAGCCATCCTGAGCTTCTGTAATAACCAATGGAGAGCAACAGGTACAATTCATCTGATGTGTCTCAGGAGTGACTGGTATATCTGAAATACAGAGGATGTGTAGCTACTACTGCTCACAGATGATAGCAGGGTTGCTTACAGTCTCTGTGGAAGGGAGAAGATATCCAACTGAAGGCATGTCAAGTTAGGCTTTGCTGCTTCCAGCATCACTGAGGCCGCCAGTGACTATATTCTAGTTTGTAAAAAAAACTTGTTGTGAACACCTTGTTTCATGAGAGTGAGAGATACTCAATGGATACTAAAAGAATTAGGCAGGAAAGTACTTTTTCTGGTGCAGCAATTCTGGACGCTGGGGAGCCCAGGGGAATGGGACCACAGAGAGGGGCCAGGGTTCTGGGCTCTGCCTAAACAGCATCTGCTTCTGTCAGAGGTGGAGTACTGGGACAGAGGGATACTGGATCTGACCAAGAATGGCATTTCTTACCTTCTTATTTCCAACACTATCCACTCAGTTTGATCATAAAGGTGTTAGCTGATGAAGACAGCCAGGTTTTGAACCAGAAGCCTAGCAACAAAAATATCTATGTACTCTCTAAGGGGTCAGAGTTACAGTTAGGGCTCCGATTTCCTCAACTCTTTTATAAACCAACTATCAACCAATTTTATTCCATGTCTGACTTCTGCAAAAAAAATACCATTAGAAATGACAAATATGTTACATTGTAAATGGCACCATCTTACAATATGCAGACTTGATTTATTTAAACTCCGTGTGAAAGACTGTACCTATTCCTGGAATCCCTTTTACCAGCCTGTTCTTTTCAGCTGGATGAAAACAAGTGATTTCTACTGGCACTGATCACAAACAGCTGTTGTTAAATCACAGCCTCTGACTGCTCAAAACTTTCCTATTTAGTTGAAAGTTTTTCATGACTGGTTGCAGCACAAACAGCAATATTTTATTTTTTTTTTTCTCAAACCTTGAGCAGAATTGTTTTCTCTCTTTCCAATTTATACAAGTGGGGAAATACGTACATATAGGGTGTGTGTGTCTGTGTGTGTATATATATATATGTAATATCTATTCATCAAACATGTAAGACAGTTTTGGGTATGCATTAGCTCAGAAGGCCTAAACTTTCCAGACCAAATTTTCCAGTAGACTGACTACTGAGACATTTGAAAAGCATGAATGAAAAAAAATCAACATTAATAAAATAATAAGAAAACCAGACAACTGCAATCATGTCCTTGCAATCATACAAAACAGCTAATACTACATTCCCAGTAGACTGAGTTGCAATATTATTTATAGAAGCACATAAAAATGCAAGCACATCATAATATTATACAGCTAAAATACTGCCGCAGAAGTTCATCAATATAAATTTCATAGTTGCATACATGTTTCCTGATTCATACTCCAAACTAATATACTACACATATTGAAGGACAAGGCTGTGCTAAACCTATCCAGAGTGCATTACAATGTATTGTCCAGTGTATTGGAACTTATTTCACCTGTCAGCTGAATCACTCAGTTATTTGATATAAATATGTATTAGCAACACAGCAATAGCTAAAAAGTAACTAACAGAACCATAGTAATTCAATGGTCTACCAGGGACCATTGATTGCACTGCAAAGTATATTCTTCAGGTTAGAAACCAGCCACATGAAATTCAAATAACTGATGCCATAGATGGAATTTGATATTTATCGTCACTGATGCGTGTATTTTAAACATTTTATCTCTGCTCAGATATACACTCCACATACGATATTCTGCTTCAGCTAAAACAAATGAAAACTATAGAGAACCCCTCAGTGCATACTTGTAACCTGAAAAAATTGATTTTCAGAAGTCTTAAGAGTGCCTAAAGTCTGAAAAACCTCTCAGGAACAACCATGATTTCTGAGTCCAAAGCCCACGTCCTCTGTAAGTGCTGAATATGCCCTTGACTGGGAGTGGGAAAAATACAACAAAGGTTGCTCTTTTGTAGTCTAACGGATGGGTAGCAAAGTTGTTTTACAGTCTCGGAAGAGCAGTGTTAAGCACAAGTGCTATGATTCCTACAGTGGTACAGGAAAAAAGGACATGCAATGGAAAGGAGTAAAAGGGATATAGATGTCTAGTGAAAATAAACCCACACTGAGAAGAAGGTTGAGGTTTCTTTACCTATAACCAGGCAATTTAGTATGTTGAGTCCTGGAACATGGTTTTGATGCAATGACAAGGGATAAACAACTACTTCTGGGTAATTTCTGACAGTGTTTCCATGCTACACTTTGTGTTCAGCTCACAAGGTCTCTCAGAGATTTTGGAGCATAACAGGAGCACAGAGCGAAGGAAATCAGCTGGGAATTAAATTTGTTTGAGCTCTTCTGAAATACCAAGTGTTTTTTTCTGTGCCTTGGATAGGTGCCATGTATGCAGCATACGACAGAAACATTTGCATAGTAATTTGTGCTATAAGAAGAAAGGCCCTTCCTGACTAGCTGGAAGCTTCAGGGTTAGGGAACAGAAAAAGGTGAGATGAAGACAATGAAAACAAAAGAAGGGGTGCCTGGTAAGAGGACAGTCAACATTTCAAATGCCGCACGCCTCTGAATACCACCACAGGGACATGAAACCGAGATTCCTCAAGTGTTACGTACTTCCCCTGCCAGCTGCCTGGGAAGGCGAACACACTGCCTACCTGGAGTGTTCGCAAAGGCAACATCTGCTGTTTTTTACAGAAAAGAAAAAAGAGTATTTCTGGCGGAAGGAACTCACAATTCCTCAGGTGCCAAAACCTTGAGTCCAGAACGTACCCAGGAAAGAAAACAGTACATCCTGGAAGTGCAACAGGATGACCCTCTACCACAAACCTCAGTTTTTCAGACTTCTTTACAGGGATGACAAAGAAATGTGCTGATCTCAAGGGATACGATGGATAGTAGGCAACAGCAGTTCAGATACCACAGTATCCATACAGCCTATGCAGCAGGGGGACAGCAAGCTGCAGTTGTCCTCTGTTAACTCCAAATGACCTTCCACAGTTCTGCACTTAGCAAGGTCCCATGTCCTCAAATCTTCTGCCCACCCAAGTTCCTTTTTAGGCAGGTGTGCAACTCCCAATATTTGATGCTGTGTACTGGAGCCACCGCAGTAGGGAAAATCTTCATATGTGGGAATTCAAAGGTGGGAGGGAGTCTAGTACTTTAAGGCTTTGATTATGGAAAATGACAGCAAGTCTCCTTACAGGTGGTGATGCGAGCTGGAACGGCACTGCTCAGGTGCCTGCCCACCTTCAACATTCACAAGGAAGAAACAGATAAAGTGAAGGGAATCATGTCTGACAGCCTGGGAGGGTTCAGTGCCAAACAACTCAAATTTTGATCAAGCCTGCCTTTACTCTAGTGTTAAGAGGTTGATAATGCTGTACAAATCCTTGTAACATGGTTTAGCTAGGGGGAGTTTCATGATCCAGGTTTACTCACCACATGGACCCTGAAAGGCAATTTTTCTGCTACAGGGTTCGTCTAAAACAGTGAATGATCCATTGCTAGAATACATGGCTCTTACTTCATCTTTCCTCAGAAGATGAGATGCATCTTTGAAGGCCCTCTAGTTCCCTTCCTGGAAGAACACAGTGCCAGGGTACTATTAACTGGTTTTGAATAGGAGTAGTTTGGAAATTGAAGGAAGGAAAACAAATTGGTCTTTTTCTAATTATCGTTGAGCACATATGGTTTTCAGTAGCTGAGCACCAGGGGCAGGATGAGCACAGAACTTACTGAGGAAATAATTTCAACAGGTATCAACAGCTGTGATGATTTTCAATGAAGCATAAAGCCTTATTCTAACACATTTTGATAGCAGGAGAATATTATTATTTTAAAGAAAATTTGGCACATTCTGTGGCCTGGCAGTATATTCAGGTAGCACTTTGCCCTATATGAAACTCACAGAGGAGCTCAGGAGGGGGCCAAAAGTAATCTTAAACGCAGGTATCCTTTAATCCAAACCCAAAAATGCTTCTCAAGCTCAGCCCTATTAGCAGATTCCTGTCTATGGATACTTTGCTTAGAATCACACATAGCACTTGTTCTATCATTTTGAGGACAGTCTCTTCTATGCTAGCCAAATGCAGGACTCACATTGAAAAAACTCAAAATAACTCCTTCCTTCTCTGTGTAGTTATGTAAGGCATTTTTTTTAAAAAATGATCTTTCAACTCAGGCTTACAGTGATAACAGTACAATAATGGTGTTTCCAACAGCGTGCAGCTCTCCCCAAGAGACACTGGAAGATATTTTGTCAAATTAGTTCCTCAACATCACTAAGTCTGGAAAAAAAGCACAAATCAGTAGTTGGGTCTGTGTCCTTCTATCCTGGTGGAGGTTAGAATAGCGTTTCTCCTGATAATAGCCTCAATCAGGCAGTTCTTAGTCCAAAGAAAAGTCTTCCTAAAACTCAAGACAAGCCTTCAATGACAAATCACGTACTCTTGTGGCTTTAAGATCCCCAGAACGGACTAGATGGTGTGTCCTGAATGAAGAAGAATGAAACAGTTTTAAGTCATTTTCTGAAAGAATGCTACTTCTCTACTGAGTTTTTAAAATGAGGTTAACTTTCTCTGCAGACAACAGAACACAAAACGACTTAAAATATCTGTTAAGTATTACATAATTCCCTTTTTAAACCTCTCCCCTTTGCTCCAGCTTCTATTGGGGTACGAACTAAAGTCAGTGGAAAGCCTTTTTGCTGACATCAATGTGCTCTGAATGAGGACTTCATGGCTTGCAACCCAGCTTGTGTGCTACATTAATTCAGAAAGAGGTTTTAACAGCTTCTTTCACCTAACAATCTCCTGAGCCGTGCGCTGAGACAGAGGGCTTTTTTCCCCCTCTTTTTGGAGGACATTTTGGAGGACAGCAAAGCAGAGTGTAGCAATAGCTACACTGTGACCTGCATTTTGCAAGTGGAATTTCCAAAAGGCAGAAACTGCTGGCATGCAAATGCATTACTTTTCAGAGAATAAATGTTCTCTAAATGTTCTCTGAAACAGAAAAGCACTTACAGAAAGCTATTCCAGTAACAACCTGGATTAGGAACGTATAAAACATAATAGGAATACGAGTGGACACAGTTTGAAGAAACTGGGCAAGGGGAACAGAACTAGTATCGGAGAACAACTGACATACACACAGCTTTACAAACTGTAGTTCAGAAATTACACCTTAACCTTAGTACCTGCAAATAAGCAGTTTCAACAGACACACACTCCGACTTGGTGTAAATGAGGTGATAGGAATAGGAATACTGCTGTCATCCTATCACTCACTGTCCCCCCTCTCTGGGATCACACAACTAACACAGTTCTGCTGCACAAGGGCACGTTTTATGGACTGTTGTGCTGCCCCAGAACTCCAGCTCTATTTAAGAAGGTTGCAGTTGAGCTGAAGTGCAATGCAATGGCCAGCACCATTGTGGGGGAAGAGAGCAGGAGCCACAGACCACCAGCTTTTTGTAAGCTTGTGCTGGCTTTCATAAAGCATATGATGGCATGCCTTTTATATGCCTTATATAAATAACAACATTCTCTCTACATGGCAGAGAGGGTGCGTTAAACACACATCCATGTATCTATCACTACTCTGTCCTTCATAGTCCAGCAACATATTTATTCATCCTTCTATCAAAGTCCAAAATTGTATCCTTAGCTGTATCGACAAGGAATAAATCTCAAAGGATGCTGCCCTGAATTCCTTGAAATGACAGTTGCCACTGTTTGTCTGATAATGACTCATACACCAGTTGATGTCTCCAGAAGGGATCCAGATAGAAACAATAAAGCAGAAGCCTGGAAACACAGTGCTCTCAATGCCAAACACAGGTTGATGGAGAAATCTTTCTGGACTGTGGTGATCAACTGAACCAAATTTATATCTAGTGGGTCTTCATTGTCCCTTATCAATAAAATCCCAAGTTCCATAAGCAGGCCTAAAAGAGCAATGGTTGGTGACCAGAACTTCACAGTCCAGCAAACTCTCAAGTAACGCTCCAGATGCAGGGGAAAAGAGAACCTGGCCAAGACTGAAGAAAAGGACATAGAAATAATGGATGAAAAGATGAATGGATGAAAGGAAGAGGAACAGTTCTAAACATCTGGGGAAGACACTGATGCTTCAGCACGTGCACTGCCTTTGACGTGACGCAAGATGAGGGTATCTCATATTCACAGATCATGGAAAAATGAAGGAGCCTTAAAGCTCTTCATCACAATCCACACAGCACCAAGCCTGAAGGAACAATTCAGTTGAGACATCAGCTCTTTCAGATAAAATGCAGCTTACTCAACTAATCAGAGAGTTTTTCCCCAAACACAAGTGAGCAAAGCTTAATCAGGAACATAATGCCATGTGTGAAGGACATTTTGTTAAAAATACACTGCATGTACTGAAGAACTCTATTTTTTTCATATGATGTGACATATAACAGGCACTGAACCAAAACACCACAGAAGTACGTAGTTTATGTTATCTCGCTGGACTACCAAACATTTAACATTGAGAAAGTATTGCAGGTATATAGCAGAGGATTTCTAAATGTTCCTTTACACTATTGCCACCATGACTGCTTTTCTTCCATGTTACCACAGCTGTTAAAAAGCTTTAATAGAGAGCTAATAACACAAGTCATCATAAACCACCTTAACCTCATTTGGAAAATATGTATAAGCTTTTTTGTTACTCCTTCTTCCCCGTCTTCTAATCAAGATCTCCATATTGAGCCCAGTTTGCTCAGTTTTGTGTTTTCTTAGCAGTATAAATTAGAAACAACTCTATTCAAGTCAATAAAATTACTCCAACATGAAAAAGGAATCATCCATCTGCAAAAAACAGTCTAACAGGTAATTTTCCACTGACAGCTCTTACCATAAAACACGTTACAGAGATTACTCTTTTATCTGACACTGAAAGTAAACAATTAATGCAAAATGCACAATATCTGTAAAGGCACTATGTTCACTACTCGTGCCCTTTATATGTAATTATTTTCATCTTAGCAAGCAGACATTTAAGTAAGACTACCGTCAAGCTGTAGATGGAGCTTATTCATCATGCAAAACAGACAGCTGAACATGTCTATTTATTTATGCATTATTTTACCTTTTGTTCCCACCTTGGAAAGCATGTGGAATCTATGAGACATTTTCATGCATGATTTCTTGCAGAACATCAAGTCACCTTTTATGCCCTCAGGCAAACTTCTCCTACCTGATCTCAATAACTGTCCATATCAAAATTATTTTTCATACCTTGTGTAAGCAGCTGGAGGTTTCGGACTTCTTCTCTCACCTTCAGCTGAAGGACTTGCTGCAGAATGTGCTGTCGCAGGCTTTCCTGGGCAATGCCCATTCGTTCAAGCTTTTTGTCAGTAAGTCTCAGCAAAGCACGGCCTAGATGCAAAAGGTAAAAGGAAAAATCACTCAAGGATTTCCATTAATGCAATATTCTCACTCTGACAGGACTGTTTGCTACAGAAAAACCTCTCAGCCCTGAAATACCTCAGTCTGAAAGGTTACTGTTTCACCAGTTACGCACTTTGTTACTCTCAGAGACCTGTGTTCCACTCCTCCCTTTTCTTTTTGATTTTCTGTATTGCTTTGGTGCTTTGTGAGACATTTAAGCATGTAAAATAGGTATCTTGTGGCGTTTCAGGCAACAAATTGTTCTTAAGTGCCACCTGGTCTCCCACAGGTAGGATGTCCCCTGTAAGTCTACAATTAGTCCAGGTGCCTAAATAAACCCTCACCTATTTTCAAGCATCTACATTACTGACAAGACACCACAAGTGAAAGTGAATTTTACCAATTTAATAAATTTAAGATATACTGAGGATGAATATTGTTGCAATTCCGATATGTCTATAGTGTAATAACACATTTCTCTGAAGGGCCCTGTATTTTGTGTTCCAGCCTTCCAAATCCCTCTCAACAGTAACTTATCACAGCAAAACTGAAAAAAGAGCCAGAGATTTCCTTTCACGCTACCGGTTATACCTAAATCATTTCTGAAAAAAAGTGTTCGCCCCAAAATAAAAACACATTTGCCCAACTATAAGGAGCCTATGGTCTTTGCAGGCAATCACTCCCGGTTTGTGACTTATCTTCACCATTAGGGTAATGTTGAGCCACAATCCTACCCAGATTGTAGATGTTAAAAAAATGAAACAATCCACACTCCCCAGATCCTGCTAGTGGAACTCTGACTCCATCTTTTGGGCATCACTATGCTATAACTAAAGAGGAGGAAGGTGGCACGCTGGCTAAGCCAACGCTAAGGAAGTTTTTGGACCAAGCAAAGAACCATAGCATCAAGCAGAGCTTTACCTTAAGAAGAAACCCAAAACTTTTTTTAGTCTTCATCACTGCTGTGAGCTAGTGCAGGGAGGAGTGCCCTGCAGCCTTCTACTGACCCTTGATTGCCAGTATATGCATTTCCTATCCAAAGCTGCTCTGGCCAATACCACCAAATCCTACTGGAGCTACACTGATACTACCTTGGAAAATGACATGTTGTTTGGTTCACTTTTTTAAACACACTCAAATCTTTTCAATTATTAAAATTCTCTCCTATGATTTCTCAGGCTTTATTCTGAAACCAGAAGAAGAGAGTGAAGAGCAAGTTACTCCCTCTGCAACACAGCAGCCTCTGTGCTACCATTACTGTGGCCTCTGGATGAATGGTACAATTCAGCTCATCATAAATGGCTACTCAACATGGCAAGATAAGGCCCTTATTCCATCTCTTTCCTTGCAAAACAGCAATGAGCACAGAATTTTTATGATTATTTTAATTAAAAAATTTAAGATGAATGCCAAGAATTTAAAGTGGCACATAATACTTGCCCCAAACCAAGCAGTTAGTGGTATACCCTTCACTAACTGCTAGATTTCTCTCCCAAGCAGTTCTGCGAAGTGGTTAGTGGGTACAATGTCATGTAAAATACTGTGATATTGCTATTAATAAAGCTAGATGTTATTGATCAGATAAAAAATTACAGGATTCATACACTTTCTGCCCTTCTATGTCTCTCAAGCACTACACACTAAGGAAGATGCCCTTTTGATTAAAAAAAATCTTTCTTTGAAATCATAAACAAGAAGAATTCTATGGGTTAATGTAATAACAAAATATGGAAATCAGTCTCTTACAGATCAATGCCAGCTGTCCAATTCCCCTGGTGATACAGACAGTAATAATGACTTCAATTTTTATATCATCTTATCACACTAGAACATCTTAAAGCAATTTATAAAGGATGTACAGCAGTCCAAGAGTATGGTCTGTAATGTCAATCTAACAACTGAAAGCAAACAAAAAATAAACAAGTCATCAGTTTAAAGAATGCCAACATGCATGTCATCTCAGGGCAGGGAGTCAGCAACAGTAATATGAAAGGACAGACAGAGGCTATGCATCTCATCCAGCACCCTCCATCTCTTTTGGCCATGGATATAGTAATTACTCTTTACTTCCTCTGGGCAACTCTTTATTTCACATTCAAATTGGTTTTCTACCCCAGTCACTGCCTTTGGAAGCTGAGTATGCACAAAAAAGAGATGTCTCTTTTGAGCTCCTGGCATGCCATTTCTTTTGTGGCTTAGGCTTAAAGCACAATGGCATTGGGAAAAAATGGTCTTTGACTCATACTATCTGCAGCAGCTTGCACAAGTTGCCTTAAATTAACTCTCTCTTGAACCAAATCCAAGGTGGCATGATGAGGCAGTGATGGGGCAAGGCGGCAAACATCCAAATATGGCATTTCAAGGATGCAGTAAGTGACTTGAACTAAGAAAATTCAATCCTCCCCACACTTTCTTTTCCCTCAACACTCAGAACAACAACATCCAAGTCAGAACTGAAATATTTTTTTTTTTTTTTATTCTGGTACTAAGTCAAGCCTTTGAAATGGTATCAGTAATGCCTGGATCAGGCACCGAAGCCAATTAGTTACTACAGTCAAGGTCCTGACAATCAGCTAATGATTCTGGATGCTTCCATGTTTTGCTTCCTGTACTATACATATCTGAAAGAGTTTTCATTTGGTGCTAAGAATTCTGTAAGAATTATTGAACATTGAAACCAGTTGTCCAGAGAGATTGTGGAGTTTCCATCTTTGGAAACATTCAAAACCTGACCAGCAAGGTCCTAAGCAACCTGCTATAGTTGCCTCTGCTTTGAGTAGGCAGTTGGGCTAGATGATCACCAGAAATGCCTTCCAACATCAGCTGCTCTGTGATTTTTTGAAACAACCTGCATGAAGGTTTGGCAAGCATCATGGTTAAAACAGCGAGACAGCTATACAGTAAAAATTGTGGATAGATTTTTACTTTTCAGAGAGTCTGGACAAAACATCTTATCAAGAGCAGAACATGTAACAAATGTAACATTCCCTAAGAATGTATACTGATCTTTGCTTTGGACACAAGTAAAGGAACTTCACCTGCATATCAGGAAAAATTCCCAGAATAACAGAACTGGCACTACCTCTTAGATGTAGCAGCTACATCTATAAAGGAGACCAGCAGATATTTTTTTAAGAGTACATTGACAAACAGAGTCATAAAGATCATAGTCACAAACACCTAGGCCTTGGTTCTAGCTAATTGAAGGCTGGAAACCAAATGCTTTAAAAAAACCCACAACGCCCTCAGTATCTGGAGGTATCTGTTAGCACCTAAACCCCAGCCCTCATACTCAGGACAGATCAGCCGTGGAATGTTCTGAGACACCCCAAGGGCAGCCACAGAACATAAAATACTTTCCAGCTTAATAATGGATTGATGGCCTAATTTTTTCTAATATGACTTAGCTGCTACAGATCTCATTTGATCAAGCTGGGATTAGATGAAAATTTGAATGGAAGGAGAAACATTGCATGCCACAGAACATTACTATGAGTATAAGCATTGGTCCAATGAGGTTGTCATTGGCCCTAGAGCGAGGAATGTGGCACAGTCTGCTGTACCTAATCCGAACCGCTCATACCTCCCTGCACTGGTGCAGCCTACTGCTCTTCCCTCTGAGCCTGTGCAGCTGCACCAACTGCCAGTTCACAGATGTCTAGAGGGACACCATGCGAGAAGCCTTGAAAGTACACTTGTAATGAAGGTGAATGAATAGGTAAGAAAGGACTTATTAAACATGTAGAAATGAGAGCAGATAGTTCATAAGAGACCATTTGGTCTCACTGACCAAAGCAAAACCCTGAAGAAAACTATGACTAATTTAAAGTTAATGAAAATCATAAACCACTAGTGGGAACAAATGATGCGTGTGAAATATGGCCAAGAAAGGTCATCTTGTCTCCTGATATGACAGGTATACCTGATTATCAAGACAAAAGATATTTAGTTTACTTACCATGGGACACAGAATCTAGGAAAGAAAGAACAGGGTGGAGAACAGAAAGACATTAAAAAATGCCCTAATGCCAGACCAACAGCTCACCCAGCCCTGTATTCAGAGTAGAAGTAGGAGATATATTTCAGGAGAGCTATTGGGAAGATACTTTCTGAAGCCATTCCCTTTGTACCGTGCCAGCATCCAGAACTGTTATACTAGGGTTATTAGAGAGTATGGCATTTTTAGCACCTACTTATTGTCCTGATGTCTATAAATTTATCTGATCTTCCTGATACTGTCTGCCTCTGCAGCCTCCTGGGGCAGAAAATTCCAGAAGCT
Source organism: Falco punctatus (assembly GCF_963210335.1). Lineage (NCBI taxonomy): Eukaryota > Metazoa > Chordata > Aves > Falconiformes > Falconidae > Falco > Falco punctatus. The sequence continues at coordinate 20,611,624 of NC_137582.1, read as the reverse complement.
CACTGCCCATTTTTCACTGTTATATATTGATTTCTTACTAATTGCTTCAAGTGTTCTCTAGTTGCATTGCAGTATTTGGTTAACAGTTCAACGTTCAGCTTATCTGTTGCTTGCGTGATTTGTAAACTTCAGTCATGAATTTTGACTATACTTCTCGATAGATCCAGCTGACAAAGCTAGAAAAACAGGAACATGGGATTCACTAAGCCCCTATATTATGCAAGTTGAAAATTTTTTCAAGTTTATACTTAAATTCTGCAAATACCATTTTAAATCGTTGACACAACAGGATATTCTTTCTTAATTGATAATAATGTGCTTCTCTAGTTTTGTGGTAGAACAATTTCAAGCATATTGCTTTTGTATTTACCTCTTTAGTTCCACAAACATTCTTAAATCTAGTTCACTGGGGTTTTCTACTTGAAATAGCTTGATCACAGCTTTCTTCTTGCTTATATAGGCTGACTGTTGGCTACACTTCATTGCTTAAAAACAAGCCTCCTAGGACTTACCAAGTAGGACATTTCACGACAGAGACACAAACATTAATATCATTGTTCAGAGGCGGCTGAGACACAAGTATAAAATTCTCATCATAGACTCAGGAAAGAAGAATTCAAACAAGCACAGGCAGAGAAAGGCTATGACTTCAAAGTGTGGAATGGTGAAATTATGAGACAAGGTAAGACAAAGTATAGTCACCTACAGAACTAAAATAACCTCACGATGGCAGTGGAGGGAGTTGAACATCAGGCAAAGAGAAGGAGTATTAAACTAAGGAACTAAGCTGAAAAAAGAACAAATGGAGAACACAATTAATGAGTTCAGAAACATCTTGTAAAAGAAGCACAAACCATAAATCAATCAAATCTTCAGAGCAAACTTGATGTGACTTCATGACATTGTTCTTCATAACCCATCAGATCTTCTACAGTTCTAGATTTTCTGCATTCTGCGTGAGAATTTAAGAGCACATCCCTCCTTCTCATGCCAGTCTCACTACTAGGCAACCAGACACATCAGCCACTTTGTCATCAATGTCTTGTGGCAAATCTATAGTTTTTCTTGAAAAACCATTAGATCTGGCTCATCTTAGTAATAATTTTAACCCCAATACTGGTACAAAGTCTTGGCAAACTGCAGTTTGCATTACCACCCTCTCGGGCCCACTTCAGCTATCTAATATCTCATTAATCAGGGAAGACTCCCTTGCTCAAAAAGTAAAAGTGGATTCATTTTTCATCAGACACACCATGGCAACAAACGCATTGTTGATCTACCTTCTAGCCTAATGGCAGGTGCCAGCCTAGACAAAGAAGAATTAGATCCCAAAATTGTTATTGGTAGCTGCCAGGTACTTCTGACATGACAAACAACTCTCAACTGGGGACCAGCTTAGACAGATAGGAGACACAAGGGATACTGCTGTGGAAATAAAGCAGAGAGGACAATAGTTTCTAATGACAGGGACCAGAAGGAGCAAAGAAGACTATTTAACCTTGAGGAATGTCAGAGATCTCCAACTGAGACAGTTCTCCAACATCAGAGCCTGCATCCTTGTGCTTTCTCATACTGTTAAACAAATGCAACAAACCTCTGTGGAGCTGTAGGAATTACTTTCTGGTAAGCCACAGGAACAGGAGAGGCCTGTATGTCTCCAGTGGAAGTGCAGGAAAGCACAGGAAGGTATTTACTTATGTATCAAATTAGCTTTGGACACACTTACATTCATTATTATCAGAGAAGAATAAAATGATTTTATGGCTTTTTCTCATTCATTATTTTCTGGATCTGGAGGAGGCCAGCTCTACAGTAAAGTTTCTCAAAGAAAACACTGTCATACTAGTCAATTAATGAATGATCAAACTCAGAAAAGCAGCTATGTAAACAAAGGCACTTTCTGAATATTATCTGCATCCTTTGTTTTCAAGTCATGTCTGTTTATAGTTCTGACAAGAGGAAGTGGTGACTATTGTTACTGCTGCCACTAAATCTACAATAAAACCTGTTTATTTTCATAAACCTCTCTCAGGTCACAGTCCTTTTGCACCATTCTGCCCTTCCTCCATACTTCTGAACCACAAGCATGAACAGGATATGAAAGAAAATGAACTCAACACAGGGTTTAACTTAGTTGCATTTTCAAATACAAAATTAGCAACAACTGCGACATTACTTTGTTTCTAAATCTGTTTGTTTCTGACAAACTTTACTAAGTGGTCAGTAATACAGCTGTGATGCTATTTAACCCCAGTTAGTTCGGTGTAACTTCCTCTCACTTTAGCACTGCCTTTCCTAATTCCCTCTATACTCCATCAAATAACGCCATTATTTTCTCTTCTCTTAATTCTGACACAATCCTTTGAGCTATGTATTTCCTGCTCAACAATGGTCTCCAAAAATGCACCAAGTTAGAGGTTGTCTTCCTGGCACTCGGTTCTTCCCTGGCTCTTTCCGAAGACCCCTCCCAGCTAGCTACCCCAGCTGCTTCTCCCCAGTCACAACCGCCTTTGGGGCTCCTATGCCCTGCTACACAGGCTCAAGCATGTCCATCTGCTAAGTCACAACGAAGTTGAATTTATGCTAATAAATGAAAACAACAAACCTGCAGTACAGGTGAAGTCATGTAAAAATACTGACAGACAGTGGGGACTGCATTTTAAAAGTTCCCATACTCTCTCCCTGGTAGATACTTTCTTCCAGCCAAGCAGCTCAAAACACGCCACGTGTCTTGAAAAGTTATGCTAAAGACAAAAATTGCTCTCCAGAAGTGAGTCTCCTGACTCCTAACTCCTCCTATAAATACAGCAAGCAATTCCTGCTCCTTGACTCATCCACACATTTTCAAGAAAGTATTTAATTGTACACTTTAATTGTGTGGGAGCACCACACATCCTTATATCACACAATCGTTTAGGTTGGAAAAGACCTTTAAAATCACCAAGTCCAACCGTTAATGCAGCACTGCCAAGCTTGCCACTAAACCATGTTCCTAAACCCCATGTAAAAAAGCATCTTGTAAAAAACTCCAGGGATGGTGACTCCACCGCTTCCGCAGGCAGCCTGTTCCAATGCTTGACCACCCCATCAGTGAAGAAATTATTCCCAATATCCAATCTAAACCTCCCCTGGTGCAACCTGAGGCCATTTCTTGTCTTGTTGCTCGTTCCCTGGGAGAAGAGACCGACCCCCCCCTGCCTACAGCCCCCTGCCAGGGAGCTGCAGAGAGCGACAAGGTCCCCCCTCAGCCTCCTTTTCTCCAGGCTGAACACCCCCAGCTCCCTCAGCCGCTCCCCATCAGACTTGTGCCCCAGCCCCTTCCCCAGCCCCGTTGCCCGTCTCTGGACACGCTCCAGCCCCTCCGTGTCCCCCCTGCAGTGAGGGGCCCAGCACTGAACACAGGGTTCCAGGTGCCGCCTCACCAGTGCCCAGTGCAGGGGGACGGTCACTGCCCTGGTCCTGCTGGCCACACGACTGCTGATACAAGCCAGGATGCTGTTGGCCTTCTGGGCCACCTGGGCACACAGCTGGCTCACGCCCAGCCGGCTGTCGACCAGCACCCCCAGGCCCTTTCCCCCCAGGCACTTTCCAGCTGCTCTGCCCCAGCCTGTAGCGCTGTGTGGGGCTGGTGTGACCCAAGGGCAGGACCCAGCACTGAGTCTTGTTGAACCTCGTACAACTGGCCTTGATCCATCGATCCAGCATGTCCAGATCCCTCTGCAGAGCCTTCCTGTCCCCAAGCTGATCAACACTCCCTCCAGCTTGGTGTCCTCTGCAAAATTCCTGAGGGTGCACTTGATCCCCTCATCCAGATCATTAATAAAGATAGTAAACAGAACTGTTACAGAAACGTAACAGCCTTAGTTATCAAATTTTGAATCAATTACCCTAGTGTCTAATGATTTACAGATATATTACAAAATAACTTTATTCTAAGACAATAATCATTCTATACAGAGAAGGGAAGGGGTTAATGAGAAATTGAGCATCATGATTACTGGAAGTGGTTCAGTAAGTAATTTACTGTACTGATGGGAACTATATTGATTCCTTACAAGTCTTGAGTAAAAGACTGTTAGACAGTCCTGGTTTTCAGCTGAACATATTCAGGACCTGATGATTTTAATAGGAGGAAATAGTAATAACTTGAATTCCCCTCTGAAATATAAATTCAGACACAAATCATATTACACCACTTTTTAAATGTACTGTAAAATGTGAGACAACCATTTTTAGTGCTCTCAGGAAGGACCCAATAGGACCCACAAAGTAAATTAAGGATAAATGTAAACCTTTAGCAGGCAGTCTATAAATCCCCATTGTGTGTTGTATATACGTTTGCCAACCTACTTCCTGGCCGTACAAAATTATATATTATCTACAGCTATAAATAAAGATATAAAGACACATAATAATGGATTTCTATTAAATTGCACATCATATTTTTTAAGAAATAAAATCCAGGACTATTGTTTTCTGGTATCTCTGTGCTAGATTTATGCCCCCCCTATTCAAATAAACAACCTCAAGGTCTTTTTTGTTTGTGATGGAGCCGGTGAATATGTCAACGCCTTTGATTTTGTCCACCATCAGCAGGACGCACAGTTCTTCAATACCTAGTTAATCTAATGTCACTCAGTGTGCAACCCATTACATATCCCATTTCTTTATTAATTAAAAAAAATCACATTAGATCATGCCTGCTGGCAAAACTCCTGTTAATTTATTCAGGGGTAAACACAGATTCATCTATTATAATGCACAGCTTCTACAGAGAGATTAAGAAAGGAAAAGCGAATTTGGAAACCATTAGAATCAACTGAACTCTTTACAGCAAACTCAAACAAGAGCCTTTCCTGTAACTCCTAATGGTGGACCTTACAAAAATAAGTTCTCTTCCAGAAAAAAAAAAAAGACCGTTTATTACCCCAAGAAAAATAACCACACACGCGCACATAAAAAACCCAAACACTCTTTCTTGGAAGTGGCCAACCGGACTGGAAATGGGAAATCCTTGAAATCGCACAGAAGACTGTTTACCTTCTGACATTTCTAAAGCAAAAGGGGTTCTGCAGTTCTGCCTAGAAATAGAACCGGTGTGTGCATCCAGCAAAGGAGGCAAGCCCTGTGAAGTACAGGTGAATTAAAAAAAAAGCTGCCATTTAATTCAGTGAGAAAGAACACCTGCTCCTATCACAGACAAATGTACCCACTGAGCAATTGGAACTGCACTAGTAGGAAATATGTGGCTAAAGACCAGGCTCTGGGAGTGTCCTTCCCCCATCCAAGGGACAGAAATTGTCAGTAAATGTTGCTGCTTGCTCTAATTTGCTACTAATCAATCCAGTCAATAACCCAGAGGTGCTACACCACAAAATACACACCAAGGACACAATTCTTCAGCATGCAATATACTGAAGGATGAGGAAAGACAATCTGTTCATAAGCAATATCTTCCATGTTTTTGTGATGCCTCGAAAGGTGATCTTGTGGGCCATTTCACTCATTCTGTGATGCTGGGGAAAGCTGTCCATTCTTCCTCCTGATTGCTCTAACCTCTGTACAACACGCAGGCAAAAGCCTACACAAAGAAGCAGTATTTGGAACATATTTAATTCATTTTCTGAGTTTATAAGTTCCTAACTTGTGGGAAGCAAGGAGGACCTACATAATGTAACCAGACAGCTTACTGTACTGGACTACAAAAGCTCTGTGGCACATCACAGGTTCCAGTGGACCAGAATTTGAGAAGGCTTCCAATCACTGCTTTGTTAAAAAAAAAAAAGAGAAGAAAATTAAAATTTTATTAAATATTAAAATAAGCTTTCATATCCCATTGCTTAAGTACATTCAGTGTTACATTTCCGAATCTGTACCCCGGCTCCCTCCTGCCCATGTTGTTATCTCCAAGCAGCTTTCGGTGATGCTTTCTTCCATGCCTGTACCAGCTTTACATTTCATTTTTTGATTAAAAAAAAGAGAATGAGGAAGGTTTTGTGTTAATGTTCATTGTGTTAATAATTCATGTTAGTAAAAATGGAAAATTAAAAGCAGCATGCTTGTAGGTTAAGCATTGTAGACTGTTTCAGCTCTCCTAACCTGAAGGAAGAATCAGCCACATCTCTCCTGATGCACTTTTGGTTCTACCATTTCTCCTCGGGTGCTTGAACTAGAAGCCTGGCACTTATCAAGCTGCACACACCACCTCAGATGAACCCTTAACTTACAGTTACAGTTACACTAGCAATTTTATAACTTAGGGGAAGGTAATCTTTCTATTGTAAGAGTTACCTCTACTCAAGTATATGCAGTCTTACAGACACTAGTCTGTTGCTTCATTGCTGGTACAACAAACTTTGCTGAGCTCCTTTGCATTTTTTCCAGCCTTTATTACTGTGAGAATAATCAGGACATAAGGATTTTATTCTGCTGGCCTATTCCTCCTATTTAATACTTACACTCAATCTGTAGAAGACTGTGAGACCACAGTCATTTTGGATCATAAATAAAACAGATACCTAAGCAATGACTTGCTGTACCTACTTTGTAAGCTACTGGTCCCTGTAGCAGAATCCAGACCTTGTTGTTTGAAATTCTGCCTTCTCTTACTCCATGCATTTATGACTTAACAAGGCTCCACCATGCATACAGAAGCAGGAATAATAATAATAACAATAACAACAACAACAATGTAACACTAATGTACAGGAACCTTACCAAAGGCTGCAGCCTGGCACTGTGGTCCAAACAAAGCATGCAGCCTAGACCCCAGCTCTGGCTTGGGTCTCACTCTCCCAAGGAAAAATAAAAGCTCATTTTCCCCTACAAGGTGCAGGAGGGCAGGAAGACGTGTTACCTTTTTTATACAAATAACTACTACAGCTAGGAGCAAATGAACTCTCCCAAAAAGAGGGAGATGCCCCATCTCCAAACTCTCAGGGGAATGTGCTGAAGCCCAGCTTCTCCTCCAAGCCAGGAGCCTCAAGACTCCTGAGGAAATGCTGCACTGACCTTGCTGCAATGCACTCAGGAACCTGTACTCCAGATGCAAGGGGGCAAACCTCTGCCAGCTCCCAGCCTGTTTCCCAGACCAGACACGGAGAACCCACTCCAGCCCCTGGGGAAGTGTCCTGGCAGCAGCATTACACAACCCTCCCCTCCCCGTGCACCAGGGGAAGCACCAACTGCCCAAGCAGGTGGTTAGCTTGGAGGCGGAATCTAAAAGCCCTCCAGCTGAGCGGGGAAGCCAGACTTACTTTCCCTTCTACTCTTCTGCTCAGAGTGGGACAATTTTGGGTGTGCATAAGGAAGCAACTCCAGGCACTGGGGTAAACTCATGGCTAAAATAAAAAGGTAACTAGGATGTTCAGATGCCTCCAGGCTTTTTCAGCAACCACACAAGGGACTGTTCTGGGTGAGTGTGCAGGAGTTCAGTTTGCAATCCAGGGCGTCGCACCAAGATCCTGTATTAGTCGTAATGCGATCTGTGCATGTCAGCAGCCGATGCCTAGAAAGGAGCATGGCAGCAAAGCAAGAATATAACAACACTTCTCCAAAATACTCTCTCAGCCTCCAAAAGCTTGTAGTTTAGGGACTAATTAACAAAGCTAGAGTTGGCTAATTTGAGCTACAGTTGAGCCTTTAGGTCAGCGGATGTTTTCTAGTGACTATAGCAATACTTAGAGCTGCTTGTGAGAGGAATCTCACCAATATCTTAAAATGGCAGAACAATTCTCCCATTCCCAATGTGATTTGATCTAGCAGGAAGAGGCAAAACAAGAAATAAGTGCTGCAAGGTAAAGCTAAACTAATTAAAATGAGAAATTAGTTCAATAATGATGCTGATTCGCATCTAGCAGTGAAATGGGTGAGTCTCAGGTCCTTGCAGTCTTCAAGTAAAGTTTTTGGAAGAGACATTTCAGAGAAGTTCAGGTTATTGGGGTCTGTACAAGAGGGAAGCAGTAGTACCAGGGGGCTGTTTACCTCTGCGTGAGAGCCAGCATTCCAAAAGGCCTTGGAAAAAAGTGTGGGAAAGAGGAAGAGGAAGAAAGAGAAAATTATATAAACCGAATAAGTACTAGTAAACTCCCAAACTTCAGGAAATCGTGGTGTGTTTGTTTTTTTTAACTTTATACTAAATTGTCTTTCTGATACCTTCAGTGGGTTTTCTTTCTATTATAATTTTTTTTTTCTGTTTCAGAGTCTGCATCACTTCAGAACAGCAAACGTTAAAGCACTGTATTATGTATGAATCTTTATTTACATGTTGTTTTTAAGAAAGAGTATATGGAAAGGACACATTTGAACACATGACATGATCCACCTTTAAGTCTTTTTGTTAGAGGCACTGAGTTGCACAAACACTAATCAACCAATAAAACCAGATTAGAGAAAAGCAACAAACTGTGGCTTGTGAATGTACTGTAACACTTACCCACAATTTGCATATAATAATTTATACAGAGGAAGAAGACTGGAAACTATCATCACAGAAATTTCCTATGGTAATACTGAAGACTAGTTCTCTAAGCAGACCAAGAGAGCAGATGACACACTGTTTAAGCACAGTGCTTTTACTTACAGGATATGCACTAGGTATCAGGGACACGCTGGTTAGGTCTAGGGACAGATACCTTCCTGGTGCAAAAAGTGACTATTCTGACATGTTCACTGAAGATGCCTCTACTCGTGACACAGCTCAGGCACAAATATACTGGTTTACACGCACACAGAGGACAGAGAAAAGAAATACATCATTTTCAGCCTGGCAAAACTTTCCCAAATGATCAGAGTCTACAAAATGTTTTCTGAGTACTAACACTGAGCCACAAATTTAATCCTTACTCAAGTACTAAATTGTTTATCTTCATCCCCATTCATTAGCTTGCAATCAGTCTTCAATACAAAAGCCAAATCATTTTAGGATTAGTTTCAAATGTAGATTTGGTTATGCATGCAATACAGTTTCTTGTTTCTACATAATAAACATTTAGGCTTAACACTTATACCTGGGATGTAGACACGTGTCTTGTGAAACTTGCGGAAGTAACAATATTCACGTAGCTAGCTCTGACTAGCAGCAATACAAACCCAAAAAGCCACAACAGATACTAAGAAATTATTTACTTAATTTTCCAGTGTATAATTAAAATTCTAAACCAAATATCCTGATCTGTAAATACTCTTTGCTCAATTCACTTGTATATCTTCTGTTACGTTCTCTGAGTCCTCTTTGCGATACACATTGTGCTTGGTTCTCCTGATCAGTGTTTTTCTGTCTTCTTCCCATTGGAACAAGTTATTTTCTGCAGTTTTCTCAGACTGAAAAGCTTCCCTGGTTAAGGAATATGTTGCACACCACACGAACACTGACAGTGTGAAATCCGGTTGATACCCCAGAAGTAAATCAGCTGGATGGTAAGTAGGATCACAGCTGTCTATAGATTGAAGTATCAACTACAAATCCTTCAGCACAGTTGCATAAGCTGATCTAAATCGAGTTATTTCTAGTCTGTTCCCAAGCAATTTTCTGCTGATCTTTGAAGGTGGGCAGGACAAGATTCTTTCTGCAACATACGGAGAGTCATGGGCACTCCCAGTCACGTCTTCAAGACCTTGTATCTGCCCTCAGCAGCCAGGTGCTACTTAAACAATAAGGAGATCACATAAAGTCCATTCATAGTAGTGTAGGAAACATTTTTGTTATTCAGAGAGCAAGAAAAGGACCGGGGGGCCTGGTGGGTACCAAGCTGAACATAAGCCAGCGGCCTGTCCTTGCAACAAAGAAGGGCAACAGCGGGTCAAGGGAGGTGATCCTTCCCCTTTACTTGACCCTGGTGAGACCACAGCTGAAGTACTGTGTCCAGTTCTGGGATCCTCAGCATGAGAGAGACATGGACATACCACAGCAAGTCTAGCAAAGGGCCAAGAAGATAGTTAATGGATTGGTGTATCTGTCAGATAAGGAAAGGCTGAGAGCGCTGAGGCTGCTCAGCCAGTAGAAGAGGAGGCACAAGGTGGAGCTTTTCAAAATGTGCAAATACCTGATGGGAGGACTAAAGACAGAATGGCCACAAACCAAACCACAGCAAATTCCATTTAAACTTAACCTTTTTTATCACGAGTGTGTTTGAATGCTATAACACGTGTTCAGAAAAGTGGCAGAGTTTCCATTCTTGGAGATACTAAAAGCTGACAGGACACAGCTCTGGACAACCTGCTCTAGCTGACCCTGCTTTGAGCAGGGCTGCCCTGGTTTCGGCTGGGATAGTTATTTTTCTTCTCAGTGGCTAGTGCAGTGCTGTGTTCTGGATTTGGTGTGGGAACAGTGTGGTCGGGGACTTTTGGATTTCTCAAGCCTTGCTGGCGGGAGGGCTGGAGGAGCACGGGAAGCTGGGAGGGGACACAGCCAGGTCAGCTGGCCTGAACTAGCCAAAGAGGTATCCCACACCATGGCACGTCATGCTCAGTATATAAACTGGGGGGGGAGGTGTTGGCCAGAGCTGCCGATCATTGCCTGGGGACTCGCTGGGCATCGGTCAGTGGGCGGTGAGCAGCTGTACTGTGCGTCACCAGTTTTCTTTTCTCCCTTCCCTTTGGATTTCTCTCCTCTCCCCTTCTCCCTCCCTTTCATTATAACTGTTATTGTTATTATTGTTCTTTTGGTTTTATTTTATCTCAATTGTTGAACTGTTCTTATCTCAACCCTCGAGTTTTACATTCCTTTCTGATTTTCCTCCGCAGCCCTCTGGGTGAGAAGAGAGTGAGCGAGCAGCTGCATGGCACTTAATACCAGCTGGGGTTAAACCACGACAAAAGGGCTGGACAAGATGACCTCCAGACTGCCTTCCAAGCTCAATGACTCTTGATTCTATTCCACGAAGGTACAAAGCAGCAAATTTGGCTGCCTGAACTTCAATAGAGTCAGAGAGGTCACAATTAGCAACTACTGAATACAAGAGTCTTACATAATTTGTATATCAATATATTCAATTGAAATGTGCACACCAAGGAGAGAGGTGAAAAAATACCTAGCCACCTGGCACCTCCCTTGAAATTGTTTATATACTAGTGTATACCACCTGCAGTGTCCCTCAGTAGAAGCATCCAGACATTGGCCTTCTCTATAAAATTTCTTGTTACAACATTTCCTTTAAAGGCAGAAGGATGGGGGCTATTAAGCATGTAGAACATGGAGGTTTTCAGCCCTTTGAAGTTCCCCTGATCTTGCATACTCTGAAAACAGGGCTGTGGCTAGTTTCAAAAATGTGCATTCTCAACCACTGTCCATTCCAGTAAATTAACGAGTGTTGCTGTTGCCTAGGCACTGGAACTGTCATTTGTACTATCAAATCACCCCAACGATTCCTGGGATGATTCTGGCCTGGATCACTTAACGTTCCCCCAGAAACTCCCAGGTATACCTCAGGAACGAGGACAGACTGGGTCATTCCCCATAGACGGTGTGAACAGAGACATCTTGTCCTGAAGAGTAAAAGCCTTTAGCAGCATGGGCACAAGACATGCCTTACTAAGATGTTTGAGAAAGCATCACTGACATCAATACGGCAACATTACAGAACCACAAGTTCTGCTGGCAAAACCCAACCAGCTCTAGTGAAATAGTACACGTGCTACATCAGGGTGTGTTCAGTCTTAAACAAAGAGGACTTCAGGATTTGTTGTCTCTTCCTGAGAAGTAAAAGCATAAGCTGGTTTCTCAGAAATCAGAGGTTCAACGGTGAGACAAAATTATTTCCTCCCTTGTGAATCCTGTGTATCCATTGGCACAAGTCAGAGCAGCTGGAAAGAATTTCTTCCACTGTTCCTTACCTGTTGTAAACAAACAACTTAGTTCTCTCAACAGTGGAAATGAGGAAAAGCAATAGGAAAGAGATGTTTGCTTCAGTTTTTAACGACTATGGCAATTTATTTAGATTTAATTTTCACTTCTAGGCATTTGAAGGATTCTGCTGTTTTCAGACCTATCTCAGCTCTTACTTATGCCACAAGAGAAAGGTGGTCCAACATTTCCGAACACTGGAAATAGGGAGGAGAAAGAGAAGCGGTGTAAATGACTGGGATACTGTGTTTGAGGAAAGCAACAACACATTTCCTCAAGAAATGCTGTTTCTGTGAAGTTCTGTAAGAGACAACTTGTGAAAAAGAGCCCCAAAAGCAAGTCCAATTTTGGATTACCTCCAAAGGTCAATGTGCTGCATACCACATTGCGGAAGTCAGAGGAGCTGTCAAGGATTTTTACACATACGTTCTGCCTGATTCATATAACCATTAATTATAGTTGTAGGGGTATGCCTGTGCCAGTTCATTTGCATTTCTTGGGCACACCCTTAATGTGTTCTGCAATTCTGACCTCTTAAGCCAGTACCGCTTCTGAAACACTGTCAGGTCACATAGAAAAAATGCTAACAAATACTGGGTCTCCTCCCACCTGCAAGCACAATTAGACTGCCCAGACTCCACAGGAACAGCTTTAAAGCAAGGGCAATAAGAGCATCTGAGAAAGAAAGGAAGACTAACAAAAATCTGGTACTTCTAAAGATAGTTACCAGGTTTGGGCCTTTACCTAAGAACAATAATTAATGGGATAAGATATCATTCCAGACTGGCGATAAACACCATGTGATAAAAGTAAATCACCTTTCTGCAACTGTGCAGGCTGACCACCTTTTGCAAAGTAACTTCCCCAGTATGGGATAGCACCTGCTTGCTGCTAGACAAGAGCCTCCTGCTGTTGCAGACTGGCTGCATAGTAGCAGAGAGCTACGGGGCTGCTGTAACAGAAACATGCACAGATATCAAGAAAACTACTCTGCTGTCACAGAGGTGGTCAATATGAAGACAGTTACTAATGGTTTGTACTGTCAGGGCTCCTGATTGGTACAAAGCTGTTAATAAGAAACATTCTTATTGCCACTTCCCACTCTAAGTTTTGAGATTCACCACAGATATTTTCATCAGGCTTTAAAGTAAAATATACTGACACTATAAGAGGTTTACCTGGAGAGGTGATGGAAGAGGTTAGATACAACCACAATGCCAAGATTTTAGAAAGGTCCTGACTTACATCCACACACATGCTGACAACAGGAACATTTGCATCTATAGACACTGGAGGATCTCCAGAGATGAGTCCTGACTTGCAGCATTTTACAATTGCCAGCCATTCAATGCACTCCCCAAGCTTGCAAAACCTTTCACTAAACACTTGCCTAGAAAAGAGAATCAATTCAAGTCTGCCTTAAGAAGTCCCAGAATGATTGAGGGAAATGGCTTCTAGAGAGCTGAAGAATAGATCAGCGCCCAGCTAACCAGGCTCTTAAAATGGAAATGTTTCTGGCTACGATTGACTTCTGCAATGCAATCAAGAGTTTTCTGAAAGCAAGACAGACCTGCACTTCGATATGGAGTATCAGATAATCTCAGTTATGTGAAACAGCCTCTATGAAATGAAGCAATTTGAAAGAGAGAGACTCTTATTTCAAATCCAGGAACAGTTTGTGGGAAACCCATGTGCTTAGATAAGAAATTTTACTTGTGTGTTAAAGCAAAATATTGCCCATATACATTTACCTGCTTCAGGGTGATCTCATAAGTGAGGCATTCACACTCTTATTCATAATTTCTATCTTCAGTTTTAATAAACCCTTTATTACAAAGTTATTTTCACATAGCCCTTGTTCTGAATTTGTTGTAAGACCTGCTTGGATGTTATGGCAGTAGTGCTTCAAAACAGGAAGAGAAGAGTATAAAGCCATCCAGTGACAAATGCAATGAAATTTAAGGATATTATTTATTATTTTTAATAATAAAAACTCAACAGTATACCAAGATGAAAGTTGTTCACATTAACGTATTTTTATTTTAGAGTCATAAGGCTGTGCAAAGCTAGAACAGCATTTGCTTAAGGAGGCTAAATTGCTTCTCTACCAGCTAAGTTTCTCTCTGCCTTCTCACACCGATACTACAATGAAAATAAAGCAGACAAGTTACCTCTGGTGCCTTTCTTAAAGCTCTTTCAGTCAGGTGATATTGTTATTTCTTACCTTTTATTATTATTTTTGGATTGTGTTAAAAACCCACACAAGTGGATAGACAAATAAGTATAATTCTTCCTGAGCTTTCTTATCACCCTTAGAGAGGAATAAAGAATTTGCATCATCTCCAACTGCTACATTCAGTCTGGCGGTGATGTGGCAGGAAGGCTGTAAGCACATTATTTCTCCTTCCATTAAGTTCTATTTCTACCATAGCCTTAAATACTTACAGGAATTGGAAACATGATCGGTTGAGGTAGAGATCTACGGTCCAGATTTCTCTTGTTCTAACTTGTACTCCTTGGAGATTTCTATGACTCCACCTGGTTCAGTGGGTTAGCAGCACATGGGTTTGGATACGAGTTATTACTTCATACCACCTCAAGTTTTGAAAGCAATGCGGCACACCTAACAAGATATGCAGAAGATTTTTAAGTTACAGCATCACGCCTCTCATCATATTTTTGAGATGCAATAGTCGATTCAATATAGTTCGACCACAGCTATTCCATTTTATAAAGGCACTGGAGAGAGCGCTGGTTGTCCCCTTACTTGGAACCTGCCTCAACCGCTGCTTTTATAGCTCTCTGAAGCTACTGCCTGACAGCTGGCAAAGATAAAGTTCCCCCCTCCAGGGGCTGATTACACTGAGCATTTCCAATACATGACCACAACGCAGTTGCCTGAGGCATGACTGGGGAGTAATCAGGACAAAGACATGTGATCTCCCCACAAACTAAAATTGCACAGGATGGTAAGAGCCACACACCAATATTTAAAACTAGAGATTAAATGGTGCCTGGATGCCCCTGGAGCAGGGGAGAACACATCAGTCCACAAAGAGATACTGCTTTACTGGTTGTATGAGTGGTAAGGAAGTACTTGGGAAAACCTGGTATGCTTGCAAGAATGCAAAAGGACACAAGCGCATCCATGCCTACTTTGTTGAGGGCAAATCCAACCCTCAATCAGATGACACAAAAAGTTTATGGACACAAGGCATGTCAGTGCAAAAGGATTTGAAGTTGAGTCAAACTAATTTGTTGTCCATGTTGGGCCACTGCAGTTGCAATCAGTTTCAGTGCTTTTCAATAACCTCCTGCAGAGGACAATTACATGACTGGTCACTGTGGTTTACATTAAAAAAGTTCAATATTCCAGCTAAGATTCTAGCCCAAGGTCAGATTTGGCAACTTTACTTTTCTGCACTCAGAGAAAGCCATTAATTATTGAAAAACAGCAAGCTGCATGTTTTGTTTTTTAAAAAAAACTCACATAGCAATCTAGAGTTAGCGAGTCCTCAAATTCTTTGGGAAGGCTTTTTAATCATCTTGATATATTTTTGAAAGACACTATCAAAAAATACTCCTTCGCACAGTCTCTCGCTACCAATTACAATTTCAGGTTTGTACAAGTGAGCGTTTCAGACTACCATTGTTTATACCATTCTTTTACTGTGGGTAGTTCATTGACGTACAGAATGGATCCAGCACATCAGAGCTTTTGCCATTCAAAAGTGTTAACGGCACTGCAGTTTACAGCATTTTTTTTCTGCCAGATGGATGATCATATTGGCCTAACAGTTCCCAGCAATTTTTGCAAGTCAGCAATAGACTGTGCAAGATTTAGTGGATGTTGTTTAGCTAGAGCTTGCTTACATAAAGAATATGCAAATACATGCTTCCTACTGAAGGATTCACTCAGATAAGATGTAAAAACCCCCATATTCTACTTTGCCTTAAATTTTCAAGACTACTATGACTAAGAAGAGATGAAGTTTCCATCTTTTCCTGTAGGTTGTATTCTGACAGCTGGCATTCCGGAACAAGTAATAAATGCTCAGATACTGTAATTGTTATTTTACTGACAACTAACCAGCTCTCTAATAAAGGGGAAAAACAAACAAAATCAGTCCTGAAGCACACCTGGTGAAAATAAACAGTCTGCCAGGGAAATTCATGATGCCAGGCATCATTCATCAAACTCAACAAAATAAAAAGGCTCTGCGAGTTCTTCAGAAGTGGTGTCTCTGAAGGTCAGAAATGTATTGCAGCAGTAGAAATCTGGAAGTAAATACTGCAAGTTTTTCAAAACAGACTTCCATCATTGTTGACAGAAACATCTCAGACTGGGGTTATTCAGCTTGGAGAAGAGAAGGCTCCGGGGAGACCTCACTGCAGCCTTTCAATACTTGAAGGGGACCTATAAGAGTGATGGGGTCAAACTATTTAGTAGAGCCTGTTGCAACAGGGCAAGGGGTGATGGTTTTAAACTAAACAAGGGTAGATTCAGACTAGATATAAGGAAGAATATTTTTTATTATGAGGGTGGTAAAACACTGGAACAAGTTGTCCAGGGACATGGTAGATGCCCCATCTCAGGAAACATTCAAGGTCAGGTTGGACGGGGCTCTGAGGAACATGATCTAGTTGAAGATGTCCCTGTTCACTCCAAGGGGTTTGGGCTAGATGATCTTTAAAGGTCCCTTCCAACCCAAACTATGCTATGATTCTATGAATCAAATGCCACAAGTCTGGATCATGTACAAAAACTGAAACGGACTCATATGGGCATACACTGTGCTCATTTAGGTTTCATTTTCTGAATGTAAAAGTATTTGTGCTACCAAATAACCAAGAAAATAATTTTTTTAAAACTAAAATATTAACTAATTATCAGTAAAAACTAGAAGCTTAAGAGGCACACAGTTTTCTACGTCATCAGCCTGGTGTTCAGTGGGGTTTTTAAATACCCTTATTACTCCCTCACATCTTAAAATGTTCATCTCTTCTAGTACAAAACACTACTCCATCACCGTGCACACGAAAAGTCAATATTAAAGGTGCATGCTCAGATCTCAGAAATCAGGAAATGTCAGCTCTCAGGTTGCATGAGCACTTTTATGTCTGTCCTTTACTCATACACATTACCCCAGAGACTTCAGCTGTGTGTTCATAGTGGCTGCTCAAACAGATGAGCTATTGTACCTTGTGAAGACTGCAAACAACAAACTGTTGGAAGGCAGGGGGGTGTTAGGAAGGAATACGCTTGTTCTGTACTCATACTCCTCCCTAAGCACTACTTTTGGACAAAGGGAGGATTTCTAGGCTAGAATCATCTTCGGCCTGATTAGCACACTCATAACCACAGCTACCTCACTACTTTAAAGATGCATATACAATGTAATTAAAAATCACGTGTACTGAGGTTTCAGAGAGAATCCATGAAAATTATTACAACACATGTAAACTGCATATACAAGATACCATTTGCAAGAAATTAAACTTACTGACAATTATTCTCTGTATATGGAATGACAGTGTATTTCTATTTTGAAAAATTATTTTTTAAATAAAGCAGTAAGAGAAGAAAATGAAAGCTTCCATAAAAGTATACTGTTGATTCGCAGAATAGCAGCAGCCCCTCTAAACGGACATTCCCTTTACACAGAGAAACATGCAATGCAGCCAACAGAGACTCATAACAATTAGGCATTGCATATATTCCTAACAAAGGGGATCAAATACATGTTTAGGTACACACATACAGCACAGGTGTTGATGACTATGATTATAGCCACTTGACACCTTTCACAATCATCAAGTGTTGCTGAACCACAACCACTGAGGCTGAAAATTTCCATGTCAGTTATTTTTGCATCAGACTGATTTTTGGTAGGCTTAATTGCTATTGCCAAAATTTCAATGGTTTTCAATAAAAGGTCAGGGAAAATACTTGCAGTTCAGTTGAAAGAATTAAATAACTGTTGGGAGGAAGAAAAAACCCCCACAGTTTCTAGTTTGAAAGCACAACTTGAAAGCAAGCTTTACGGCAACATGCTGTCTTCCTGAAGACCAACCTAAATTTGTTTGTGTTAGAACCTTTAAAGCATTTCACAGTCAGCAACCACTTCACAGACCCACTTAGAAAGTAATTTCAAGAAACTGTGCATGCTCCCACCCCAGGCTAAGGGACAGAGTCATCCAAGCCAGGCAGTGCCTCTGTGGAGCCAAATACAGTAAGAGAAGAAAACCGTCCCTCCTGTACTTCTAAAGGTTTCCACTACTGGGAAAGAAGATTGTTAACAGAAGGACCAAAAATCTCAAAACCAAAAAAAAAAATTAAAAAGACTAAGACAAGAAAATGATCAAATGTCCCAGTTAGACATGACCAAAACAGAGCCTAAATTTGCAGTCTCTTGAATGGACGTTAACCAGTACCTGAAACAAAAGACTCTCAAGATTTCCTCTACTGTCAGCCAGTTGCTATGAAATTCACTGGTAAAATGAAGTCTTCATTGTCCTCCAGTGACTGATCCCTGTAGATTAGAAACCATCACACAAACCCGTAGTTGCCATAAGCAGCCAGGGACAGCTCTACTGAATTCAGCTCTGGTGATGAGTGATGTGGGAATCAATGTAATTCAGCATGGTGAGCTAGTTGCAGTTTGTGGGTTCATATGCACCGAAATACCATTCCTCCATTGCAGTATCACAGAGCACCCCCTCACAAGGCTCTACCTTGCTCGTAGCCCAGAGAGGAGACTGCTCACGAACACTCCATATGATCCTTCATCTAGCCTGAGAGCTGTGCTCAGGCAAAGCTGTGTCATGCTGCAACAGTGCAGATCTACGAACTATGACAGTGATGTTAAAGGTGCAGGAAATTAGAATTGGACAATCCACTGTCAGCGTTTCTCCTTGAATTACGCTTACTGTAGTTTAACATTTAACTTTTTTTTTAAAAAAAAAAAAAAAAAAAAAAAAAAGCCTTATACAGTTCTACGACCAATGTATTCTTTCAACCTGAGTAGGTAACTCTTCTGCTTTTGTTAAAGAAAATCCATGCACCAAGATAAAATCTCCTGGAAGCCTACAGTCCTTGAATTACTTTTCTGAATGGACACCAGAGAACACCTGAACTTCACAACCTGAATACCCCAAGAGCTTTTGCAAAATCTCAAACCCTGAGATTAGGTAATTATTTAAACCCAAAGAAGCCATAAGCACAGAAAAAAAGTAGTAATGATATTCACACAAGCAGAATATATTCTTGCCTAAAAATGGGACAAACACAGCCAGTGTGAACCCTGCTTTCTTTTAGATTGATCTGTTGTCTACACTTTGCAGCTCTAAGTCCCATCCCAACAACACATCATTAGATCAGGAAACCTTATGGCACTACTTTATGTAGCATATGGAGGCCAAAGATAGCACCACGGTCAAAATCCTATTGATCTCGTCCAGGGTACATCAGTCGATTGCCACACATTTCTGAATTGGAAAAAATACTTGAAGTGTTATGCCTTCAGAATAAACAATCTTCAAATAGTTATTTTCATTATCAATTTCATAACAGCGCAAGAGCCACTTCTGATGTTGCAAATCATCATATAAGGAAAGGAAATATAAGGAAATGCATAGCATGACAGAAAAATTAGATATCTGCCCTACAGTGCTTTTTACAGCAATTCCTAGGCAACAGCTCTAGAAGTCAGGATCTCCTACCAGGCTGTAGATTCTGGTACCAGTCCCAGCAACACAGCATTACATGCAGCTTCAACAACAAATGTTTATCTCATCTAGAAAGAATGTGTAAATAGACATGGAAAACAGATGCTATTAATAAGCTATGTGCAGAATCTTACATAGAAATTACACCTAAGAATTAAAGGAACAGCAGGTATGTGAGCATGTATCAGCATCCCAGTGGACTGATGAAAAACATGTAATAGATCGTTTACAAACGTCATCTTCGCATATGTCACATTTGGTACATTTGCAAAATTCAGGTCTCTGGGGAATTCTAAAAGAAGACAGATGAGGACTTTAAATCTCAGAGTTAGACTTTCTGTATTACATGCAGATAGCCCAACGTGCTCTCTGGTCAAACACAGGAAAATATAATAGATTCAAACCCTAGAAGAGCTGTCGGGAAAACACACAGTACGCATAAAAATTACTAACTGGTTTTAGTAGCTTCCTAAGTACAAGTACTTACCCCAAATGTGCTGTTTACAACAGGGGTACATCTAGTAGCACTCAGGACTGCTCACAATAGCTTGAACTGGGAATACAAAGATAAGTTGCCCTTATATCAAAACTTTTATCCTAGACCTAGTCTGACATAACAATTGAACTAGTAGGAAAAACCATGCGTAGAGCACAGGAAGAACAGCTGGGTAACTGACACATTATTTCAGCTGTAGTTTTGCTAATTAGTATCTCCCACTATGTGGGGTGCCTAGTTCAAGGCTCATTTGAACTTCCCAGGGGCCTTTGCTTCTGAAGGCCTAGACTCTCAAGATGTAGAAAAACAAAACTGCAAATACAGATTGCTCCCTACCCAAATCCACACAACGAGGTTACAGAGAATACTGGAATCTAGAGATTGCAGATATTTCTGCTTAAAGGACCACTGTGACCATGGAGCCTGGGTGCTGCATGCATGCTTGCTCACCCTGTATTTTTCCACCCACCTTTCCCACCTTTTAAAAACTTGATTTTGCCAGTGCCTACCCTTTTTCCTAGTAAGCACTTTCACTGCTGAATGACCTGCAAAGCCAGGATTCATTTTCTGATTACTGAATCACTCAAGCTTCCAATTTCAGCTTTTGAATACACGCTGTTGTCCTGCTACGTCCCTATACCCAGTTATCAAGTCACCTATCAACCCTCCTTTCAGCAGTTTCATCTCCTGTAACATGACAACACAAGGCTCATCTTCCAGGCTTGAGAAAAGGCTGGGCTCCACCTTCCATCTACTGCTACACAATTCTTAGAATTAAAACATCACAACCGGACACATTATCCTAGTAGGAGACTTCAGCGACCCGGCCCGCATATGTCACAACAATCCCTGCTATTCAATACAGCTGTTACAACAAGAGATTACATTAGTCCTATTAGCTTTGCGTTTAGGTACGTGTAACATGGC
The DNA here is from genome assembly GCF_963210335.1 of Falco punctatus. Taxonomy (NCBI): domain Eukaryota; kingdom Metazoa; phylum Chordata; class Aves; order Falconiformes; family Falconidae; genus Falco; species Falco punctatus. The sequence continues at coordinate 20,590,631 of NC_137582.1, read as the reverse complement.
TACCTAAAATAACCCCCACCTCTCTTCTTTGAAGCCTGCATTCCTAGGGAGAACAGGCCATACCTGTGGGGTGAAGGGATTTCTCATATATTGCACGACATTTGGCTGCAAGGAAACAAGTTCTGTTGGAACCATTTAGTTAGGTTATTTATACCACACTTGTACCATTAACCTGTCCTGCTAATTGTTTTCTACCACCTCAACTGCAACACTTAGATGACCTGAAGTCTGAACAATGCTGTGCAACCAGTTAAACCAGGGGACACCAATAAAGGCCCTTTTCATTAGTGTCTCCCTGCTGTGTATGGGCATCTGTCAATGAACCTGCCTGACTGCAGCATGCAGCATAGGGAATTAAAAGGCACATGTTTAATTAAGATGTCATGTGATCCTAGGCTGGATGCTTAGGGGGCAAAAAAAGAACTGCTACCACGTGGAATACAGTATAACTACCAAACTTGTACCCTTGCCAATGGAAAACAAGAAAGAAATAAAAAAGTACCGGGTTAGTTTGACAGGCCAGGCATCAAGATGACTGGTATTAACTATACAATGCAATTCTTTGTTGATAGAAACCCAAATTAACTGTTCCATTATTTTGGCAGAATTGGCAAGAGGCTAACAGGTCTGCAGCTACTTGTGTTGAGTTTAATAAAAAGAAAAAAAAAAGCCCAGATCAGCATTTTTTAACAGAAAGAAGCTTTCTCCATGAGACAGCCTTGGAATAAGTCAGTACGATATGAGTCTTAATATGGCTTAATGTAACATAAAAATGGACTGTACACATCTGTGAATGGCAAATTCAGAAGTAGATTAGCTTAGGATAATGGTTACAGGTGACATTCATCACAATCAAGCTCTCTTTTGTTTGTTTTTGATAAGGCAATATATGACAAGCTTTATCTACATCCGTATAACATCCATAAACCAATGGACACAAGCATTTTAGCACTGCAATTTAACTAGTGCTTGACAGCCGATTGGATTGCATTACTTCATAGGTTTGATATGCTCATAACAGATTGTCACATTCCTGGCATTTCTCCAGACAGTGTTTATACTTAACAACAGCAACAAAAAATTAGAACACGTAACAAACATTTCCTTATAGGCCATTTGGGATTATTCCACGTTTGGCACTGTTTTTTGAATAACCGTATTAATCCATCTTGAGGTTTTGAGCTGTTATATTTAGATCAAGAACATGTACTGCAAGATAAAATCTACATAACCTATGCAAAACAAACATTAAAAAGTATACATTCAAAAGGATAGTCAAGGAAAACTTTAGCTAAATAGAACACCTGTACCGACATTCAAAACCCAACTGGACACACTCCTGGACAGTCTGTTCTAGCTGACCCTGCGTGTACAGGGGGGTTGGACTAGATTATCTCAAAAGGACCCTTGCAACCTAAATAACACCAGGATTTGGTGATTTTGACCTGCAAACAGCTAAGTATTTGCAATACTGCAATTCACTGCACCCAACAGAACCTGCAGAGAAAGAGACCGGGGTTTATACACATAAACGTCTTTGGGTGGATCAAACACTTCTGTAAAAGACCTCCCTCTAATCACAGCGCAATGTCACCAGGCCCAGTGCAATGCAGGTGCCCTGTCAGTACAGTTGACAGGACTGGGATTACATTGACAGCTTGTCTCAAATACATGGCACACTGACAAAAGATACACATTTCCTCAAGGGTATCATTGTTCGGCATTTCACAAAAACAGAACAAAACCTCAAATTCCCCTTGGGGGAGCATTTAAGTTTTTTAGTCAGTGATTAAGAAGCAACATTTTTGTCTGTGGAGCTTGGAGGCTTCTCTTACTAACCTAGCAGGCAGGAATTCCATTGCGCTTCAAGCAGAGCTATTGGAGAACAGGGCAAGGTCTGCACAGCATGATGCGTTGCAGGCTCTTGCGGTTCTGAAAACTTTTGTGCGATACCTCATGTCCTGACATGGTTTTTTGATTTCTTCTGGGTTTTTTTGTTTTGGTTTTTTTTCATCCCTTAACCCTGCTTCTGCTGTAAATATGCAGCAATGCAGTCCTGAAAGACTAAAATCCACAGCAGACTGTAATAGCAGCCACTGAAGTTCAGTAAGAATGGAGCACCTGATTTTCAGCAGCAACACAGCCCTCAAATGTATGCATTCACATATTGGATTATGATAGATAGTAGTTATATTTAATAATAAGTCATTAGAACAGGAGTCCCCCAAGTTTTATCTGGGATTAACCACTTAACATTGATTGCTATATAAAAGAGCTTGCTTCCGACAAGTACTTCGTGGTTCAGTAAGGTTAATGAAACCTCAGGGGAGGGAAGACTGGGTTTTGCTGGTTTTTTTTTAAGGAGTCATGCCTTTAGTACACCTTGTTAAGAAGGTTCATGGATTAATCTACATGTCTGTGTTTCAGATCAAAATGGCTTATTAAGATCCTACTTTTGTGTGTCAATGCTCACATTTGTAAGTGTAGGGTTTTTCTTCATAGATAACAAAATCAATTAAGAGATGGAAGTTTCTCACAGTGGATTCCTCTTTTCCGGTAGCAAGCAATTCTTCTGGCTGCACACAGGAAGACCAAAAGCCTTCTCCTGCATCAGTTAAGTGCCAATCACCACTAGGGTCTGAGGAATCAGATAAAGACTTCGCAGGGTGTGCAGATCCTTGTTGGGTGAAGGGCTGAAAATCAGTTCCTGAATGCAGTAAGGGATTGGACAGAATCCAGCCTTTTTGTTTCTTTTTGTTCCATGAGCAACTTCCACTGAATTCAGAGGAAAATGTTGGAGCTGGATCCTTCCATCTTTGCTAAAAGAGCCAGGTATCGTGACCTGCCTCCACTGCACATTCTACAATAACAAGGATAAAGCTCAGCGCCATGCGCACTGTATCAGGCCCTGTCAGACTTTCAGCCTGTTCAATGAACTATATCAAATTAAAAAATAATTTTCCCTGGAGTATTGGGAGGCACTCCTTTTTTACTGAAGACTGCTCCCTTGACAAATCTGGACTTTCAAAAGCCAGGTGCTTCAGTACCTGAGTGGTTAAAAAAACCCAAAAAGGCAGCTTTGGGTTTTATTTTATTATAATATGAGGAAGAGAGAAGTGCTTTTTCCTCCAGTCCCTTGCTCTCTGTAAAAGGCTCAGCTGGCTGAGCTGATACTTCCAAACCCAGCATCATTTTCAAAGAGGGACACGAAAAAACTCAGGAATTGACAAGGTATTTAGAAAAGACTGAAAGTTAGGGGTAAGCACTGGCTTGCTTCATACCCTCCTGAGCACAGCTGTCACTGAAGACACAAGCTTACACACACGCTGATCTTCTGGGATGATAACGCCTGCGGGAGGTACCGGGGCTGCCGCAAGGCTGGCGGCGGGGCGAGCCTTAGCCTGGCTGCTGGCGCCCCCCCGAGGCACCCGGCGGTACTGCGCCCCGCGTCCCCGGCAGCGACCGGCGCTCGGCAATGGGAAGAGGTGTAAAAAGAAAAAAAACCCAAGTTTTCCCAAACGCGTTTTCTTTTTTTTTTCCTAAACACCAACCCGGAGACGTCTGGGAAGTACTGATGACTGCAGGCGGCTGTTTGCTCTGCACCAGCGGGGGAACTCAGGGCCCACCGCTTGTCGGCAATGCCCTGATCCTGGCCAGGGGTCCGGGGGCAGAGAAAGCAGAGTGAGAACGGGGGGCCACCACAGAGGGAATATTTAGGACATGAGCTAATCCATTTCTCAGAGACCTGGTGCAAGAGTGGATCTGTTGTCTGCATATATATTTAAAAACAAACAAACAAAAAAATCAACTGTGCAGAAGCTGAAATGACAGCATAACCGACAGTGGGCATCTGGCTTGGGAAGAGTCACAGGGATTAGACACCGGTGGGAGTCGGAGGTGAGAAGGAACACCATGGATTGCAGACCGATCGGATGGGAGAGATTAAATACACACTTGTTTGTGTCACAAAACTTGTTTGTGTCACAAAGCAGAAGTCAAACTCACAGCCATGACTTCCTCCAGGTTCAGGTTTCAGGAGAACTTCCCTCTGCATTTAGGTTAGCTGTGTTATTAGCCTGGGGAATGCTGCCAAATAATTATAAGATTACACTAAGACTAAATCCCCATATCATGAATAGCACACGCTGGCAAGTAACAAGCTGAAATAAAAAGAATCAGCTCTAGCTGCTCACTGATATCACAGACATGCACTCACTAAGCAGCAAATTAATTCATTTCTCCGAAGTGAAGGATTGCAAGGTCCTCTAACAACTCCTCCACTTCATCATCAAAGTTTTCCCCATCTAAGTTTCCTTACCTACAACTGAACCTTAAAATTGACTTTGTGTCTGCACAGCAAAGACAACAAATACTCCTTCCCAGACAACAGTATGAGTAATCTGAAGGGAGACACTCCAACACATCCCATTTTTGTCCTGGTTCCCACCAGAATGGGAACCAGAACTCCTGAAGCATTGCTGGAAAGCTTGACTTGGTGGGAAATGAAAGCCCAGCAGTACTAACCAGCAGTCTGAGCTAAAATACCCCAAGTTTCAGCCTCCATAGATATAGCACAAGTTTTAAAAAAGCAACACAGAATTACAGTTTAATGAGACTTTGGTCAGGGCACAATACTTGGAATCAGCACAATTCATAGGAAGGCCTAAATATTCCATGGCCAGTTCTAAACTAAGGGCCCTGTCCTTTGAGTGGAAAGCCTCCAGGCTGTTGCACACCATACTATAGTAGTACATCAGTATTAATTAAATGAGGAAATAAAAGAAAGGAAACAAAGGAGTGCCATCAGGGTTAACAGTGCTACATCCCATGGTTTCAAGCTGTTCCTTGGAGGTCTCCAAGTAATAAGAGCACTTCACCCTACCTAGCTTCTAGATCATGGGATCACACAGCCTAGTGATTGATCAAGGAACACGGTAAAGTAATAATGTAATCACTAACGGTTGGTGATGATTCCAAAAAACCTGTAGAAAAAGAATGTCTTTAGAAATGAGAAGGTAGAGCTTCAGTATTTGGTAAAGTGTTAGAACTATTCATAAGGTAATCAACACCCCTGTAAAGCAGCCAAAGAAAAAAACAGTTGATAAAAAGCATGTTTCATCAAGAACACCTGAAGGGTCACAAAAGAATGAGGACAAAGGAAACAGGGTGAACATAAAAGGGCTGTTTTCCTAACATCTTTTAGCTTAAAGTCCACTAAATTCATCTGTTTGGAGGCATCCCTCATCCCCTTCATTGATTATTTCAGCAATTTCCTCTATCACCCTTGGTCTTATGAATCCCGCTGAAGTAGGATGCCTGAGTCACCTAACATAGACAGGGTAAGCACCCAAGTCTAAACTCAGTATCTCCTAAGCTTCTTGGCTGTCAGTGGATCACGATCAGTGTACTGTGCTTTTTGCAGATATGCTGTGCAGCCTTATCAGCAAACTAGGAAATATCGCAAAGCTTTACAATATGGTTTGAAAAATCCTGAAATAGGCTTTGCTAAGACATTTGATACAGTTTTCCATATCTTACCCTAATTCACATTTTTAGCTCCCCTCTGAGTAAGAAACAGAAATTGATTTTGAAACTGGTTGCCATGATGAGAGGTTCTGGGGGTGAGTTTTACACGACACTGATGTGAATCAGTGTTTTATAGACAATAGAGTAGATCAGGTTTGCAAAGACTGTACAACAAAGATCTTTTCAAGGAGGAAGGTAGAAGATTATATGATCACTAGTTAGTAAAAGTTGACTAAAATAAATAGAACAAGACTAAATTAAAAATGCAAAAAATCCTGGCGTTAGAGGGAAGGAATAATCTAATTATCATTGCCTGTAATTATGAAACATTACTTCCCCAGCATCTGACAGCAGTTGAGGAGTAAGTACTGAGGAGCAAGTGAACACTCCTTCAAATGAAGAAATATACCTTTTTCTCCTTTCACCTAAATACTCACACTCCAAGGATACTGAAGAATTTACCTAAGCTAAATTGACAGGGAATTTCAAATCTGAAGCTAAAGGACAGGAATTATACTTTCAGTTCAAAGATGATTTGGATTCTGTGTTATACATTAGGTAGGAGTAAAAGCTACGGCACATCTGGCTACCATGGCTCTTACTGAATTCTTATATAGCGACAGAGTAAAGAAAAAGAGGCAGCTAGAGTGCAATTCACTTTCGAGTGTACTGCAGAGCAATCGTTTGTTGAAACCATGAGAGATCTTCCCAGGTAGTTACAAGAGGAGAGAGCATACCAAGGAAAAGCAACCAGACCCAAGAAATCCCCAATAAGACAGGAAGTGGTGTAAAACATTCATCAGCTACTTGCACAGCAGATCTCACAGCTGGTAACAGAGCAGGAGCATGGAAACTTAATTTTGAATTTAGTAGACATAGAAGCAATAACATTAAGATATCATTGGCAAGCAAGGACAAAACTGCCTCCACCACCCTTCAGCAAGTTCCCTTTCCTATTAAACTGAACAGATGATACTATCACTTCTTCCATGCAGGATTTTATGTAACAAATAATGGCATTAGACACTCCACGTTGGTTTGTGCATGGAAGAGAAGACAGCTCCACTTCGTAACTAATTGACTCCATTTCTTACAAATGTAGGGCCCAGCTCCCCTATGCACAAGCAGAAAGTCAGTTTAGCAATGAAGACTTTGTCAAGGCAGCTAGTTGGAAAACACTCTCCTGTTCCAGACTAAAAGAAAAAAAAAAAAACCTCATAAAAAAGATTACTTTCTGCCATAATACTCCACAGATTGTTTTTCACAGAATAGCCAATTTATCAGAAAATAATCAACTATGTTAATATTTAAGTTACAACTTCAATGAAATGTTCAAGTGCCTCACTGTCCCCTTCTCAACTGCAGGTGAGCCTTTCCTGGTCATACCAGATCTCTTATGAGCCATTACAGTCTTGCCTCCTGTTATGGGAGTTCACTGTATATTGCATGAGCTATAATCTGGCTGAAAAAACATTCTATGATTCTGTGAAAAGCCAGACCCAGGAACCATTGCTGAGACATGAGAGAAGATTACTTTCATGCAAAATTTTCTTTATCATTAAGAGGCTGAATAATGAAAACAATAATTTTGACTTTGCAACTATTTGGCTCATCCAACTTCTCTCATTCCTATGCTATAGAAACACAATTACATTAATATATTTCTGACATTATTGCCCATGCAAAAAGAACAGTTGCCACATATTATGCAAACAGGAGCCTTATCCCAACACCCATCTCACTCTTTGATGTGTTCCACATGTTAAAAGTTTGAGAGCAGCCAAGTATGAAACAAGGAAAACTCTTTAGCCCCACACATTTTCCAACATGAGTATCACAGCTCCACAAAGCATACTGCAAATAAGTCTGACCTTATCCAGGCAGCAGAATAAAAGCTCTCTCCAGGGTGAAACAGTGATTTGATTTTATTTTTCAAACTGCAGATGGATGTAATCAGGATTGACCTGACAGCCCACCAGCCAACACTGCTGTTAAGACCTCACAAGAAAGAGCAGGGGAAAATGGCATAAATAAGGACCATGGGCAAGGCTGGCTGAAGCTTTGCACTGCAGAGAAGAGGAGGGCTTCACAGAGATGGCTGGAGATGGACGTTGCTTCTACAACACCACTATCAGATGAACACTGCTTCAGAGGAGAGATCTATTGTGCTGAAGAGCACTATCACATGCAAAACAAGGAAGATGACTAATATTTTACCAGAAATACCCTCCACTTTGACACAATGAAGGTCCTTTTCGCTTCTACTAAAAAACCTCTTTTCTTCTGTGAATAAACTAGATGCTTTCTGAGATATACAACAGTGCTGCAGAATGCTCAAAACTTGCTACAGGTTTGGGACAAAAAGGAGAAAAATGTGGTAAGCAAAACTTTAATAAAGCTTTTAAAGAGGCTAAAGTACTTCCTACACAACCTTGCCCTGACCCAGGACCTTCTTCACTTGGTACCAGTCCTACACCTGATCATAAAAAAAGTTCTCTACCAATAACCACCTAGAGGGTAGGTTTGACCAGTTTATAAGGGACAATAAGACAATGTCCAATAAAATAAGCCAAGAAAAGGTGCCAGTTTATGTAGTCTTCTGTACTGTAACTACTGTAACTACATCGGGATTTATGAGAAGACTGGAGGGCCAGGTGTCAGGTAAGACAGACAGGCAAGCACTGGGGTGAACACTTACTGAGGTCACCTTACAGAAGACCTCATCTTGCTTCTTGCATCACATGTCAATTAGGTGTGCTGCGTCACTGGCACGAGAGGTATGTTGGGTCAATGTGATACTCATCAACACTGCAAGGATGAAGGATAACAAAGCTGGAATCACTTGCAAAGGGAGGGATCACGAAATGGGCAGAAGTTGTTCCAAATGAAGCCAACCTGTTAATAGGAAGATTCAGCTGACACAAACACTGTCTTTTATACACATATCACAACATCGGTATCTTTATCTCTGTTGTACAGATGCCAAAACATATACAAGGAAGATGAACATGCCCAGGAGGACACAACACGGTGACTAAAGCCACCCCTGGGTTTGGTCACCCTTCCTGCCCCAGAGGTAGGAACAAAACCCAGGCCTCCTGTGCTCCACGGCACACCTTTCATCCCCAAGTCACTGCACTGGTTGCAGCACAAAACTCAGCCAAGTTCAACAAAACAAAGGGCATAGTTAAACTAGATATGTTCTGGAAATTGAAAAGATATCTGGCAGTACTTTGATAAGAAAAAGAAGCCCTTTCTCTGTATGGACAGAGTAACTTAGACCCTGAAGTTTCAGTGTGCTTCCTAAGAATACCACGGTAACCTGAAACAGAGCCAAGATTTCTTCACATTCCAGAGTAGCATCTTGAAGCACAAGACCATTCCTTCACCAACACGCTAAACGTGAGCATTTCAGCTGATACGAAAAAACCCTAACATTTGCAAAGATATTACTGAAGTGAAAAAAATTAATCAATTCGGGTTTTAAAAGCAAGGTTTTATATGAATTTTATAAAAAAATGTCAATATAGCTGATTTAATGCAAGCATCTTTAAAGTTTATAGAATTAGCCAGATTTTAAGCCTATTTCCATTAAGTTTTCAGTGGCAGTTCATATTTCATTTTTCTAGGTGCCATTTGGTGTTTCATGAATATTCATGTACCTTCTAAAACCAAAAAGAGGTTTTCTCTAGTCCTGTTCCTTTCCTCCTTAAAAGTTTAATTTAAAAAGGCTTGAGTCCTTTCAAGCACCTTCTATTAAATTCCTTCACTTGGACCAAGGTGCCTCTTGGGTATTACTTTGACAGAATGAGGTTTGTTTAATGATCATAGCATTAAAATCTCACGCTCTGAAGAAATGCATTAGCACACTGGGGAACATGGTGTAGAAACAAGAGGTGAAGCAGGGTTTCTTTCCTTCCTTCCTTTCTTTCAACAAGTCACATATCAATAATTAGTTACTTTGACATCTTCTTCATTTACTTTGTCAATGGACCGTTTTCCCCAAAATTATTATTTCTTAGTCATTCTATGCTCAGTCTTGCCCCTGTTAATGCTGAGACATTGCAAAAACGGCACACAAAGAACAACTCATCTCTCAATAACTCCCTAATCATTTAAAAATCCTGCTGCCTGGCAAATTCAGAGCCACAAATGTACACTGAAAGCAAGGTCTATTTCTCAGGTCTGCCTCCTGGATTATACTGGTATAAAATGACTATAAAAATCTGGCCAGTCAGAGCAACTTTTTATGTCCCCTGACACCGATGTAAATGCCAACATCAGCAGTAGAGCCTCTGGTGACATGGCCCTACCACTACCTTGTTTTCTTGGTTGCACAGGCCACTGTCATCCTTTTCTTCTCTCTTTTTATTGTCTTATTTTCCTACCAGTGTAAATTCCTACCAGGTGCCCTTAGACCTCACTCAGTATTAGTCCTTCAAGTTCTTCAGTTCTGGCTCTGCACCCAACACCATGAAAATGGACCTGTTGCTGAGTAAGTCAACCTAACCAAATGCTCCACTCCCTGAACTCAACAATTTTGTGTATAAAAGAAGTCTCTGAATTTCCTGTTAGGCCTTTCCATATTTAATTCTCCCTAACTGGCTCCAAAAATGCATTTCACTAGTTCTGTGGTACTAAGTACTCGGCAAATTATAGGACCACTGAAGAATTCAGGTTGAAAGGGAACCCAGCAGATTTCTGGCCCAATCCCTTGCCCAAAGCAGGGTCAGCTATGAGATCAGATAAGGGTTTTCAAAGTTTTATCTAGCTGGGGCTTGAAACCATCCCAGGACAAAGACCGTGCAACCTGTCTGAGAAACGTGTTCCAATACCCAACTGTCCTCACAGGGAAAAAGCTTCTCCTTACGCTCAGCCTCTTGTTTCAACTCAAGTCTGGTGTCTCTCATACATCACTGTGAAGGATCTTGCTCCATCTTTTTGACAACATCCTTCTACACACTGGGGGCTGCTGCTAGTCCCCCCATCCCACCCCCAACAAGCTGCCTCTTCCCCAGGCTGCCTCTTGGCCCAGCTCCCTCAATCCCCTTGTCACAGGGTAAGTGCTCCAGCCCTGAGCATCTTGGTGGCCCTGGAGTGCAAGTTCCAGCACTGTGGATCCAAGAACTGGAGTGTAAAAAGTGCAAAGTAAAGCGGAACAATGACTATCCTTGATCAGCTTGCTATGCTCCTATTAATACTGACCATGATTCTGTTAGCATTTTTTTGCTGCCAAGGCACAACACTGGTTCATTTATTCTTCCTGACTATCAAGACCACAGGTCCTCTCCATCAAAGCCAGACAGCCAGCCCACCCCAGGCTGAATGGGGTGCAAGGGGCTTGGCCTTCCCAGCTGTATTTCATAAGGCTCCTGCTGACTCATTCCTCCAGCCTATGTCTGGTTCCTGGTCCCTATGAATGGCAGCCCTACTCTTGAGTCTATTGACTGTTACCCCCAAGTTGGTGTCATCTGCAAATCTGATGAGAATACACTCTGTCCCATGGCATCCTGAACATCACTGTTAACATGAAGAACTTTTTCCTTACTAGGTAAAACACCAAATTAAGTATTTTTTTCTTATACGTTTGCAGCTGCTCTTTATTAGGAGTAGTAAAAAGGTATAAAACCCCCACAAAAAAAAAGGACATTTTGGGTTGCTTTTTTGCCCCCAATTCTATTAATAAACTGTAATCAGCAACTAATAGTCCCAAGTAAAATGCCACACTTTTCAACCCCTACAGTTAACAACTGTTAGATATGCTTGCACAAGACCATTTTCCTGGCTTATGACCATGCCTCAGATTTTATCTTCAAATAAAGTTTAAATATCCTTTTCATGTCACTTTCCTCAAGTTCTTTTCCATCATATTTTTCCATATCAAAGCAGCCTGTAAAGTCACTTTAATTCCTGAGAAATTTTCAACAATCACATTCACTTTTCCATAGCCATATCTGGAAACAGTTACACTACCTTGGCTTAATCTTCACATTAGTTTCCATGCTCCTTTTATATTCTACTTTTTTGGAGCCACAAATCCACTGTTATATCCCCTTATTAGATTTCAAGTAATCAGAGTCACAGGGACCAACAGCACTGGAAATATCCTCCCAAGTTATTGATTTCACTCATAATATTATCACAATATACTTTTTATAATATCTGTACAAACATTGATTGCATTTCTTCTTTTCTTTGGCAGGTACTGAAGTTGTTTCCTTTCCTGCAGATGTACTTTCTAACACTCATACTAGTATTTTCCTTGTACCTCTTTTGTGTAAAGTAAGAAAGATTGATCTTGATTCTTCTTTTTCATAGAGGTCTATAAAGTTCAAAGTTTTGCACATCTACAGTGAAACTACAAGGTTTCCACCTACGTTTATGTTGAAATGAAAACAACTTCTTCCTTTCAACTTAATTTCACAGTGCCTTATTCCAAAAGGAGACAATATGACAGTAAAACAGTACGAGAAAAAAATTAAGAAATAGTTTCAATTTTTTTCTGGTAGCGCTCTGGATGCAGTCATCTGTACACATGGGTTGGGAACACAGACTACATTCCCATAGACTGCATTCAACAGATGGTGACTTAGAGGAAATGGGCACAGTAGTTACATACTAAAAGTCTACACTTAACAAAGCAATACAAACCACTTCTCATATGTAAGTGTGTATGTGTGTTCATGGCTACATAGTAAACAAACATTGGTAGTTTTGTTTGCCCTGTTTGCAATCATTCACATATTATCAGAAAGGAAAGAATAGCAACAGGAATCGATGTAAAATTTGAAACGCCACAAGTATGCATACATGAACAGACACTAATTGAAACATACATTAGTTAACAATACGTTATTGTTAAGACTGAGTATGTGAAACTAAAATCTCTGCTTGATACTATGTGGCTGAATGCCAGTCCCCAGTTTTGTGCACCACCATTTCAGAGAACAAATTCTGTTCCACATTAAACTTTTTACAGATTAATTACTGTCTGGGATATGAGCAAAAATGCTATTTAACTCCCAAGTTATATCCGTATTTATTTTAACCCAGTTACTCTGCTAAACTGATTGTTAGCTCAAAGTGGTCAGCTAAAATACCAACACAGAAAACTGAGCAGGAGCTAACAAGTCAAGCACATCAACAAAATCAATATCAGCTTCTAAAATAAATAGGAAAATAAAATATAATGATGCTTTTTAATATATTCTTTTAAGACAACACACTGAGTGTTGAAGTTTTGAGGTTCTGTGGGGATTTGGGAGTCAAACCGTGATAGAACAAACATGTATGTTTTAGACTAGACAAAGAAAATATGTGCAAGTGGGAAGCCCCCATCCAGTAAAGAAAAGGCTGCAAGAAAGAACGATTGAATGTACTTGAGCTACACTTGGGACAGAAACCAGTTTCATTGGCTGGAAATAATCGTTTAGATTGTTACTAGGAAAATACCAACATTAAGGACCAGAAAATACTGGAATGGAGAGATGTAAAAATCTCCTCCATTGCAAGTTTTCCAGAACAAAGTTAAGACAAATATTGGTCAGAAATGAACTTGCTGTATTGATCTTGCTTCATCCCTAGGGAGGGGCTCGGCTGGCCTTATTTCACATTCTACATTTTAAGAACTCTAATACTAAAAAAAAAAAAAAAAAAAAAAAAAAAATGAACTCAAGGTGAAACACCTCAATGAAAAAAAACTCATTTACATTTTTCCTCATAGGACATTTCTTAATGTTTGGAGTGGGAGGGGTGTTATTTATTTGGAATGAACAGGGTGTATCCTTTACCCACATACAGACTGGCTTGTTTCCTCATTATATTAACCCTGAATAATCTGAAAGAGACAGGGAAATCACTTACCACATCCTATGAAAACCAGTGTATTCTCCCTGCTCTAAACCTTGCAACTGTCTGGTCATACAATCAACAAAAAGCCCTCAGTCCATGGTTACAATCTATTAACAAGAAAGTAAAATAATGTGCCACATTTTAAATAAAATATTTCTGATAGTGCATACTTTACCAGTTATGTCATGCTGTTTGAATGACTCACTGTAGATTTGATACTGATTAGGGCAATGTTTCTTCAGCCATTTGCAGACATCCTGCTGGGTCCATAATGCCACAGGCTTGGTCAGCTTCACAGTCCCGGACTAGAAACACAGAATGAAGAATAAAAATATGTTTAGTCCACGCACAAGTTTCAGAAATATTTACCTGTGAGGTCCATATACAATATTAAAATAACACATGCAAGATAGGAGCGGCTCTGGCTGGCAGATACCCAATAATCACCCGCATGGTACACAAGACCCAGCTATTCAAACACATCACACAGGAATCACACACAGTGAAAGGTTCTTTATTTTGCATTGCACACATGTTCCTTGCATCAAAGAAATACATTGCACCATGCCTTACTTCAGTAACAGTTAAAAGAGTGACCAACTCTGACTGCACCCAAAGGGCAATAGATGCTGCCTTTGAAGCCTTCAAATTCACAGAGGTTTGTATGTCTGTGTACCAGTTTGGGTATAACCATAGAAGACCGGGCGTACCCTCAGGCCAGGCATGTTTCTCAACTACAGTTAGAAAAGAGCTTGCAACAAAGCTCTTTAGTGCAAACAAGCTTAAAAGACTAGTTGTCCCGGGAAAAGACGACTACACACCAATGAAGCTAAAACTAGTGATACTGGTTCATACTGAGCATTTCAGCTGACATCCCTAGTTTGTGATGTTTACAAGCAGTTGTAGCTTTTCTGCTTCCTTTTTACCTTTAACCCTCCTACAATCACCATTATGTGAAATAAGTAGGCCTCCTTCTTAAAATAGTTGCTTCTTTATAAATAAGACCACTGTTCAATATTTTCTTGAAAATTCAGTTTTATAATAATCTAAACAAATAGCATAACAGTTTATACATAAAATATTCATAAATCAAGTCAATTGCATTATCATATGTATAAACTCACGTTGCATTTAATCAAGCACTTCACTTTTGCACACACACTCTTTTAACCATATAAAAATGCTGAGTTATAGATGACCCAAACTGCAGGGATTTAAAGCCTCTTGTCAAAGTAGGCAAAACAACAACAACAAAAATATATTCAAAGTTGGGGGCTTGGGGTTTTTTTTTTGTGGTTTGTGTGTTTGGTTTTTTTGTTTGTTTGGTTGGTTGGGTTTTTTTGCAACATGGTCTTTCCAGAAGACTGAAAAAAATCTTAAATAGATAGGCAGTTATTACTAACAACAAATGTTTAACATTAGACATTGCTGATGTAAGTGGGTGTGAACACCAGTGTATCTATTTACTTCATGATTTTGGCAAAAAACTAAAGTCTATGGAATCAAATCAAAGTGGCTTTGTTCCCATGCTGTGCATGCAGAATGCCTGTCCTCCATCCAGCTCCTTGGTGGTGAAAAAAGTTCAAGAGAATGTTTTCTGCCCAAATCTGAGGTGAAAGGGAATGTCATCTCAACCATTTTTTTCCATTGGGAGTCATGGTGGATTGCCTCAACATGGCCAACCAGGGTTTCTCTCAGCATTTACGCAGATGTACTTTGTCAGACAGACTTTTTTTCAAAGTTGCTTCGAAATTTTTCGTTACTAAAAGCCCAAAGGACCAAGCAGTTTTAAGCTAGTGCTTTGCATGTCCTATTAAGTCCATAAAGTATATCATGCAGAGATATTAAGTTAGGGCCAGGGAATATGGCAGAGTTAAAATTCCAATAGGCAGACATGTCTTTAATTTCTCATGTCCAATTTTCCCTATCTCTTTTTCCTTGCCTGGGCAGAAATTAAATAAACAGCAGGAAAATTATAGTTGAATATATAATACAATGCACATCCCTTAGCTCAGCTTTTTTTGTTTTGAACAGAAATACATTCACCAGAAACACGAATCCCATTTCAAATGCATGAATAGGCACCATCCACATTTAGAGATATCACAATGATGCACAAAACCACTCCAAATAATTGATTCTCATCTTTTGCTGCCATCTACCAACCTGTAGCAGGCAGAAGCCTGACTGACAGACTTGGCGTCCACAAAAAGAAATGTCCAGAGGTGGCTGACAGTGCTCTATAACCAGGACATTGCTTACTCTCCTACCATCCTTCCCAAGAAACATATCAGTCTTCTGCACATACAGAAACCCACCCTGGACACTGCGTAAGAATGGAGAAGGGGCAAGCTCTGTACGGAGAGCAAGTACCCTGCAACTGTTCCTGATGCAACTAGGAAGATCAAAGGCTCCTCTTTGAACTTCTCTAGCCTACTTGTTACTGCGATTTGAGTCAAAGAAGAAACTGAATTTCAATGAAGAGCCCAATATTATGGTGTCAGTTAGATGATTTTCATTACATACATATATAAATGCGTGTCCTTCACAAATACATCAAAGGAAGAAAAAAAAAAAGTCAAAATAGCCATAACACACAAGCAGTTTCTCTGATTCCATAGAAATCCAAGAACAACAGGGTCAAAACTTTGACGTATATCTTTATATGAGTTTCTGCTTAAATATGAAGATTTTTCTTGAGCATTAGAATCTTTGAAGACTAGAGGAATGTATGTCAGCCCTTGAACAGTAAATTGTTAATGGCTTTTCTTGTACATCATAAAAATACTTAATTACAAATACTTGTATACAACTATATATAGCTAGCTGTATATTTACAAGCTATTTATTCCTAGCTGAAAGTACACAAATAGTGCCAATGTTTGTTTTAACTAAGAGGTTGCTCTTTTCAGTTCAGCCACCATTCTTCTTTTAAAAGGTTTAACCACCATCATGTTAAATACCTGAAAAACAGGTTTATCAGCAATTACAGTAGAAATTTAACATTTCCCTCTGTGCCCATAGAACAGAAAGAAGGATTCAAATGTCGCTGTTATGCCATGCAATGTAAGTATCACTGCGCAAACACATGCTGATTTTTTACTGTCCAATGTTCAGAATTATGATTGAAACATGTTTGACTTAAACTGCAGTCCAAAGAGGATATTTTTACATTGACACCATCAAGCATTACGTTTAATTTTCTAATTCATAAGGACTTTATGAGTGAAAGGAATACAGGTTTTTTAAAGCAATGGTTATTATAAGTATATTGGTTTTGCTTTCATCTTTGGAACACCATACCTGAGCGTTCAACCAGACGCTCAAAATGAAAGGCTATTAAAAAACATGCTTCCCTCCCACAAAATTAATGTGTTAGGTTCTTCCTGCTCTAAAGCTAGATCTTATACTAAAAAATTCCCAGTAAACCAAGGAAAATAACCCTTACCAAATGAATCTCCTCCCACTAACTATATACAAGTACCTAGGCAGGTGGAAAACATTATGTTTTACTTTATTGCTGTTTACCAGCTCAAACGGTAGACCCAAACTGATTAAAACAATGTATTTAAAAAAAAAAGTTTATTTAGTTCAGCCTTCCCTTTCATTTTCCTGACACAACTCATCCTAAGATCAGCCTTTGCTGGCAACACTTTAATAGCTTTTATCCTGCCGAATGCCATGCCAACTCATGTGCCAGGTATAGATCTAATGAGAATAAAAGTCTGCAGTATTCTGATCTTTCCTTTTATATTTGAAGGAAAACCTGTTTTTTCAGGATTTTGTGTCAAACTTTCTTCTAAATTGCCTAACCCCATTGTTTGCTATGTTTCTCAAACTATAAAAATTAATCCAAAGGAGAAAAAATTACGATATTTAAATTGTGACATAATTTCATGCTCTCTTTGCTCCATAGTGCAGAGAAGACAGTACTTAAAAGCACCAACTCAAGAGTAAATAAACAAATCAAACTTACAGCCTGTGCACTACTAGTGAGTGCATTTCACTGTTCAAAATAGCATTAGCAAGGAAGACCTGCTCTTCCTAAGCAATTACATACAAGTTATCTCTTCAGCCTTCCACGTGCAGTTTACCAAGCCTGCCAATTCTGAAAGTCAATTTATGCACCAGAATTTCTTTGTCTTTATTTATCATATTTTACTCCAAAAGAAAGATTTATGTATTTTTGAGTGATGGCAGATTCACTCTCATTATTAAAAATACTTTACACTACAAGCCCAGTTATTTAAAAGAGCTTCTCCAACCCAAACATTTTGTGCATTTATAGATCTGCTCAGATTACAAAATCCAGGGACTGTGGAGATCAGAGTCCTCAGTCAAACAGGGCTGCAGGGCTCCTGGAAGAAGGCTGCCCAATACCATTTGTAACATCTAATTTGCCCACATACTGATTCTGACTTAGAAGCAGAGTCAACGCATATTTACATTCAAATTTATCCAAAGTCAGACCCTACAGTTTCTGCCTAAAAACACTTTGTATGAAACAAAGATGGATAAAAGAGCGCTGCTCGAAGCACCTTTCTCAAAAGCAGATGCTGCTCCAACACACATCACGAGAGATTCTGCTCTAGAGTTTATGGTTTAACTAGAAAAAGACAAAGCAGGACCACTTGTGCTCTAGCTGCATTGGTCAAAGAACACAAGCAAGGCAAGGCTACAAGGAGAAGCGCTATCATTTATTAGACCAGCAGTGTGGAGCTCTGCCAGCTGTGTTTCAGACATGAAGAAATCTTCACACAGAATAAGATGTGGAGTACAGCTGCTCAATGTTAACCATTATGTTAACCCAGTTAAGCAGTTCAAGAGAAAAGGGGGCTGATAGCTGTGAAGGGAGGTATAGGAAGAGCAAAGGAAAGAAGTAATAAGGTCACTGCCACCTAATAGGGACAGAGAGAGTGCGGTGGGTGGCTGTCACCCCTAGAACAACACAGAGTCAGCTGGGGCAGGAAACAAGGAAATGTGTCAGAAAACCATTGATGTGTCTGTGATCTGAGAGAAAGAGACTGGGAGGAAAGGAATGGAATCATTTCATGCATGAAGTTGAGAAGGAAATATTTGTTAAATCAAAACATAATGTCTTCTGCAAGCAAACTATAAAGGGCCAATGATATATTTAAGAACTACAAAAATAAAATTTTATGTCGCCTGCTATAGATACATATAGCTGAGAACTTAAATGACACAGCTCCAAAAGCTGTCCAAGTTATTGTCAAATCTTCCAGGCTGCTCTGGAAACAAGACTAACAGCATCATCTTCATCGTTTATGACAAGAAGCAGCAGGAGCAGCAATGCCCAGTAAGAATTTCTAAAGCACGGGGTTTTTTTTAACATGTTTGGGTTATATTTCTAAAACTGAAAAAATAAGAATCTTTTTCATATATTCCAAATTACTTCTCCAACATTAAACTGCCTATATAGGATTCAGAATCAATGACTAACATAAAAGCCAGTGTCAATTCTGGAAAGAACAGAAGTAGTGAGCCAGGCTTGTGAATGTGTCTTTATACAATGTCTTAAAATATGGACAAATCTGGAAAGGACACATTTTGGTTTAGAAATACACTTTCTCAGATAGTCAGATAGTCATACTTACAGTTTTTTTTCCCAGCAAAGACTAAAAAAAGGTAACAGCAATAAGCAGACACCCCATAAAACCACTGAAACCTCTGTTGTGTTGGGTTCCCATCTGTGTTACTGAGAATTTTAATACTAAGAAGAGATGAAAACAACAAACCAAAGGAAATGTGTGTATTTAAATAGAAACAAAACAAACAAGGAAAATATTGTAAGACATCTTCCCTTTTATGTTGACAAAAGACTGAATTGTATTTTTAATTGCATCAGAAATTCAGTCACATTCTAATTTATTAAGTCACTGTGGAAAACAAGAAATACGTATGGCAAATAAAATATTTTTTTTAAAAAAGCCCACGTTGTAATTTAGTTTAAAGCAGAATTTAAAGGCCAACTTTGCACAACTTTGGCTTAGCCAAGACCTAAAACCTAATGCCACCCAGGAAGGGTTAAAACAGACACTACAGCAGCTATCATGCAAGTCATACACCCATGACTGATCAACACACAATGCCCACTTTGAATGAAAACTGTAGACATGGGAGACCTACCAAGACCCCCAGACTGTGCTAGAAGCATGGTCAGCTCGTGTCTTGCATTCCCCGAGTCGCAAGCTTGTGTCTTACATTTTCAGACCCAAACTTACTTGCTCCACGTGGCAAGATGCAAAATGTAACTGGTTGGCCTAATCTATGACCCCCTGGGCATGGCAGAGTGTCATATAATGATGCCACGTGCAGGACTTGCAGGCTCTGCAGCTCCCAGGGTGCTCACATCCATTAACACAGCCTGATGTGTTAATATGCCACTAGAAGTGGTACCCAGCCCACACCTCAGCCCTTTCCTCATCACTCCCATGCATGTTGTCCTACATGTAGTCCCTCCTTCCCTGGTCTGGTCCGCCAGCACATGGCCACACCATGCTGCCTGACATCAGGGGCCACGTACAGGATCCCACAAACGACAAGATCAGTTACAAGTACACACAACAGGGAGTTATTTCCCACCACTGGTCAGCAAAAGGATCAGAGTAGAAGCCATAATACCTTCTGGTTCAACTAAACCCATATTCTCAGAATATATTGGGTTTTTAAGAGAAGCAACTCAGTACAGCCAGCTCACTGTGCCTTGTAGCAGCACAAACGAAGTCCAGACAAGGTACCTGAGGCTTCTTCATCTTCACTGACACTGAGCTAGTTCAAACCCACCTGAAGTCCAACAGACTGGATCCACTGACAGATCACTGACCCCTCGATCCAGCCACTGAACAGAGAGCGACAGTCCACTGACATCATGGAGGAAAGAGGAGAGAACAGAATTAAAGAAGGAGATGAGGACATCTGAGCGGCACCAGCTCAGGGCTCTGAGCACAAGGTGAACAGGGCTGGGTCAGCCCTTTCCAGGATGGACCAGGTAGGGGAAAGACTGGAGACTGGCAGAGAAGCCATGGAAGAGGCACAAGTCAAAAAGGTCCTATAAATTAGATTTACTATTTCCATTCTCCCACTTTCTGGAGAAAAGGGAAAGGAACAAATTCCACCTTCTACAAGGGCCTCCCTCCTATGCAGCAGTTGTCCACAGCCTCCAGTCTCTCTCATTTACAGTGTCTCTTCACCTTTTCACAACCACAAGGGCCAAGTCTAGCCTCTGGCTTCTTTTTGTTGCCTCCAATGACTGCTGTAAATTGCTTCCCTACCAAGGGACTGCCCTGGCAGTGCTTAAAGCCCGCTCTGCACAAGCAGAAACTTCTAACCCAGGGTCCCAAACCAACGTAGCACCACCACTTGTCCAAAGACCAATGAAT
Organism: Falco punctatus; assembly: GCF_963210335.1. NCBI lineage: Eukaryota > Metazoa > Chordata > Aves > Falconiformes > Falconidae > Falco > Falco punctatus. The sequence goes on along the minus strand of NC_137582.1, from coordinate 20,569,854 downwards.
GAAGAAAGAGGCTTTCATAGAATCCCAGCATCATTTAGGTTGGAAAAGACCTTTAGGATCATAGAGTACAACTGTTAACCCGACACTGCCAAATCCACCACTAAACCATGTTTTACCTGGCATTCAAGCAACACTGGGACTGACCCAATCCAGTACCTCCTGTACCAGTGCCGCAAGCTTAGGTGTACTACAAACGGACTGCAAAGGGGCAGGAGAGAGAAATTATGAAAAATAATGAAACTGACCTGGAAAGTAAGAAGCTGTTAGAGGGAGTTAAATCCCTCTTTAAGGCTATCACAAGTATAACCATCAACAGGAAAGGATAAAGTGCCCCCATCTCGCCTCCCCCCAAAACAAACACACATTAAAAAAAAAAAAAAAAAACACCGCTGAGAACTATCCTGATCAGGATAAAGACAGCATTGAAAGAAGCAAAGGTAAGGTGACACATTTCCCGTAAGAGTACTCTCTTTCAATGAGATATCGCACTCTGAAAGCGAGAATCATGACTGACAGATGCTGATGTTGATATAAATGGCAGTGGCACTATCAGCAAACTGTGAAGAACTGAAGTGTCAGGATGAGAAAGGAGAAGACAAAGGACTCGTCAGCACTGCCTCACATCTTTATAATTGCTATCAAAAATCCTGAAAGCCACAACTGGGACAGACAGGCCAACAATGCTTAAAATAAAATCACAATCAGGACCAGAAGCACAATCAATTTTAGGTTTTGACAGCCAAATCCAAATCAAAGAACGTAATGTTTTAAAATCCACTTCATCTAAAAACACTGCATTTTTAATCTTTCCAAACTAAAGATCCATTTGACTCAATGCAGAAGATTTCTTTCAGTCCAATAATTAAACATTTGCTTTTGGATATTTGCAGCAAAAATGCAGAGAGGGAAAGTTCTCTGTCAGGGTGAGGGTTCCTACCCTGACAAAATCACTCAAAAATCAATTGTTTCATACTTTTTCACTGATGTGGTTTTGATTCCCCTTCTTTACTAGAGACAATTCAAAGCTGTCCAAGCCTGGGCTCTAACCACCACAATCTTACATCACAGATTACAGTCTTCACAAGTAAATACAAAGGCTCCTGCTTTTACAAAAGAAACCTACTCTGTACCCTGCACAGATCTGGAGAATGGACCGTTTCTGTTCACACAGCAGGTGCCCTAGTAGCATACCTTGTATAGCTATGAAGATAAAAGGTTCCTCCTCGAACTTCCCTAGCCTGCTTGTTACCACTATTGAGTCAAAGAAGAAACAGAATTCATTCCAGTTAACAGCCCTGTATTAACAGCAATGTAATTAACTAAACTTTATTATAAGCACATGTCCTTTATTGCACTTAACCATGCACTACAGCAAGAATAAAAATTTGAAGCATTCACCCTCAAGTGGCACACATAACTTGCAGGTTAGCTCATCTTTTATCCTGTCTGAAGGACTAAGTACTACATCCACTGTGAAGAGGATTTACGGCATGAGTGTTCATCACAGAACGATCCGTTCAGTCTGGTAGTAGGCACAGGAGAGTGGCCCATCTTGGTGAAACCTGTAAGTTCAAATCCATTCAGGTACACACAGGAAAGCAAACAGGAATAGCTAAGACAGTGATGAAACTAGTTCCCCAGTTTTCCAACAGTTTATCCTGAACTCAGAAAAGCTGTCAGAGCAACTGAATTTCCACTTTTGAGGACATTTAGTATTTGTCAAAAATATTTTCTCCAGGTCTAGATTAACATAAAAATAAAAAAATAACACACCCAAAACCTACCTACACTACAAAATTGACAGAAAAAGGAGTCTCCATTCCCACTTCTTCTTGTGTTTAAACCAATCGTGGCACCTCTGCAAGTTGCATCTTGGGCAGTTACATCTACAATTGAACTAAACAAAGATTGCTTACCAGGAATTGCATTCAAATAAACACAAACCAGGTGTATAAGTAGGTTCACTGATTTTCTTGGAATTTCTCACACACTTAAAGATGGTCATATAGAAGAATTTAGCTAAAATGCAGCTTATAGCAGCCACAAAATTCACTGGCCAAGCTAGACTGGAAAGATGTTTAATTTGCATGAAAATATCAATAATACACTGAAATCTTGTTACTCTTTAATTACAGAACAATAAAGAGCAGAAAACAAGAGCTAAAAATGTAAAGATCTAAAGGACAGCATAAGGTTTTGATTTTATACTTGTGAATTCAATAAGAGTTGAAGGAAGTTGGTCACACTATTTGTTTAGTGGATCATGGGAACGATTCTGAGTCATAAGCACATATATTTGGTGATGCCTTATCTGCAATTTTTCAGTCACTTAATTGCATTCTTTCAAAAACAGCTTAATTAGTAATAAGAATCACAGAAAAGGCTGCCTTGAAATGAGAAGCACTAGATAGGACCATGACTATTTAAAATGTACCTGTTTCATATTCACATTATCCATACTAACATGGATATGAACGGAAATGTGTCAATTAAGAATTATTATGTGTAGCTTAATGGTAGAATTTTCTAAAACTTAAAAAAACAATTTACTAGGAATACTACTATAATACAAATAGGTCTTTATTTAAGGGGGGGGAGGATTTATAGAGCAGTACCCTCGTCTTTCCAGAGATTTCAGAACACTAGAAAATATAAATGTATATGTAAAATCCCAAGTCCCTCTCCTTTTAAATTATATTTTAAATTATATTTAAAAGGAAAAAAAAAAACACCCAACCCTTCCCTATGCTTCTTAATATTCAGAATTTTCTAGTAAAAAGGTTATTCAATTTTTTTTTATTCTTGGGATTTACTGGTGGAGTTACTCTGACATAAATCTGTCCAGCACAGACCACACTTCAATCTTTCCATTTCTAATTACAGAATTCTGTAGAGAAGATATTTGACATGTCACAACCTAGGGTTTGAGAAGTAGCTGTTTTTTTAAATAGCTACTGTATGTAAGAGGTGAAGGGTACAGTCTATTTTTTGACCTTAAAGACACAGACAGCGAAATATTTATATATGAGAAGAGCTATAAAAAAAACCATTACTTCAGCGTTAGCAGGTAGCGAGGTTAATTCTGCCATTAGCTCAACAACAGTACATTTGTACAAGGAGAACATCTAACATCCTGAGAGGATCTTAATCCCTATTAAATAATGACAGGTTGCTTTCTTACAAGGTTTACTCCTTCCGAGTGAATCACATTTTTGGCACCTTTGTTTCCAGCAGATGTGCCAATTAAGAGGCTTGTACTGTGAGAAGTAGTATAACCTTTCCATGCCAACTTTCAGTCTTTATGGATAGGCTCATTCATATGCAGAAGACAAGTACAGCAGCCAAGGCATTTTATACCCCAACAGCAATCAAAGTTTTCTAGATATCGCTGCCAGCTGACTCTTAACTATGTTCTCTTGAGCCAAATACATTTTGAGGAGAACAACTTTATAGGCCAAACATGTACATAAGTATGAATAAGAAAAGTCCTCTAAGTCTCAGCTGACAGGTCAACCTCTTGCTTCCCAATAAGACATTGCTTCCACTTCCAGCAAAGGCAGAAGAAAAAAGGCAAATGTTGATAGAGGAGGCAGATTAGCCCAGCCATCTGATTCATGCAATAGCATTGCAATGCCTGTATAGAAGGCTGTAATGGATTTCTCAACTTAAATAGCTGGAAGGCAGATAGACTACTTGTTTTTTTCAAAAACAAGCTGGGCACTTCTGACATCAATGTAATTTCTTGCTAATTATTTTTGAGAAATGAGTCTTCTCTCCTAATAAGGGAAGCCCTGTATTCTTTTATCATGCCTGTGAAGTCCTATATTCATAAAAAGAGCTTAAGCGCTACAATGTCCTTTTATCCCCTTTATTAAAGAAAGCAAAAAAGCTCAAACTGAGATTTGTCAAGGCCAGCCCCTCCTGGCTAGGAAGCAGCCTAAGTTAGCCAACAAGAAGACACAGAAAAAGCCAGAGCACAAGCCTCACATTCACATCAAGGCCATCCCAGGGCGATCTCTTCTCACTCACAGGAAGCATCTCTTCTTGTAGTGCTGCAAATACACTCAAAATCACAAGAAAGGTCAGAAGTTTGTCTTTGTTTTAAAAGGAGACAGAAGGATGTGGCAGCACCACCATCTCTGCTCAAAAACCTGAAGATTTGAAGCTATATTAAGCCCACGTAGATTGGACACAGCAAACCATATTCAAGGCAGAGGGTGGGGGGAAGGAAGGCAGAGGTTAACACTGTTGCCATGCTCTAAACCTATCTCCTAGATCAGGCCATTCATGGGAAAATGGGACTTCCCCAGGAATATCCCAGCAGGCACCACAGGGATGCTAAGCAGGGCAAGAATGCCAGTCAGTGAAGATTTGCATCTTCAGTTCCAGGTACCATTTATAAATCCAGCCCAAAATGTCCCAGCAACATCTTTCTGGGGAAGGCATCTGTGAGATGTCCCTACAAATGTGGAGTTGATCTGCAATAAAAATACTACGCCCACCTAACCTCAATATAAGGAACATGGGATGTAAAGAGATGAATGTGAAAGAAGGGCAGAGAAGCTAAATTAAGCATTGTGAGGAACAATATTAATCTGCTGTAATGTGTTGAGTACATACAAAATATATACTTTCTGGAGAGGTATCTGTGAAGGGATATCTAAATCAATGTGCTGGGGAAACAAACTGACCTTGAGTAAGAACTAGAAATATTTTAATTACATTTCTGAAAGGAACTCTGTTCCCTTTTCTTTCTTGGATCATTTGCTTGCAGTTTAAGATTACATGAAAAATTCACACTAATCCTTCAGTTTCTGTTGCAGAAAGTCCAGTAGTGTCAGGCAGTGAACAGCAGGCACTTCTCAGGATTCCCTCCAGGGGCAAATTCATCTCACAAGCCAAAATTTAACTCTTGGTTAAGTAGCTGATGTTCTATACACAGCCCACTGCATAAAGACACATGTAACTTTAAGCATCTCAAATTCCCCATCAGGTCTGCCATGCTGTTCTGCTGCCCAGATCAGGGCTTTTGTCTCAACAGCAGCCTTTGGCAAGTGATATTTTTACACAATTAACACATTTAACTTTCTTCCTCCAGAGCTGGCATATTTTCTGAATAATAAAAAATGCAGGCAGGTCTAATAATACTTCAATCACATTAATAAGGAAATCTTCATTTTTATGCAGCTTTTTATATCCATCCCACTATCAGTTGAATAAATGACTCCAGGTAAAACTCAAAATTGCATTGATTCATTTAAGCCCTTCCTAAGAAGCATTACATTTAAAAATAAACTAATTTTTTATCTATCCACAAACAGCAGGTAAAATTGCAAAGTTAATATGGAAAAGGAAACTTTAGAACCACAAATGACTTGTTAGTTTACACCACGTTACTGCAGTGTCTTACAGGTCAGTTGCCAAACTGAATTAGTCTGCTATATATTCTCCAATCCACAATGTTTATGCAAGGTTTTTATGCTGGAAGCTTCTGAATTTGCCCAAGTTCAACACAATACATGTTCACAAGCAAAAGAAGCTGTTGAAAAAAAATCAAGGATGGAGGATGTTTCAAAGGAACCTAGTCAACGCTTTTTTTTTTTTTTTTTTGGCAGTCCCTCAAAAGCCTCGATTTTCTAATCTCCCAAACATCAGAATTCAGAGAAATGAACTGTTAAGGAATGTTACCAGACCTTTTACATAAAAACACAGCCAAACACGGGGAGCATGAGTAAATAGCTGATATAAAGAGCACCATCTACTGACAGGCAGCATTTTGACAGACCCAGAACAGTTTTGCAAGGCACTCCATGTGGCTTCCAGATAATCCAGCTTCTAAGGAATTCAGCTTGCCGTTGGACATGTGTAGTACTTTTCACATTTTCTTTCTTACCTGCCCTGTCTCTTCTATGCCATTTAAGCTGTTCTCCTGCTCGTGGATCATGAGACAGCCCGCCCACTCCAAATCGCAGCAGCAGCACCATTCTAGCAACTAGCCCCCAACCCCAACTTCCCATTTCTCTCTGTCATTGAAGCTTCCCACACGGAGCTACTCGCCCCCTGTACATAGCTGCTATACCACCATTTTAAACTAACATTTTAATACCAGCTGTTTGAGGACGTGTTTCCAAAACCTCCTTAGTCAACAAGGTTTTTCCACTGAAGTCAAACATTTTTGAACTGTCTCCAAACAAGCTGCAATCAACTTGTGATTACTGAAAGCTTCAAGGTTTACTTCATAAGGTGAAATCTCTTTATGTGTTCTCATGGAAGAGATTACATGGAGGTAGAGGTTTCTTCCTCACTTTTATCCTACTGCCGTTTTATTTCTTTGAACACAGTACTCTAACCTTTTATTATTTTACTACACAGAATTACTAGCCAATGCACATAAGAAAACGCTGTGTCATGACAGACAAGAAAATATTACCAATATCCTCAAATGGTCCTGATGCTATATTCTTGGCTAGTATAAACAGAAATAACATTTAGGAATGCTATTTAACATCTTGATCACTTTTAAACCCAGGCATAATACACAGTCAAAATGCACTGAGCTATTACGGCACATTGTTTGAAACTACTTGCTAGCACTACTGCAATTAATTACTGTGTAAGATTCGTGTTGCAACACTGTAAGACCTAGATTATTTTTTAATGTATGTTTGGAGAGAATAAAAATAGTAAATTAGAATAACTTTTCTAACAAATTAGTCAAAACTCATTGGTCCCAAAGACCTTAACTAATAAACATAAAACCCATTTGTGACAATCTGGACAGTGAAAGTAGAAAATAAATATTCACACAAGGTTTTTGTTTTGTGTTGCTTCACTGATTAAAATATCAATAACACATCTAAAGCTCATCACTTACATTTTTGTATTTCATGCAGATTCCAAGGGTCAATGAAACTCAATTTACTGTTTTTATACAATAACCCTTGTAAATCTATCTAGACCAGGATTAAAAGAAAAACAACCAATACGAGCTTTGCCAAGGGAGAGGTTGTAGTCAACCTGTTTATACATGTAGCAGGTTAATACCCATTAATAAAATTATGTGAGGAACTTTCTAATAGGTGGGGAAGTTTCAAGTTCTACCTTGTTTTATAGCTCTAGTTGCTTGTGTCAGCACAGCAGTTTCATTCTTCTACTGTATTTGCATGCAGCAGCAACAATTTTCTGTTTTTACCTCTTCCTCAATTCTAAGATTTATATAGTGGGATATTCTGACTCATCCTAGAAATTATTTTTTCTTTACACTACATTTCATCCTCTGCAGTCAAATTCCCTTTTGCTTCACGTACTCTATTTACCTGATCTCCATCATCCACCTACTATCCCTGCAGCCCATGCCTTCCTCAGCTTTTTCTTTCGATCCTTTGAGCTCAACCATATATCCCAGGCTACAAGATGGATAATTTCACTGCTCCCCACTCAATTGTTATGTAATTATAGCAATGGATACTGAGGGTTCCCACACTTCTCTGAACAAAAAATGTTTGCAATCTCCTGTTTCACCGTAAATTCACCCAGTTCTCCTCTCTTACACATGAGGAGAAACTGAAGCATCAGGTAAAGCTGAAGTGGTGTAAAATCAAAACACATTTGCTTATTAAGGTAACTACTCCTTTAGATTCACATCTCCTGCTCCTTCTCCTAATCCGATTCATTCTCCCCTTAGCTCTACTTAAGATTGCACTTCCACAGAGCTTTCTCTCAGCAGCAAAAGCAGCAAAACAATACTCTTAACTACTGCCAGCATGGCAAAATTATTAAAATAAGCCAAATTAACAAGGAAATGCTGCCAAAGGGGACAGTTCTCACTGGTTGCTCTTGACCAACTGATACAGAGTAGTCTATCACTAATAAAAGCCAGAATGAGATAATTCAGGTGGACAATAAATTGATCATCAACTCATTGAAGTCAAAGAACTGAACAGTCAACTCAATACAGTGAGAGAAAGTAGGGGTTGGGGACTGAAATGTGCTGGAGGAAATACAGCACTACATGGAGTGTTCCATCATCAGCTCAGTTCAGCTAGGACACACTTGCACTTCCACTCCATCCTGCTCCCTCTCCAACCTAGTAGAGGTCTTTGTAAGATCTTGAAGGGAACCAGGTGTGTCAAAAAAAAAAAAAAAGGGGGGTGGGGTGGTGGAGGGTGGCAGGGACAGGACAACCCACAAACCCAGAACAAAAACCTAACCATGGGAGAAAGAAGGTGATGAACATGCAAGCAAAAGTAAGAATTTCTTTCATCAACAATGACCTGGTTTTCTTTGCCATCATTGTGCCATGTATAGAGGAACTAATTTAATTTTCAAGTTCAGTTTCATCTGTTCAGCTTATTTTGTGTGTTTAGACTCCCTTGCAATTTGCATAAAATATTTTACAGCACAACAATAGGATGCACTCTGGTGTGTTTTTTTTCCCCCAAATGTCAGGCCTGTCCATGTAACCTGACTACATTCTACAGTATTATTTTTGGAATTAAAAGCTGGGATGATTTCCTTTCCAATTATTCTTCTGTTTGGCTTTTATCAGCACTTTTGTGTCCGTTGGAACCTGGAAACCAGGATGGTGAGGGAGAAGTCAACAGGGGAAAAAAAAAAATTACTAAATTCAAACAGTTTATCCTTTATACTGTTCTCCTCCCCAAAAAAAGGCAGAAGGGGCAATATGCAATAATGGACACATACAGCTAATTGAATTTAATCTGAATTTGAGAGTTTAAGCAACATGTTGAACACTTACCTGATCTGAGCATTTAATTTTGCAATGTTTTTTTTTTCTGCCCTTCAAATATACTGTTTAAAAATTAAACCCTTCCAATACTAAATTATTTCAACAGAGAGTAAGGGAACGCAAAACAACAGCTATTGAAAACAAAGCTGATAATTATTCAGGCAAAAAAAACTTCTTTAAAACAATCTGCTACTAGTTACTATGCACAATATCTATAGTTTGTAAGCCATAAAGTAGCCATCCCTACAAAGAAAGAAAACATTAGACCCAGTTTAATGAGCATGAATCTTAAACAGTTCAGATTCTTATTCTACGGGTCAATAATAAAGATTTCAGAAAAGCTTAGTACACGGAATAACACACTCAGTTTTCCTCATCAACGTCACAAATCACCGCCTAATGCTGAAATGTTGACAATTAAGCTATTTGTTCTTTAGGACAAACCTGAAAAAAAGGCAAAAATTCTGAGTCATCAAGAGAGAAGTAAGTCTGAGACAGTCTTATATCTGAAGGAGAACATATGTCTGTGATAGTCTATCTACAGAAAAAGTTTTCCTATTTAATCAGCAAAGATATTATTTAAAAACATGTCTTCAAAACTATACACAAGCTTTATTTAGATAAAAGACTGTGTTATCAGAACAGGTATGCTGAAGTTCAGTCACATCTACCTTTCCACAATGAAAATACATTCACAAAATCCTTCTGCAATCTAAAGTGTACTGCTAAGACGGAAAGCAATCAGCCTTGAATGCAAGATAAATTAACAGCAGTTCTAAAACCATTAGATACAGATTCTATTGTCATGCTTTTGTTTAAGGCAAGGAAAAAAGGCAAAAAAAAGTAGAGGGTGTCTAGGTCAGCAAAGTCATCAGTGGTTGATGGATGCACTTACAGACATTAAAGAAAAAAGGAAAATAGGCAGAACATAATACCCACTTATGAGATTCTCTACCTTAAAGGATAGAAAAAAGGCCTCAAGATAGGCAGTAACTCCACCTTGTTCAGAGCTGAAGGTTTTCTATTTTTAGATATACATTTCAAGGACACATTTAACCCTAGAAGTGCAGTTTGATGCATCATCACAATATTCATTCCTAGACAGTGGTAAAATTAGAAATACTCATTCTACCAAGTACATCTTCTGAGAACAGCCTCTACCAGTAACAGCTACCACCTCTGGGTGAGGAACTGGGAGGTAAGGGAGACTGAGCAATTGACGCCCCAGAACATGTCGATGACTGCTAGCAGTTGTGTGGTGACCTCCAGGTAGGCAGGAAATGCAATGTTTATGTTGTAAGAAATGTCCAATATAACAGCTTCCTATAACCCAAGACAATGGCCTTGCTCCTTCTCCCTAAAGGCCCAGGCTGCACGCTCTAGGCGCTTCTACTGTTGCAGCTCTTGAGGTTGCAAGAAGGGTCACATCTGTGAGCTGCTGTGGGATGTAAGATGGGCACAGCTGCCTCCTGAAACCCATGTTGAGCTCCTCCTGCTGTACACACACGTGGGAAGCTGATTCTGCTGGTTATTAAAATCTGAATCGGGCATAGGTAGGTTTTAGTAGCACTGCACCACAGGGACAAGGATCAGCGTCTCCCATTTCAGGCAACATTTTGCAAAGCAAGATTGAATACTACATCAGTCTTAACTGGTTGTAGCCAACTCCGACTCTAATGAACTCATTGATCTCCATAGGGGTGTAGATGAAGAGAAAAGATACAGGCTCCAGGGGTAACAAGATCAGTTTGGCAAGTGAGGTGACAACGGAACCAGTGGGCACAAAATGGCTACCTGTCAGTCTGTAGGGGCCAGCAGACTGAAGATGACAGCTGGTATACTTACAGAACAACAAAATATCACAAGTTTGCATGAACGTAATGAGAGACAGTGCAAAAGTTGAAATAAGTAAATAGCTTAAAAAACAGAAGATAATATTTTCTCTTCTTGAACTGTGGATTTGTTGAAGGAATTGGATTCATGTTTCCTAATCTCTTAAAGGGAAATTACTTGTGATGCTTGATACCACTGTCACCAACAGCATTTGTCTTTCCCAAGTGCTAAAGGCCTCAGCTTCACATTAACATCGACACCTCCTAAATTCAAAGAAACATACTGTTGTACTGCTTCTTTCCTCCCTCCCTCTGCTCTCCCATTGCAAACTTACAACATTTCTTCTGGTTTAAGAGCCCGCCATACTTGGGTATCATTCTTAGTTTTGAACCAACCCTGCAAATGTCCAGAGTGGTTAATGACAATATGAAAGCACCCCATCAACTTAACTAGAAACACAGAATTACTAGAAGTAGGACACAGGCACTTAAAGCTATCCCCAGGCTGACTCGCTGTAACCAAGTTTCACTTAATGGCATTGCAGCCAAGGAAGCCCCATGCTACTTAGAAATCAGTTTGCCAAAAAAATTAAAGAGAGAAAGGGAAGAATTCTCTCTCATTAAACATGACGTTCTCCTTACCTTCTGCTTACCCCACTGGTAATACACAGCATCATAGAAAATGTCTGCTTTAAATATTTGGGAGTCGTTTCCCTGCTCCCTGCAGTGGCGCATCAGCCACACAGTAATCTGTAGCTGACTGCAGAAAACAGATAAAACAGAAACACGTCTGACTGAAGTCCATATGCAGAAACAGCTAAATTGAACCAGGATTTACAAAGTGTGAAATGAAAGCATACTGAGAAGCATCCGTGATTTCAGAGGTCATTATTGTTGGCATTTCTGCAGTGCCTAGAGGCCCCAAATGAGACAAGCTATCCCTTCATGCCAAACACCACAGACACTCTAGTCCTCATCCACCAAATACTTCCAATCAAAATCAGAAGCAAGACACAGACAAAGCACCAGCAGAGGCCTTCACCACTACCCACCATGGAAAACAGCTGGAGAATCTGTCCCATGAAATGGAACAGGCAGCAAACATGCTGCTGTATTTGTTATTCTCAGGCAGCCTGACCAAGCCAATGTTTTCCAGTTTTCAGGGACACATTGCAGAGCTTTTGGGCAATCGATTTTACAAACATACACAAGCAAAAGACAAAATTTTGGTAGCAAGTTTACTGCAAATCTCAGTTTTCTACTGATACAACAGTTTTAACTGATCCTAATTATTGTCACACTTTTACAGCTGGAAAAGCTGAGCCACAGAGCAAGAACTTCACTTCCAGTGAAAAGCAACAGGCTTCTGAGGTCCAGGACCAATTAAAAGAAAATGGAAAAAATGAAACATGCACACACACCCCAATAATTTCCTTTTAATCCAAAAGACTTGTTTTCAGATTAAGCAGTATTTGCTTGCCAGAAGATCATCTCGAACATAACCGCATACATGGGACTAGTCTATCCTAAGTGTTCAAAGTATGATTTTTGAGGTAAATGCAGCTTCTGAAATACAGTCTCCTAACACACCTCTATCAGACACTAATAACCATTTCAACACCAAACACAGCGAGGCTGGTTAGCTAGCAAGGCAGAGGACAGAACTGAGTTTGAGATCTGAATACCTAACCTCAATTGTCAGTGCAGCCCCCAAAGCGCAGACAAATTGAGCTGAACAGTGCTCACACCTCAGAGGGAGCCTGATCCCTCTCTAGACTCCCCTCAGCACACTGACTAGACCTCCAACAAATGTTAACGGCAGTTTAGACGCCCAGCTTACATCTAGACAATTTAAGCTGCCCTCATCAGCATGCTCAATTCCACCCAGAGTAACTGAGCAGAAGACAGACTCCGCTGTGCCCTGTGCCCCAGCCACCCTCTCCAAACTCTCCGAACGAAATCCTTTCCCTCCTTAGCGCACCGCTGCACTGAGGGAAAGCTTGATAGGCTGATATCACAAGAAATGTCCTTCAGACCTTATCAAGGCTATTCCAGTCCCACGCCCCTTTTGCGATTGTAACACATTTCACTCCCGGCGCTCAGCAATTACACTATTTCTCAAAAATGGAAAAGACTTCCCACTTGTAGACAGAAAGGTGCACTACAACTGCTGATTGGTTTTGTCAGAAGTCCAGCAAGCACATGTGGCAGATTAATGAAATTATTGTTGTAACTCAGATGAGACACACTATTTGCGGAACCTGCAGTGCCAGCAGTGGAGCATTAAACTGCTTTCCCATTTTAAATGCTAAATTGGTTCTACAACACATTTTGTAATCCCTCTAATCACAATACTATTATTTTCTTTACCAGGCAATTCTATACTTTTCCTTCTCCAAGAAGGCAGCTACGTCATTAAAATACTGCTTTATTTTTGAAGTAATCTCTATGAAGCCCTTAAAGTAGCTTCAGTGTAAGAGCAGAGGGTTTGCATGGCTTTGTGGAGCAGCTTCACAATGAGGCAAGCAGCAGAACTGGCACTCTCCAAGTACATTATGCATCCACATGCTGTATGGAATTGCTTTCTCCTGTAAAAGCTGCTCCATCTTTTTATCTATGTTTCTTTTTCCCTGAAGAGAAGTTCTTTTAAATAATGTGCCAGCGTCTACACGTGTCTATAGTATTAGACATCCCACTTATTTCTAGAGTACTACCATGCTTTTTTACTGCTTATGTTTGCTAATACGTACTGCAATTGCTGCTCGTTTTCACATAGCGTAATGGGAAAGAATACAAATTTCACATTGATAATTTTCACAGGACAACAGGAGCCAGATCAGACTACATTTCCCTCCTTATGCTCCCTCAGCTGCCTCTTTGTAACCATCTGCTCTTGCCTGCCCTACACAAGGACGGCATTCGCTCCCTACAGCAGAAACCACCACTTTGCTGTGCATTTGTGCAGCCCCAAGCACACCGCAGGGTCACAGACTGCACCATTTCCCATGGGCCAACACCTTGCCATCCTTCACATGCATGCCCTGTGTGCACGCAATCACTGAAAATGTTTTCATCGTCGATACTTTGGTGAAAGTCCAACTGTAAAAAACCTGACAAACAGAAATTTCTCTTCCTATTATCACCTGATGGACTGAAGTCATAGATAGAGCATGCTTCTACAGCTGAATTTCATAAAGGATCCCTTTAAATAGTTTGGAAGGTCAAAGTGGTCTTCGTGAGTAGACTTCATCTGTTCTACTTATAGCCAACTAAAGAGCTAAGTATTAGCCTGAGCTAATTATTTTTACTTCCTATGGGGAGGAAGAAGAAAAGCAATAGGGAAATTATCCCACTCAGTGAGGAGGGGTGAAGGAGAAGGACATGAATGGTCCTTTGCAGACGCTCTTCTTTTGCCCTCACTGTCCTGGGCAGAGCACAACTCACTCAGGCAAGATCTCCCGCTTACATGCAGCTGCTGTCAGGGTAGTTGATGTTTCAGAATCCACAGGCACACAGCGCGAACAGGATGAACAGCGGAAGTCAGATCTGTTATGCTGAATGTAGGAATCTTGCTGCAAAAATGCGGGCGCCTTCCATATTACACTATTTGTAACAGCAACTGATGATATAGCAATGAGGAAAAGCACACTACAGCAAGAATACACTTGGATTCTCAATCAGGCATTTGCCCTCCTATAAACTGGCTTACAGGACCCCAACAGAGAGAGATGTTTCTGTTTTCCTGGCTTGTGACAATGTAAATTCTGAACCAAACAGCTATACTATATTCTGCATTACAGGTAGCGTTAACTCCAGCACTTCACACCAGTAGAACACCTCAGAGGAGTGATAAACATCAGCCTCTGCTGCTTGAAATGCGCAGGGACACCCAGCACTCCTGTTTCACTGCTCAGGATAGAAGGTTTGTTCACTGCATGGTTCAGAAATTTCAGACCAGCCAGAGGTCACAACCATGAATGACAGGCTGAGAGAGGATGAGACACATACACATCAAACATCCCCAGTTTAGACACCCGAAACATGCATACTTCTAACTATGCAACACACAAAAGAAAGTCTATTGAACATGAAGACAGAAGTGAGCACATTAATTATTGTGTATTACTAATAATCACAGAATGAGACATTAGAAAGGCACATTGCCCTGAAGTGTAATTATTTCAGCTGACTTTATTTTCATTTACCATGTATCCACTTCAGACTACTAGACACTCAGATTCTGTACCTACTTTTGCTAGTCATAAAGAAAGACCCAATGCAGTAAGTGCTGTTTTGTTACTACTGCAGTCAAAGAGTGCAGAGAGGGGGAAAAAAAAAAAAAAAAATCACCACACTATATCTATTGGCTTTCATTCTGGTGATCTGATGTGGACATTGTTAATCTCTTAACTACTTCTCCACAAAAAATCAATTAAGAAAAACAAACTTTCTGTCAATGCAGTAACATTTTACCATGTCTGCACCTCCACTGGGATACATGTAGAGATCTGCAAGCCAAACACCTTCCCACCCTACCACACAATTTTAAAGTAAAGCATGGAGGGGTGGACGAGCCCAGCTGGGCATTATGCTGAACCTTCTAACTGTAGTCACTCCCATCTGGGTTCTTGGTCACATGTCATGGGGCCACCGAAAGTTTCACAAGAGGGGGACAGTTGGAAAACAAAGAAACATGATAAAACCTCACTGCCCCAGTTCAGTGGCCACTGGTGTTTCTCAACCAATTGCAAAGAAATTAAAAAAAAAAAAAGGGGGGGGGGGGGGGGGGGTAAATACCAAGCAGCTATGCTGATCTGATGAATGTATGTCTGTTCCATCCATCATATTCATTCACCAGGACCACCGCTCTGTTTTCCTCATCCAACACATTTTATAAGCTTGACCAAAAGGATAAACACTGAAGTAGAAGCCACTAGTTAAAAAACCTGGAGAATTCTTCTAGAAAATTACTTTTTCTATTCTCTCACTAGAGAACACTACCAGGATTAGTTATATATTTTATTATTTTTTTTTTTACATAACGGACAAAACATTTTTATATTTCTAAGAAGACTTCTAGAACACCCTTATTATTCAGAAACCTCACTCTTTTGCGCTTGGACATTTTATCACACACCTGCCACACAAGACCCCAAACACTTCCTGAGCAGAGCAGAATTCCCCAGGAAGCCAGAGAAGCTGCTTCTACCTCAATTAGTCCTGAACTGGGCCCAGTAAGCCAAGATAAATTCTCACCCTCCTGTTACAGAGTTCAGTCAGCCTTTCACTGCTGTTCAATGTCATTTTGAGAAAAGGATTTGTTTTTAAGAAAGCAAAAGCAACCAAAAGAATTAATGCACTCACTACAACCAAAAAATATAGTCTAGTGGTGGCTATATAGCACTTATCAACAGAAGGCAAGATTAAAAAAAGCTTCTCACTTCTTTTACCAGTTTCTTTTCATAGTTTTCATGCACATTTTAAAGGACTGATAATTTGTCTCTGAGTCAGATAAAAATCTGCCATTGCTAACAAAAGATAAAAAGGTCTAACTGTAGTGGTTGCTATTAAAAAGCCTTTATTATTTGCTACTGCTGCTACCACATAATGAGACAAAGCGTGTCACCAGATATACACACCTTACCTACAAATCAAAACTCCATGAACAAATAATCTTCTTCCAATAAGTGACAGACCAGATTTGGGTCTCATGCTCACAATGAACAGCACTTTATGAGTGCAACATGTGGGAAGCCTTGATAAAATTTAATACTTCTGTGAGAGATCATTTTCTGAATAGTGTTGGGAAAGTCACCTTCTATTAAAGAAGTGTCAGAAGTACAGTAAAACTTTCAAACAAAATTTTTAATAGAACTCTACTCTGTAACTCCAAATGTCCTTACTCATTGTGTTTATCTAGAGATAACTATGATATTAAAACCAAACAGACCAGACATGAGTGGTAAGTAGCATTAAAAAAAAAAAAAAATCATGAAAATACACACAAGAGAGGTTAGATGTAGAATAGATGTTAGTTAAAGAACATTTTAAAATTTATATTAAAAACCATCCTTGCTTTCTCCAATGAAGTTTTCTGCTCTTAAATTGTCCGGTTAACTGCTTGAATTTTTTTTATGAATACTGAAAAATCAATTACTGACCAGGAAAGCGTATAGATATCCATCAATACACACTTTAAAACAAATATATAAAACAAAAAAGTATTTCTACACGTCATATAATTTTCTTAATTGGTATGACATCCAGTACATTATCAGGGTCTCACTGGATCATGCACATCAATTTAGATATGAATAATCTTGGCCTTTTCTGAACTTGCTTACATTTGTAACAAGGTGATGCCTTAGGGAACCAGCTAAGGGAGATGAAGATCATTGTTCCATTTTCTGCTAAAATTCTACCTCGATGATCCTATAAAAATTAGATTCCATACTCATCAGGAATTTCTAAATAAGCAATCCTTCACTCAGACTATTCTGTCTGCATCCAAAACACAGAAAAAAACCACTTGTACTCCCCTGTTTACATTACAGTAGCTGCATAAATAGGAATTTTATCTGTAGTCCAGGAGTTACTACTACTGCTATGCAAGTCCATAGCTGAGGACAGAAAAAGAAGGACACACTTCATTAGAAAGGAGATTTTATTTTATTCTTTGGACAGCAAAACCTTAAAAGCAGCCAGGAGTTTAAAGTGCTGGAATTGGTCCCAATGAAGACAAATTAGAAAGCTGAAAGCAGAGAAGATGGTCTATAAGGTATCTTAAAATCCACTCAATACATTGCATTGCTTTGTGCAATGTATGTCTCACTGTGGATATGTGTTAGTATTATTTTAATACATAGGATTGCAAAGAAACCTTTTTAAAAGCAACTAAGCAATGAGGAAATATAAAACAAATGGATCTGCCCACAGTATTTTATTTTTTAAATTTGTTAGAGTATTTTGCTCTATTCCCACTCATCTTTCCAGTGTACAGATATGATTGCCTGGATAAGCTTCATAATAACAGCTTAATTCAACTCTTAAAGCCACACAAACTCAACTCTATATTCATATTTTTAGAGAATAAAGCAACATGATTTTTAAATTTAAGGCAGAGCAAGCCAGAAAAAGACAGGCCACCTCAGGCTATAGCATATGAATCCAGATGAAAAACATCACTAAGTTAATACAACACATAAAAGTTACTAACAATGCAGAAATACATTCAGAAAAGAGAGTCCACTTCACTAGCTTGATACTACTATACCAAGCTTATTCCACGAAGCAAAATTTTCAGTTTTGTTTGGTGGTTTGTTTGCTTTTAAATCTGAACCATGCCCGGCTTTGTAAATAAAGCTATTGCAATCAGACATAAGAAACCAATAGCTGACTTTACTACTCTGAGAGCACTACACTTGCCCTTTTCCCCAGAAATCTCCAGCAGGGACAGCTTTAGAAATGGTTGTCTATTCATCAATTCAACAAGTCTAGCTCAGACAGCAAAAACAGGCTCCATTACATTAAATCACTGATATAATACACACTGATTTTCTGTTAGGATGGGTCTTTTGTAAACAACCAGCTTGATCTGCCTGTGTTCCACGTCAACGACGCGAGTGCATTCTCAATTGGAAGCCCCATTGCGTCATTTAGCTACTTCATATGCAAGCCTGTAAGGTCTTCTCTGAGCTTAACATACCTACTTAGCTTTCAACACAGGCCAGCTTTTCATCTAGCGATGATGAAACACAGGCAGGTTTAGCTTGCCTTTGTCCACAAAAAGCTGGGTAAATGTATTATTAGCTGAGTTTTGTCTCAAAGCCCATCCAAAATTTGGTAGTCTTGTTACCAAATGGATGATTCAAAGCAATAAGCACAAATCTGTTCTCCAAGGGCTCAAGAGAAATCAGCAATGTATTTGCTTGGTAATTGACCACAAAACAGACTGCAAGTTAGCGGTGACTTTGATCAACGCAAACCTGTCCAGTATCTAGTTCAATGACTTAAGACAGAAAGAAGTGAGTTCAAATTGTACTCATTTTAAACTAGTTATTTTAGATAAAAATCAGAATGGAGAATTCATACCAAGCTTCTATTGTCAAGGCCACTACTCAAAACGTTTAATGCTATTTTATTTTTAAAATTAAATACATCACAACTGTATGTGTATTATTTGTTATGCTTATTGTACTGCTGACAAAAGGAAATATTTATACAGTCATTGAATTAATTGTTACTGCCTTTTTTGGACCTTGGGGAAAAAAAAGGGGGGGGGGGGGGGGAGGACACATTTTATTTGCTCTATTAATTCCCAAAGTGTCAGATTCAGTAAAAACTAATTTTTCAACTCTGAAGAAACCATTCCCAAACCCCTGGGTTTAGGCCTTTGAAGATCAAAAAGGCCAATAAAGCTTTTAAAGAATCTCTCCCAATTTTTTCAAAAAACATTCTCTTATTTTTCATTTGAGTTAAAAGCCTATCTAATATGACAAATCATTGTCCTATACCCAAAGTACAGTGTTTGGAGCAAACATATTCACCTACACTTGGTAATCATGTGTGCTGCACACAAACAAGAAACAGCAGCTTATGAATGAGAAGAGACACTTCATTTGTCTTCAGGAATTCACCTCTGAAGTACATTTATTCACCAACATACCAGACTTGGAAGAATTGACCTGGTATTTTACCTAAAATTATTTAACATTTTATTAAAATCAATCATCCATGTAAAAATCCATATATTCATATATCCATAGAACCTTTTCCTTCCTTTACCTGCCCCCTGGGGGGGGAACCAACAAAAAACCACAAAAACAAGCAAACAAAAAACACTCCAAAAAAACGTAACTATTCCCATTCTGTTTGTTACCCAAGTCATTTGGAAAAAAAAGTCTCCACTGTGCCTGAAAAAGAGAGATTCCATTATTTTAATTATCTTCATCTAGAGATAAATAAAACAGCACGATGTCCAAGATGTGTGTGGGCTAAAACTGCCACAATATCTTGCTTCTGTAACACCCACTTCGTCAGACACTTACTTTTGCACCTTTGTATGTCTTTTAACAGGATGATAAATGCTTTTTAAGCAGTAGCCAGAACTTCAAGAAGCCTGGATTATTTAAGACTCACCAACATAAATAAGAACGCAGTCCTACCTACCTTAGATATTTCTGGCTCCACTTGTCTCTTAGGTGTCTCTTTTGACTCCGACCCTTTTGGAGTACTACTGTTCTTTACAGAGGGCGATTCAACTCCTTCACCTTCAAGTTGCAGATTAATACCTTCTGTGGGGACAGCGTGATCAATACCGTTTGGATTCAGATTGCAATGAATAGCTGGGGAAAAAAATATGAGAAAGAAAACACTGCTCAGGAAAGAAGAACCCAGCGTTACAAACATTTATCAAAGAACTAAGAAGTGCCATGTGGTAACCAGAGCTATGTCAGATCATGGCAAAAGAACTGCCTGTACCTTAACATGGATTCAGGGTGAGATATTTGAGAAAGAAAATGAGAGGCAACGCAGTGCTGTGTAATGCTATTTAGTGCAGGCTACCGTGTTGAACTGTGCTTCACTACTGAGGGTTGAAGACCCTCAACTTACAGCTTTTACTAGGATAGGACAATATATCCCACATATTCATCATTCAATCATGCCTTTATTTCCTTTTCTAGACAAGCAATTTATAGTTTTTATATTACATTTTCAATTACTACAACATTCTAGGTCCTAAACGATGTAGGATAAGTAAGCTGGGGAGGGCAAGTCAGCAAGTTGGTCTCTGCACAGAATAATGACTTACCGAGCTGATTATCTCTCCTTCAGCACTTTGTACTGCTGCAAATTACCACCTACACCACCCTAACAAGCAAGAGGGATGTACTCTCTAGGAGTATAGAATGAGGTGTGGACTAATGACAGCAGAATAAGGAAAGCAGCTGGAGGAAAAAAATAAAACAAATGCAAACCCCACCACAGAATGCACTTTTAGAACTATGGTAGTAGTTTAATTGTTTTCTGTCTGAAATTTCAGTTTCACCACTCACATAGAGAGTAGCCTTAACAACTTTCTTGGCATGTGTAGTGATTTTAAAACCTGTGAATCTTGAGGCAACTTCCCCTTCATGCAACTATTTGACTTTTGCATTCATGTTCCTGGGTATCTGCACTACCTGTGCTACCCATAATTAATGGTCCCAGCCTCCCCTGTACACAAAAGAACTGCGCTCAGATACTGCGGTGCAATATTTGACAAACCTGAATAGCAACCTAAAACACAACTTAAAGCCAAAATAAAATCTGCCTTTTCACTCTTGCTTGGCTTAGAAGCAAAGGGTGGGGAGCAGAGGAAGGATTCCGAATGGCCAGTTTCTCCCAGCTACATATCAGCCCTTGAAAGCCTCTCACAGAACAGGCTCAAGCTGCCAGAAAAGGCACAGGGGTCCTTCAACTACAGCACCTTCACGAAAAACCATTCCCAAAGTCTTAATTGAGAACTTTGAGCCTAAATTACAGCAATTCCTTGGTGCAGAACTAAAGTAGAAGCCAAAAAGAACTAAAGTAGAAGCCAAGAAGTTGGCCTTTTCTCCTTGGGATTTTTAAAAACATCCCAAGAATTCTGAAAGGTAAGTGATCTGTGCAAGCACCACAATACCTGCGTCTGCAAGCTAGGGATGGAAACATCTCCTGTCCTTAAGTCAAAAGACTATTATAACGGACAATTCATTCCAACACTGAGTGATGGAAAGCAGTAAATAATTACAACATGTTTTATTACAAATTGCAGCCACTTTGTGCAGACAAATAGAAAAATATGTCATTGGCCCACAGAAAACTAGTAAATGAAACTAAAACCAGGAAGGGCACTAAATTTCAGTCTCACTGTGAGCAGCTGTAGAGGATTAGTCCTGGACTTCTTTTACAGGTATATAGAAGACAGATATCCCTCTCCAATAGTCAATTCTTTAGCAGACAGCATGAGAGGAAGAGAACGAGGAATCACTAGACTACATCATGTCCAGAGCTGAGCTCTGCTGAGATCTTCTTCTGGGTAAGGAAACAGAAGAGGCGAACAATGCAGAGCGTCTGGAGGTGAGGCACAGTTTCTACTGGCCACACCAGGGACCACCACAGAAGAAGGATTTTTAGCTAAAAAACCCTTTTTTCTCAAAAGGAATCCTCCACCTGCTTAGGCCTTGCATACAGAGTTGTGTTTTTAATTTAGAAACACTGAAAACCCTCTGAGAGTTTTTTGGGGGAACTCCTGGGTTTCACTTTCAGGCACCAGTTTTCCAAAAACAAGGGCATTTTTATTTCAATAGGGAAAAAAAGCACATAACAAAAAGGGGTCTGCAGCAGTCTCTGTAGCTGTTGTTCCTACCTGTCATCTTTCAGTCTCATTTTAGTAGGGCAGGCATCTGCAATTTCTTCCTGATACCTCAAGAGCTGCTACAGAGCCTTGTTTCCCAAGCCAACTCTAAGGAGCTTTCCCCTAAGTCTAGCTGCAACTCTTCTTGCAAGTCTTCCCTCATTCAAACCAATTCTGTAGGTTGGCAGAATGCAACGTAAACCCAAATCCCATCATTCTGGCACTGCCTCTCACTGGTGAGAAGAGAAAAAACAGATTAATGTCTTCAAGTCAATCCTTTCCTTTTACTGGTTTTCCCAGCCATACCACCGAGTCATCCAAAACGTAAATACTTAAACCTTAACAATGTTAGCAGAGGAGTCTCTTAACTTTTGAGTCCTTATTTCTAGGTGCACTCCGTATGCACCCCTTCCTGGATTTTGTGTTGTGGCTACAAAGCTATACTGAAACTGAACTTGAACACAGCTGCCGCTTGATTTTTCCCTTGCAGGACCTCTTTCTGTGTCAGTGAAAATGCAAAATCTTTTTTACTTCTGCAGTGAAGCTAACAGGCTTCACCTCTCTGGCTGTATGGCCATTATGGGGAGCTATCCAGAGCCTGCCAAGCTGTTATGATGAAGGGAGTCTTTGGGGCTTTTCAGCTCCCATAGGAGGTTTCAAAGCGATATGATTTTGTGGTTTACGTTTACATCAATGCATCTTAATACACCAAGGCATTCTCTCTTCCCTTGATCATATCCACCTACCATTATCTATCTCCTCTAGATCATATTTACCTACCTGAAAGAAACAAGTAATTACTAATGACTACTTTGCTTATCCTCCAGACCACAGAAAAGATGGATGTGATCCACCAAGACAGAATTTTTTCACAGCCCAAAGAGGATGGAAATTAGTTAGTAGCCAAACTAATCCCTCCTTCACAAAAAGTGGGAGATGAAGACACCCTAAGCAACCTGTAAAAGTACTTCCAGCACACCCTGATCCAGCAAGGGACTGGAAAATAGCAGCAAGACACTTGGTATGGAATGCAGTCCACAAAAATCTCTCCATATGCCTGCAAGGATCCTGCCTAGCTGAATAGGAAGACTCCTGCACACACCTTTGAAATGTTTACACACCTCAGCAGCAATCCTTCCCAGTGCCCTCAAACAACACAGATTAGGGAGAAGGATGGTAGGGGATGGCCAAGGAGAGCTTTCTGGGTTACAGCATTGACTTACCATGCATTACAGGGAACAAGTGATCCAGATTTCTGATAACATGGTAGCATAATAACTAACATGATCTCCTGTGACAAGGCAACCGACCTGCTCAGTAGATGAGGGAAAGGCTGTTGTCTGCCTAGACTTTAGTATAGCACTTGATACCATTTCCCACAACATTCTCCTGGAGAAACTGGTTGCTCGTGGCTTGGACAGGTCTACTCTTCACTGGATAAAAAACTGGCTGGATGGCTGAGCCCAGAGTGATGGTGCATGGAGTTACATCCAGTTGGTGGCCGGTCACAAGTGGTGTTCCCCCGGGGCTCAGTGTTGAGGCCAGTCCTGTTTCATACCTTTATCAACGGTCTGGACAAGAAGATTGAGTGCACCCTTAGTATGTTTGCAGATGACACCAAGTTGGGCAGGAATGTTGATCTGCTGGAGGGCAGGAAGGCTCTGCAGAGGGATCTGGGCAGGCTGGATTGATGGATCAAGGCCAGTTGTATGAGGTTACAAAAGGAGAAGTGCCGGGTCCTGCACTTGGGTCACACCAGCCCCACACAGCGCTACAGGCTCGGGCAGAGCGGCTGGAAAGTGCCTGGGGGGAAAGGGCCTGGGGGTGCTGGTCGACAGCCGGCTGGGCGTGAGCCAGCTGTGTGCCCAGGTGGCCCAGAAGGCCAACAGCATCCTGGCTTGTATCAGCAGTCGTGTGGCCAGCAGGACCAGGGCAGTGACCGTCCCCCTGCACTGGGCACTGGTGAGGCGGCACCTGGAACCCTGTGTTCAGTGTTGGGCCCCTCACTGCAGGGGGGACACGGAGGGGCTGGAGCGTGTCCAGAGACGGGCAACGCGGCTGGGGAAGGGGCTGGGGCACAAGTCTGATGGGGAGCGGCTGAGGGAGCTGGGGGTGTTCAGCCTGGAGAAAAGGAGGCTGAGGGGGGCCTTGTCACTCTCTGCAGCTCCCTGACAGGGGGCTGTAGGCAGGGGGGGGTCGGTCTCTTCTCCCAGGGAACAAGTGAGAGGACAAGAGGAAACAGCCTCAGGTTGCACCAGGGGAGGTTTAGATTGGATATTAGGAAAAATTTCTCCACCAAAAGGGTGGTCAAGCATTGGAACAGGCTGCCCAGGGAAGCGGTCGAGTCGCCATCCCTGGAGCTATTTAAAAGACGTGTAGATGTAGCGCTTAGGGACATGGTTTAGTGGCAGACTTGGCAGTGCTAGGTTAACATCTGGACTCAATGACCTTAAAGGTCTTATCCAACCTAAACAATTCTATGATTCTATAAGCATTACCTGGATGGCTTAAAAAAAAAGAAATAAATCACATGGCAAGATGCTACTTAGCTCTTAGCCCGTCATTTTCAAGAGTAATGAATGTTAGTTAGCATTTCAGCAATGCTTTACGTTGGGCTCTTTCAGGATACAAAAGAGAGAAGAAATCGGAGAGGCCCATTACCTTTTTCTTGAAAAGAGGTGATTGTTTAAAAGAAACACAGGCTGCCTCAGGCATGACTTTCCCTAGGTTGCTGATATTGGGCAGGGGGATGGACACAACACAACTTTTTTTATTTCCTAGGGGCAGAAAGAAAAGGAAGGAGTTCACCTCTCTCCTTCACCCCATCACAGCTTCGTCTTCCCATACACCTGGACCGAATCTGTTACTTAAGGAAGGCACACCTAGAAGAGCCTCAGCATGGGGAGAAAGCAGACTGAAGGGCAGGAGGAGGAAAAGAAGAAAAAAAAAAAAAAAAAAGCAGAGGTGAAGATAAGTATCTCAGTTACTCGGCAAAGCTAATCTCTTTGTCATGAGCCACCTTCAGGTAGCCAGCTCTATTGTTTTCCTCTCGTGTTGCCTCCAACTCTGGGCAACACAGGGGGTAAGAAGGAAAGCATATTTGCTTGCATGGGTCTGTTATTTCCTTTACCACACAGAAATACATACATACATCTCAGACAGAGGTGGAGCTCTTGCCTTCTCTTAAATGCCAACACAAACCGTAATTGCTTCCCTTCAAGACTTGTTAAAAGCAGGGAAAGAGGTCAACGTTTGGTCAGTAACAACATATTCTCTTCTTAAATCAGCATCTTATATAATTTTAGCTAGTTAAGGCCAGCTCTAAACTCTGGATCAAGTATGCAAAACTAAAGGGGGTGGAGGGCTGACAGCACCCAGGGTTACAGTCCTGTGGAACAGAGTCTATGCAGCTCTTACAGAAAAACTTTACCACAACCCAGTGTTTGTGACCCTCTTTGCTGACTCTTCTTAAATCTCTTTCAGAACTTAATGGCATTCATCTGAAAAATATTCTACCTACAAAGTAGTTTCTTGCTAAAATACTTGTCCACGCTCTTACTTTTCATTACCCTGGTATTAGCTAACACTAGTTCACTCCACCTTCTGCATTCAGACCATTTTCCCACACCACTGCTTTGACAATATCCCTACTGTCTCAGCACCTCTTCACTCTACCAAATTAAATCCACCTCATCGTCCCCAGACTTCAAAATTCCATCAAGACACCAAACCCTACCTCCAAATCAGCCGATAGTATCAGCCTAATACCACTAGATACCAACAGTATCATTAGTTTGAAACAGAACCTCTTCCAATATTCTTCCATACAATCTCAATATTCATATATCATCCATATGTCTCAGTAATACAACCCTTCCTTCAGCTTCTGAGTGCTTACTTTCTCCCTTCCCTGCTAAAACCCCCAACCAACAGTTGATTAATGCCATGTTTCTCTTTATGCTCCCCAACAATTGCCACCTAACTTGGACTGAAAGCTTTCTGTGGTGGGAACTTGTTTTCTTTTGGGGTGGGAGGGTAGATGTTCTGCACAGCTCTGACTGCACAGCAACAAGCACATGACTAATGGTACAGGCAGACAAAACATCATAGATCCATAGATTACATTTACAAAACAAACTATTATTTAAAACAAAGGTACTTAAGTGCTCTTGTACTCCTAGCTCAATAGTAGAGCTGAATCTACAGGAAAAATATCCACTCTTCCAGAACATTAAAGAAAAGACTGTTGAGATCTGCCAGGTTATGAGAGTCAAAAACTTTTGAGAAAATAGTAAGCAGAGCACCCAAAATGGAAAAATGACCACGTCTGTCCTAAAAAAACAGGGAAAGAACAAAATTAATGTAATGCACAGTGTATTTTTTCCACATGCTAGAACACAAACCCAAGCCCTTTCCACCTGTACAGAGCAAGAGAATTTGTTACCCTGCAGAAGCTCATACATGTGAGCCAAGCTCTCTGCCCATGCAGATTCCTTACAGCACGCATACAGCATGTGTGCAGTTTGAAAGGAGAGCTCGCAGGGCAACGCGAATGCTCCGCTCCCCTTTCTATCTCCCTCCCATGCAGGCCTGCCTCCCAGATGGCAAGCAGCCAAGAGACAGCTTGTCTATGCACGCTTGATGGTACATAAAAGTCACTGAGAGCCATAGTAAGTTACTAGCATATGTGGGCAAGTCCTGCCTTTTACTAGAGGGTACTCTATGAATACTGTCTTGAGAAAAGCCTGAAGGCACTCTTCAAAACACAGCCTTGATATCTCCAAAGTTTTGCACGGACAGATGGAAAGTCTTTGTCTCTCCATCTGTAGGCTCAAGGCTTAGCAAATCAAATCTATAATCAATCACTACCTTCATGCACTCTGCTGCCTACCACATCAAACATTTCATAACTACTTGTTTCAGTGGGAATACTGCTAGCTGCTTAAAATTTTAAGCAGATCAATTAAGGCTACATTAACGCGTATTTGGCAAGTACAATTGCTCTATTCTAAAAAGTGATAGAGTAAAAATAGCATCTTCTTACTCATGTGCCCTGTTCTGTGTGCATCACAGTCATATGCTAGCTTTTGCTATTTGGAGATTAAAAGCAGGCATGGGAGATACCCATCCAACCTCTAACAATCCTTAGAAAACTTTCACATGTCAAATACTGGCAAACGTGCAAGCTACATTTTATGTATTCATGCCACAGGCTTAGCTGCACAATGCTAAGAGGTTAAGTCTATACAATCCACCTGCTACTCCCACCATATAATGCCATGTTGTTGAAAAAAACAGAAGTTAGTCTGTACAGCTGGAACATTAACAAACTCAAGTTGGACATAGCAGGGATCTTATAAAAAGGATCCAAATATCTTTACAGTCATTTCAAGTCCACAAAGGTCATGAGGATTAAAGTTATTTCCAGGACAAGGAGATCCTACAAAACCTCTGGACAGCAGCTCTCATTGGACCTGTTCCTTCCAGCTCTGCCCAGTTCTTTGTCAAAAGCAAATCAAATCCGTAACCACATCAAATTTTGCAGTCAGTGCTTTCAGTCAGACTTCTATACACTTCTAGATGCTACATTTCAATACTGAGTAGTCAAACACCACCCCTGGGGCTTTTTGCTTGCCATCATTCACAACCCCCTTTAACTGGGTTGATCAGAAAGAAGACATTCACATTGAGAATGCTGAGATCTTGTTCCAGATTGAGATGGCTACTCACACTGACCAAATGAGCAAGGAGGATCCGCACAGCAAAACCGCTCCATATTTCCGAAAGCTTGTACTTCATTAGAAACTCTGAAAATCCCTAGAAAATATGAGATTATTTCAAAGATTGTCTGACCTGAACAGTTGGTACCACTTTGTACCATAAAATTTAGGATTATTTTGACTACTTTATTGGGCAGAAAGTTTTTCCACAGTAAAGCAAAAGGCTGAAGTCCCAAAGTACTTAGCTGAAGTAATATTGGTGTCTAGCTATCTGCTTCTGTTGGTCAGCATCAAAAATCAACATTAAGCAATTACAAATAGGCTGTGCCAAAGCTAGGCCAGTACTGAGCTGTAGGGTATTTGTAAACTGCTGCTACTGATGAGCTGTACCTGTAGGTTTGAGTTCAAAGCTCAGACATAGACAGCAAGGCTTGGCAGACACCGCCACACACTGCTGCTGTACCTTCAGGTCCCTCCAGCGAGTTGCTTGTCTTTCTAGCTTTTCTTTATCATGACTATTAATTACCCAATTGCAATATACGAATTTTACAACCAAGAGTTTGTTTAAGCAGTGGGACATGGCCTCCAGCTGGGTGGTACCTTGACAGGCAAGAGAAGAGACAGCTCTGCAGCAAGGAAGCGGACATTGAACCAGGTCAAGATGGGCAGAGAGGGCAGAGCAAAGGGGAGACAGGTGTAGGAAGAGGACAGAGGCAGAAGGGAATAAAGTGTTCAGAGAAGGGGTGTTCATTTTAGTTTGTAACTGTAAGTTACAGGGCTTTTCCCTCTTTTTTTCCCTTTAGAATTATCATCAGCGTGACAAAATTTAAAGTAACTGCACTCCTGATGCACCTATCCCCCAACATCTCTAGCTGGGCAGCTGAGCAGTCATCCCATGGTACCAAGCCAATCACTTCTACAAGCTGTTCCCTGTCTCCAGAAACACTGAAAAAGTGCCCTGAACTAAAGCCAAATACACAAAGAGAAGAAGCATGAGTCTATCTACTACACTACATACACACCTCTTGCACACACCTCAGCTGCAAGAAGTAACTAATGCTAGAGTCTTGTACAGCATCAGAAATATATCAAGAAACCAGAATGAGTAACTTAGCAGCTTCATCTGGAATCAAACTGAACAAAATTTGATTGAAGGCCATGCACATCTTGAGTATACAGAGAGAAGAAAGACTCCTTAACTCTCTACAGAACAAGAAATCCTCTTCCCACTAAGGTTGTTCCCCTTAAGACCCTTATCCTACCAGGACATATATGTATATTTAAGTTTACTCAGCTAAGAAATTTACTTGCACATTTTTGACAATTCTTCTACTGGAAACTCTTTATTTTATGTACGGTGATATCCATTTGCCATCTCTTACCTCACTGACTTTAGCAAATGCTGTAAACATAAGACAATTTCTGTTACACCTGCTCTTCAGGAAACGGCCTGCATATTATTGCTGTGCTAGACAGACCTTGGAGCCTCAGCTATGCAAGTTCTGCCTTTGCAACAGCAATAGGATTTCATGATAAAGAGCAGACACAATGACCGGGCAGCCAAATTATTTCTGAAGCATTTCCTCCTTCCATTTTGATAAAGGTACAGTTGGTACAAGCGGCTCTTGAATTCACACTAGCAACAGAGAGGATCATTGAAAAATGGACAAATTCAGTGAATAAGGAAGGCAAGTCTACCACTAGTCCTGTACAGGTAGAGATGAAGAGGAGAATACTGGCAAAGAAGAGTACTAGTCAGCTATGCAGTTACCTCAGAGAAAAAGGGATCTTAGTGAACAAAGTAGTAAGTCAGTAAGTAACATGTATCACGTGTACACAGGAACATAATTTGAGCAGTGGGTTATAGTACAAAATAGTTGATAATTTGTTTTGCAAACTGATCTCATCCTCTGTTAACAAAAATGCTTGTGTGAGCATTTACAAAGCATCTTCTGAAAAGCAAAGCAACTCCTCTGGATTTAAAGTTTGTGAGATGTACAGACTTGCAAACAAAGAGGGTGCTAGAGGAGATAAGTCTAAGTAGCAGGGAGGGGGGAACTCACTGCGCAGATAGAGAGGAAGAAACCTAACATAATGCTCTCTATGAAGGAAAAGTATCCACCATACATTGCAACTGTCAGTTAACATTTGACTTCGGCAAACTCCAGGCTAAGTACCACTGTTGCCCTCTGAAGATTTCACAGTGACTATGGAGAGGAAGTAGATAGAAATGATAAAGAACACACCTGGGTAAGAAACAGGTCTTCATTAGTTCCACTATTACTGGAAGACATTTGTCTTGCAATCACTGCTTAGGAGATTAGCTCGTCACGCTCCACTGAAAATTATATTTCTAAGAATGCCTCATCTTAAGTCCTAATAGCACTACTATTCAATTCTATAATCAGCTGGCATTACATCAGAAACTTTTTCTAAACACTAGTGAGCCTATCCAGCATACAAAGAACAGCTCAGACACACACAGATTGAGTCTTTATTACGGCATCAGAGGTGTGCTATCCCACACTTGCAGCACAGACCTCTGCCTACTCATGAAAGCTGGTGTCTGCTCAACATGTGGCACAGAAATGGCTGCAATTCAGCTGTGGATCCAGCTTTATTTCTTGTCACATGAGTGATGCACTAAGTCATCAAAATATGTTTATTCATTCTCACTAGCATAACTAGTTTGCAATCTGGCAGTTGACTTCTGTTCTCATCCCTGGCTTTCTCTCAACTGCCTAAAAGTTACCTCCCTTATCATTGTTCAAGTCTACCCCTTCCCTTGCACATTTAACTGAAGAGCCTGGAAATGCCCTCTTTCCTTCCCCCAGTAAAATTCTTCACCTCCTACTGCTTCACTGTATCCTACTCACTCTAGTACCCCAGCTGATTTGTGTAGCGACAAAATGTTAGCTGAGAGCATGCAGAGGAAAACTAAGGAAAAAGCTTCTATTTACACACATTACAATTCTTTATGTTTCTGAAATGGCATTATTAAAAGTCTCTCTTGCTTTTACTAGTCGATTTGCTTCTCTGCAAATAACCTCAACTAAAATCCCCTTGGCGGGGTGGGGGAGAAAAAACAGGTCAGAGGAGCACAAATCAGTGGGGGAACTGAAAGTAGTAGTGATCTGAATGTTCGGCTGAAGAGCACGAGCTAGCAAGGTTCCACATTACATAGAGATGGACAGGACTGCACTGAAGACAGGCTACAATCCACATCAAATGTCATCCTCATGCTCTTTTCCTGTTCAGTCACATATTCCTTGCAAGCATACTAGATTTTGTAATTGAATGCAGAGCTCACTGCAGCCCAAGTTCAGTCCCCTTGCCCACCTGCTTGCTTCATGCAGAAGTAGCACATACTAGGGTGAACTCTTGCTGTTCTGAGTAATGAACCTGCTCTTTAATGCCAGGTTTAGCTCACGCTGCACAAAGAACATGCAGATACTGACAGCAACTCCTTCATTGTTCTCTTTGTAGTCCTTCTGCCACCAGACACTTCTGGAGAGAGAAAGAGGACCCTATGCAAAGGTGAGGGAACATACAACCTACCCAAGGCAGAAGCCAGTCAGGGTGACATCTGTAGATCTCATCTGCTTCAGGCGCTCCTGAGGGTCTCAGACATTTCACCTCATTTATATAGGTCAGTGTGGTAGTTTCCAACCCTGCCTGCTGTGGGCAACTGGTATTTGCCAGGATGGGATTTCTACAGCTGCAGCCTAATGCAGCACCCCTCCTTACCCCCAGTCCCATAGCAGACAGTTCCTCTTACAGAGCAGTATCAGTTCTTTTATATAGGGGAAAAAGAGTGCTACATACCTTACATATCATAATCCTGTCAATGTTCTTATAGCTCAGTGCCAAATTCCCCATCTTCTCTGTGTTTCTGGGTTGTTCTGGCTGAACGCTCCTCTAAGTTACTTGATGCAAATCAAGCTCTTGTGGCAAATGAAATTGTTCTGGATACACACAAGATTATCTAGACTGTCATAAAAGTGATCAGGCTGGGTCAGACTAAAAGTCTAGTCCTTTATGCCACTGCTTAAGAAAACAGCATGAGAGCAAGGTACACATTAATTGATCCTTCCTTGGCAGGTCAGGAATGACCTGAGGTTGAAAACTGCACTGGGGAACCGTGTGTTACAGGAAAAACTATTTCCTTTTATTTTAAGCACAAAACCCTACAGCTTCATTGCTCAGCAGTGTGACCTAAGGTTTTTTTCCACCATCTCTCTGACCAGCTGACTGCTCTTTTCTGTATTGGTTCCAGTCCTGTCCCTTTTTTGGGGTGTGGCAAGCAAAACTCCATGGAACATTCAAAATACAAGAGCAATATGCAATGATACAAAACCAAAGAACTTTCTTGCCTTATTTTGAGCTCTTCCTCATAGTTCCTGAAATCCTATTTGCTATTTTGACCACCACCAACCAGACAGTTTCAGAAAACTTCAAAATTACTCCATTTTCTAGCAGTTTTCTCCACTTTTGCCTTTGGCATCTTCCAGAACTACTACTTCCATGTTCTCTGCATGTTTTGTGCAAACATAGGAATGTATACCTGTGTCCATTCAAAGGCAACAGCTTTCATTAGAAATAACCCACAATAGGATTGCTCGGTCCCAACCTTTGAGTATCTCTTGTGCACAGAAAGAGGAGTCCTGGCCTCAGAAATCATACAGTTTGGACAAAAAGAGAGAAACCAGAGAGATAAGCATAAAAGGGTAAAGCTGTCTCAGCCAAGGCAGCACAAAGTTGGCACCAGAACCAGACACAGTATCCCTAAGAAACCCAGAAACTCAATACTTTGCACTGAAAGGTTGCCCTCCAACAGCTCTACTACCTCTGCAAACTAGCTGTAGCACTTTTGGAGTCCAATGGGCAAAACAGAAACTTATGGTGCTACCTAGATAGCTAGATCCGCACTCATTAGCTAAGCCTGCACGGATGATGTTTTGGATAGAAACATCTCCAGGGTTATCAGATGAACAACCTGCTCCAATCTGCATCTCCAACACCACCTGGCTACAGCGCCTCATTCTGAGCTTCTCACTGCTGCTATACTGCCATAACCCTGGTGACAGAGTAATACTGGGTAGCACAAGAGACTGGCTCTAAACAGCTTGCCCTGGCCTCATACACTGAGCTGTAAAACAGAGGAACAAAGCTACACAACCTCCTTGGATGTTACTCACCACACTTGGACATCTCAGTGGGGAAAAAAAAAAACAACACACAAACCAAAAAAAAAAAAAACAACTCTCAAAAGGAATTCTATTTTATAATTTCCATTTAATCAGTAAACAAGGGATCTTACAACATCACTACAGACTTTGTCAATACTTTCCAGTAGTATGTTAGGAAATGTATCATATGTCTAACTCTTGTCATTTGCTTGCTTGCCTTCTCTTCTTGGTGGAGAAAGCAAGTGAACTTTCAAAGCACCGTTCCTTCCCTTTGCTCATACATCACCACCACCCAACAATTTTGACCCTTGTGATAGGATCTGATTGCATTGGAACAGCCAGTTTTTACTAATCAGTGTCCTCCTTGAGCTCTGGAGTCTTCAAAGTATTTTAAAGGGTAAGGCCAAACACTCACGGAATTGTATCTAAGTTGGTTGACCTGAAAGCAGTTCTGAGTTTCCAGGTACACTCTTACCCTACAACCAAGTTTCATCCAAGGGAAACGCAGTGACACACCAAGCCTATACTGTATCTTGCTAACTGCCCAGTACAAGTTCATTCCTAAAAGCAGGGAAGGGAAAATGACCGCATAACCTGCAGTCACATCCACTCCCCACTCAGTCTGAACACACCCCAAAAAACTTCAGTGCAGTGACATTCTTTGTTGCAACAGCTTTATTTCTGAGCCTCCAGTTCCCACAGTGGAACGCACCTTCTGAACTTCAGCTTACAGCCTCCCGGTAAGATGCCCGAGGAACAGAGTGTACCCATTCAAATGAGAACCTGCAGTCCAAAACAGACTCCTGGCCTTCGATAGCTACATTGTTCCTTTGGAGAGGGATCAGTAACAAGCTATCCTGTTAAAGACAGGTGCAATCAACTGCTTTTTCAAATGCAGCAACCTAGATAGGAAAGGTTTACTAAGCAGCGGAACACACGGTGCCACCCAGCTGTATGCACACTGTGGGGTGCTCGGAGGGTGCGGGCAGCATGTCAAGAAGGGAAGCTCCATCTTCTAAAATTGTGCTGTTGCTGAGAAATTAAGAAGGATATAGATGTTACAGTCCAACAAGAAGGCTGCCACATGAGCGTGGATAGGAGAAGATCTATGTTCCAGTCTCGAATCCCATAATTGCTGATTCCTTTTTGCAGTTAAGTGGTCACTGCATGACATCCTAACATACAGAACTGCTACCAAGACCAAAGGCTGGAGTTCAGGTCTTACTCTTCTCTGTCCTGTATGCAACCCCACCACTAGCATTATCCATCTACTCTGCTATGACCCAACGTGACAGTTTCAGCTGGAGAGGTAGATGCATATCTCAGCCCTGCTTCCAACTGGCAACTCTTTCCAAGCCATGTGTCTGAGTCCCTCAAGCTAAGGAGTGGTTGGCAACTGTTGAAGAATACAAGTGCACTGATGGAAGCACGTGCTCTTTTTGAATGACAGGGTTTGTTACTTCTTTGCTCCACAAGTAATGTGTGCTGAAAACTCATCTACTACCTCACGTTCCCTGGAAACTTAGATGTGGAGACATCTAGTCTGAGCCTGGAGTGGGTGTAGGAATGAGACAAAATTGAATAACTGAATACCTGTCAAAAGAGTTCACTTTTGGGCACACCCTGGAACAGCATGATAAGTACCTACACTGAAACCTGCTTCAAAGCTGCCTTTTGGACGGTCGTGAACTTGCTTTAACATTCCTGGCAGAGTTGGCATAGCACATCTAAAAACTCACTGTCACCTCATCTCTGAGGAGACACACGTCAGCATTCAATATCCATTGGAGCTGGCTAGGCACTGAAGGCTTTCCACCCAGGTATACCACATCGCTGAAACTCAGAGGATCACTTTGACAGAAGTTCATTACAGGCTGCAAATAACTTCAGTCTTGCAGTGGTTTAACCTTGATACCACAGCCCAGAATGCCCTAACATCCTTTAAGTCCCTTATGCCCTTGAGGATTATCAAGGGAAAAGGCCAGAGTCACTGTCATTTTATGTCAGCAAGGCTCCACTTAGCAAAAAAATATTCTCCTGTAGTTAGATCCAGGGTATCAACAGCACAAGCCCACTACAGAAGAGCCATAGGATGGTAGAAGTTCACATAAACTTTCAGAAGACCAGCAACAAACGTATGTATGCACCTTCCAAAGCCTATACACAGCAAGAAAGGAGTTAGACCAAACTGCATTAAACACTTACTATGAAAGAACTCCAACATATAATTAGCACTTTTTTGCTCAGGAACCTCAAAGACACCACAGGTAAGACCTGCAGGGGATCCAACAGAACTTCGTGGGATTACCTGCATGCATACATTATCTGGTGGGTGCTATCAGTCTCTCACTTCCCTGTGCAATAAACACTGGGGGAAGGGGGGAGAAATCATCATTTCTCTCTTCCCCTTTAACTCTGCGGCACAAGAGCAAAAAGGAAAAAAAAAAAATATTTGAGAACACTGTTGCAGAGATCAAAAGCCTTTTTCTACTGGCTCTGACCTAGTTATTTCATTCTTACTAGAGGGAAAAAAAGTACTTAAAGGAACATTGTCAAAACTGTTAGGTCTAAAAATAGACTTACCTTGGCAGTGCTCCCATCTAGATGGGCTCACATTAAGGATTGCAAACTCCCTCTCCCCATACACACACCAATCCTTTCATCAACCAGAAAGCATTGGTACTACGCAGCCCAAAAGACCTCCCCGTCTGCATAGTCTCTTTTGGGGCATCCAGGTATGTATTACATGGCAATGAACTGAACTATCCTCCAAATTCCTATTTCATATTTGCAAATCCACTGCTGTCAGCTATCCCAGTAAAAAATTCGGGATATTTTCCTTAAGTAAACCACTGGATTTGTTGCCATAACTAAGCTCCAGCACTCCATGATAAGACAGCATTAAAATAATCAAATTAAAGGAAGATTTCAACAGCTGATAGATAAAATGAAATCACAATTTTTCAAAGATTCTCCACTAACTAGAAGATACAAAATATTTTCACTGCAGCTACACAGAGCATTTCTGAAAGCAGGAAAAAAAAAAAAAGTCTCTAGTTTCATGGCTGAAGCTGAGAAGTTTTCACAGAACAGCACTAAAGCTGGTAGACCCGGTGGGGCAGCAGATGTTGGCTCCAGCCAGGAACTCCCATGCTCCAGAATCCATGGTTCCCTTGTGCCCCAGGGACCTCTCCACTCCCTGCCGGTTGCATCCCAGAGCCAGCCACTTGTGAGTTTGCACAAGAAGCCAGTTGGCCCAGCCATACAAAAGCTATAAAAAAGTCTGAAGACCCAGGAAGCCCATCCTAGCTAAGCTCTCAGATGACTACCACAGACTGGAAGGCCCAACAACTTCAGCTTAAAACTGGTTTTCAGGGCTTTCCTTACTGTCAAGCTTTAAGAGCCGATGTACAGCAGGTATAGATCCCGAGCAGCACACTAGGAAAATGTTCTTCCAATGGATCCCGAGCAGCACACTAGGAAAATGTTCTTCCAATGAAAACAAACAAATCAAACAACCCGGGGGGGGGGGGTGGGGTGGGGGGGGGGGGGTGGGCAGCCTGTGTTTCCCGAGTCTAAGACATCTTGAGTTCAGCAAATACGCATTTTTCTACAAAACTAACATTTTAGAAGATTTGACAGCAACTTTACTTTTGACTAGAGTAGGACCTGCACACTGCAGTGATCAGAGCCATGAGGGACAAGTAACCTCTCAGCTTCCCAACCAGAAGCTGTAATGCCATGTTACTCACCAAAAGTCACAGTTCATTAAAAGAACACGGCTCAAACCCACTGCTCCAATACAGCATGCGAACCTCACCAAGTTCAACAAGGCCAAGTACAAGGCCCTGCACCTGGGTCAGGGCAATCCCAAGCACAAATACAGGCTGGGCAAAGAATAGATTGAGGGCAGCCCTGAGGACAAGGACTTGGGGGTGTTGGTTGACAAGAAACTTAACATGACCCAGCAACGTGCCGCCATTCATATCCTGGGCTGCATCAAAAGAAGCGTGGCCAGCAGGTCAAGAGAGGTGATGCTTTCCCTCTACTCCATTCTCATGAGACCCCCACCTATAGTACTGCATTCAGCTCTGGGCCCCCCAACACAAGACGACCATGGACGTGTTGGACTGAGTCCACAGGAGGGACACGAAGATGATCAGAGGGCTGGAGCACCTCTCCTGTGAGGACAGGCTGGGAGAGTCGGGGTTGTTCAGCCTGGAGAAGAGATGGCTCCAAGGAGACCTTATAGCAGCCTTTCAATATCTAAAGGGGGCCTACAAGAAAGCTGGAGAGGGACTTTTACAAGGCCATGTAGTGATAGGGGAATGGCTTTAAGATGAAAGAGGGTAGATTTAGATTAGATAAGGAAGAAATTCTTTACTGTGAGAATGGTGAGACACTGGAACAGGTTGCCTAGAGAAGCTGTGGATGCCCCATCCCTGGAAGTGTTCAAGGCCAGGCTGGATGGGGCTCTGAGCAACCTGGTCTAGTAGAAAATGTCCCTGCCCATGGCAGGGGGGTTGGAACCAGGTGATCTTCAAGGTCCCTTCCAACCCAAACTGTTCTATGATGCTAAGATACATTAAGATAAAAGCATGCTTTTAAGCACAGTAAGATAAAGAGGTATAGTTCCAACAGAAAATGATGGATAAGAAAAGACCTTAGATGTGGCATGCGATACATGCACACAAAGTAACCACAGCCACATGGCTACTTGTGCTGAAGAAGTAAGAAGTCATCTTGCTGTGCAAGTGTAAGGGTAATACAATTATGCAAGGGCAAAAAAAGTTGAGGGAGAAAAACCCAAAACGTGAGGGAAGCAGAACATACAGGCAAGAAAGCTCTGTTTTGAGAGACCATAGCAGCGATGTGTCCTGGGGGAAGGAAATGGGAAGAAGGAGTTAAAGAAAAAAAATCCCATCTCAGGAGAAGGGAAAGGCACTGCTTCCCAAAGCTTTAGCAGAGCTTTCCTTCATTAATATTTACAAAGCTTTTAGAGATTCTCAGATGGAAGGCACTGCAGATATGACAGGAATTATTACAGACCCGAAAAGAACTAGCAAACAGACTGAGAAGGACTTCAAGTGAATAAAGGAAGATGACATTAGAGAGCACACTGAAACAGGGGTTGCTGCTGGCATATGAACCATCTGGTGCATGGCAGTCCATTTCATTTACTTACTTACCCACTACCAGGCATGCATGCCCAGTTCACATTTCTAAGTTTTTGCCACCAAAGCAGCAATGCTTTTATTCAGGACCACTACCTTCCTTCCTAATATCATTACAGTCTTCAAAACTGCCATTCAATAAAGGAGCCTGTGCATAAATCTGTTTAACTCATGAAGAGGCTTATGGCTAAACATGGACAACTTTGGATGTACACAGACACCCTTTGAGACATAGTGGTTTTGCTTACCTTTATTTGAGTTTGCCTAAGCAGCTGGTTTTCAGGGATACTAAGCTGTCCACTGCCTTTAGTAAGCCCAAGTTTTTGCTAGACTGCATCTGCACTGCTCACTTGGGTACTCGGCAAAAGACAGCTTCGCTAGGATTTTCAGCAATAAAGTGGTTTGTGATGGAACTGTAGGTCTCAGCATACCTGAGACACAAAGCTCAAGGTGGTCTTCAAGATGAGCACGCCAAATAAACCAGCATACCCCAAATTAGTTGCTGGAGAGGGGTCAGGCAGCTGGTTTTCACACTGTGGACTTCTGAAACTTCCCCAAGGGCACAGAAGAAAGCAAGGCAGGACAAGAATCCCAGGATTCTCAATGCCTGGGTCTAAAGCAGTAGAAAAGCAAGTGAATTTTGGAAGCAGAGAGCAGGAAAGTGGATTTGCCTTTTCCCATACACCTAGTCACATCTCTCCTCCAACTTCCCGAAAGTCCCATGGAAAGGCAACACGCAGCAACATCAGCCTGCCGCAGGAGCCCAGCATCTATTGGAAGACCTTCGCAAAGCGTCCACCTTTCCAGCTCTTGGTAGGCACCACCTCTGTTACCGGGCGCCTCCCCAGGAACCGGGCACCTCAAGTACACCTCACAGCTCCCGTTCCCCCGGAGCTGAGCACCTCAGCCCGGCCCTCGGGCTTCTGCCTCTCCTGCGGGGGGGAAGGGGGGCCGAGCCCACTCCGGCGCCCGCAGCCCTGCACCCGGGCAGGGGGGCGGCCAGGGGCTGCTCGAGCTCCGCGGGTGTCACGGCCTCAGGGCAACCCGGGGACAGGGGCGGCACGGAGGGACGGCGGCGGCCGGGCTCCTGCGGGAGACGGGCGGCGGGGCAGGGAAGGTGCCCGGCGGGCCGAGCGCGGCCACTTCGGAGGGAGGCGGCGCAGGTCCGCCGCCCCCGCCGGGAGAGGCGGCACCTCCGGCCCCGCCGGGAAGTTGCCGGACCGAAGCCTCCGGTTGCCGCAGGCTGTGCCGACAGCCCCCGCCGCCGCCGCCGCCGGCCCTCACGGGCGGGCGCCCCTCCCGCGGGCCGCTGCGGCCCGACCTCACGCCACCTGGCTCAGGGGCAGGCGCGGCGCCGGGGGCCGCCAGGCCGGGGGCGGGGAGGGGGGTGGGGGGGGCGCCGGGGGGGCGCGGGAGGCGGCCAGGCGGGTCCGGGGGCAAGGCCGGCGCGGCGGGCGAGAGAGCGGCCCCACCGCCACCGCCTCAGGCCCCGCCGGCGGACACGGTCCCCCTCCCGAGCCGGGCCGGCCCCGCCGCGGCGCAGGTGAGTGCCCGGGGGAGGAGACAGGGGAGGGACCCCGGGGGCGGCGGGCAGGGGGACGCGCAGCCCTTACCTTCCACCGCCATCCTCCCGGCCTCGCATAGTGCGCCGGCCGCCGGCCCGGCCCCGGAGGCGCTGCCCCCCCGCCCGCGCGCGGGCTCCGCTCATCTGCAGCCGCGGCGATCAACCTGCAGCGCTCCCGCTGACAGGCGGGCGGGACCGCGCCCGCCCCGCCGCTCCCTGGGAAATGTAGTCCCGGGCCCGGGCCCGCCGGCTCCCCCCGGCGCCGCAGGGACACCCCGCGCCTCCCCGCGGGGCTCTGCGGGGCTTGGCGGCGGCGGTCGCTTCCGCGTTTACCTGCCGAGCAGGGAGAGCGGTGCGGGGGCAGGCGGCGGCCGGGCTGCCAGGGCTGGAGCGCCGGCCGCCGAGCGGTGCGGGGAGAAGGGGCTGCGCGGGCACCCCGCCGGCAGAAAGCGGCGTTTCGGGGCGCACCGGCGTGTATCTGCCGTGGTATTTCGGTCACCGCGAGTTGCGAGTGGGGCAGCCAGCCCGGGCCCGCCGCCCTGCCCGGTGCGGCCGGGGGAGCCTTTCGGCGGGGAAGGGGAAGGGTGCACCGGGAGCACCGGCAGCACCCGGGACCAGGCCCCCCGGCTTTCTCCATCTCTATCCTGGCCAACTCTGACAGCTCATCCAAAAAAATCCAGAAAACGAAGGGGACCGGGGGCGCGGTAACAGAGCCTTTATGCCAGGTCCTCACAAATGTCATGCCAAACCACCGGGCACCCCTTGAGATCCACCCTGAAATGCTGGCTGTCCGGAAAAAAAAACCAGCCTGGGGTTTGTGCCCTTTTCAGTCTCATTTTGAGGTATCACAAAGGTGTTGAAGATCTTTCTCCTGCAAAAATACCCTTTTTTTAAATTTTCATTTTAAGTGTATCAACAAATATTAACCCACCCAAAAAGTCTTCCCTCACCAAAGTTATGACATTCCTAAAATCAAGAGGACAACAGCAGGGGCACTGAGTATACAAGGGTGAAAATACAGGTAGGGCATGAAAATATTTATCACATGTTCTTTTTGTTCATTAGCAGCAGCTATGGTGTTTAGTAAGCATTACTCGTGACAGGTTCTTTTTGCAAAACAAACCTCCATGAGTTCAAATTAGAGAACATACAACGTGCAAATGAACGAAGTCTTCATGAACCCCAGGAATTTTGACGTTCTTGAAATATCTAAAGTGATTGAAATAAAATTGGGTCTTCATTATTTGTTTTATGAATGAAAACCACAGCCTATACAGAACGGCCTTAAAGCCCAACTCTTCCCTGAAGCTTTCTATTACCAACTTTGCCCTGAAGACCTCACTTGTTCTTTGCTCTCATATGCATTTCAACTATTAGCTTTTGTGTTGTATATGAGTCAAGATACAAGCTTCCTGGAGCAGCAGCCT
Organism: Falco punctatus; assembly: GCF_963210335.1. Classification (NCBI taxonomy): domain Eukaryota; kingdom Metazoa; phylum Chordata; class Aves; order Falconiformes; family Falconidae; genus Falco; species Falco punctatus. The sequence goes on along the minus strand of NC_137582.1, from coordinate 20,528,822 downwards.
TGTCTTTCACATGTTTGCAAAGTGGTAGGCATACTCGCAGCACGTTGTAAGTAATGAGGATCGAGAGTATGTGCTGGTATTCCCGAGTGCAATACAGTCACACACCTGATCCCATACGCTGGGAGAAATGGGCTGGTATTCACATACTTTCTGTTAAGAAAAAGACAATTTCCTAGATTTCGCAGTTTTCAAATGTATGTAATACACACATACAACCTGCAGCAGTTTCTTCTCCACACCACTACATAAGCTTTTGTGATTTTGGTGAAATTTGGTGTTAAGCTTATGTATTGAATTAATCATTAATCCTTTATTTAATCATGACAGTATTTTGAGTTAATTTTGTGTTAATTACCTGGCTAATGCATACATGAAGCAGTGCTTTCCTGGTTAGAATCAGTCTGTGGAAGCCACAGACTGAATAGGTCAAGGCTCAGAGTTCAAGTGGCATGGATGTGGAGAGCTGGAGTCCTATCCCCATTAATATGCTGAATTTCTGACTGGTAACTACATTTCAGCTGTGGGCCCTGAGGACGTCCCTAATGAGTACAATTTTGCTGAGGCCTTTAAACAGCCCTGTAGTTTTTAATTACAACTTTATGCCTGCTGAAGAACAGCAAAATTATGGCTGTGACTAGATAGCAAATAGGCCATAACAGATGTTAAAAGGTGTTGTGTTTGATACCTAATGTTACATGATAGCTAATGAAACCTGGTATTTAACAGTATCTGAAAACATCAGAAACTTCTCAAATTCTGGTCAAGACTAGGCAAATTGTAATTCAATGTACGTCACTCATTAGAGAAAAGAGGCTGTAAATTGATTCAATTAATCTTGGTAAAGTAAAATCTGTTTTGAGCAGAGCTTTCAAAAACATCAGTGAGAGCAAGCTAACTTTCTAAAAACACCCTGCTAAATTATAGAGTAGAAAAAGACCAGCTTTCTCTGCTCAGAAAGAGCTGTCTCTTCATGCTTCCTTGCTTTTTTGCTTCTCTCTTTACCTTGCCTCTCTCCAGACAGGTTTCTTCTAAACTTTCTTTTAAAAGTGCAGCAAACTCCCTTTAAACAGACTTGGTTTGTCATAGCCAAAGTGAATTTGCTGTGTACTTTGCCCTAGGTCACCAGATGAAATAAGCAATACTGACCAGAGGCTCCTTAGCCATTTGAATTATTTCTAGGTAGGACTTCAGCCAGCTAACATTAGATGACAGTACATCCATCAACAGCATTGCTCTACTAGAAGAGTTCTGAAGTCTAAACAAGATGTTAGGCTTGTATACTTCACTACACTATCATCCATCATCATTTTTCCCTTTTTATTCCACTTTCACCTTAGAGAAATTCAACAATCATTGAGCTTTAAGTGTCCCTTTGTGCTCTTAAGTCCTTTCTGTGAAATTCATAAAATCATAGAATGGTTTGGGTTGAAAGAGACCTTAAAAGATCATCTAATTCCAGCCCCCCTGCCAGGGGCAGGGACACCTTCCACTAGACCAAGTTGCTCAAAGTCACATCCAACCTCAACAGAACACTTATCTTCATCTGATGATATTGCTAGTGAGGAATTTCTGCCATATCATTGTGACCCAAGATTTTCAAACATGATTAATTATTTTGGGTGCCCAAACACATGCACAGAGCCATCTTTCAGGGACAGCCAAAGAAACGTCTGAAAATCATTGACCTCAAGTTAAGTACCAGTGTCTCTGGTTTAAGCATAAATTCATAAGCAGTGAACAACATCACAGCCATGCATGAACATTTTTGGCTGTGATTTGCTTAGCTGAATGGGCCTAAACTGTGATGGTGAAATTAAAACCATTCAAAGTTTGTCATCAAACTCAAGTGTGACAGAAATAGCCCTGTCACAGGACCATCCCACCTGCCTAACAACTCGGTATCTGGACTCATACGTTGCCTTGTGTATTGCTGGGAAAGGGGACACAGACATGGGTGTTTTTTCAGAGGTAACTGATGATTAATGCATTTAGAATGGGGGAAGGTGTGGGAGGAACATGCACGGAACTAGACAGATTTGATATTGATGAGGAAGAAGGGAGGTTTTCCCCTTCAGTACCTCTGCCAGTACTGAGGGTTGGAAGAGGAAGAGGGAAGGGCTGTGCTGTGGTTCAAGCACACTCTCAGCACACACCCTAAGCTGCAAGATACACTCATTTGGTAATTAAAAACAAGGAAGTTTCAACAAGAAATTTTATTGACACTACAGTGTAGGAGGTAGCTGGAAATTCAGGTGTGGAAGCGGTAAGCAGAGAATTCCCGTCCAATTCCCTTCTCTTTGTCAGAGCCAGCTACATGGCTGGAAAAACAGCCTGAGGGATACTGGGTGCCAGATCTGGAGTGAGAGGAGGAGGGTGGGGAGCTTCTATGCATTCTCTTTTTTGCTGTAGGAACCGGCATTTCCTGAGAAGACCTGATGAGTCTCATGCAAATCCCTGAAAGGCACAGGGAGAAAATGTTAGGCGCATTGCTGTTTTTTTAATCAATATGCAACTTTATGTTATTACCATTCTGCAGGGTTTGGATTTTAAAAGAAAAAGGGGCTCTATAACTCAACTAAGCATATGCTGAGAAAAGGGGAGAAACCAAGTTTAGGTTTTAAGTCCCATGGTCTGATCCATGGAAACAGATTCTTGTGCATGTGCAGATCCAGTCTTACTATCATAAAATTAATCAAAGTATGCAGTGTGTTAAAGTGTAAGCACTACTATTCAGAAGCAGTTTTCTGGGGTCTGAGAATGACTTCAGAAGAGCTATTAGGCAGGGAGGTTGCCAGCTGCACAAAAATAGAATAAGCATGTTTATATTAATTTTAACAGTGTCATTAAGGCATGCAAAGGAGGTTTTAATAGTGTAGTAGTGTAATTGCATAATTAATATTATTTGTCTATACTGTTGTTGAAATATGCTTGGAGTATTGTTTATCTTACACACCTATATTCCCTTATTGTCAAAAATATTTTAATGGTAATCCATAATACTATGGGAAGTGCATATGGGGGTCTGTATGTTACTCGGAAAAGATCATAGGATGTCTTCAAAGTGTATTTTATCATTACTGTTGCAATATCTGGTGTTCTCTATTTTTTTCTTGTCAGTAATGGATTTATTTTAAAATAAAAAGTTATATTCTTAAACATCCAATGTCCTCTGCTCTTTGTTGCAAGGAAATAAAATGGAATTTTAGTGTTAAAATACTCAGAAGATCCACAGAATTTATTACTGTTTATTTCATATGATAGAAAGCTGGGGAAGGGAAGCGGATGGGTTAATGTGATCGGTGCATGTCTGAGGCAGACAGCAGTATAAGCAAATGCCTATCCTGATAAAAGTGTGAGGTTAATTCCACTCTCCAGTAACACCTATGTCTTAAGTCATGCACAGAGAGCAGTACTGTGTTTTGCCGTCATCAAATGATCTTATGAGTTGTTTATTTCATTCATTGCTTTGTGGTAAACTAAAGAGAACTTTTATGGAAATGTGGAAATGTGCCACACATTTTCCTCCCAAAGCAAGTTTGTGACAACTTGCCTAGCAGAACAATCCAAAATCAGCAGTGGGGCTGCATGCATAGGCCACAGCCGTGGCTGCCTTGGACAGCAGATTTTGAGTTAGGCTTTTCATAGTTTGTGCATAGTAGGAGGTTGGGAGAAATCAGACATAGACTGAAAAAAGAGAGGTTCAGGCTGGTTGTAAGGAAAACGTTTTTCACCAGGTGGACAGTAATGGAATGGTGGAGGTTTGTTGCTCAGAGAGGTTTCATGGTCACCACCCTTGGTGATTTCCAAGCCTCAGCTGGATGAAGCCCTGAGCAACCTGCTCTGATTTCATACCTGACAGTGCTTGGAACAGGAGGTTGGGCTAGAGACCTCCTAAGGTCCTGTCTACCCTGAATCATCCTGTGACCTTTTAGCTGCCCTGGGGTAGCACTGCTATCTGAAGCAGTGGTTTGCCTTTTCTGCTCTCTACTGCTATTGTTAGCCTCAGACAGCCTTCCTTTTTACTGAAAACCAACTTGGCACAAAGCCTGTTGAGTGTTACCCCCATCAGTTAGCTGCTCTTATTCACTGATTTGATGTGTCCCAAACACATGTGATGGGACAAGGAATTGAGGTGGGAAAAAGAGAGGAAAGCGTCACCAATGTAGAACGTGGCTGTTTAAGTTATAGCCTCAGATGGGTTTGTACTGGAGATTTGAGAGCAGTGAGTGAGATTTATGGGTTCCTGAAAAATGCTTGGGTCCCTTTTCTGCAGTGAGAAGTAAAACACCGAGTGCCCTCCTTGCTCTGGATTGGAGAGTGTGAAACTGAGCCATAAAGCATAAGCATTCCTCATAGAAAACGAAAGAACCATACCTAATAGCGGATGTGTATGTAAACAGATCTAGAGGAACAGTCTACCATAGCAGGTCCATGTGACCAGTTGGCAAATAGATGGGTAACTTGTTTAAACAATCCTGACTTCTGCTGTTCTTTGCTGAACTGCAACTTGATGTGGGCTGGAGCAATTCAATGCTCTCAGTAACCTGCAGTCACAGAATCACGGAGTCGTTGGGGCTGGAAGGCAGCTCTAGGGATTATCTAGTCCAACCCCTTGCTCAGAGCAAGGGCAACTAGAGCAGGTTGCTTAAGGTCATGGCTATTCAGCTTTGAGTATTGCCAAAGGTGGAGACTCCACAGCCTTTATGAGCAATTTGCTCCAGTGTTGATCACTCCTCAGTTTCTTTTTCCATCTAAATGGAATTGTCTGTGGTTTAGTTTTTGGCCATCGCCTCGTTTCTTTTCACTGGACACTGTGGAGGAGAGTCTGGTTTCCCCCCACCCTCAGGTATTTATACACATTGATGACACACCCCCAAGCCTTTTCTTCTACAAGCTGAACAGGCCCAGCTCTCTTAGCCTCTCCTTGTATGAGAGATACTCCGATCCCTAAATTATCTTTGTGGCCCTTCAATGGACACACTCCAGTATGTCCATGTTCACCAGCCTGTCCAGGTTCCTCTGAATGGCAGCACAACCAGCCAGCCTACCAGCCACTCCTCCCAGGTTTGTATTACCAGCACACTTGGTGAGGGTGCATACTGTCCCATCATCCCAGCAGGTCATTAATGAAGATGACAGAACAGTACTGGCCCCAGTATTGACCCCTGGGATATACCAGTAGTGTCTGGATTCCAAATGGACTTTGTCCTGCTGATCACCACCTTTTGAGCCCAGCATATCAGCCATTTTTCAATCTACCTCACCAACCACTTATCTAGTCTGTGCTTCATCAGTTTTTCTAAGAAGGTGTTATGGGACACAGTGCTGAAAGCCAGTCATTTCACCATAGAAGGCTATTGGTCAGGCTCAGTTTCCCCTGTGTATATCCATTTTGACCGTGGATTCCCTTCCAGTGGCACTCCTATCCTAAATATGGGAAATGGTTTCTAGGATTAGTTGCTCCAACTCCTTCACAGGGATCAAGGTGAGGCTGACTGACCTGTAGTTCTCCAGATCTTTCTTGCCCTTCTTGAAGGCAGGAGTAACATTTGTTCTGTTCCAGTCATCAGGAATCTCCCCAGATTATCATGATCTTTCAAAGGTAATTGAGCACCATCTTGCAATGGTGACAGCCAGCTCCCTCAGCGCTTGTTGAGTCCTGTGGGTTTATATACATGCTGTTGGTTTAAATGTTCCCTAACCTGTTCCTCATCCATCAAGGGTAAGTCTTCCATGCTCCAAATTTTCCCTCTGCTCTCAGAGGCCTGGGGTTCCTGAAGGCTGGTCCTACAAGTACTGATGAAGTGAAGAAAGCACTGAGTACCTTGGTGTTCCATTTTCTTTGTCACGAGGCCCCTGCCCCATTCAGCAGCAGGCCCACATTTTCCCTAAACATCCTATTGGCATAGATGTAGAAGCTCTTCTTGTTGCCCTTCACGTCCCTCCCCAGATATATCCCCAGGTGGGCTTTGGCTTTCCTAACACCATCTCTGCATGCTTGGGCAGTGTCTCAGTATTCCTCCTGGTTACATTTTTCTCCTCTTCTGTTATGAGGGTCCTGGACCAGGTCTGCTGTGGAGCTAAGTCAAATCTGCTTATATAAGGTCTTAATTTTGGTAAATATTTTTACTTTTTTACTGGCTGAGCATTCAAACCACTCCTGCTACACTGACACGTTAGACATTGACTGGTGTGTGCACAGATATTTGTATTGCGGAGCTTCACTGTGCTCAGATTTGGGTAACATGCATGCAGCTCTTCCTGATGGGCAGCTATAAACATTTGCATTTACACAAAATAGATGTTAAATTCATATTGGTAGCTTCTGTTACAGGGGTAAATAACTTCTGAGAAATATCGTTGCTCTTCTGTATCTCCCCAGAGAGAAATACATGAACCTGTGTAGTGTGGGACATGTGTACCTGCACAGAACCTGTCTGGAACGTGATCTGTGTCTGCACAGTAGGGCTGCTACGTCCTGAGCATAGTGCATTTACAAACAGAACATTTAATTTTGGAGTCACGGTGTCCTAATCACATTTGGGCAAAATTACCGGGCAAATGGAAAAAGAAGGATATATCTAGGGAATTCTGGATGCACAGAAGCTCCAGCAATGGGGAATCTGGAACACAGAGCTTGGGATATGACCTTTAACAAAAGTAATGATTGTTACTTACTTCACTGCTAGTAGGATGAAGCTATAAGTAATAATCAATATCATGTAGACTTCAGTGTAATGACATACCTAGTGTGATCCTCTGAAGGTCAGAGCTAAAAAAAAAAAAAAAAATATGTCTCCTTCTTTAAAATTCTTTTATGTGCTAGATTTGGATGGAAGCAGTTGTGTTATTGCAGATAATAGTAACTTGATAATGATCAGAGTTGATAATGTCTTAGCATGGTGACCTTTACCTGCTTATGGATGACTCAGAGCAGTGTTGAAAAATTCAAGTGGTTGGCGGTGATTTGTGAGCATTTATTAAGGCAAATCAGATAATTGCATTTAACATCACAGATGGCTTATATTTTCTAAAGTGCTTTTATTTCAGTGCAATAAGATGACTCAGAAACTCAGTGGGATATTATGACCCTGATTTTTCATTGCCTCACACCTCATATAGTGCAATTCTCAGTGCAGTGGAGGCATAGGCCAGTACTGAAGGATTTAACACTTTTACTATGCAAACATGAACTGTTATCAGCAATGCAAAGAAAGCATTACAGCCCTATCCCCTTTCTCATGCTACTTTTCTTCATCAGTGTTATATTTTGAGATCGTTCATACACCGTTACTTTATGTTTGCCCTTTGTACTTCACATGCCTTTACTACCCAGAAGGACAAGGGAGTTTATAGGGACCCAACAGAACATTAAATTGTCGCCGGCATCCAGGAAAGAACACCTATTCCACATTCCTAAAAGTCTTCCACTTATTTCAGAGCGGGCTGGTTTGTTTTGCTTTTTAATAGAAAGGGAATTCCACATGTATTCCAAGCACAAGAATCCAGAGCGCTGCTCCATATGGGTGAACATAACGTCTGCTATTTCTTGGCAGAGGAGCAGCAGCAGCATAGGTCTGCTTCCTTTTGGCAGGGAGCAGGAAGGGTAGGATTCATCTCACTGAACTTTATCTATCAAAGCATCAAGCACTCAATAAGACTACATTTCCTAGAAGTCACCAAAGGGAGGAAGAGCAGCATTTGTTGAAGCTGCTTGACATCCTCTCTCCTGATGGCAGCAGTAGCCCAAAGGACCAAGGAGCTTAAACATGTATCATAGGGAACTAGGTATACAAAGAGAAATCCTCCTGTCACTGCCTACTTGCTTTATTTTCATTTGCCCTTGAACACAAATGTTCACAAACAGCAAGTGGGCACATAGTTGTCTGGACCCTCAGCCTTAAAACTAGGGTTATTTCCTAGGAAGCTTTTTTTGCCACGATTGAAACTCAGGAGAGCTTAAGAGACAGTGAAAACTATGGTTGTTTGCAACAGCATCACAAAACTATAGTATTTCTGCGATGAGGCACTATTGTATGCCAAGAAACACCACTCCAGAAAGCATTACCCAGAAAATCTGAAATACATCTCTGCTGGAATTATGACAAAGAACCAATAGTTTCTCTCTGACATTTTCAGCACCATGCAATGATCTCCAGTACAGGCTTAGCAACAGGGCTTACAGCTAGTACTGACCTCTGCTATGTAAACTAAGGGACTAGAAGCACTGACAGGAGGCAAGGTTGTGAATTACAAAGAAACAGGATATAAGCATGCACAGGTTTTATCTATGCAAACGCATAGCTGGAGCTGTTGGTGCAGTGGGGATACAACGGCTGAAAGGACAAGTAATTAACAGTTCTGTCCAGCCACTCTGCTAATCTAATCACTCAGCACTGCTAATCAAATCACTGCAGTAGCTGGAGTGGTGTTACCCAAATGCTAGGGCTTGCTAAAACTAAGCTAAGCACAAATGAAGTCATTCAGGTGCATTAACTTAAACTAATGGTTGCAAATGAAGACAAGCTTTGGGAGTGGCAAGTCCTTAATTCCTACTTTCTCACACCTACAAAGCATCATTCCAGGCAAGTGAATAGAGTTGGTTTAGATTAGGTTGGAATAGAAGCAAGGGAAGGATCTGACTGCAATATCTAGCATGATTCAGTTGACCCACAGCTCAGGAGAATAGGAATCTCTGTTCATACTGGCTGAAGTGGGTGCATGTGGGACTTGCTGTCAGGGCTAAGGGTAGGTAACAGGCTTCTGGGAGTAGGTAAGTAACGTACATGATGCCTTGTGATACTTATTTGCCTGTCCTAGCAGGAAAAAAGACCAGTTTGGAGAACAGCACATAGCTACATGCTCATCTTAGGCACTACTGCTGCCCAGGCAGGAATAGGAATGCGAGAAGTGTTGGTTTCAGGGGGAGGACGGGCGCCTTTCCCACTGTCACCCGACAGCAGAAGCAGCAAGCTCAGCTCACTGAGGCTCTTCAGAGCTGTTACTCCTGCTCTCTGGCCCCTTTCCGTGCTTCCCTGTGACCAAAGAAGCCTGCTCTCTTCTGTGTACCTGTGGTTATGTGGAGGTGAACGTGCTGTATTTGGGGACAGGAGGAAGAGGTTTCTTCAGTGTAGAATTAATAGTCAGGTGGAGGAATGCTAGTGAGAGAAGACCATGAAATTCTTCCATTTCCATGTGTATGACTGTAAACCCTCCCACAATCCCTTGACATTTTGCTTCCTTAACCTAGCATTTTACAGTAACCCCAAAACCCCATTCCATTGCAAAGTTGGATTTTGCTACCCCAAAGATAAGCACAAAGTAAGTTGTAAGTTATTTTGTGCTCATCCTTGCAAGTGACTTTGCCTGAGCTGCTGAGAAGCCTTGGGGAAAAGAAGGAAATTACAGAAGACAGCAGTGCCAGACAGTGTTGCGGGCTGAGTATGTTACTTAAGTGCCTTTGCGGACATTATGCAGCTGTACCATACTGGGTGAAGGTGTCCCCAAGTGCCCTGCTCTGACACATTGCCATCGAGAAGCTCTGAAACGTGCAGTAAGCTCAGAAATGCAAGTGGTGGTTGTGACTCTGGTACGTAGATGTTCCAGCATCATTTCAGCTGTCTAAACACAAGTGTCTGGTGCCCTTTAAGATTCTTTCAGTGACATCTCTGACAGCCCTTGTGGTGGACTTTTCCATCACAGTCTGGCTTCCTACCTAGCAGCAGGAGCTGGTGTGACTGTCCTCATGGGCCCTGGGGTTGAGGCTACACCCAGCAGTTCTGTACTTACTATTTGTTGTCCCAGCTGCGTGGAAGTGCCTGCCAGGAATAATAGAGACCAGGGAATGGCTCAGCTCTCTCCTCCTCACACTGTGTGGAAGGTGCTGGTAGCCTTCAGCCTGCACTCCACCCCGCGTACGTTGCAGAGGAGCTGGAGGCCATGCCCATTCCCAGCATCGGCCAGTGTGATGCAGTCAGTGCAGTCGTGGAACGGCAAAGCCTGCTGGAGGTCACGGTGCATGCGGGCATGGTCCTGGCCCGCACTCACCCTGATAAATACGCCCTGAGCACAGATGTGCAGGCCAGGAATGAGCTGCGGTTAGCCGTGGAGATGCTGCTGCTTCAACCCACACAACTGAAAGAATTGTAGCCTGAACTAGTGTGAGTGGCGTGGCTTCTGAGGGCAGTATGCAAGCGTGCTCTGAGCCTAATGGCTTTCATAGTGTTATTTCTTCAAGATAACAGGCAAAAGCAGTCTTTTACTTTCTAAGAAAGTACACGGTAAGAAATCCGTGCTTCCTCCTAAGTTTCTTACGTAGGTTATTTTTAAGAATGTAAGTTGTAATGAGTTCATTATTTTTAACACAAAGGAACAAAGCAAAGCACAATCGTGTCATTATGCTTTATTTTTTCACTTTATTCTCCTTTTTCTACTACTTTGAACACAACTGTTTTGCAATCTGAGTTATTATGTGACAGAACTACAGATTCCAAATAGGACTTTTTCACCCTTTTTCCAAACGGCAGTGAGAAGAAAAGATTTTGTAAATACACAACAGCCTTGTGAGGTTTTTAATGCTTCTCCTTTTTCCTCTCTACTGCTCCAAAAGGTCTTTTCAGAGAGTTTTCTTTTAACTGAGTCTGGAAACCATCCACTTTTAACGAGAACTTACTGACACCTAATTGCTATCTGCCTCCTTCAGTTTCTCTCATAAGACTGCTTCATTTTTCCTTTGTGCTCTGAACTGCTCCTCTGTTGCTGCTGCTGTTTGTACTCCAAGTGAATTCTTAAGTCTTCTTAGCATAAGTTTTAAGGCCTTTATTCTGTGTTTCACCTCTGCCTATTCCAGAACTATGCTAAAAAGCCTTTAGAGCTAAATACTTATTAGCTGCAGAATGTAGACGCAAGCTTCCTACTGCAAAATGGATGATGCTTGCCGGTGCATCTGTTTTACAACAGTGTCTTTTCTTATCTGATGACACCATATCAGAAAGGCAAAGCAGTACACAGCAATACAGTGCGAGAAAAGTACTGCAGGTTTTGTGAACGAGGAAATACATGGTATCTTCCATGAAACTAAATTTACCCTGCTGTTGAGAGGCTGTGCAAGGACGTGCCTTTCAGAAGGCCTCCAAACAAGCTATCAATACTGCTTTGTGGTGGCCTTCTGTCCCGTGGCGAGTTCACTCCATGTCAGAAGTAAGGAATCTTTCACTGACTGAGGACTGAATAGGTCTTTCAAAAATGTTTGGCAAGCCACATCTTAACATGCCTCTTACTGTAATGCCATAGAAGGGTTTATAGAAAGCCTCCAGTGAAGATTTTCCTGCTTTCTTTCAGTTAACAGGTTTTTCAAAAATTCTGCTGACATTTTCAGGTTCTCTGGTTTGCCTGAAGGTAAGCTTCCAGTGATGTCCCTGCATCGTGCTTTTGTCCCTTAAGAAGAAGTTGAAATCCTAAAATGGTGAATTGTGATCCTTGGTCAGATACTGATTTTCTGAGATTTTCTCCCTGGTTGAAAACAGTGGAAAGAAGTGAGCTATAGTAGCAGGTGCGACTTGTGACGTTAGTGCTATTTCTGGGTGTTTCCCACCAGGAGGAGAGCAGAGCAGCAGTTAAATGGTGCATCAGCTCATGGGGCCATCATGTCAACCATGCCGTGCTGAACCATTTAAGTCAGGCTGGAAGGGTGGCGTATCAGTCACCGTTATCTTCTTAGGCATTCTGTAAGTAAATAAATATTTCATATTAATTTGAGCTAGAGCACCCAATACACACTCTACTGTCAGGTTTTTCTTCTGCAATTGAGTTGAGGTTTAGCGTCAGCCAATTGTATATATATTTGCATGTCATTTTAACAGAGTAACAAGATGGTGAGTAACATCCACCACACGACTGCATTTGGGGAAGATGAATCTGTAATCTCAGATTAAGGTATTGAGGATTATTAGGCCATCTTGTTGGCCAGAAACCCTTTTAACTTCTGTTGAATCAGAGATGATGGGGAATCTCTTTCAAAGAGTTGACTTCACCATTCCAGTACTCCCAGCAATTACTTGTCATTGTGCAGACACCTAGTGAAGATAAGGACTGGTCAGACTGCTGTCCTGTGTTCAGTTTCTGATGAGCTTTCTTATGCCAGTGAAATCTGAATTTATGCCTGTAAATTCAAGTTATCTTACTGACCATTAGGCATTTTATATCTCTGTTCATTTGAATCCTTCTGTTGTTCATAGAAGAAAGTAATCTGTATGCTGTTTGCATCTATGGCTTGAAGGGTAGTTTCTCTATTTTTATGTACAAGAGTCTTTCAACAGCAATATACTGTTTCTCAGTTTTATTGAGTGTTCTTGCCTCAAATATAGTGGCCTTACTATTATCCCAAAGGACTTAAGTAAGAAAAGCCCTGACTTCATAATCCGAGGTATCGGGAATCAGAGCTGCAGTAGCACAAGATGAAATAAGGTAGGTGTTGTCCTACTTATGATCCAGAATTTCACTGTTTCTATGTGTTTCTGCAAGGTCTGCCCAGGGCAGGCTTGAGATTCTCTGAAGTGGTGCTGATCTACACCTCAAGCAGAGATAAGGGTAAAGTTTCTTTAACAGCATGCAAGAAATAAGCCTATGAAATAAATAGTATGCCTGTCATTTTCCTGGCAATTCTAAACTTTGATACCTACAAGCTATTTCTTTGTTAATGTCAAGATTACATTCTTGTTCTGCTGGAAAAATTCTATTCCTAAGAAAAGATGACTCTCCATCTGAGGTGTCATCTAGCAAAGTTCAACTTCTGTATTCTTTTTGAGTAAAGAAATGAAATAAAAGGCAAATAATCTAAGCAATAATGAATTTTGGACTATTTATTATAATATACAACACCATTTCTGAGAAGCATTCAAACAATTGTCCAAAAAGGCTGTGCAAATAGTTAGATTTGAAATCTTGTCTATGGACAAAGAGGAAACACACCTTTTATGTAAAGTCAAGAATTTATTTGTTTTACAATTGAAATCTTAGTAGATTTATCCAAGAATCACTATCAGCCTAGAATTAAGTATTGCAGAAAAAGAAAAAAGAAGAATAAAAAATAAATATTTTATACAGAAAGGAAGTGTCAATAATAATGATGATGATGATGTTTCAACTGCTAATACACGTTTCCCAGTGCTTACCCCTTTTCATGGTGTTACGCTCACCCTCCCACTGTCCCTCTGGGTCCTCAGATCCCCGGATTCAGTCTGGTGCTTGTTGGGTTGTTATGGTGAAGCATCAGCATCTGGAGTCCTTTGCTTTTAACACTATTACATCTTGGTGTTGCTCATTCGATCTGGAGTATGTTTTTGTACCATAGAGTTTCACAAATACCCCCCCTAGCCTTGATGGCTCTACAGACTTGTACCCTGTTGGTGACAAAGGTGTCATCTGGTGCTCTATAACTTTGTTGTCATTATAGATCATGTTTTGTCGTTCACAAGATTCAGTTTCTCCTAAAACATCACACAAGTTTCTGTGATTGATCATCTCTTGCTGTAAATGATAGCTGAAGTAACTTCCATTACATGGGATCAGATTAAGCTGAATTTTAACTCTGTGAACAAATCCTTTGGCAGATTCTCCTTCATCAGTGACTCTCATAATAAATGACTGGCCTCTGCACTGCATTAACAGCTGGTGGTAATGAAGCCCAGTTCCCATTATGTATTTGCATATTTATCGTAGCAGTACTGGACCTGTGTGCTTTTCTGGTAGAGAATTCAGCAGGTATACAAATCGTACCCATAGACACATCCTCATGCAAACAATTTCATCTTCAGGTAACAAACTACACGTAAGCTGGGCAAGTCTTAGGACACTGCAAGTAAACAGTCTTATGTTATGGAAAGTAAATAATCTACATCCAACATTAGTTAAATATACTTCTTGTCTCCCTGATGACACAACAGAAACACTGATAGCCAACAGTGTTGTGTCTTCATTGTATTTGAAGTTGCTTCTGTCCAAATGCCAAACAGTAACTGACATGTGTCACCCAATTTTTTGCAGTGTTCCCATCAAACTTTCCTTACAAGAATGAGGAGTCATATAAAGAGGATTCTGTGGGATGCCAGCAGCATCCTGGTTCCTGCTGTGCCTCTGCCTTTCCCAGAGCTTGGGGGTTGTGTCTGCAGTACCGTCTGTAATTTTCTCTTGGCCATAGTTTAAACCATGTGTGTACTGCTCCTACAGCTTGAACAGCATGAGCTGTGCATCACCTGCTCACTTCTGCTGTCACCAGCTCGGTGCAAATGGCAATGACTCTACCCTTCTTTACTGTCAGATCTTGTTCAAGCCATATGAGCTCTCTGCAGCAAGGTTTAAATGTTCTTCTACAAGCAGGTCTTTCAGTGTTTCACCTCCCATGTTTGCAAACGCGCCTGTGACCACCACTTGCCCTAAAGCAGCAATGCAGAAAGCAGCAGCTTCTCTAATGGCAGCAATGCAGTGTCACATTTATCGGGCTTGGAGCCTCTTTCTTGCGTTCCAGCTTAGTGCATAATCAGAATGGGTCTTTTTCTCTGTCAAAAGATTAATTATCTATTGTAAGTATCTATTCTTCAAATGTTCAAGAATTGAAAGTTTTCTCAGCCTTTGGAGAAATGGTGCATATGGATTTAAGATTTGCAATTATGTTCTTTTTACTAAATCATTGGGCATCTTGACAGAAGGTAAATCCAGGTTTTACAGTGCTTATTCTAGATGCATAGAAGTACTGACATAACGTGGCTACAGCAGCTGCACAACAGAAAGAGTCTGACTCCAAGCACATGGAGGGAGGGCAGCCAGGAGAAAAGGGTCTGTACTTCCCTCCCTGCCCAGGAGTGCCCGATCAGTGCCCTCCACAGCAGGGTAACACCAACTGCACCTTTTTGAGGGATGCTAGATGAGCATCTTTCACCACATATAACTGAAACTGCTTGTTCCAGATAATCTTCTCCTTGTAGATTATCTAATTTATATGTCTGGTGGCAGCTGTTAGAAAGCTACAGTAAAACATGAAGTCACATAGGCTTTGATGCTCCTGCAAGAGGAGACTTGGCTCTCTGCAAGAGACAACATTTTCTTCCATCCTTTTGATCTGAAGGATGCTACTTGTTAGTGAAGACAGCTTATCCTAATCACAGTGAAGGGCTGTTCTTTCACATTCACACTTTTCCTCCAGAAAGGAGGAGAGGATGGAAATACAAGGAGCGCAGAACTGCAAAGCACTTACTGGGCTGCAGTATCTGTGGGAGGCATTTGCCAACAGAGGTGATAGAGCATCTTTTCTTCTTGCTGCTTGAAGAATTAGGGGGAAGTGGAAAAGGGGGAAGCATTTCTGTGAGTCTCTTTGAACAGTGGTACAGGAGGTTGCTGACATTGCTTACTCATTGCTTAGCAGAGAGGTGACACGGGTCAAGAAATGCAGAGGTAGGACTCCAGAATTTGAGAGCAGGTGTGGTTGACTGGACAAGATTGACTGGGGAACAGGAAAATATAAATCCCCTGTTTGACCTCTGGCAATTCGTTTTGCTAATGTCTATGTTTACATTTACTGCTGAATTTTCACCAGTCCCTCAGTGAGTTGCCATCAAGGAGCTGCATGACATCACTCTGCATCAATATATGGTATTTTTAGTATGATGGGATATAGTTCACTTTTTCAGCTATGCACCAAAAATCTAAGCCTGTTGGCCTTATCTGGAAATGACAGAGTTGGGTTTTTTTGTCTTGTTTTTTAGAGACAGCCATCTGTCTATCTCAAGCCTATTCAGAGTTCCCACAGGCAAAGTATTTTTAACTATTTCAATTATAGTTGTATCAACTGTTTTGTAATTATTGCCTTGTAGCTCTTCCCTGCTGTATCAACATTCCCTTTTCTAGTCTCTTTTTAGAGAAATCATGATCTTATTCCTGTCACCCAGAGAAAGAACTCTCCATATATTACTTGCTGAGGAGCAAAACTAAGTGGCTGTAAAGCTGTATTTTCAAGTGGTGCTTCTACCTACTGTTGCCTAAATATCCTGTCCAAGTAAAAGGTATAAGCACAGTTCTTCCTTAGCAAACTCTCCTTTGTTATAACTTAGTGAAAAGCATACATTTTTTATTCACAGTCCCTGTGAATCTATTTAATTCATTCTTGTTTTCCCTGAACATTTAAATTAAGAAAATAAAATGTAAATGTATTAAAGGTAAGTCAGGCTGCTGCTGACTGCCCTGATTCCACATAATAAAGTATTCTCAGTTAGGGAAGTAACCTGAGGATTTTATTCAGTGTTCGTCACTTTTTATGTCTATATTTCTTTGTATCCTACACAATGTTTTCCCACAAATGTTTAATAACTACATTTAATACCATATAATTGCACTCTGAAGTCATATGTGATTAAGTCTTCCATCTCTGCCTCAGCAAATACTACGTTTTCCTACCTAGACCATATAAATCTGAAGACTGAAAGTCATCTGACACAATCTAGCATCTAATTTCCACTCCTCTTTCACTCAAGGCAATGCATACACTATCTTATTCAAGATAACACAGTTTTCACAAAGGCTAATATCTCTTTCTCTAACTCTGAATAAAAATTGCATTGGGAATACTCCATGGCAACATTTGTAATGAGAAGTGAATTTTTGGAGTAGAAATAATTTTAATTACATTTGCTTTTCTCCAGAGACTCAGATTGTCCTGTCTTTGAAATAATCTAATATATTTTGCACCATAGGGCTCTGAATATATTTCACTATGTTATTAAGATCATTATTTAGTTTAATACTGCAGTAACTATAAGCTGGATTGGCCCATTTCCTGCAGAAGCTAATGAGATACAGAACCAGGCAAGTATTGCAAAGTTGCTTTCATAGACTTCTCTGTAAATCTCCTCCTTTAGGCTTATGGATTTACATGAATATGGGATTGGCAGAGCATATGACCTCCTGCTGATAAAAGGAATGTGAGATTCAGAGGAACTCTGCTCCTGAATTCTCCAGCAAAAATGTGCATGGACTCCTAGGGAAACAGAAGTTCACCTCCCACTACCGTGAGTAGAAAAAGACCTATTCTATAGAATAGATATTTGTAAAACCTAAGCATTCATTTACGGGAATAAATATTTATGAGTATAAAATATTACAGGAGGGCAAAGATACTGAATTTTGTCCAGCTGGTTGGTCCTGAAATACTGCCAACACATATTAGCAATTTCTAAGATAAGTAGGACTGGGACATCTGTCCTCTCAATTGTCCACCTCAATAATAATGCCATGAGCATTGTGACCAGTTTTGTTGACCTTTCTAATGTTGTTTCTCTCACTAATCATACCAGCAAGTATCTGCATGGATATAGCCTACAGTAGCAATTAAAACTGTGAAGCTGCTTGGCATGCAACTACCTTAACTGGTACCCATCTCACAGCACCCATCTGGCATATGACTGTGGGGTTCATGCTAAGAGCATTTATAATTACAAGTTTGGGGACAAAGAACCGCTGGAGTGTATCCAGAAATACAGAATGGAAGGTGCCTACTGTGGCAAGCACTTCTACTAGATCTTCTTATGATGCACTATAATCTTCTTCAGCTATTCTTTGTAACCTTGTAGCATAGCAAAGGTTGACTTCCATCCACCAAGAAAAAATTATGCATCAAAGGATCGGTGGCTTTCCAGGATACACAAGCCATCTGCATGATTTTAGGAGGCTGACCAGCCTGTTCTTTCTTCATGTTCCAGTAACAGAGGAGCTCGAATGCAGTATCTGAGCTGCTTATTTTGTCGCATCTGATTTGTTCTGAGAATCGGGAACTACTACAACTTTAGGATGTATTTTTTATCCTATAGATTCTCCAAGTCCAGAGGAGAGAACATGAGGCCTGACAAATCCGAATTTAATGGCATTTCTACAATCCAGCACTTCCACACAGGGAATGCTTCTAAAAAAACCCACAGTCTTGCCATTACTAGTTCCTGTCATCCCCCACAAAAAGACATGTACCAATAATATCTATACATTTATTTGTGACATATATAGGAGTGGATGTGGATTGCGCTTTTTTTAAGGAAAGAG
Organism: Falco punctatus; assembly: GCF_963210335.1. Taxonomy (NCBI): domain Eukaryota; kingdom Metazoa; phylum Chordata; class Aves; order Falconiformes; family Falconidae; genus Falco; species Falco punctatus. The sequence continues at coordinate 20,510,741 of NC_137582.1, read as the reverse complement.
GCTTTTTCTGTCAATAAACAGTTTTTCCATGCTGCCTATGGTGCTTGTCTGGGGAATTGTCCTGGTTTTGGCTGGGATAGTTAATTTTCTTCCTAGTAGCTGGTGTAGTACCACAGTTTGGATTTAGGATGAGAATAATGTTGGTAACACCCTGATGTTTCAGTTGTTGCTGAGCAGTGCTCACACTCAGTCAAGGACTTTTCAGCTTCTCATGCTGCTCTGCCAGCGAGGAGGCTGGAGAGTCACAAGGAGCTGGGAGGGGGCACAGCCAGGACAGTTGACCCAAGCTGGCCAAGGGGATATTCCATACTATATGATGTCATGCTCAGCATATAAACTCGGGGGGGGGGGGGGGGGGGGGGGAGGGAGGGGGAAGCTGACTGGGGGGGCACTGCTTGGGAACAAGCTGGGCATCGGTTGGTGGTGAGCAATTGTTTTTCATTTGCATCACTTGTTTTCCTCAGGTTTTATTTCTTGTTATTTTCCTTTCCATTACAAATTATTATTATTATTACTACTACTACTACTACAACATTTAAATTATTAAATTGTTCTCATCTCAACCTACAAGTTTTCTTACTTTTACCCTTCCGATTCTCTCCCCCGTCCCACTGGGGGGTAACTGAGCAAACAGCTGTGTGGTGCTTGGTTGCCAGCTGGGGTTAAACCCACCACAAGAATCTTCAGAAAGATGGACCCTCCCTAAAGGCTGCCTTGGTTTGTGGGCTCAGTCATGTTCTGAGCGCAGGGCATGTACCAAATGTCTTTCATACAATGTCTTTAGAAACCATAACTGTCGAATGGCTCGAACATACTTACATGGAAAGGTGTTACAGGAACACAACTCAAGCTATTTCTGGGATGGCAGCCAGCTCACCCACCCATTCCCCTTGCTACTGACTGGACTTTTGTACAATTGCAGAAGTGTGTGACAAGGAAATAATGAAGACCTACATGGGTCACTCAGTTCTGTTTCGTCCATTTGGGGTTTATTACAATTAACATGCACCAGCTGTTAATTTGTAAAGATTCTAATCTACACCAGGCTATACTCCAAAGTATAAGAATGCATCCCAGCATCTTAAAACAAACTTCAAGTCTGTATTAGATGAATGAAAAGTTCTATTGTAATAGGCTATAGGAAAAATAGAAGAATTCAAGGACCTCATCAATGTCACTGGAAGGAAAATATTAAATAAATCTCTTACATTAAGCTAGGAAGCGATCTGCTACCTCGTGTTACAGAGGGAACAGAAGAAAGAGTAATACTTCGGTTTCCCCAGACCACCAGTGTGACCCCAAATCTGACAGTTATTTCACCATTGAGCATGGGAACACAATATACCAATCTATCCCCTAAGAATTTAGTGATGCTAGAACTACCGCTGTCTTCCATTTATGTTCTCTTACTTTGTTCAACACCCAGAGTTTCATAAAACTATGAAAAATTCTTCTTTCTCACTCATTCCACCTCAGAAGTTGAATTATATTTATCAAGAATAACAACATTTTCCTTTCTCCTACTGAGAATGATCCTCATAAATAAATCCAAATATGATATATAGAATATCATGTATGTCATGTACATACAATGCAAATGTGATGCAAATGAACAGCAACTCATCCTTCGGTGTCTTGAACGTACCAAAATACCAAGTACCAAAGACTAATATCACAGACTTAATTTTCCATCTTGAGGCATTTTAAGTTGCCAAACAGAAGTTCCTTGAACTTAGTAGATTCTATCTTAAAATAAGTTCAGACTCCAAATCTCGTAACCTGTTTTTGCAAAACTCTTCCTGAATTTAATTTCTGGATCTTAAGTCATCTTCTAAATGTCTAGACTAATAAATATTCATTATTGGTTTATAGCATTTGATCTTAGGCCAGCATTATTATTTCACCTAAAGGGTTCTTCTCCCTTTGTAAAAATTTCCTCTGAATATAAAGAACTGTCAATCCCCTTTATTTGCCTAAGCTAAATAAACCTTGGTCTTTTCATTTTTCCTGATAGAATGGATAGTCCATTTTCCAAACCCTTCTGTATTCTGATTCCAATTTTTTTTTTCTTGAACGTGAACAGAACAGAACATAATATTCCAAAGTATTTTAGTGTCTTGTGCAAAAAGTTTTTCTTATGGTGACTCTGCTTTCTTGGTGTTGATAATATCTGTCACCTGTAAATTTCCTTAGCAAATAATTTAGTTCTGCCTGCCTGACACTAATATATTAATCAGAATAGGCCCCAATACTGATCATTGAGGTGGTAACATTGGTCATCCTCATAATTCTTCTTAAAATATGATTTAAGCAATTTGTTTCATTTAACAGCTTTCTGTCCCCTTCACATTAATCCTTACTATCTCCAACTTAAATACTGATTTCCTATAGTGTTGTAAGAAATGCTTAACTATCTATCTAGATTTTATCTCCTACATTACCCTTATGTAGGAAATAATTGAGTTGATGAAAAAAAGTAAAATTAGTTTAGTCTATGAGCTATCTTTGACAAAACTATGCTGCAATTTGGTCTACTTCCTATTGCCTCTCTCCTCTTACTTATACATTCCTCCAGAATCTGTTCTAAAATTTTGCAGGGTCAAAGTCACATTAAAAGGCTTAGTGTTGCTCAGAATCATGTTTTCCTCCTTCTCTGAAGCTAGGTACTGCATTTACAACCTTCCACACAACATTTACCATTTCACTAAGTCCCTCCTACTGGACTTGCCATGTCACATTCCAGTTCTTTTAATGGTCTGGGATAAGTTTCCTATATTCTGCATTTTTATACATTACATGGTCTAAGTTTTGTTCCAATCACAAAAATTGGAAGCCCTAATACTCTAACTTAATTACAGATTTGCATTTGATCATATTGCAATTTAACATGAAGAACTCAACCTATCCATAGTTATTTTTACAGCCATTTTTTCTGCAAGAGCTTCACACCCACTGAAACAGGATCCAAATCACTACTGCTTTCTGAATTGATTGACTGTTTAGTAAAGAAATCGTTATTCCACCCTGTTCAGATCTTTACTGCTAGCAGTTTCCAATCAACTGATGTTGGGAAGTTCAAGAATTATATGATCATATACAATTTGTACTATTAGTTATTTCACCTGTTGTATTGTAAAGAGTATAATCCACATTGCTATCAAAAGATGCATTTTCATAAGAAGTCAGTTATACTACACATGTAGTGCTTCCTTTACCTTAACGATTTTTCCCAAACCATTCTGGTTTAACCATAGCATTGCACATTTATTTTTTTAAAGTCAAATTTTCACTGATTTTACAGAACTTTCCTAGCCCTGCAGCTGCTACAAGCCTGTTTTAGGCTGTTGTACATAGTCTGTCTTTAATTTAATTTTGTAGCACATGTGATTAAAGGAAACTGGGCACTGATTGCTTGCTAAGTCCTCATTTTCTCAGGCTTTGACACACGTGTTGGGTTTTGTTTGGCATAAAATGCTATCATCTAGGATTTTTTATGATAAAATATCATGTATTTTCTACTAGAATTTTCCTAGAAGTTTTATACACTCTATTCATTATTCATTCTCACACAGCATTTTTTTTTCTATTTTGGGATGTGTAACTTTTTCTAGTAACTAATGGTTTCAGATGGAGTAGTCATTTTAATTTTTACTCGTGGAGCTTTGAGCAAATCAAAGGATCAACTTTGATCGTGGGTTTTGTGATATAAATACCAACCTAATAAAAAAGGGCCTGACCCCTTCTCATGTTTCCTGCACGTCGGCAGTGGGTCCTTACACAGGGAGGACAATTAGCCACATTCTCATCTAGCATGAACTTAGGTGCATAATGAAGATTTCAGAGGAAAACTTTATTTCAAGCACTCAACAAAGGAAATTTATTTTCAGAAGGGCTTCGCTCTCGGCAGCTCACCAAAGGGTGCAGCAGCGAGGGTCTTCACTCATGGCCTCCGCCTTCTCAGATCTTCTTTTCAGGTGTTCAATAACTTTCATTAGCTTAAACCTCATTAAAGAATTTAATAAAACCCCAAAGGTAGAAATGATTCAGCCTCTCCTTGCGAGCAGTGACAGTGGTTTTCAATACGTGACAGCTATCAATAGTTGTCTGATCTCTCCACATTTTGAACTCCCTCTGCTGTCCTAAATGTGCCTGCCATTGAGTCTTTCCACACAAGAGTGGGAAATGTGATTTCAGGTGTTACTCAACTTTCCCACAGCAATTCCTTCAGCCCTCAGTTTTTTCCCCTTTGCCATCTCTTTGCCTACCTGAATGCTGACCTCTGCATCACGTTCAGTCATCCAGCTGCAAAACACCCTGCACCTCCTGGCCTCTCCATCACATACCTGGCGTGTCTCCCTTGGGGAAACAGGGAACGACAATATTGACCTCTGGAAGCACGGGAATTGCACAAAGGCTGGAACTGCTGATCACAAGATTAGCTTTAGCCTAAAACTACATCATCCAGTGCATTTGGTATTCCTGATGATGCCTCATGGTGTGGACATCTGCACTTTCCTGAATTCCTGCAGCTGTCAATATTGAATCTTCATTCAACTAAAGTAACTATTGTATTTAATTAGAGCTCGCCAGAAAATTATTTTTCTCCAAACGAAAATACTGACCTTACAGAAAGAAAAAAGAAAAGGGATAACACAAATGCCTTTGGCCAAGCATCACTTTTCAACTCCAAATTCTTTAAAGGAAAAACAACAGAGTATGGACATGAAAATACAGTGAGCCAAGGATCTACATTCTAGATGCCTTCTTTCTGATGCCTCCCTGTGAACCAGACCCCTTGATTGAACCTTGCCTCTCCAGCAATGGTCTCCTTCCCGCTGAGACCATCTGTACCTACCAGGAGATCAGCGGGCTGGAGTGCTCAGCCCAGGGTGGCCCCGAGCTGCTCAGCCTGTCTCCAGGGATAACTCCAAATCCAGCCTGAGTGTTGGGTCACAAACAAAAAGTTTTTCAGGTTAGGATGCAGGAGTGTGTGTGTATGTGTGTGTCTAAATTTGATTATTTTGTTGTTGTGTTCATTATTTTTCAGCTGAGTATTAGAAATACTTGGGATTCATTTATCTGTGATTGGAGCAAGTTTTAAATTACTTCTCATTATTAAACAATGTTGCTGGATGTCCACAAGAATCCTATATTGTCTATCTTTCCTGCATAAATAATAATAGCTATTTTCTCTGGCTATGAATATTACATGTCAAGGCTAATCTTCAATCCCCTTTGCTTATTTTTTCAATATTTTGTGCCGCTCCTTTAAAATAATATGAAAATGCTTTTCAGCATGCTAAGTGTTTGCTACCTCTTGCAGGCAGAGTTAATGTCTCCTTGGTGTTTTCCATTAATCCCACAGAAGTAGAGTTTCATTCCTTTTATTTGTAAAATTTTCTTTCTTTCTGCATAACTATGCAAACAGTCTGCATTGCAAATTGTTATTTCTGAATTATGCATCTTCTGTTGTAAGAAATTATCTTCTGCAAGTGTTTTTCTAGTGGTTGGTTTGTTCAAAAATATTTTGTGAGCTTTTCCCTCCAATTCCCACATCATCCTCAATCAGAAATATCTCAGAAAGGTGCAGGGATATTAGCCAAAGGGAAAATCCCTTTTATCATTAACTATAATAGCCACATGGCCAAGAGATTCAACAACAGGAGCCTGGCTTTTGGGGCACAGGCTCTCATGAAGAGCATCACATAAGCATCCCTGCAGCTGCACATTGCTCTTATTTGCAGCACTTGTAAGAGCCAGACCACTCTGACCATGGCTCTGCAATGAGCACACCCTTCAAAGCAGGGGAAGGCTTCATCCTAGCCTTTTGGTTTGTCATTGTATAGTCAACTACAGGATCAGGATACTATATTAGCGTCTAAGTATGATTTTAGGATGCCTTAAAAATTAGCCTTAATTTCATATGTCTTAAAAAAAAAAAAAAATTGGGGCACTATCTTCAATAGCAGTGGCATAGCTAGAATCAGGACCCATTAATGCCATCCCAAATTGACACATCCTACTGAAAAAGTGTTAAAAAAGCAAGTATAGTCAAAAAGAAGCAAAAAAAAAATAAATATTACTTTCCCTTGAGAGAATAAGCAAGTGACAAAACCTCTAGTCTATTTTAATGGGCGTGTGTTGCCATTGCTATTGAGCCAGTGTGACATATGCACTGAGCTGATGACAAGCCACAGAATCAGAGTACAGTTGTCTTAGACACCATGAGAGAAGAGCTGAGTATGCCCACGCGTCTTCCCATGCGATGTCTTAGTTCATGATCTCACTCCGTCAGAGCTCAGTGACATTTTTTGACAAGCAGGAATGGGCGAAAATGTCCTAATGGCTTATCAGAACCATTAAGAAAATTGGATAGGAGGAACCAATGCCTCAGAGCAAAATGATATGTCACTGTATGACTCCTGAAACTGCCACTACTAGTCATTTATTAAAGATACAGCACGCCTGTTACAGCACATGGAGCACTTGCTAGCACTATCCATTTCAGGCAAATCATCGCTAAATTCCTTAATTCTCATTCTATTCTGCTAAGGAGGATCTTGTGTGTTTCTGCATCTGGGGTCCCTAATTAATCAAGCACTTAAACCACCTAAGGGCAAATTATTTTCTTTGAGAGGGGAAGATGCAATCAAGGACAAAAAGGTACAATCATTTTGACTATCTTCTTCTTGAAGTGTTAATAGAAAAGAAAACAGAATATAAATGCAATGTCATTTTGCTTTAATTAAAAAAATTAAAATAATCTAGTATTCTTTTTCCACTTGTGACACCTTGTTGGATGCTTAAAGTACAATTAAACTGAGGTCAAACAATTTCAGAAGTGAAGATTCTTGGTGCTTCTGCTGAAGAGAAGACAATTGTCTATAATAGTGATCATCTGATATTTCATTTACAATCTTTGCATTCTGTACTTGTTCACTGCTTTTTCTTTTTTTGGCTTGAATATGTACATATTTATCCCATTTTTAATTCTCAGTTAACATTCATGTAGTTTTCTTTTTTTTTCTCCCTCTTTTTCCCTTATTTTCTATAGACCCCTTTCCTTCTTTGCCTGTTCCACCTCTCTTTTTGCCTGTCTCACAAGACCACTGGGGAGACCTTGTGAATAATCAGATCTGATTTTCATAAAAATATGTGGATGCAATGTTAGGTGGTGGTGGATAATGATCACCCTCTTTTTTTGCATGGCCTTTGGAAGACATCAAGCAATGCAAAGGGTTTGACCTTGACCTTGCTACCTGAATGTTAATGGTTACATATAGATATCTCTTGTTCTAAGAGTAATGCAAAATACATGTGCCAAACTACATTCTCACACACTGTTCAGTAGCTGTTTGGGTATAATTTATTCTTGAGATGACAGAATGCAGTTTACAACTTGTATCCTGTATACCTAATGAGACAATTATTCCAGGAGAGTCTCAGCTATTCAGCAAAAATGACAGAGAGCAAGCAGAAAGACTCTGCTGGAAATGAAAACCGAGTGTGTTTAACCTGATGGGCTCCTGGTTAGGAGCCCATTTGCTTACACATAACTTCCACTGGTGGAAAATGAGGTCTCACAGATTTGCCCTGCAAGATGATTCAAGCCAAGTTTCCCAAGGCTGTTTACAAAATATTTGGACTTTCAGAAGATGTTGCTCTTCTCTGAATGTTAACTATGAAAGGAATAGTGAGTAAACTGGGAAGGGGTGGGGGGAGAGGGATGGGTCTTTCCAACTGGCACAGCGAGAGTGCTGTCTACCAAAGGAAGGAGGCAGCCAAGAGACTAAATTCAAGTTGTAAGCAGAGATGGCTCGATGTCTTCCAGAGCACTGTAATATAGTACGTATATTTAACACATTATTTTTAGTTTACAAATGTTTGTTGACAGGATTGACAAACATAACGTGCATATGGGAGTGAGGAGCAGGAATGAAACGTTCTGTCTCCACTTGAAATAGTCTACTTGTAATCCAAACAAACACACACCTGCAAATTCCTTGTGAGTCAGCTAGCTGAAGCTCAGAAGATGACTCACGTTGCGCTTGGCTGGAACACTTGCTAAGGTAGACCTGTGTGGACATGGTGTTTTGTGCAATGCCATGGGATGTTGAATAGCTGAGAGCAGTGATGTTGCAATGCAGCAATTTTAAGCAAGGACTTTCTTCTTTCCAAGCAACTGAAAAAGATCTACCAGCAGTTATTTTTAAAAGAAGGATGAACACAGTTCAACATGGGCTGGGGAGGAGGGAGAACTGAAACACGACTGCGGGTCTGGCTGTGATGTTTACTGCTTCCACTGATCTTCTCTGGGTCTCTTCATAATGCTGTGGGTCAAATTCCATGTGGCAGCCCTTAATCAGGAAACCCTCCTGATGAGTTCAACACAGGTTTTGACCATAAAGCACAAGTATCATGTGTCAATAATATCAAATAATGTGTATCAGCCTTTAGACAGCCAGCTTCCAAGATATGTCTGGCTGGCATTTCTGCATGGAAGGGGGACTGGAGGAGAAACAACAATATATGATACCACAAGTCACTATTGGGTGCAGAACCCAATGCGTGTGGAAATGTCTAGCTCAAAAACATAGCAGTAAAAATTAAGAAAGGGTTCATAGCTCGGAATCTTTGTCCTTTTTTGTTATAATTTGAATATACTTACTTAGTTTCAAAGGATAATAGTAGTCAGTAATTATTCTTAAAAATGACATATATTTTTAGTAGGTTTGAATAATTCAGAACCTTAGAAGGGTTTGAGGACACGTTGTTCACTGAGCAGGCATGTGAGCACTGGGCGTTTGGGTAAGAGCAGGGTGGGAAGTGCCTTTGCCACTGCTCTCTGTGAGATGCAGAGCTGGACCAGGAAGAGTGGGCATATACTGGTAGAGCAGGAACTAACATCACTCTGTCACTGAGACTTCAGAAGGGCCACGAAATCCTGGCCATCACGAGTCTGGCCCTCTGACTGGTAGTTCTGTGTGGATGGATGGCAGTCATGAAATACTTACTTCATGTCCGAGTGTTGGAGAGCAGGTTGAACCTGCATTTTACTATAAAGATTTAAACCCATGTCAATTTTTGCATTGACTCAATGAGGACCAGGATTTTACCATGCTTTTTATCAGAAGGACACTATGTAGACCAGGACACAGTCATTACCTTCTCAAATATGTTCTTTGATATCTTTGGGGGTGTTCTGCTCTTCAAAGAAAAGTAGGAGGAAAGATGGTGTTGTCATTGATACTTTTTGCTGGAAATGAACTGGAGCCTAGGCTGAAGTTTGGAGCTGGTGCTCTGCTTGGTCCTTCTTTTTCTTCAGAATCATATAGAAGATTAGAAAATGGGGTTTTCCTTTTGCTTTCCTGATGTTTAGTTTGGTTCCCATGGTGACAGGTGCTGTGTAAATATCTGAGAGAGATGCTCTGTGCTGTGAGGAGAAATAGTTTCAAAATGCACAAGATTCAGAAAGGAGTCCTGCTCTTTTTGTCCCTTCTGCACAGACAAAATATATCTCAGAAACTGAGTCCAAGGTAATAAAGAACACATACACGCCAATCTTAATTGCATTTTCTGTGTTAGCTTTGGCTGGATCTGAAAGTCCTCATCAGAGGATTGTATTAAAGAAAACAAGATCTAGCTAAGCAAAATTGAGGCTCCAAATTTGATCTTGTCTGCATGGTGGGGGAAAAAAGATAATAAAAAAACAAAAAAAGGGATAACATGCTAACAAAAAAGAAATCCAGTCTCATTTCCCTAAATGGAATATTGTTCTATCTGTATTTTGGAACTGGAATAAAAATGTCATCCTTCACTTCTGTCTCTGCAATGAGGGTGCACAGGATGTGGGGACAAAGAGCAAATCCGCTCCAGTTGTCTAATTGGACAGAATTGTTGCTGAATGCCAGCCTGACCTAAATGGAATTGAAGGATTTTCACCAACCTTTCATCTTTTTGTATTTCCTAAGGTTAATCTTCCTTCCTTTGTGTTTCTCTCACTAGGCTGCAGCTGAGAGAACAAGAGGTGCAGCTGAACCCGGAGCATGTTTCCATGTCCAGCTGATAAGGAGGTGGTTTGCCTGAGGCTAGAGGTAAATGACCTATTCATAATAAATGTTTTTCAATTAATTTAATCTTTTCTCTTGCATGTCAGTTTGTCATGAAGAGACCAGTTTTTATAAATACATTTCTTGTCTAATGTAATTTGATGAATCCTTCAAGAGAAAATAAAGTATCTGCCTTTGTATTGCTTGAAAACTGGCACTTTAAGGCTGTTTGCTACTTGTCATGGCATCACTGCCGCAAATAAGAATAAGCAAATGGGCTTGTTAGGACCACTCTGAAGTTGTCCCCTGGAAGGGACTGAGCAGCGAGTAACATCTACTTTGGAAGTAAGCTTTTGAGTTTCCGTCATGACAGCCAAGTTGGTTCAAATTTTTTCTGCGGTTCCTAACTAGTAATGGACAACACAACCACCCTGTTGTATTTCACATGTATTCGGTAGCAAGCAATACATCTAGAGCAGAAGTTAGAGCAGGGCTGTGTTTTGCCTATTCCTTTTGCTGGGATGACCGCCCTTCTCCCTTTTCCCTACAAATTCCCAAAGTGGAGGTGTTACAGGTGAAAGTTGGAGGGATAAAATGCTCTAGATTGTGTCCCAGCCAGCCACTGCAACCAGATCTGCTGCAGAGAGGCAGGTCATCAAGAGGTCTGAGGATGTTCAACCCTCATCCAGAAGCGTTGTGTGGTACACAAAACTTTGATGGAGGGGGCTGCAACATTCACAAAATATCCAGAGTGTCATTTAACAGCAGGCTTGACTTACATGCAATAGTTTGTTTTATACTAGTTAAACAGATGTAATAACAAATAGAAACAGGAAAGCAAAAAACCTGAAAACACAACACAGCGAGTCGTGTTCTGCTGTGCCGGGCCATGGATTTCCCCCGTTATCCACTCAGTTCCGCAGACGAGAGGTTTTGCTGCTTCCACTCATCACTCCTCAGATAAAAGCCTGAGCTCTGTGACATATGGCTGCTCAATCACAGTGGATCGCTGGGCTTGTTTCCAATGCACTATAACTCCAATTTACCAGAATGGCACTTATAGATGTCCAGTTAAAATGTCCTGGTTTTTCAGCAAAAATGCTTTCCCAGTGGTACTGTTTGCTACTGAATAGAATTCAAGGAACATTTTGTCTGTTATGACTTTTATTTTCATAAAGAATGCAGACATGAAATACTTAATGCAATGTCCTAATTAATGCAAATATGCCAAAAACTTTTATTTTCCAGAGAAAATTATATTACACTGGTACATTTCCACATTTCGTGGCTGCGTATTTTATATACTGTAACCATGGTTACTGTGTCATTAAAGTCTATTCAGAGGGAGTTGGGCATAGCATAGAGCTATCACAGAGAATGATTGCTTTTGTAAATTTAAAAGAAGCTCTGCAGCTAATTAGTGTGAGTTTGCTTAAATTGGACCAATGGAGAGCATGAAATTTGGAACAAATTATTGTAGAGTCTGAAGCAAATGGAGAACATTTTCATTTGATTTAAGAACTTGCCTTCTGTATCACAAGCTTCTCAAACTTTTAATTGTGTAAGGCTGAAGCCACACACTGGCGTGCTGCTGATAGCAGGGATGCAGACAGCCCTGGCTGAGAATGGAGGCGAACAGTCTTAAATGGTAAGTACTGGTGATGTGATGGGCAGAAAGATGTGGAAAGGGCAGAGTATGCCTGGGCTGTTCTGATTTCACAGCGCTTGGAAATTTTAAAAGCAAATTCAGCTGCTTGGGAATTTTTCAAGCTGTCTCTTGCGTACAAACTAAGTATATGTTTCCTCTGTGTGGTGCACTATGTATTTGAAGACTGGGGAGCTCTCTTCTCTCCTTTGCAGCCCAGCACTGTAGTAGCAGATACAAAGTAGGATCTTGCAGTCACACATTTCCTTAATCTTTCTTCAAATACTGATATCCTCATCAGAAAACAGCATATCCACTGCCATGTAGAACCTGGCAGGCTTTATATTGTATGGCAAGCTGAATAAAACAGCTGAATATCCTCCTACTTTGGATGCTGCCAATCACTTTTCCAGCATGTCTCCCGACTATTCAATAGTTATGTGATTTCTGACATCCTTGTATGTCAGTAAGAATTTCCCCTTCATCCCTGTACCTCTGTGCTGAGCAAATACAGAGGTGTGTTTTGTTTCACCAGCCTTTGAAACATTTGCATGGGGCACCGCTGGCAGCAGGTTTGAGTGACTGCACAGCAGTGAGGGTACATGGGGTGACGACTTCCAACAGTGAAGCCATGAATGACCTGTCCTTATCCTGTCTCTGCCCTCGTACTGCCACACACCCTCCGTCTGCCCACAGCCAGGGAGAGCAATTGACAACTCTGCTTTTGACAATTTTTCTGCGTTTCTGCTCCCATCATATTTGGCATATATTAACAACTAAGAGCTAGCTGCTTCCCACTGAGTCAGAAAACCTAACACAGCCCTGATCTGAGCTGATGCTTGCTTTGTATTGTGATGCTCATGTAACACTGGGATACAGCAGGCATTTTTCCTTCTCTGGGATCTCAGAGAATAAGCAGAATATCAACAGCATCTTCTCCAGATCCTGGCAAGCACAAGCAGTGTAATGCCCAGCAAAAACCTGCTGTCCCAGTCACTCACCTTCCCCAACCTTTGAACTCTAACAGAGGAGCTGTGGAAGGGATCAGTGGCCCCAGCAGCTTGAGGGAACGCACTTCCACAGATGAACAGGGCAAAAAAACTTAGTATAAGGTCTTCAGAAGTCATCAATGATCCCGATCTGTTCACCATTATCCAATTTGATCCCTAAAAGCAGCTCTGCACAGCCTGGCTATCAGTACTGAGCATGGCAGCCTTGACCAGAGGAGATGCAAGATCCAGGTTTCCCACAGCCGCTGCCTGTCTGGCTAGTCACAGGCTGCTGCAAGCAGCTAAAGCAGGGAGGGGAAAAACCTACCAGCTCTAAAAACCACTTAGTTTTGCACAGTCTTTTTGTACAAATACGTCTATAACAAATAATTAGGCTGTGTGATTGCAGGACTGTTAATTGAATAAATAAGGCCAGTAACATGGCACAGGACTGTGTGTGTGAGGCTGTCCTCCCTGACCCGATCACTGACAGAGATGCAGGTTTGAGCTTCAGGCTCTCTACCAACCTTTTCTCCATGAAATGTTCCTGCTTGCCCCCTTTTTTTTTTTCTTTATTCTTTTTTCTTTTTCCTTTTTTCATTACTATTATATTTTTTTTCTACATCTGTTCACTTATCAGGTTTACCTGCAGGATACCTGAACCTAGCTAGATACCTAGGATAATACCCCGTCAGAAGGTAGGTAATGGCATGGTGTAGTATAACATTGTTATGTAACGATGCTACAATGAAATACCTAGGCAGCATGTCAGCAACATTGCATTTATCTTTCCATGGTATTTTTGCATCATTCTGGGGAAAGGCCAAGTATGTCTTTGATGATGTGATGTTATCAGAGAACATTTCAGCACCTATTTTGCACTCAGAGAGTTAACACTGGGAGAGACAAGTATTGTAACTCCAACATCACCATCCTGCACCTCCTCGTTTGCCATAGGTCAGCAAAAACAGCCTTTAACCTCGTTTAGAAAGTGTGGGCATCACCCGTACACTGAGGCTGAGCTCTCTTTCCCTTTCTTGTGTCACGGCCTGGCAGAGTATTAACTGCTTACTGGTAATTCAGTGTGGAAACACACTCCATCTCAGTTAAAAGCCTTAGAAGCATACACAAGGCACACATTTGTGTGGGGAAAAAGAGAAAAACTGCCCTCCTGGCAAATGCAGTAAGCACATAATCCTCCACATGATGGTGGCTTGCAGCAAGCACAATGCAACAAAACTCTGGAGCACTCCACTTGCTACCTCAGTCTGCTGCTTTTGTTCATGGCTTCTGCTAAATCCACGTCACATTTCCCATTAAGTTAGTAAATGCTCATTTCAGAGAAGCCCTTGCATTTTTTTTAACATTTCCAAAAATAAAGCATAACCAGAGGGCTCCTGTTACGTAACATAAATATTTTATTATCTTCCACATTACTGACTTGCAAAAAAAATTAGACACACTTTTGGCCTCATTCATTAGATAGCCTTGAAAAATATGATGCCATATTGCACAAGTTGTCCTTCTGCATAACCATGGAATATTGTGTTACATATACCTAAACCTTTGCCAAGCTGACACTTGAAAAGACAGGAAAAATTAAAGTCTACTTCTTATAACAACTCCTATTGCTTTTTATCTAAAAATAATTGCGGCTGGAAATGTATTCTTTCTGCATCACAGGCACTATTTTTTTGATATTTCAACAATACAAAATTGTAATTTTTGCTAGATTCATCATTCCATACCATAGGGCTGTAAAACTTAAATTACAAATCCTGCGGGTCTTTGTCTACCCAGGCAAAGTGCTGTGCCATGGAGAGCTCTGCTGGGGTTTGCCACACTGCTGCACACAGGTAGCTGCCTGCGTGGGACTCCCAGTGTTTGAGTGTATGCAATTAGCTACGTTGCCACAGTCACTGGACTAACGAGCAGAGTGAGCATCTTCATGCTTTTATTAGTTTGATGGTTCTTAGTTCCAGACTGTGCTGGGTTTGGCTGGGATACAGGTAATTTTCTTTACAGTAGCTGGTATGGGGCTATGTTTTGGATGTGTACAGGAAACAGTGTTGATAATTCAGGGATGTTTCAGTTACTGCTGAGCAGCGCTTACACGGCGCCAAGGGCTGTCCTTCTTCTCCCACCACCCCACCAGTGAGCAGCTGGGGCTGCACAAGAACTTGGGAGGGGACACGGCTGGGACAGCTGACCCCAACTGACTACAGGGATGTTCCATACCATAGGATGGCATGCTCAGCATATCAAGCTGGGGGAAGAAGGAAGGGGGGATGTTCAAAGCGATGGCACTTGTCTTCCCAAGTAAGCGTGCTGGAGCCCCGCTTTCCTGGCGATGGCTGAACCCTGCCTGCCATGGGAAGTGGTGAATGAGTTCCTTGGTTTGCTTTGTTTGCATGCACGGTTTTTGCTTTACCTATTAAATTGTCTTTATCTCAACCCACGAGTTTTCTCACTCCTACCTTTATGATTCCCACCCAATTCCCACTGGGCGGGAGTGGAGGAGCGGCTGTGTGGGGCTTGGTTGCCGGCTGGGGTTAAACCACGACAGACTCACCATGTAATTTGTGTAGGAGCATGCTTGTGCTTAAGACAAGGACATAGGCTAATCTGGGAGGGCTGAGGGGAGGAGGAGGAACACAGGCACCCACAGTGCCTTAGCATGGACCCAAACTCTTGTTCGTGCAGTTCAGAGAGGTCTGGGACTGATGAGGGCATACACATCACAGCCCACCCTGCCAGCAGCCATCAGTTTTTTCTGGTTTTCCGTGCCACCGCATGGAAGATGTGGGAAGCAGCTGCCAAACAGTGTTTTGCAGCTTGTTGTTGACGTCAGGCTAGAGAAATGACCTGTGCATTAATGGCAAACTGCCGTCTTTGCAAACACACCAGGCTTAACCAACACAAGCAAAAGTAACAAGGAGGACACCCTTACCTTTGGTTGCAAGAGACATATTTTCCAGGAATCAGGAGCAGGTAAGGCTACTGGATAGTCAGCTTCTCCCAGAATCATCTTCCTCAAATCTCTGAGTGTACTTTGGGCAACTGCTTTATTTCTATAGGAGTTCCAGTTGTGTGGTAGTCCTTTCCTGAGTGTCTGCGGGTCTACCTGTGCGTTGAGCAGTTGCACAAAAATGCTCCCACACCAGGTCGGAGATGTCCATCAAGGGCCACCACACATCCAGAAATCCTCAGTGCATCCACAGCATCAGCATTCAGCACATGCGCTGCTAGGTTGACCTTCTCCAAAAGGCACAGGAGCTTTGGCACGTGTGCTGTTTGGTCATATGCAAAAGGCTCAGGAGATCATAAACCTCAGGGACCTAACTAGGGAGCACCTAACTAGGTTACAGAGCAGTCCAGCCTGGAGCTTGCTGCAGAAAGAGGGGAGGGGGTTATCGTTGCTGTGTCAGCAATATCAAAGAAAAAGTGCCAAGTTGTATAAGAAAGCGTGCCTCTTATTAAAACACTTTACGGACGTAACAGGGAATCACCCAACACAGTCCTTGTTGTTCAAGCACTACTTGAGGTTATGTCAGCCTGGCATAATGAAGCTCTCCATTTAGCAGATATCAGGACTATTTAAGGTTTGTGATAACATTTACAGTTGACTTAATCTTTATTCGAATTATGTGCCAGAGACACCAGTAATATTTTGGTATTCTTGCCAAAGAAAAGCTTTTAATATTTACAGACAGACTTTGAACATGCCAGCTGGCTGATGCTAAGAGTTTGAGTTCTTTTCAAACCAAAATTATTACAATCATTTACGTAAGTCTCATTGCCAGTTTACTTTAGCTTTTATTTACAAGACATCAGCATCAACATCTGTGATTTATTTTCCATTCTTCTTGTGGGGAAAAGGAAAGCCCTGACTTCTGTATTCATATTAACATTTATATAAATCAACCAGTAATCACTTGGATCTGAAAGCTGCGTGCCACATTTTTAAACAAGATGCAGTTGAAGTCCCAGGCACAAAGCCAGTAGATTGGGCCATCCAGGAAATGCACACGATAAGCCACCAACTGCAAGCCAATACTCCAAAAAGTTTTGGTCCATGGATTAAGCAACACTAGGTGCCATGAAACTTCTTAATTGGGAAATCTCATCTGTTGATGTTAGATCCTTGCTTCTTTTCAAAGGATTAAGTGATGTGGCATAGATTCTTTTCTCCTGTTCCTTTTCTCCAGCTTTCAGCCCCAAATCCTGCTCCTTCTTTAGGCTTCTCATAAAAGCAAACATTTGATCTTGGTTCTGTGCCTGGGTTTCCTAACTTGTGCTCTGTCACTTTGTGCTTTTTTTCTCCTACTCCTCACTTAAGACAATTCTCCTGCAAAATCACCAACACTCATATTGTTGTTCATATTTTGAGTGGACCTTGGTTTTGAATGGTGACGCGAGCTCGTGTGGGTTCTTCTGATGATGGCCAAAAATCCTGTCCATCATTTAAGACAGCTTTAAGAAAGGAAACTGCTGTTTTGTTCTACCTGCAATACTGTCGTCTTCAACACAATTGTTACAAATTTGAATGAAAAAATTATTTGGCTTATTTGTTTGCAAACTGTCATGTATGCTGGTTTAAGAAGGCAGTCATGGGCAGGCAGGAGCAAGGTGGTCGTTCCTTGTGTGTGGCAGTTGCCCAGAGGTGAAGTCAACCCTCCATAATGGGGAGATGGTATCTTCATGGGTAATGATGGATGTGGTCCAGTGGGAGAAGCCTCCAAACCACATGGGCTTTTGGTGGATTTCCATCTCTGGATCTTCACAGTACTCTAAGTGACTATCTCTAGCTGTAGTCCTGCAGCAGGACTACAAAATATATTCTGTGCAGCAAACATAGTGCCATGAGGTCCAGCCAACCCCACAAGACTTTGGCTGAGTGCTCTCTCCCAGCTGGGGCCCCATTCATGCTGCCAGCTGGGCTGTGGTGTCCACACTGCCATTAGGAACAGCTGGGCTGTGGTGTCCACATTGCCATTAGGAGCTGCTCAGCTGCAGCTGGGCGTAAGGAGGCTTTAACTCCTTTTTCACCAGCAAGTGAAGGATCGTGTAAGAGGTTGGTTGAGCTCACACTTAGGATGACAGTGCTGCCTTCAACAGAGCACAAACAACTGACCCCGCCACCATGAACAACGCAGTGATGTAGGCAAGTGTCATCTTTCTTGGGGGTTGTGAGGAGGCTGAGTAGCCCAGAAGCAGCACTAAGTCACGTCTGTCCCACAGCCTATGTATAACCCTTTCCAGGTTTCAACATAACCAGGACACATTTGTACAACAACCACCTCTGGACTCCGGTGTACAACACCACAGCCTCTGCTCCTTGGGCTCCTGAAAAGTTGGATTTGAGCTGGCAGACCTCCAGTCTTCAGAATGGGGAGAAACTCCTCAATCACCATGGTGGATATTGCATCTTTAGAGATGGGAAGGCTGTTGGTGGACAAAGTAATACAAAGAGAAGGGAACAATTACACAGAGGTAGAACAAGTCTTAGGAGAACCACATGCTTCGTGTCTCAGAGCCCACAGCCTACCCAGTCCCACTGATGACCACCTGTAACGGGCACAGGACATTCTCAGCTCTGGTACCAAAAGCACATTAGTCCTTTGGGCTCTCTGGTGCATGCAGACCATTTTGAGTTACAACTCTTTTCTGAACAGCCACACTACAGTGGAGTCCTAGCTATTTCTGAAGATCCCTTGCATGCCCACAGACGGGACCTCTGAGAGCTGCTGTCATTCTGATGACCTTTCTCTACAAAGAGTACTTCTTATTCTGTGTATTTTGCTGAAAGTTCAGGGCACTGTGTACCTTAATAGCACTGCTGAAAAATCAGATCTCTTCAAATACAAAGGCATATATTTAGGGCATTAATTCCTGTTTCTTCATTCTGGTTTGCACTGGCAACTCCTAAAAAGAAATGCTGGTAGCACCCTGACTTAGTGAGTGAATAAAGTAGTTGTGTTCCTTTAGCATCAAAAAATCTTTTGCATGTTGTGTGTGTAGAATGACTTGTAAACACCTCTAAACAGAGTTTCTTCACCACATAGCAACTACTGTTGCTGATGCCTTGTGGAAATATCTGGAAATAATATTAAAGGAAGAAAAGTAAAGGCGGAGGAGGAAGCTGTATGAGAAAACATTCTTTCCCTGATCCATATCTGAATGTTCCCAGTCAACAAGCTCTCAAGTCTGCACTTGAACTGTGCATCAAAAGAAGCAGCCAATGTGTATTCTCTTGTCAAGCTCATTCCAAACTGATGCATAACAGCCGTGTACTAGCCAAGGTCATTTCAAAGGTGTTTACTTTGACTGCAAACTAAATTCATCTCTCTTCAGTCAGAGATAAAGTCAGTAATATGTGTAAACCAAACATTGTAAGGCAAAGGTCTGACTTGAACCTGATGCTCATGTTGGAGATGGGAGCATGAAACAGCTGTGTAGCAGTGATATTTCCCTGGAGATGCTGCCCATGACTATACAACAAAGGCCAAGTTCAGAGACAAGGCCTTGGGAAATGTCTCTGGTGCAAGCTAGTGATACCTCCCAGCTCCCAGGGCAATACTAGAGCCTCTTCAAGGGCTGCCTTGCCTGCTCATGGGTGGCACTCAGTGCCTGGCCTTATGCCCTCACCTGTCTTTTCTGGCCTGGCTTCACGTCGCTGCCCATGAGCAGACCCATCGATGTCCCCTTCCTGGAATAGCCCTGACACAGCCTGAGATCTGAATGAGATCTGAAGCAGCCTGAAATCAGTCTTGAACATAATCTTTCTTAAGCTGGGTCTGAGGATGCCCTCAGCTTTGGCAGCCCCTGAGAGCAGCCGGCTTCATTCCAGCAGGTCCTAGCTAGGGCACCTCAGTTTCTTAGGAGGTGCAGACTCGTTCTGTGCTTCTGATGCACTGTTTGCAAAATGTGTCTTACAATCCATGGTGGATAGTAGGTGGTCAAAGAATATGCACCATGCCCCTACAGGCTCAAAAGACTCAGGGGTATGAAAATGAGAGGGTGCAGAGACTGGCACAGGCAGCTGGCTGGACAGGAGGCCAATTTCTGCCAGTGCCAGTGCATATTATGCAACTAATCGGGGGCAAACACGGCACTGCTCTTTTATCTGAACCTGCCTTGGTCCTGTGTATTTGCTTTATTTTCTTTTGTCCTTGTGTGCCACGTAATATGAATTTTACTTAGTCCAATCCTGTTGAATTTTTAGCATGCGTTTATAGTGTTGCCAGGACAGTGTGCATGGATCCTTTAGCAGGCAAATATTTTTCCAAATTGCTTGAACTTTCATCTACTGTTTCTGTGATGATAGTGATAATGATTTAACAACAGAGTAGCACAACCTGTATAAATAAGGACAGTCATCTTCAAATCATCACACGCGTCCCACATTATAACATTTCTATGTTTTGCAACATGAATACGAAAGAGCATCTAACTTACCTTAATGCTGCTAATGGAAGACAAAATGAGTTCTTCGTAGCTAACTATCAGGTTCTTGATATTTCTGACCAAATACAGTACAGGACTTCATTTCCACTGTGGTTCTGCAGCCACTAACATTTGCCTGTGTCTAATCAAGCAAGAAGTTAACCTTGAATACCGAACACAAATTCTATAAACTAAGAGCTAGAACTAACTCGATTCCCTGAAGGTCACAGAATTTAAATAGAATGGAGCAAACCCGTCTGAAAATAAAACATTCTGCATTATTGCAGGCATATAGCCATATGTCTTTGATGCAGGATTTTCAAACTGCCAATTAACCCTTTCCAGAAAACCATTTTAAGTAGTAAAAGCTTTGAGTCAAATCTGGCTGTGCTTATTCAGGGTTTAAGCAAGCCAGGCCAGCACCCTGTGGCAAGGATGTCATTGGACCTGTGCAGCAGGGAAGAAGGGAGATGAGAGCCTTTCCTCCTCCCCTGCATGAGCACAGAGGTTAACATAATCCAATTCCTTGTGCTCCAGTAAATGGCAAAGAGGAGGCAGACCAGAGCCAGCTCTGCAGCACGGGGAGGTGAGAGCAGATTCCCCTTGACCGAAGGGAGCACAGCGCGCCGTGCTGACGCGGTGCCATGCTTGCTGGGTTTGCTCCGCGCCCGTGGAAAGAGCTCACCTCTCCTCCTTCCCACTCTGCCCACAGTGGTACTTACAGCCACAGTCCATCACCCCATGCATGGCAGTGGGAATTCTGCCTGAGAAAAGACTGCTGACTCAGTCTTCTGAGATTCACGGGGTAAGATTCAAAGGATATATTTAGCCACACTGTCATTTCTTTTTCCAGAACCTCATTTACAGACCAAATATTTACTGTTCCTCTTCATAAGAATTTGAGGACATTTCAGATCCTGCACTCTGGTTTGCAAGGACTTGCTATGTTACCAGCATATATCCTTTAATTACAGAGCAGTTAACACGCAGCCACCGATAACACATTACAGGGCCCAGGTTCAGCTCAGAACAATAACACCTGCCTCTAAATTTAGGTGTCTGAGCTGCCATTTCAGTCAGTGGAGCCCTAGGGCTCAGTCCAGGTGCCCGAACATCAAGGCCCAGGGTGTTCAGTGGTGCATCTGAGACATCTGCATGGGGCTGGTGGATGTGACCCAAAACCTGCACCCCCTGAAGAGGCAGCCAGCTTTTCTCTGGGCTTCAGAAATGGCTCTGGACACTGCAGCAAGCCTTCTGCTGCCTGCCTCGCAGGCTGTGCCGGAGGCTCCCGGGAAAAGCAGAGTCTGTGTTAGGCAGCCGCTTCAACCTCCCACCCCTGCCGTGCTGAATGGGAGAGGGGAATTTCTCTCTTAACCCACTTAGCAATCAATGTAACACCCTCAAATATAATGTTTTGTGGCCCATTGAATTTTCTCCTTGGAGCCATAACTGCTGGCCTTACTTTTACTCTCACACGGAGTGTCTCATCTTTCAATGAAGCTTCCCGTGCCACTTGTTGCAATTTCATCTCCCAGGCAGCTCCACAGTGAGCCTTGTGCTAGAATTGTAATCCCTGGGATTTATTATGATGCTGTTATCATAGGGGAAATATGAAACTAGCATCCAAGTTAATTAGAAGCGTGGATAGGAGCCTGGGCATTGGCGAGGAGTTGTATCCATGTGTGAAGTCAACGGATCAACAGTTACAAATGAGACCAGGTCTCACAGACCGACGCGGTGCCTCCTATTCAGCATGATCTTCTGTTCGGAGCCGTCATCACTGGCCCCTCTACTTGGGAGCAGAACTGTACACAAAGCTAATGGAGCTATTTCACTGGAATTTTCCGTTTTAAAATTGGTTTCATTTTTTATACCTGAGGATACTCTGTTTTGGTCAATTATTCTGGTTTTTGGAAGATGCTTTCAACAAAAACACGACTTTATTTATTTAGGCTGTTTTCATCTCCTC
Organism: Falco punctatus; assembly: GCF_963210335.1. Taxonomy (NCBI): domain Eukaryota; kingdom Metazoa; phylum Chordata; class Aves; order Falconiformes; family Falconidae; genus Falco; species Falco punctatus. The sequence continues at coordinate 20,488,643 of NC_137582.1, read as the reverse complement.
CCTGTGCCATCCTTTGTTGGAATCCGCCTCCGCACAGTTCTTTCTGTATGTAAAATTCCAGGGATAATTGCTTTAATTCTTATTCTCATAGAAAGAAATCATATTTTATGACAATCTGGAGCAGAACATTGTGTTTTCTGATGACCTCAGATTTCTTATCGGTGAAAGTAGAAGAAGCTAAAGAACTATTTGTCTCTGTGTGTGCCAGTTAATGACCCAGAGACCCGAATACTCTGTCCCTCTATCTGTGCCAGACCCACACAGACAAGACCCCCTGCACTGCTTGTCCCACCCCCTACCAGCGGTTGCCCACCTAGTTTGACCCTTTCCAGAATAAAATGGCAACTTTTTGGACAAAGTGGGCCATGCAAGAGTTGGAGGTAATTTCCCAGTCAGGCTTGAGACAGTCTTTTTCATTTAAAGTCACCGTCATTTTGATGGGCATCTCTTTGGGTGATATCCTTCCGAGAAGTACACTGGAATCAGGTGCATGCTGGTGGATCGGCGTGGTTATTGCCTGGGGGAGTTTGTTACTGGCAGAGGGAGGGAGCACCAGGAAACCCAGCGGTGAACACTTAGAGCATAACCTGCCAAGGGGAAAATTCACCTTATTATTAATTAGGAATTGTCTGTGCCTGCAGCAGTGATGTTGCATATTCCTGCAATCTTTTTCCACCCCATTTGATTTAGTATTATCCCTATAATATGTAATCTTTCTTTTAATGCTGCTAAACTCTTGACCTCAATATTTTTAAAAATGAGTTTCACAGCTTAATTATACATTGTGAAAGACAAGACATTCATTTTTACTCTTTTTCTTTTGGTTAAGAGTGTTCCTTGCTGGCCTGAGTGTGCATGAGCATTAGAAAATAATCTCTTGAGCAACCATTTCTCAAAATTTATGCCAACACTTGTTACTTGCTATGCTCCAAATTTCACCTCTGTGTTCATTAGGAAGTGTTCAGACACTGTAGTATTGCAGCAGAGACAACGTACCTCCTCCCCACGTAGCATCACTTCGCATCTGCTAAGATTTGTGAAAATTATATCTTTAGCCAGCCTTGACTGAAGTGTTAATTGCTCAGACCCAGACTTCTTCAAATTTAGTTAAAATTATTCTTCCTCTAACCTTCCCACAACTGTTGTAACATTTATTCAGATTTTTAAAAAGAGGTTTGAGCAAAGATAAGAAATCAAATCAAACCCAAAGAACAAAACTGACAAATTGGGTTGTCAGTGGCACTTTCTTTCCTTTACCATCTGAGAGCCACGTGGTTTGTGGCATAAACAAATTTTAATTGAGTGACAGATTGTTGTTCAGTACTGAAAATTCCTTTCCCAATTTGGGAGAGAAAATGCTCTGGTAATTCTTATTAAAATCAGTCGACACACCATCAAGGCCAGAGGCCTTTTTTGATTGCATTTTTTAGAATAGCCATCTGGACTTCCTCTGGAGATTTGAGCTTGAGCATGGTCTCCATTTTTTTTAGTCACTTAGCAGAAGCACACCTTGTCCAGAAAATCCAAGACCTCAGGTGCAGCTGAGCTAATGAATTACATGCAGTGATGTGCTTTGAGGGGTCTCTTAGGAACCCCTTGTTAAAATTCTACTACCAGCCCAGAGGCAGGAGGTATAGTATTCCTCCTCTACTAAGGTCCACTGGTTTCCTGCTAAATCAGCCCTGCTCGTGTTGACTTATCCCTCATGCTACTAAAAACCATCTGAAGGAGAAATTCTTTTCCTCTGTAATTACTTGCTCTACTTAGACTGGACCTGGAGCTTCCCACGTGCAAATACCATTTATTTATTTTGTAATAAGTCTATTATTGACCGGTGATATACATCACGTTAGCATCTGAAGCAGTCTCTCATCCCAGTGATTTTGTATTTGGAATAGAAAGATAATAAGTATTTTGGCAAGGGGATAATTAACCAGAAAGTGGCCTCTTTTGTCATGACAAGACTGATCCTGAGGACTGTTCACAAGGAAAAAAAAATCCCACGGGGTCTCAAGGCCTGGACAAGGTGCCTGTAGACGCTCTGGAAAACAGCAAGTGCACCCATGGAAATGGCATGCGATGGGGTAATGCACTCTGTGTCATCCTCATCACAGCAGCTGCGTGTGCATTTTAACCAGTCACAAATGCAAAGCAATTGGAATTGGGTTAGCCTCAGTGCGGAGGCTTAAACTAGCTTGAATTTTACACATTTGCTGCAGGCTGAGAATCCATGTGCTGACAGTAGTTTTGGGTATGAGATATTATTTTGGCAACAGTGACTTTGTGTGAGCCCAGAAAGATATTCAGAAACCTCTCCAAAGTCTTCATAAACTGGGGATTCTCAAACTGATTACAGAAGTGCACATCCACAAGACCAAGCCTCACCACAGTAGGATGCGTCTCACCATTTTACAAGTTGGAAGGTTAAACCCGTACTATTTTTTTTTTAATTTAGATTTTCATGTCATGGTATCGAAGCCATTATGAAACCACTGATTCTCTCCTGTTTTTCCATCTTTTTATCCCTTGTATTTTCAAGAGACATTTTAGTTCTCAGTCTTTCCCTTTCTGCTGCTCTCAGCTCTGTCCTCAAGTGTCTTCTGTCCCCTAAGTTCTAACAGGCTGAACCCCAGCTTCTGTTCCCCAGGCACTAGTGTTGCTAGCTTGGCTGCCTCCATTGCGTACTGATGACCTGGAAGCGTGTGCATACAGAGGACGAAGCTTTCCAATGGTACAAAGCTGGCCCCAGGACCATTGGTACAACTGAGGAGATAATCATGCCCAGAAGGTGGTGAATGGAGTACCAGCCAAGGGGAGCGCAGAAGTACAAGCAGGAAATTGAGCAAGAGGAAAAATGATAGGTTTAAACCTGGGGTAAGTAAACAGGGTGGAAAGATCGGGAGATTTGGGTGCGGGCTGGCAAGGAAAGCCCCATTCGGAGGGAGGAATTCAGAAACCCAAGGGAGTCGCTTGGGCACAGGACACTTGGGCTGGGAAGAGCCCAGCAGCCCAGAATAGGATTGACAGCATCGAAAAGAGGAGGAAGAAGGTGGAGAGACCACAAGCTACCAACAGGAACAACAGCGAGAACACCATGTCCGACACCGCGCTTCCTCTGTGGAATTAGACACCTCCCTTCGGCCCTGGGACAGAGCGCTGGCATCTGCGGCAGAACCGCTGCCTGCACATCGGCGGCTGTGGGTCCTGGGCACTGCAACACGCTGTTGGTTAACAAAACAACATTGTCCAAGCCAACCTGAAACCCAATATTTCATTTTCATTTTTGCTCGAGTAGAAAAACAATTCTGTTTTTTAAGGAAGTTGATATTTTCACCATAAAATGCTTCTATTTTGCCAAGAATATATTTGTTACTAGATCATTCCAAGTGGAAGTTTCCACCCTGCTAGAGCCTAAGTTGTCATAATAAACCTCTATCTGCCATGTTATAGATTTGTTAGGTCACAGCTACAAATAAAAACAGATTTCAACTCAGTATCTTTCTGGAGAATCAAATCCTCTAACACAGTCCTTTCCTACAGCGTTTGGCAATGTATACAGGTTTCAGGTGGAAGATAAGAGTGAGTCATAACTCAGCTCTAGCTTGCATGACAGATAACTAGTTTTGAATATCTAGGTTAACCTAGATTAGGATGGACAACAAAGTACAACGTATATTACTGTAACCTGGCTGGCTTTGCATCCCTTGAGTGTCCAGGTGTGTTATCTGTTGAGACATACTAGGATTTTCCCAGTGAGCTGAGGACTTCTATATTAATATATTACCAGGTTCATCTTTGTGGTAAATCCATCTTGAATTAAAGCATATCCAAACTGGGGTCAGCAGGTTTTGTATGCTTGGCTGGAGAAAATTAATGGCTGAGGCCAGCACAGTTGAGAACCTGGATTCAGTGCGCAGCGAAGAGTGTGCATGAGCAGACTCATGGATGTGAGGCATGTTTCAAGAAATCTATATCCTGAATTTCATCATACTAAAGGAACATTAGATCTAGTTGCATGAGTCTTTACAGTGAAATGTTGCAAATTACCTGCCGGTCACAGTTATTTTTCAGGTGTGTGGTTGGATATAGTGCTGCACAGCTCAGGGGGGCTCTGTGCACATTGTAGTTCACCGTGTTTCCTTGGGCCTTAGTTGCTGCTGCTGTTTTTAATCAGTGCCCCCCATGCTTGGTTGATGTGTCACACTCTGTATATACTGATTTAGAGGTATGTCATATCAAATAAAGGACAAATAACTTGTTCAAGATTATATTTAATCAAACAAAAGAAATTAGCTATATGTTAGCTTTTTTGGATAGGTAGTAACATCGCTGATTTTTTTTTCCTTCACTATGGACATTAAAAGGAATTCTATTTTAAAATAATTTCCTCCAAACTGCTGCATTCATTATTGATTTTCTTTCTACAGTTGTTTAAACATCAATATTTTTCTAACCAACTACTTCATGAAAATGCAGTTTACCAGAAGTTATTTTTATCTTATTATTCTTAAGTAATTCATTTTATATCTCAATTGCACAGAAAGGAAAAGAGTTCTGGGAGGAAAAAAGGCAAATATCTGTGTTCTTGAATGCCTAACCTTTAAGATTTGAATTAGTTAAGATGTCTTTTGCCTCTCTCTTTCATTTTCTCTAACACAGACTCAGATTTACTGCAGGAATTTTCAAAATGAAGACCAAATAATGAGTGTTTGTTCAAGAGAAGACAATGTCCGAAATTCATTCTACAGCAGCCAAACGTTAACAAAGGTATTTCTAAAATGGTCAGTTCCTGCCTTTCCACTGGCTCCAGACTACCCTTTGGCATAAATGTTTTGCTGTGTGTTCTTCTGTATGGTGAAGACATTATTCCTGAAGAGCTTTTTCCTCTGTGCTCTGCAGTTACATATTAACATTTAGACTCACAAGTCCTAATTAGCGCGACTGATTTTCCTCTGGGAGTTAATATAAATGATAGTAGCAAAAAAAAAGTGCTGCTGCATCTCAGCTTTGCAGTTGCTCTGTCACACAGCTATCTTAGTAAACTTGTTAATTATGGACAAGCTGTCAGGTTGCTTAATGCTTCCAAGTAGTCAAAAATGCAGAGCGTTCAGCATCAGGATGGCTCCTTCCTCCTGGATCACCCCTTCACCCTGCCAGGAGTTACCACCCGAGGCTGCCCCACCTCTAGCAGCTCCAGGCATGGTCCACAACAGATTGTGGTCAGCTTGATCAAAAGGTATTGAAAGATGCAATACATCCAGTTTAGCTTAAGCTCTTTGGGTCAATGTATGGGCTATGTGCATACAGGAACTCCTGGGAATCAGGATTAAGACGATTAGAAAGGTTCAAACACTACTGTTTATAGCCATTCACAGTAAACTTGGTAGACTACCTCAATGCACACACAAAAGTGAAGAAGGGAAAGACACAGGTAAGTGATTTCTAAAGGAAAAATGCAACCAGGACGTAACGCAGAGATATCCTTGTCCCCACAGGACAGTATTGAAAGGTCCTCAGTAATGAAGAAATTTTAATTAGCTGATGTCACCAATGCAGAGAAAAAAGAAGACCCGGTTTCCTGGAGGTCAGTGGCTGTTTTGTTACTTTCCTAAGTGGAGCGGCATTTTCTCCTCAACACTGGTCTCGCTGCAGAGCTTCCTTGTGCCTGGCAATGATGTCTGGGTGCACTCAACAGAAGCAAGCAATGTATTGCTGCCCCTGCGCTCACCTATGCCCACAGCCTGGGGCTGACGGGAGCAAAGGTGACAAAAGTGACAAGCAGCTGGACGAATGTAACCAGAAATTCTGTCTGTAACAAGAAATAATTGATCTAGTTCTCTCCAAGGAGAAAGTCTAGGTTAATTCACCCTGCTTATCATTTGGATAATGCCTTCTCTATAAGGCTTCAGAATGACACATTTTGAAAGAGAAGAATAACCTTTTGGCTTCCATCTTTTTACACCTATTTGGAAAGTGGGCAAAGAGGAAACAAAGCACTTAGTAACACTGTTCATAGTCTGCCAAGCCTCGCCTATTATTGTGTTAGCTGTACCAATAATGGCTAAATATTTAGTTATTTCTTAAAAACAAAACAAACAGAAAAAAAAAAAAAAGAAAGAAAAAAAAACCCACACCAAAGACAAGCTTTTACATGCCAGCTTTAATTTCTGTTACTGGGAAGGAATGTCCTACTAAGGTGAGCACCACAGCGTATCTTTTGCTCCAAGATCTGAGTTTCACCTCTGCTGCCTTATTTTATTTACAAGTGATTTGCAACACACTTTTATCTCAGAGTATGGTGGAAGGATGTGTATCGGGACTCTGATGAAGAGCAAGGTCATTACAGATGGTCTGAAACCACCATTCATATATTTTCCGAGAGGTGTTTGGAGGGAACGTTAATAAGAAGAGGGGATTGGAAGTGGAGGTTTGGGTACTTGTCTTCTGTATGGAGAAAGATCTGTAGGGTAAGGTCTCAGCAGTGAGTAGTTAAGCGGTTTTAAGATAGCACTTAATCATTGTTAAGAGTCTTTAAAATCTCAGTGGGATGTTTTAGCACTCATTTACACATTTTTTTGTGTGCAGCTTTAATTTATCTGAAAGCAACCTAGTTAAAAGATTGCAATTCCCAGGATTGTGCACCATTATTCCAACACAGTGAATCACCTCTGCTGGCATAAGACAGTTTCATATACCCCTCTTGGAAATAGTTAAACTTTGTCACAAATATTCACTGTGTAAATAACTAGAGAAAACTGACTCAAAAAGCAGAAGCAGCCCCAGCGGACAGCATAGATTTGAAAAGCAAAATCTCTGGCCACAACAGAGAGATTGCCTCTGCCTAGATAACAGGAGTTATCGGCAGACCTGACACAAAAATGGCCAAAGAGTACCCCGCTTCTCTTGAAATGTGGGTGTGGATATTATTCAAATCTTCTTTTTCCCCTCTTTTCAAAAACATTTTCTCTCTATTTTTCAAAACTCTTGTGCTGTTTTGTTATTTCACATCGGTGGTTCCAGAGAAAATACAGTCCTGGAGATGTGCTAAGGGAGGAGCTTCTGCGACCACATGCCAAACTCAGGACTCGGTAAGTAAGTGACTTCTCATGGGTTAAGGAATTATGGAATGATTTCCCTGTGGTTTAAAAGTACACGTGCAGAGCGATGTGCACGTCTTCTACTTGGGTTTAAGTTGAAATGCTTTATCTCATGTTTCCTGTGGGCTAAGAGCATGCACACAGCCAGTCCTGAAAACGTACCATGTCGTAGATTGTTAAGACCACTGCTGTGTCTCAGCTCTCAGCCTTTGACAATGAGGACAGAAAATATATTCAGGTCTACCTGGAATGTACACATACTGACTTCCCATATTACCACTGCAAATCTCAGAGAGTAGCTGTCACTGGGAATTATCATCAGATGGGGTCCTTCCTGTGGTAAAAAATAATGTTTATAGGGCAAAAAAGGTCATTTCTTAAGCCGCATCCTTTCCGATCTCTTGACTTTTATTAAAATCGAGTGAAAGCAGCATGTCAATAAGAAAAAACGTAGACAATGGATGCAGAAAAATCAGCAGGAGTGCTGGAAAGCAGGAAAAGAGAGAAGTCTAAACTTTCTGTGCAAATCCTCAAGAAAAGGGTGAATATGGCCATATGTCCAGATATGTCAACACGCGAGTCATGGGTCTTGGGATTTTCCTCTGTTTGTAGCCTTCCTGATCAGACTGAAAATGGAATATACTTGTACAAATCAACTCTTCACATTTCAGAGTGGATGTTGAAAAACTGGAGAAGATATTGGAAAGAATAAAAATTGCCAAAGCCCTAGACAGTGACAGCTGTAATAGGCTCAGCCAGTTTAGCTAATCAAAAAAAAAAAAAAAAGGGACAGAGAAAATATGTGAGTTTCTACCAACTAGAAAAGAAGAAAACAAACAAAAAAAGACAGAACTGTGGACAAAGCCAGACAAATGCAAATTAGAAATCAGTAATTAAAATGTAACTGAGAGGAAAGTTAGTCCTTGGAACAAATTGGCAAGGAAAGTTATGGACTCTTCACCTCTCGATCCTTCTTGAAGGGCTTCTTTGTCTTGGTGAGCTCAGCTTGAAAATAATGGTGACATGCATCAGAAAATTATCTGAATCTTTATTAACGTGTGGTGCAGAGAAGCTGAGACTGTGAGCCAAAGACAAGCGTTCACAGCAAAGCAGTTCACACCAGGCCACTGGCACTAGAACAGCGGTGTTATTTCTTCAACAGTTTTCCAGTGCGAACAAACAGCCGAGATTATCTCATGCTGCTCCATCCCCTCCAACGATCCACTCTCACCTTGGCCAGCCACCTGGGTCCCAGATGCTGATTGCTTTCGGGCAGTATATTTATGCCCCACAGAAGGAGCTTTGTGGGGCTGGTGGGAGACTGCGTGCTCTCAGCCAAGGCACAGGGATTGCTGGATGACCGAACGCTGGATGAGCCCCCTGATTGCTTCTGGAGCGGAGGCTTCGGCTTTTGGAAAAACTTGTCTGCCTGCCAAAGATGATGAACCCAACAGAGAGCAAGGGATGCTTCCTGCAGGGAGAGGCAAACTGCAGTGTCCACTAGGGATGTCTTGGTCAAGTCTAAATTACCGGTGCTTAAGACACTGCAGGTTTGCAGGGAAAGCCCTGAAATCAGCTTGAAGGCACCTTCAAGAGCTGGCGGTGGTGGGTGTGAAGATGGGACTAGGCTCAGCCTGAGGGCACTGGCAGAGAGACCAGGGTGGCTCATGTGGCAGAGGACTCACGACATTGTCTCAGCACCTTGCAGGGACTGGAGCTGGGATACTGGAAAGAGCTGTGCCAATGTCATGCTTGGGGCGAGATCTCTGCTGCTGTTGTCCCTCAGGATGAAGTGCTGTTCCCACCAGGGAGAGGCCTGCCACTCTGCTCCCATAGGCCATGCTGGTGGCGGGCAGCCGGCATTGCGGGTGGGCAGGTGTGGGTCTGCTGCCCACCCACAGCGCGGGAGGTGTGGGGCCATGGTGGGCAATCGCGGGTGGTAGCAGACACACATTATGGGGCAATGGTGGGCAATGGCAAGGACAGGTTATGGGGCGCTGGTGGGCGATAGCAGACATGTTATGGTGTGCTGGTGGGCGATGGGTGATGGCAGACACACATTACGGTGTGATGGTGGGCGATGGGTGATGTTATGGGGTGATGATGGGTGATGGCAGACACGTTACAGGGCAATGGTGAGCAATGGCAGACATTATGGGGCGATGATACATGCTGGCAGACACATTACAGGGTGATGGCAGGCAATGGCAGATGTTATGGGGCAATGGTGGGTGATGGCAGACATGATGGGGGGTGATGGCAGATCTGTTATGGGGTGCTGGTGGGCTCTGGTAGAGACAGGTTATGAGGTGCTGGTGGGCGGTGGCAGACACGTTACGGGGTGATGTGGGCAATGACAGACATGTTATGGGGCGATGGCAGGCAATGGTGGGTGATGGCAGGCAAGTTACAGAGTGCTGGTGGGTGATGGGCAGACATGTTATGGGGTGCTGGCAGGTGCTGGTGAGCGATGGCAGGTATTATGGGGTGATGGTGGGCAATGGCAGGCACATACTATGGGGCAATGGTGGGCAATGACAGACATGTTATGGGGTGCTGGCGGGCGCTGGTGGGCACTGGCAGACACGTTACGGAGTGGTGATGGGCACTGGCAGACACACACTATGGGGTGGGCGCGGGTGCTGGCAGACACACGTTACGGAGCGGTGGCGGGTGCCAGCAGCGGCAGGTTGCAGGGTGCTGCCGGGCGCTGACAGACCCACGTTATGGGGCGCTGGCGGGCGCGGGCTGACACACGTCACAGAGCAGCGGTGGGCGCCGGCAGAGGCCGGTGACGGGGCGGCGGCGGCGCGGTGGGGGCGGCGCGGTGCGGCCCGGCGGCGTCTGCCGGCCCAGCAGGGGGCGCTCACAGCGCGCGCTCCCGCCGGCGCCCCCCGCCCGCGCGAGGCCCGCCCTGCCGCCCGCCCTGCCGGGCCCGTGTCCGCCGCCGCGCTGGGCGCCGGGGCTGCCTGCAGCCGCCGCGGGGCGGGACGGCCGCCTCTCCGCAGGGCGCCCCGGCTCCCGCAGCAGCTGCGGCCGCCGCTGGCTGCGCTCGGAGCAGTGCGGCTCTACACAGCTGTGAGCACAGCTGTTACCCCCGGGACACCCGGCTGCACAGGTCGATGGCTTCAAGGGACGCCCCCTCCGTCCGGGGTGGGACCGTGCGTTTCTCCCGGTGTTGTGCAATCCTCCTGCTGGGAAAGGGGAACAAACCCCCGCGGGCCGGGGCACCCGGTCGCTCGCAGCCCCCGAGGCTGCAGCCGCCTCCCGCCTTGCAGAGGGGGAGGCTGCAGAGCGGTGCTGAGGGTCGTGGAGGGTTGCAGGCTTTGAAATCAAGCTGGTGAGGCCACTTCTATCCCAACACCCACAAGACACGCCACCACCCCCACCACCCCACCCCCCTTTAATTAGAGCTATCTGGGAGTTTTATTTTACCTCCAGCTAATCTTCCTGGGGGACAAAGAAATAGGGTCTTCAGAAAATCGTCACCCTTCCCGCGCACGCAGCAGCGGAGCAGGCGGTCTGTGTTCCCTCCTTTTTGTGGCGACAGGAAGGTGAAGGAAAAGGGGAATAATGGCCATTAATGGTTGTTAAGTCCTACCGTCCCCTCTGTACCCAGAGATGGGCACACGTGGCAATCCCAGGAATGAGGGTAAACTCCTGGATGCTGTCCTTGGCTCTGGCTTGCCTTCCAGGCTGCTCTCCCTCTGTTTGGTGGCCCTTTCTCACTGCTGGATGTCATCTGCCCAGGGGTCATGGCAAAGCTGATGAGTTTCACTTAAATTCCTCCATGCTTCTTCCTGTCATGACCCTGTGCCTCTGCAAGTATCTGCAAAACTACCTCATTGTCCTCTGACCAAGCCTCATTTTCCTTAAAAGCTCTTATCTTTCTGCACATCTATGAAAAACTTGACGGTCCATAGGCTGACGGTACCCTGAGATGATTTGTCAGTCACACTAAATCATATTTTCTTACTGTTTCCTTGTGCTGCCTATGTGTCTGGATCTATCTGTTTTCTGTTGTTCTAAAATTTGATTTATAAGCTCTTTGGGACCCAGTGTTGTAGACATATCCCTGTTCCATGTTTGTACACATTTAACACGGTCAAGTTGTGGTCCCTGAGCAGCATTTTGGGGGCTACAGTAATAAAAATGGTTGTTACTGATACTATGCTACCAAATACTATAAATTTGCCTGATGCTTCTAATTATAAATCCCTGTTCTGGGTATTTATAACTTTGTGAATTTTTATGCTGGGTGTCTGCCTCTGCTTAAATTTTTTTTGGAAAGTTTCAGCAAAAATGGTTATGCTATTTCCCAGAAAAAAGATTAGGAAAAAAGACATTGTTTTGCCAATGTTAATGAATTGGTTGTAAGAATTCTTTTTTGGAAATGCTAGCTCCTCCATGCTTTGACTTGAAGGTTGGCAGGCTGGAGGCATCCTGGTGCCAGACACATAAGTATTTGCCCATATTTGGCTGGATTTAAACCCCTATTCATTAGTAATATGGTAGCCTGGCAGATAAATTCCTCAAAATTCCTGTCTGTCCTGAGCATGTGCTACCTTTTGCATGCCAGCTGCTTTATCTCCACTGACTGATTTGAGCCTCTGCATCCCAGGATTTCCTTGCAGATGCTTTTAGAAGTAGCAGCAAGCTGGCACATGACTTGTGCCTTCTGTGCCCACACACTGCCAGATCAAGAGACAGCAAGTAGCCACCATCTAACTTGAGTCTAGGCAAGAGGAGACCCAGGTCTCAGATATGGGGCCAGAGAGGGCCAAGAAGCTGAGTTGGAAAAGCATGGGAGCTGATGAGGTTTTCCAAAAAGAAAATAAAAGGAGAAACTGGTTGCACAAGGATGTTGTAATGTAAAACCAGGAAGGAAGAGCAGGGACAGTATGAAAAACTGTGAGACTGGCAAGATCAGAACAGAACAAAGGCAGGGATGAAGAAACTCATGCTCGCTAGATGAAAAGCCACAAGGAGGGATGAGTATAAGGACACAGGTCACCTCTAGACACTGTTGGGATGAGGAGGTAGTTACAAAGGAGAGCAGATCAGATGAGAAACCAGTCTGTGTGAAGAGAGACTGAGGAGGGAGAGATGACTGAGCAGCCTAAGGAGGGAGTTAGGAATGGGAATTAGTGAGAGCTGATTGGAAGGAAGGGAAGGTTCAAACAAAGACCTGAAGTGGGAAAGATGATGGGAACCAGGCTCACTAGATACAGAACTCATTTGGAGAGTCTGAGCGTGGAGCCAGGATTATGTACGTGGAAGAAAAGAAGAACAAGGAAATAGGGGGCAAAAAGCAGAAACAGGAGAGACTGTGGATGGGAACAGAAAGTTCAGTGTTATGTTCAGTAACGTTTGAGGATGGGACTTCCTATGTAGACAGACAGGAAAGAGAAGCTTTGAGATAAGAAAGGGCTAGAGGGAATAAAGCAAAAAAGGTTAGGAATGTGTCAAGGGAGAAAAGAAAAATCAGAAAAGAAAGACTTGTAAATCAGCACACGTCATCTACGACCATCAAGACTTGAAATTATACCCAGTTGCTGAGACTTGCTGTTTGTCTGCATCTAAAAAGTATCTGTGAAGTTCACTTTCAGACTGTGTCTCATGTTCCTTTAGAAAGCTGGTCCACCCAGAAGGTGACAGTCCAGTCTCACTTTCTTTGGGTATAAGTTGCAGCCCTGTCAATGACCCCTCTGTCCTGTCAATACAATTCCATGTAGGGGAATTGCTAAGAGGATTTTGTTGGCTTTTCAAAGAAACTTAAAAATTGCAAACAAAATTCCCTTCATATAAAGAAAGCTAGCTGCAATACAGGCTCTTAGACGTTAAGGAGCATCGATACTACAGATACCAACTGTAATCTTAATTTAATGTCCTTCTGCGTAGCTGCACGCAGAATGGCTCTATTTGGAATTCACTTTCTTACTTTCATTTCCAACACTCTCGACCAGATATAGATGTGTACGTAACAGCTCATCATGAATTTTGAACTATAGATAATTACAAAGTGAATAAGCATGATGGAGTAATTTTACCGAGCACGGGTGTATACTGTCCATCATAGAACATAGTGTGGGGCATTGTACCTGTATTTAAAAGTTCACATAGAAGTACTGCATCTATCTGTAAGAGTGAGGAAATCTTAGGAAAGTACCTGTGATAACCATTTGCAGTTCCGGTGTTTCTTTTGGGAGAGGAAGGTAACAGGGATCTATAGTCTAGAATCAATGTGTATTTCCCTGTTAATATATATCCCCTTGATTCTGGCTTAGCTTTTGTATGAAGGCACCGGAAAGATTAGGGAGGAACACTGACTTTGGTGCATCCAAGTCACTGATGACTTTCAGCCTCTACATCACTGTCATTTCTGACATGGATGATGAGTTATGGACCACTTTGATGAGCTTAAGCCATGGCTGAGATCTCACCACTCATGCTAGATGGGATGAATTCCGTAAGGAAGGCAGAAAGAAGAGCTGGCAGAATTTATACCAGTGCTCCTCCTTGAGAAAGCATGACTGACACTTGTAGGATGGCGTAACACAGCATTCAGCACATTCCAGTTGTGTACCTGGACTGTACAGGAGCAACTCTGGCCAAAAGCAACTTTTATGCTTATGTCAAGGCAAATACGACCTTTTCTGCCAGATGGAAACCTGTCACAATAATCAACATTTTGGCCACCCAAAATGAGGTTTCTGTAATACTCCTCTGATGTGGAATCATGAATAAGCTGAAGGTTACGAAGAATGCTGAGGCCTTTTGAAAGGAGCTATGTATTGAAAGCTTATGAACTAACTGCTGAACCAGAGTTAGGTCCAACCTTAGCTGTGTTTCTCTAGACTCTGCATTTTTCTTGCTTTTTCTTCCTACATCCTCCATTTACAGACTTTTCCCATGACTCTTCCAAGCTGAGGGACTCTTCAGATGCCTTAGTAAGGGACCAGGACGTGCACACGGATCTGCTTACTTCTTAGATTCATGGATACAAACCTCTTTTATGTTCTGAGACGTTTCTTTCATCACAGACACCTTTATTCACCTGCTGTTTGTTCTCAAAAAAGGCATTTCAGAACGGGAGAAAGGAGGATCTAACCCAGGCCTTCCTTCTAACAATGATAACACATTCTTCATTACAGTGTAGGAAGAAATATTTCTGGTTTCTCACTGGATGTGAAAGCAAACCACACAGCCTCATCTTGCTCTGTTGGCCTTCCTGAAAGATCTGAGGATTCTTGTCCTAAAAGAGGCAGGAATGATCTGTGTAGTAGGGAGATAAGCTTTGTGAGCAACCATGTGGTAGAAGGGAAATTTAAGAAGCCTGTAACCATGATGTGGAAAAGTGGTGGAGATGTGGGCTAAGGGTTTCAAGCGCTATGTGGAAACACGATCTGCAGACTCAGCTTGCTCAGCAAAAACTGGCCCTGCTTTTGCTTTGCCGTATGGGGACCAGGTCAGACAGCTATCAGAGCTCCAGAAAACCTCCCCGGTTTCTCTTCTTCTGGCGTTCGCAAGAGCTCCACAGCCTGGATGCAGGGGATGCCATCCATATGTGTGCTCGGTGTCACAGGAGGGGTTGTGGCAGCATCCTGGAGCCAGAAGCGTGCTGCTCGGTGGGCACAGCGTCACTGGAGGCAGCAGAGCCAGCAGCTGCCGGGCAGCACTGCCACCACCTCACTGCTCACTGCATGCCCCTGCATGCTGCTCCACGGCTTATAGACCCACAGACCACCAGCAGCTGGTGACACCTGGAAGAAGCTTCATCTCCTTATCTTGCATCTCTGGCTGCTGTGTCTCCAGCAGTGAGACTGGCTGTGCATCTGAGGTTAGAGTTTATTTCCAAATGCACCCCAGTGACAAACTTGATATTTTGGTCCCAGAGCAAAAAACTGTTAAGATAACTGATGTAAAAGAAGTAATTCCACTCAAAGTGGTTTGCAAGAGAACTTATGTAAAAGAAGCCATCCCAGTCAAAGTGCTTTCCAATACAGAATACATGAAAAAATAAAATTCGATAATTTTGGTGGTGTAACAAGAAGTTACAAAAAGGATGGTGACAGGAGATGTAGTAGAAGGTACGTGTCCTTTTTGACCTGCTTGGGATGTGATGATTGCTTGGATCCCAGCCACCACAAGTCATGCAACCTCATCCCCACCAGCATTTTTGGTCATTCCACCAGAAGATGGTGATTGATTGTTTTCTTCACATGTGGACTTTGTAACAATGATCTGTCTTTTTCCTTGGAAAGCTGGATTACTCGTTTGAGATTCTTTAGAGCCACCCTGAAAGGCCCATATACTTGTCTGAGGGACCATGGGATGTCCTAGCGGTTGCAAGACAGAACAGAGAAGGGTCCTTAAGGGGACAAATGGGGATCAGACAACAAGCACCAGCAGCATCTGGACAGTTTTAGACATTTAAAAATTAAAATAAAAATTAAAAGGTCGTTCAGCTGATGAAAACTAGCCTGCCAGTAATCACAAACTCTTTTCCCCCTGTATTTCAGTGGCAAACAATGTCATCAGACCACAGGAAATCAGAGCATTTGAAATGCAAGAGTTAAAAGCAGATACAATTGACAGAAGACTTATGTTTACCTGGTGCAAGACAATATTAATGCATCATGGGTGTTGAGGTAACTCTCTGTCCACGAAAAATACAGGAGGCCAGTAGCCTTTATGTTTTTATGGGAGGGTACAGACCTATTCGTTATGCAACTTAGACCTAGGAAGTGGTATGGGGTTGGTTTTGGCTTCTTTGACATGGTTTTGGATAAGATTTTGGTATGTGGGCTTAAACAAAGCTCAGATTGCAAGCTTCAAGAATTCATCATTTTTAGTGGCTTGCGAAAGTGGTCCAAAAATGAAATCCTGTGGGACAACTGATGTTTGAAGAAACGCCACAATTAAAAATGAAATAGGGAACATGAAGTAGCTATTGGAAAATGTGGTTCATTTTATAATACGATTGAATAATAGAACAAACACTTATGAACCCGCAACTAAGCCTGAAAGTGTGGGACATGGTTTTAGATAGAAATAATATGCAGCCAACTGTTTCAGAAATAAGTGAGGTGCTGTAATTGGTAAGGTCCTGAAATGCGTGTGCTGCCAGTTTTTAAATGCACCAGGCAAACCTGAATTTGTATTTGTTTTGACTCAATCCCCTGAAATAAATTTGGATCAGATATTTAAAATCCAATTATGCTATCTGCCATATTTCAAATGCTAAAATAAGCCCCCCAAAAGGAAATAAGGTCTCCTTACTGCTTTCAAGTGGGTATTAGTGCTGGGAACAACCAAAGAACACTATCATCTTGGTATCCTCTCGGTTAACACGATGGTTTCACTTCACTTTTGACTCCCACTAAAGCAATGGTATATTGGAAAAAAAACACAGGAACTTCTTTCTCCCCAGTAAAAATATACATGATGCTCATTAAAACCCAAACAGGTTGCCAACGCACCCACGTGCTTTATGGTTTATGTTGTGTTTTTTGAGTGAAAACTTCTCAAACATATGAAATTGAGAAAAAAACAAATTCCAATTTTTTATATTTTTTTGGTAGCGGAACTCAAGGAAAAACAAAGGACTGGGGCAAATTTTCCACAGTAAACCTATTGTCCCCTAGCTTGAAGTAGAATAAAATTTATCATGTACATTACTTCTTTGGGACCGGGGGTTCTCACATACTTTGGTAATATTGGAAGTAGAAAAACATGGAAAACAAAAAGTAGGTGTTTCCTTTTTTTTTTTTTTTTTCCCCAGCTTTGCTCTCAGAGGAATTCCGTGATGGTCCTCGGGAGCTTTTGACGGTAGATGTGAAGAGGACAGTAGGGAATGCACGCTAAAAACAGCCGGATACACACTGAAGTTCAGCTCCCAGAGGAGTGTCACATCCTTTGCACACTGCTGGCTTAGCAGGGAGGCCTGGGAGAGCTCTGGGGTATGAGACAATAAGCTATTCTGTGTATCCTTCCCACTGTACTTGGCAGTATTTTCCTGTCATGTGAGCATTTATCTCGTACAAAAATCCCATATGAACAATCATGGTCCTTGAGATGAAAAAAATGCTGATGGCTAATTCCGTGTATGAATTGTAGAACTTTCAACCAGACTAAGAGGTGCTCCTGATATTGTACTGCATTGGATTGATTGTTTCAGCTTTCCCCAATTTCTGTACTGTGAGGAGAACAAAGCATTTTTTTTAAAAAAATAATTGCTATTTCCCTTTAACTTGGGCTCAGCAAGAGTATCATCTTGTAGCAGCAATTTGCCAGTTAGCACAATCCTCTCTATTGATGGAAGTCTGGAAAAATGTGGAGTATCTCTGGATTTAAGCACTTTTATCAGATTTGGACCTGTCTGGGCTCCTTCTGCTGCTGTTTGCTTTCCCCACTTGGCTTTCTGGTGACCTTCCCATGGACGAAGCCCCAGGCTGAGAGCACCCTGCTTGGTCGAGGTCCTACCCCACCCTCTACGTAAATAATGATCTCACCCCAAGGTCTCCTATGATTTATCTGGCGGGGGTGAAATTCTCCCACCTTCTTTGGACTAACAGTTTGAAATGTTTTTTTTTCACGTATCCACTGGCACTGACAAATTCATCCCTAGCTCCTGCCTCCTGCCTGCTCCAGCCTGGCCTGCGTCCGCAACCATGCTCTATGTCTGGGCTGTAAAATTTCCTTTCTTTCCTGGCATCTCTAATCAGGCTCTTCCTCAGCTCCGAGAAATCCACTTACTGTGTCCCAGGCTTGAAGAGACCACTGGCCCTGCTTCCCTTTGGCTGCCAATCTTGCTGCTGCAGCTTTTTCTGCTTTCCTCTTTTTTTTTTTTTGCCCCTATGACCTGTTGGGCTTTTAAGTCTTGTACTATTCAGGTGGGGGTCTTAGATGCCAAACAAGAGACCATTGTTCATATTGTTTCATTCCTGAAACAACTTCATACATTTTATTTGCCCCATTCTGGGTACTGTGAGCTGTAGCGTGGAGGGCAAATACCTTTCCTAGTATTTCTAAAGGTTGAAATAAATAATGAACACAAAATTGGAGAGGCTGTCATTGTCTCCCAGACTTTCCACTCTGGAATGATTAATTGTTTCTTCTGTTTAACTCCATAAGAAATCCGAGCAGAGATTTTCTGCAGCCTTCTTCCAACACCTTGCAATCAAATGCTTGAACCATGTCACCTAAGATCTGTGTCACCCGCACCACTATCCCAGCTGCCCCAACACTGCTTTCATGTCATCAGCATCCCTACCAGCAGTTTCCCTCCTAAAGAAATGCAAACTTGGTGTTAGTGCCACTGAAACCCCGTGACTCCAGAATTACATTTATTTGAACCCTTTGTACGTGCATAAGGATCAGCCTGATGACATTTTTTTGCTACGTTTTTTTAGTTCTGAATAGACGTGCAACAAAAACACTGCACCAGTGCTGGCAGCCTGTAATCCCAGATAGCCCCTTTACGTTACCACTTCCTTCCAGATTTTTGTCATTGTTGGACGCAAGCGCGAGGGGCGGGTATGTCTCATCCTTTGACCTTCCACATCTCCTGTGACAGTAATTTTCATCTGACCCACATCTAAACATGTGGGTTGGCATCCAGCTAATTTTATGCAAAATTTGAAAATTCCTCAAAGTAATTTCATTTCCTTTGGCGCTGAGCCAATGAAGCCTCTCCCTCTGTTTGTCATGCTTGTCTTGAGGGCTCAGACTATTTTCTTGCCATTTCCGGAATGGGAAGAGGGAGGGAGGGAGGAAGGAAGGAAGAAAGAAAGCAAAGATGGAAGGAAGGAAGGAAGGAAGGAAGGAAGGAAGGAAGGAAGGAAGGAAGGAAGGAAGGAAGGAAGGAAGGAAAGAGGGAGGGAATGGAAGAAAGAAGGAAGAAAGAGGGTTTGATCAAACTGCACAGTAACACAATGCAAGCAATAATTCTTCAGGATATTGATCCATTTCCAACTATTTTTACTAAGCAACAGTCAGAGCCTGCTAGACAGCTGCACTCAGACGTTTTGAGGTGATGTTTGAACTCTCACAGGTTGAAACCTTTTAGAAGGGTGATGGAGTTTTCTACAGTGACTTCACCGAGCTTGTCTGCCCAGACAGTGTTGAGTGAACATGCCTCTTTTTAAAGATAAGGCTTAAGTGGTCATGGATTTAAGAACCTCACAGTTTTAGTGAAGCTTGCAGTGTAGAAGTACCTATGCCATACACAGCTCTATCTCAGCTGAAACCAAGACAACATGTATTCCATACTTCTATATTTTTGAAACTTACTTTGCTTCAAATACCTAGAAGGAACAATTCTTAAATTCTGAAACTTATCTTAATATTGATACTATTTTTTACCCAGGTAAAAGTGAAAGCTCTTTTGGATCATTAATAAGAATAAAAAATATTGGCACTCAGTTAAAAGCCTAAGAGCTTCCAAGTGATATTACATCACACTTTTAACAAACTTGTGATTCCTCCTAGCTGACTTCATTATTTGAGGACTACTTTACCTGAGCCATTAACCAGAAGTATTATTAAAAAAATCAGAGTTCCTGCACTTCTCACTCAACTTTTTCTGATGTTCTTAGGACATGCCAAAAATGTGAACTTCCACAACGTCTAGGGATTGAAACAAAATATTTCTTCATCACTTCTGAATTTTAGAGCAAATACAGAACGAGCACATGGTCTCTCCAAACCTCAGACAATTTACTTTGGCTACCAATACACCCACAGAAAGAGTTTTGCGATTTATATATTTATCCTTTCCTTACTTAGTATTGATTCTAAATAAAGAAGAAACCATGCTTGACGGGAAACCTATGAGTAAGGACATGTGAATTAAAGAGTTTGTTTTATCTACCCACTTTCCTTTTACTGCTGCCAAAGAAAAAGTTTTCTTCTTTGTAGTAAAAGTAATGGTACTCTGCATATAATCACTATGATATAGATTAAGTAGAAGCTTAGTTTTCAGGTACTGAGTACTGAGAAACTATTAAATGATTATTCCTACTCCATTATTCATATTTCATTAATCTTATCAAGTCTTCCGAACAAGTAACATATGCTGACAAGCATTCATAAAATTCAGCTTTCTTATTTGCCTATCACTACAATCTGTCATTTTATACATCTAATATATTTAGTTTAAATTTATCAGATTTTATGTCTGCAGCAGAAGCAAAAAGGAGATACTTCTGTGACAGCAAGTGTCATGGAGGAAATTCATCTGAACAGACAACGCTCTTATGTTTCTAAAGTTCTAATAATTTTATTTTACATCCATATGCTTCTATCAGTGGTAAAGTCCAGCCATTTTTCCTCAATGGATAAGTTTAAAATAATATTTTTGTTATGTCTGTGGAGAACTATAATAACCTTGAACCAGCACTCCAGATGCAGGTTGCACTATATAATTAGGTACTCTAGATAAACATTACTGCAGAAGTTAGAACTGAATGAACTTTTAAGGCATGGAAAGAAAGGGAATTATGATCCAGTGGTAAGAATACACTTTGGGCAATGGTCATGTAACAATGTTTTCCTGATGATAGTTTTACCCATTTGTTTTAGTAAATAAGGCTTGGAAAAAGAATTAGGACTGTTTTTTTAATGCATGCTCACTCCTTGTTTTCAAATTTCAACACGATACATATTACTGCAAGGTAGGAAGAAAAAGCAGCTTGGCCCCTAAGGACTTGTACGCACCCAGTTTGCAGCTTCCTTAGAAACTGCACAGTTTAGTTTCACTGATGTAACGTCAACATTTGCCAGTATTTTACTTTATAGAAACGGCCATCAGATGTATGCGGGACCTGATGATACGGCTGATGGGAAGAAAAGTAAAATTATTTCACAGAGAAAACAAAACCCCACAGGAAGATGCTAGTGGGATGCAGAACCAGCAATACTCTTTATATGTGCCTGGTTACCTGTTCTCCACCCAGGGGTGTGAAATACAGGCAGCTGCTTCTGTGCCACCATGGCTTTCGAGTCCAGGTGATAAACTTGCTCATCTAAGCAACAGAGGTGAATATAGTGTGATATTGCTCCATGCAAGTAAAAAGGGCTACAGCTATTGCTGTGGCATTGCCAGTTGCATGGGCACACTTGCGCTGAGGCCAAACACCCTGCTGAAGTCATTCCTGCTGATTTCCAAAGGTTTTGGAGGTGGCCTTGTGGTTAAACAATGCTCCGTGAGAGATCTGTACTACACAGGTGAATGGTCTGCCCATATGCCTGGCCCAAATAAATACAAAGGTGATTTTTTACTCCTTGGTGTGAATCTATAACGTTGAAACTCAATTTGAAAAATGCTGGATGATTTCCTCCTATGCCAAAATCAAACTGCCTTAATGGAAGCTCTGAATTGGTTCGTCATGTTGATAATAAGGCTTCACTGGCAGTAACAGAGGGCATCTACTCCCCACCAGTGCTCATACTCTGCATACCATTTTCCTTACTCATGCCTTGATTTTAGTTCTGGGAAAGTGTCCCATGCCTAAATTAGAAATGAAGGAAATGGGTGCCTGCAAGCAAAATAGGACTGTAAAAGGAGAGAAACTTGAAAGTTAAAAAAAAAAAGGAAAAAGGACAATGCTTGTCGATTGGACAGTGCTAGGGGTATTCTCACTGAACTTGAACAGCAAATATAAAAAGATTTCTGAAGTGGATGTGAAACATCCAGTTTAGCTTCTGTGAACTGTCAGGGGCAAGCTGATCCATGGCATAAGCCTATGAGCAACACACACTCAGTTCAGTTTTGGTGGATGTTGAAGGACAGATGTCCAAGTCAGTTGACTCCAGTGTATTAACATATACTGCTTTAACCAAGACATGGAATGGCCTGTAAACTGCCTCAGGTCCCTAAACGAATGAAATGAGAAGGATATGTTTATGTTTGAGTGTCATTTCAAGATCTTTTTCCAGGAGAAGAGCAGTGAAACTAGGAATGCAGCACACAGCTGGGTGCGACCACCTGCCTGTCACAAAAAACTGAGTAACTTACCCAGCCAACGTCAAATAGACACACACAAAAGCAGGTACTTCAGCTATAGAAATTACTACAGCAATCACCAAAGCTGCGCTGTTGCTTTCCCCTTCTTGTACAGTAAGTAGCCTAGATAAACTATCATCTCCCAGGTGCCCTACAGTGCTGTCTTTCTTGCTTTCTTTTTTTACCCCTTTTCCTGTTTTTTCCAGTCAGATTACTTGGAAATGGATCCCTGAACCTCGATGTATATGGTCCTTGCTTGGTGATCTTTCTGAAGTGATCTCTTCTTTTTTTTCTCTCGGAGCAGCAATTGTCATCCATCAGGGCCCAGATTTGCTTTACATCCTATCACACCAACTCCAGGAGAAACAGAAAAAAAAATAAAATCATAGGTCTGGAGTCCCTGAAAATTTTTTTGGAGTCTTGCTGCAGTGACAGGAGCCTTTAATGTTCATTACACCCTTAACCCTGTGCCTCTCTGAGTCATGATTCCCTTCAAAGGAGGTGATAAAAAAAAAAAAGAAGTATAGAAATTGCCTTTAGATCAAAAAGCAACTTGAGACTCTTTATTTCTCCTGTGGGAAATCCTTCATTTTCAAGACAGGCTCATCTATCAAAATAAACTATGGTGGCATTTAAATACTCTTCCTTAGTAATTATGTTTCACTTTACAGTTTTGTAATTAGTTGTTATTTCTAATATGCAGTGGCTGCAAAGCTCTACGTACTCATAACTCATGGTTGAGGTCTTGAGACAGGACGTTTCTTTGTGTGGAAGGGAATCACAAGTGCCTCTGTCTTTCTAAATCATAGGTTTGGTGAGCTGGGAGCAGCTGCTTTGTCAGTGACTTGGAATAGCATGCCTGAAGGTGAGCTGCAGAAAAGGTGATCTGGAAAATGCAATTTACATTAGCATTCAGAAAAGCCCTTCATAATTTTTTAATATCCAAACACCCACAGTGCAAATGGTTGGAGTATAAGTAACCATAGGGAAGAAGCAAAGTCTTGGCAAAGACTTAGAAATGGTTACACAAGGGGAAGTTTGTTCCTTAGCACTGAAAATAAATGAATCGCGGTGTAAAGCCAGGGATCTTTTCTGGGACCAGGGGTATCGCAGGCACTGACGCTCTGCGGGAGGAAGCAGGCAGCCAGCTAATTAAAGTCTGCTGATGATTAAGTTGTTTTCAGTAATAAAAAGTATGGAGGCTTGTGAGATGTTAGATGGATTTATATACACTGGACATTTCCCACATGATTAACGTGTGTAAATATATTGATGTCAATGTGCTTTAAACAGAAACACCTTCTCCAGCACATACAGGACCTGGAAACTGCCAGGAATTTTTATGGGAAAGCTCAAGGACATTGTGACATCCTCCTTGATGATCTGGACACCTGTGCCTTTACAGGTGCAGATCAAAACCCAAGACGAGAGTCCATGTGCCTGAAAGAGCAGGAGCACACCTGGGCATCTTGCACAAGAGAGCATCCCCACCTGCAGAGCTGGAAGGAGATGCCTGGTGGGGCAGAGGGATACCCTGCATGGGTGGCTGCCGGCATGCACCGTACCGCCCGGGCTTACCCACAGTGGCACCAAAAGCGGAATCATTGTGGCAAACAGAGAAACCCAAAGAGCCACAGTGTTTGCCTGCAACTCCACTGTGCGAGTTCTGACACCACAGTAAGGTCAAGCAACCTGGACATCCCTCTGGCTGTCTGCCTGCTCACCCAGGTAGAGACCCATCACCTCAGCCTCAAACTTCAATACCACATTTAGCTGGTGTCAACGGGAAACAGCCTCTGACAGTGAGGTGGCGTTGCAGAAGGAGGCTATATATAGGTGTGTACTCAGAAATGGTGTGTACTTCTGGAGGTTGAGTTCAAGGAACCAGGGTAAGTTTCCACCAGGCTAGGAGGAAACGGGGAAGCCTGCAAATCAGTCTGAGTCAGGCCTTCAGGGAAGCCTCGGGGATGCAGCCCATCTGGACACTCGCCTTGCTTTTCTCGCTCCTTTGTTGTTGTCAGAAGAAGGTTTTTCTCCACAAGAGGTGGCTTCGCAGCAGATAGCTCTGCCTGAGCCCTGGCAGGGCCACTCCTGCTGGTGGGGTGGCCGGGGCAGCCGCGGGGCTCTGCTGCCCGTGGTGTCCCCCAAGTCCAGCTTCCAGTGCCCCTCCTTTCCCAGTAGCCCTTCGACTACCAACCCTTTCGGTACGACCACCCATCTCCTTTCCACCGCTCAGTGATCTGTTTCACAGGGGTTTCTGTTTCACAGATTTCCAGTTTGTATTGTGTCTCTGGTACCTGGAGTATCACTCAACTGGCAATGCCACCCGTGCAAGGTGCTTATTAAAGGAACCTTTACTAACTCCTTCCCTGCTGTTCTCATGAAAAATAGCAGAATGTGAAATACAAACCCCTGTTTAGGATTCATAAATATAATGCTTAAGTAGTGGTAAAGCATCGAGAACATCTGAAATCACTGAAGAGGCTAACGAAAACAGAAGTTGTATACGTAGATACCAATACATTTTCATTTACTTCTTTCTATTAACTGGGTTTCCTTGACTGTGTCCACAGCGATCTCAATTGTAATTATGTAGCAGTTAACCTGTTCCCCATGCCTAACATAACCCATAATTAGTTGTCTCGTGTCCACAGTTTATGACTCAACTCCGTGTGGTTTTTCTATATCAAAGGCTTGGTTACCAGATTTTTTTTTTCTTCACCACAGTACTTGTGCCTGCACTGGCAGAGGGCAGCAAAACCTGAGCACATCTGTTTTGTTTGAGGACAAAACCACCAGAAACCCAGACAGTTTTATGATTTTACTTGGGTGCTTTCCAAATACTACACAATCTTGTAGGAGAAACTGTTTTCTTGAGGAACGACCCATATATTTATATATTCAAGTCATCGGTTGGACCTAGAAGTAAAACCTTCTCAACCCAAATGCTATCTTTGTGCCTTATCTGGAGACAAAGGTGACAGAAATGTACATCTTGGGATGGGAATGAGCTGTTCTTCTCCATTGACAGGCAAGAATTTTCTATAATGAATTCATAAACCTCTACGTTAATTATGTTTCACTATCTCTTAGGGCTCCTCATGTGGATGGATAAGATCATTCCGCATGAGATAATAGATTACTTTGATAAATAGATAGCTTTGCTGAATAAGAATGAACATTTTAATAAGGGTTTAGGCGAGTTTTCTGTTTGATTAATTTTGCAGTGACAAATGGGCAGAAGAGGTGTGCATAAACCAAACGGGCCATTCGAGTAATATAAGAATACAACCAACCTCTGTTCAAGAGTTGTTGGAGGAGAACCGTTAAACAAACTGGCCTAGATGCTAGCCTAGAGGCAAGCTTTCTGACCACCCTGGACACTGGGTGCTCAGCTCTGCTGCTGCACCCGAGGGGTGGCTGCAGCAGAAGAGTGGTGTCATCAGCACTGAACTATGTCCTCTCCACCAGACTGGAACTGATACTGCTGGGAAAGTTTCACATTGTTTATTTTTGCAGGAGGGATGTATTTTCCCTCCTTAAATCACTACTGGGGACAATTATGTCAAAGTTGTGATCGCCAAGTAGCCCTCATTAATGAGTCTTGTGGTTAAAGGAATAGAGCAGTTACAAAGGTCTTGTATCAGATAAGAAAGAAAAATTCCCTGGGAAGGACTTCTGTTTTTTTCCAAATGCAGTGGCAGTTTTATATGAGATTTGTTTGTTGAAGTCTGCCATTTGTCTATCAAGGCTGTGTGGTTTTGTTCAAGGAAGTGATAAGCAAAGTCTGATGTATGCCGTCGATGCTTTTGCAGAGTGGGCAGTCTGTCTTTCCCTGATTTTCCATTTCTTGAGTATAGTTCTTCTGGCAACAGAGCAATGAATACAAAATCTCTTGTATAATTTTCCTGGCAGGAAGGAATAAATGATGTACTAATGCTTTGGCTCTTGAAGGATTATTAATTAACACACATGAATAACTGAATTGTGCTTCAGTAGAAGGGGAAAATACCATGGCAGATGATTCAGTTAATGTGGCCCAAATTATCTTACACCAAAATATTTATAAAATTAACCCTGATGAACTTTATGTGAGTTTAACCAGATCAGAGCCAGGACCATTGACCTCCAATTCTTCCAGCTTCTAGCTACACTTCAGTAGGACCCACTCAGAAGCGGTGGCCCAGAGGGGAGGAGTTACTCAAGTGCAAAATCTACTGCACATTTCAGATCCCTTTGCAACGAGGGAGCAAGGGAGATAGTAAGCTGACCCGACTTTCATCAAAGTTAATAGTAACCAGAAGGACAGACCCTTTGAGTCTGACCTGTGGCCAGGTTCTGACAGAAACCTCTGGGCAAACTCCTGAGAGCTGCAACTAACAGAATGAGCAACACTGAAATTAGCCATGATTCTAATTTCTCTTGAAGAAGGTACTGCTATTTTTCAGTCAGTTTTAGTATCTGTATTAATAATACCACGCAGTTGTTTTGCTATTTAAGGTTTGAAGTGATGGATTGCTGATGCTGCAGCTTTTCCCATCTCAGCAAAAAGGGATGTTTACTGTCATCCTTTCTCATGATAGAGCAATGCAAGGCACCCATATATGCGTAAAGGACAGTGTACCTTTTCACAAATCAAAGTAGAAGGATTTCCTCATGTAGACATTTTGCAGCTGTGGCTTTTAAAGAAGTATCTAGTTCTGCCTGTTTCCTGGTTAGAAAAACTGAAAGTAGGACTTTCCATTAAAGTAATGACAGCAGGAATTCAAATGTCATTATCATATAGTTTTAGATCAGCCCACTAATATCTACTGGCTTAAGTAAATGTTATTTATATTTGGGGGAAAACCTATGACAAATTGGACATGATGTCTTTCCAAGGGAAGATTTTTCTTGTAAGGTTTTCTGTTTGTTAGATCATCATCATTTTGTTTTTTTACAAGCAAAACCAAACCAAACAAAAAACAGGACCCATAATTTTTCAACTGGAAAAGGCTAAGAAATCAAACCAGCCAAGAAATGGTAAGAAAACATTTCAGCATAAAGGCAACCAGAAAGCAGAAATTACTGGTAGTTCATGGACTTTTACGTAAAGTAGAGGAACGTGAATAAGATTAATAAACAACAAATTAAAAAGACACATTAACATGAGACATTGTGGGTGGTAGAACTTAGGTCTCTAGGAATCATCTTTTCACTAAAATAGAGTTTCATGTGAGTTCAGAGAATGTATTTTAGCAGTTGTGCTTGCAGCCTTTTGAAGACGGCATTTGACCACGGGTGTTCATTTTATTCCTTTGCAGTCCTGGAAACGAAGGACAAGGTACAACTCGAGTTCATAAGTATGTGTTGCATACCTAACCTAAGTCACCTTGTCCCTTTTCTGTGGGTCAGTTTGTTTATGGGGAAATGGAAATAATGTTCTCATTCTTCACAGGAGTGTGGTGCTTCTTTCTATATAAAACCACCTTTACGATCTTCATACAGGCGGCACTTGAGAGTAAAATTGTACAGAGAAAGAGGAACATTTAGGGGTTGGATCCAGCTCACTGAACTTAGGCAGCTAACTTGTGGATAAACTTTGGAATCTAATACCTTTTAGCTGACAACACTGTACAGTACAGTGTACAGTACAGTTCACTGTACAGTAAACGGAGAGAAGCAGGTTTCTGAAGACCCCTGGGATGGAGATCTTTCTTGCTTAACAAAATGCATCTGTGTTAAGCAAGGAAGAATTTTCTTCTGCAAGCCTTCTGAGGCATCTCCTTTCTTCATGGACAACTTAGGCACTTAAGGAATAACTTTTTTTAGGTGCTAAAACTATAGCACAAATCCAAGGTTTCCTGGCTGAGCAGGATGGATCCTACCTAGTGTTTTCGCACTTACAAAGAGACCTGCTAAGTCTCTGAATGTTTGTCTGTGAGCTGGGTTGATTACAGCAGAGAAATGACAAGAAATGACACCTGGGGTATTTTTTTCTGGATTCAAAGCTCCGAAGTGAAAACATTTCATTTGAATATTCAAAGAAAGGATTGAAAAAAGAGCAGCCTGTTCTATTTGATTATCGAACTCTTCATTTCATAAGTGGTTGCTGCAATAAGCAAACTTTCCCTGTAATTGTGGTAGCGCACAGCCACCGCTCTCTCTAGCTGGTTGGCCCATTTGAGATGGGAGTCAAAGCATGCTGCCTGTTTTAGCATTTAATCCCAA
Source organism: Falco punctatus (assembly GCF_963210335.1). Classification (NCBI taxonomy): domain Eukaryota; kingdom Metazoa; phylum Chordata; class Aves; order Falconiformes; family Falconidae; genus Falco; species Falco punctatus. Next base: position 20,460,329 of record NC_137582.1, on the reverse strand, counting down.
CAGTTTAGAACAACCACAGCCTTATAAGCATATAATTCATCTCAGTTCCCTGTGAAAGTTTTCAGGATTTTCATGGTCATCCCAGTTTTTAAAGATGGACTTTTCAGGCCACCAGAAGCTTATACCCCTTTGTACATCTCCTCTCCATATTTTCCACCTCCCAGATTAGATACTGTCTGCTGTGTTGCTTGTTGTAGAGGTCGATACAATCCAGCTTCTCACTTAGCCCTCTATTTAGAGGTCTATGTTGGCCAGTCTGGCTTTCAGCAGTGACGCAACTTTATTATAATAATAATGCATTTTAATTTATGGGCATCCACGCCTAAAGGATACCGGGCGTCTTAGCAAAACCAACTAAAAACTAAATGACAATAAACAAAGGCAAAAGGCCTATAAAAAGAGAGCTTGGAAGCCAAGAGCTTAAAATCTCTGCACAACAAAACAAGAAAGGAAATGAGAAAGTCAGAAGCCTTGCCTGCAAATGTGTTCTGGCATATGCGGGAGGCAGCGTTCCTGAGGCCAAGGAGGAGACCAGCTTTACTGACCTTCCAAGTGGAACGGACAATGACCAACACCATCAGCCTGAACTGCCGAGAAAGACACAGAGCTGCTGGAAGCGGCTTCCTCTTACTTTGGAACAAGGAACTTCATTGAAAAAGCCACGCTGTTCTTGAAGTTACATTGCCTCTTTTCACTTCCCTAAAAGGGTCCACTGAAAAAGCATCTCCCCCTCTGGGTTTCCTTCCATTCGTCTGAAAAGACGGCACCTGTTCTCTCACATGGCTGCAATGGTCCTACAGCATTTGAGCTCAAATTGGCTAATTTTGATGAAAAACTCACTATAATGGCATACATGTAACTACGCTACACATATATAGCTAACTAGTCTGTATATACACTAACTACATCAGAATGCGAAGTAGTAGCTTGGAGAAAAATGCAGAAGGCATGTTAACTTAGGTTCGGGTTTGTCCCTTCAGCAGCTTTTCTAAATCAGTCCTATTATTTCTGTGCCTCGAGTGGCTGATCTGTGAAGTGAGGATGCTGATCTGGATCGGTGGAAAATACCATAGACATGCTAAGTCTCCTCTTGGTCACTTACCTCTGCTGGCAGCAAACCCCAGTCTCGGCATGGGTGTCTGCATTGAGGCACACTAACTAACCCCTTCTGCTCTGCCAGCCCCCCCCCCCCCCCCCCCCCCCCCGCCCCCAGCATCTTTTGGGGTACACTGCTTTTACCTGGGTCTATTCATACTTGAACAAAGCCCCTGACTGGAGGTTTTGTCCTCTCTTTGGAGGAGCTAATAGCAATTAAGAAACAAGTCTGCTGAAACAACTTTAAAAAATGGGGCTTTGGGTTTTTCAGCCTGTAATTACAGCATCAGTTCCCTTTTATGCTTCTAAATTACATAGAAGCAAGCTGCCCTGTTTTCTGATGTTTTATTATTTTAAATTACCCAGTGGCTTTGTGGGGAAAGAGTAAGTGAGTATTTTTGGTGGTGTTACACATGCGACGCCTTCCCCATTAGCTCTTGTGATTCTTCCTCACTCCCTAAGGTTCGCTTCAGGAGGAATGGAAATTAATTTGCTTCAAGAGAAAGGGTAATAAAGAATGTCCCCTTTGCATGATTTAGTCAGCTTGAAACAAACTCTTAAATCATGCACATCATTTTTAACAGAGGCTTTGCGTTAACCAGGATTAAGCAGGCTCTGTTCTTGCTTCAAAACAAAATTTTCCGGGTAGTCTTGCAGCACAATTGGCATGGGCCTTGGCACAAGGAATGAAATGGGGCCCTTGGGCCAGCCAGCCACAAATGTCACCCCCACCTACCCCTACGGCTCATCCCAGCTTGGCACCCACGCGCCCCTGCACACGGGCCTGGGTCCAGCTGCGTCACTCACGCAGGCGCTGTGGACTCCGCTGGATCCAGCTGTAGCCTGGAGCAACACGTTGGCGTGTTTTTAGAGGCTGCAGGGATCACTGATCCATCTTTCAACAAAGGTCAGCTACATCTCAGCTTTCCCTGGAGCTCTTGCCTTCTGCTACAATTTTCCCTCCATCCCTCCAGTTTGAGAGCATGTGTCTTTCAGGTTTTTCCCCTTACACTAAGGACGTGGGTTTCAGCTGACTGCCCATGGCAGACTGTCTCACAGTTTGCACCAGCACTTGTCTCCCCAGGTAGTTGCACTGCCACAGAAGGGCTGGGTGGGGGTTGGCAATGAGATAGTGAAAAAAAATTCACGGTGCCTTTGTGTTTAAATACTTAAATCACTGCATCCAGAAAATGTTCCACCTGGGGATCTGCAGGCTTTTGGTAGAGCACATGGTGGGTTCCCTGAGCATCCATCCCACCAGTTCACCACACTGGGTACAATAGAACAGAATAGAATGGAATAGGCTGTTCCAGTTGGGAGGGATCTACAATGATCATCTAGTCCAACTGCCTGACCAGTTCAGGGCTGACCAAGTAAACCCTGTTATTAAGAGCATTATCCAAATGCTTCTTAAACACTGACAGGCTTGAGGTGCTGACCATCTCACTAGGAAGGGAGTTCCTGTGTTTGACCATCCTCTTGGTACAGAAATGCTTCCCATGTCCAGTTTAAACCTCCCCTGGCACAGCTTTGAACCATTCCTATATGTCCCATCACTGGATACCAGGGGGAAGAGATCAGCGCCTCCCTCTCCATGTCCCCTCTCAGGAAGCTGTAGAGAGCAATGAGGTCGCCCCTGAGCCTCCTTTTCTCCAAACTAGACAAGCCCGGAGTCCTTAGCTGCTCCTCACAGGACATTTCTTCCAGACCTTTCACCAGCTTTGTTGCCCTCCTTTGGATGCATTCAGGGACTTTCACATCCTTCTTAAACGGTGGGGCCCAGAACTGCCCACGGCACTCGAGGTGAGGCCGCACCAACACTGAATACAGCGGGATAACCACCTGTTTTGATGGCTGGTTATGCCATGTTCGATGCCCCCAAGGATGCGGGTGGCCCTCCTGGCCACCCAGGCACACTGCTGGGTCACGCTGAGCCTGCTGTCACCCGGCACCCCCTGGTCCCTTCCTGCCGGGCTCCTCTTCAGCCGCTTCTCACAATTTATACTTGTCCTTGTGTTGTTCCATCCTAGGTGCAGAATCCGGTATTGAGACTTGCTGAATTTCATCCCATTAATCACAGCCTGGTGCTCCAAGCTATCTAGATCTCCTTGCAAGGCAACTTGTTCCTCAGGAGGGCCAACAGCACCTCCCAGTTTGGTATCACCAGGAAACTTACTACTGGTGCTTTCAGCTGGGCTAATGTGCATTCTACTGGGCTAATGGTGCATTCTGCTGGGCTAATGGTGCATTCAACTGGGCTAATGGTGCATAGAACTGGGCATTAAACATAAATCTGCTCCAACATGTGCTCATGCTGTCTGCCCATCTTCTTGAACCATGACTTCCCGCCATGCGTTTCCTGATTTTTAAAGCCAGTTCTTTACAGGCCTTTGTAACCAACAGGTTGTATATGACGTTGCTCAGATGCAATCATGGGCCCATAGCCATGAAATCGTGCCTATTCGTGATTTCTTTGCCAGCACGGGAAATGAGCAGCGTAGGCCTGTCAAGTAAAGAGTCCTCTCAATTTACTGCTTGGTTCAAAGAAAACATGAAGCATTTCGGAGATTCTAATTTCTAAAGAATTTCTACAATAACTTGTGGATTAATATTTATTTATGGATCTGTAAACGCTTTGATTCATTTCTGCTGTTTTGTACCCAGGGTGTTCTGTTGTACCTGGAAGATGATCCAGCCAGACCACTGACTTTAATAAGGTCTAGGATTGTCTTTGGACCCCGGACTTGCCAGATGGCAAAAATAAACACTTTCCACCACTTTCATATTTTAATTTTCTTGGGCTATAACACACATTTGAATTTACAAAACCTACTAACTCGCTGATTCATGGGTAGACCTCTTTATTTTGTTAATTTTCTTTTGATTCTAAATTTACTTTTCTTTAGTTTATTGTACTCAGTTTGCAACAATAAGTGTAGATATAGAGTCACATACTCTTAAGTCTTGCTTCCTCACACAACTAGCTTAATGTTGTTTTGTTTCAGCCTCATAGAAACAATGCTGGATGAGAACTAATCCAATCTTTGTTACACACAGGTTGGGAAAATCTCATAGACTGTGCAATTCCATTTTTTATGGGATTATTAGGGTTGTATTATGAATGATATTGCACTGTGTTGAATCATATATTATTTGTAATGTGCTTTTGATTGCCTTTGTATGACTAGATATGTGGTTGGGCTAGTTTCATATATTTTGTTGCTGTGGAGTGGAGCAATAAAATGTGAAAGAAGCAATCATTCTCTACGGTATGTTTAAAAAAATCTGATTTTTCTTTGAGATCCTCAAGGAAAAATCACTATTCTCTGCCCATCTGGTTTGCTACAGCAAAGAACAAATCCAAAACACCTTCAGGTCATTATGGTCCATTTTTGCAACACTGGGATTAAATATTGGCCCAAACATTAATTTTTCAGTCCCTTGTAGAAAACAAGAAATCAGAGAGAGGTTTCACAGCTGTAGGTAGAAAGAACATTTGAATTTTGGCCTACAGAGTTTGTAGAGGTGAGCTTCCCCCCAGGGTGGCCAGTGCCTCTATAACCCCTGCTCTGCAGAAAAGGGTGATTTTGGCTGCCCAGCCTAAATGTCCATTCACACCGTGCCTGCATTCACCCTGATCTCACATTTCCATACCCTGGCACATCCCTAATGTGGGCATGTTGGGATGTAAACCTGCTGCACACCAGGGAGAGCAGACACAAGCAAGGCCAAACAGCAGTCCAGTCCTGTGGTGGCTCCACCAAGCATGGTGCTCACGGAGCACCTCAGGACTATTTTGGCTGAGCTGAGAATTTCATGTTGAAAAGGCTGTTTTTTGGGTAGTACTTGACTACTCTTCCTCATACTGATCCCAGGGGAGGTGGCACATGTGGGCAGGTTCTCTAGTGGCGATGCATGGTGCAGCCCTCTCTCTCTGGTGCAGGTTGATGGCCAATGTTAGAGAGGAGGCAGCTGGGAGATAAGAAATGTGGAAAGACAGATTTTCTGGGGAAATTTGGGTTAGTTTATCTGATTTACCACCGTTACCACAAATTCAGATTAGTTTATTCAGATTGTTGGGCCCGGGGATTTGATTGAAATCTAGTGTTTTGGGAAGGAAAAATGAAGGAGGTGAGAGGGGTGAAGTGTGGGGGGTTCCTCTGGGCTTGGGGATGGGCTCTGCGGCAAAGTACCTGGGCTATGGGCCGGGCAGGCAGAACAAACAGTGTGCTGGTGGGATGGGGTGAATGGGAAAATGAAGGGCCTGGCCAAGGCACCGGCAACACAGAGCACCCTCAGGCTGTGCAGGGAAATTCCTAGGGCTTGGACATCAGTATGTGGTGGTTCCCACAGCTCATGGTGTCCCCAGCATGGGGTTAAACAGAGCCAGATGGCACCAGCCCAGCTGAGGCTGGGGCACAGCTTGGAGACTACCACTGCCAGACACCATGCCTGTATGGAGCTGGGACACACATCAACACCTGCCTGGTGAAGCCCGGGGGCTGCAGCTGTGCCACTGGCTGTGGCGATAGCAGGAGGGCTGAGTACAGCCCATAAGGGCAGCGTATGGGCTTTGATGTTTGAGTGTGCATTCTTCATTGTTCTGGATGTTTTCATGGCTTCTGCTTTTCCTCTCACCTTTTGCCGCTGAATTTGTGTCAAAGGATGCCGGAGTGAAGAGGACACATGGCAAGCCTGGCAGAGAAAAATGCCTCCGAAGAACAGCCATGCTTCTGGGGTCTGATGTGGAGCCACGTCTGCTTCTACTGCTGCCTGGAAATGTACATTATCTGGCAAAAAATAAGCATCTTTAGTGATCTTCCTTGAACTCACAGAAAAAAGGAACGCTGCCGTTCCCTCGTGATGCCCTGGACAATGAATTCTCCTCCATTTAACAGGTGATCTCTCCTTCTGTCCACACAAATATTTTAACTGTTTAGCTTTGTTAGACTTGAATAGCTCTAGTTTTGATGCAGGGACTCTACAAGATTCTTCTCTTCTGGTGTCTCTACAGGGTGGTGACACCTGCGTGGGTGTTGATGGGATTCTTGCCATTTTTCCCACTTGAGTTAGGAACCAAACAATTCAAGTAGGACATCATGGTATGAATCAGGACAGAAATTATGAAGATCCTTTACTTCATATCTCTGTAGCTTTAATCTGGCTTGGCCAGGTCCAGGCATCGCAGTTGGAGGCAGCAGCTGTGGTGTCACCTTCAATTTAGCTTCTTAAAACTGCATTACCAGCTGGATTATGTGATTCTCAGGACTGACGCAGGTAGCCCCAGGCATAGCTGGGCAGCAATTGCTCGATACCAGCCATAGGTTAGACACCATTTCCCTAGAAGTTAAAAAGTTGTGGATCTGATGAGAAACTGAATGGGATGTGGAAAGGAAAGAAACTGTATCTGTGAGAGGGCATTTGTCTAATGGGGATTCATACAATTGGGAGGTGGGGTGGGTGGGTGGGAGAGGGCAGAAAGCCGACTGCCAAAGATGCTGGAGGATAGGAATGTACAAAACATTAGCAGAAATATTTTTATCCCCACTCTGTTATCCCATGTTAATTCTGGGTTCCTTTTCCTCCTCGATAGCATTCCTTCTGTTTATAGGTAGGCTTAGAGCTTGTGAGGGGGGAAGTGTAGCTGGTTATAGTGGCTGGGGAAAATAACTAATTTTTCCATGCATCTGGGTGGAGTTTTAGGGTGTTTGTTCATTTTAATAGAAACCCCTTGGTATTTGCGCCTGTCTATGGTTATTGACAACAGGCTGAACACATAAAAGTCATGAGAGATGTTCTGTTCCTTCAGCCTCTCTGGTAGAGAAAGGAAGTGTGGAGCTCGGAGCCGTGCTATGCTGCCACCTGCAACATGAAAAACCATGCAAATAACTTCCCTTTCTGGGGTATTCTACTCCATCAGTTGCATTCAGAGTTACTGTATAACGCATGCATATGTCTTTGAACATTCCTTAGTTAATAGGCAAGCTGAGTAACTCAGCTTCAATGTCAGTCTCACATTAGGTTCAGTAAGGTTAAAAGCTTGCCATATCCTCTTCCACCATGGTTAAGTGCAGGCATCATGCAATGCAAGAAAAGGAAATTATATGAGTAGGAGATGATGCTATTACAGGTGTTTTAATCTAAAAAGGAGGGCTTTCTGAAAAAAGGATGAGGCAGGTCAGATACATTATTAACACAACACCTCTTCCTCTTCCTTTAGTGTCTTACTGCAATGATTTCAGTAGCACTACTGGTGACTTACAGTGAAAGCATAACTAAGCCCATTTGTATTTCAGGACATACTGTGAAAGAGGGTATTTATTCATGTTTTGGGGATGCAGCTTCAAATAGCAGTCTTCTTGCAATATGAAAATCAATCATAGTTGCATATGATGTGCTACCGAGAAAACCAGCATTACTCTCCATTATAGTTCTGAAATACAGTCTAAATTGATGTGCAGACCAGTATCTCATTGCTGATGGAAGCCATGGAGTGGGAGAAATTGTTGCCTGGTGCCAGGAACATCTCTTGATTCCAGTGTGGTCCAAGTGTTCCCAGAAAGATGCACCTTCTGTATCTTTCCAGTGAGAAGATTTGGGCATGCTATGCAATCGAGAGAATCAGATGGATGAAATAAATACTTTCTTCCTGGCAGAACAGATATTTGTTTTGCAGGATGGCTCAAACCATGACTTTGTCATCGCACCTTCATGCAGTAGTAATTTGCATAGTCTGTATAGACTATGTCCACCAGTTTTGACTATCAAGAGGACAAAGGAGAAATATGTGGATAGCTTGATTTTTCCAGACTTACAGAAGTAACAGAGCTGTCAGCAGCTCACAAAATGGTTTTATTGGTTTCCTTCTTGCTGTAGCAATTCTGTTCTTTCAAAGATTCAGACAAAATGGATGAGATAAACAGAAGTCACAAAGGGAGGATCAGACAAATGAGTGAAAGCAGGAAATTGCCAAAGACTCCAAGTCATTGTTTTGAATCTTCTCAGGAAACGAATCTTTATGTCTACCTTCAGCTTAACAGCTGGCTGCAGGACCCACTTGCTTCTCTGTGTGTTCAGGTATGGATATTTTAAGGAGATAATGCAGTGGGCAGTATGGTGGAATCAGCAGATTGTGTAGCCCTTCATGCTAAAGGAAAATTTTGTGGTGGTGAGCAGATGGATTATCATTTGCATGTGAAGAAAATGTAATAAGTTTCTGTTTTGCTGTTGTAATAAACAGCTCTGCAACAAGCTATTTGTGCTCTGGGCAGGCATGTGGTGCTTGACAACAGGAATGAGTACTGTACTTGGAGCTGAGTACAGTAGTAAAAGTGTGAAAGGTAGCATCATGGACTCAGGATGGTTTGGTTGTTGGAAGAGCTGACTGAATTATCTTTTGGAAGGAGCTAAGAAGTGTGCACACACAACCAACTCAGACTGAGACGGGCACAATAAATCAAGCCATGCTACGCTTCTTGAGGGCATCTCAATGAACATCACTATTAATTGGCGGCTATGCCATTAAGTTCAATTAGATTTAAATAAGTTCTTTGTGAAACATGATGTTTAAGGACTTCCTGACTAAAAATGAAATGTTAGTAACATCAAGACTGACATAAAAGTTTTGTTATCACGAATACACCTAGCCCTTGGCTCTCAGAGTATCCTGTTTCTGAAGTCTTGCGTTCTTGGGCAGGAGTAATTTCAGCTGTAGTCTTTTGGTTGCTCACTTGAGTTCTATTCTTGCTTAGAAAAGACATTAAATTCCAAAGTGGTAAGTGCATGGTGGGCACCATCAAGGAATATTGGGGAAGGCTATATTGGTAGTATAGAGATGTGTTAATACCATCACTTTGCACAGCTGAGACATTATGTTGCGTGCTAGCCATGCCCACAGCGGTCTGTTAATCCAGAATTATAAGAGGTGCTGAATTTTTTTTAATGTTCTTTACTGAAATGGACTAACATAATTCAACACCTTGGAACCTAAGGAACACCTGTGAGATGTGGCAGACTGCAGTGAAGTCTGCATTTTGTATTCTGACCATGGACATGAAGCTTGTTCTTCCCCATTGTAAGTGCCTTCGTGCCGCGTTATTGTCTTTCTTCAGTTAGGGCTTTTTCAATCTCTCCTTTTGGAGCTATTTTGCTTTATACCATCAGTGGCATCTTTCTTGGACTCAAGAACTTGACTCTGGATCTCTCACACCCCAGGTATGTGCCTTGACAAACAGGCTGTCGTGGAGACTGAGCAGGCTGTTTTCACTGGAAATTCTAGGTAGGCACTGCAAAATTCTTTCTGGGGAAGCTGGCATGTCTGCTCCCACTTGAAATAGGCTGGTTTTGACAAAAAAATTCTAACAAAATGGAAAATTCCATGCTGGTCCTGTACTTGCAGAGATGCTGCTTAAGTGCAGTTTGCTTGAGTAGACAGTACAGTAGTGCCCAGCACCTCAAGAAAACGAGAAGAAAAAAAAAATCTCCCAACCCAACCCCAAAAAAACCAAAATGAAAGTGTGGTGCAGACAGCATCCATAACATGCAGAACCAAGAGCATTGTGGTCAACCAGCAAGGTAAAGTGACAAGTCACGCTTCTGTCTGAACTTCATGCTCATTTCTGATGAACAAAATGACATACAGTGTTGGTCTGTTCCCACCTTTTATTTTTTCCAGGGATCCCTTTACAACTGTTTGGTAACCAGATCCTTGGATACTTCTGCACCAGGCAGGCAGCAGATCTTGCTCCCCTCCCTTTTTGTTTTCCCAGTTTTCCAGATTCTAATCCCATTGTCTTTGCTCTGCCTCTCTGCCCCTCTCACCAGAGGCTACCTGCTGCTCAGGTTGGGAGACATGAATGCACAGACACCTGGGAAAAAAACAATTATGTCAAAAAAACCATAAGAGGACAAAGAGTTTCAATGGGCAGTCTCAGCCCCTCTCCTCCATACCTCAGCTGTGTCCAGTCCATTTTCCTCTCCTTTTGCCTGGCTCTGCTGCCCTAAGCTGCAAATGATCTTCATGGGCTATGTAAAGCACTACAGCAAATAATCAGAGGAGTGTTTAATTTGGAAACAAATAAGAACGGTCAGGTAAAGGACACCTTATTTGCTTTCTTGCAAGAACAAGGAGATATTCAATCATTTTTAAAGCAGTGTAGTGTAAATCTTGCCAAGGGAAATGATTTTATATTATGCAGAAGCACTAATGCACAACCACAGGATTTAAGTGAAGCCAAGGTCAATAGGAATAATGAGAGGAATTCAACATTTGTGTAAGTAGTAAGACCATAAAATTATGTCTGATGGGAATTTGTGTTTTCTTAAAGAAACATTAAAACAGCATGTTTTTAAAAAACATCCAGGGGTGTTATTAAATACAACTCATAAAGAGAGCTGGTGAGAAATGGAGGAAAGACTAATATACAGAGGGGAAGGGGGAAGTGATCTAATTCTTTTCCAGTACCTAAACCTGTAGGCAGGACGGTAGAGAGCTCCGGACTCCTCACATCCTCCTGGTCTGCGTGTGCCAACTGAAGAGTTGGCACGAGCCGTGTGGTCATGCGGCACTGTCCCACAGACGTTGCGGAGGGAGTCTGGTCAAGGTCACACTTGCCACAGCTGGCTAAGTGGGGGAAATCCCTACCACCAGGCTGGGGAGATGGAGATATGGAGTCAGTTTGCCAGACAACAGAATCTGTCACATCTTAAAAAATAGACATTTCAACAAAAGCGCCACAGTGTTGCTTTCTGTAACATCTTACAGAGCTGTTTCACTTGAGTTCTTAAACCATCTTCATTCTTGTATTTCATTTGTTCTCCATGTAAACAGATTGGCAAGACTTAGCTGCCTAATGAGGTCGAATCCCTTCATCTTAAATCTCTGGAAGCTTGTGTCTGGAAAAAAGGCTTTTGTGAGGAATTATTTAAATCTTAATTCATTTTTATCACTACTTTATCTTAATAAAATTAAGAAGACATGAAAGTGGTTTAAAGATATTTACTTAAGCTTGTTTCATATAAGTAAATGAGGGATTTTCTTGTAAATTATGCTCACCAAAACTGAAAATTTGAGGATTATTTAACAGCAAAATCAAGACAAACAATAGTGTAATTCTGAATATACCTAAGCATGTGTTTCTGAATGTTGAGCTGAATGCATTAGATCTACATTAGAATTATAGCGTTTGAACTGAAGAATTCCAGACGGCAAAGTTTAGCAATCACTCCAACCGACCTGAAATTTCACATTAGTGAAAAGCTTAAAATAAAGCCAGGCTGTATTTATCCGTCTGCTTTAAAGCAATGTTCACGCATGCGTTAACGAAGTAGGCAGTTCCGTCAGAATAACAATCATTGTGAGTTCTGGGTGTGTAACAGGAAGGAAATAAGTTTTTTTGGTTTTTTTGTCCAATGGAGAAAATAGAAAGATTTGCCCACCCTGATGCTAAAAATACAGAATAATTATCAGCTGAGGCAAGTGCACTTCTGACCTAAGCATACATGCACACCACCTATTTTCAAGTCCACTTTGTTACAATAAACAGATGAATTTTTCTTCAAGTACAGACTTTAAAAGCAAATGCAAGTGGCTTTCCTGAGGAAGGGAAAACCAGTCCCAGAAAGGCACAGGAAAAGAGACTCCAGGCGCCTTCAACATCTTGTTATACTACTGGTTCCACAGCAGGACAACAGCTCTGAAACATCTGCCACAATCTCTTTGGAGGTGGCCCCAGGTGATACGGGCCTCAGTGAGATAGCCCTACACCATTTATGGCCTCTGCTCCTTCTGGCCAAGGTCCAACAGGTTTCATAGCATGAACATACCTTGTGTCATTCACAGAATCACAGGATGGTTAAGGTCGGAAGGGACCTCTGGAGGTCATCTGGTCCAACCCCCTTGCTCAAGCAGGGCCACCTAGAGTCGGTTGCCAACCATGTCCAGACACATTTCAAATATCTCCAGGGATGGAGACTCCACAGCCTCCCTGGGTAACCTGTTCCCAGGGCTCAGTCACCCTCACAATATAAAAAAGTTTCTCCTGATGTTCAGAGGGAATCCTCTGTATTTCAGTCTGTGCCCATTGCCTGTTGGGCCAGTCTGTCTCGCGTTTTGCTATTGTGAAGACTTTGAGTCATCTCAGCTATTAATGGAAGGTGATTCCTGATTTCTGACATACTGTAAGGCAATAAACAGCTTTTGTGGTCTCCTGAGTGGCTGCTAAACCTGCAGAAAACCAGGAGCCATAGCATAAATGAGTAGGCATAAAGTCAATGCATATTCCGCTTGTGTATTTTTGGTGAAAGAAGGTGAAATTTGCTGCTTTCTTCCTTCTGCTTGGATTCTGGTTCACTTTGTCAGTACATGGAAGTTCTGCTTTCTTCCAGATTTCCTTTCTCAGCGTGCAGTTGTGGTCTTCACCTCTAAGCACGCAGACCACCACTAACCCCCTTAGGAACAGTCTTTTATGACCAACTTAAACCCAGACATAGAAATGCAGGGTATCTAACATGCGTGAGATGTGCCTTGTGAGAGCTGGAATACAGCATACTACACCTGTAATTACAGTTTTCTATTTTATCCTACTTACTCCTTCACCTTTGCCTACTCCTTTTTCTGAATCCATCTTTTTGTCATCTTACTCTCCCCCACTGCCCCCAGACCTCTTTTGCTTCTTTTTCTGTACCTGGGGGTCATTTAGCCACAAAGCTGCTGCTCAACACGGGCAGTTGGATGAGCTGCTTGCAGAAGACACATATCACGCTGCTTCTCCCTGTCCATGAATCAATCAGGCTTCAGACTTGAAACAGAGATGTCATTCTTTCCCCATGCTGAGGAACGGATGGGTGGGAGAGAAAAGGGAGCAGGTTCAGTGTATTCAGTGGCAGGCACTGGGGTGGGACCCTTATGACAGTTGTGCCAGGATCAAAAGGTGGCTCAGATCCAGGATACAGGTCTGGGCTCAACTCTTTTGAGTGCGTCAGCTCTTCTGATGCATCATTCCTCTCCGTCTGTGCCAGTGCCACAGGGAGACGGACAAGTTACGCTCCCCAGTTGTAAAGGCCCTTTTCGATTCAGGGCCATATGAAAGCACATAGGCTGCTAAAGCAGGAACATCAGCAGTTATTAAGAAATGAAGGGCCTTTCTTCCAGAAAGGGATAAATAACTGATTTCCTCCTTGCATGCTCTTTCCAGAATTTCCACTGTAGTCATAATTATTCATTTGTGCCATCAAAAAGAGCTACACTTCTGGGTAACAGACATTCTTATACAATGTCAAATAAAAGCTGCTTTCACTGTTTGTTGAACAGGAATCAAGTAATTTTTGTCTGAAAAACAGTAATGGATAACCCAGGTGAAAAAAAGCCAAATAAGCATGTCTGTCTTTGAGCTCTTTTGAGGGTAATCACTTCAACACCCGGCTGTTGCTCTTGCTTGGTAAGAAAAGCTCCTTTTAATACTTTCTGCCAACTCTCTTAAAAGTTTGGCTTGTCTTCTGAAGAGATGCAGGAGTGCAGGCAAAATCCTTCTTACTTTGCAACTTTGGGCCCTATTTGTTTTGGATGTGATGATTAGTGGGTTTGATTTACTAATCTGACTTTATTAATGGGCTGTACGCAGCTATCCCACAAAGAAGGCAGAGCAGGAGAGACGTGCCAGGGCAGAAAGTGGGACAGGGGACCTATGCAAGTTGAACATACCATAATGTAAGAAATTCGGGTCTTTTTGAAAAAAAGGAAACTAAGCCAAGGGGAAAACAGGATTTGTTTTGTTCCCCACTACCTGCTCAGGCAGAAGATGGAGGGCACCAGCAGAGGAGAGCTGCCACAACTGGGAAGCTAGAGATGCTTTCACTCCCTGTTTTCCCTAGTCCTTCTTCATAGCAGGCAGTTTTAGGCCAGTACTTTTTGTCCTTTTTACACAGAGGAACTAAGTAGTTCAGTCCCTGCTCCACAGATTGTTTGTGGCAATGCCTGTTAAAGGAAACACTTTCTGCATCCATTTAATCTCAGAAAATAGATCCAAAATATATGTAAGCAGCATAAGTTAACACTATTTTCTGTCCCCCAGTCTTCCAAGCAATCAGATCTAACCATTCACTGTAATAAACACATGATTTAATTATTTCTGAAGGTTTAAATAAATGTTTCCTCCCTGATTTTACAGGCATATACAGCTTTTGTATGAGCTGGAACCATTCCACTTACTGCAGTCAAGTGGGATTGACATTCATGTTAGCTCAGCTCAGCATGTCATGCTTAGAAAATAAAAACAGGATTATGAAAAGAATTGATTTTTTTTTTCTCTTTTGTTTTAATTTAAAATGCTTTAGTTGAACATATTACATTTGCTTTTGTTTAGTTTGCAAGGCAGGGGAGACAGAATTGCCTGCTCCATTTTAGACAAGACTCTTCAGAAGGAAAAGCCTGGTTTAACCCCTTGCTTTGAATTTGAGAGTGCTTTCAGATTTTCCCACGTGAATGATCTCAACCCTTTGACTTTTGCAGCTGGGGTTCCCTCAGCCCTTCCTGCTGGAGTAAGGGGAAGTTCCCCATCGGGTGAAATACTCAAAGCCCTCTGGGCTCTGTCCATGGGTGGCTGCAGCGGGCTCTCAGGGAGGTGGCTTTGTGGCCATGGGAGAGGAGCAGAGCGTCGTGCCAGACAGATGCAGTTAGCAGATAACCGAGCCAAAGCTCACTCTCTTGCCATATTCAAACAAACCTCCTTGCCAAATCTTTCTGAGCACAAAGGCGTTGGACTGAGCAGCAAAATGTGAAGTGTTAAACTGTAGCTGACAGAGACAATATGAAATACTTTGCTTCTACACTTGTAGCGTATTGATATTATTTTAATCAAGCATTTAAAAGGAAACCAGAATGTTGACTCAGGATAACACCACTGAAGTGACCCATGGACTTAATCTGAGAATATTTTTTTTTCTCTGCTCTTTGCATCAGCAAGCAGGCACTAACCATTTCCCTTGAGCTTCCTGCTGTTTCCAGTAGCAAGTATGCCTTGGTAATAGGAGTTCCCAGCCTGCTGCTCCTAGTGGTAATCCGTTTTTTCTCCTCTAGCTGGAAATGCATCTCCAGGAACTAGCTAGCTCATTTGCTACTCTTTCATGTTGTTTGTGGCCACTTTCCACGGGTGGAGCCATAGCAGCATGAAGACAGAGGTTGATGATCTGGGGTAGGCTGCAGAACCCAGTCATTCTCTTATGGTTTCAGAAAATAAAACTCCAGATCAAGATACACAGCCACGCAACACCAGTCCAAGCAAGACCAGAATCAGGCATCCACTGAAAGATTCAATTTCTCTGGACAGAGAAATCCACAAGTAAAGAGGAACTGAAACTTCGCAGAAGATCTATGGAGACCAGACCAAAACCAGGCACATCAGCATAACCCAGAAAGTCTTTGGGCAATCAGGTGCCTGTCTCCGCAGGCTCAAAATTCCCCTCCAGCACAACCAGCTAGCGCTTGCCTGGGAGAGAGAGGTGGAAAGCCAGTGGATCTGAAATCTGAGCTTCCACAAGAATTTCTCTGGTTGGTGCTCAGCATTACGTTTGGGGGGTTAAAATGGCTGCAAGGTGGGATGCTGGGCGGCTGGGCTGACTCCCGGTGGCTGCGGTTACTGCTTGCGTAGTCCCACATGGTATAGCTGAACTAAAACTGAGTTGAATCCATTCCTCCTCAGCCCATCTCTCCAGAAGCAAGATTTCCTTCTCTGAATAAACACTGAAATAGCATTTTTCCTTATAATTCTTTGTCTGAAGACTGTAGCTGTCATACTGAAAGTATTTCCTTTTGCAGCAACGACTGTCTGTGCTGGCAATGACTTTCCATGCTGGCAGGGGTGCAGGCTGGCTCTACTTTGCTTGCCTGTGGCAATTTAATTTTTCAGTCGCTCTTTTCTCTAAAGCCTTTACAAATCCAACAAAAACAAGCGAGCCTTGGCCATGCGAAGAATACCAGAGAGAAACCTTAAATCATAATTTAAAAGAAATGTAAGAAGTAAGAGATATCTTTGCATGCCTGACTTGGGGCTGAAGATTGCCTTATATTTTTGGGCATAAGCCATCCGACTGAAGTCATGAGGGACACCACACCATAAATCAGATGCCCTCCCACAAAGGGCAGTTCCAAAATGTCCATTTGAAATCAGTGTTTTCTCATCCATTGCAGGTTTTACTCAAAGGAGACTTAGATGCTTTTCAGAGTCTGGCATAGAGAAAGGAGAGGAAGACTTTCTTCATGGCTTGGGATAAGAACAGAGATAGATGCCCCACAATTTAAAATTTCATATTGAATTTGTATTCCTGATGCACAACACAGAGAACCTGAATAAAACAAATTCGTGCATATCAACTAAAACCATGTATGACAAATGTCTGAACTCTCTCTTCTTATAGTATGTCTTCAATCATAAGGAAACATAAAATTGTCTTTTCCTCCCTCTTGCTTTCCCATTTCTGTAGCTTTCTTCTTCCTGCCTGAATAATGCCACTGTCCTACTTCTTTGTATCAGAGCTCGGTATTGAGCCATCAGTATCAGTGAGTCAGCATCCTTTCCCACAAGTTCAGTACTTGGGATTTTTCATGGAAACACTGCCAGCTTGTTATGCCTTAATGGGAATTTTTTTGGAAAACACCTTACATTTGGAACATAAAAAACCCACTGCTGAACACCATGTAGATGACAGCCAAGGACCCATTATCTCCCCAAAGGATACCTTACAAGAAGGTAGTAAACTGCTCAGGAGGTGGGTAAATTACTCCAGGCCTCCCTCCAGTATTGGCAACAGGTTCCCTCCAGGCATCTCTGAATTGTACATTAACTTACTCTGGAGCAAGAGTGAATAATTCCTCTAGCTCTAGGGCTGAGTTTGAAATCCAGCGTTCTTCTCCAAAAAAGGAACACAGGTGGCTATTAAGGAATGGTAGAAATATGCTATCTTACTCTTATTATTGTAATTATTTTAATTTACTATTTAATTAGCCAGCTCTGGAAGTATACATTTATTTCTACAGTTAAACTGTCTGTGGGAATGGTATTTCTGGGCCATGAGAGCAAACCCAGGAAACTGCTGATTAAGTACTTCCCGTGCTGAATGGATTTGTAGGTATTTTAGCCTTAAGCAAGCCTAAACAGGCAACAGGACTGATGCTTTGTGTGTGTGTGTGTGTGTGTGTGTGTGTGAGATTTATCGTTGCTCCAGCAAAACTGGAGCGTGTGTCTTATAATACCTGCACCGTGGGAGCAATGATGTTTCTTCACAGGACTATATTTTCCTAGCTTAAGGGTTTTCCTAGACATTACCCTTCATATAACCCAGCCTTTTTGGTTGTCAGAGTCCTATTATTCTGTATTCTGTGGGTGTTTGAGTTTGTCCTATACCCTTCAGGATTACATTGCAGGATGTTGCAGTAATCACCCTCTTACACGGTGTCAGGGGGAGCAGGGAGATTTGTGTGGGAACAGGTGCAATTTCTGCACTTCCAAAGCAGCTTGTAAATACAGCGCAGCACAGAGCAATAGCGTGGCGCTTCGCTGTCCTATTCCCCACTGGTGGAGCTTTTGCACTGGCAAAATATTTTCCGTAGGGCTGGGTGGCTCTGGGGCTAATGCTGCTCCTTGCAGTCTCGGTTTGTGCCCTGCAGGTTTTCCGCACGGCAGCAGTAGGATGATGGCATGGCTGGACGGGAGAGGGGTAAAACGCAGTGTAACAGCAGAGCCATTTACTCTGCCAGAGTGAAGGAAGGAATTGCATCAATAAACTGTAAACAGCAAGAAAGCAGAAACAGCGGTAATAGGGCTGCGATCAGAGTGGTTTTAAAGGAAGAAGGACGGTGGGATGCGAACAGCCAGTTTTAAATGCCTCTCTTTGGGCGTGTAGAACTACTACAGTTACCTTAAGTGAAGAGAACCCTAAATTAATGGTAGATGACGTGGAGTTTGGATTCACAGTGCTGTACAGAGACGGTTTGATACTTCCCCAGGCAGAACTACAAGTAAACCTCCGGCACCATTACAGACTCCCCCAGTACCGCATGCTTCGTCCGTCAGGCAGCTCCCTGCAGGCTGTACGGACGGGGGGTTGATGTGCCACGTGATTGCAGGGAAGGTTTCACTTCTTCTAAGAACTTTCTGGAATTATGCTGAGGTTATTATGCTTGAAAGAAAAGGGTTTGTTTGGCTGGTTGTTTTCTTCAGCTTTGAAAGAAAAAGGGCAAACTTGTGGGACTTAAAATCACTCCAAATTCATGCAGCTGGGTAAAATACAGCATTTGCCCCCCCACACCCCCACACCCCCACACCCCCGATGCAAACCTCTAAGCTGGAATATAAGAATCCCTCTATGTGTTGAGTAAAGCTTCACAGGCTCCCTTGAAAAGGATATGATGTATGTCAGGGAATTATTAATAAAAATTGAATATGTGGGGTAGTTTCAGGTTTACTGTCATATTAGGGTTACAAAATTAGCTACAGAATCGACTGTTTACTCTGGCTGATAATGAATCCACCCCTCCTTGGGTGACAGATACCCTTCCTGCCTCTGAAGAACTGCTGGCTGCCCAGGCTGTCTGGGATAAGATTTCTGCCTCACATGTTTTTCTTTTTCCATTGACCCCTGCGGAGTCACTCCAGATTTGTGCAGACACAAAACATGGGGGAACCAGGTCCACGGCCTCTGGTGGCACCTGGCGGGTCAAAGACGCTGTTCTGGAGATACAGAGCCCTTTGAGTGAGCGCACGTCGCCCTGTGCACCCACCATTCCCTCCGCACCCACCAGCCCCATGGCTCGAGTCCATCCTTGGGCTGCAGGGACGGAAAGCCGCAGGCTCACCACGGGGTCAGTGGCCACAGCCCTCCAGCCCTTTTTTTGGAGGCTGAGCCACTGTACGGGTGGTGAATGCCTCATGGTGGGTTATGTGGGGAGGAACATCTCATAGCCTGCAGATGCGGCTGCTTTCCTCAGAGGCTGGGGAAAAGGAGGGAGAATGTTGTGTGTCCTGGCCATCGCTTTCCGTCTGCGCAGGCACTTTTCTCTACGCCTCTTTAACACAAATGCAGCTTCTGCTTGCACTTTTTTCAATGCCTGTTTAATTGAAATGCAGTCGCTGCCTGCCCATCGTTCTGCAGCTGTTTAATACGCACTCAGCCGCTGGCGTGGCCCCGTTCCAGGCTGGAGGCTGGTGTGTGTCTCCAGGCTGAGTCAGGGCCCCTTCCCGGCAGCGGGTGGGTAGGAGCCCCTGAGGCTGGGGAGGAGGGAGCCCGTGCCTGCTGCCTGTCTGCGCTGTTGGGCAAGGAGAGGTGGGCACCAGCAGCTTCAGGTGTGGCAGGGAAGTGAAGCAATTGTCTGCCCCCAAAGGGATCGTCTGGGTGGACCATACCATGAGGGAGAGCCAGGCTATGACACCACGTTTCACAGAGACGTCTGAGCCAGTGATGGGGTGAGGAGGGAGGGATCCAGTTTCAGCACATAGACCTTTGCAGCCATTTTCTTGGTGGGGCTGAGCATCCTTGTGCTGAGTTGAAAGTGTCCAAGTCCTCGGAGGGTACAGAGAAAGCCTGGGAGCATCAGCAGGTCACCACTTCTGCAGGTAGGCATTGAACTGCACTGGTGCTGCCATCACTTGCCTGTGAGCATCCTCTATCAACACAAAATCACCCAAATACTGACATGGGGTCTTTGTCATTAGCTGCCAAAGAAACCTCTTCTTTTCTGAGTACTTGGGTTTTGTGACTGTTTCAAGAGAGAAAGTCTAATTTTGAGGCACAAAGTGTAGTTTTTCTGCATCGTTCCTCTGGCTTCTTGAGGTTTCAGCATGTCAGTCCACTTAGACTTTCAAAAACACATCTCAACAGCCGTAACTACCTATTCCTTGTATCCTTGTGCTGGCTCCCAACCCACGCGCCGTAAAACCAAGCTGCTCTTCTCTACCTCATGGAGACGGGAATAGCCCGGTTTCCCGCTGGCTTCACCGGCCTGCCAGCCACTCTTGGCTTATTTTGTTGCAATCCAAAAAACACACCCTTCTTCAAGCATTGACACATCTCCCGAGTGTGGACACCCTTCCCGAAAACATGGGTCTATGTTAGTCTTCCTTAATCCTGCCCGGGAGTGAGCAGCCTCTGCAAGCCTACTGGAATTCAGGCACCTTCAGCTTTGTGTCTGCCTGTCCCTTTCAAATAATGCAAAGACCAGATCCATCTCTTACTGACACTGAGTTTCCATTGCATTACGTGGGATTAATCGTCCTTTAGGATATACTGTTCCACTCATCTTAAATGCCATAGGCAGAGCTGAAGCACAACACAAATACGAAACCATCGATGGACAGAAGTCTTGTTTTGTGTGCTGATGAAATTCTGCACATCCAGAATTATATATATCCTAGTTGCCAGAAAGTTTATTTATTTATTTCAAAGTGGACGAAGAATTTCCTTCTTAGATAAAGAAAAAAAAGGAGAAAAATATTCTCCAGAAAGTTCTCTCTTCACCGTTATTGAACCACGCCCTGTACTCTTCATATAAGAAATATTGCCAAAGCCACAATCTTTCATCATGTGGTTCCTTTTAAATAAGCTCCTAGGTACTAAAGGTCAGGAAGATTTAAAAAAAATAACCTGGTAGTATGAAAGAACTTTTTTTAAATGCAAAAAGACAAACAGAGGAATCCTACGCAAACTTGCCATAAATACAAGGGATGAAGATGATGATGAGTGGAATAAACGACATTTGCATTGCATTCACCTGCTTTGTCTCAAATTTTGTTCAGTTCAAGACTCCAATATAAAAATAGGATTACTCAATTTATTGCGATTCTGAGACCATTCTTACACCCTTTTCCATAGATTTGTCTGTCGACTCCGCTGGGAATAGTCACTTACGCAATGACTACAGCCTTAGCTTTGTAGATATTTTTATCCCTCCTTACTACTGAGCTTATGGCCAATATTGGTTCTACCATCTAATTAAGGTGAAGGAAGAAAAATGTAAAACTCTTTCTTTTTCAGTTATTTTTGTTGATTTTTTTTTTTTGCTTCTCCACATTATTTCAACAAAGAAATATTTTGGAGTGTGGGTATTTCCTATATTTGCCATTTGTCCAAAGTGTAATACTTTCTGATAGCCTGCAGAAACTACTGGTTCTTTTTCCTATAAATATTTGCTGATTTCTGAGCCACAGTTTTGAGTTACTTTAAGGCTGAAAATTCGGGCACTTTGACGGTGATTCACCTGCAAACCAGATACCTTTGCCTTGGAGGTGGCAATGTTGATCCATACCAGGAGAGACGGGGTGGGGGTCTGAGGGTGATGAAGGGTTTGGTTGAACTGAATTCATCATCACAGCCTGCCAAAGCCCCCAGCACAAGTTATAATCGTGGTGTATGGGGGCTGCATGCGTATGTGGTTTGGTTACAGACATGTGCACATTCCTAACTCATTATTTGAACCTTTGTTATCCGGCTCTCTAAACGTTCTAAAAACTATCAAATACCTGGGTTTTGTTGTGGGTTTTTTTTTTTTTTTTCAAATGTTCAGTCTACAGCAGACCATACTATTTATCGGTAATTTTACTATGAGAGCATCTATGAGTCACAGTCAGGGACATGGAATCTGTTGTGCTTGGTGATGCGAACAGCATTAAAAAAAGGGAAGATTAAGGAGCTTAATATCTAGTTTCTTGTTTAATTTACCTCCTACCCCAAAACATGGTATATTTTCTGGGACACAAAAGACTGCCTCACTGGAGGACAAGTGTGTATAAAAAAAGATCTAAAAAATGGGGTTGTAGAAGATTTTGAAATCATCAGGTTCTGCTTTAAACACACAGGTTTTTTTGATAACTTAGGGTCGTTTCCACTCTTTGAGAGCACAGTTGGACAGACAACAGCTGAAGGACTTGCCTCAAAGCCCATCTCACCGTCTCCCTCAAATATTCCTGAAACTGCTTTTACTTTTTCTCGGTGAAGGAGAAGCCGGCAGGGCAGGACAAACCCCAGCGTGCCCTGGGCAGCAGAGGCAGTGGAGGCAGCACACTCCTCTCTCCTCCCGTTCCTCTCCTCCTTTCCACCCCAAGGCAGGGGCAGCCTCACTGCTGAGGGGCTGGCAAAACATCTGCCTTCCCCTGGGTCTGGTTCACAGCCAGGCTGGGAGGAGGGCAGGCACTGGTACGCTGGCAGGTCAGGGTACCCCGCGCACAGCATCCCTCTTCATGTCACCCCCAAGGCCCAGCTCTGGCTGGTTGTCCCCAGCCCTCTCGCCTCCTTCCTTCCCCCCACCTCTGCCTCCCCACAGTGGCATTTCCTCTGTGCCACGGACACGGGGACCCCTCTCCCACCTGCTGCCTGCCGCACACCTCCTCTTTCCTCCTGCAACCTTCCCTGAAAAACAAACTACCACCCCCAAACCCACATTTTTTCCAAGCAACCCTCCCACTTTCTGTTTGCCTCACCCTCTCCCTCATTATCCTGGGTCTCGCTTTTGTTTGTCTTGGCTATTTTGGGCTGGAGGCTCTTTGGGGAAGGGAATACGGTTTAAGTGTCGCTTGCAGAATGTGAAGTGTTCGATTCCTTCCAGCTGAGTGAAGCTGAATTGATAAATGAGGCATAAACTGGCTGAAAAGTGTCTACTTGAGCGTAGGCACCTGGTTAGCTGAATCAGCTTTCACCGGTATAATCTGTCAAACAGGTGTAACCTTAGGGAAAAAAAAATAAACCTGTTTTAAGAGGCACAGGTAATAGTTTAATGCTAAAGTTTCTCATGAAATCCAGTCAAGGCTATACTGTAGTGAACTACAGCATGTTCATATGGTACCTATAGCATAAACTATACTCTGTGACTCTGAGCACCTTCTTCAGTATTGTCATTCATGAAGGACCACAAACATCTAGTGTCATTTACAAGAAGAGTAACATATAATTAGTTGGAATATTGAAGAATAAATGTATAAAACAGTACCATGTACTATGAAGCACCTATGCTTTTCTCTAGCCAATAGCTTACAGTGATTCCACTGATACATTTTTTAACTATATTACTACTGTATACTGCACTACCAATTGCTAAATCACTGTATTAACCAGAACTAGTGTAGAAAGGATTAAGATGGAAATGTTTATAAGAGGTGTGTGGGATCCTCTTCATTTGACTGCCAGTAAGATGATTATTCTCATTTTAATACCTACAACACTCCAAACCTTCACACCTGGCAGAGTCATGGAAACATCTGGTCTCTATTTTGCTAATTTGAGACTCTGTTGTTATCATCTTTTAATTATATGTAAAAACAGTTTCTGTTGTAAAATTATGTAAATATTTCAAATGAATGAACACAAAACTGGGATTTTTTTGTGTGTGTTCAGCACCATTTCTCAGCTACACTGAAAAATGAGATGCTAATAGCATATGAAATATAAAAGGGACTTTATTCCTCTTGATACAAAAAGAGATGTGAGAATTCAGTGAAAAATGAAACCCAAGTATTTTAAAGCAATACGTACTCTCTGTAAGGAGAGCAGCTGTGATGAGCACCTATCATATCTACCAGGACTCTCTTTCTCGTTCGTTGCTTAAGGTCCTCTCATTTGTAATAGAGGAATATTGTCATACAAGGCTAAATGCTGATGGCTTTTCCTTCCTTTACACACGGGAGAAGAATATATTGAATACTCAAGCTCTGTTCACACGTGGTTTAAAGAACAGGAGTACAGTCTTCCTCTGCAGCCACCAAAGCCTTTGGCTTGCACTGTGAATGATGACTGGCCCTTAAAATTATGTGAGCTTTTGGTAACACTACTCCCTGTTGCCTTTTTTGGGGGGCCATGTCTTTGCAGGTGTCTCATTCTGTAGCTGAGGGCGATGGTAATCTTTTTATTCTTTTCTTTTTTATTCTTTTTTTTTTTTTTTTTTAATGTGACCTCTCTGTGCTCCCTTCCTTTAAACATCATGGCAATATGTGAGGCTTTCCAAGCCTGTCAGGGCTGTGCATCATCTTTCTTCCATGAAATTACAAGCTGTGGTTAGGGCAAAGGTTGTGAGCTCTCCAAGAATGACACTGGGCCAAATGTGTCTATGGTTGTATCACAACCACCTGGGCCCTCTGAACTAGGACCTTTAATACTTTTTACCTTCTTTCACACCTGTACAGTGACCATGAAAATCCAGCGCTGGTCAATATTTACTTGGCTCACATATTAACTACTAGACCAGACAGGGAGTAGCCCAGAGCCAAGCCCAAGATAAGGCATGAAATCCACATGATCTTTGTTATTAGTTCCTATTTCTGAGTCAAGAGTAAAACACCAGTCAAAAAGTAAACTGAAAAATTTAATTGTTTTATAAAATAAGATTATGAAATTCTATATAAAAATCCAGCTTCTTAAATATGGTACATTCACTTCCTCACAGAATATTTAAATATTCAGGTCACTTATGCTATATTTTCACCGTATTTGAGTTAAAATCATTGGATAAATTAAAACATCCCTACCAAAAGATACCACAACTTATACAAATAAAACTAAGCAATAATACTTTTTTAAATACAAAATGTAAAGAAATTAATAACTCTTACAGCATGCTACAAAATTTTGCCAGAAAAATATATGGGATCATTTTTGTTTAGCTAGAAAATATACAGTGTGCTTTTCATTTCTCTTCCTAAAATTCAGTCTCATACAATTTCCATTTAACTTAATAAATATGTACAACAAAACTGTTTATTCCTCAAAGAATATAAATAGCAAATACTGGAGTAGAGCCTGGTCCGGCATTCTTTTTTCATCTAGTGACTACAGTGGGGCTTTTCAACTCTTGAATGTGCAAAAATGCAGAATCAGGCTCTTAGTGTTATCAACAGGGTAATAGCTTTTACAAAAGTGATTTTATTTTTTTAAAAAAACTCCGACAACACTGCAAAAGACTTAGAGCTATTCCAGTCAGGCATTTCTATAAATAGTAAGACATAATGTAAGGAAACAACGTTCCAGTTTAATTACTGCTGGCAGTAATTAGGGGAAAATAGTCAGTGGAGAATTAAAAACATCTTGAATTAGACACATCTTACTTTCACTGATTTAACTTGGTTCCCTATCATTTCTAAAAAGAGTTTCTGGTATAATCTATACATTGTAAATCTGTGAAGAAACTTAACCACCTTCTTCAGACTTTGGATG
This sequence comes from Falco punctatus, assembly GCF_963210335.1. NCBI lineage: Eukaryota > Metazoa > Chordata > Aves > Falconiformes > Falconidae > Falco > Falco punctatus. The sequence goes on along the minus strand of NC_137582.1, from coordinate 20,435,048 downwards.
GTTCGTTTTGGAAAATGGTATGTTTTCAAGTGTTTCAGTCCATAGATTAAACCTTTAATGGTGTCTTGGTCACCATTCTTTATTCTCCACAGATTGAGAAGCTTCAGAACTTGCTCTGTAGGTTGACATAGTTTCATTGTGCGCTCGATATCCTCTTTTCCCACTTTCTTGCCTGGTAAGCTTACCATCAGTGTGTTAAGATGTTCAAAGGTGAGGTTCAGATGGCCAATATGCTTTAAGACACTATTTTCGCAATGATCAATATCTATGGAAAGTGAAAAGAAAGGTAAGTACAATGTATTACAACTTTACCACAGCCTGCAAAAAGCTTCCCAAAATTCAAGGTGAATATTCTCTCCCATATTTTTTTTTTATTTTATTTCAAATAATTCTCTCAGCAATGCTTTTTCTTTAGGCTCGTGAAAACACTTAAGAATTTAATTAACTTTGCAAATACAAACAGCCTCAAATTACAGACTTCATAGCAAGTATATATTCCTATATGCCTGATTCATTTATCTTGTAAAATGTTTTGTGTATGTGTTAGGGCTCCCAATATTTAGTTCAAGTGAATGAAAATTTTTCTCTTCTTCTTCAGAAACGTCTAGGCAAGCTTTGCTAAAATAGTCATTTTGTTTTTTGAAGTATACTAGACACATCACAGCCTGACATAAGCATGCACACTAAAAAGGAGAGGGGAAAAAACCCCGTGTCTGCAGCATTTTTCAAATCTGTTCTGAGCGTATGAAAGGTTGTTCGAATGTGGTGGTTGTTGATGATGGCTTACATGAAAAGACTTGGCCTGACTCTCATAAAACACCTTGGTGTTAACACTGCAGCACTATTTCACCTTTGACACCTGTCTTGGCAGATTCAGCACAAACAAAGCGGTGAATTGGCATGACAAATAGGTACCAGAAGGCAAAAAGAAGGGAAAGCCTGTCTGTGTATTCCTCAGTCCCATGTGTCCCCAGTCCATGAATAGATGTTCTAGTCCGAGCTGTCAATCTCTACTTTATAGAAGACAAATTGCACTCTCAGTTGCAGGCATCCAGCTCCCTCTAACCTCAACAGCCACTGCTCAGATACGACAGTGAGAAACATTTTCCCACTTGATCAAAATTCTTCCTATGTTGTGCACTCTCAAAAGGCAATCCTGGCTGTGACACCATACACGCTCCCGAAGGGGCTACAAGTCTGGGAAGAATTCAGTGACCAGAAGCTAAATTATCTTCCTGCTTCCCCTCGACTTCACTGTGCTTATGGCATCGATAAAACGCAGTCAAACCCTGCAGGTCCTCCTCAAAGCATAATGTATCACCAGGAGGTATTTGATCCCAAGCAATTTTTAAAATGCCATTTAGAAGGTTGCTTTTAATATACATGTGATGAAAATAAGGTACCTTGAATAATCTTCTTGACCATATCCTGTTCCTTGTTTTGCTGCTTCCATAATTTCAAAAGCTGGAAGGTCTGTTCCTGAGAACTGTGCCTTTGTTTAATCCTTTCGATATTTTCTGTGCTAACCTTTGTCCCAGGCAAACTGTCTGCTAGTATGTTCAGCCAGTTAGGTGTGAGCTGAGTAGGAACAGCAAACCTGAACAAAGCCTCCTCACACAGGGTTACATCTGAAATGAGAAAGAGAAAAGGAATGTCAATTGTTCTGATGTTACCCTGCCCGTCTCAGAAAAAAAGAGCAAGCAGCAAGGATAAGAAGTGTTTAAAAAACAAACTAACGAGTGATCTTTATAGTGCTGGTGCTCTCTGTGCTTGAGCTCCATTTGGTCTGACCTACAATAATTAAAACTGTACTATAGCCATCACCATAGCAGGCAAATGGCTAACAAGCTAGATATTTTTATCATAAATGCTGAAACACTAATTTTAACTATAATTAAAGGTATGTTTTCAGAGCACTTTTCCTTAATAAGATACATACCTATTCCACATTTCTGAGGTGTCGTATCTGCATTTTCCTGACAGACGTTGTCACGAACTGCATTTCCCTTCAATGCTATTTTGAAACCCAGTGCGCTACAGTTCGTGTGCTTTAGACAGGCTGCTTTGGATGATGTTTCATTTGAGAAAAATCCTTCTGGACATCTCTTACATACAGTGTCACTCTCAGGGGTACCTGTGGAAACAGGAAAATAATGCATCCAATTACATATAACTTCAACTGTGAAAAAAATACAAGAATACAAAAACAGAAGAAAATATTCCTCTCCAAATTGTCATGCTTCTGCTTTTCACATTTCTGATCTAGGAAGAAATCACGTTTAGGAAAAAAAGCAAACCCAACACCTCCAATTTTGAAAAACAAAAAACGTTCTTAAAGAAAATGATGTTCCTGCTGGAATAATGGAGTAAATAGCACTTTTACATATACTTCTTGCTGAATTTAAAATCAGTAATAACTTATTAAATCAGTAATTTAGTAAAGTAATATCTTTAAATCACTAATTACTTGAGTCTACTCAGACGTTACATGATGTCTGACCTTCATCTGTCAACTGTAGAAATGTTCTGTCAAATAATTAAACGGCACGAGAAACTGTTCTAAATTTTACTCTGTAGTATCTGCCCAGAACCTTGCTTGAATGGATTACTTTAGTTCTAGCTAAAAATACAACCCAACTAAATATCAACTGAAGACCCTCCGAAAAGTACTTTCCCTGCTCAAATATTAAATTATACATGAAAATAGAATTTCAGTAAAATTTTTGAACTTTTTTCTGGGCTTGAATAAAATATTATTAAAAGCAAATAAAATCAATTTCCAATATAGCAAAAATATTTAATATGCATACGTATGTTTTGCTTTGTGTTTTATTTTTACACAGCATAGTTTTACTTCAGAATCAAAAATATAACACAACAACAGAATGACAATACATGGTTTTATCACATTGACAAAGAGCTAGACAATTGATGCATGAAACCTGAAACAATGCAAAATCTAACCACCAGCAGTGGTAGGAAAGCAACAGCACCAATAATTGTTGAATTTTCACTCTTAATTCATCTTTATTCAGTCAACATTTAAGCAAGTGCCTGAAGTCTAATATCTAATATTGCATTGAACATGAACTTAAGCACATGCTTAAATTTTTTTTGAAATATTTGGAAAACACATTTGAAGAAGAAAATGCCTCCATCTAGTGTATTTTGGAAGTATTTACATGTTGATGCTTATTTTAATGCTAGCATTTAAGTAATTTTATTTATTTTGTGCATTTCCTTAGAGAAAAAGAGTATGAATCTCAAGTTTTACACCAGCTGTGAAATGAAGATTAATACTTGCATATACGTGACCTAGCACTTCTCTCATCAGACAACAAGTGAAAACAAAGAAGTTTTTGTTCATCTGAAAAAACAGAGACTGCGCATTGCCAACCCCCCCAAAATCCTCTGCTTGTTGCAGCCAGCACCCCACCTGCAGCAACAGTGTCTGCCCCTGTGTTTTCTTGTGCAGTGTGAGAGCATCAAAACTCTCTCGGGGCTGCACAGAACTCTGGCCAAGACCTGTACCTGAGCCAGCAGTAATGACCTTTCCTGAGGCATCTGAATTCTTAGCAGCTTTCCCTGCTTCAGACACGCCGCTGTTGTGTTCTGGCAGCAAGGAAGGGGAAGAAAGGAGAGTCCCTGCAAACAGTGCGTTGTTCTGCTCGGAGCTTCCTCTATAACCTTTGCGGCACAAGAGGGAAATAAACTGGGTAATCCATCAGCATTCTCAGGGTTCAGCACAAAGTCACCTCCCAGCTTTGCCACCTTCTTCTTCGCTGCTTATCTGGCCGGTCTTGTTCAGGGCATAAACTGCCGCAGCCCATCTGCCTTTCCGCCGCTCCCTCCAATTTGCCTGGAATCCCCCATTCTCCCCAGGGAAACGGCAGCCGCCAGGAAGACAGTGCCTCCTCATACCGGTGCTGCTTCCCCAGCGCATTGCTGCTAAACGCTCTGCCACATGCAGGGCCAACCACAGCAGAAAGGAACAAAACCTTTATCTTGCACTCACAGAAGGGGACTACCAAAGTAAAGTGATCTGCCCAACGTAATCATGAGCAACTGACAGTGGGGAAACAGATTTCTAATGCTTTAAGCTTTAAATGAGACTTCTTGTGTGGCAGTGGAAGCATATTTTTCTACACTTAGGTTTTACTACACTTGAATTTACATCATTACAAAGTTCAAGGCAGAAAGCAGGACACAGTTTGGCCCATGCTTATTAAACCCTCAATTGATGCCTCACCTCAAAAGCTGACTATTGACACAGGGGTATGCAATTATTTTTACATCTTCATTCCTTGTTTGAGGTCTGCTTGGGATTACCTGGTTCGTTCTGATAGTCTTTTGGAAACCAACTTTACAATAAATTACACAATTCAAAAATTTATCTTCTTCCAAAGTTTGTTTCATTTTGAACATAGGGATTCAAATTTGTCTGCCACGGTTTCACTGTGCTCACAGAGATGCAGCAGGCTGGTTGCTCAGACAATTTAAACTTCTTTGTTCGGCTCCCAAGTGGTCTTTCTGCGAACTTTGTTTCTGGCCCCTTTTGACTTGCTGCCAAGGTACGGTGGAACCTCATTAACCCAAGCCCCTGGGTATAACAATTTAGGTTAATGAAGGTTTATAATATGGAAATGTGGTAGCTGCCAGTGGAAATGCTTAACAGTGGCAAGGGCATCAGGGTAATGCTTAGGTAACCAATTACTCAGGGACTACTGAGCAGCTACAGCAGCGACACTCCTTACGTCAAAGTTGTCCTCCAGTGAGAGGTTCATAACCCAAGAAAGGACTCCCAACCTGTCATGCGGCACAGCTCTCAAATGTACAGGCCAACCAGCCCTAGTGCTTCTCACTATGTACATAATTCCTAGGGAAGTAATTCTGTAGTCTGGAGACTGGTTGCCTACGGGTTCGTGTCTGAGATGCTTTGATTTTCCATATTCCCTTCCTCAGTACGCTTCTCCAGGCAGTTATCAATCTCTGTACAATGACAGTTTACAATTCTTTCAGGCTGTATTAAATACTGGAGCTAAACTGAGCCCTGACATTTGCCAAATGATAAATGATGTATTTTGTTTTGAGAGAACTTATTGGTTTAACAATTTATGTTGTCTTAAATGAATACACTCCACTGAAAAGTACCACTTCGCTCTGCACCCTCACGAGACACACAGCACAACGCCAGCCTGCTTGACAAAGAAATGGTTGTTTGTTTCATAATAGTAACAGTTTCCCTAAGAGTTCCACTTAGGATGCTGATAATTAATTATTACCACATATTGCTGTGATGCTAGAGCTATATTAATATTGTTATAATTATACACTTGGTGTCAAACATGTAGTGCTCCTGGTGTTTGTCAAGATATACAGTTGTTTGAAACAGCAGATTTCAAAATGAAAAACATTATTATTTATCACACACACAAATACTACATTCCAGATAATGTTCCTTTAAAAGAGGCAATCCATCATGTTTCTCATTAGAGTGCAATTTGCTACATTTGCTACTGCCATTAAGTTATATATTACAGTAGGAGCAGGGTATTCCGCTGAGAAATGTTCCTCTGGCTACAGTCCAAATGATGCAGACTAGGAACAGGTTCAATTGGCTTTACAATTTACTGTCCTGTAATTTCATCCGGACAAGGCTCATTCCTAATCTTGTAAGTGCTACGAGTCATTGATGTGCGGTAGAGGTCTAATTAAGTCTGCGCACACTGACAAGCGGTACGTACCTGGCTGCGCAACACCGAATCCAGGAGGACACTCTGTGTGCTTTAAACAAAACTCAAGCTCCAGGTATCTGCCTTCGATGCACTCGCAGACACGGTTCTGTGTGCTGGTGCACTCCTGCTTGATGTACTGCAGCTCTTTGCAAACGGTGCTGCAGTACTGGCATTCATCATTGCTGTTCCACTCCTCAGCATAGTACTGGTCCGGACACGGGGCACACTGCGTCGGGCTGGTGGCTGTACAGTGCTGCTTCACGTAGCTCCCAGGAGGGCACTGGTCACACAGCAGTTGACGAGAAGTCCCTGGGTAGTAATGGGCATAATTTGGGGGAGAGCTGTCCTGGATGGCCCACTTAACAGAAATGTCCAAGAGCTAGCAATAGGAAAATAAAACATGGCTTGCTTTAGTTCTGGGGAGCACCGTGGTCACATAGAAGCCTACATTTTAATGAGTTTATGAATCTAATCATGTCACTATCATAAAAAAAATGTTTGCATTAGAAATTTATAAAATATTAACCAGTTTCCAGACTCTCCTATGTCTGTCAGAATGGGAAATTTTTACGATCTTATCCAGAAAATCTTCCTGCCACACATACTTCCTTGTTCTTCCGTAGGTGTAGATCCTATTCTTGTCTCATTTACACGCATTCAGTATCACTGGGCAATGACCTTTTACACCCTGGCACCACAGAACCTGGCCAATTAGTTTCACTGGTGACACGCTCGATGTGCAACAAGGTGGGGATTATGCACTCCTGTGTTCCTAAGTATCAGTACTTCAGATGCAAAAGAAATGCTATCCCAGCATACAAATCTGACCAGCATACCGCACCATTACCACAGATACCTTTAAAGGTGGCTCCTTACAATATTTCTTTTCACCAGCAATGAATGGCTAGAACAATATAGGTTTCATTTTAATGCTTTCTATTTAATCTTGCACTGCAAAGCAGCAGCTCCAGGGATAAAACGTGGCAGCTACATCAAGTATGAAGATGCAGCTTCAGGCAGAGGTAAAGAATGCTGCAGTTTATGAAGGGTATGTTGAAGATTTAATTGCACGAGCTGGAAGAGGCCAGGCTAACACTTTTGCTTCCCATATAAAACCACAGGCTTACAGCTGTTGTGAGGACCTGGCTCAGTACTGGCACACATCGTGACCGCTACAGCCCTTCTGCTTCCTGCAACAGCCTGCTTCGCTGGTGCCACTTGGGATCTAGCCATCTGAGATGACCTTGCCCTTCTGCTGAAACAACCTCCGTATCACATCCTTTTGGTCTTGTAACTGAAAATTTGGTTCTGTGATTCCACCGGCCTATCAAAAAAGTAAGTCCTGGGTTTACTCCCTGTATACTGCCCTGAGCCCCACAGGGTCAGCTGCCAGCTCCCTCTGCCCATCGAGAACATGGCTCTGCCCCAGTGCTGCGTATCCATTCAAATTATAGACCCGACTAACTTGTCTTTGTTGCTATTTTAATCCCAGTCAGGTAGCACAGAGGAGTTGCCAATTCCATTTCAAGAACGTTATTTTCCTCTTTTCCAATGCAGATGTCCCCAAAGTGTGAGTAGAATTAACACTTTTTTTTCATTCAGACTCTGCATTTCCTAAAAAGGTGTCATCTAAGGGCCTCACTTCTGTCACAGCATGGCACTTCTGAAGTGATAGTCTTATTAAGGTTGCAAAGGACAACTTAATCATTCATCTGCATTAACACAAGTCACAGCATTTTCACCAAGTAGTATTAGGTGCCTAAATTAGGAACTCTTACTGCTTAAGAAAATATTCTTAAGTGCATCCTCCTCTTGCCGGTCTATGAATCCACTTTTTATACAGCTATACTTAGACAGGCTAAAGAATGAAATGCAGATCGCATGGCTATTCCCCACAGCCTCTTTTAGTTCCCCTTGACTAAGGCCTGTAACTTGTTCTAGCTGTGATTTCTACAGATGGAGATCCCACTTTTTCTTGTGGTCTCAATGCACAATCTCTTCCGCTGTGAGAAATTCCTTACTAGTCATTGAAGTATGATGTACCACTCCATTTTTGTTAAATAACTGGATCCATTTCATGTGATCTATTTAACCAGAGGGTGCAGCACATTTTTTAATAGTGAATGGCTTTCCGCTGATGAAAAATGCACCCACCCTTGGTAAATCTACAGCTATTACTCTAGTAATAAGGAAGTCCTGGTAATCCCATTAATTGTTAATGTGAACAGTCAGGTTTCCTTCTGTGTTTTTTATTCAGTAATAGATGATACAGCATCCCAGAGTCCAAGACTGGCATGGACACACACATTCCCTTTGCTGAACATAACAGACTGCAACATGCAGCACAGATGCTACAAAGATAAGCATCAACCCACATTTCATGCAGATGTCTGCGGACACCCAAGACAATACCCAACTCAGATGAAAATCTGACACTGCGAAAATTATTAGAGACAGCAACCAGACACACGGGCAGCGTGTCCTTGTGCAGAAACACCAGCTTTCCTGCTCTGCAATGTACAGCTCCCAACAAATCCCAAGCTGTCACTGCAGCAGAATCTGCTCCTCTCAGTCACGCCTCTGCCCTTGGTGACACATTTTCAGGTGCTGAAAGGTTAGGCGGACCATTTCATGACTGCTTAACTCACCTCTGCAGGAGCAAGAGCAACAACATTTTCTTTATTTTCCTTACCCAGGTTTTTACATTGAAAATCATATATGAGACAAGTGAGAAGTTTTGCTGCAGGGGATGATTCAACATTAAAAATAATTCAAAATTGGTAAATAGGGTATAAGAGCATGGGGGTTTGTAGGCAAAAATGTTTCCTGAAGAACCTACAGCTATGTAAAGCAAGCCAATAAAAAAATGAAAACAATTCAACACAATTTGAGAGGAATTGATTTTAAAAAATTGAGAAAAAATAAAAAGAAATACTTGAACAATACATGTGTGAGATCATGCAAAGCTTTGCCTTTGGAAGTACCAACAGCTATGAACTGTTAATGGCAACCAGAATACTATTAATCTAAATAAACATACTCAGTAACCATAATAACAGGGTTAATAAATCAGGATCACTAAAAGGATGATCAGTCTTTGCATCTGATATTTTCTTTGTCTTTTTAAAAGAAAAGCACATCACGCCTGTCTTCTTTCCCAGAAACACAACTTGTATAGCTGCAATAATCCATCCATCAGTGGCTGAGCCATTTGTGTGCAGGATCCAACACCTTTATTTAGTAAACAATTATGACAAAAGATTCTTCAGTCAAACTAAAGGTATAAATTCAATCAGTATCTCAGTATTTCACCAGAACATTCTTTACATATTTTTCAACATAGAGCTAGATTACCATTACCATTACTGTTTGATTACTATGATCCTACTAGTACAGTGAGCTGTGCGGCTCATTGCCACAGGACATTGTAAATGGTTGAGTTCAAAATGTTTCTTGACATAGTAATGGAGGAAAATAATGAAGGGCTATTAAACATAAACATCATCTTTTGATCAGGAACCCCCAAACCACAAATTCCTTGAGTCTAGAGGAGTGTTTTGGGAAAATATCACTATTTTTCTGCCTTTTTCTTCCATCTCCTCTATGCACCAGTTATCAGCCCCTGCCATAGACAGCATATGGGGCTTTTTAGGACATTTTTTCTGGATCATTTTTTTCTTAGACCCAATACAGCTATTAGCATGTAGTTAAGTACATTTCTAGACTCCAATCCCCAATACCACGCTTCTTCATAAGACTACTGTAGGTCCCTTAATAATACTTAAGAGAATAGATCTGCAAGATTGTCTTCTATGCAGACTGAAAACACCTAGCACACATGAGCATTCTGAATATTAATATGCAACCTGAAAATCAGCAGTTATCCTTGAACTGCCAAACTATCAACTGCCAAAGTAAAAGCAATCTATTTTTCAGAAGTTTTGCAAAAATGCAGGAAGAATAGTGTAAGGTAATTAAGTATAATTTTAGTTTTACTGCAGCAACTTGGCACAAACAGAAGGAAAGACTCTTCTTGTCCCACAGCTCACAGAATAAGTCAGAGGGGAATGTCACTAAACTGTCCTTTCTCCTGTCCTAAGACACACTGAATTTCTGCTTACATTAGCAAGTTGGATCACCTGTTACAGCAGATTTGTAGAGCAAAACAGATGGTGCCAAGCACCTGACATCCACATTATGCATGATTCAGAGGGGATATTTGGACTAACTTCAGTCTGCTCTCGTGGACTGAGCATGCATTAGCGGTTACAGTGCATCTGGTGTGTCTCTGGAGTCCGTCCCTGGATTTACTTTCATCAATCCAGTTTACTTTTGTAAATCCACTTTGTGCACTCCAAGTCTGCTCTGATGTGCAAACTAAAATACAGTAAGTAAGGATAATCAGGAGAGGCCGTTCAAAAGCGTGTTCCCAAATCTAATTAAAATGGTAATTAAATGCATTTTATGTCATTCCTGACATTCTCCTCCTGAACTATGCTATAACCAACTTGGTAGCAGATTCTCAGCCACGTAAAACCTCTGACTAACCTGAATGCCCATGTTTAAAGGTGGGCTATGTACTAAACACCTGAATCTCCACTGTAAGAAATGGCACTATTTGAGCACATGAAAATGCCATGATCAGAACTTACTAGTTCTGAACACTGGTCTTCCCAAAAGCTTCATAGAAAGCAGGATTTCTCCTATAATCATGCCAGCAATGGCTTGTTTTGCTTTTGCTGGAAAAGTTCGGCATGTTCCAGTTTGAAAGGAGAAAGAAACTAGAAGACTGGCTTCAGTTTACCGGAATCAGAAGTAGGGACAACGAGCATGTTCACCTTTTAAGCCTTAAGAAACCAAAGCTGGAGTCTATCAGTGCTACACCTGGCCAAAGTGATGGATTTATCACTCAGATGATTGCATAAAATTCTGTTCATCCTTGTTTAGGAAAGGTTAATGCAGCCTGGAAGAAGTACAGAAAAAGTTCAGCAGGAAATGGAGTAATTAATCTTGAAGAGGTTCTTGATTTGGTTAATAGTTTGGCAAGTCAAAACAGTACCTATAGATACAGTACAGATAGACAGTGAACACACAAGAGAGAACTTTCTCCATTAAAGGATGATGGCAAATGAAAAAGGGATCCTCTCATCAGAGGAAGTTTGGGGACAACCTTTCATTGAGAAGCAGGTGCAAGAAAGCCAAGCAGTTTAAATATAGCTTTCAATGCATTTCTGAAAGCAAATACACCATTTGGTTTCCTGGAAGAGCTGGGGAATGGACTGAAAAGATCTAGGCAGCTTCTTTTAATTTTAAACCCTAAGCAAGTCCTTTATATCCCAACACCAATGGAAGCCAGTGATACTCAGTATCTTGTTCATCTCCAACAAATCAACTGCTATTCTGTTTCAGAGTGCACTCAATTGCAAATGATTTTCCTAGGGGTAGTGAAATCCAAGGCTCAGTTTAAAAAAAACATTCCCCAGAGTTGGGAGGTTTTGTTCTATGAGTATGAAATGCTATCAGTAACAAAATAATTACAACAAACCAAAACCAAAACAAAACCTAGTGTCATTAACTACATCTATCAACCCGTCAGGTGAAATTCAGTTCTAGTGTCATAGGCTCATTTCTGAGAGGACTGAAAAACTCAGTCCTCGTCCATCTCCCTGGGACAAATCCTGGGTACCTCTCAGGATGGCTGTCTCTGTGTGAGGAACCAAGATGAACTGTAAATACTGAAATACAAGTCTAGTCTAAGTCAGTGTCATACAAGTAAATACTGAGAATTTATTCAAAATGAGTTACTCAAGGTTAAGAAACAATTCTTTCATTGTGTCACTCAACACATTAGACCTGAAGCTGTATTTTTCCATACTATCTTTATGTCAGCATGCATAATGCTAACATAAAAGGCCTGTGCATTCCATTTATTTGAGCCCTTAGAAGATGCTTTTGAAAGAGAAATAATGTGATTGTAAAATTTCATTTTAGATCTTGGGCATGAAAAAAGTACACGCCCTTTTCTTTCATCTTTAAATGTAAGGCAAAGAGCCACTTGCTTTTTCTTGTTGAATTAAAATGAACTGAAAGACAAAGCACATAAAGCAAAAATCCTTCAAGCATCATCCCCTTAAATCACTGCTTTGTAAAAGAAAAGAAAGTGGCTTTTCAGCATATGAAAATATTATTATATAGCTTGGCTTTGTGGTTTTGGGTTGTAGACCAAAGAAGAATGTTTAATTTGCTGAGAAAGATAAATCTGTTTCTGTTTTGCATTCCACAACTATTCCGAAGCATATTTTCCTGCGTGATAAATAATCATTCAAGGCATCTGTCAGATTGCCTCTAGTGTTTGCATTGGGTTCAAAGTAAAACCTCCCAACTCTCTGCTTTCTACACAAAGTATTTGGACAAAGCTAAGGCAAGAGGCCTTCTCTTACCCTCAGCCCTTAGGCAGAATGCCTCACTGAAATCATGCACAGACCCCAGAGAAATCCCAGTGGTGAAATATAGCACTGAAGGATATTAACAACATTCTCCTAATCAACAACTTGTCAAATCAAAACAGTATCTCTAGATCCAGTATGTGACAGTGTCATTCTGGATCAGATCCATGGCCATCTATTGCAAACAGCCACTGTAAAATATTTGTCATCGAGGGAGAAGTTACTTTCATCCACGTGGGAGATACTCAACTCTCATTCTCCCCACCTTGCTGCTCTGGGGGGCCCCATGCAATCACCGAACGTAACCTCTGTGGGCCAGCAGCTATGCAGCACTGCTGAGCCCAGGAGCTGCCGCAGGCTCACGTAGAGCACAGCCCAGGCAGAGCACCTTTCGGCAGACTGCAGCAGAGCGTCAGGTACACAACACAAGCTAAAATGGAGTCATTTTTGCTGGTTTGAGTTTAGCTTATAAAGCTGTTCCACCAAACTGTTCCAATGCAATCCGCTCACTTGGGACGTAAAGGAACCTACTTTTGTACAGTAGATGCTTCATAAAGTGGAGGCTGCTCCTTTATATAAGGAATGTGACTAGTGACTCTCCTGAGCCACCTGTATTCAAAGCAGGCTATCAACCACTGTCTTCATTTCTGTCAGTACAGCTGTCTGTCAGCAATTCAGATCTCACAGAGACTTTGCAAGGCACCATTAGTTGTCATTCACAAAGCAATTTAGGGGTCTAAACTATTGTTTCATTTTCAGTGGTAGAAAAATGACACTCAGCTGAAGAGCAGTTTTACATCTTATCGAAGAAGTGCTAAATTGGAAGTCTTTGTTTCTATGAGTTATATTTGCCTTGAAGCATGTGGAGGAAGAAAGCAGAAAAGACTAACCAGGTATTCACCAGAAGATGTGTCTCATCCATAGCACACATTTTGGAACATTATTCACCAGAGTGACATCAAGATTTAGAGCCAACCCAAACGTGGGATGTTACCAAGATGACTACAGTCTGCCTTTGCACTGAACAGAATTACTAACAAATGACCATCCAGCTCGAGAAACATTATGCCCAGGATTATGGGCAAACAGGTGTTTTTCTCCAGGAAGACCGTCAGAGCAGCAAATCTACTAGCATAGAAGTTAAACACAGAAGAAACAAAATTAAAGTTTCTGTGAGATTTGAATGGTGGGTGTTATTTAGATTGTGACAATATCTTTTAAAAAATTTTCTGGTAACCTTGGTGTTTTATTTTTAACCAACACACATGCAGACAGACAGAAGGAAAGTCAGACAGAAAGATAACTCCTACCCTCGCGGGCTGCAAAGCCACCACTGCCTACACACAGCAAACCCAACAGGCAGGCCAGAAAAAGCATGTCACATGCGCCCAGAGATCCAAAATAGAGAAAGGTCAAGTTTAAGGGTCAAGATAGTTACGTGACAAGTAACGAGATCCAGCTCTGGGGAATTTCTTTTAATTCTGTCTGATTTCATAACACTTGTCTGTTTGTAAGCAGTTTTAGTGTTTCAGCAAACAACACGTACATGCATGCACCACCACAGCAGGTCCCCTTTCTGAAACCTTAGCAAAGAGGCCAAGGCTGAAAGTACATCATGTCCAAAGAGTCTTTTTTAGCTATGGTGTCTCCAAACTAGGTTTAAGGTGAGGGAGCCAAACATACACAACTTTGTACTGCTGTTGTGCCTCTTACAAGTTTTATAAAATGGGTACTAAAATTACTTGTCTGAGCTCTAGCACATCTGACATTACTTAAACTTCACAATAACTTCAAAAAATTGCTTTTAAAAAAAAAAAAAAAAAAAAAAAAGGAAAGAAAGAATTGAATGATTAAGCGCTGCGGTATGTACACCACTGACATATTTCAGCTCCAAGACTCATCTGCCAGAGGATTACACTGAACTTCAACAAACACTATTAACTTTACAGGAGAACACGAACAAGCACATTACATTTAATCAAAATCAAAATGCCAATGTGATTATTTTATGACAGCCACAGATAAGAAGACAACCTGATAACAGGCTGTTGCTGAAATTCCCAGATTAACTTCCCGTGCTTTCATGTGACAAAGAAGGGACATCATCATACATGAAATGAAAAAGTTTTCCTGTGTTTCAATTTGCTGACCACGAGCCCGACAATTTTTGCTTCCCTTGCTCCATTAATTACTTTGGGTTTGTTTCTCAAAAAGCTCTTTCAGAAAGTTGTACGGAGAGTAATAAACATGCATTACTCATCGGATCCTGGAAATCTCGTTGCATTTATAAAGGGCTTTTAAAATAAATGGATCTCAGTTCTAATGCTCTGCCACAACATTAATGCCACTGTACTCACCAAAACAACTCAGGAACAAGTTACTGTGCAGGCATGCATAACAGCCTGCTGTGAATATTATTTTTAATGTTTTTCTTTGAATGTTTTCCTATCCAAAAGATGAATAGCCTCTGAATAGATGTCACACAGTATCTGTCTGTAAGCAGGCTGTAATTAATCTGACATCATACACAATTCCATATGGCTAAACGGATTAAATGACATTTTGAATGATTTGAAAGATTTACTGCACTGCTATCATCTCTAAAGTTGCATCTGGAAGTATCTTGCTAAATCACAAAGTAAACAAAACCTTATTAAAGCAGAGGCTTATACCAGATTTAATAACACAACTTTTTCTGTAATAGCTACTGACACAGCTACTAATTCATCACTTTCTTGCACATGAAACTGAATTTTCTAAGCCAAAACAAGCACTGCACACTTGTGCTTTTTTTCCTGGAGTTTACAGCGGTTTTCCCGGGTAAGAAAGCCAGCCCTGTATCTGGGATACTGACCAGAGCCACTGCAGCAGAGATTACAGAGACAGGCAGGGACGGAGCTTTTGTAAAGCAAAAACAAACATCCCAGCCTACAGTTTCTAAACTGATTGCTAGATATAGTGTTTTGTGTCAGCCTGGTATGATGAAGCCTTAAAAAACGGAGAGAGAAAGACAGGAAAAAAGGTGAAAGGAAAGCAAACCATGCCACTACCTTAGGAATGGGATGAAAATCCCTGCTGCTTCCCTGGAGCTGGACATGTCCATTGCACTGCAAACCTCACCAGGAAAGCTCGGTATGATGAAATGAAAAGGGTTTACCCAGAAAACGGAGAGAAGGGGGGGAAAAGAACAAAAAAGCCCCAAACCTAAGAGAAAACCCAACCAAAAAAGAAACCCCAACCCACCAGAAGAAAAGCCATATGTCTTTACAGCCTGATCTCTGAAGCTGTAATGCATCTTAAAGCCTATCTACCTCTGAAGAGACTTACCACAAGCGTGCAGCACAGGAACTTGTTCATTGTGGTCGGTGGAAGAAACCTCAGCGAGCTGGGAAATCAGGCAGAGAGTCAGCTCCCGCTCCAGTCTCCTAGCAGCCTGCTTACATCCCCCAACATTAAAGACACGATATATATATAGTCCCGGTGTAACAGGAAGCTTTGGCTCAGCTTTGATCACTCATTCCCTACCATGACCAAACTTTTCTCTCTCTCGCACGCTGTCTCTTCCCCCCCCCCCCCCGGCTTTTTTTTTTTTTTTTTTCTTTCTTTCTTTCTTTCCTTTTTTTTTTTTTTAGGAACCTGTAAAACTTGATGACTTAATGGAACCCTTTGAGTGCTGTAACCACAGACTGGAAAATGCAGGAGGGAGTGTCAGGGGCTGGCCAGGGGAGGGTTTAATTGGGCTCTGGCTGGCTGGCTGGCTGTCCCCCCTCCTCTCCCCTGAGCAGCTGGCCCGGAGCAGAGACCAGCCACTGCCCGGGGACGCCAGCGGGTCCCTCAGCGTCCAGGGCTCACGGAGACACGGTTAAAAATCACTGCCAGGGCTCAGCATGGCCGCCCGACCGCAGGGCCCTCCAGCACAACGGGGGCTGCCGTTTCCATGGGAGGCAGCGGGCTCCTTTCGGCTCAGCTCCCCAGGGCTTTCCACGAGTGGGGCTGGATGGGAGGAGAAGGCCAGGGAGGGTTTGGTGGAGGGAAAAGAGAATCCCGCTGGTTTCCATTCCCTGCTAAGGCAGGAATGCCAGGAATGGCCCCGTTGCCCCTGCCACTCACCAAGGCAGGCCTGCGCAACATGGCGGCTGCCTGGCCGCCCAGGACGCCCACCCATGGCGGCTGCCCCAGCACCAGCCCTGAGGGGCTTTGTGAGGAGAGACCTGTGGGGACGTACGGGGATTCTGCACGTGCGGTCATGAGTTTTCCAGTGATGATCAGTGTTTTCAGCAAGCCCTTGCCCACAGCAGAAGCCCCACTCAGGGCCTGTTCTTCCTTCCCCCACTTTTACTTAGGAAAGGGCATTTTTCTAAAGCCATAAGGATCAAATCCTGCTGGTCTTGCCTGCTTGGATTCTCAGAACTTCCCCGGGAACCTGCGTGTACCAGGCGTGGAGCTGAGCTTGGCTTTCCAAGCAACGCTGCGGAGGAAGGATTTCTTCTCCCAACCTGCAGATATTTGGAATGTCATTATGGGAGGCTGTGGGATCCTGGGGCAGAAGCCAAAACCAGATGTGCCTACAGTTTTTACAGATGGTTTTCTCTCCCTTTTCACAGGCCAGACCAAAACCTCAGCTCTGGTTATTCCAGCTCTCGAGCATTTGAAATCTGGGGCCCACCTTCACACTGGGTTATGCAGTTTTGCCCCTTTGTCACCAGGCTGTGCGGGATTGGCAAAAGAGTGAGGTGGAAAAAGCCCGCATATTTTTGTACAAAAATTCAGCTACGCTAAGTCAGGAAACCATCTTCTTCAAGAAGGACAGCCTCGCACATTCCTCCTTACACATCTGTAACTATTTGAACACCCACGAAGCATAACCTAAGATTGAAACAGATGCTGATTACACTCATAAGGACGATAAAAATTCAAGACGCTTGAATTAGTGATGAGTTCTTTGTAAGAGGTGATGTAAAAACTGGCACAGAAACCCTACGAGCTGAGGGAGTATTGTTGGCATCTGTTGAGTAGTAGTCACCACTTGATTACTATTGCACCTTGTATGGGTGTTGTAACTGTTCCTGTAATCTTTTCAGAGGCTTTTTAGTACTTTAGCATCTATTCTTAGATACATTTATGAACATACTGCCCAGATAAAGGGACAGTAGAGCCAATACACAGGCTCTATCTTTACATTTCTGCATTTTCGTTGTGAGGTAGGGGGAAGGACTGTTTTTGAAATGGCCATCTTTGACCATGTCAGGGTATTTATGCATGAGTATGGGATTGTCTATATAGGGACCTACTTTACGTGTCAGCCAGAATACTATAGCAACTCCGTTAGCAGAAGTTATTTAAGCCAAACTAGCTCTATCCTCTCAGAGGCCAAGAGCTGGACATGGCAATGTGTCTCTTCTCCTGATTGGAACTAGCAAGCTCCAGTGTCAACTCAGAGGTCCCTGGCAGGTGGGTGAAGCTGATTACTTCACACTGAGATACAGCAGAAGGAAAAGCACCAAACCCATGGCAAGCTCCCCATGGTTAACTGCAGTGTGACTGAATTTCAGTGGGCTTTGGGTTGCACTGTGTCTTCTCACTGCTGGTGCTAGCCATAAATACACAGCAGCTGGCTCGCTAGGGAAATAAAACTGTAGCTCATAAGCCTGTGCTTAAACAGGTTAATGTATATAGACAATACTGTTCGTATCAGAATTTTCTAGAGATCGAAATATTTCATGCTGTGAAACAGACCAGAAAACAAATTAAAAAGCTATTGAAATTCTTGAAAATGTGGCTGTGGTTAAGAGATGGCACCTTCTTCAACACATCTGTTTTGTGTATATTTGTGTTCAGAGTTAGATTCGCTGACCTGCCTGGAAAGATGTTTTACTCCCGTAAGCAGTGAAAAAACTGAAAGAGGTTAATGAGAAGAAAACAGATCCTCCTCGAGCTCATTCAGGTAAATGGAAAGAGGCCAAAGTGTATCTGTTTCAGTGAGAACAGCAGGTTTGGACAGATGCTAAGGAGACCATCATCCTAATGATAGGTGAACATGAAAGTTTCAACTATCTAATCTCATTGAAGTCTGTGGAGCAGGCTGTGGATGTTAGAAGGGAGCTATATGGTTGCACTTAGCATGTTTGATCTGGAAATCACAAATAGACAATAAATATGGGATCCCACACTGCCATTTTTAATGTCACTTTTCAGAGAAAAACTGTGCTTTAACAAGGTTTAAACTGCAGTTTGAATGTTTTCACAAGTGCTTCACAGCGTTGCCACTTTGCCTTTGGGAATTAGTTAAGATATGCTTTGCAGAGCATGGAATCATAGGACAAGGCAGTAAACCCTGTAATAAACACTTGTCCATGCTACAACCAAGCTGTTCTCAGCAGTGTTTAAAAGAACCACGTTTGTGACTACATGCCATAACTGGGAAGAGACACAGCCTGAAATTATTTTTTTTAAATTTAAGTCCCTGTAATTATTCATTATCCATAACATTGTTTAGAAGATGTAATAGGAAAAGAAACTGGAAAAAAAAAATCAGGATTTGTTCTATTACTAACAAACTTAAAGTGGTGAGTCTAGGCATTAAGTAGTCCATTCCGTGTTACAGGAATGTGTTACTAGCTTGACTATGACTATATGACTAACTTGTTTTTAAAATCATTACAGTGATGCAGAAACAGCTCTCTAGTTAACAGAAATGGTTCACTGCAGTTTGTAACTGCATAAAACTGAGAAAAAGGATCACTTTCATTGGGCAGACTGAAAGTTACTGATACACATTGCTTTCAATCTGTCATGATGTGCTTCTGGTAGGACATCAGCTTATTGATTCAGTAGTAGTCATATTTCCAGACAGGTATTTATCTTTCCCTGGTTTTTATCCTCACTATTTGTATTGCTGTCCTGGATGTTATGATTGTTATAAATCTATTTTTGTTCCCATTCATCATTATAATCACCGGGTCTATAAATGGCTTTGCTCTTTCAGCCTGTCTGCTATCTGGAAAAACTCACAAGTCCAGACCAGTGAGTTGGTGCTGGCAGGTGAACGCTGTGTAGCTGAGTCATCTCAATATATCAGTGTGATGTTTATTGAGCCCAAGCAACAAACAGTGGGAAGACTGTGGCTTCAGGCTTGGGACTCAAAGTTCACCACACATTGCATCTAGAGAACACTCAGAGCTTCGTCATTAGCAGATTTCTGTCAAACTGAGGGGAGGAGGGATCTCGAAGAGATTGATTGCCTCTGAAAGCAAACGTATTAGTAGTGCAAGAAGGAAACAATCTGGCATTCTACCATGCTGTTACAGAAGTCCCTTAGAAATTAATCTCTCTGTTTAAATTGTAAAAGCTGATGATCTGAACTATCCTGGGAAAACTTTGAAAACAGGACCTTAAAGAAGCCTGATAATCTGCAGATAGTGTAGTGGTGCAGGTAGCAGGAAGGCATGTTTCAGATTTTGCTGAAGTAGGTGAACCCCCCCTGAGATATATCCCCATTCCTTTTCTCTCTTATAACTCAGAAACCTTGGGGAAAAGATTTCATGCCAACATATACTGAAGGAAGAGAAAAGGTACTTTAGGTAATAATGTTGTCAAAAGAAAACTTATACCTAAGTGGTTATCTTTGTTTTAACTATGTGGCTTGTTTTATCTTGTAAATTGCTTTGCCTCGTTGGTTTTTTTTTGTTGTTGTTGTTTTTTTTGATTTCGTAAATCTGAGGCAGATACAAGGTGCTAATATACCAAGAGGAAAACCTCACTTGTCAAACTATGTATCCAGAGAAGGAAAGATGGAGCTTGTCCTATCAAAACAGAACTTGACTTGGATTATAGGATTTGAAGGTTGCAATGGAGGAACTGAAAAATTAGTCACAGAATGTGTATAGAGTTACCAGCCATAAACAATTATATACAAACATCTCCTTCAACTTCAAAGTGAAGAAGGCCATATATTCTTTGCTGTTCGGGCTTGCCTACCTAGGGAATTAAGTCAGCTTGTGAAACTGAAAAGTGCTTGTTCCCTGCGTGGACACTCTTAGCTTGCAGATAACATTATCTTCTCTAGTCCCCTTTCAATGTGGATTCATACCACATCACTCATTTGGATTTGTGATTTTTTCAGGTAGTTAAAGCAACCTGAGCCACGTAGGATCAGACTCATAACTTTCAGATAGGTGTAGTTGAGAGTAAGCCCTGTACCTATGTACGGGGGCCACCAAACCACTGCAAGGTAAATGTGCATCCCAGCCTGCTTCACAGTCACTCGGACCTACAGGCAATCAACCATGAGCATAAGGAATGCTGGAGACCTGGGAACAGACAAACAGTGGTTTAATTTAATTATTCCTGCTCAGGCCTTTTTGGCCCTGAATTTCTTCCTGGCTTGATCTCTGTGGCATCAAGAGGGTTCTTGCAATGATTCAGACCCTTCAAACACTCAGAAAGCTCTAAGGTCTTCTGAAAAACTCGGTTGTAAACCCCAACCGTTTGATAAGAAGGAATTCATTGTTCCCAGAATCAACATTTCCAGTTAACACCAGTGCTCCAGAAGCGACAGCACACACTTTACCGAAAGCTACGGAAACTGGAACTGAAACAAGACAAGCTTTAGCCAGTAAGATTTTCTGGCTAACAGGTTTTTCTTTTTTGTCTCTACTAATTTGCTTGCTACTCTGTAATTGAAGGTCACTGGTTAAGGAAAATGGTCCTGTTAGCTCATGAGAAGCAGCTGTAATTTCACTGCTTTCAGTCTGACTTCATTGTGTATATTTGGGTGGTATTAACATAGCACCAATTTTCCCTCCTTCTGGTTTTCCATATACACAAGGATGTCAGGCCAGCAATGATGCCGTCCTTGGCGTTCAGTGAATTTTGCACGGACATCTGAGGTATTTTTGCTACGTGCTCTGAATTTAAATCCCTCTGATGCAGGGTTCATTCAACTGTGAACCAGCTATTGGCTTGTGCAGCTTGATGGGCAGCCTGTAAAACTTACATCCAAATAGTTTCACCACCTGTGGATTGCTAGGCTCTCCCCTTCCAACCAGGAAAGTAATTAAAGGCAGTTTTCATGTATGAGAAGAACCTGGCTGCTCCTAGGCACAGGACCTCAGCTGCTTCTTATGGCAGTGAACCTCTGCAGTACAGCAGGGATTTTGCTGAAGAATCTGAAACAGGTGAGATAAGAGACTGGAACCTCACCTGTAGACTTTAGTGAGGGCGAACAGAAAAATCACTATGAAAGAGTGCAGCCTTTTAAGGAAATCAACCAAAATAGGGATATTGGGTATAAAAGCAGTATTTTCCAGCTGCAAATATCCAGCAATTTGTATGTTAGTCCCATAAGGTATGTAGATAACATTAATTTCAGACACACATAGCACTGCTTTTCCCCTTGTTCATAAAAAGTTTCTGACCTCGCCCTCTGGCATATCAGTACCACCCTCCTTTGAATTTCTACAACAGCCTTTCTTTTTCCCACTGAATTGAGTTAAACCACCTTGCCCACACCTTTGAGAAAGACATGGTCTTTTCGCTTCCTAATTATCTTTGTGTTTCTTTTCATGTGGCTTCTGTTTCCTTCACCATGCCATTGAGGCCAGCCTCAGCTTGCCCATTTTCCCACAACCATCTCCCTGTCTTCATCAGTACTGTCCTCTGTTCATAGGTCACCCTTCTTGAATGAAGTTTGAGGACTCTTACTTTCTAATCCATCCATCCTCTCTGGGAGCAATGCACTGCCTGTGAGAGATGAGCGTCTGAGGGGAAGGCCAGTCTAATATAAAGGAAGATTTTTTTAAAAAGTGTTCAATATATGTGTGTATACATATTATAAAAAAATAATATACTTCTCTGCCATCTACTTGCTGTACTTTTAAAAACATTTTAAGGTTTAAGAAATATGCTGCCTTGCTCAGACCTTGTGCAGCACCACCCACAAAAAGCCCCACTTATGACCATACACAGAAACAATAACAATAAAGTAACAAAACCAATAATGAACACCCAACGTTTCCTCCCCAGCACAGCTATCAGAATTTCTTTGAAATTCCTTGTACAATGTCAGTTCTGCAGCTTCTGGCTTCAAAGGAAGTGCAGTAGTGCAAGCCAAGAAAAAAAGGAGGGACCTTTGCGAAGTAACACAGAAGGAATATGCAATTTGTGGATGATGGCAAAAGTCACTGGGAAAGCTTGCCACGTCCCTGCAGAAATAGCACATGCTCATGTACTAAATGCTCTGAAGCACCTTTTAGGTACTTTTGCTTGTGGCCAAACTTCAGGCATAATAAAGCTTTTGTCCTTTTCTTGGCAGAGAAGGTTGAAAACCAAAAAAAAGGAGGGGGGAGAAGGTGGAAGGAATTTCAGCCTTCTCAGGAGATGCATTCCAGCCATTGTGGACTGTGCTACATCCTCCCTGGATGCTCCAGTGCATTCCTTTGTTCCCTCTGACCAGACATATTCTTTTATTTAGTCCATCAGTGCCTTGTAAAGTATGTTTTACCTCCTCGGCAATGTGGAATGCACTGCACAGTCCTTGCCTCTGAGCTCTGGAGTTTCCCCAGATTTAGCATTTTTATCACACACTGCTCTTTACTCATTGTGTTAAAAGAACTATTAATTATCATTATTAATTTCTCTTATTCAGTGCTGAGAAGTGAGCTAAATTAAGCTTTGGTGGAAGCCCAGCTAACTGTCGACTTCATGCATATTTATTCTCCATCACCATATGCACAGCAGGGTGGCACCCTGAGAGCAGCTGCACAAATTCCAGCTCTTCACCCAGCAGGTACCAGGGCTTTTAAAGAGATTGCCCAGAGACAAGGGACTATTGGCCACAAGGGAATGCTATTGATTTAAAGATTTTATGTCTACCGTACAGTGCCTCAGTTAGCACTGAGTGGGCTTGCTGTATTTCGTGCAAGTGGATTTTAAATATTGGACGTTTGACTTCTCTGTGTGTATGTGTGTGTGCACGATGCACTTCTTCCCTGAATCCACCTTTATTCACCCTTCTAAAAAATGCTAAGGTTCCCTCTCAGCTGTCTTCTAAGCTTGTCTGTTCCCAGTGTTTCGGGGATTTTGTTTTTGATACTTTCTCTCAACTTTCTAGCCTTTGCTCTTTTTTCTTCTTTTTTTTTTTTTTTTTTTTTTTTCTTTTCCATGCAGGTTACTACACACTTTCATGTTTCTGGAGACACAAGAATTCTTCTGCCTTCCTTCCAGAGTAGGCAATGCAGCTTTGTGCTGTGAGATGAATTTGCATATTACCACGTTCCTTTGGAATAAGGATTCAAGAATATCACTACCAGAACAAACATTAAGGAAGGAGCACCAGAGTCAGTCTTGTCTCAGTGAACCAGGCTTGTCTCAGTGAACAAGAAATTAAAGGCTTCTCCCTCCAAGATATTAGCAAGAAGCTCATTTTTTTCAGCAGGAGCAAACCAGAACTTGCTTGATATAGCCACGTGTTGCAGGTGATTGTGTTCACTTGATCTTTCATGAAATTTTGCAATAAGTGTTCCGGCAGCTATGATTTCAAATTGAGAAGATGGAAGCATGGCTCCTTGGCTAGGTCTGCTCTTGGACTGGCTTAGGACTCAAAAGTCTTGAGAAGCAAAAAGTAAGAAGAGAGGAAGTGAATGTTCACCCTATTAAAAAGGATTAACACAGAAAAGATGAACATACTTTTTCCTATGTAAAAGCAGTAATTGCAAACAAGAAAGGATGATAATAATTTTAAAGTGCCCTTTCCATTAGGGAATTCGGTGCTGCTGCTTTAAATTGTTGATGCTGACTGCACAAGGAAAGCTAACAGCACTGATTTGTTGTGAGAACTTCTCCCTAACGTGTAAAAACCTTTCTTATCAGAGAAACCCTTTCCCTTCTCTGCTTCTGCCATCTTTTTTCATATTGCTATAAAAAGGCTAACAGTAAATGTCAACGAAAATGAAGGCAATGTGGAAACATTGAAACTGCTGCTCTGTTGTTTTTTGGTTTTTTTTTTCCCTGTGAATTCTTTTAAATAATTTTGATCTGCATCCAGAGCAGTTTACGGAGGCACAAAACAGTGCATGTGGAACAGCAGGCAAGAATGTGGAGTGCATACTAATGCACTCAAACACCCTCCCCCAAGCTCTCTAAGCCTGAAAAATCCTTCTGCAGCATAACTACCAGCTCCTGTAGAGCTTGCTTATATCCTCATGGAGGAAAGTCTTTTAGCATTTAATAGAAAATTATTATATCTTTTCATATACTTTTGAGCTGTTACAATTTAATACAAAATTATATCCTTGTCATATAGTTGTTTTGAAAAAAAACCCAAACAAACAACAAAAAACCCTACAGATATCACAAACAAATTCTAAAAGGCTTTTAGGGCAGATTTTGCAGGACAATAATATTTTTTATAAGACCTTCCTTAATACCTCTTGTTGAATACAATAGGATTTCTTCACAATAGCAGAATCTTCAACTAGATTTTTACAGATAATTTTACCAGGACACATTTTGGCCCTTTAGTACGAGAAGAGAACAGAAAGGGGACATCTGTGAAAAACAGAAGAAAATTAAGAAAATAAAACTTGACCTTTTTTTTTCCTCTAAATATAATATCAGTTCTGGAAGCCTAAATACTTAAATTATTTAAACTATTCTGCACAAAATGCCACAAAAGACCTTTCTTTTTTAAAGGCCTAGCTGCAGTCTGACACACAACCCAGAGAAGGCAGCTGAAGCCATTGGGGTGTGCAGGACACAGTTTGGGGCCAGACTGGTATCAGAACATTTCTTTTTTTCACTAAACCATTAATTTTGTGAAAGGGACTGTGTGATGTGTGGCCTGAAATAGCAGAAGCCCATAATCAGTGACATCCCCTTTTCTGCTCCCTCCACATCATATTTCTCATAAATTGGGCATTCATTTTTACTCCCATTCTGCCTGTAAAATGTTTTTACATGTTCAGAGTGGAAATACACTTAGGTAGTCACCCAGAAGAACAGATATAAAATTTCAGCATAAGTGCATGTTGGATTCCTCTCTTCTGTATAGACTCGAACAACTCCGAGGACAAAGCGGCTTCTGTTTCTGCTCACATGTGGAGTTTGAAGTTGAAAAGGGATGAAAAGCATCACAGTTCCATAACTAAACGCAGCAAATTTACTATTCATGAACCTCGCGTGTGGGTGGCATGGGCTGTTTGCAAATGTTTGCTAAATCGAATGTTCTGCCTCGTGCCCACGGGGACTGGGACTGCCTGGGAGTATGGACGTAAAAGGAGAAGGGAGAAATTTCACATTACTTCCCCCAAGGCCATTGCTCCACAAAAGGATGGGTGGCCCAGTGTAAGGCTCTTGAAAAAGCTGACTTTAGTTCTCTGCTGTGGCACCACCTCGCCCACACACTCCCAGCAAGACATCTATGGTGATCTCAAAGTTATTTTGACTCTGCAAGCAGAGATGAGATCTGACTATGGTGCAAGATGGAGCCTGTCATTTATTTTTACTGCGGGTTTTTATTCTGTTTGGGTAAAAAGCCGTAAACTGGGATTGCTAACAGATGAATACCTCAAATTGGGATGCAGTTTGATTCTGCAGTGAGAAGAGCTATGTAATTACCTTGGGTAGGTAACTAAGAAGTGGTGCTGACAGGCATTGGCATTTAGTGTGCTGACTGTGACAGTGGAAAGATTTATTCAAAACAACTGCATCAATTAGAGTCCGTATTTTATTTCACTGCAATATGCTTCTTGGTGTTTTGTTTTGTAGCTTATTTAGCAAAATATGTTCTCTGTTGAATTCATCAGGTGACTGTTAAAATGAGTCAAAATCTATGGCCCTCTACAACAGCATTGCACAGAGGAAAACAAACTAAGGCCAGACATGCAGACGAGAAGGGTGGCAAAGGAGATTCATCAGCTACTCTGGCAACAGCAAAAGCCAGACAGAGATGGTTATCTGTCTGTCTCCCCTCTCCCTGCCACACAGGGTTAGGCAATGGATTCAGTTTAAGTGTGAATCAGCCTAAGAAAAGTGAATCCTTCCATTTGAAGCAGAACCCAGATGAGGAACCTCTGAGCACTCTGAAGTGGCTTTCCATTGCCCCATAGTGAAGAGCTGGGTTTTTTCCACCCCTTATCTCCATCTCCACATCTCTAAGCAGCCTTGCTGCCTTTCCCTCACCTCACCCCTCCCTCCCCACCTTACCCCATCCTCTGTACAAAAAGGAAGAGGCATAAAGCTATGCCCTTGCTTGCTGCTACTACTTTACTCATTTTCCTTGCATTTTGTGACATTTCTTCTGGGTCCTGTCTTGTCTATTTGCATTTTATACTTCCCTGTTTTACACTATTCACAATGGGGCTGTGGCCTCTTGCATGTTACCTGAATAAATAAGATGAAGATAAAGCCACGTGTGTAGCAGTGGCATCCCCCACACCAAATAAGAGTGGCAGGCACTATCTTAGACATCAAATCAAAACTTAGGTGTGTGGCAGTGTGCTCCCCCCTGCCCCTTTTCTTATTGCTTAAGCAATAGCCACCAGTAGCAGTCCTAATGGCTGCATCTGGTTTAAGCTGGACTCTGGGGAGGCAGGTATCAACATAATAGCTAAGGGCTATAAATGCTGCTCAACAGCTGAGGGGTAGTTGAGCGTGCAGCAACCAAAATACTGCTGGTATGCAAATATGACTGTAAGTCAGTCATCTTACTCCATATGTAGTGGGCAGCCCAGGGCCCGTTGAGCTCTCCTGCATGGCGGTGGGCTGCGTGCCAGGATCTCCCCTTGAGTAGGGAACACCTCTCAAGGTTACTCCTCCAGGCTGAGAGGAACCTTACTGCTTCAGATATGTGGTAAGTGAATAGGGAATAAGAGTGCTGAAAATTTGAAATCATAGCTAGGTGATATGAAGGACTGATTGCGCATATATAATCCTTTAGGCATAAACTGTTGACCTGGCATGGGACTAAGTCTGGATCCAGCCATACCTAAACCCCTCTGAGAATGAGTTTAGAACGCAGGGGGGGCCTTTCCGAACCTCACAACTCAACAGGAGGGTGTCCCTGACAGTTTTGTCTGATCCTGTCCTGTGTGCAGTAAATACTCAAGTGTACCTTGCCATTTAATCTTGTTAAACCACTGTCACATTTACTGTTGAACTTTGTTAACTCACTGTCTTACATTAATAAAATATATTGTTGGTTCTCTCTTGCGAGTGAAGTGCATGACTCCATCCGCAACAGCGCAAGACTCAAATCATGTGCGGATCTCACACACACCAGCTAGTTCCGTTGCGTGCCATGCCCTTGTTCCTGAGATGTATAAGCATGTGTCCAGCTGTGTGTCAGTAGCCCATGGCTTTGAATAGGGTTACTCACACCATGGAGTACCTTCCTGAACTGGAGCTTCAATATTGTGTTGAAGAGAGAAGGAAGCCTTTAAGATCCATTGAAAAAGTGCTAATACAAACCCCATGTAAAATGTGGGCTAGTCTGAACCAGCTACATTATTGCTTTGAAAAAAACATACAGCGGTCTTCCAAAGTTCATTTATTGTTGAATTCATTTTTATACTGCAAGTTACAGGAAATTCAATAATACCTCACATTTTTCTTTGTTATGGAATCAATGTGAAAATATTTCAAGTTAGCAAATGCTAACACATGCTGTAATAGTCTTCAAAACATAACTAGAAAATTAACATTTTTCTTTATGATGGTCCTAATTAAAAATCACAGAGAGACACAACTTCTTTCCCCCTAAACAATGGAAAACCTTGTTAAGTAGTGCATATCAATGAAAGAAAATGCAAGTAGATATAGATCGAATAACATTTTTGTTTCTTTTACTGCCAACCCTTGTGGAGGTCCTTTGCTTTCTCACACACTGGATGGTTGCTTGGGTCATGTCACGCTTTCTGAATCGTCTGCATCTGCCTACCATTGCATTTGTCCCAATGACTTTTCTGTGAAACCACAGTTTGTGGTATCTCCTAAGGGTATTCACAGTGAAAACTTTGTGCATCATTTTAGGGGTGTCGAAATGACTGAAATACAGTGAATAAGAGACATACAGGAATTTCCCTCACCAGCAGGAGATGAAGTAAACAAATCAGAAAATACAATTTCATCACAAACCCATGGAGGTCGGAGTTGGGTCATCATGTCAAGCAGCATAGAGAGAATATCTTGGTTTCCGTGTTCATTAAATACTCCTCTCTGCTGAGACTGAAAGCAAGAATGCTAATTAGCACTTGCCACTCTACATTGGACTGACATTGTGAGTTGTCTAAATATTCATCTGGCTTAAAATCTGTAGTCTCTTGTGACCTAAGTTATTTCTGAAGCAATTATTTAGAGGTAAACAATTCTGCTTCCCCCATTCAAAACTCTTTCTCCATCTTGTGCTGTTCTGATTTTGCAAAAAATGCACAGTTAGTTCTTCTAAAAACCCCAGTCATTTATTGCTACAACAATATATTTCATGTTACTCAAAGGATCACATGACAGCTGTAAAATTTTGCACTTGGCTAGATTAATCTCATTGGCCAGATTAATGGACTCCAGAGCCAGAGAGTTCATTTTGCTTAGCAAACCTGACTGCTTGTATAATACTGACTTAGAGAAAATCTTGTGGAACTGCATCCCATTTTGATTGTAAAATCACTCCCTGAAACCTTAAGGTGCTCCACTGACTAATTACTAATGGCATAAAAAAATGTGTGGCTTATCTTCCATGTATACATACAGCAACAACTTCTCTTTTTATGCCACGCAGCTCACAGAACACCAGTCCGCTACCTCAGTATTGAACCCAGCAGCTATTGTCCACTTTTTCCAAAGAGACATGTAGTCTGTGTTCAAAGACACAAAGAAGTGGAGAATACACCAGTATTCTTGGTATTTTGTTCCAATGGTTAACCACCACCAAAATTATTTCCTGACTGTTTATTTTCGGTATCTTCTGATTTAAATTATGCAGACAGTTCTTCCTGATGTCATTTTGAACAACTGAAGCCTCAGTCCAACACCTATTTAAATCAAGGGAAACATTCCTATTGATTACAAAGAATATTGAACCAGGCTCTGAATTATATATAACACTTCTCTGTGGTTTATGAGATGAATGTTAAAGAAAGTGTCTCTTAATTTTCCAGCAGAAAGAAAATATGAATGATAGAGAGAATGCTGCCCTCTCATGGTTTTATGGATGAACGTGTTCCCATAATATATTAAAAATACTAAAATTATATTTTTAGGCTGCTACGTGATGATGTGTTCTCTTTTATGTATTGCACTGAAAGGCAAACTTGTAACAGGCATCACTCCTGCCATGATAAATTATGTAAAAGCACTGAAAACACAGCCTATTAATGGCAGCCGTGGAGGTAATAAAGCACAAGGAGAAAAGGTGATGCAAGAGACCAGTTTAGGATCACTGTTTTTCAACCAGCTTTGTAAGCCGAAGCTGGCTGGGATGCAGCTGGGTACTCATTTTGTTCCTCCTGCCTGAAACTGTGGAACCTTGCACATTCCCACCATGAGGATGCATCCGTTCTCCAGAAGAAATGTTTCACACACCATGCTTTCCCTCCTGGAGAAGTCCAGGGTGCCACTGGGTAGGAGGTACAAGAAAAAACTTTTCTACTTTAAGAGCAAGTCAGTTCAGCAGCGTGCACCCAAATTACCGGAACTTTTTTCCCCTCCATGTGAGGGATCTCCTGCACATGCATAAAGGAACAGAAAAAGGTACAAAGTGACTGCAAGCAAACCAGGGCTTCCTACATGTCCTTGGTAGCTGTTGAGCAGTATGAAACGTATCCAACCTACCCAACATATCCAGTGTATGCAGGGACCAGGGCAGCTACAGAACTAGCCACAAGGTCAGAGCTGCCGCTGGCCTTCTGTGCCCTCCATGCCCACTCTCTGCCCTGTTGATAATTTGACCTTTGTTGTCTTCATGACCAGTTGAAATTTCACAATGGAAAGCATGACATCAAAGAAGAACCCGTGCGGTGATCTCCCTGGAAAAGGATTCCTGCAGCTTATTCAAAGAAGCCTTCTATTTTTTTGTAAGAATCGAATGTCATACCGTATAACCTCAGACCATGAGCTCAGTCATGTCCCACATTCTGCAGAGTCCTTCATGTACAAAACCATGAAAGAAACCACATCAAGATGTGCAGACCATTGACATTTTCACGTAAACATTACCCACATTTATCTATCACTTCCTTACTAGGAATAACCAAATTCTCTCCTGACTAACTGCTAAACTATGTTGAATTGGAAAAAATGCATAAAATAACTAGTTACATTTAAACAATTCATAGGCTAGAATAGACCATGAGGTCATTTAGCCCCGTCTCCTGCATAACACGAGTCATTTGATTTCACCTAATTACTGCCAATAAGTTATGTTTGACTATAGCATAATCCTCCAGGAAAGCACTGGTGTGAAAATGTCAAGAAAGAAAATTTCTCTCTTCCTTTGGCAGTTTGTGAAGGTTAAATCTCTCTCATTCTTATGTGTCTGAGTATTTCTCCCTCACTTCTCACTAGAAGATACCTGTCAGCCTTTCAGTCATCAATTTATAGCCTCATTGACAAAGCATATCTTAATTTCACAGATAGATCTTCCCAACAGGTGTTACTCAAAGGATTATTTTTTTTAATGGGGACTTTCTAAAAAAAGAAAAGGCTTCATCTCCAGAGCGGTATTTCTTAATAGTTATGGGCGTAGTCATGACAACATAATGTAAAATAAGCTTCTCGTGTTCCCATGTGGGGTGGCAAACTCCTGAAATTATTGCACTGAAAGGGGAACTTCACCCTTAACACACTGTCATGATATGACTTACTCATTTTCTCAAAATACAACTGGGTAGTTTCAGTCTGGCCATACTAAGACTAAAAAAATGTCTTGGATACGTAACGTGAGTATTGAACACATTTCAAAGTACTTTATTTTGGGGCTGGTTATGACACTGAAGTGGGGTGAATGGCAGCAGAGTAATTCTGGTTTCCAGTCAATCTCAGGGAGGAAAACCTATGACTTCTATCACAGTCAACCAGATATACCCCTCTGAGCACTGGATTTTACTACTCTTGAGTGTCCTAGAGCAAGTGAGAGTTCAGGCTTCCCCAGTTACTCGTCTCTCTCCCTGGTGCCAGTGTTGTATATTATGCTATGCAATTTTAAAATGTCAGAATAAAGGTAGAATGCAAATATATTGTAATTTTTTCTCTCCTCCATTTCTCTGTAACAGTTTTCTGAGCTTCAAGAGTCAACTCACACATAAAACCATATTAAAAAAATCTCTTGAACATATTCCTCTGTCCCCTTCCAAAGCAATCGCATCAGAAAAAAAAACCAACAACCAGGATGAGAAAAGCTTACAACCCTTAATATTGCTGTATAGACCAAAACAGGGTAAATACCTGCTTGGTACATGTCTACACAAGAAGAAGATTCAGACTGGCTAAGCAAGCTTACCTCTTCAATCCCTCTCAAAAGACTCAAGTGGAATAGGTGTCTGGCAAAGCTACCAGATAAGGCCCACTTTGGGGAAGATCACAGACCTCAGATTTCCATTCCTTGAAGAGGTCTGATGGTGGCAAACAGAAAGAGATGCACATGTAGAAAATCCGCCGATCCAAAGGGAAATCTTCACAGATTTGCATCCTCTGTGATCCGTATGATGGTGCAAGAGGCTTGTGACTCATTCAGACACACAGCTTGCTAACAAGGCTATCTTGTTACCCACGTACTCTGGGTTGAAATTATAAACGTTTCCCTAATAGAGGGTTACACTGAAATATGACCAGTTTGCATTTCTCATACTACATTGAAAATGCATACAAGCAATGATACAAGTTAAATAATGTTTGTCAAAAACTACCCTGGCATTTTGATTCACCCAATCTGCTGGTAAATGTTCTTTCTTCCTCTCCGCAGCTATGCTAAATACAGTATGGCACATTTTACATATTTGGGCTTGGAAAGCATTTAATTCTTTACATCATGCATCTTGAGAGTCTTAACCAGAAATATACCTTGCCAAATATCTATATTTATGCCAGTGGCTAAACCTAATGTTACAGGGAACAGCTTCAAAGGACCATGCAATCCTAGCAAATGATATGCAAGCTCTGCAGCCTGAAGCTTTAGAGAAGTGGCTTATGCACAATATTACAGACTCTCCAACTTCAGCATTACATGTAGCCAGGCACGACTGCTACTACCAAAACCCAAGCTGAGAAGGACAGTAAATGTTGTTGCTCCACAACATATTTTCAGTCAGTACTGTCCCAGGCCAATAAAGTTTTGGGTCTGTTGCTCTAGAGGATGTAGTTACCCCTGAAGGGGCTGAAGGGTCGATGCTGTAGAGCTATCCCCCACTGTAGATGAGTGTAAGCTCTGAGCTAGAAGGAGTGAAGAGTGGGAAATGGCATTTACTTGTAGGTATCTTTGGGTGCACTGAGCCCCACCTTCCCGCACTCTTGAGCATGGGAAGCTGCCAGAGAGCCCACGGTGGAGACTGTGTGCCAGTTGTACTAGACTCAGGTGCTCTCACTGTATTTCAGACTTGCTGCTCTTCTCTGTGGAAGTCTCTTTACTAAAGTAGCTGTACAGCTAAACCAGCTCCAGAGCTACAAAAGAGAGACTTACCATCTCCTTTACACATGTTTTGTATTATCTGTGCCTTGGGCTTATTTTTTTATTCATACCTCATTCTGCCTTATTAGCATGGATAAAGTAGATGATTACTACAGAGATTAGAAGATTTTTATTCAGAATCCCTCAAGGGTCATTTTGAGCATTTTCATAGCTATTTATCTACTCAAAACAGAAACCAAATGGACAAATGAAAAAGAGAGCAACGAAGCATTATGCAAAGAAAGGACTGAAAGAACTGGGATGACTTAGTCTGGAGGGGACAAGTCTTCTAAAAACATTAAAAGTAACAGCAAAATTAGTCATTCTCTACCCATATTGAGCACAGAGAAGGAAGAAATCAGGTTAAAGGACAGCAAGAGAA
This sequence comes from Falco punctatus, assembly GCF_963210335.1. NCBI lineage: Eukaryota > Metazoa > Chordata > Aves > Falconiformes > Falconidae > Falco > Falco punctatus. Next base: position 20,401,832 of record NC_137582.1, on the reverse strand, counting down.
ATGTGGGATGCACTCTGGAAAAATACTTTCTGCTTGGAAGTCAGTTAAATACTGGAAGAGAGAACTGTGTGGAGAAGCTATGGGTTCAGTGTCATCAGGTTTGTGTAAGGAGAGGTTAGGTAAACCTTTGTCAGCTACAGTTGATTTTATCTGGAGACAGAAGAAGGTCTCCACTGGCTTCTCAGGGTCCTTTCCAGGGCACAGCCACAGTCCTCCCCCAGCGTCTGCTCCCCATCAACTGACGCTGGACTCACAAGAGCTGCAGTAGGTATGAAAGCCTCAGGAAAGAACCAGACAACATTTCCGAAAGGTTTAGGGAGAGGCTTTCCAACTACACCTGAAGACTTTAGGCCTATTATACCCGCTGCCACCACACTGGCAGAGAGGTTTAGCAGAGGTGGCGGGATGAAGCCGTGTGGTTAGCAGACATTTGCTGTTGGATGTTTACACCAGCAGACAGGAAACCAAATTAACGGACTCCTGGCAGAGTTACCGGGGCAGAGCCTTTAATTTATCATCCATATAGACATATTGCTGTTTTCTCCCACTAAACTCTGCGTGCCTTTTCCTTCAAATACAGCTCCAGCAGTCTCCTACAAATTCTTGTCCTTGGCAGCAAAGCTGTGTTGTGTACTAGGAGCACATCAGGAGGGCACACCATCTGCAAGAGAGCTTGAGCTGGGGATGTTGGTTTCAAAAGGAGATCCGCCCAGGAGCTATTTAAACCTGCCTCTTGTTTTTGCCAGTAACACCAGGAAGAAGGCATCACTTTCTCCTAATACTGGCCAGAGGCCTTTTTCAGGAAACAGAGAAGAAAAATCTCTCCCGGTAGATCTCCTTTTCCTGTCTCCCTTGATAGTGCTTGCCTACCAGGCCTACGAAGCAACAAGTAGGTGCAGAACATGTTTGAAATGCTTGATTAGATATGGGGGAAGTAGCAAAGCTCAGATTTTCAAGGACCTTAAAGTGCAGGGCTGAGTTTGATGTCTATCCTCTAGAAGAAAGCAGGGGAGGTATTCATGTCAACCAGGTCAGGAAGTGCAGGGGAATCCACCTGTAGACTCTTGTTGCTATAAAATTAATGTGCTTAAATCCTCCGAGCAGCTTTGCAATGGCAGGGGAGCATCTTCTAATAGACCTTTTGTTCAGGGGAGGCCTTGAGAAGCTGAGAGAAACCCAGATGCACATCTGGAACAACAGTCTTCCTCCTGGCTACACCGGTTCCTTCTGGGGAATCAGGAAGCAAGTTCAAGGATGGTTGGGGCTCTTAAATACAGCACAGTGCTTTTATCTAAGCAAGGCACATTCTCTGCCCATCCCACTGGCAGTATCAGGTACTAAATTTCCCATCAGCCATGTAATATCTGTCATTCTTAGCACCCTGTCAATTTTTCTACTGGCCCTTTTCATCCTTTCTGAGCACTTTAAAGTAAGACTCAGCCTTTTGTTGCAGTCAGATGTCCCTTCCAACCATTTCTAGGATTTATCTCATGTGCGCTGCAGATGTGCTCTAGGCTCTGCTTCAAATCGTGCTTCAAGCACCATTTGTTTTAGTCATTTCTGGGTTAGTCTGTACCTCCCAGCACAGCCTAGTCCAGCCACTTGCACTCCCCACACAAAAGCGGCCCACTGTGCCAAGACACTGTCTTCTCCACCCCTTCTCTCCTGGGTGAACTCACTGTCCCCAAATCATTTAATCTTTCCACTTGGCTGTGGGATAGCAGCTGCCTCTTCCAATGAAACTAAAGCCACTGGCAACTAAACCTTCATTCCTGGGAGAAACACCAAGAACAGTCCATCCATCTGTTTCTTGATCTTTTGAGGCTGTTTCTACCAAACAGTCAGAGACGGGAGATGGAAGGAAATGTGTTCAGGATTTCAGTCACAGGAAATTCAGGGGGCAGGCTTGAGGGGAGGGGAGCTAACTCAGGGAGGGAAACAATAAAACATAATTAAATGAAATGAAATTAAATCAGATGTTCAATGCCAGAATCAGAGTGGCATTTATGAGCGTACAGGAAAATACTAGCATCCGTGTGGTCTCAATGTTTTGTGAGTGCTATAAAGCTAGCATGGATTCAGTTGGATCTCTAAAATTCTGCCACAGCATGTTATTGCTAATTCTTGAAGATTAAAGCAGCCTCTGGCTCTCCCTCAGTGGGCCAGTACTTATTGCAGGTTGCCAGAAAATAAACAAGCAGTATTAATTGCCCTCTGTGGTGATGTTTCTTCCAAAAATGGCTGGCACTGTCGCTATAGCTATTGCAAGTTCTCGCCAATGGCCACAACTGAGAAGTGGATGGGTAACTGTGGCCTTTCTTTCTGGTTTCCTACATTCACCACAGGTATATTGCACCACAGTGAATTAAGTTATTAAGACTGCACCATATCAAATGTTTCTCTTCAGGCATTCAATATGCACAAGAAAAGTATTAAACAAGGTGTCCCAAGGTTAAACTTTGCCAGTAACTGGTGATTTAAGTTCATTAAATAGTGGAATTCACACCGGAATCACAACAGCCTTCTTCTCTGGGCAGTTTTGACTGATGGCAGGGGTTTCCAGTAAAGAAACTCAATGGACCTACAGTCTTTCCAGTTGAAGAATCTTTTAATTGTGAATCAACTTAGAGCTATATTCCATGGAACTGGAGAGACAAACAAATACAAACGATGCATTCCACTCCATTTCAAGGGTAGAGTTTTTTCCTTTTTTTTTTTTTTTTTTTTTAATGAGCAAAGATATCAGCTCACATACAAGTTCTCAGCTTTCCCAGTGTTCTCCATAATACATTCCTTACAGGAAAACCCTGAGTGTGGCCTTGGATTCAGGCTGTTTTATGCTTGTGCTCTTTCCAGTACTCGGGGGGGAACAACACATTTCCAAAGCTCCTTCAACATTTAGAGGTAATAACTGGTGCGTGAGATCATTGCACACACCCAGCCTTTTCACTTTGAGGCTGGCTATTTGTGTAAGTTCTAATAAAGACAACATGTCTTGCAAACTGCATTGTTTCCAGGCCCAATGGTTGTAATTGTTCACACTTTGGTTAGTACTTTACATATGTTTTCTCTGATCTTTAGACAAAGTGGCAAGAGGATGCTTCAGGTGGTGTGGAATATTGACATAATTTTCTGATGACAGAAGAAGGGAGGGTTGCAAATGAGATCTGACAGCTCTGAGAAATGATGTGAGTAGAAGGGTGAATATGAATCAAAGTATTGAATTTCCATTGCATTTTATTTAAAATGTGAGGAAGAAAAAAGAAACTGCTGAGACACGTAAGCTATTAATCATTGCCAACTATGGCACATGCAAAAATACAAAACCACTGCTTTGCATTAGGTTAAAAAAAAAGGTGCAGAGTTTCTCCAGTGTAACCAGTAAAGCTGAGTAAATAATTCATAGTGCACAGCATACTCAGGAAGCTAGTGTTCAGGAGGTTCTGTGAGAATGAACAGCATTACGTTATACTCCACTTACGAGATACCTGTATATTCCAGAAAAAGGTTAATCAGGCCCTGTCCCTGGGAATTTCAGCCTAATGATATTTAATAGCTGCCTGAGGGGGACAACGGGGGACAACAGACACTGCAGATCTGATCAGCTCATTTCCTGGTCCTTAGGCTCTGGTTTTGGCTGTGCTAGTTTCTTGTCATTACTGCTGGAGCTAGGATTTGAGCCGAGGGAGCTTCTGGAATTCGGTGTTCATAAGTTACATACACACACTCTTTGCTTTTTGGTAGAATGTCCTTTTCCTGATTCATGGCTTGAACCCAGTAGTCTAAGTAGAGAGGGGGGGAAAACGAGGGTGTTATTCCAGCCTCAGCAGGAGCTGCTGCCTCGTACACAGAGAGGCAACGGCTCCCAGCTCTAAACTGTATTCCTCTCACAGCTGAGCACGTTCTGGCTTTGGAGAAGACGATGGAGATCCAGCCCACTGGGCATCACTGGCAGGACTGCGGAGGCACTGCTTTGCTCAGCCGTACCTTGCTTCTGTGCAGAGCAGCCCACCTGGCTGAGGCCACACTGGTGGTCAGAGCGCAGCCTGGAAGCCTCTGATGGACATGTCATTCATTCAGACAGCGGCAGCGTGCCATGCTCCTATGGACTTGGAGCACTGCTTGGGAGGATTGTTCCCTGCTGGAGTGGCATGAGGGTACTTGCAGCAGCAGCTGCTTTAAGCATTTATTTATAATGAGGGCACTGCAGGAGGGCAGCCACAGACTTCTTTGTAGCTGGAGTTTTCTCCAGTGGGAGAAACAAATCTCCTAAGTCAGAGGAAATGGTTTCTGGTTTCTGTTTGTTCGATTCTCAAACTCCCTCGAGATGTTAAAAAGAGTTACCTAAAATGATCTGCTGTGAAGAGTCAGGTTTTCATATAGATGTTCACCTTTTCCCTTTCCCCACCAATTTTTGTGGCTAAACCTTTGCTCAGAAGAGCAGGCAACCAGAAGGTCTGTTACAAGTCCTCTCTTGCCTACATTGTTTATCATAATGGAGTCAATAGATAGCCAAGACTCTTCTTCTATTAGAACAAATGTCGGGGGGGTTTCCCTTTTCCCCTTTCAGTGATACAGTGGTTATATTGTGGAACTAGGACTCAAAGGTTTGTTGCTGCAACATTTTCTCTATGTGACCTTGGACAATGTAAGGAGTCACCAAATACCTCTTTTACTACTGTCGGGGAAAAAAAACTAAAGAGAAATCCAAACCATCCTTCTCCCAGATTTAATGAAATCAGGTAAAGAAGAACTTTATTTGGGTTCTTATCAGGTCAAGAAAGACTTTTCATCGGCCTGGTTTGGGAATGGGGTTAAAGGAATTAAAGTAGAATGCTGTTGTGGGGAATTTGAAAAGGTTAAAATTGTCATATATTTATTTTAAAATCATAAAGGTATACACAGGCTCACATACACAATGTCTAGCAAGAAATTCTTATGGTTTAAAAAGTAAAGCCTTTGAACTAACCCCAAATCTCTTGCAGCAAAAGTGAGAAGAATTTTTGTATTCAGCAAAGGAAATACTTCATATGTTTTTCTTTAGTGGAAGCAGCACAAAGAACAATTCGTACTGAATTGAAGTTTTGTGGTGTCTCAACTTTGTTTAAAACACTTTGGAGAGTCCAACTTTACACTGTCTGGTAAAAAATCTATTTTTTCAATCATTTAGCTGACACAGCGTGATCTCCTTTGAAGAATGCAGAACAGCCAGAGCAGTCAAAGAGCAATTTCCTTTAAGACAAGAGCAGGCTTGCTTCTTTCTTGAAAGGCCTCATCCCTTGTTTATTGATACAGAACATTCTTATTCACGTAGATGAACTCTGGGCCTCAGAAGTCTTAGAAATACTTTTGTGGTTTAATATCTAAACAAAGCGAATGAGTACAACAATTCACACATTCAGTGACAAACCTCCTTTGCAATGAAAAAGACTCCTAGAAGACAAATAAAAGCATAATTTTGACTCCAAGTGATGCAGAAAAGCTGCATTTAATCCATACATGCACCTGTGGCTGGATGGGTACCTCCAGTTATTACTTCTACTCACAGGAACCACTCCCTTGGCTGAGCTCAGCGTTCAGAAGCCGTTTTCCTGCCTAGGGCTGTTTGGGATTTGTACAAAAGGGAACTGCAGCCATAAATTGCTTGATTCATTGGGTACGCTCACAACACAAGCAGAGTGCATTCAGACCTGCAGCCACAGCCACCTTCATTTGAAGACAGTGGGAAGAGGTGAGCTACGTAGTAACCCGGAGGTTATGGTACTTGCTCAAGTAGGAGAGTTGGCTTGTGGACCTTCTAGGATAATAGAGCCCAAGTCCACGGCACTTGCTTCCCAGGAGAGAGCCTAACCAGAGGTCACAGGACACTCTTGAGTAAGGAGTACGCTGCCCCTTCTCGTTGAGATCCAGTTACCCTGCAACCTGAATTTTATCATAATTCATGATCCCATCATCATGATCCATGAGCCCAGAGAGACAGCAATGAGGAGACCTACAGTTGGTAACTCAGCAGTGAGGGAGCTCTGCTTCTAAAGCAGGGCTCAGATTGCAGGTGTTCAGTATCAAAACACTAAAACTTTTTTTTTTCTTTTGACCCCTTTACCTCATGAAAGAGCGAATCTTCCAGTAGTACTGCTTCTTTGTAACAGATGAAACTGTGCACTGAGTGGAACTAGATTGAAGTGAAGAGCCATTGCAAAGCTCTGAATAAAATTATTCTTTACTCCCCAAAAGTTTTCTTTTCACCTCCCTCCCCAGAAAGATTTAAATTTCCCTTTACTGTTTTTGCGGGTACTTAACAAAAGTCTTAGCCATGGCTGCTGACCACATATGTGATTTCCCTGTACTAAGTAATTTATAACTAGCCACAGATCTAAGTCATCATGAAGCATCTAAGAATATAAAAATATAAAATTTGTGGATGCATTGTTCACTTACCATACAACAGTCAAGCATTGCTCCCTGTTATTGCCATCTTATTATTGGGAAAATGCCCAATCCCGCTCATTCTTACAACTCAGCAGGTTCTTTGAAGCCAAGAGTGTTTCAATGAGAGATGACTGGCACATTCACTTTTAGGTTTTTGTTAACTAATTTCATGTGACCTTGGCAACAAAATACCTGCTAAATAATTTCACATGACTATGATGATCAACATAGTACCAAAATTTGCAGACAGTGAGCTGGTAGGAATTGCTGGACTAAAGGTTGAAACAAAGACGCTCATTCTTTTTCAGGGAAAAAAGGGATACTACTTTGCCATCCCTCTGGTTTTGCAATAAACTTTTCCATTTGTGCCGTGCTGTTTGCGTCTTCTGCGCTGGTGATGAGCTACATTCAACAGACAACAACAACAACATCCTGAACATTTCAAGCGGTATTTTATTTTGGTTTAAGTCTATTGAAGTAGATAGTATTAAAGGTGAATGGACAGAAACGAGCATAATACACTGAAGAATCAACTCCTTTGAAAGCAGTGAAGAAACAGAAATTGCCGTTAGAAGTACTTTAGTAGCAGGCTGGAAGGAGCATTACAGAAACACACAGAACAAATGGAGAGCTCATTAGAGAGGGACTGCAGTGAGCCAAACAGAAAGGCTGGTTGGGTATTTCCAGCTCCAGCTCCTGAACTTTAGTCGTTCAGGGTACCAGAAGAGTGACTTTTCTGAAGTTCTGTCTATATTGCTAAAGGATCGTCAAGCTAAGCCTAATTAGCAGATGTTATTAGGAAGGAAGACCACAAGCAAATCCCCATTACATCCGCTCAACCAACAAACCACTTGATACAAACTGACTTCACAAAGAAATGACACCACTTCTGCTATACACCTTCGACCAGAACAATTATGACTACTTAATTTGTCTTTGCATCAGTAATTTCTCATTGTGTTTATGTCCACACATTGCTACTTCCAACAAGACAGTAGCGACAGAGAAGTTCTTTCTAGCCTTGGGGCTGTTTGAAAGACTGGAGTAGTGAGGAACTAATCTCCACTGTCTAGACAGAATTTGGCTTGGAATTTTGGCAATGAGAAATATCATAAACCTGCAATACAGGTTTTGGTGACCTATAAGTAAAAAATTTTGCATTTGGGGATGTAATTTATTCACTTTATTGGTCATTTAGGAAAGGACATAGATTAGAATCACTAACTCATTCCTCAGCTCCTCTTAACAGAAGCTGTCGTTTCTCAGCTTCTGTTTAAAGTAAGCTTTCAGGCTAGAACTTACATGTTTTGTTTCAGTTTCACCCTGTTACGTTTCTCAGAGCTAAGCTAGGGACTGCAGGGAGTCCAGCAATAGCTATCCTTCAGTGGTTAAGAATAAGAGAAGCCTTGGCACCAAAACATCCATCAAAACAGCATTCAGTGATGACAAACAAAAAGGGATCCATTATCTGCTTTCCTGTATATATTACAGACCTTGGACCTCCCTGGTTTTCAAGATCAGAGAGACTTAAATATGTGGCAGGATATGAGGCCATAAGTACTACTCAAACTCTCCATGTAGCACTGAAGCAGGGTTGAGGCAGTACCAAATTTTTTACGCCAGCTTCCTGGGCAGGTGTGCTTTTCACCCTGGCTAAAGGACGTAACATTTGCTTAGCTCCTGACAATTGTGGAATGCATTGCTAACCTCACCACAGCCTGCCACAAATGTGAACAGCAACATACAGCAGCATGACAAACCTTCCTCCGTGTCTAGCTTAGAGCCTTCTTCTCCTTCAAGCCACATGAGCCTGGCAATCATTCAGTCCCTTACTGTCCCTCACCTGCTTTTTGTGAAAACAATGTAATTTCCATTACTGGCATCCAAAACCCAACGTTAAAAATATAAAAATCAGACGGCTATTCCCTCTTTCTTCATGGGATTTTCCAAGATTGTCTTGGATATATTTAGTATTCATGTGTAATGAGTCAGAGTGTCCACCTGTGGTCTCCATAAACCGATTTTGTAAATAGCATTGACTGATGTGACTCAAAAAAAAAAAAAAAAAAAAAGGGGAAAAAAAAGAGCCAGTTTCTGTTTTCCAGTTTTAGTCTGAATTCAAACACTGTTTGCAGTTCCAAGAACTCTGTGGGTTTCATGCTCTGGGTCAGTGGGTGGGGAATACTGGAAAAGGCACACTCCATCCTGTCCCCTCGTTCCGGTGGGCTGTAGGTCTGCAGAAAGATGACTATTTCATAGCACAGCAAACAACCTTTTCATTTAGAAACTGTTTAATATGCAACCTGTAGATGAGGCCCTGGCATACATACTTTCCTGTGTTCATTCCTCACTTAAATTTTGCTATTGAAAAACATTGAATTTTGATCCAGCACAAATGAATGCACAAAATGAGCTGTGGTCTGGTTTTTATAGGTGCTGAAAAGAATGGAAGGATGGAAGTCTCACTGACTTTTCAGTAACACTTTGAAGAATATGGGAGAACAACCTGACTTCAGTTCTCTGTTATCTAAGCTCATGCTTATGGAGGTGGCCACACTGTGAAGTGACACCTGAACAGTTTAGTTTGGACTGGAGTCACCTGTGCGTGGTGTGAAGCCCTTTGGGGCGATGGTACTTGTCCTCAGTCTTCAGACAGCCAAACCGTGGGTCTGAAATGCTCCTGTGTGAATTGAGAGGGAACTTATGAGGGTTTTTTGGTGCAAGGGAGAAGTTTTGAGTAGACAGTAAAAGAAGAGGAGGCAGCTAGTATCCTGTTAATAACTGAAGAGTTGTGTTAGCTGAAGCTTAGATTGACCCCCCCTTGGCAGATCAATATCTCAAGTTAAAAGCACCATCATGCATAATGTAGGGATATAATATAGATTTGGGTTTAAAGTCAACTAAAAAAGGATAACTGAAATCAGCTCTGCAATGCGGACAAACCCCATCTCCAGAAAATGTATCCCTGAAATGGGAACTCAGGTTCCATTTTAAAATTTGGCATTTCTTAAGACATTCGTAAGGCTTTTCTTAAGTTCTTGCCTTAAGATCTAGTTTCACCCCCATCCTTCATAATCTTTCCATAAAATGAGCAACTAGACAGCTGTCCTATAGCTGCCAAAGGATTGTATAAAACCAGTCTCAATTAAGAGATTAAAGGGACACATAGAAGTGCACAGGTACATGCATTACAAGGCTGTACATGTTCAAAAATAACTAAGGAAATAAAGTAAAAGGATATGCTTGCTGAGTGCTTAAACAGTCTGTGGAGTTTAGTGGAAGTTTTGGCAAAAGCTAAGGGCAGACTGGCCCCTTACTAAACAGAACTGAATGAAATAACTGCTGAGTATGGCAATAGCAGCTGTGTTCCTTTTAGGTTTTACATGAAGTGTGTTGTGTTTGGGGCTTAGAAAAAGACTCCTAACTCACAGCACCTGTATCAAAAGGTCCATTAAGACTCACAGAGCTTTTGAACCTGCTCTGAGTTGCAACCTTAATAACACTGCTTCATTTCCCTTCACCACAATTCTATGAAATTTACAGTTAGCATGTTTTCATTATGGAAGTCAGGAAATGTGATACCTTGAAGGATTTTTACATTAATGTTTCCAAAACATGTGAATCTGGAGCTCAAAGCCAACTTCAAGGCTTGCAAAACCACTTAGGTTGGAATGTATAGTATAATAAAAGGCAATAGGCTGCATGACTCTGCCAACCGAAACCATCCAGCACCACACAGATTGATTAGGATGTGATTCTGCCAGGTGCCAACGTGTCTTGTGAGTCACTGTGTACTCTCAGCTCCTTGAAATCTCAACAGAACCAAGTCAAAAGACACTCAGTGCTTACTGAGATCAGGTTTCTGACAAATTGGTAAGAGTGTTTTCTGCTATATGCTTTGAATAGAAGAAGAAACTCAAAACATCCACTCTCAGACATCAAAATTAATAAAATTACCAAGGAACTAGCATTTCTTATATCATAATTGATGCAAAGCAAGCAGCCGAGCTAGCAGATAAGATAAGGCATGTTAATTTGGAATTACAGAAGCATTTGATAGCAAGGTGATGGCTAAAGTTCTATCAGCTTTTCCATTATAAGCCACCATAAAAATTCACTGAACGCAGATATTTGCTGCGTGGTTTCTCAGCCTCGGAGTAATTCTAAAATTTGCATTTGATTAAGTAATTTCCACTGAAAAGAAATCAAATCAGTTATTATTAAGGCATTCCAGATAAAAATCCAGCTGAAGTTTGGGAGGATTACGTTTATTTGTGCTTTTATTACCTAGCAAACTTTGGTCCTTAACATTAATTGCAATGCTTATTATTCCCTAACTGTAGGACAGACCTTCCTTATTTTAAAAATAAATTGCAAAGGAGTAGAGTAATTGCTCATTCTTTATAAGTACGTGCTAAGTGCTCCTGATGTAGATACATGTGGCTGACAGTTTTCTGGTAGTGTTCAAATACGCAGTAGAAATAAAATATAATAACTGACTCAAGCCAAGTATGTCTTCTCTGTGGGAATGGCATCTTCTGCCTATTGTACTTCATACTTTTTGTGCCTGTGATGCTACGTAAAGATTATTTTTATTTACTGACATAGTACAAATTTCCAGTGTTCCGCAGGCTAGCAGTATTCTTGTTTGGATACGATCCCCAGCAGGCTGGGCTCTTTCCAAACAGGAAAGGCACTTCAGCTTTTGTTTCAGTGGCATCCCAGGCTAGAAGGGCACAATGCAGAAGCAGCAACTCAGAAATCACTGAAATCCAGCCAGGCCCCCTTGGGCATCAAGCAAAGCCAGTCACCCCTAGAAACACATCAAACACATCAGCTATTGTAACAGTGCCAGCAACCTACACAGACCAAGGGGAAGGAAGTAACGAAGAAAGAACCATAGGCAATTAAAGCAGCCAGAACTTTAAGGTAATTACCCGGTCTGTAATATAGCCAAAAGCCAGGATAGATGCTGCTATTCTTGTGACAGGTGTCATCCAATGTTTTACTGAGTGGAGTGGTGAGGACTCAGAGCCTCAGTGCTGGGATTTACCTGCAGGAGAGCCCCCCAGCAGGACATGAGTGACTCAGGGTGAAGAATGTCATCTTCTGAATCACAATGCCACTTCCTGTGGCACTTTGTTTTTCCCTCAAAGATTCCCCTGACTGCCTGATACTAGGTAGATTGTAAGATCTTTGGAAAGTTGAATATATATCTAAGATCTCAGACCATGTTTGTGCCTGGTGCAATACAGTCAGCATCCTGGCTTTGCCTCCAGGTTGAAGCTGAACCATTTAATAAAGGTAGGAATAGTAGGTCTAATTTTAAAATATGCCCTTGTTTTTGTTAAGTGTTGCCTAGCCTTCAGTTTTCTAGTCATTTAAGGAGCAGTCAGTATTTCCATTACAAACTCCTTTTCAGGGATTTATCATTGCCATAAAAACATGGTCTTATGGCAGAAATATACTCTTCACACATATTGTCTGGTGAAGGAAGGTGAGTTTAAGTGTCAAAAATTGCTATACCAGAACAGGACGCAAGGAAAAGGACTAAGGACTTGATTCTGAAAAGAATGTCAAATGCTTGGTTTTAAGCACCTGAGGAATCTCATTGAGTTCCACAGCTTTGTTTACATTTTTAATAAGCAAGCGCGGGGACCAGTGTAATTAATTGTTGTTAAAAACAATTAATAAACAAAATAAATACATAACCAGACACCATACATATGCCTAGGATTCATGCAAGTAAAAGCCACATCTGCCAATAGAAGAAAGGACAAAGATCACAATCCTAACACAGGAAATCGTGCCATCTCAGTTGCATAATGAATTTCAGGTGTACTTTGTTCAGCTTTGTACTCTCCGCTCTTGTTCAATTAAACTATAAGAAACTCAAGCGGTTAGGAAAAAGGATTGTCTTCTACCCTTTGAAGGAGATAGGTTTGATAACGCAGCAAGTCTTATGCATCTTCCTTCTACCTGCTCCTAATATCTTACATAGATACAACAGGGAAAAAATAATATATATTACAGTTACTGGAAGAAGACTAATGTGCGACAGAAATAAACTGATCAATGTTTCTGTAGATAACCAGTTCTGCTACTGAGGCTAGAACTCAGAATTTCTGCAGCAGAAATTGTTCCCTCCTCTTATTAACACACTCAAAAAATGGTATCTCTTTTGTCAAAAGTATTTCTCTACACAAATCTAGCAGGACCACATCTCTACAATCCTGCGATGCAGGTAGAGGCAGACTTAAAGCCTGAAACTATTGTCTTTTGATACATACAGCTACTTACTAGCACATATTTTACTGTGTAGATAGTATGTTAAAGGAAGAGCTGAAACTCATACTTATTAAGAAGATACCTAATGGATATAATAAAATAATGATTTCATCTACTGTAGCTACAAAAATTGTATAAGACATACTACAAAAATGTAAACATAACAGATAAGCAGTATTACTTCAAGATGAAACTAAGAGATGGAATACAGAACAGATAGTGAAAAAATATTTCCTGAATTTTTACATCATAACTATAGATGTTGCAAGAAGTAGAGATCAGGAGAAATTGTTAAAAAAGTGAAGGGAAACCAACAAAGAAAGATCCATTGACAATTTGAGCATATTTGCAGAGCTTGTGCCTCTTAATTCTCTACTGCAGTTACCACAAACCCACATCAAATATTCAAAAAAAGTGCCGTACCCAACAGATTTAGTGAGCTGTAGGCCAAAAGCATATGCCTGTGGAAATGAAAGAAGAAGTTTTTTGACGAGCAAGTGTGCCAACATCTTATTATCTCCTCACCTAATGAGTTGAGGTGTAAGCACTGATAAACAATAGCAATCACATCTAAAACAGAAATCCCACTTTCAACAGCATCCATTAAACCACATTTTGACAATAGTTTTCTTTTTTTTCTGTGCAGTCCATCCTATCTATAGAAATACCAGAATAAGAACACCCCTCGTTAAAATACATATTACATATTAAAACACTACAGTGCACTTTAATTACCCATTCAGGTGGTTTTAACATTTACTTCCTGAGTGAAAGGAGGTGCAGTGCCTGCAGACAGACCTGCTCCTCTCAGCCCTCCTCATAATGCTGCATCTGTCAGCTCTGGTGCTTCAATCTCATTCCATGAATTATTTTTAAAAGTGCTCATTTTTAGTGTAAAATCACTATATAACGTGGGAAAGCTGTTACATAACATGGCATGATGAAACTTACCTTCCTTTTTTTTCTTCCCAAGAGAGATAATCCAGATCTTCATATACTGGAACGGCAGCCTTCTGGGAAAAGTGCAGTTTTCTGCAACTCAGCTCCGGACCAAACTGCTCCACAAGTTCGATTTTAGCAGGCTTTGATCAAGCTTACAGAGAGCTTACTGAAGCAATCTTTCTCATATGTTTGGCCTGCAAGGGTTGAAGTTTGTCGTAGTAGTTACGGGCAAATAATTTTGAATCAACTCATAAAAGACCCATAGTGTTAAAAAAGGGAAAGGAAGAGGGAAGGGGAAGGGGAAAGGGAAGGGGAAGGGGAAGGGGAAGGGGAAGGGGAAGGGGAAGGGGAAGGGAAAGGGAAAGGGAAAGGGAAAGGGAAAGGGAAAGGGAAAGGGAAAGGGAAAGGGAAACGGAAGCGGAAGCGGAAGCGGAAAGGGAAACAGAAAGGGAAACGGAAAAGGGAGGCAAAAAGGCAAAGGCAAAGGCACGGAAAGGAAAGGAAAGGAAAGAAAATGCTGCAAGTAACAGAGGTAGCCCCACAGGTCAAACTGTTGGGGACAAGGTATGAAGAAGCTGGCCGTGCACACAGACTGTGATGCTGTGTTTTAACCATATCAGGATTGAATCATATTTTTTGTTTAACATAGAAGCTCCAGAGGCTGAAGAATATCAAATTGAAAACAAATTTATCTAAACCTGCTCTTGTTTCCTATTGGACTCCTAATTCACTGGACAGTCTACTAGAGGTGTTCAGGGGAAGTGAGAATCACCTGAGCAATTTTTATAGGAGCTTTCCAAGATAGAAGGAGACACCTTAATAACTAATCAATTTTTTCCAGCTCCTGAATGTAAGAGCAAAACAGGTAATAAACCTGACAAGGAAGGGTTGTTCAAGGCTGAAGACATCAACATATCCTTGACACTCTGTGAGATCAGCCAGCCGTGTTACTGGACTGATGATTACAAGGTTTTATTTACCTCAATTAAGTGGAATAATGGTGTCACAGGCTTTCCACCTGCACTTCCTGAGGGGATGTAACTTCAGAGCCAACTTCACTTTAAATGATGGTTTAGTAAAAGTCACACAGAGATTTTATGCATGTGGTACCCATTACACGTACTGGAAGCAGTGCTACCTCTCCTGCCATAGTATATGTTTCTCCAAGGAAGGAAACTACCGACTTTAATCTTGTACCAAACATGCCAGCTGAAGGGACTAAAGACACAATTTTTAAGAGTTGCTTTGAAGCATAAGACAAGTATCTGGGTAAAGCCTCATCCCTTTTACACAGCAAAAATGCAATACCCTGTGTGCTTGGTGTGTATTCTGCACCCAGTCCCAGGAGTGGATGTATCCCCAGAATAACACAGGGGTGCACTCATTTTGCTGAAATAACAAGTAAACCAACTGAGGATACTGTGGTGAACAAAAAAACCCTCCTAACAATTTTCCTTATGGAGGTACTAAGCTGAATCTTTAATACTCAAATATATCAAAATGGTGCTTAGGCACATTTAGTCGGAAAATGTCAAGTGCCATGTGCTGCTTCAGACAAAGAAATATTTTACAGTAATATCTTCTCAAAACTCAAGTAATTTTTAAGCAGTAGTTTATAGTTACTCATATGCCTTTGGGCACTTGCATCAAAAAGTTTTTACTGAGAAGGGGTCAACACACTCAGACCCAGCAAAGCACTGCTGATGCAGAAAAATTTGTCATATTTAGTCAGTGTGTTACAATGAACAAGAGCCATTTGGGATCGGCTGTGTCTCAACAATTCAGCTGCATCTGTTCACCTCCACTGGCACTGCAATACACAAAACGTCAGAAAAAGATTACTTGTGGAAAAGGAAAATAAATTAGTGCTGAAAACTTGTAACATATTGGATTAGTCTTAGGAGTAGACTTCCACATGAAGGAAAATTCATAGGAAAGGGACAATCTGCCGTAAAAGCCTACTTGGTAACTAAGCAAAACACTGAATGTCTGGGTCTGCTGCGTCTGCAGCAGGTCAGGAACAAAACCCAAAACAAGGTGTAGGTTTGCCAGGCCTCAGCTCAGCAGCCTGGTGCAAGACTCAAAATAAAAATAGTGTCTATAATATTTAGCTTCTTTGTGACAGAAGTTGTTTTTTAAAACTTCATAATTTGGTTTGGGGGCTGGAGGGGTTATCTTCCTATTGATTTTAAAATATCTGCCAGTTTTCTTGTAGTTCTGCTCTACTGTTAAGGACAAAGGGTGAATTTCTGCTTACAGACCACACATCATTTGCTTTACTCCTTCCTATGCCTTTGCATTTACACTAGCTTCTGATTTAAGTACTCAAAAAGTGACAGGTACATCTGAATGGGTGAAGCGATCCATTGAGTGCAGTAATGCTGTATTGGTAGCCCAAAAGTCATTCACATTGCTGATCCTTTCAGATTTTTGGACTCAATGGGAGTTTTTCTACACTGGTTATTACTTACCAAAGAAAGAGCATTAAGAGATTGCAACACTGGCAAAATCAAACTTGCAGAAGTTAGGCAATAACAGATTTGCATTTGCCCAGATAGCCTACATTTTGACACTTTGTGTTCAGGCTAGGCATGAAATGGAGAAGGGCAGGCGTGCAATGTTGCAGAATGAAGGATGCTTGGGAAACCCCAGGTTTGGTACTTCCTGATTTCGAAGTGTTGATTTTGTAACCAGATCTAATTTCACATGAATCAGGGCCGTGGGGAAGAAAGAGCCCATGATGAAGGCAATGGCAGACCGTAGCAGAACACACCAGCACCGGGCTGAATTTGGGTTGGCCAGACAGACAAATATCTGGCATTTCCCAACTTCAGAGGACTTGATTTTCCACCTAAAAAAAAAAAAAAAAAAAAAGTGTGAATTTCAAGTGTGTGTGGCTACTTTACCTTTTAAAGAAAGCCTATCTGTTCACATGCAGCCACCTCTTCATGGGACATCGATGCTGACTCCTTGTGATAGCTACATAGAAGGCAGCTGCTGGAAAAAAACAGATGAATGGTCTCAACTACCAGCCACACACACCTTATTGCCAGTGGAGAGAATTGGTGGGAGAGGGGGTGGAGAGGGCTCCTAGAGTGGGGCAGAGGAGGGAGCCTCCCCCAGCCCCCTTTCCCAGAGAGCAGCTCCAGCATCCCTGTAACCTCTCCTGCTGTGCTGGCTGCAGTGGAGCTACCGGCATGCCAGCACCAGAGTGTGGTGCTGGCAAGCTGCCACAGCATCCCTAAGCTGTGGTAGGGAGAGGTGGGAAACCCCTCTGGAAAAACAATTTTACCAGACAAAAGAAACCTATTTTTTTTCTGCACTAAGAACACCTTCCTTTTTGTCCTGCTGCATACATATCATACGTGCACACTCCTCACATAGCCATATTTCAAAGCCCTGTTGGAAGCACCAAAGATGTTAAAACTTCTCAGGAGATGAAGTAACAAGTGCCTTTTATGCTGAAATGGGTCAGGGCTCTCTGGCATACAGGTAGGCCGGCTGCCACCCCAATGATTAAAGCAATATAAGATACAGCCTCCCACAGAGCATCAGGTTGAAGAAAAAATTCCTCCTGCATTTCCTCCTTTCCTCCAGTGCACACTCACATATGGAGTGCCCAATGCTGCTCCAGGTTACCCCAACAAACGTGCTACCACTGACTTCAAGATGAGAGAAACCCTAAGTAGGTTTCTTATCTGGTCTCCCTGAATAAATCAAAATTTTAAATGTGCAAAGCAAATGCTGAGTGTCTGCCATAGCTATTACAGGAAGAAAAAAAGAATAATGTCACGTAATAGCATGTTTCTCCCGCAAGAAGCTTTGATGTCAGGAAACTACCCAAGTACAACTATTTCTTTAACTTGTTCATCTTTGGGGGTTGCCAGAGGAAGGTCTCTTTTCCCTTCCAGACCACCACAAAGTTGAGACATGGAGAACAAGTGATTGTCCACATGACTCTTCTGTAAAAGTTCTGGATTTTCCAAATGGCCATTTACAGTTAGATGTTTATTCATTTTTCCAGTCAGTAAGCATTACAAAAATAAAGGACAGAAAACCAGAGGTTATGCTAATAGTTCCCAAGTGACTATCAAGAGCGTGCAGTTTCAGTGTCTGATGCAGATGATAGTAGATTTTCTCAGGAAGCTAAGGAAAGACACAGCCCAGCTTTGTGAAATTGCACAGAAGATAAAAATTTGCAAAATTTGTACCTGTAAAGCTGTATCAACAACTGAGTTTTAGGTGATTCTTTGAATTATTGGTAACATTCATCACGTTCTCTGACAGACATCCACAGCAATAGTTGTAGCGAGGTAGTGAGGAATTTCCCATCTCAGCTGAAAAGCTCTTAGGTGAGCAAATACAGCTATGACCTAAAACAATTCTTTCAGCTGAAGAAACAGTACCAGATTTCTGCTCTTCTGACACTCAAGACATATTCTATAGTTGAGATCTGACATTTGTATTGTTTTTCTTTTTTGTTAGATTTCCTGTCTTAACTAAGAATCAACCCAAATTACTGAAATTCTGTGTACTTGACTAAATGCTAAGAATGACGGCCCATTTTACTGCTCCCCAGCATGATTCACTGAAGAATCCAATATGTAGCCTTGCTCCAGCAGTGGTGGAACAAATTACACCTTGCTTCCTCGTTGGGATGTTGATAAATAGATAAGCTGTTCATCAGCATTAAATGTAACAACCCTTCTTTGTGATTTCTCCTTTTTGCAAACCTCAGAAACTTCTGAAGGAAATCTAATACAGATCAATGAGCCATACCAAAATGAAAGCACTCATGGACACAAAATTGTATTGCTGGGCAAAAGCACAGAATTGTCTTCAACAGAAACCTTTCTGCATGTCTTACTATCTTTATTACATTATTTTTCATGTGAATTCACCCTGTATTTTTTCTCTTTTCCAAAGTAAGTGAAAAACAATTGCTTGGAGTGGAAGGACCTTTAATATGTCCATACTTACGTTCTTCTACATATACCTGTTCCCATTGTGAGTTTATGTCATTCTGTTGAAGTGAACCTGGTGAAGAGATGGACTGGGCTCTTATATTTAAACACTCAATTTTCCATGCTATGTAATTCACAAAGGATTTTGTATAAAACTCTGGGAAGATAATGTGATTTTTTTTCTATTTCTCTATCACAGATATTTAACTCTTCGTTGTCTTTCTGAATGTTCACCCACAAAAATGTTTCCTTGGAGTCATGCGTTTTCACTCCCTTGCATTCAAAGACCCACTGGAGAAGTTCATTCCAGTTCTGTAGCTTCCTTATATTTTTCTCTTTTCCGTATTTATTCCTTTTCACAGAAAGGTAGCTTGGGATATTCTCTGTTGCTCCCATCTCTTTCCCAATTGCATCATGTGTTCTTCCCAAACTCCTATCACATGCCTTTCTGGTGTAACTAGGTGGGATTAAAAGAGCTACCTGGCTTTCTTATGATCACTCATGGTGGAATTTGTTTCTACCACATATAGGTACAAAGCCAAATGCTTTGCAGAAATCTATTAGAATCAAGTCTCCAGAGTTATGAGATACCACAGCCAAAGGAAAAATACAGCCACAACTTCTTCTGGACCTGAACTGTCCTTGGGAAGAACTGCATAAGTGATTCTGTGGCATCGTGCCTCAACTCCTTAGCTTTGCTAGGCCTAACTGACTCACGCTGGATCATCTCAGCTCTTCTCTGTAACCACCTCACTGATCGATCTGCAAAACAAATCACTTCCCATGCATAACGGAGGGATGACTCTCTCTCTCTCTCTCTGCTTTATCAGGCAAATTGGCTGTCTCATCTAAAAGGTTATTTCTGCAAAATGTTGAAGTTTTGTTGCAAATATCTGAACTCATTTTTTTCTCAAGAAAGATATTAAGTAGCATCAAAAGAGAACAATCCAGGTCACTAAGGACAGTCAGGTAACATCGCAGCCACCTCCCTATATGAAAGACAGTGGTAAGACTTAAAGCCTCCCAACTTAAATATCTGTGGAGTTTTTCAAGAACACTATATACTGCAACAAGCTAAAACAGTGGACATCAAGATTGTTGTCCGATGGAAAGCAAACTAAGTAACATGTATTTCTGTGTGCTGAAAAATTTCACTGGTAAGTACTACACTTCAGGATGAAAGGTGCTCTCTACCACGTCAGCTTTTAGGATATAGGATATAGGATGTAGGACTAGTTGGCATTTGGGCCTCCAGTTCATAGGAAGTTATAAATTCTTCAGATGCAATTGTTTATTTAAACAGGCACACATATTCAATATACTTTACTAAACAAGCATTGCGGAAGGTCCAGCAGGTTACAAGATGAGGGTAACTAGCCACTGGAACAGGGTAGTTGTGTTTTCACTCACTTTAAGTACTTCAACAGTGATGATACATCTTCCCATCACCACCAGCAGCTGTAAGCAGGAACTGTTCAGTGAAATTCCAAGGCTTATGTTACGGAGGAGGCCAGCTGGGATCATCATAATGATCCCTTCTGGTCTTAAAAGCTCTGAATACCGTATGTAATCCCTGTAATTAATCTAGCTCCATAGGCTTCTGTTTACGAGTTAGTTATTTTGGCTGTCTGTATCAGGAGAAATAACTAGTTGCGGCCAGTCAGGGTTTATTGAAAGTAGGGAATTACTATTTGAGGTGAAGTCTGTTTCTAAAAAGCCTGCTGTATAAGCCTATGCTCTTTGGAAACACCAGAGCTGATCTCTATGACACATCTTATTTGCCGAAAGTTTACGGTAGATTGACTCATGCAGTTTTATGTTGTGCTCTGTTTAAAATACTACTTTTTTTTGGTTGAGTGGTAGCTGTTTCAGTGGTTACCTTTTGGTTTGATGGTTTGTTTTTATAGGGCAGAGAAAGTTTACCCAAATTACGAGCAGTTGCCAGTACTGCCTGAAGAAAAATGTCATCCTGACATTGATTTCTTTGGGGAATGAATCATGCAGCTATATAACTTTTAGCAGTGCCGTCTGTCTAGATTTGTGATCTTTTTTCTTTCTTTTAGTACAAAGTTTGTCACTTGAAACAATGCGTGATGTCTCGTCTTAAGCATATTTATAGTTTTCCCCGTGTTTACTAACAGTTCTGTTCTGTGTGTCACTTGTGTCTGGTACTATGCATCATCAGTAGTTCCATTTCAGTATAGAAACCCATAATTTCACTTTATATTTTGTCCATATGCATCATTTTTGTGGCTATGTTTTATCCATGATGGGGCATTACAAGGAGGTCTTCTTAATGATAGAAACCGTAATGTGTCCCAAATATAGCACAGTATGGATAATCGCAGACAGGAGTTCAGGAGTATTTTTGGTTTTGACAATTAATGACTGCCTGCATGAAAGTTTTAATGCATTGCATCACATTAAAAAAAAAAAAAAAAAAAAAAAAAAAAAACAGAACACCAACAGAAAACCAATGGCACATTCTTTTGGAGAGTTCCCTTAATCCAAAGAAAATTAAAATGGTCAAATCTTTACATCAGCCCAAGCAGAAAACATAAGTAATGAATACAGCTTTATGGATTTCTTCAGGTCAGATGCTGCTCATTTGAAATGTTGCACTTAGGAGGAAAGGGCTGAGGAATCCCAGGAGCAGCAGTATCAAAACAGCAGATGTTTCTAGTCTAGTTCTAATCCCATGTAATTAGAATAACAGATAAATCATAAGTTCTTATTTTCTCATCTCTGCTTTCTTTTTAAGTTTGCTTAGTTCCTTTTTTTCCCTTGCTCTACTTCTGTGTGCCCCTGTTACTTACTATTTATTAAGTGCTGGTTGATGCAAATCTTTGGAGTTATGAAGCTATCATGTTTGCCATGTTTAGGGGCTCTAGTCAATAAATCTCAGCTCTTGCCCTTTGCTTCCTTGAAAAAGGCAGTTCAGCATTCAGTTTGTGCCTCTGTCGCCCTTCCCACCACAACATGGAGAGACACTCACTGAACACGTGCCTGTCTGTATGGCAGAGCATGATGGTGGGAATGGTCATCACATCTGAGGGAGTCAGCACGGAGGACTCACTGGCATCCACACATAGGAAAAGTTCGCAGTTACTGACTCATCCCCCGCCACAGATCCTCCTTAAAGGAAAACACGTGCTGTCTATGAATCTCCTCCTAGTGTTAACAGGCAGCAATTCACTTTCAGATCAATTAAGTCTAGAAACAATACTAAAAAAAAAAAAAAACATTGAAAAGAGGCCAGCTTCAGCTGGGGAACTGGCATAGGCAGTATCAAGCAGGACGCCAGTCTAAATCCGCTTCCAGTGCTCATCTGTACCCTTGTGGAATTGGCTTCCCACCTCTGTGAGCAGGCACCGTGCCATCCTACTGCATGGGTACTAGGGTGGGCAGCCAAGCAATCCTGTGCACGCACTGACTGTGGGCACGAAGGGCACAAATCCAAGCCCAGGAATGTGGATGTAACAGTATGGCTGGAGCCTCTGCACAGACTCAACAGTTACGGACTGTGTCAGCAGTGTGAAGCTGGAATCACCTCCAAGATCAGCCAAACAGCCTCCTCCACTGTGTGAAGTCATTTTTGTCACCAAGGGATCAGGACATATATTGCACAAGAAAAGAAGAGGGAGGAAAGGAAGGGCAAGAGCAACTGGAGATTTCTTAATGATGGGTTGGCATTCAAGCTCTGCCTGCCCTTTGCATAGTCCTTATTCTTTTGATTAGGTTGTTGGTCTTTGGAAAGAAAACATCCGATCTGTGATGGAGCTCTGTGGATGCTTTGCATGGCAAATCTCTTTTGTGCTGTAAAGCCAAGGACCAGTTAATATTAGAGATAATCTCTTACCAGCTGCACACAAGTTCAGGTTTATTCTTAACTGCTTCTGGCTGGTCATGGCCCAAGGGGTAAGACCTCTCTACCGCAGTGTAGGACAAAAACCTAGAAGGATCTGCTGTTTCCTCCCAGCACGTGCTGCTCTGACCAAACTGCAAGCATCTAGCAGACTGTGGCAATTTCTTGTCCCTTAAACTGAAAGTGACTGTGAATCCCATAATAAAGTTGGAATCTCCAAAACCCTTGGAGAAATGACAATGCTACATAATGTTTTACTGACAGTGTTGGATATAGTCCGATGCTGTCCTTGGAACTGATTTAATGTTACTTTTAAACTCATAAATTCGTCTGAACACTGCTATAAAAGCCCACACATTAAACAAAACCATGCACCCGTTCTTGGTGATGAGACATACTGTGCTGATCTATGAGCCTTTCTTCTATACCTATACGTACATTGCTGCAGCCAGAGAGCAGGTAGATTAAAAAGCAAAGCACCCAAGCAGGTGTCACTTCCTATGCGGGGATGAGACAAACAGAAACTTAAAGTCTGGGGGAGTCCTGCCTTGGGGAAAAATGCAGAAAACTCAGTGGTTCCCATCAATGGCAATTCAGAAATCTTTTTATAAGACCTGTAGCTCAATTTTTTCCTTGCCAGGAGTGGCTCAGCAGTAGTTCCAAGTGATGTGAATTACTCCAAATGCTAGGAGTCACAGCAGTCCTTTTATCCAGTCTGTACTAAGTACTGTACTTATTATGTTAAACCATTGTTAAACTAAAATCCAGCCATAATGACACCACATTGTATACCTAAGCAAGCACCCACAATTCAGAGCCACGCATATGAAGTCAGGATTGGAATCCAGCCTTCCAGTTTTCAAATCACAGGCCAAAAGCTCTGGAGGTACTAGCAATCAAAATTCAGCAGAAAAATACCGTTACCTTTTATCTTTTTTCATTAATCAAAACCTGAAGTTGCAAAAAGTCCAATTCATTAGCAGGTTATAAAAACCCAAAACAAACAACTTTCTGAGTATAGACTGAGTGAAGGGAGGTTTTTTTCCTTTGGTTTTGTTAGGCTGTCAAGCAGAAAATACACCACCACCATCACCCTCCCTCCCCTTCACTAGCAAACAGTCTGGCAGACAATAACTAGGAAGGTGGGAGAATGAGGTTCAAAACTTTCTTTTTCTTGCCAAGAGGACACCCACACAGACATGAAACAAATGTTACGATACACATTACACAACACTGTGCGTCCCCAAACACCAGGGAAGCAACTCAGGAGGTAAGACAGAGTTCACTGAGCAGGACAGATGTCTTCGGACACGTTTAGTAGCAGGGTTCAGGCCATGATGGAGGCCAGGAGCTCTGAGAGCAGCAAGTGAGCCCCTTCGAAGTGGTCAGCCGCCAATGTCACCACTGGTAGCGTTCAAGAACACAGAAAAGAAAAAGAAAAAAAAAAGTCTGGAATGCCTGTTATAGATTATGCATATATTATCACATACCTCTGGGCTAGGAAGGAGGTCTGCAAGCTTTCTCTGTTTTCCTGTGGATCCTTCTTTGTTTATTGTGTTCTCTTCTCTCTCATCTTCCTCATACTCTTGCCTTCCATTTTTGCTGGATTAGCTCATAAACATTCCAGGGCAGGTAGATGCCTCCTGATTTGTTGAGGATTCTTTTGCAAAAAGCGCTGAAGGAAGTGCTAAAAGTTGTTTGGTTCTGGCTCTGTTCAGAAAGTGTGCAGCAGAGTTTGAACTGAAAAAGAAGGGGAAAAAAAGAGAGAAACTAAGTAATTATAGATCTATATAATCTATAAATATGCAGTTCAACAAAAAGGTCAAATGGGTAATGCAAAGCACAGCAGCTGAATGCTAGGACCAGGAGAATAAGATCTTGTAGGACTTGTTAGTCTTGTGCTTTGAAGTTTTGTCGTTGCTCTGTACAACAAACAGGTTTCATATAAAATCCACAGGTCAGCACATCACCTGGGTACCACTTACTCATTTGCATGTTTTTTCCTGGGCACAAGCTTAGTGTCTGCCATCTCTTGTGACTATGTCTTCCACATATCACACGGTTTTCTCCAAAGAACTACACACAGTTCACCACTTCATGGAAGGGTTGTGAGTGTGCTGGCAAGCAAAGCTCAGCTTTGCACTAATACAAAGCTTCATACAAGGCTCTGTCAGTCTGTACTTCAAGGTCAGTAACTTCTCTGTTCTCTCAAAAAATGTTAAAGAGAGCAAGATCAACCTTTTTTGGTTTGTCATGGTGGGGAGTATACATGTTCTCTTGGGGCAAACTGAGCACAACTTTGCTGCTAATCCTTACTATAAACTTAGAAAGCAAACTCAAAAGACTGCTTGCCAGTTCTATTTCAGCTCACAGCACTGTGTTTAGGTCTGTTTCTAAATAGAAATACTTTCATTAACCATGCAGCCCTCTGTTTAATTTCTTAAATGATTTATTATTTTTTTTAGAGAGGAGCCTCAAACCAGAATGGGAAAGACATAACTGGGCAGGACAGAAGTGATTCCAGGCAGAAGATTACATTTGGTCCCTATTTCTGCAGCCCAAAATAACAACTCTCCAAAGAGCATTGGGGATATTCAAATTCCAGAGCCAGAGCTCTAAGCTCCATGGCTCAAGACATGATGTGATCTCTAGGAGGAGAGTGAAGGAGAGCTCTAAAAGACAGAAATGCCTGAGATAAGAATGTAAAAATCCAGGGCTGGGTACATGCCCATAATCTCTCATGTGTAAACAAACAGTTAAATTTGTGACAGGGAGCAGCGTGTTCAGTTTTCTGAAGAAGACATGTTTCCCAGAAGGAATTACATAAATATTTATGAAAATAAAGCAGGAAATATTTTCCCAGGGTAGGACACTGGTCAGCACTGCATCAGGTCAGCAGAAGCCGGGGTTTATTTTGTCAGTCTTCCCCTGGAACTGAATCATTGCCCTCTTGTTTGCAAAAATCTGTTCTGACACAGGAAGAGGCTGCACTTAGATAAACACAGTTACAAACCACACTGAGTATTTCACTTTCTATCACATCTCTGAATGCATATATGAATGCCTTACTTTTTTGGACAGCTTCTCTGAGTAGTGATTGCATGGAAAACAATAGCAACAGGTATCTTAGGCCTCTGAGGAAGGCCGATGCTGGATGAGTGAAGACAAAGACATCTTCAGTAGAACCAAAAGCCTGCAGGTTAACTGCCAGGGAAGTATTCTTAATGAAAGTATTTACAACAAAAGTGCTTATACACATTCACTGGGAGCCAGTAAATTCTTGCAAAGTGCAAAAGTTAGAAATGCAAAGTTGTAATGCAGTACTACCTGAGCGAGCAGAAGTTATACGCAGTTGAGGTCTGTTTAAAAAACGGGGTATGGAGTTTAGCACTGCTCCTCATAAAGCATCCAGCAGCTCTTTCAATCTGCGCTCTGCAAACCAAGCTCCTTCTGAGATTTCGGTGCTGACCTGGGCACCAGCTGTCTCCAGATCCCTCCTGCCTTGCAGAACATGCTTCCAGGTGGAATCTGGGTCAGCTTTTCTGTTTAAGCCCTAAAAGCTGAGGGGGATAGGAGTGGGAAAGGAGAGGCAAGAGTATCCCAAGAAGGGGTTGTAAGCTCTAAAGCAGACCTAAGTTTCTGCTAGAGCGTCATCCCTGTGTCAGACCAGGGAACACTCACACCCATCCCTCAAGGTACCCAACTCAACACAGAGTCAAACTCACTAGCAGAAAAGCAGGGAGATAGGGGAAACATATATTTTTACACTGCTGAGGTTGATAAAGCCCCTCAAATATCCAACAAAAATTACCTAAAATCATTAGAGTCCTACAAGCTATGTTTACTGAACACAGAAGCAAGGAGATTTTGGAGAATTTTGTTCTCAGTTTGGTTCTTGTCAGTTATTTTCAGGCATATCAAGTCTAGTCATTGTTTATATCTTACTCAGAGGAACAACAACTGGTGGAGACTGTGTTTACAGGCTCAAGTAGTCACTGCGTGGTGTCAAAACCAAAAATGATTCTTTACAAAATAGGCCTAGGATTACTTTCCTCCCTACTCTTAGCAAACTACTCGTTACTGCTTTTCCTTTCCATTCTCTAAGCTTTGCCACTGCAATTGATGTATCCAATACAATCAGCTGATACCAAGTTGTCATGACCTCTGACACCAGGAGAACAGAAACCATCTAGGATCCCAAAGCAGAGGAATATTGTACAGCTTTTTTCCTTTTACTTCAGATGCCCTCGGATTTATTCAGTATGATACAATACAGAAAAGGAAAGTTCTCCTTAACACTAAATTTGGGTTAGAAAGGATGCCAGTGGACTGTCAGCACTTCTGGCTGAATCAGACCATGGTTATAAGCAGGATGTATTAAGCTGGAGTCCAACCACAGGATCTAGGGCTCTACAAATTATTAAAATTGGCTGTAGATCTAGCCATCTTTTGATGAACACTATTTCAGAATGCTGTCCGTACTCTTTATAGTTACTGACATTTAACTACTAATGTCTGAAAATAACCAAGTGGATGTAATACACATGACCAAGGAAGTACTTGGACTCCAAGGAGGTAACGCACTACACAAAGGTTACCTGACTATTGCTCTTCTCAAAGGACCAGAATCCTTCAGGATTTTCTTTTGTGTCTTCTCAGGGTTTCCTTGTAAAGCATTCATGCCCTAGGAAATATTTCTTTTATGCCTTTTATGTCTGGACAACACTGCCTGGTTTGTTTTTCTCTCTTGCCTACAGACATTTCTCTAAGGCCGATTCAATGAGAATTAACATGCACAATAGGCAATGTGCCTCATTAAATCTCTATCAGCAATGAAGCTGCTTGAAGATTTTTCAATGAAACTGGTTTGATAAATACCGATTTGCCAAAACTCAAGCTTTTTGTGCTAGTATATCAGTTTTGATGGATTGCCTGTTAAAGCAGGTTTCCTAGCTTCAGGACAGGATTTATGGTCCAACATACAGGAAGACATAATCGATTAGCAAACAGCCTTGTAATAAGGCAATATAACCTTAAGGCTGTGGAGCAAACATTGGTTTGAATTAGGCAGAGAAAGAATTTGAATCTGGATTTCCTACATTTTTAGTGCCTTCATTACCGAGCTCCTGGATATATTAAACTTCATTTCTCACTGTGTGTTTAGGGGGTTTGTGACTGTCATGGAAGGAAAAAAAAAAAAGGTATTGACTTCTTTTCTAATGTGGAATAAGAACATTTGTAAATGATCACAGCAATAGTAGCATCAGAAAAATGTTCCCTGCTTAGTCCTGGTCAGTGACTGAAGTGGTTAAACAAATGGTTTCCTCCCTCACTTACACTTACCCCTCTTTATCCCTGATAAATAACAAAGAAGTCACTGTAAGTCTCTCAGTACTGTGGAACAGCTAGCATCATTCACGTCAGTTTGGCAACATTTCCCAAAAAGCCTCCTCCAAAGCTAAGTACACTAGCTTCCCACTCCTACGCTCTCTATTCTTGCTCTTACATTGACCTTCTGCTCACAAAATGGAAAGTGAAGGGAAAAAAAAGATAAATAAAACAGATTTACAGTGTACAAGTCAGAGGCACAGTGCCCAACGCAAATCACAGAGTTTATTGCTGGTACGACTCTATCCATCTATAATCCTGGCTTTCTCTTTCCCCCGCCTCTAGCTGTGGTGTATCCGTTATCAAGGCCACATTTGAGGGTGTTAGTTAGATGACATTCTTTAGGACAAAGACTGCTATTTATTTCTGAAAAGTACTGTATACAGTTTAACAAAAAAGAAAAGTGTTTTGAAAAGTGGGACAGTCTGTGACCAGGCTAGAAAGAAAAAGGGAGAGGAGTGTCTTGACCCCTCTTGGGACTTTGGCCAACATTTCATCCCAGATGAAAGCTTGAAATCAAAGCCTTCCTTCAGCCTTTAAGAAAAGGTATTTGCTTTTACATCAGTGTTGCTACTTATTCTGTCTGCCAAAAGGATGAAACGTTGTACGGCCAGGAACTAATACTATCTTAAATAATGAAGAAAGCATCTCAAAAGCTATGATCATAGGAAATACATTTTTTTGCCTAGAATGGAAAGCAAATGTGCTCTCACATGCTAGCCAGTTCAAAAGCATAGTTCAGCTTTTCAAGTAGCTGTCTCCTTCATTGTGTGAGAAACCAGAAGTTAATGACATTCCTGAAAAGATTACAAAAAGTTATCTCCCCTTTCTTTTCTGCCAGGCTACCTCAAATGGTCTGCTGTCCTTTGTTACTGTGCCCTCCCTAAGAGAATGCTAGACTTTTTTCTGGGAAGGGATTTCACATGGATGGATAGCTGTCACAGCTCCTTCCAAGAGGGTATGTAGCAGTTTTGCATGCTACCTGTTCCTCTGTCCAAGAGGCCTCCTACACCTGGTTTCAGCACCCAACTGAAAACCTGACAGCTACCTCAAGCGGATCTGAACCACCAGCAGCTTCCTGGACAACCCAAGGATGACATTCTTCTGGGACCTATGCTACGCCACTGTCCAGCTACATGGCCTCTCCCAACACGGGGGAAAGGTGATATGAGAGGAGGTACTGCAGTCAGTCAAGCTCATCCTGCTCTGTGACTTCAATCCTGAAGTCTGTACCGTGTCTACCAACATAATCCGGGCTTGGAGCAATCATTGTGGAGCAATCTGTCAGCATAAAACCATCACTTGTGGGTTTCTGGCTTGAACACCCATTGATAACATCAACTTTTCATTTGCTACTCTGGGGACAATGCATACATGGCACCCAAAAGGAGTGAAATAACATCAGTGACTTCCACCCACAGCAGCCTGGCAGTTTGTCTGTTGTCACTAACAGTCTCCTTGGAGGAAAGTTTTTGTGGAAAAGCCTCTCTACATGTTATATGGAGTCTGCATTACTCTTCCAGCACACAACCAAACACAAGTATCCTATAACTAATAAGTACTCACTTGGATGCAATACTGAAGTCTTTTGTCTCTTGAGTAAGCGAAAATCTGGGCATGAAGAGCCAGTGCAGAAAGGAGAAAAAAAATATTACAAAAGAGATATTCCCATATATTGAAGAAATTTTCCATGCCAAAAGCAGCTAAACATCTCACAGATAAAAGATAAATTGGAATAAACAGCTGTCAGTGTTAAATAAATACCCTGGATAATGTGCAGGACAGAAATAACTACAGCATCGTCAAACTCCTTTCTTCACTTTATTTAGCTGTTCTTGCATGTAGCTCCCAATCTTTGCACTGTTTCAGTTAGTGGAGCATTTATTTTTGAGTCAGCTGCATTTGTTAAGACTGTAACAACGAAAGGCATTTCCTGAGAAGCTGCAAGGATGAGCAGCAAGAAAGAACAACAGCTAAGGAAATACGGGATCCTACTAGTGCTTTTTATCTTCCAAGTTCAGATTTTGGGGTTTGATGTTGACAATCGACCTACAACAGATGTCTGCTCGACACACACAATTTTACCTGGACCAAAAGGTGAGGAGTATCAGGTTGCTAATGCTGAGACCAGTACCGATAAAGGCTGATTTTTAAAAATAGAGACATGGAGGGCTTGCGGCATGGGCTGGGGATGAAAGATGTGAATTATTGCAGACTGTACAAACATCTAGAAAAGTGGAACTGTGATGGGAGAAAGTGATGAAGCAAGACTTAAATTTGCTTTTCTTTAGTTTCAGCAACTATACTCTCATATATGTTAGACATGTCCTTTTGCATCTTTCTCCAGGCACATAAATCTCTTCTTGTATTCATCACACAAACAGTACAGCTAGCAGCCACAAATTGAGCGACTTTGTCTAAAAATAGGCACCTATTGTGAACTGTGAACGGTTCACTTTGCACCTACAGGTAGGGAGAGATATGCTATATTTAAAATGACTGAACTGTCATTATTTCCAAATGTTTACTTGTAAACACAGCTCTGCTGCATTCATCAGACCTGATCCAGCAGCTGTTGTTGAATTAAACGGGACCTTCGCTACAGATTTCAGCAAGAACTAGATCAGCTCTGGCATGTGCAGGTCTTTTATCTTCAAAACAATTTGCAAATATCTGAAACCAAATTTTCTGCATTAACTTACTTTTTGTGTAACACAACTAACGTTAATGGAACTGCCTGGAGGGTATCTTGGCCAAAAATTAGGTCCTTGATGCACAAACCTATCTTGCGGTGACGGACCTAAAATGCATATTCCACACCATGGCTATTGCAGTTTGAACTATTGCTTTCTTTTTAGTAATTTATTGTAATTTTTCTATAGGCTACAGACTGAGAGAAAAAAATGCAACTGATTTAAATTTTAAGCAGAAAAAAGATTACCAAGTCAAAAGCACTGCTACAGATTCATTTGTTTTTATGATGGATTATTCAAATGCATGTTGCTTAAAGGACCATTTTTAATCAGCAAGTTAATTCCTTTATGATTACAATCCAAGCTTAAACTTTTGCTGCCACAGCATAAATGCAGAGAGATGTAATGATCCCCAAGGGAGCTAGTGGGAGTTTGTTTAGTTAGTATCTGAATAATGGCAGGCTGGAGAACAAAGTTTGACAGAATTGTGTTTAACAAGTCACAAGGCTAATGAGGTGGTCTGGTGACAACACGAGACTAGCTGAGACTCCAGCTGGTTTCTGTGGTCTAGCTTGTAGAGGGAGCATTTAAAGGTTAAGTATTATGGTTCTTTGCAAGTGTGATCCTGAGAAAGTCAGGATTTAGTCATTACCAGTCAGTCCTGCTGCCTCCTGGCTGACACCAGCACACGAGAGGAGCCAAACAGTATATTGGCACGGTCCTCACTACTACTTTAAAATTAGATTACCATGCTCAAGGTCCACAATTGGTAAAAGGAGTATCAAGAAAATCACCTCCAAATTACTGGCTCACATCCATTGCAGGTCATCAAATACATTTTGCAGTCTATGGTGATACATTTCTATAGACTAATTTCAGTTCCTACCAGCTGAGTTCATCCAGGACAGTTGTTTTGAATGCCAGTCAGCTGGGCAATTAAAGACTTGAGCAGGCTGAGTTAACTACCCTGTTACTCCCCAGGCATCCCTTGCTTTCAAGGATGAGGCATGTTGACCTAATATGGCAGAAGAAAGTCTGCTCTGCTGCCAGTTTTCCTCTATCTATCTTATGTCTGTGGACTCAGAACACATGGTCCCCAGTTTACAATCACACCACAGCCACAGGCAATATTCTGCTGCTCAAACTTTAATATCAATAATGGACAAGCCTCTGACTTTTGTTACTGTAGTTTTATTTTCTGTGCTACATCTGTTGTGGCCCTTTGTTCACCATTCTCCCCAAAATGGCTTTTGATCTGCACAAGTTTCTATCCCTCATCTCCATCCACTCAGCATCTTCAGCTGTGGTAGAGCACAGTGGTGCTCCCACAAGACAGAGGTGCTGAGCTTGCACAGTATGTTGGCCAGCTTCTTAGCACCATAGGTAACAGATTCCTGTTGTGGCAACTTCCTCCTTTCATATGAACATGGAAGTGTCTAATGGGCCAAAGGAACTAGAAGTGCAAGGAATTAAAAGGTATTCAATAGCTGTAAGACTTCCTACACCTCACCTATCCCAGTGCAAGGCACGAGTTGTCCTGTAAGCTAGATCTAATCCGTGGGCTACCAGTGGGATGGTTCCTGGTGCTGTATGGCAGCCATGCTGCTGTTTCCATCACACAGTGCAATGGAGAGGAGAAAGCTGAGAGAGAAATGAGGTTGTCTGGAGAGGCTCAGAATTTATAAACTGCACTGTTTCTTGCACTGCTGGAGGTCGCATTTCTCCATTATGTAGGCATTCACAGTTGCTACAGAAGCAAACACTCAACTCTCTGCATGCTGCCCCTGAAACTCACCTGTTCAGAAAGGGTCATTATTGTTGCGGAGAACTTGTGCAAGCCACAGGTAATTTGTCCAAGTTAATTTGTGCAAGCCAAATTCTTTTCTCCTTCAAAAATATACTCTTTGTTATGCTCACACCTGAGATGTCACAAGAGAAGTATGATATGAGTGATGGGATGAAAAGAAAGGGTAATTCCAGGCTGCCTATCAGGAAAGTCTTCAAATCGGTTGTGACAGTCCCATCAATTGCCAAAAAAGCATGAGGCAAAACCAGAGGCCTTTCTGTATAACACAAAGAGATAGAAAATACTCTGGAAAGATGTAGTCTCCAAGGAACAGAAGGAATGCAGTAATGGTCCTGTTAGCCTTTTGCACTGTCTGTTGCAATGATAGAAGTCAGTGTGAATTAAACTGCTCGGCATTAGATATGAATAGGAGTTGGAGTCTGACCTCTGGTGGTTCTGCATGATGCTAGCCAGGTGCCTTGCAATCCCCTGCATCTACCTGCTGTTTTTCTATCACTGGTGCAAGCAAATGAAAGCTGAAGTCTGTTTGTAAAGAATTATGCAAGTAAATTTTCTAAACGGGCACTCCAGAAAAAGGGAAAAAATAGAACAAGAGAAAAGCAAAAGCTGGCACTCCTTTCTGAGCTTCCTTTTCTAGGTGATGTTCAGGTTTCTTCTCAGAAAGTGGGGATTATGTTAATGAATACAGCCCTAGTGCAATAGCTGTCTTGTTCTACCTTCCTGAAAAAGCTTTTGAGGTACACAGTAGTCTGGCTTCAATAGAAGTTAAAAATTGAAATGTGTGAGGAATTTTATAGGACCCTTATTGAAATACCCTAGGAAACAAAAAATTTAAAATTAAAAAAACACACATGTTTTGGACCAAAACAGATTTTCAGTATTCATAAGTAGTGACTCTTTGTGTTTGATCTGAGATGTTTAGGGACAGCTTGGTCTTAGCTGGACTGCTATGGCACAGGACCTCTAAAAACTTACGTTAGGTAATACTGATCCACAGCTGAGTAATTAAGGCAATAAGGGCCAAGTTCTGTACCCCACTGACTTCTTGGACCCGAAGAGAACCAGATCAAGCATAAAAATACCCAATTAATTTCTCAGAGCAGCCAAGTGCTTGGCATAGCAGCATTAGTCATGTCCCTACCACTTACTTTCTACCCTTCCAAGCCTGGAAGCAGGCTGGTCTGTTGCTGCTGCAGAGAGAGGACCTGGGACTGTGGGGAGGCAGCAGATAATGCAGTGAGAGCAAAAGCACAAGTTGTTGGTCCGTGTCCTGGCAGTGGCAGGAACACCAGGTGCTGCTCCCCTGGGATTTGCCTTCGACTGGTGTTCTGGCTCTGTCCTTTCTTCTAGCCTGCTCTTGCCTGGAGACTGCAAGCTCCGTTTTGTCTAACCTGCAAAGGAAGCTTTAAGTGAGCTGTTGACATAGATGAGATGGGTCTGACCTGCTCTGCATAAATCAATAAGCAACAACATGAGGGCAGAAATACGCAGAGGGCACAAAACTTTGACTCATAAACTCCCGTTAAAAGCATGAGCAGGATGAAAAGATGACTGTGGTGGGGGCTGGCTCTGCAGAAGCTGATTTCATGTGGATTCATGGAAGCTCAGTGCTTAAGAAGCCTGGCTCTAGATCTTGCTGTCACAGGTCTCAGCTCATTTCCTTTGAAATCCAGACACAGGAACTTCAAAGGTCTTGAATCAGATCCAGGTTGAGAAACTGGAATGAGATGAAATCTGAAGAATGACGGGAGTTTCCCATAGCAATTTAGATGTAAAACGTTTCCTTATTATTATTTCTGACAAATGATGCTTATAAACTCTGTGACATTGGCTGGTGCCTCAAAATAGCATTTACTGTGGTCTCCAGTATAGCTGTCCATCTCTCAGCTTTAATTGTGCTTACGCAATTCCACTCCTGGAAAATCTCAAACTCTCTCAGAAACCAGATATGCTGTTACCCGCATTTCCTTCTGAAAATATAAAATGCCTTACCACATCCTATAAGCTGTTCAAACCTATAACTAAACTTCCCTCTTAGCGCCTCATGTTTGATCTGAAGAGCCCTTTAATTTCAACATAAAATTCTATTTTTCATGGCTTTTAGACTTCTTCATTTTAGCAAACATTAAGTTTCTGAAGTTTATCAGCCTGGACTACAAAGCATGTATGTGGGGACTTAAATACACAAATTCAAAGATACTGGGTCAGTACTTCTTACCAGTGTCAGTCTGATTCCTCACTGAAGCCACTGTATTCCACAGGTCTCTGAGATCATGTCAGAATGGCAGGGGAACAGGCTGGGAAAATTAAATCAGGCAGATCAAGTAAAAGGAGACTCGGGAATAATTTAAACTATTTCTGTGTTATTAAAAAGATAACGTATGTCCCAGTCATGCACAAAGGCCCACACTTTCGAACAGTACAAGTCAGCAGAGCTTCAGTGAGCCTAGTGAAGGCTTGGGTCTGGCTCACACAATGCGACAGGAGAAGAGGGTGTTTCTACCGAAGTCAATGGATGTTTGTAAGTGGAAAGCAGAAAAGTGAGCAGGGAATCCATTTATTTTTGAAGACCCTTTCTATTTCATCAGGGAAGGGTTCCTGTTGTCTAATTTGGAGCCGGGTGAAGACAGACATTCCAAGAACGGTGCAATCTGTGGGAGCCCTGCATATTCCTGCAGGACACCTGGGACAGTGACTAGTTGCAGTTGCACACTACAGCTGTATTCATCTGTCAGGTGTACAGATGTACACACGTCATCAACACTTCTGCTAAAAAGGGAGGCCCAGCATCTTCTTCCCTCACTCTGACCACACTTTTCTACCTTCACCTTGTGCTGCCTCAGCTGTTTACTCATCAGACTTTTCCCTGAGCCGATTAGCTCACTCACTAAAAATGTGTATTTGCTTTATTGATATATTCCTCTGTTTAGTGAGCTGAATTCCTTCAACAGAGAGTCAGAAGAGTGCTCAACATCAGGCAGAGGGGAAGGAGGCATGCGGGCCAGTGCTGAGGGCTGAAGGGGGGAAGGACAGGGAAGAGGACATCATGTCAGAGAGGCAGAAAATGTCAAGAAATGCTGTCCTCCCTAGCCACGTATAGCTTGAAAGCAAGAATCCCCACTGCCACAGGAAATTTCCTAAGGATCTCAAAGACACTGAAAGTGAAATTAGAGGGAATCGTAAGGCTTTCCATTGATGTAGCTGTGACGCGCTTGTACACTGGAAAGACAAACTGGGCTGTATTTGCTTATTTCTTGGAGTCCGTGACTCCCTCTGGTGACAAAACCTCTCAACAGAGACTGCATGCGCAAATGCTGCAAAGGTTCCCCGTGCTCAGGGTCACTCAGTGTCTGTAGGCTACAGAGCTAATTCTCCAGCTGTCTTCCAGGAGGGCAAGGGATTCGGTTGCTCCTGGAGGGTTCTCAAGGCTTCAGAATGATGCACATCTCCTTATCCCTTTAGTTTAACACCCAGGACAGGCAGAAGTCACCTACACTCTTCACATGCTGTCTGTAGAGGTGGGGAGGGTCCCCACGCCAGTTCAGGTGGAACTATGAGCATGGAACATGGAGCTCAGTAGGACTGTCCCCTGCAAGATCAAGAAGGTAAAACTGCATAACAGATTCCATACAAAGCCTTTGTGGTGGGACATTGGCTAAGCCTAGGAATGCTAAATGCATCCAAGGCAAGCAGTGCAAAGCATCCATGTGCATACTGATCAAAATTCAGCATCCTTCCCCCCTCTCACAGCAAGTAAGTCATGCCCCCAGGGCTTCTCAAGGACTTTTTGGCTGGTGGTGGCTTTTTTCAATTCTGAATATGCCCAGCATAAGTGATGTTTCTATTATTTGAAAGCTGGGTATGCCCTAGAGGGTGGAGGAAGGTATACCTGCAAAAGAGAGGCTGAGAGAGCATTAAGATTTCTGTAGTATTTTTGGTCAGGGGACAGGAACTGGAGCTGACATGAGGCCATGACTTGCCAGCACACCTGATGAAGCGCCTCAATAAAACCCTGTGTGGACCCTGGGGAGTCTCTCAGCAGACCTCCGAGTGAAGAAACACATGCATAAACCCAGCTAGAAGTCTTCTCCCAGCTTTAGCCTTTAGGCTACCTGCAGACATGCTCTCACTCTGATGCAGGGCTGTCTCTATAGATAAATGTGGACTACATAATCCCCAGGGATTACACCCTGCTTCTCCAAGAACCAGGGTCAGCCCTTGAACACAAGACTTGGAGAGTCACTAAATATATGTGAACAATTTAACCTGAAAACTTCCTTAACTGGTGAATACAAACCGGATAAATTGCCTACAAAAGATTCATCAGGGAAAGCTAAGTCACTTGAAGGTCAGTAAATTCTTACTAATTATATCCTTACCAAATGCAACCTCTCAAAACTGTGTTATTTAGTGAAACTCCTAAAAAGGCAGAACCCCTTTCAACTGCCTAAAAATCCTGCTGATTATTAGACCTTCAGCATTTTCCTGAGCTTGTTTATAGGAGAAGGAAGGAGTGGAGTTCCCTCTCAATTACAATTAGAATTTTCTAATGGCTGCAAAAGTCATTTACTGCTTATGGCTTCTTCTTTCTTTCTTTCTTGCACAGTCCTAAGCTGGAGAAGTTTAATAATTTATTGTTCCATGTGTTCATTTTAATAGTCTGGTATTTTAAATCTGTAACACAGAAGTGAATCAGCTTGAGGGAATACTAATAAGGTTGAGAAATGGTCTTGCTTCAGCTACTGGGTCCAAGTGCTTCACCCATGCTTCAAATGCCACTGCAGTGCATTCTCTGACATCCTTGCAACCACAGTTTTAAGGTGACAATCTGCTAATTAGGTTAAAACTTAACCTGACACTGCCTCAAGTGTGAAGCAGCACAAAGGAGAGGTTAACACCTAGGTATAGACTACAAGCATATGAAGTCAGGGATCAGAAGGGGGTTTTTCTGTAAGAAATCTCACGTTGCACAAAGCACAGTACTACAAAATTCAAAAACACATTACAGAGTACTGACAGGATTTAGATTTTTTTTTTCTGGTACAGTACAAAAAAAGTGCCTAATACAGTGGGATTACCTGTCCACGTGAAGTCGCACAGGAAAGGGAGGGATACTTCCAAATTAGAAATGAAGCCAGCTCAACCCCTGCCCAAAACAAAGCCGACCACCCCCTCACAAGCCCTCCTACCTGGTTGCAAATCATAGCGAGACCACACGGGGGGAGCATAACCCAAGGGTTCACGTGTCCTGCCCAAATCTGAGAGCACTGTAAGCAACACCTAAAGGAGGTCACAACGCATTTATAATTCTAACACTGTATTAGCAAGCACTGGGCTTCATCCAGTCTTAAATTAACAATGAGATGGCACCACTAATTAATACTGTACTTCTACCCTTGCTTTGTAATGGCCTACCCATTCTCAGGTGCCGTATGGGGAGAAGGGCAGGATTTCCCTCCCTTACAGACACACAAATTATCATTCTTCCCATTTTCCTATGTAAAGAACCTACGGCAGAGTGTAGCCAAGATGAAACAGGTGGTAGGTCTTACTTCCCTCTCCCTTAGGCTTTTAGAGGGCTTGAGTAAAAACTGGGACTACATGACATAAAAGCTATATAGCTTTTTAGCTATAAAAGTTGAGACACTCCCTAATCTCTCAACACGTCCAGAACAAACTTTCCCACACCTTTTACCCCTCTCACCTGTCGGTGCTCAGTCTGATGGCCTATACAGGGCAACCCACCTTCATCTCCAGCAGCCCCGTGTGTGAAAAGCTTGTTCTAAAGTCTCAGAAAAAAGCCACTTCAGTGGCTCAAAATGTTGAAAGTGAGATTGGAAGAAAACATCTTTGGCAAGTAATCACAGCTTCTCCACTTGCATATTGACTTTCTTTCCTGGGATCTATTTCTAAGATTAACTGCCTAAGCAATGCTTCTTGCAAAAAAAAACCAAAAAAAAAAAAAACCAAACAAACAAAAAAAGCATCTTTCCCACACAGAGGTTTTCCTTCTGCAGCAAACAGTTTCTCTAGAGCCTTTAACCCAACAGAGCAGTCTGCAAGCCACAAAGAATGGAACCAGCTGGTCTGAGAGGTGACGAGGACTGCCAGGGTTACAAGCCCTGGTTTGGAAGGTCAGTAGGAATCTGGTTTGCTCTCCTGTGTGACACAGGCCAGAGAAACTCCCTCAGCGTTTCTACACCAGGCACAGAGTTACAGCGTATCTTACACAAAGGAATTTATTGCATGAGACAAGGTTGGACATGAAAAGCCTCCTATGTCCCCCTCCCCTGCCAGAGAGTGCAGTCCAATTGTTAAATATCCCCGTGTTGCATTTCTTAGTCAGGACTCACCCAGCTTTTCCAGCCTTTGAATCACACCCTTCTTCCTTTCTGTTATTACAAATTTCCGCCCTGTACAGGTCTGCAGACAGTGATCAGATCAGCTCTTAACCTTCTGCTGGAATTTCATTTCTCAAGCCCTTTGTCAGACTCTGGGAATCTTTTCTGAATTTCTGAACTACTGAGAAATTACTTTTGCACTTTTCTCAAGGGTTTCATAGATGGGTTTGGAAAGGACAATTTCTTGGTTTACCAGTTGTAAATGTTGTTAGCACTAAGGTCAACAGCAAAATTAAACTGCACGTTCCCTGGCTCTGCTGTTTGATGATCTGTAGACAAGAACCCAGTACAAGCAGGCATCCTTCCACCAGCTCCAGGCTCAGCCCTGCAGCTTCAGCTGCATATCTAAGGAGGTTGGCATTTGGAAATATATAGTGATTTTTCCAGTATTTTAAGAACCAGTGAAAATAGAGATGTTTAAAATTTGTATTGCTGACTGCTTATAGCCTTTTCTCTTCCTACTTTGTCCTGTAGCAGACGGTGTTAAAAACAAACAGGGTGCCTGATGGAGCCAGCCTACACACCGTGTCATGCTTCCTCCCGGTCCGTCCCTCTAGCAAATGCCTCCTCCCCCAACAGTTCAGCCCTTTATTTTCCTCAGTTTGCAACACTGGCCACTCCGCCGAGAGGGCATCCTGACTAACCTGCCTTCCACCACAGAGTCCCAACACTGAAGTTTTTTTCAGGGTACAGGCACAGACTCAGCCCAGTCCATGTAACTGACATGGAAAGGAGCCGAACAGCTAATACTTCATTTTATATGCTGCAATTCATACACATCACTTCTCATCTGTCATCACCCCACAGAAGAGCCCGCAATTGATACACATCACTTCTCATCTGTCATCACCCCACAGAACAGCCCACAATACGCTACAGCCCTGTGGCTACAGCAGTAGGAGAAGGTACATCAGGAATCAGTGGGCAGTATTTTTCTGAAAATAAGAATGAGACTCAACAAAACTATCAGTCTTCAAGCAACCATGGGAAGCTATTTTCTTCACCAGCACATAATTAAATCATTGACCTCTTTGCCACAGGATATTTATTAAAGGGGCCAAAAATATAAATGGGTTTAAAAGGCACAAGACTCATCTGTGCAGGGAAGAATCACTAGTGGCTGTTCATGAGTGATCTGGATGCAATGCTTGGCTCAGGCAAGCCCTTCAGGCCCTTAAACCACTGCATGGGTCATAGTCACCTTCAGCACACCCAGTTCCCTGAACACCTTCTGCCCAGGCTGGAGGCACCATCCTCAGGGAGACAGGTTATTGGTCTCGTCACATAACGTTCAGGCCTCACTTCTCTTTTGCTGACATCCAGGCAGTCTTCCCTCCCTTGGGCCTCCGATACGCTGAACTGCATGCAGCCTTTTCTCCCCTTCCGGGCTGCAGGCACAGACACAACTGGCTGCCACTCACACGTGAGAACCTGGCTTGGCCAAGTGACCGTGGCACTGCTTCCCACCGCACTGCAAGGTTTATTGCAGGCAAGGGCAGGGAATGGGGGGAGAGGGAACAGGGGACAGAGAGCCCGTGGAAGGCTGCTTGTATTCAATGATGGTCACTTGGTGCAGAGGGGTGCAAAGGTGGTTGTCCCCCACCCTCAGTATTTGTCTGGAAAAAAAATGCTGAAAGATGTTCTTGGGATTTGACTAAAAATGAAGAAGTACAAGGTAAGAAAATCAACTCCAGTTATGCCTCCAATTTCCTGCAATAATGTGAAGCAAAATTGCATGCTACCAAAGGAAGGAGATAACATTTCTTTCCTACTAATTGCTGTCTTGCTCCTTTGGACTGTAAGTTGTTCAGCAAGACTGTCTCTTACAACAGTAACTATATAGTGCTGTACAGGAACCTGTGATATAGGGTCTTGATCTCATCTGGAGAAATCTCTGTACTACTGTAATAAATGCAATGATTTTACCTCTTACAGATACTCTGTATCTCATTTTCAAAATAAAGCATTGGAGTAATTGCAAAACACGCTGGTTATATCAACATATAAATGTCACTTGTCAAAAACTAAAGGCAAGACTTCTGTCATACTAAGGCCTATGTTAAGAACTATTTCAACATATTTACATTCCTGCATTCCAAAAGCATCTGCATACCTTGAACACAGAGTCACCACGAAGAGAGTTACTAGAAACAATTAATAAATTCCTATTGGTTCCCCTGGCAGTTTGTCTTTGTGCGAACAGGTTTTCCAACAGAGAAAGACTGGCTTATTTATCTGCTTTATAGCTAATATGTCTTAAAAGGTGGGACTAGAAATTCGTGTTGTACAATTCTCATATTGGAATAGCCACTCCAAAAGGAAAGTTTTTAGCTTTCCCTAATGACAGTCAGATTCATCAGCACTTCTCTGGAAATTTATCCTATGGCTACTGTGCCTTCAACGTGAAATACAAAGAAATTATTAGGGAAAAAAAAATGTTAACTTTACTTTGAGGATGGATAGTTGCACTTACTGCACTGAGAGAAACATACCATGATGCTTTATTCTTTTTTTTTTTTTGGAAGGTGATGAAGGTGAAAAAGGAGATAGAGGAGAAGTGGGTAAACAAGGCAAGGTTGGACCAAAAGGACCAAAAGGTATTTATAAGCATTTGTTGGCGGCTGCTAGTATATGAATGCCTTTATACACGACTGTACTGGTGCACAGGATCAGTTTAATGCTTTTCATTCCTGTTGCACCAGTGGATTTCACAATCTTGTCAAACATTAATCAGTAAACATAACAATACTTGGAGAGCTTGGTGCAATTCCTACTGATATGGTAATACAGCTATATATGGCAATAAATTCAAAGAGTCATGTAATAAACCAGTACATGCACTGCTGCTCTCTCAAGTGGCTGTCATGAGTGTGACCCAGAATGCCCAGATCGTATGTATAATCATTACCCAAATCATATGTATAATCAGAAAGATTACTGTTCTCTTACTGAAATGATCCTTTAGTTGAAGCTGAATTTTGAGGGTTATTTCCTAGTAATAGATCAGGATGCTCAATAAAATTCAGTCTCAGTTGTCCTTGTTTTGCAGAAAAGCAAACAGAGGCATATACTCTGACACAAGGTTTCTCTGATCAAACAGCATCTAAGCTGAGAACAAGGAGTTGTAGATGTCTTGGGACTCAGCTCTATTAAACCTATCCCCTGTCCATAGTGTGAGCTGGGCAGAGCATTCGGAAGCACTAGATGTGATGGTGTCAGCCTTGTTTCCATACTGTAATTCAAAAGCTTGATTTATCATTAGAATTTAATGATAATGCATATCCATGGTCTTTCTTCCCTGATAGTGGTTTCAGGCTAATCAGAAAAGTTTTTTATACTTTTATAGAAACTTTAAAATCGCCCTGTTATTATTGTTATAATAATTAAAAAAATATCCATTTTTAAATCCATTCCTATGATTTTGCTTCTTACCTTAAAAAGAAGATCAGGTAAGATACAAGGAAATGGGGTAACCAACCATTTATGATTTTAAATTCAGTGCGGAAACTAAGATTCCCTAAATTGGGCTGTCATCATTAGCCAACTATTTTAGAACTTAAACTTTGGTGCTCTGAGGACTGGGAAAGCACATACAGCAAAACAAGTAGCTCCCTATTTGCAGTCCTGCTTTGAGAATGATTTTCAGCAAAGCTGTGAGGACTTTACCTCAAGTCAAAAAGGAAAGGCTTTTGTCTGGGGTGGAGAAAAAACCACCCAAATAAAACCTGCTGTTGGCCTGGTTTGGCTGTGAAGGAAAATCAGTATTTGAATACTCACTAACAGTTTTAGTTTGCATTTTCTGTAAGAAAACATGACGGTTTGGGGCATTTGAACAGGCAGCTCAGTTATGAAGGTGCCTTGCAATGTCCTACTGTTGTATCCTACAGTAGCAGAGACCTGCGCTGTCCTCCAAATGCCCTCGGGGCTCCACTCATTTCAACTTTGCCACACATGCAGACTGGCCACGCTCAGGAAAAATAGCAGCAGTAGAGACCTAAATAGTGCCTTGGGAAAGAAATGACAGAAAGCATCCATACTCTTTTCCTCTTTATTTCTTCTCTTAGGAAACAAAGGACCTGTGGGGGATGTTGGTGACCAGGGAATGCTTGGAAAAATTGGTCCAATTGGTGGAAAGGGTAAGCTCTGGTCTGGGAATTTTCTTGTTTTTTCCCTCAAAGTAAATATGTATTTTGTGAGAGTTCCAGGTATGGAGTAATACCAAATAACGGCTGTGACCAGTGCTCTCCAAATACAGTTATGCCTAAAGATTGGTGACGAGAGCTGAGATATTCTTGTTTTATTTCCCACATGCAATATATCCGACTTACTTGGCTAAAATAATTTGCTTTATGAGTTAAGAAGTCAATCCTCTTTAATGGTAAAAGAGGAAGGAAGAAATCTCACCCTTGTGGAGTAAATCCTCTGAATGATCTAAAAGGGCAAGCCCAATTCAAGTCTCTGCTTTGGATGCTGAAGGCCTAAGTCAATATTCTGCTGCTGCTTAGGATGCTGCACCTTGTCTCCTGCCCTGCTGTGTGACATGTGAGCAAGTAAAGCACAGGACAGCTCAGTAAGGAAAGGATTTTAGGAGTTATAAGAAAGCATTCAACATAACCAGGGATGACAACTACTTGAAAATCAAGGTAGACCCCAAGACTACCTGGACAATAATTTAATGAAATTATGCTCCAGTTGTCTGAGAAGAAGCTCAGGCATTCCTTACCAGTATTCCTAAAGAGTTGCTTAAGAAGAAATACTACTTTTGCCAGAAGGAGACCTGTCTTGAAAGCTGAGCAGGGACTCCACCATCCCCAGGGGAACTCTGTGGTCTCTAACCAGCACATCAATACAGGTATGAGGGTGAGCAGGTGGAACAATCTGGGGAGCTTCTCAAGCCAATGTTTTTAATAAACCTTTGATGGCCTTTAGCCAGCCTCCGTGTCAGAGAAGAACAAAAGAATTTGGCCTGAGGGACTAATTTTCAGAAGCACCTAGACAAATGAAAACACAGATAGCTATCTCCTAAGATGTCTTCAGTCTCCAAAGGAGACTAGAATTTAAGAATCCCACAAATTTGTTATCTTTACCTGTAAGTAAACCAATGCCCTGAGCCTTCAAATCAAGCTCTCTTTCAACCTGAACGTATACTTTATTGTCTCCTAGTTTTCCTCATTTTCTTTCTTTTTTTTCTGCAGAAGCAAAAGTCACTAAGTCACTGCTTAAACCTACCATTAAAATTTAAGTTCTTAATGAAGCAGCCCTGAAATTTCAGCTTGTAAGTGTGCAGTGTCAAGCAATGCCAATTAAAATGTCTTTTAAAACCCACAACCATATAAAGGAAAAAGCACATCAAAAAATAGCCATCAACAAGGCAGAGCAATCATTAGTATTTTTGACCTCTGAAGGTTTTAATTCATAAAAGAACAGCTGACATGAATTTCAGAAAAAGTCCAGCTGTTCCTGACCCAAATTACAGCTGAGATTTTTTAAAAAGCTAGTCACCTCCACCTATCTAGTAGCACAGCTTGGAGCAGTATTTCTACCATTTTTACGATTTACAGAAGAAAGCATTTGGATGAAAATAAATCGCATTTCCATGAACTATATCTGAAATTAAATGCTGCTCCTTACTGACCTTATTTTGTGCAGGTGCTAACTGCTGCCCACACGCACAATCTGTTGCACACATGAATTCAGTGGCTTAGTGCACATCACCCTCATGTGTTGCCTCAGCCCATCAAGGAGCTACTGAACGCGGGGAAGGGCTCTGTCCTGCAAGGCAATGAGAGAACCCAGGTCTC
The DNA here is from genome assembly GCF_963210335.1 of Falco punctatus. Classification (NCBI taxonomy): domain Eukaryota; kingdom Metazoa; phylum Chordata; class Aves; order Falconiformes; family Falconidae; genus Falco; species Falco punctatus. Next base: position 20,357,254 of record NC_137582.1, on the reverse strand, counting down.
ACCTTTCAGATTTCTTGAGTGCTTTCGGCCTCTCTGGATCATTTTGCAGTTTATATTTAAAGTAAGTGGTACCAGGAACCAGCAGCACGCAAGATGCCTGTGTTATCAGCGAGTTAGCTATTAAAGGGTTCTCCTTATTTCCGTACACCAGAATTAATCATGGTTTGTTTGACTTGGCACATCTACCAGTACAGTACATCAGGGAAGCACACCGTTAATATATTATTAAACAGGTTTTTCAAATAAGCTCCCCTGACATGTGCACTGTCTGAGATCTGAGAATATATTTTCCTCTTTATTCAGGTGACAAAGGAGCCAAAGGCTTATCGGGGGTTTCTGGAAAAAAGGGAAGAGCAGGTATGCTATGTATCTTTCTCTGCAGAATGCTCAAGTCTGCTGGGTCTTTGATTTCAGGATTGGCTTGTCTTGAGTTTCAGCAGATTTTGAGGCCAATGGAAATATTTAAGAATAGATGAAATGAACAGGAAGAGACCGGAAAAGTTTTGTTCAGCAAAATGAAGGCTTGGGTAGGGACATGACTGACGCCTATGAATATGGCAACATGCACAAAATATGGAGAAGAGTCACCTAAACTAATAGCAATGTTTAATATCATAAAAACTAACACATACACAGGCCAGCAGTACATTTACACTAGAAACTAGAAGAAAGTGTCTGAATACCAAAGGCATGAAGTCCTTTATGAGTTTCCTAATAGGAGCATGGGGACGAAAAAGTAAGTGATTTTAGATAAAGCATAATCTATTGTCAAAGGAATGCAATGCATTTTCTTACAGGACGAGAATTTGGACCTGATGATCCAGAAAGTTCTTCTCAGTCCTAATAACCTTGAATGTTTTCCCACCTTGAAAATACAGCTGTGTTCATTTTTAAGAGATTTCATATGCAATGCCCATTTGGTTCTTAATGGGAAATCATCCACAACTTATTTTCTTCCTGAGGATAACAGAGGAACAAAAAACCCCTATACCAAGCCAAATTTCAGTTTACCAACAAATATATAACTGAGACTTCAGTACTTGAAAGTTATTGATTATTTGAATTGGTATTGACTGTTACTGCTGTACCACAGCTGAGTGCAGCAATTCACTAACATAGTCTTTCTACCAAAGTTTTGCCAATCCCACCTCTATGCATACTCACAAAACTCCTTCACTGAGAAAGCACCAGTTCCCCATTTCATGGATGCTGTTGTTTCTATTAGAAGGCCAGGGAACCTGTGCTGTTTACAGATACAAAGGTAGCCCTTTGGCATTCAGATGTAACACTGTAGTGATCACCATGACAAGTCACACCTCTGCAGCTAGATGGAATCGATAATGATGAAAGGGTCAGAGGATGTGCAAATCCCACACTGATATGGGTGGAAAGAAGATAGCTAACACTTCTATCCATGTTTTTAAAAGCAGGGATTCTTAAGCCAGTTAGCAAGGGAGTGTACAGAGCCAAAATATTAAGGGGGTTAAATGAACAGAAGTATGGCCAGCAGGGCAGGGTGAGACTGGCTCTCCGCAAATGGAGTGGAGGTCTTCAGAAGGTTTGGAAGTGAGCTACAGATGACTCTCCAAGCACAAGCACAAATGCTTCTAAACAGATAAATCCTCTATCCTTTGTATTGCACCAGGCACGGTCTGTGACTGTGGAAGATACCGCAGAGTTGTTGGACAACTGAATATCAATGTTGCTCGCCTTAACACGTCCATCAAGTTTGTGAAGAACGGTAAGGATCCTTATATATTTGATGTGATTTATTTGGTTCCTATAACTTTTATCATTGCTATTCTTCTACCATTGCTGCTTTATGGCCACATCCACAGGTGACCCAAAGAGAGGGTCCCACTGTGTGAGGCACTCTGAATTATTATTATACCTGTAAGGATATCAGCAGCAGATGACTAAAAGCAAAACCAATACAGAAATTACCAACAGCACAACAGAAAGAATCATGAAAAGCACAAGGCACGGCTCACTAACTGCCTCTGCACCATCAGCCTTCTCAGGCTCAACAGCCACTCAGGCAGTGAAACAGAGAGGTTTGTGCCAATCTGCTCCAGACAGGCAGGAAAAGCAAGAGTAACCTCTTGATGTTTCTGCTGCACAGGAAGGCTGCAGACACAGTACTCCTAGTGCTCCCCTCAGTGCAAGCATCATTTTGCTGTAACAAGGGACTGACACGCAAAGATGTGGGTTATAAAAAGCCACATTTGCAGGCAGCACTGTCAGGCAGACCATGTAAACTGCCCCCACTTGAAAGGAAGGAAGTGTATTTCCTGGCATAGCAGAGATTTTGAGAAGGCTTCACCCCTGCTTCTAAGACTAGGTCTGCATCAGTAAATAAAATGTGTTTGAGACCGTTCTCTGGCACTGTGGGCAACCAGCACAGAACAGCCCGCATCTGTGTTACAAATCTTACAAAACCGAATGCCGTAGCACCAGGAGTGTCCCTTTACTAACTCCTAAACTATTCCTGAGGTAACTCCTGAATTGTTTGGGAGAGTGTTAATCGCTCCAGGCCAAAGCTCTGCTCAGGACCATCAGCAATCCATCAGCAGGGACAATCAACTTCCAGCTGTCCAGGCTGCTCCTGGGCGCTGCTTGATTCGCTGGGATATACACTGGTTCAGAAGTTTGCCTTTTAAACCTGCTGAGCAGCCACAGTTTTCTTCCTAATCAATGCCACTTAATGGCTATAGCTGCTCTGAATATCAGAGCTGTATTTAAAATGTCTTATTTTAGCAGTCACATTAACTTTCCTCTATATGAAAAAGGCCTGAAAAACGATCTTTATCCTGCATTTCTATCCCAGGGCACTCTTTCACAATTTGTATTCAAAACCATGCAATGTAGGTGATCCAGAGTTAGACATTGCTATTTGACCATTCAGCATGCCTTGATTTGATTAGTACTAGATATCCATGAAGTAAAATTTAAGTGTCACAGTAGACACACGTCAATCAAGACTGAATAGTTCTTGTCCGAACGTGTGCAAGGTGCCTTTCGGTCCCATTCCTATCATCAGTTCCTGATCATGTCCTCATCGTTCATCACAAATTCGATGGTGGGAATACTTTTCCTCTCTCTCTTTAATTAGTTCAAATGTAGAAATCATCTCATTGTTATATTGGAACAGAAGCACTTTCAATAACCGTTGACATGCCGTTAAGCAATTTTTTTCCCCTTTAAAGTTATAGCAGGTATCAGGGAGACAGACGAAAAATTCTATTACATCGTGAAAGAAGAGAAGAATTACAGAGAAGCCTTGATCCACTGCAGGGACAGAGGAGGAACACTGGCCATGCCTAAAGATGAGGCAACCAATGCCCTGATCGCTGACTACATTTCCAACAGTGGCCTCTTCCGAGCCTTCATTGGGCTGAACGACATGGAAAAAGAAGGACAGTTTGTGTACGCAGACAACAGCCCGCTGCAGAACTACAGTAACTGGAAGGAAGGGGAGCCTCACGACCCAGCTGGCCGCGAGGACTGTGTGGAAATGCTCAGCACAGGAGAGTGGAATGACTCTGAGTGCCAAGTCACCATCTACTTCGTCTGTGAATTCCTCAAGAAGAGGAAATAAAAATGCCGCAGAATATGCATGGCACCTGCTGTACATACAATAACCCTCCTCATTCATCCACTGTAGGGAGAGCAGACAACCAGGGACAGGGCTCAATCCAGCCTTCACTTCACTGGGTTAAGCAAGAGTAACTACTGTCAAGATGACAGTGACCATAAAGTCAGCACAGGTCTGCAGAGGGCATCCAGCTGGTTGGGAATTTTTAATTTCTATGTGGAATTTAAGGTGAGCATTTCTATGTGTAATTTAGGGACAAATTTAGAGCATGCAGAGGTGAATATGATTTCATTAATGCCAGAAATAGTAACCACTGGTGTATTAAGTTACTGATGTGCTTTGCAAAATTCACAGATGGGAAGAGTGTGATCTCTACTCATCTCTGACCTGCACAGAAGTCCCAGTATTTCCTTGGTGACTTCAGAACTGGGAGAACAGATTTGCAGTTTCTCTTAAAAATATCCTTCTTTTGCTAGAATCATGTAGTAATTTAAGTTGGAAGGAGTCTCTGGAGGTCGTCTGGTTGAATTGCCCATGCAAATTTTTATTAGAATTTTTTATACTCTCCTTAATTTGACTGTGCATTTATGTTGCCTGACACGCAGGGGAGGACTTGCTTATCTCTGCTTCCAACTGTCATCCATCAGGCTGATCTGAGGTGTGAGGAATTAACTTAGCAAGCCTGCACAACTTGTAGGCAACCCGAGAAGAGATGGAACAGTTCTAGTCTCCGATGGCCCCCAAAATCTGTGAAAAATGTAGAAAACTCTAGCCCGAAGAGAACGGTGCAAAGGAAGCAACACCACTGCTGTAGGCTGTAAACAGGCACACATAGTATCAGCTATACCAACGTGCATTGCCGGTTTAACAAGTGATTCTAGGAACATGTTATCCCCCTAACTCAGTAGCCAGTTCAACCACACCTGAATCTGGGGGATATTTAGGGGGATAAAGGCTATTCTATAGCTTCTTCCTATGTTGCAAAGGTGTGGGAGAGCAACTTAGTCATGCACTTTAGTGGGACTCTCCACAAATGATGAGCAGTAAGTGTGAAGGCGTTGCTGTCAGTGCCTGGCTACTCATATCTCCATGTCAGTATGCCCATAATGGATCATATTTTCCTATCTTTGATAATACCGAAGAGGCTCTTTCTTCAAACACAGCAACCATTTTGCCTTCAGAAGCGAGCCTGTTCTTAGTCATGGTTCACCTTTCCTCACAGCAGAGGGTTACACAGTCAAGGGAAACCCCAGGGCCCCTGCAATGAAGGTCTATAGATTTTGTTTCCTACATGACACTAAAAATGAAGGAATGATATCTGGAGGCTAAGGAGAATGCTAGACACTAGGCACAGTGCAGCGATTTAGCCTGCAGATCACTCTGAGCACCAGTTGCACATAGTCTTCGTCTGGGTATACGGAGAGGTGGCCATGCCATCAGCTCGTAATGCAGAGGGTCAGCTCCAAGCCTCCCTTCTACTGCTGTGTACAACACTGCAAAGGGAACTACACACCCGTCATGCTTCCTCAGCCTCACCCTCAACAAGAAAATCCTCCAAACCATTTAGCTGGTTGTTAGTTTGACTCCAAGCTAATCTCTGAGCAATGACCAGTGCAGGAGCACCCCAGGAGACTCTTGTGACTCAGAACCACTCTTGTAATCCAGTTTCTCTGCCATTTGTTCCTCCAGAAAACCACCTGTTGCTACCAGCAGATTACCTGTGTAGTTACACTCCTTCCTGGAAACTGTTCAGACCTGTGAATGAAGGGGTGGGACCACATTTCTTTTCATTGCTCCCCTGCTATGCTATGAGAGTATTTGGGCAAACAGGTTCACTTAGCACAAATAACTCATCCTGAATTGTTCCCTTCCTGGGAATTGATATTCCCTAAAACTAAGCAGAGTTACACTTTTTAGGATCTATAGTAATAAACTCAATTAAGCTAAACACTTTGGTTTTAGAATCATTAATGGGTTATGATAAAGAATTAATGACTAATTCAAGGCAAGGTTTCTTGAGCAAAAGTAATGCCTTTTAGAAGTTCAAGCCCAGGGCTGCTAGCCTCACTCACAGCAGGTCAAGTCCTTACTAGTCATGCAGAAGTGGCATAGTAACTTCCCTGTGGGTAGGCACAATCACACTGATACATTCTCCACACCTCATCTTTACTTCTAACCCAAAAAGTCACCAAAACATGCTTGCCAGACTGGGGGTTCAAACTTGGGAAACCTTCTGGCCATGCTGAGACCACTGGCTAAGAAAATCCAGAGATGTCTTTAATGCTATAGTCATCACGAACAGGCCATTTTCCTGTTCTTTAGGAGGAATCCAGAGCTGAGAGAAGGAGAAAGAGGAGCAATACATTGCTGCAGGAGATCAAGCTCTGCCTGAGATTGGATCAGGTTCTCTCCTTCATGTACAAAATAAGGGAATACCTGTCTAAACTGAAACTCTGATACTTTTAGGAGACTGTGTGTTATAAGTAATCCTGGAGTATCCTCCATGTATGGGAAAGAGTGACTGTGGCAGCCTCTGGCTGTATGGCTGAGGGAAGCAAGCAAGGAACTTGTGCTGGGTTTCTGCAATAGAAAGGCCAGAACTGCCCAGTTCCTCCGTCCTCCTCCTCTCCTACCACACCAGCTTTGTCCTTTTTAAAATAGAAAAAAATTCAATAAAACTAACCCCCATACCTACTACGTATTCACATAACATTGGGCAAGGCTATACCAGTTGAAGCAAGTAGACCTGGCGTGGCTGTTCCTTTGCTAACTACAGAAGGGGGACAGCAGGGCAGAGGAGCACAGCACAGATGTTCAAGCTAGGCAGGCTGAAGTGTGGTCAGCTGCTTGTGCAACCCGTTCCTGCAGCACTGGGTCCCAGTTAATAACTTTTGCCGAGAAGCCTAACTCATAGGCCAAGCCAAACAAAAAAAGGCTGCCCCACACAGGAGACCTGGCAGGTAGGTCCATACAGCCCCGCACTGCGCCATGCGGACGCAGGCTTGAGCCTGCGCTAACTCAAATATTATAGCTGTGTTTTGCAGAAAAAAAAAAAAATGCTTGTTATAATTAAGAATGTGGACTATATCACAGGTTTTGCTGCTAGCCAATGGAAATTCAGTGTGGTGGGTAAAGTACCTTAGGTTTCTACATGAAGTGGATGGAGCCAGGAGCACAGGAAATGGTGTCTGACTATTCAGGATTTATGGTCTGTTAGAGCTTGACACCTAAATCATTTTACCCAATCCCAATATTATTTTTCCCCACGTTTTTCTTTCCATTATTCACAGGCTGAACCTTTCATGTTTTAATTTATGCCTGCTGTTTCTTGTCCTCCCAGCAATTACCACTGTGAAGAACCTGGCTTTCTCTTCTTGAAGACTCCCTCATAGGTCCTGGCAGGCAGCTATCAGGTCCACCTAAAGCCACCTCCTCTCCAGGCTGAACAAATCCAGTCCTTTAGCTCCTTCTCACATGGCTCCAACTCCACCCATCTCAGAGGCCCTTAGCTGAACACGGCTCCAAAGTTTCAACACCTTTTCTGTACTGGGCGGGGAGGGGGGCTCAAAAGTACATGGTGTCTAGATGTAGTCTAACAAGTGCTGAGCAGGAGCACAATCCCTTTCCTCAAGCTCCTGGCTGTGCTCCCACTAATGCAGTGAGGATGCTGTTGGCTGCCTTTGCTGCCAGGGCACACTCCTGACGCATGGGCAGTGTGCTGTCTGACAGGACTCTCCAGAACCTCCTCAGTAAAGCCAGTCAACCCCAGCATGTACTGGTGCAAGGATTCAGCATTCCTGGATGAGAGAAACTTTGCATTCAACCTTGTTGAATTTCATAAGGTTCCTGTTGGCCCATTCCTCCAGCTTGCCTAGGTCCCTCTGTGTGGCAGCCCTGCCTACAGCATATCCGCTCCTCCCTCCAATTTGGTGTCATCTGTAAACTGGAGGAAAGTGGACTTCATCAATTCCTCGATGTAATTGGTAAAAATGTTACAAAGGACAGCCCCAGGATCTGGACCCCTGTAGCACTCTACTTGTTCTCTACACAGAGGAAAACTCATTAACCATTCTCTGAGCCCAACTGTCAACCAATTTTCACCCATCCTAACTTGGATGCAAGAATGTTGTTGGAGACAGTGGCAAAAGCCTTGCTAAATTTGAGGTAAATGACATCTACTGCTCTTCCCTCATCCACAAATCCAGTCATTCTTTCATAAACACAATCAGGCTGTCAGACATGATTTACCCTTAGTAGATCCATGCTGATTGTTCCCAATCACCTTCTTCATATGCCCAGAAACATGCTCCAAGAGGACTCACTCCTCTAAGCTCCATGCGCGCTAACACAATGCTGATCAGTTTTAGTTCCTTAGATTGCCTCTGGCCTTTTTGAAAAAGGGTGTAACATTTACCTGTTTCCAGCCTTTAGGAACATTCCATGATCTCCATAACCTTTCCAATGTGATCGAGTGGGCCTGCAGAGACATCAGACCAGTTTTCTTGACACCTTGGATGTGGTCTGTTTAGTCCCATGGAATTTTCTGGTCAAACTCTCTCAAGTAATCTGTGACTAAACATTCACATGCTGCTGGTAGTTCTCTTTGAACCCTTCCCCGAAGCACACAGGAATAGGATAGCTTGTTGGTAAAGATGGCAAAGAAACCTTAGAATACCTCAGCTTTATCTGTGTCTGCTGTTACTATGTCATCTCCTCCGTTCAGCAATGATTCCATGTTTTCCTTGCTCAGCCTTTTTATACTAACACAGCAGTGGAAGCTCTTCTTGTTGCACTTCCCGTGCAAGGCTCAAGTGCATTTAGGCTTTGGATCTCCTGCAGCTACCCCTACAAACTCAGGCAATGTTTTGAAATTATTTCACTGTAGTCCATCCCTGCTTCCATCTCCTTTATGCTGCCTTTTTGCATCGGAGCTCCACCAAGCTCCCTGTTTAGCCATGCCACTCTGCCGATACACCTGGCTGTAGATGTACAGTGAACGCAAGACAGCTGCCTAAGACCTTGCTACATCATAGCAGGAACACTTCAGCATGCTTCCTGCCTCCTGGACAGCCAGGATTTTATGATCTTCTATATTCTGAAGATTGCCACAGTGCAAGCATTACCATCTTGCTCTCCCCAGGTCTAGAACATGCATAAGACACAGACACCTGTGGTAAATCTAATGTTTTAAAAACTAATCCTAATAAAAACAATCACATAATCAATATATCCCATTAAGAATATATTTTCCTCAAGCATTTCAAACAATTTCACATGGGCATTAAGCAGATACACTTCTTTCACTGCCTTTGGTCTGTTCAATCACTTTGAAAAAATGCATAGTTCAGCACCTAGAGCAATGGAATGCCACATTCTTGACCACAGCTATAAGAATACACAGGCACAGGCATGTCTATTTAGTTTCACATAAATCTGAAATGGCACATTGCAGCTGTAGTTCAACTGGCTGAAATGGCTATTAAGAGATGCAATTTGACACTGTTTGATGATAAAAATAGTAAATGTGCCATAGAGAGAGGGATTAATTTATGGTTATTTGGAAAGCACTGCTCTAGATTGTCTTGCTCTAATCCGTTTGAACGGGTACAAAACACATGAATTGCCATTTCCTTTTCCCCCCTCTCTTATTTATTGAAGTTGCATGTAACCTATTCAACACGTGTAAGAAAGAATGAGCAAGATCAAAGCAGTAGCTTAATCTGGGTTGCTTTTATGCTTGGGTAGTAAGAGAGAACAGCAAATTGTAAAAGCATTCTCTGCCTACCTGCCGGGTGCAGCGCGCCTGACTGCAGCCCCAGGGCCCCACCCGCCTGCCCTGGAAAGGTTTCTGCATGCAATGTTTCAACACCGGGAGGAAAAGTTTCACTCGATTTTCATGAGGTGGGTGGGACCAGGAACTTGCATGGCCCTGTTTTGCAGACAGCAGTAGCTGCCTACCGAAGCATAGTCACTAAGTACACAAAACTCTCACTGGCCGGAAAGCGCGTGTGATCAAGTGCATTTCTGAGTTCTGAATCCCCAAGACCCTTAACATCCTCAGTGCTATACCTATGCTTAAATCCCGTGGAAGTCCTGTGCCTAATCAAGTGAAGATCTACAGATGCTGGGGCAGCAGAGGGGCTGTAGGTATCCTCATTGGTGTGATGCAGTACAGCATGGGAGCATCTGCAGAGCCATGACCTCCTCGTATGATGCAATTTAACTATGGTCTTCCCTTTTGCTGCATTTGTCTTTGCGTATGTGTTTTACAAAACAGAAATAACTTTTCAAAAGTAACCAGATGCCAATTATTACTTTGGTCTCCTTATTGCAGACATAGTTCAAGCCTTAAGAGTACAACAAATAGAAGTAATGTCCTTTTGGAAACAGATTTCAGCCATGAATCCCCGGTTCTTTTCCCCCCCTTACTACATGTTTCAAGCCTTTGCTATCTTGTTAACCTCTCAGCAGTGAATTGTCTAGCAAGAGATGCTAATTTTCCCAACTTCATACAATAGGAGTCTTTATATCAGTTGCCTCACAACATTCCCTGAGCACGTGGGGCACTCTACCATGCGGAGGGTGGAAGGCACAACAATGAAGAGCAGTCAGTTAGTAAGAGATTAAGTAAAACTGTGCACAAAAATGTGAATACAGAGTTGGCGGATGCTTAGCATGTGAACTGAGGAATTTATTTCCCACTGTGAGCCAGTTTCTAGGTCTTGAAAATACTTTAAAGCTTGTCAGAGGAAATCTGAAAGGTTGTCAGTAGATGAAAAAAGAAATCTCAATTCCATAACTCAGGAATCCCAGAGCTTCCTGCAAGTTCACATAAGTAAGACAGAGAACTTTCTCAGGACCCAAGGAAGTAGAAATACATTTTTGACAAAACCAAGGACAATTAGAAGTCTTTCCTTATGAAAGGCACAATTTTTACATCCCTAGTTTCTCATGTGTGAATGTTTTCCAACATAGGCACATACAGGGGACCCACTAAAGTTTAAGCAAGGAATGCTATGACTGCACTGCACTGTTTTCTCCTTGGTCAGGACAGTGTGTGACAAATGGTAGTGACTGTGCATGCCATGCCATGCCATGCCATGCCACTAAAAGACACTCATAAAAGAGAAAATAAGATGATAATGATAATAGTAGTAGTAGTAGTAATAATAATAATAATAATCGAAGAATAACTTTACATCAAAACTATCCAAGTAGCCATGAAACTGGGAAGCAGAGGAGGGAAGGTTATGGAATAAAGACAGGTATCCTTGCTTATCCTATTCAGTTGTTCTAACTACATACTTAGCTTCTGAGGATTCAGGCTTTGGTTCCTCCCAACACACAAGGATCTGATTCATAACTTAGAGCTGTCAAAATGCATATGCTATCATCAGTCCCTATATTCATCCCCTTTTGGTCACTGCAGACAGGTAATTTTCTCTGTGCATGGAGAAGGGTATTAGCTAGTTCCTATTCCAGTGGAGGTGAGGCTTACTAGAAAAGCGGGAAATGAGGACCAACTGCTTGTATTCTTAGCAAAAAAATGGGAAAGAGAGATTTGGAAAAGGTTGAAGAGAGCCCCTCGGAAGCACAGCCCTGCATTGATCCATCTGGAAGACCATGGGGAAAGGAGCTGGAGAATGTTTTGTAGAAACAAATTTGAAAATAAAGATTTCCTACAGAAAAGCCAGACCGGGACATGCAAAGATGTGCCTGGAAGGAAAAAGGTTGTTTAGGTTTGAGGTAAAGTGTGCCATTCAGTGTTGGGCACCCAAAACATGGGTAGACATGAATTCCACTGATCACCTGAAGAACTGTTTCTGTGGGGCTGGAAGGATTCTGGGCAGAAGACAATAAGTTCAGCATGGGGGAAGCTGAGGAGAGCTTTCTGCCTGCCATAGATCCAAGAAGGAAGGAAGGTCTTATATTTGCTTTGTGTTTACCTTACCACAGACCACGTGAGACTGTGACTCAGGTTCAGAGATACCACTCGCACTACTGACCAGCACAAGAGGCTGAGAAGCTCAGAAGTCTCTGGAAGGCTAGGGCAGGCTGATACAGCTTCAAGCCTGGATGGGTATGCCCTAGGAACTTACTCTGCTAGCCTTTGACAGAAAGAAGAATACAGACTTGGAGGGCAAAGAAAAAGAGGTGTAACAACATTTCTCATTCCCTATATCAAACATGCTTGGAACCAAGTACGTATGTATATGGCATACACAATTTCTTCAAGTTACGTTGAGCCAGTCCCTTCAATCAACCAGTCTAGGCTTTCATTTGACTCATTTTAAGCACTCTTTATATTTACTTCCAAATCACTGCAGAAAACACTGAATTAATTTGGTACAGGGCTTTCTCAACCTAACTTTAGTTATCTGCAAGGCAGATGTCCACATCAGGCCCAGCCACCATAAACTTCCTTTGCAGTCAAGAAGCAGATACAAATGATTCATATGATCTATTTTCAGATACCTACTGGAGTACAAAAGAAATCATTCCTCAGATGTGGCTATTTCTTTCCTGCTTGCAGTGGAGGGTCTAGCCAGGTAGCTCAGAGGTACACATAGGCATTTAGTCAGCTGAATCCCATCCTGGTTTCTTTCACCATGCACCAGAAACCCGAAGGACTTCACATGAAGTTAATTATTTCTTTCCAAGTATAGCTAGATGTAGAAGTGTATGAACACAACATTAGCCCTGTACAGCAAATTACATCTTCAAAGTACTCTATAAACACTAACTACACAGCAATTAGACTATCCTATTAGTAAAATAACGCACAGGATACTGACCTATTTATTCTTTTGCTATTATGTAAAATTAATGAGCTGCATTTTTTGACCACTGATTCATCCTTCTTCCAAATAGCTGTGGATTAAAATTTAAGCTACTTAAATACCTCCACAAATTACTGGTAGGGAGAAAATGGCAAGACAAGTATTTGAAATGCACTGCTACAGATTGTAAACACTCAGAAGGATATGTGAACATAAGGCCCCACTCCGAATCAGATTCAAGAGTATAAGAATGATTTTGTTTAAGGGAGGCTGCTATTTTAGGTTTGTTTGGTTTTATTTTTTAATTACTGCCTTGTAAATAAACTAAAAAAATTTCCTGGTACCTAATTCATTATCCCTTTTCCTCCCTTCATCCAGCATCTCTGAGAACAGTGTGCACATCCACTGGGAGGAGTTATTTACTGTAGAGGGTGACTCACTATGTAAGAGGAGCATGTACAAGAAGTGGAAAGATTTCAGGAAACAAAGCCCAAAGTCAGACACTAATGAACACAAACTGTTAGCATCTGTGAATTAATTAAAATATTCATTATCTGTGTGAGTAAATTCTGCAGTTGTTACTTGAAAGTAATGAAATGAAAGTGACATATTTGGTCTTTAACTTATTTTTCATAGTCTATAAACGACATCCTAGCAGAGCGCGTCTCAGTGTGAGGACAGCACAAAGCACTTCAGCGTTCTTAATGATTCATAACTTAAAGGATGCTAGTAGAATCAGATTGTTTTCTACCACGAAATTGCATACATACTGTGTGTAATACTTATTTCTTCATGAAGGACGCCAGGCTAACAGGAATGCAGCTTAACTGGTTTAGGATTTATGAAAGAAAGAAAAAAACCCCTCACACCTATTTGCTTTCCTATGAATCAAAACCTACTTGATGCTTAAACTTACCAAAAATTTGTGAAAAAAACTGAGGCTGGGTGCAGTAGGAATTGAGTAGTTGATGATAGGCCTGAAGAAATACATTCATAGCAATCCCCTGATTATAAACACTTGTCAGTTCATCGCATTTGCAGCTGAGATTCCTCCAGCCTCTTCCCCAGAATGAGAATCCCTGATGCAGGTGGGAGTAACCACAAACCTTCCCAAACTCGGGATCTTTTCAAATAAGATACTGTTCTCATCTGTTACACTAACTTCTGATGTTGCTTCAACACCTGGTAACAGAAGTAACAGAAACAGTTACTATTTGGAATTTGCCACCTGCATCAGGCATGGTTTTCAGAGGATGTAAACACATCAGCAGGCAGCATTCTCAGTCTGACACTGAAAACTGTGCATTAGAAATAGGTTTTGTGCTCTGTAAAGGGCATCCAGCTCCTGCAAGTGCCTGACTCCCTATGGGAGTGCCCTATGGGAGTTTTACCATTGCAGAGGACAGGCAAGCTCATATCTAAAGTTCAAGGTTACAGAGCATGCATTTGTGCTCACTCTAAGTAACAAAAAATGAGACAAATGCTGATATATCATGACATATTCATCTTTATTGAGACCCTTGGAGTTCTCCTTGATGTAAAACGCTGTAAACTTAATGCAAGAAAACGCACTCCAGATACTAATTTCCCTAAAATCACCTATACATAAGAACATTTGAACACCTCTTTATGAACAATCTGAATTTCATAATTAAATCAATTTTCTTTCAGTAGGAATAGATAACTGTGATGATCTGATTTTTCCCTTTACTTAATATGGACACAGCAGCATACAGTGTCCAGAGGTGCAGAAGCATGGCTCAGACCACGTGAAGGCTTCTAGAGGCTGCATCAGCATTTCATCTAAGAAAAATCATGATAATGGCTTTCCATTTATCATCTTGAAAGGGAAGCAACGTCCATGTACTGTACATTCCATAAAGAAGATCAAACATGGCAGCGTATCTGGCTCATAAGTTTTGTGTTTATTTTTAAACTGATCTGTTAGTACTGAAAATTAATTAATTTCAGCACAAGCCTAATCAATCAAAGAGAAAAAAGGAACGATTTTGCCTTGGTCTGACCTACCCTGTACCCTCACTTTCACTAGCTTTAATGCAAAGGAGGCAGAGGGAAACCATGGCTGGGGGAATAGGATCATTTCATTTGGCAGCGGCAGCTCAGTTACACTGGCTTATGTGCAGCTTGAACTACCACAAGAAAGTTCATGAACGTCAGAGGCATATGATTCTCGGAGGCTGGGGTCAAAGACAGTTTTGAGATGAAGCACAGTCAGTAAAAGGATTACAGGTTTGCCAGTGATTCAGTTGTTGAAAAGCTCCCGCTCAGACCTATAGATCCAGTAGTTAATGTAAGTAGCAACAGAAGCCAGTAGAATAAGACCCTGCTATTTTAAACAAACTGAAACTAACTACAAATATAGAGGTTACTTACGAATCCCTCAATGATGCCCATACTTAGTATCAAATAACTCTTTACCGTGCTACTAATAGTCATCAGGTAAAGGCCTAATGATGTGTATATATTCTAACACTAAGATAAATCCTTTTTATTTACAGAGGAATAAATTCATAGTGCTTTGAAATCTATAGGCTTACTCCTTTTGCAGCAGTGTTTTTATGCTATTTCAAAACCTTACAGAGCTTTTTTATACAAGCTTATTTTAACATGTCTCTCTGCTGCTCCTTCCTGAATTCATTCATCATAAAATGAAGCCACCATTGTCTTTTGCTTAATTATCCTTTGCCTTCTATTGGATTTTTAGCCAGGAATTTGCTCAATAAAACAAACAGTCCCCCAAAAGCAAACAAACTGCAACTGAGGAAAAAAAAGTGACTCCCAGTCAGCACTGATAGTTCATCAAAGCAATAGTTATACACTCCTGACCAACAAGAGGTAAGTTCAGAGGCCAGTGCATTATAATTAAAGATTAGTACATCAAGCCTTCACTGATGACAAAGTGAGAAGAGCCCCACGCTGCCAGCAGTATTACTGGCATGGCACTGTGTTGCATCCTGCTTGGCAGCACTTAGGCAGCATATCCTCCTCTCCCACTGCTGAATTCAGGTTCCACTGTAACCAGCTAACCTGTTCCTCTTCTACACCATGGAGCAGGAGGGAGACAGGGAAGAAAAAACATAAAGTACTGCTGCAGTGCTGTTTGTCTACTTGTTTCCCTGGGCAATTCTTAAACGAGCTTTAAACAGCCAGTGCCATTCACTCATCCCTCACCTACAAGAATGTTATGCTCCAGTTTGCACCTCCGACACGTTCCCATTCCCTGTTGAGGACGACCCATGCAACTCATTTTTTCTGCTGGCTCATCTATACCAAGAGCAGCACATTGACTTCTTGAAATATTTTCCCACTTGGTAACTTTGCTCTGCTCTGTCATGCCCCTTTCTACCCACCTAGCCTCCTGCACTATGTGAGTTCAGGATCCTCCTCTCTACAATGAGATGTTGCATTTTTACCTTTGCTGTACCCTCACACATATCAAAGGAACTTCCCAGTGTAAATGAAAGGAGAATCGGTCCTTTGACTCCATGTTATACTATACTGCTAGAGAACTGCAGCGCAACAAATTTGTGTCAGCATCCTTAGGAACATGGAAACGATGTTACCGGACAGGTCAGAGATCTCATTCTGTTCTCAGTAACAGCAGCCTACTCTACTCAACCAAGCAGGGTCTCTGGCTCACTCTTGGCTGTGTGGTGCCTATGTGAAAGGACCCTCAAATTCCCTCACCCAGGCAAGTAAGGATTCCCGGCTTTAAAAGGCTTCCTGAGACCAAGCCTCTCACAGCTCTGGGCACAGAAGACACTTCTGCGAGAAGAGGCCATATCCAGAGTACCACCACAGCCTTAAAGCCAGACAGAAATCACTGCTTAGAGCAGCTCGGAGACTGCTTTAAGCTGCTCTGGGAACTAGTTTGGTAACTAGCCATCCCTGGGACTAGTGGACCAAAATGGTGGCACGTTTATCTTCATCTCTTTCCAGCAGGCATCTTAAGCTCAGTTTAACTCGATCAAATAAGTGATTTCAACAGGGTTTTTTTCCCCTTAGTTTGATGGTGCAAAAAGGGGCAGCATGCAATCAAAAGCCTGGCCTTGCCTGTTAAAATAAAAACTGTCATGCTGCCTCCCAAGAAACCTCTCAGCAATGTGGTGGTATTTGCACACTAATTCATAATATGCACTGGTCCAACTATGACATTAAAGTTCTGTTACCACTGAGTAAATACACTATACAAATGACGCTCAAGGGTTTCCTTATCATTCATCTTATGTAAACCAGTTTTATGCCTACTTAATTTCACTGGCTAAAGGGGAATGACTCCTGAGTTTGCACCAGTATGTGATCAGAATCCTGTGCAATTTCCAGAAGCATGTTAAATCAGTTCATCCATAAAGAGAACAGTCTGCATTTTATACAACCAACTTTGGGGTTTCTATTTTTTATATATAACTAACTAAGGGATAAAAGAGTCTGTTTTCTTTCTTAAGAAAGAGCAGCTTTGCAAATACATTAAAAAAAAAAAAAAAAAAAAAAAGCCACAGAGGGCTTTTGGGGGCAAGTTCCTCCAGATCAAGAAAGTAACTGGAAGAAAGCAGCAGATCCTGATACAATCGGAAAAACCTTGCGCAGCTCTGCTCTGGCTTAGGAAGATCTGTTTGTGCAGATCTACCTGTGGGTAAACAGAGCCACATGGGTAGAAAATAGGGTTACTTTCATTTATTTTTTTAAACTTTCCAGCCCTTTGGCCATTTTGGCAGACCGCCCTTGTGCACACTACAACACAAGACATGAGATCGGCAGAGTTACACGTGCTTCCAGAGGTGCTTCTGATAATGCACTTAGATAAGGTGTTAAGGCCATGAATACTTTTATTGGCATTACTTACATCTATTACTCTAGCATCCTTAAAAATCTTCAGCTCTTCCAGAAGTGACACGCCACAGATCACAAAAGGTAGTCTGAGTCTTGCAATATAGGACTAGCTGTATAAGTAATTTTAATTTCCAGCATGATGTATGTCTATGTTTTTTCAAAGTATCAATTTATTTCTTCTAATCCCTAATCTTATATGTTATGGTTAACAGCTGACTACAGATTTTCATAATCTAATGCATTTTTCTAATGGTTGGTCAGTTGGGGGAGGGGGAGAATTACAACATTCAAAATTTCTATATATATTAAAGATATGCACATATTACTTCACTACACTTGGAACTTACATTATTTGTAGTTCTGTGACAATGCCAACTTTACATTAGGCTGCCATAAACATAAGAACACGAAGGGGAAGGAGTTTGGACTTTATGTAACTGTTATTTAAGAGAATTTTTTAGTCCTTTTGGTTGTATAGACAGACAGTCTAGTATGTACAGTGAATATACTTCTGTTTACTTGTTGACTGGTGGATTTGAAGCAGCAACATTAGTTTACCCTGTAACATGCCAAGATGCAATTAGTTACACAAAAATGCTATTAAAAAGCAATCCAAAACAAACATGTCCTTTTGCCATGGAAACTGAAAAATGCAGTCCTGATACTAATCTCTTAAAGAATCCAGATTTTTAAAGATTCAAACAGTATATATATCAGTATACAAAGAATCCCACATGGCATTGTAGCACATCCTGCCCGAGCACAGTAAAACCAGCTTAAACAGCTACTTTCATTTAAATGACTAGGATTTAGGGAAAAGTACTGCCATAAATTTGTTGTGTATATGTATATCTAACAGTGAAATTTATACTTCATTGTGAAAACCTACTAAATTTCAAGAAAATTGGTGTTAAAAGGAATGTGCAGGTTAAAATGAATGGTATTTACAAGCAAGAAAAAAATGACTGCACAAGGTATGCAATTACCAGTAAAATCCAGTGCTGCTGGAGATTAATTGTAGGGCTGGATAATAAAACTGGAAATGTTTATGACAAGTGTTATTTGTACTTCCTCTGTATAAGATAAGGATAATGATATTTCTTGTTCAGACTCATAAACTGATCAACCCAGTTTTCTACCCGCTCAGATTTCTCCCTTTTCAGGGCAGTCTCAACAGATTTAGGGCCAGACAGTGAAATTAGTTGGACATATGGTCTCCAGAATGCAACCCCAAGAGCAAACCACCAACACCTAATCACTTAGTCAGAACCCCATTCCCTTCCAAAACACACCCAAATCAGGATCTGTAGGCACGCATCTCCAGACCCGGCAGCCCTTCCCTGAAGATAAATGGACAGGACACAAGGTTCTTTTAAAATAGGTCTAGAGGAGGAATATTATCTCATCTGATAACTGATGGGGTAAAGCTCTCAGAAAAGGGGGGAGGCTTGGCTCAGTGCTTTCCTAAGCCTAACGAGAATTCAATCCCACATCTCCCACATCTTAAAGACTGCAAGAGGCATCCAGCTACAAGGGGTGTAGGGATGAGGAGAGAGCACAAGAAAGAATGCAAACCGTTGCTTCTTCTTCCTTTAGATGCCATGATTTTGAAGCTAAGCAGCTGCTACTGCATTTTAGAAGCATCCCAAACCTGTTTATGTACTAGGCACGCTGGAAGCATAGATGAGTTGTGTTTAGAGGAGCCAACTGCTCCCCACCTACACCTTGGATCGGGGTGGGGGAGACGGGCATCTCAGGCTGAGGCATTTCTTGTCACCACAAAAGCACAACTGAGAAACGTCAAACACCTAAAAATAAAGGAATACAATGGTAACGCCCAAGCTGGTTCTGCCTCCAGAGCAGCTGCATACACTTGCATGAAACCTTCTTAAAATGTAATCTTTAAAAATTGCAGCTGCGTATGTTGAGGATAAACACCCAGCAACACTGCATGGGATAACACTGGGTGAAACTGTGCCTAGTCATCCCAGCGACAGGACGCCTCATCCTGAGCTGCAAAGGGAGAAACTAACCGAACTGCTGGATGATACCACAATCCTTCATCTGGGGAAGATAAATTTTACTCAGAAGCACAAGAAAATGCATGATAAGCGGTCTGACGAACATACAGCTTTCTGGACCCTCACCTACCCAAAACTTTTACATCAAACAAGCATTTTCCATTACTTTTAAGTAGGTGCGTAGGGTTGAGTTAGACCGAACAAAAAGAAGATCACAAATGAACGTTTTTGGTATTTTGAATAGGCAAACTAGTTACGTTTCTCAAAAAAAAAAAAAAAAAAAGAAGAAGAAGAAAAAAAAAGTGCAACCTCGTAATTTTGATGCCACAAATACCTGTAACCAGAAAGTAAATAACAACCTTTTGCAAACCGGCGTTAGGAAATAACGCCCAGAGCGCGGCTGGATCCGACTCAGGGCCGGGGAACGCGGGGCACCGCCGCGCTGCCGGGGCAGCCGCCGGCCGCACACAGCGCGGCCCCTCCGGCCGCCGGGAGGCCCGGGCCAGGCCTCAGCGTCCCGCCCCGCCACCGGGCACCGACACCGACCGGGAGAAACCACCCCCGCCCGCCCGCCCGCCCAGCGCCGCCGCGGTCTCCGTCCTGGGCGGCCCGGGGCCCGGTGAAGCGGCGCAGTCCCGGCCCCGGCACCTCGGCGATGGCCGCCCAAGCCCGGGCGAGGCGGCGGGGCGGGCCCGGCGGCGGGGCGGGCAGGAGGGAGGCGGCCGGGGCGGCGCGCACCTGCTCCCTCCTTCACCCTCCTCCTCCTCCTCCTCGCCCACCTGGCCGCGGCTCGGCCGTCCCCGCCGCGCTCGGCAGCAGCAGCAGCCGCCGCCGCGGCCACAAGCAACATGTTGCCCAGCGGAGCGTCGTCCATGCCGCCGCCTCCCAACCCCGCCGCCTACTTCCCGCCTCCCCGGGTCACTTTGCCCTCCGGCCTGGACATCCTGCGCACCTACTCGGGAGCCGTCATCTTCCTGGAGATCGTGAGTGCCGGGGGTGGGGGGCGGCCACCGGCCTGCCCGCGCTTTCGCCTCCCCTCAGCGCCCCGCTGCCCCGCGCCCCGCTCCTTCCCGTCCCGCCGCGGCGGCGGTGCCCGGGCCGGGGGACGGCGAGGTGCCTCCGCCCGGGCACGGCCGAGAAACCGCCCCGCGTCGCCCGCGCTCCTCACCTGCCATTTTGAGAGCGAGAAAGGTGCGGGCGGCCGAGGCTGCGGCAGAGGCGAGGGAGCCCCCCGAGCGGCCCCGGCGCCGGTGTCGGTGCGGGCAGGGCAGCGGGACCGGTCCCCGCTCCCCCCGGCCTGCCCCGGCACTGCCCCCGGTGACACCGGGAGGCCCGCAGGGACGGGTCTCACGGGGGGTGTTTAAGCTGTCGAGCATTTGAGCCACACGGAATCCCAGACCCCCAAACCCACACCGTGGAGAGTTACGCAGGTTTTTACCCGTATGCCTGTTACGGGTGCTATGCAAACTCCTACAAGTACGTTTAATGCCGTGTGCGTGTAAGACCTTTGAGCTACGGCTGGGTGTGAGGCGCTGCAGGGCCGTGGTGCAAATGAATAGGAGGAAAAAACCCAACACCTTGACAGAACTCATCTGATTTTATTAATTCAGTTTATTTTTTTTTTCCCTGGGGTCAGAGCAGGATACTGCTTGGGTCCCCAGGCTCCGAGATGGATCCCAACCTGCAAGCTGTAAAACTGCACCTGAGCAAAACGCTCAGAACACAAGCCCGGGCACTGAATCAGGCCCTGAGTCAGTAGGGACAAAAGGTTAATTAGGTTGGCCAACCTGTTATGCATCTGACAGCCGAGCTGAAATGGACAGGCGTAGTATAAGGGAAATGGCACGACAGTGGGTGCTGAGATTAGAGCAGTCTCTGTGGTAGATTTCTAAATTTAAAGAAGCCTTCAAAGTTGTGCATTCAGAATACTGGAAACAATTCACTTGTCTCTGCTTTTTGTTTAACAGACACTTTCTGCTATCCCTTCTGCTTCCTCACTGCCCATCACTATCTGGTCTCTGAGCAACAGACTTGCACCTGCAGTCTTGTGAAACTAGAGAAAGTTTGGTTCTTCACAACAGCTAAAAAAGGAACCCTAGAGAACAACTTGAAGGCTAATACATAAACCCTTGGGAGCTTTGAACTGAGACTAGCAATGCATCTTTACATATATGCTGCTGCAATGTAACACAAGAGAGGAACCAACTAATGTTATAGCAGGCATCTTTTGAAAGGTATCTCTCATCCAACCTTGATTCAAACGAAAGTTCTCTGAATCTGGAAATGTTACCTCTAACTTTGTAGTTGTAAATCTGTAGGATTTAAAGAGGAAAGTTGTAACTTGCCTGGAAATTGATTGTAGCTGTCACTACACAGCAGGTTGGATTATCAAGATAAATCTTTCTGTGAGAAATGAGCATATTTCAGATGGCAATTACAAATTTCTCCAGTTATCCTTTTTTATAAAAAGGCAGGATTTGAAGGGAGAACTAGTACCCTTCCTTAGGTCAAGAGCTGATTAAAGTAGGCAAGCCTTAGAGTATGTAAATTCTCCATCAGCCCATCAAACATCCTCACCACTCATTCACTGCGATCAGTATGCTGAAAAGAAAATTGGCGGTGCTGAATTCTTCCCTGGGTTATGAATTCTGGAAAGCTGTGTGTTTTTCTAGACATTACAACATAATTTACAACTCACCTTATTCTGTATTCTAGTTTTCTTTTTTACTTTATTGCTTAATCTCTTCTCTTTCAGCTTTCTATTACAAATGCATTGAAAAAGAGGATGTAGTTTAATCTCTTTTCTGTATCCCATCTGATTAGGACTACAAAACTGAACAGTATGAGATTGAATCTAAATCTGATGTACATCCTTGTCATGCTAACTTCAGTGTGTGTATATAGAGATTTGTATGTGTGTGTCCGAACGATGTTTTCAGATTTCTTATATTTCCCTCAAAATGAAAGCAAGAGTAAAATTTGCACCAGCAGAATGCAAGTCACCTGGGTTTGTAAATCCCATTTTCAAGACTATTTTAAAAGCTCTTAAGAATTTCAGAGTGGCTTCATCTTACCACCACTTAGCGCCTATCATTTCTGAGAATGGTACTTGGGCTCTCTGAGTACTTTTGAAGTGTTTCCTCTTGGTTTCTAAAAGTAATCTGAGGACATGTTGATGTATGATATTAGTTCTTAGACAGAAAGGACTGAATAAAAGTAATCTTCCAGTTCATCATCTGTATTCCTTTCTTGCAGCTATTTGGAACGATAGTCTGGATTTTGGTAGCTTCTACTGGAGTTCCGCTGCTGCTGCTGCAGGGATGGGTAATGTTTGTAGCAGTGACTGCGTGGTTCCTGTCCATTGTGTTCCTGTGTGTGTTCCTCTTTGGTTATGCAAATAGAATTGCTGTCAACTGGAACCAAACAGTAAGATTTTTTTTCTTTATTTAAGGATTCCCTTTGTTTTATAAATGGAAGATAATTTCATGAGAAGTACTGATCCTAAGTCTTAATGTCTGGCCTTCTGTTTTAGCAGAAAGTTTTTCAAAACAGAGGAATTCAAAACTGGAAAAAGAGGGAGTAGGACTACAAGGATGACAGAGGAAAATACAGGACCTCTTTTACAATGGGGTCTGAAAGAGCACAGCTTTTTAAACTGTTTGAAGGAGCATACTTGTC
The DNA here is from genome assembly GCF_963210335.1 of Falco punctatus. Taxonomy (NCBI): domain Eukaryota; kingdom Metazoa; phylum Chordata; class Aves; order Falconiformes; family Falconidae; genus Falco; species Falco punctatus. Next base: position 20,334,329 of record NC_137582.1, on the reverse strand, counting down.
CTCTATGAGCCCATAAAATGCATGAGCAGTAGAAGAGGACTAGTTTAACACGGCATGACAACAAATTGATTTAAATGGCCAGAAGTAATTGTGGACTGGAAAATGGAAAATACTTTCTGACTATTAGACAAGTGGTAGTAACACCCTGAGAATAATGCGGGGTAGAAAGATACTTCTAATATTGTAAAGGAGGTGATAACATTCGTGAACCCATTGTGTGATGTGGTTGTCTGAGATAGCATGGACTGGAATAAGTCACCCAAGCAGTCTCCTCCAGTTCCTAAGAAAGTCTTCTGCTGACCTTTGGGTCAATTCCTTAAAGCTAGGGCAGCATTGGTGAGTGACTGTTAGACCTTAGGTGGTCAAAGACAACATAACCTGCAGTATGATATCGGTTAACATCTTTTTTAGGAGACTTAAGATTTATCTTTCTTAGAGGAAAAACTAGAGAAGAGACTACAGGTATCATTATGCACTGCTCAGCATTTCTTCATTGTGGAGACAAGACTTGATTTTTGCTGTAATGGATTGTTATGGCTTGTGCCAATAGTTCTCAGACTATACCTTCCTATTAAAACAGGGAAGCTGTTGGCTCCAGTTTTTACCGACCACATAGGTACCTCAGGTTATTGACTGCTATTATGTATCCCTTTGTTGTCATTAACTGGTTTTTACCTTGAGTTTTTAGCACTCAAGTAGTTACTCTCTTATTAATAAGAGATGCCAAAACTGTGATCAGAATGGGAATTCCCCAAAAAATTCCAAAAGGACTGGAACTTCTAAAATACAAAAGTATGGCTGTTTAGAACTTCTGATCGCCTTCACCTTCCTCCTGTGTGGCTTAGTTTTCCTATTGACACTTCTTGATCATAGCTGGAATTGTGTGTTTCAGTATCAACATCTGCAATTATTTCTCTGTTCACGTTACTCATGGACAGTCCCTTAAAACAAAAGGTCTTTAAAGCAAATCATAGAGCTTCATGAGTCTGGGGCTCTTAACTGGTAACTTCAAAGCCCATCAGTGTTAACAGACTGGATTTTATTAAAAAAAACTTTAGTACTTTTGATAGCAAATACACATCCATACAGTGTCAGCTTTTCAGCACAATACAGGCAGTAATTAGGCTAATAATGAATTACAATTACAGAGACCTTTACAGGAATTTATGCTGTGACATCCTCGCAAGTTATGATGCAACAAAGCCCTTGAGCATGTGCATAACTTAAGTAAATTAATAGTGTCTTGGGTTTCATTGAAACTGTTTGCCAATTTACAATCACGCATCTATGTAAGTGTCACTGGGTGAGGGCATAGCCTTTTATAGATTGAAAATGCTACACAAATGTTCATCTTACAACAAATTCGTGAATGTGTCTTACACATTGGCTACTTGATGCTGGCAGTGATTTGTTGTACTGTTAATTTCGTCTCCTTGTATGTGAGAAATTACTGAAACACTTTATGTCAGGAAGTTGCTACATGACTTGTATAAAAGCTGCATCTGTGGGACTCTGCAACTTAATCTAAATAACTCTCATAACTAAGTCAACATTTTAAATAAATTCAGAGTGAATCATTTGATCTCTAACATGGTAGCTGAAATCCAGCCCCTTCAGCCACCAACAAAGCTAAGATCATTTGACCTATTTTCAGGTACCCAAATGTTCTGTAACTTGTTGGGACTAAACTCTTCAGCTGCACTTCACAAGGATTTTTTACCTTCTGTTGCAAATAAATACTAGAAACACTAGAACTATTTTTATTACTATAAAATAATGTACCTGTTTGTTTTAATATGGCATGTATTTAGGTAAATACACTGGGTTTGCTATTTCCTAAACAAAATTCACAGTAGAACTCGGAAGCTACAGGTCATTAGATTGGGTCAAAAATGGGAAGTCGTGGTTTAGTTATATTGGAGTACTATAGCTTCATGTAAAGATTCATGAGGAAGTGTGGTTTAAGACTCCAGGAGTTTAAATGTAAGTTTGCAAAATAGCATGGGGTTCTGACAGTCCTGCATTTAGTAATACCTTATGTCATAAGTAGCTCCATTGATCCTAATACTGATACTTCAAAAGTAAGATGCCACACAGATCGGGGGTAGAAATATGGGCCTTATATGGTACATCACTCTGTGCATCACTGTATTAAACCAGACGGTATGACAAATACTGTCCTTTACAGCCTGACTCACAACACACTCATTTACAAATTAGATGTAAACTAACATATCATGCAGATCTGGTAGTGTTTTACAGATACTTTGTATGAGATTTCAATGATAATACAAGTGTGGAGGCAAGGGAGAGTCAGGCACCATGCTAGCAATTACTAAAACCAAAGAAACCTTCCTCATAAGATGTTGGGTTTTTTGGTCGCAGAAACATGAAATCTTACTGATACTACATAGTTTCACTGTAATTACTGCCAGGAGAAAGAAATTAAAGGGTCTGGCAGGAGAATGAAGGAAATGAAAAAGTTTGTCTTCTGAAAATATCTCTCCTGTATGTAGTAAGCACAGTCTTCCTCATGGAGCTATTTTGCTCCTTTGTGAGCTGTGGTGCCAAAAGCATACAGCTGGTAACGCTGGCACAGTTGCATGCTTGGTATTTAGCAGCCCAAGAATAATGGATGTCCTTGATTATGCATGGGTTTGTGCAGACCTTTCAAGTTGCTGGAATCCTGTGTTATGAAATGGGTATGTCAGGCCGTGATATGGGGTCCAGTATTTGTCACACAGCGAACACACACCTGCGTGCAGTCTGATGTGGTGTGCGTAGGTGGCAGCATGAAAGCTGTGCGTGTCCATCTGCCAGCTCAAGTGAGCAGGGGTAAGCCACAACAGCTAAGTGTCTGGTGGGGAGAAGTGCCTCCCCCAGCTGCAGCAGAGCACTGCAGCTTCTGTGATGCTTCAGCACTCTTGTGCTGGAGTAGGTCCCTACTATTTTTTTCTATGACATACAGGCATTACAGCAGAGCTGGAGACTGAGGGAATGTTTCTTACACCCAAAACTTGAGATCTGGCAAGCTTAGCCCATAAAAGCTATCCAGCTAGGCTAGGAAGGTACCCTCTGCCCCCTTCTCAGTTCTGTGGATGTCGGTGGGGCTTCCTGGTGTTACTCCAAGAGGAAGTAACTGTTTTTAAAAAATGGAAAAAACCCCAAACCAACAACCCAGCCAGAAAGGAAAACCAAAAGCTGGGAATTACTGCAGGTGTTTTGCCAAAACTGGCAAAACTGTTTTGCCAAAACTGGATTCCCAGTAACTGGGAGTCATTAAGAAAATCTGTACACTCTGTGACCTAATCACAAATGATCAAATGATTCTTAATTAAGAGAAAATTGTTTCCTGATCTGAGTGGAATGGGAAACTGTAGTAACAGCATATATCATAACTTATCAAAACTGAACAGGGTGTGATTTAAGTAGCTTTAGCTGCTATCAGATACAGAAAAACTGATGAGTTGGGAAAGAAAATTCTTTAAACAAAAATAAAACCTCGCATCTCTAAAGACACAGTTCTGTAAACAGGGAATGCAACCCATTCTCACTTCCATATCAGACAGTCAGTAGCTAGTGCATATGAATGCTGTCTGCTGTTAGGATGGACTCATACGTGGTGTACCCTGGGTTCTCACTCTTGGCATTCTGGTATTCCATTATGTTCAAGTGAATTAAAAGCACATAAAGAATTCCTTAGTGCTGGAGGCAGAATATGCAATGTGGATGTCACCAAAAAGCACGCATATACTTCTGTATAATTTTAAAAATTGTGTCTATGGCTTTTGCAGACCTGCATAGGTATAGGCAGAAAGTATATGTTGTATAGACTCAGGAACTGAGTGCAGTGCAAATGTCAGCTTTGCAGACTCAACAACAGAAAGAGATGTTGGAAGAATATTTTAAGTATTTTAAAACTGCACTGGAACATGTCTTGGCTCTTGCTATGTGGAACACTGGACTCTGAAATACAACCCCCAGTAAGATTTAGGCACCAGAGCTGCTTTTTCATGTGCTCCAGTAATAGAATCCAGAAATAAGAGTTAGATGTTTAAACCTTGTGTTCAGCTAGCATTCACCACAGAGGAGGGAATCGCCTGGAGAAGGCCAGGAGAGAAGCATATTTAAAGTGAATCCTAACTCCTGTCCTCTCAAGTGTCAGGCATTTTATTCCACAGTATCATGAAGTACTTCCAAATTACTGTATTTTGGGCAGAGCCAAGTCAGAGAGAGTTCTCAAGAAATGCCTCAGTTCTTGGATTCTGATTGTATCATGAAGTAAACTTCAGCTGTGTCAAGGCTGAGGTGTTTCTAGGCATGTACAGAAGCAAAATTCAAGCGTGGAGGGGGGACTTCTGGACCTTAGGTTATAGCTGAGAAGGGATTTGGGGGACTGCAAGCTTGTATTATACTGCTTAAATTGTGATGATTGGCCTTCATGTCCCTTCTTTTTTATCTAAGCCACTTGAAGGGAGAGCAATGTAAATGGCTTTGAAGTGATCTACAGGGTCAGCATATGTGCATATAGATGAGCACATGCCTCTTAATCTGAAAGACTATAGGGTTTGGGGAGAGTTGCCCTTCATCACTGATTATGTTAGCGAGTTGCTTATAATTGCAAGCAACTGTGAAAACATGTGCAGGTTAAGCTTTGCATGGATTTAACACTGCTTATCTCAAATTACTGTTATCGGTGCTCATTTCATGTTTCAGTGCTTGGTTTCATTTGTACTGAGACTGAAAGAATTAGACACGTATTGCAGCCCAGACTGATTCTGTTATTTGCTTTTCAGGATTTTCTTTTCCATGGGACAACTTTTGTCTTTTATTTTGGAGCTTTTCTACTGCAAGCAGCAACTACATCTCTACATTACTTTCCCCGCAAATTCAATTCCACCACACAAGAGAAGCTTCTAGCTCATCATGAATATAACATAAGCATAGCAGCCTCGGTATGTATTTCATACATTTATATCTGCTAAACAGAAGTCTGTTGTAAACTTTTGTAACCAGCCATTTAACTTGGGAACTTAATAGCAAGCTGGAATAGAAGGAGAAGTTGTGAGAGAAAGGATTGTCTTTGAGTGCAGCAAAAGTGTCTAACAGTGACGTGCAAAAAATACTGGAATAAGCTAATGCTAATGTGATAGGTGCTCAGTTGCCTGTCTTCGCTGCTGTGTTTTAAATATATGATCACTACAGCTTATAATTTTTTGACGAGGTATTTTGTAAAAGCAATGTTGGTTATTAGAATAGAAGGAAAAGATAGTAACTGGGCCTTCATCAAAGCATCAGGTGTGAATTTCATGCTTATGCTCAAACTTTCAGTTACTTTTTTAATACTATTTAGATAGTCCTGAACATGCCACGGGGAAAAAACACTTGGACTAGCTCCTTGTGAAGTTCCAGATATGTCACTTATTACATCAGGCGTAAATATCTGTAAGGGCCCTGTTGTCTATTATGGCAAGGATTAGAGTGCTTTAATTGATAGCCTAAGCTCAGACTGCATTTTTCTCACTCACCGTAGTTGCATCATCACTAAGTCATTGCATCTGGTGATGTGGGTGTGCATAGCTGTGTAAGAAAGTACACCAGCCTCTAGCTTTCTCCCAGGCTGGACTCCTGAAGGGCAAGTAGAGGTGTGCCAGTAAGCTTCACTTAAAGAACTGAAGCTACTGTTCTTATTTTTTTGTACCATCCAGAGGGTCTTGCATAACCCAGGGAACTGTACTTATTTATTAAACTTCTAAAGCCTTCTGAGGGTATCTGTTGTCCTTAAAACTAAATACACTATAAATATTGTGCAGTATAACACATTCGGTTAATCGTAAGATAAAAACAGATGAACATAAGGTGTAAAGTTCACATTCTTTCTGCAAGAGGAGAATAAAAAGGAAAGGTCCTTTCAGTCTCTGAAGGGGTGAGGTGGGCATGGCAGTCTCCAGGCCCAGAGTGCCTCACCGTTACCCTCTTGCCAGTAACACACTTGAGCACATCTGAACCCTGTATAGGCCCGTATGGCACAAGGACAGAGGTGGTGTCTCATACCTGTGCCTGAACTAAGGGAGGGCTTTAAACTAAGCAGGTGTCTAAGATTCTACCCTTAAGTGTAGCTCTTCAGTTCTTGTTCAATGTTTTCAGATTCCAGTGAATATATGGTCATTTTGTCTGACAGCAGGATGCCGAGGACTCCAAGAGACCTTTCCTCCCTCCATACTGTTTTTCCAAGGGAGCATTCAGTTCTTCAAGCCTCTCAAATCCCTGTCAAGATAGGGGAGGTGGAGGCTTTTGTAATTTGCCTCAGTATTTTTCATTAAGAGATGCTGGGAAATGGTGAATCAGATAACTGAGTCTTTAGTGCCTTTGCATTGTTTCCGAAAGTATGTAATTATAAAGTCAGGACATACAGAAAAAAAATTGTAATCCTTTGAAACACTTGATTAAAACAGTCCTGTGACCTACATGGAAAAAAATAAAAGGTTTCTAATATTTTGTCTTTTAAAATTACTTTTATATACTGTGATTAAAAATATATATGTTGATTTTATATGGGTGATAGTTCTACAGTGTAGCATCTTTTCAAAGCTTTCATTGTGAAATTAACACTTGTATAGAAAGCCAGGGATAGGTTTTTACGACATGATTGAATTTGTATGTTCTAAGAGACAGAATCCATTGTTAACACTGGACAATATGAGAAACTTTTTTTCAGCAATTCAGTTTCTCATTTCTTCCTTCTGGTTTATGTTATATATTCAAGTTTGCTGTGGCATGACCTTCAATTCAAGTCTATTCAGTTCAGTTCTTGAACAATAGCAACTTCCTGTCATTTCTCTGGAAGTTGTTCTAATGGCTGGTTATCTGGTCAAGGAGGCCGGATTTGAAGCTGTTTCTGTGTTTCTGCAAGTAGAAGAGTTCTGCTGTTTGGAGGGATGTGTTGTCTTAGTTGTTTGCTGGTAAAGGCATTAACTTGGAAACAAATCCAAGATTAATGTTTGATCAGTCTAGATAAGAGGAAACTGAAATACCCAGTGTACATACATATGATTACTTTGTGCCGTAACTCATGCAGAGATTCTGCTTCATACTGTATTTCAAAACGTCTTCTGAAGCAGGCAAGTAAGTGAAAAGCAGTAACGTGGTGTTATAACAGAGAGGTTCATGAGAAAACTTAAGGGGATCCAAAACCTATCTTTACCTTAAGCATTTTGGCCGGGGGAGGTAGCTTTTGAATCATTTGTGTTCCTGTATTCATTTAGAATAGGAAAAAAAAAGTAGAACAATATAATGTGTGATTCACTTTTTCCTTGTTTCTTCTTTTTGTTCCTGCTCCTTTTTTAGATTTTTGCCTTTGCAACAGCTGTTTGTTACGGTTGCAGTACAGCCCTGGCATTAAGAAGATGGAGGCTATAGCAGTTGAAGAGAGGTTAATGCCTGAGTGTTCTACTTCAGGTCAAATTAAGTGCTACATGTCTGTTTTACTGTAATCTAATTCAAAAAAGACTTTTTGTTTTTTGCTTAAACTCTATTTTAAAGTGCTGAAATAACCCCTAACCAGAATTCCCTTAACAGATAACAAGTTTCCATCTCTTCCCTTTCTAATTTTTAATTTTATTTTGTACTCATTAGAAGCATACTCATTGTATGGTGTTATGGAGTTCAGGCATAAACAAATGCGTCATTAGTAGATAACAGAATTCTAGTGCTAAATCAGAAGAGGAAGAAGATGGAAACTAAACCAGCACGTTAACTGCACAGGCAGCTAAAAAGCTCCCCTCCATTAACTCCTGGGATTGGGCCTTAAGTGTTTTGCAGCTTACAGTGCATTCCACACAGGTAGAACCTTGAGGGTACGGAGAAGACTCCTCCTGGTTTTAATGTGTGCTGCTCCTTGCAATGATCAGAGCCCAGGCTGACCAAATTTGTGATACCAACTTAGTATATATATTATTAACTTTGATGTACAGAGAAAATATTTTAAATATCCATCCAGTGAAATCTTTTGATACTCTTTTATAGCCATATCCAGCTATGGTCATCTGATCCTTAAAGCTTACTGTATTCTTTAGTAGGTGGAAACTGTTTGGGACTGTCAGTCAGTAGTTCATTAGTTTTAGGAATTCAGCTTAATCAGATCTATTTATACTGCAAAACAAAACAGTGCATTTGTGTTATGTGTGTATATACATGGTATATTTTTGTTTAACAGGAATATTTGCACTGTTTTAATTTGTAGAAGTACAGCGTTGGTTTTGTTAACTTCAAGTGCTGCATGTTACTTATTATGTGAGTCAATAGCATTTGAATTGAGTGAATAACATCTGACCTCAATTCTTGCGGTATGTTATTTGTTGCATTCTAAACATGCAGTGTTGTAAACGTGTTTTTATTTGGACAGATGCCTATGCAACATATTGCTGAAAGCAGTGGAATGCAAAGCAGTCCACCCACTATGGAGTCTGCTTTTGGCACAAATGAAGTTTAATTGAGCCTCTCCTGAATAACCCTGTTGTATAATGACACGCAATATATATAGAAAATTAATGTAACAAAACTAAATGACAGCATTGCGCTCTGCTCCCTAACACTTGTGCCATTATGCAGATGGTGAAACTTTTTTTTTATAATGCTAGTAAATAGTTTTTCGCTCTTGTGAATAGTGCCAAATTGATAACCTGGGAGAATAAAGGCTCTCTGTCATTTGTAAAACAACTTGCCAGTGCAGCTGCATATTCTGCAGAGACCAGCAGTGGGTTGGGTAAGGGAAGACAGGACTTTCCTCATTCCCAGGCCTACTCATTCTCCTTGAGCCAACGAGGGTGTCTGCTATGAAGGTTACTTTATCAAACTTGTCAGGTACAAGGATCTGTGAGAGCCAGCCACCCTCAGCAGTGCCCTGCAGTCCCTGCTGACCCAGGACAGGTTCTTAGGGATGACACAGCAGTGAGTAGCCGCCCTTCTGACTACTGGAACCACTTGGTCATCCTGAATTACTGCAATGGGATGTTTTCTTATATCTTGTTTCCTGAAATTTTTATCTTCCAAAGATTTTGTACTCTGGCTAATTATTTGTTTTCTAATTCTCTGTTTGCATTGAAACTCACTTTGTGAACTTTTTGTCGGGAGCCATATACTTTTAAAAATACTTCATACTGTATGAAATACATTTACACTGGAGTATATGGATGAAAGTATGTAACAAAGACTTATGCTAAGCAGCATTAAAGTTACTTAATATATTTATGGCAGTAGTCTGTTTATTAATTCTGTCTTTGGAAAGTAACTACCTTGCAACTTGGACTGACCTGATGCTAGACATAAAATTAAGGCTAAGATTTCTTGACAAGGCACAAGTACATTGGTGATAGCTTTATAGCCATTTGCCATGTGACACAGCATGAATATTAGTGAGGAGAAAAGTAAGGTTGGCTGGGACAACATTGCAAGTGGGTGCTAATCTTTGGTGTGTTTTTTCCTTCATCCTGCAACCTGCATATGCACTGCACACCACAGGCTATGCATGCTACAGCTACAGTCTCTGCAGCCAGCTGGGATGGTGGGCGAAAGATCTTAATCTTTTGCCTGTTTAAACCTACAGAGTATGAATCTCACACATGGTGTCAATTAAAAAGCTGTCCAAGTTTAGAGGTGTAAAGATCATGATTGATGGGCGCTGTTCAAGTCTCTTAATCTACTTGTAGAAGTCCAGATAGCAGTGTGGTTAGCACAGCATGGAAACTGTTTGTATAGTGAGGAAAGGCTGAACTTTCCCTCTTCAGTATCAAAGACAAACAAAGGGCAGAGAGGAGATAAAGGTAAAGACTACAGTAATGGAGAACAGCTTTCACAGCTAAAAAGGAGTGAAAGAATGGAAATTTTCTGTTAGTATGCAAGGAGTTTGCAGTACCTGGAGGAAGATCTAAGGAAGGACACACCAGAACAAGCAGTTACATTCTTTCAAAAAAAAAAAAAAAAACAAGAAAGGAAAGGAAAGGTGGGACTCAGAAATGGTATGTGCAGGCTAGGATGTCCGTATGCAAATACTGATACAGGAATAACACGTAATTCTTGTGATAGGTATTACAGGTGATAACATGCAAGCTGGTTCTAATAAATATCACTCTTCCCTGTACAAAAATTCCCCCAAGCCTATGACCTTGAAGAACACAAGCTTGGACCTCTTCAAAGAATGGAAGGGGCAAGGGAGGACATAGAGAGATAATCTATCTCAATGAATTTAAGGTAAAAGGAATGAGACCACAGATGCCAAATAGCATTTTCATCAAACACCTCTGATATGAAGCTGCAGCACAGGAGTATCTAAGGTACCATGCAGGTCCCTGCTTTTAGGATCAGAGAATATTTCATGGGGTTTTTGGGTACCGTTGTGTAGTAGCTGCCGGTAAATAAGCTCTCTCTAAGGAGACTTTCCTTAAAGGATGCAGGGAGAAGCAACAGTCTGTTGCTTATTGCTAAAGAGAAATGAAAGTGCACATTTTAGAAAGCTAGAACTTTCTCAGAAAATATGCACAGCAAGTGCTTCACTGAAGTCCTGACACTGCTTCTGTCTCACTGAATGCCTGTAAATAACCCAAAGTGACACAGGTCTTGAAGTAATTATTGATATATACAGGATCTGTCCATTCAGGTGGTTGTGATTTCTCTGGCTGTGTACATTGGTTATAGCCCCTGATGTGAGTGAAGTTATGCCACTATAAAATGCTGTCATAAAATGCAGTTGTAAAACACAGCTGTAAAAGGTGAGAGAGGCAGAGCCAGTGATTGCACAAATCTGTGCCCTTCATAGAAAGTTAAAGAAAAAAGTACTGGATAATCACTAGACTGGTGTCGTCTTTCTCTTAGGCTTCCAAAACGAGATGATGACAATGCTGACTCCTGTTGCACTTTCTCTAATCATTGTATTTTTGCATTTGCTTGATAACTTTAAGCAAAGATTGATATTCATCATTTTCCTATCTGAATTTGAAAAAAGAAAGAGAGCTTGAAACTCAGCTAGCTTGTTTGTTCCAGTTTTTTATATATATACTGTGAAACTACTCTCCCGATGCATCTCACACTCCATTGCCAGGCTGTCCAGTTTGTACAGAAAGGCTTCCTAGGTCTTGTCTGTGGTAATGGTGAACCACAAGTTCTCAAACTGAGATGCAAATAGCTCATTGCTCTTTTCAGTCTTACAAAAAGAAAAACTTCAAAGGGAGAGCATGTTGTATTTCTTCTTAGCTGTATTTTGTACCATTGGTCGTGATTCATTGGTCTTTGTTGAGACACAAAACCATCAGAAGCCAAAGCAAATCTGATGTATTAAAATCAGTAAACAGCAAAGGAAAGTATTTAATTTTTTTTTAGAAGTCGAGTTCAGCATGACTATTCCTCTTTCTCCCACTGGATTAAGTGTCTTTTCATCCCTTACCGTGTTTATCTAAACTCCCTTCTAACCTGAGCATCTCAGAATCTACTGTATTTATCCTCAAGGTGCTCCTGGAAAGAGTAGTGCTGTTCTCATTTCACAGGTGGGCGACTCAGACACAGACACTAAACATTGCTTGCTGAAGGCCTTGCACAGGGGATCTGTGGTGGAGCAAAAAAAGGAAACCTGTTTTTTTCAAGTGAGAGGTCAGTGCTGTGCTCAGCAGCCTGTACTGCTGGCTGCACTGAGCAGGAAGGGGAGCCGTATAGCGTGGATTGTATGTGACCTGTTCCACTTCTGTCTCTGTCATGGTGGGATTACTCTGGCAATTAGTAACACGGGGTTAAAAGGTAGAATGATGCTTTGTGAACGATTATGAGTCAAAGGGAGGTTTAACATGCCAAATTGTCATTCCTAGATCAAACATTGTAGTTTCTGGGTGTTCTGACCTTGAATTTTGATTATCCGATTGTAAATAGGCTACGCAGAGTTCCTGCTTGAGGTGTTGATCTACTTGCTTCATTTTAATAGAGGAAACAGCTCACCAGGATCTGCAGGTTTCACCTGCTTCCTCCTATACAATGTGTTTCAGCCCCAAATTCTTGGCGTTAGCAAAGTATTACCTGTCATAAGCCTGCCAGGGCACAGGTTTTTTTTCGGTTCAGAAACTTGAGCTAAGTTTTGGCAACTAACTTGTCAAGCTATCTTTCCAGGGAACACAATGATCAAGTCAGATTATGTCTAGGTGTGGTTTTAACACCTTTCTTGCTGTGGCATTATTGCAAATATCTATAAGGATTCTGGATTTTGGGGAGAAAATATTCATACGCTTATGTCCAGCATATTCAGTATCAGACTTAACTGTGCCTGGCTCCAGAGGGGCTCCTCATGCAAGGACTCAGCCTGTGGGATCCATGCCTGATTGCAGCATTACTAGTAATTTAAAAGAATTACTGAATATTTTAATCTCATCCACAAACCTTTTCCCGGTCATCTCAGCAAGGTGTGGCCTATGTCACTGGACCCAGTGGTGTGGCACAAGAAAAAGCAGACCAGAAAAAGTCCAGAGGGGTTCCTTGCAGCGAAAAGCATCCTTCTGCACTCCTCTCTCTGCAGGGCTGGGACCTCACGCAGACCCCTTGCCCTGTAGAAAAGTGCTGGGGCTTCCTAGTGATGCGATTCCATGCTTGGGTAGTTCTACTCGCAGTGCCCATGAATGATTGCCTTTTAATATTACTTTATTACAGGTATTATTTTAGGTTCAATAAGATTTATGAGACAAACCGATGAGGCAAAAAGTGTTTTGTTTCTATAAACACTTTGCTGCCTCTTTTTTGTCCCACACAAAGATCATAGCCATTTTTCTTTGTGATTACTTCTCAAGTGGAAAACATACTTCAGCATAAATTAATAGTGTAATTGATGATATCATAGATCTTACTGTTCCCAACTTGCATGACCTGGAAGTATTTCCAGAATCCTGGGTCCAGGTGAACATCGCAGCTAGGTCACAGCCACAGTAAGACCTAAACACACATCTTCTCCCTGCCTTTTCCCTGTATTTGGAAAGAAAGGGAGCTGCAGCATGATCTGGACAGGCTGGACAACCCAGAAAGCAATGTGGTGTATTGGGTATGATTCACTGTTCAGTCGCACTAATGGGCACAGATGGGCTCAAGATGGTTCCACCAAGATAACATACAAAGTTATGGCAAATGGGGAAATGGAGTGGGAAGCCTACTGATTAGAAAAGGAGATTAAGACTATAGCACTTGGTTGTATTTGTCCCCTGTATAAAATCTGGCATTGAATCTAGCACTTTACTCCTTAATATACCTGTTTTTCAAACTAAATAACTTGGCCTGGGGTCTGAAGCCCTGGGAAACCTGTAGGGCCAGCTCAGAGCCTTGGGCTGTTAGAATAAGAGGCAAGGTGAATCATCAGCAGATGCTTTAATCCAAAACTCTGGAGCAGAGGAGAACGGGAAGTGTTCTCCACTTCCCAGGTCCACTCCCCAACTTGGTACCAGCTCTAAGAGTTGGAAGAAGGCCAGGAGTAGTTCTCTTCCTCTCCATTCCCTGGCTTCAATCACCATGGGCCCTGGATGAGCTGGGGGACAAAAAGGAAGACTCAGACAGAAATGCCATCTGAGTTCTGAGACATGCTCGACCTACCCAAAGCAGTGACAGCTGTTCCTGGGCCAAGTCCAAGGTTCAGTTCTTGACCCACAGTAAAAGGTAAATCTATCCAGTAATTAAGTTGTCAAACAACAAGCCCGAGTTTTAGCTGGAGCAAATGTTCTTAGAAAAAGACAGAGCTACCTTAGAAATTTCATGGTGAACGAGAGGCCAAATTTTTCATCTAGTTATATAAATGCAACTTCTTTTGAGGTCCAGTCGCCAGTGAGGAATTTCACTAATGGAAGTAGGAACAGAATTTTCCCTTAGAGAGGGAATAGAGCTGACCTTTGAAACACGGTATTACAAATTCCTTGGCCTTGTGTCATTTGCTTTTTCTCCCAAGGATCCTGCTGCTGGGATAAGTTACTGCTGGAATAGCTGCTGCCATTAAGGGAAAAATAGCCTTCGTGGCCATGGCAGACTTAGAAAGTGTGAAGAATCCAAGATAAAAATCCAGCCCTTGTAGAATCTCCTTATTCTGGGGGACCTGACTCACAGGTTGTAGATGCTTTAGGGCTGGCAATGCTGGACAGGGTATGTGAGGTGCCACATCACATAGAACTCCCAAGATGAAGGGCCGCTACAATATCACCAAGTCATAGAATCATGGATTCATTTAGGCTGGAAAAGACTTTTAAGATCATCGAGTCCAATAACCCGGGACCACCAAGTCCGCCACTAAACCATGTCCCTAAGTGTCACATCTAGGCGTTTTTTAAACACCTCCAGGGGTGGTGATTCCACCACCTCCCTGGGCAGCCTGTTCCAGTGCTTGACCACCCTTTCAGTGAAGAAATTATTCCCAATATCCAATCTGAACCTCCCTTGGTGCACCTTGAGGCCATTTCCTCTTGCCCCATCACTTGTTCCCTGGGAGAAGAGACCGACCCCCCCCTGCCTACAGCCCCCTGTCAGGGAGCTGCAGAGAGCGACAAGGTCCCCCCTCAGCCTCCTTTTCTCCAGGCTGAACACCCCCAGCTCCCTCAGCCGCTCCCCATCAGACTTGTGCCCTAGCCCCTTCCCCAGCCCCGTTGCCCGTCTCTGGACACGCTGCAGCCCCTCCGTGTCCCTCATGCAGTGAGGGGCCCAGAACCGAACACGGGTCTCTCAGAGATGCGGGCACCTCAGCTGGCCGAAGCGATACCAGGAGGGGAGACCCCTGGGGCATTCCCCTCCCTCCCTCTCCCCGCGGCGGTGACGCGGCAGCCCCGCTCCGGAGGGCGCGTTACCCGCCGCCCGTGGCGAGGCCAGCCGGCACCAGCAGATGGCGCCACAACCGCGGGTTGCGCCGCGGCCGGCCCGTGCCTCAGCCCGCCGCTCCCCGCAGCTCCCCCGGCTGCCCCGAAGGGACCCGCCATCCCTGCTGCCGTTCCGCTGCCAGCAGCCCTGGCGCCTCCGGGCGGCCTCCCTGCATTACCGATTTCATATCCCTCAGGAACGACCCCAGGACACCACTACAGAGCAAAGTCCCTTTCCTGAGGAGCTGAGGCAGCTGGAGGCGATTGCCTTCCCTCTTCTCCCTGCAGGACACAGTGGGCTTTATTGACCTCTGTAAATCATTTGTGACTGAAATCCATGGAGCTCCAATAGCCTGGAGGAGCAGAAAGCAGCCTTCGAGCCTTAAGGGGATTTTGGAGGGATTTCTTTTCCCTAGGGAGTTATAAATGTTAACCAAGTCAACTCATCTAAAATGGCCACCAAACCAGCTCACACCACAGGGCCACTGCAGATCACACCAGGCTGTCTCAGGCGGTCAGATTCTGTGCAGGACTTCACCAAACTGCGTTGGCTCAAAGGTGGCAGATAAACTGCAATATAGATAAAGCCTGGGCAATGAATCTAGGAAAAAATTATCTATATCAGACTTGGAACTGAGAGTTACAACTGAGGAAAGAGATCTCTGAGCCATTGCTGATGGTTCTCTGAAATCATGAGCTCAGTATGCCATGGCAAACAAAGCGCAATAAAATGTTGGAACTTGTAAGAAAGTTATTAAGAACAGGACAGAGGGTGTAATGTTGCTGCTGCATTAAAAATAATAAAAAAAAAACCCCAAACAAAACCTGGTGCATTCTTGTAGTAGACTTAAAGGGCAGCAAAAAAGGTTGAGGTGTCGAAGCTGCTGCCTTACGAAGCCTGAAAACACTGGCACTGTGCTCCAGATCGAAGGAGGTGATGGAGTGATGTAATTGTGATTTATAGTACGATGAATGTGCTGGTTAAAACAAACATACAACTGTTGCTTACAGGATCCTGGTATGGGATCTAGGAGGTGCTTGAGGCAACTAGAAAAGATTCATTTAAAAGAAATAAAAGATAGTACTTGCTTGCACAGTGGGTAGTGAACCTCTGGAGCCTGCCAACACAGGAGCTTCTGGAGGCAGACGGTATTAGCATGTTCAAAAAGGGATTAGACACATTAATAGGTTTTTATGCTTAAAGGATGAGGCAGGAACATACTGTCTTGTATCCCTAATCCAACAGTTGTAAATTAGGGGAACTAGTTGTGACTAGGGGAAAGGGCTGTACATAACAACCAGCCTCACGTGTTCTTCCTAAACAGCATATCCTCTTGGCACCGTCGGAAACAGGGCAGCGGGCTGGACGGCTCATTGCTGGGGCCCACAGGCCATCTCTTACATGCAGCTTGTGACTTCTTGCAAACAGCAAAGTTCCCCTGCCTCACCTACACTCTCAGTCCTTGCTGCCTCACTGAAATGCTGAGTTCACCCCGAGGCTGACACCTGAGGCCTGCCGATAGTTTAAAATCAAGCCAGCCAAAATAAGATTTTTTAGGAAAAGGTACAACTTGTATGTCCTAGCATAAACAGAGCTGCTTGATTCAGTACAAATGAATAACAGTGTTGGCTCCTGGTCCTTCACAAGGCAATGGAAGAACAAGAGGTAAAATCAGGTCATGCTTTTATACACCATTTTGGGAACAGTAAATGGATAAATACAAGATGCCCGAGTCAGCTGAGAAAGTCCTACCTTAGCCTTTAGTACTGCTCTTCAGACTTTCCCCAAACACATTTTTTCAGCAGTGACAAGCTGAAAGCCCACTGTCAAAATGAAGTATACGTACAAGGTTATTGAAAAAGAAGATTCACAAAATTTTCTAATTATCTCCTAGATACTTTCTGTCCTGTTTTTTTTCTTCCCCAGTTCATTACATTTTCTCCTACTGTTCTGTGAGGGCTGGGCTGCCAGGATGCACATGCTCATGCATGCAAACACACACACGCACACTACCTCATCTCACTCACAGTTTTCATCATCTAATTCCCTTCCCAGTCTCTCACAGCATCCTGGTTCAACCATTCCCTCTGCTCCATTATTTTTTTTCAATACCATCCTAGTTTTCTCAGTGTAGTGTTTTCAGTCCCACTGTGCCTTGCTGGTGTTTTATCCCTGCCTCTTCTCACAGTCTTCATGCCATTTTTTATTCTTCCCTGTTGTCAGCCTTAACCAACTCATTGCTTGTGCTAGATGGAAGACAGCGATGTAGTCCTCTGAGTGTCTTGAGCAGGGCTGTGGGACTTCAGGCAAGCGAGGAGTTACACTCTGCTGCTGGGCATGCCACTAGTGCTGAGTGCTGGGCGAGGGGCCCCGGAGGTGGTCAGGTGCCTGCCTTTCCCTCACAAAACACACAGCAGCTTAGTAATATGGTTAGTTACAGGATTATTTTTTTGCTATAGGTGAAGCAGTTTTTCCCAGTTGCTCTATTGGAAAGGATGGAATGACTTCTGATGAAAACTTTCCCAGACAGTTCAGCAGAAAACAAGCAACCAGCATGCAGAATTTCAGGCTCATTGGTTTAAAATCTAGCAAATCATAAGCAATTGAAAAAGCCTTTCAAAGGAAAGTGTTAAGTTCCCTTAATGGCAGGCAAGGCTTCCTGCTCTAGCCATAGCATCTTTAACCCTTCACACCAAACATGTCCCTGTGACACCAAAGGAAGGCTGCCTTTTTAGGACAAAATTTCAGCTGTATGATCATCGCTGAAAAATGCTTGTATTGTTATGACCAAATTTTCTCAATTACAGTCTAAATGACATTTTCCTGAAGTAAATGAGAATGCGGTTTGCTTTTCAGACTGTCTGAGTGAGAGAAGTATTTGCCACTTTTAAAGTCCCCTCCTTCGCTGAGCATATGTACCGCTTTCCTGGAGGCCTGAAGCTGAGGACCTCTTTTCCTTCTGCTGTAGGGCAGTGCTCTTGGCTTGCCCAGCTGTGCCAGCTCATGTCAGCTGAGCATCCAACTTGGTCTTTAACAAAGGTTCTTTTGTAACCTTTATGCTTTATTTTTCTTTACCCAGCAGCCTCCATGATGGTAAGGGAAAACTCTGATGATAACACCAGTAGCTCTCTGAGAGAGGTACAAGCATATGGGGACAGGTGGAAGGAACAGACTTCCAGCACCTTGTTTCAGACAGGTTCACAATAACACGCTTCCCTCAGAGCATCTTTTACTTGAATATGCATTAAAGGGTAGCAAGCAGCTATATTCCATATAACTCTGGGTATTCAGCACAGAGGCTGCACAGCTTCCTGGATTGCCTTTGACAGGAGTCGAAGCTGACCTGGAAAGCTTTCCATTTTCCAGCCTCTGGCTTTAGCAGTAATGTCACGTAAATCCAAAGGGAGACAAGTGACCTTCTAGCTCATGCTATTGTGCTAGTAACACACATAAACAAAGCCTGTAGCTAGAGGGGGAAGAATTTCACCGAAAACAAGGTCTGCAAAGTCCTTTTCTTTTTACCTTTTTGTATAACACTCCTGTGATAAAAGCTGTCCCCTGGGTGGCTTGCTCTTCTTTCACCTAAGGGGTTTAAACTCCCTTCTCCCGCTGTCAAAAGAGATCCTTAAACACCACACCCTCATCAAGGCTGAAACTCCTCCCAAACACACAGGCTGAAGTTGTTCCATAATGAATAAAGGGGTGTTACATTCACATGGCAAGAGCCATCAATAAACTTCAGGTGACGACCCTTTTCCCATCGTGTCCTTGCCTTCCATTACCAAACAGCTACAGAATATCCCTAACAGGCTACAGGTTAAAATTTTGATAGCTGTAGAACATGATCAAATTTTTGGACTATGATATCATTTCAGGCGCCCATAGCTACTATCAGCCTGGATGAATTTCCCACTCTTCTCACAGCAACGTGGTGTGCTGAGATCTGTCCCCAGGTGCAGTCTCAGGTGAGCCTGTTTCCGACAGCAATTTTGGATGTCCCCAGCCTGGCTGCATGCCCCATCCTGGCCCGCTGGCCCCACCGAGGGTACCTGTCCTGGAGGGAGTTGGCAGCTCTCTCGTGGACGTGGGCAGGGTGTACTGAGCAGCACATCCAACAGAAAGGGGAAAAAAGGATTTAAAGTATTTCCTATCTTTAGCATTTAAAAAATACCGACTGTTCCAGTGTAATAGTGTGCCCCTTGTGGCTTACTTTACAGCTCAGTCCAGCTCTCTCCTTTGATGTTTTGCCCACATTATAATAAACTTCACCAAAGAAAAGAAAAACAGCTTGTCTCTGTGAGAGCCATGAACAAATGAGTTGGAAATGTGAACTGAACTGAAGCTGTACCGTGTTTTTTTCAGCTGTAGATTCTTTTATATAAAGTGGCTTAAAAGGATACTGTAAAATTCAACCAAAGAGAGTGATGGTCAGCCTCTCTGGAATTTGCCTGGGTAGAAAATGTTGTGTTTATGAGCAGTTTTGGTAAATTACTAAATTTTAGTAACTGCAGAAATGGGAAAAATACTTTCTTCAGAGCTAGGTGTCTTAGTTTTTTCTTCTCTCCAGACCCCTGGTTTCAACTAGTTTCAGTATCAAAGAAACCAAACTGAAATATGAAAAATGTGACTTCTGGGAAATAATCAGTTGTGGGAAGAGCAGAACTCAGGTCTGAGAACTGTAATTGGAAAATAATAATTTCTCTAAGACTCACTAAAATATATGGCTAAATCCCCAGTGCCCTTTAAGTTAAAAGGGAAGTGTTCTGTCTAATCTATCCTGAACAGCAGGAGATTTTTTTCCTCTCACTCTGTTCATTCATTTCTGTTTGTATCATTCCTGGAAAGGGACTTCTTTTTTAGATATCTTCTAATTTTGTGGTGGGGATTGTGGATTTTGGCAAAGTGCCAAAGTTTAAAGACTTTCAAGACTGGAAGTTTCTAAGAAAGAAATTATGTCAGATAGACTCTCTTACCTCATATGACACTTGGCCTGAGATTTACTGCTGCTTTTTTCTAGGATACTGGAAGAAAGCTATGCTGCCACTAGGAGAGCAGACTGTAGTTCATCTTTCAAGTACTCCTTCACAGGTTTTATCCACAAAGGAACAGAAAACTTTACCAAGAAAGTGAGTAGCAACATGCCACATGAGTTAAATTTGGGGCATATTTTTTAAACCATGTATGTGATGTGAAAGTCTAAAAATCCCATTGCTTTTTTAAGTCATGAAGGGCCAGCTCCCCAGAGGCCTGCATTATGACTACTGTGCACGTTGCCATACCTAAATATGGGTGCTCAGCACCCAAACTGGAGTTTCCTGACTTGATTCTGAACGAGAGGGCAGGTAAGGTGCCTCAGTGCATGGCAAGGAGACACTGCCGTACTTATAGCTAATTTGCATTTCATTTTCAAGGTGCCATGTGACAAAATACACTGGAAAAGGGTCCAAGAGACGAGGAAGCATGTTATCAAATGACTTAAAAGGCAATTGCTGCTAATTATGCTTCCCTTTCAATTCCTATGTTGAACAGCCCTGTGCAGTATTTCGCTTTAATCTCAAGGGGAGTTCCTATAGCACGAGGCACTGTGCTCGCCATAGTGCTTTACTCTCATCACAGCCCTGGTTGCAAGCAAGGGCAGTGCATATATTGCTATGCCCGGGGCAACGGTCCCCACACCCTCACTGACATCCATCAGTGATGCTGAGGTGCAGCTTAGTAGGCAATACCCTGGTTTGCTCTCCCTGTTGGCATCTGGTCTAGCTTTTGAATTTCATGTGGTTTTGAGCAGTACTGGAAGACCCGGAGTGGAGAACCATGCCAAATGAGGCAAGCTCTTCCCTCAAGCTGTTGCAGAACGCACCAGCAGAGAATTACATTGTAATGTGCAACAATGTGTGGGATATACTCGCAGCCATCCCTTATGGGGAACAATTCTTTCAAGACAAGACCCCAACTCAGAGGCTACCTGCAGTGAGTTGTAAGACCTGCTGTGAGTAGTTTGACACTATCAAGCAAGGCACAAGCTATTTATTCACCTTCTTCACTTAATAAGGACATGCTGTTGTATATACTGAACTCATGCCTGCCCCGTTGCTCTGTGGATGGACTCTATTTGTTGACTCACTAGGAAGAAGACCATGAAATCCTGAAGGACTATCTTGGAGGATGTCTGCGTGCTCTCTGACCTCATGGGGATGAGAAGAAGCTCCTTCCATAGAGTGTGCTGCATTCTATCCCTGACACCACATTGCTCTTTTGCAGAGTATTCAGTGATGATCCCAGTAGTGATCCTTTCGTGATTCGAAACCCTAACGATTTTGTGATTCGTTGAGCAAAATTCCCATTGTACAGTCAGCCTTTAGACATTTCAGGGGAAAATCTTTTATTATTAGGGACAGAAATTGGGTATGCAAATCCATTCATTAATACACTCTGGCTTTTCCAAAGCATCTCCCCATCTAGTTTAATCAGAAGCCACGTGAGGGAAAGAGGGCTAGAAAAGTGCATTTCCTTAAGGGTTTTATGATTTTTCTGCTCTAAGGCTCAGCACTTATATGATGTAAATCTCTGCAATATCACATCACTCTGGAATGCCAAAAAGGTGTCATTCATGGTCACTTTGACTCTCTGATGCTCCAGGACACTGAGTGTCCCAGAATGAAAAGCAGAACTGAGATGCCAATGGCAAAGGCTCCAGCACAGGTGTCTCAGGAAGGCTACAGTCGTGCCTCTGCAAGAAGTCTTCCTGGTGAAGCTAAGTACAAGTCGGTTTGGCTAGCAGGGGTGAAATTTCACCACAGAAATATATGCAGGAATAAAATGCACGCCTCTGGCAAGTCATTTTTGTATAATTTCCTTGCCGAGTGCTCACACTGGCGCTTACACCAACAACTCTGCATGCAAGTCAGTACAAAACTGACTCCCAGTTCCAATATCATTCCGTCCCCACATGGCTTTTGCTGAAATCACCTTACACTTCACGGTTCCTTAGTATTAAGCACAGTAGTTACAGCTGACAAAACCTAAGATTTGTAGATGCCCTAAGCTAACACACCAGACCAGGTCTACACAAACTGAACCAACGCTGCCCAGGAGCGGTGACTCTCCCAGCACATCATCACAGCACGCGTGGGTGTTCCCCTTGCAGGGTGGGTCTGAGCTGGGACTGGAAGAGGGTCAGGATTTGCTATTTGGTCAAAAGCAATGTTCCAGAGGGCTGCTGAGAAAGGTACCAGATGTGTCCTACATGGATAGCGTAGCTAAGGACTTCAAAACCAAGAGACAGCAGGACACAGTGTCCAATAGCCATTATACAATAATTCCATTTAAAGTAAAACCCCTACTTTTTCCTACTGTGAAAGTAGTCAAACACTGGAACAGATCACCCAGAGAAGCTCCATCCTTGGAGATATCCAAAACCCAGCTAGATACAGCCCTGAGCATCCTGCTCCAGCCGACCCTGCTTTAAGCAGGGTGGTTAGACCATGGATCCATAGTTCCCTACCAAGCTCAACTATTCCACGATTCTGTGACTTCGTCAGCATAGGCAAAGCAAACCTTGACAGCAGAAAGGCCTAAATGAGACTTGACTTACACTTAGATGGACTTCCTTCAGGCATCTAAGGAGCAGAGCAAGTTGCTTTGTCAGCTCAGTTGATTCTCCAGCAGCAAATCATCTTAACAGCAGTACTTGTGTAGCAGTGTCTCAAGGTAGGCACCACAGAATGAGAAGCCACTGCTCAGCACTTCAAGGCAAAAATTTTAAACTTGCTGAAGGTGCTATGAATCACAGAAATACAGAATGGTTGAGGTGGGAGGGGACCTCCTGAGATTGTCTAGAGAATTCCTTTTCTCTGCACACTTGCAGCCAGTTCAACATGTTAGATGCACTGTATATGCACTGTCACAGGCAATGAGACTTGTCTCATCACAGCAAGATCCTCTCTGCAAAGCCCATGGACTGCTGGATGCAGCTTTGCATCTGGACGCTAACAGAGATCTCCCAGCAATGTGTCCTACTGTTGCCCTCAGACTGCTTTGCAAGTCATATTGATTTCAACTGATTCATCTTTCTTTGAGTATTTTTGGGGAGTTATTTCTCTTAGTTTTTCCAAATGTCTACCATGGAGGGGGTTTCCTCCCTTTTTTTGTCAAGTTGGGATTGTATCACTGATAATAATATATCTCTCCTGGTCTTTGATCAGATGGCTTTTCTTTATGTGTAAGCATTTAATCTTTTGCAGTAACTACAAAGTAAGTACTCAGAGGATTTGTGTTGATGTCCAATAAAGAAGTGGTGTTTAATGAAAGGAAAACACTGAACCACATTTTCTATATTCTGACTTCCAGGGAGTTAGGGCAACAGGAATGTTTAACCTTTTTCTTTAGTCATACGGAGTCTGATCCAGTTCTCCCTGAGGAACATCGTAGTCTTTCCACTGACTTTCATATGTCTGGAGCACATACACAGCGTACGCAGTGCATCTCCACCACATCAATAACTCATGGAATGCTCTTCTAACCTTTAAAGAGTATATGGTACATTTTATAGATATATATACCCACACATATATAAAAGGAGTACAATTTTACTGCCATGGCTAGGCATAAAAGTAATCATTAGGAAGTCTTACCTTGTACCTTGTGCTTACTCCAATACTGAAGTCTACAGCAAAATATGAATGTGGAGGAATGAAGGGAAGCCATTATTACTTTTTCTATGAAAATGCTATTTTTATTAAAAGCAGAAGGTGAGCTGAAGGCACCAGTCCTCTTTAAAATAACTTGGGGTTTAGCATCAATAATGGAAATATATACACTGTGGCTGGGATATGTCTAGCACCTCTCCCATCTTTTCTGACTGTCCATAAATAAAAATTTTAAGGCCAATGAATATAATCAATGAATGATCTTAATATTCTGCTCTCAAATTGTTTCCATTTCACAGGAAGTTCAAGTTTCCTTCAGTAAATGGTTCATACTTTCCCATGCATTCTTACATTCTAGTAAAATCTATTTTATATGGATTAAGGCTTAGTTTATTTATTGGGGAAGAACAGGAATGCCACAGAATAATCAAGAATGTTATATTTTTAAGGTTACATTTCATAAAAATAAGTTAGCAACTTTTTTTTGCCTGCTATTTTGCAGTGCATCACTGCTTTCAGTTTCTTGGGTAGATAGTGCTAATTTCCTAAGCACAGGTTTAGACTAGCTGAAATGCAAGTCTGAGATCAGAAGTGATGACAAACCTTTGCAACCGCCAAGTCCCCCACCATTTTCCATGGAGCTCTGGAAGGGGCAGCAAGTCCCTGTGCAAGGATCAGATCCCAGTACTGGATCCTCGATTGCTCCAGGCAGGCAGAATTTACCAGCCGGTATCCCAAACAGTGGAAGTCTGGCACATTTTCCAGCTCTTTCATAGTGTCACAACCTGGAACCTCAAGAACTGAAAAACAGTGGGAAAAACAGGACATGTCAACTGCTCCTAATGAATCTGGTTTACTAGGTGTAAAGAAAAACATCGTAGTTATTTTTCTGAGAACAAATTTTCTCAACAAATTAAACACCTTCTACTTTACAAGGAACACAAACCTCTGTTCATTGTAAATACAGTATGTCCTGCTAAAATATTGAAAGAGTTAAAACCCTAAGTGTTCCTGCAGGAGTTAACTCTAAATATTAAAGAGCTGGAATTTTCCATGATCATTTTATAAAAACTTCACCAGTATCTGTAATGAGCCCTTTATCACTAATTTACTTCAAATGCTTGCTGGCTTTTGGGTACTGGCTCTAGGAAAATCCTCCACTCACTCTTGCCATTTTCTTTCCACTAGTCTAGAGGAATGTTTGTTAACAGTCCTTCCTCACCTACTTTGATATTCATTCACCATGTATCACAAATATGTAATACTTTATCCTGGATTCTGGTTAAGTGCTCAGTACACAAACTCCAAGCCATCAGCCAGGTGCTTGACAAGGCTGGAAAGGGAAACAAACAGCTCCCACCTATGGGTCCAGGGATTTAAAGCAGAGGTAGGGTGGGTGGTGGAGCCATTTACAACTGTCCCTTGGGTCCTGCCCTGGAAGAAGGATCTGCTGAATGGTCAGAGCTGGCAAAAGCCACTGGGAGAGGCAGCTATGGAAAAGTGCTTAAATTCATGTATCGCACAGGTTCCCTGGCCATGGACTTGTTGTGGAGGAGACAGGAAGATGGAACTAGTTACTGGAAAGTGTTCCAAAAATGCAGCAGGTGGAATACTTATTTTTTACATACACACACACACACACACATATATACATACATATAACCCCAACACTGTGGAAGCCTACTGCCAACATCTTAAACAAGGGAATTCCCAGTAAAAATCCATCTGTTTTTACCCAGGATGTTTGGGAGACTGCAGATGACTTCCATGTCATCTGAATGCTGTCTCACTTCTGTCCCCAAGCAGGGAGGTGATCTTACCTGCACAAAGCACATCACTTCATGTTTTGTTCCTGGAAAACAGACCAGGGATATGGGTGAAGCAAAGCCACGCTTGGCTTGCTTACCCTATACCTGGGGAAGATGACACTTTGGGGCAAAAAGAGGAGTATTGTTGTCATCCACTTCTGGGAATTTTCTTTAAGATTTCTCCCATTTTTTGTGACCTGGTCTAGTCCAAGAATAAGAAAGAAAGAAAGAAATGTGCTCCTTGGGAGTATTTCAGTAATACCTAGCGATAAGTTGTCTCTGGCAGAGATTATTTCAGCAGGATCCAGAGAGGATTTAAAATCCAAACAGAGACAGGAAAGCAGCCCAGCACTCCATTTGAATTGGTGGCAGAATTAAGTCAAGTGTCTCAACAGCACCCGAGATCTTCCGCCAAATATTTCTAAGATGGCATTTTAAACTGGAATTATACGGTGGCTGCTCCTCTTGAGAGCCTGCAGGGACATAAAGGAGCATAAGCTACACAGACGCTTTCCTGTACTGTTTCTCCAAACCTCAATAGTACGCAATGAAGGAGGAGAGAGCAGGGGAGGCATAACTGTCCTCTCAGCTCCTTGTTTGCTGGTAAAGGATCTATGGCAGTAGGTGCAGTCTCGACCCTGCTTCCAGGTTTTTGGCTATGAAAGTAAGTCAGAATGACAGGAGAATAAGCTTGCTACACACCCATAAGAGCTTGAGCAAACGGCTCCTGTTGCGGGATCCTTAGGGAAAGTGAAGTTATGGGCCAGCTCACAGCCTATGCCTAAAGGCAGAAGCTGGCTTTGCAGAGTTTTCTGTCATCATCTTTTCAAAATCTGGCTCCTGTTTTTGTGTCCAGGTAATGCATCTTGCAAATCTATCACACGTGCTGTGAAAGACAGATATAGGTGTGGTTGTACATGTGGATTTCTGCAGGTACAGCTGAAGTCATGCTGTCACTTCTGACTTTTTGCTCCCAACCCTGGCAGAACTCCTTCCAGCTACAGCCCATGTAATTTGAGGCATGAAAAACAGAGTCTGTAATTAAGAAAGCACTGAAAACACAGGTTTCTAGATTGGATGCTTATCAGTTATACACCAGGCTCCCTCTACCAGCAGAATCATGTTGCTAATCTATTTGTAGAACTTGATTTATGAAAATTAAGACGACAGCCAAATTATGTCAACTTATGGCAAAAAACATGTATTTTTATTTCAGTTCAGATTCCAAAAGGTTATTTTCTTTCTCATAAGACTATTTTTAATGGTAGAACATATGTGTACCCTACCTAGCCCTGCATGGAATGCCAGGACAGCTGAAAGCACTGCCATTATCTGATCCACCAAAAGGTCAAGCAAAAAAATACATGGTGCTCACTGATATTTATTTGCCATTTCTAAACCTGGACAGAGCCAGGGTATCACAGTGATTTCTCTTAGCACTGTGTGCAGAAAACCATGTTTCCTATTCCATCTCTGTCTTCATATCTGCCTCAGTGTTAGCTGGAAGATCCTGGTGTCATCTGCTGGTAAACCAAATTCTGTTAAAACTACAAATATTGAATGAAATGAATCTTGACAGTCTACATTCTTACTGTTTCTTCTACCATTTCCTTAAACACGAAGCACTTGAGGTTGTGAGTAGCCACAGACGTATTTATTACATATATTCTGTTGTGCAAGAGAAGTCATAAGGCTGGGCTTTAGGCCAAACTCAACACCCATCATCATTATTTACCCTCAGGAGTATTTCAGAGTTATTTCTGAGATAATTCATTGAATTCTTTTAGGTGAGAGAGTCCCAGGCTGTTTGCTCAGCTTTCAGGTGTATTCAAGGTAATGGACATCAGCCTTTTGGTGCACCCTTCCTCAGTGGTTTTCCCTCTGCAGTGATACCACGTGGCTGACAGCAGACAGAAAAGTCACCCACTGAAGAGGACAAATGAGGAAATCTTTCTTAGGACATCTGCCTGACACCCAGCGCTCAGATACATAGACTGCTGAAGTCTCTGTTCAAGTTTCCTACGTTTCATAAAGCCAGATGAAATCAAAAGCAGTGTACGTAGATAAAAATATGTGTAACCATATATACACATAAATATATAAGAATCTGTAGTTCTTGGAAGCACAGTGAGCTATAGGCTTGTTTCAAGACTGGATAGCAGAGGTATAATGTTGATGTAGGCATGAGAAGAACTCCTCTAAATATATGCTTCATCTGACCTTTTGGACCAAGGGAGATGTTACCAGAAAACCCATTTATAACAGACATTGGGAAGGGGAGGTACTCTAAGCTCTGTAATGTGTGTTATTTCAAAATTCCAGACCACTTTCCAATAGTAATGAAACAAGACCAGTGATGGCACCTGTGCATTTATTATTTTATCCACATACGTACATGTCTTTAGCTAGTCAAAGTAGTATTTTGTTAAATTAATTTGGTTCTGCTATCACATTCCTTTACACAGTTAGACATTGCTCCTGAAAATGGCTCCATCTTGGGCTCTCCATCCTCAGAAGGAAAAAAATGAGGTTCTACAATACACCAGCAACCACAAACTAGAGCCGGTGCCTGCTTCTGCTACTTGAAGATGTTTAAAACCTAAGGAATGTAACTGTGTGCCCAAAACAGATTAATAATTGTGCAAGACAGAAGCAAGGGAGGATCAGCCAGGGTTGTGACTGACTACAGGAACCTGGGACCCTGCTACCTATCAGCAGCATAAGGGCTCAGTGATTGCAAAACTACAGTTCTAGAAAGCTTATTTTAGTTACTGGTTTCATGTGGCTCTTGTCACTGATGAGGCTTGAAAGCAAAGACAGTTATAGAGAAAACAGCAAGATGCATTTTATGCTATGGTCAAGTGTTTTTATATTTTGGTGAGTAACATTTTCTTCCCAAATCCAGCGATTAATTAGTAAATAAATATACATTCTTAATTTCAGAGTCTAAGAACCACAAATTCCTCTAAACCAATGAAACCTGCTCCTGCTTGCCTGGAGGCTTAAAATTTTCTATTTCAAAAGTTGGATTTTACAGACCAAATCTCAGAATTTTTGTGTGCTTATATTGATCTATCACATTGCAAATTTAATCATGCACCTGTCTCTGAGAAGACTGAAGAAATTCTTATAATAGTTCTCCACATTATAATAGTTTTCCATATTCCTGGTTCCCCTCTGGCCAGAAGTATTGGCTAACAAACTGTGTATACAGCAGTTCTCAGAAAAATACAGTAGCTAACTATAAACCTCCAGGAGTTGAACGGTTTTAACATTTAAACTTCTCTGTATTATTCAAATTCCAACATGATTTTCATTCCAATTTCTTTCTCACTTTGATCTTCAATATCTGATCCCACTGAAGTGACTTTGAAAGATACCACACTGACATTTTGACACATTGGCATGCTAGAAGAAAGAGGAATGAAAGCCTATTGTCTTACGGAGGAAGAAGTAAAAGTACTGATTTAATTTTATTTTTTTATTATTGCAGCGAATAGCTAGAGGGGGGGATAGACACAATTCATCAGCACTTAATTTAAATTGCTGTATCTTCATTTTTCTATGTGAACTGGTACATGTTTATTCCTGTAGGTATGCAGACTGCATACTTATCGCCAAAAATTTCAGAAATATGTGGGTGTAGTCAACGTCTGCGATTGCTTTTGCTGAATGTTCTGGACTGTCACAATCTTCTGATAATAGAGGCAAAGGGAAATACCTTTCACAATGTATGTAACGCAAGAAATGCACGGTTATAAAACATTCAATTTTTGCTTGTCTCATCTTTTCCATTTTTAAAATCCTAAATAAATATTAACTGTTTAATCCTACCAGCGCTTCCTTGAAGAAAGGAAGTGAAAGCTTTACCTCGATTGCACAGATGGGAAGACTGAGACAGAAATGTAGCATATCACAAAATATACCTCTAATTCCCAAGTCAGAAATTTGTATCATTTATCCTGAATACTCAGCAGAGTGGTCAAAATGGACCCATGTATTTTAGGAATGTCATAATGACTCTTCATAGAGATATACCAGCATTTTTCATGCAAAGCAAATAGAATGGAATAAAAGTTCATCAGGGCTCATTGCCATAGATACATTCACGCTTCGGAATATTAAGTATATTATGCGCTGCTTCTCAAGTCTGTGTCACCTCTGGCTTATGCAGTCAGTTTGCAGTTCTGATTCAATCATCTTGCAGGCCATTTTTATTTATGACTTGACATGGAAAACTTCTTGCTCCATTTATGAGCTACCTGTGGAGCACTATTTCAACTAGTTTTACTTAGATGATACTTTATCCAACAGAGAACAAAGCCTTAGATCAAGTTGGTGGCCAGCCTGGGGCTACTCCCTTATGTCTCACTTTTTAGATCATTATTGACATAATACAGAAGCAGGAGGTGGATTATTTTGCCCTTGACACCCCTGTACATTATTGCTGAATATTCTTTGCAATGTGGACTTCTAAGAACAAGGAGCTGGTTGTGTAGGACAGGTGAGTCCCTTGTGTGCCCTCCCACTGCTTGCCCAAGCTCTTCTGTGGTGCGTACATCTCTGCCGGTGCCTCTGATCAGGGCACCACTCTGAACGGGATATGCTGAATAATTTACCAGTCAGGAGAGTGCTGTCTGTTCCAACTGCTGTACAACTAATTATGAACAGATGACATGCACAGGTGCTCAGCTACCAGCAGCAGAGGTCTTTTAAGCACAGGGAAGGGTCTGTGAACTCATAAAATCATAAAGGCCAGAAAGGAAGGTTACAATCTCTGTCTAGCCCAGTCTCCTGTATGTTGCAAGTACAGTTTTTTTCCAAACATTATTTACATCATGCTGTAAGTGCTGGTAGAGCATGTGAAGGTGAAGCTAATCCATTTGCCTCCCTATCCTCATTTGGCCAAGATCCACCATCCCCAGAGTACTCAAGGAACAATTAACAGTGAGAGGTATCTCTGGATCTGCCTGCATCCTTCTGCTCCGCTCAGGAAGGGGCCAGAGCTGGAATTTTGCTTGGATCTCAAGGCAAGCTGAAGATGTTGTCCCTGCCATCCTCGTAGCCTGAGTCTGTCCACAGCCAGAATTCAGGCAGCCACACTGACTACACAACCATGAGCCACGCACAGCTAAAATGCCACAGGTTGGCAACCTGTGGCTAACATCATGGCTTTGAAAGAGGTGGTGCAGGACTAACCTCAGATTCTTATCACTTTGCTGTCTCCTGGCCTCCTTCACCTTCCACTGACGCTCATTCATCTGCCTGCCGGCTTCACTCCAGAAACACTGAAATGTGGCAAACTGAATTCATTGCTCATTTACTTCTTGTCACATGTTTTTCCTTAGAAATGCAACTAATATGAAGTGTGTGAACAGAGGTTCATGTCCTGCTTAAATTCCTGGGTGATGTTTGCTAACCTTGAGTCAGACATGATGAGACCCATCATATTTCCCCTAGAAAGAGAAAAACCCCAGAGTTTGAAGTCTGGTGTTACAAATATGGCCAGAGCAAGATTTTGAAATTCTGTCAGCTTCATTTTAAGCAGTTAAGATCTACTGTTATTGTGGTTTGAAGGTAAACTTCATGGCAAACATCCTTAAATTAATTTGGATATGAATTTAGACACACAGTTACACACACCTATTTTTAAGGACAAGGATATTGATCTTGGCAAGGCAATAAATTCCAGTAATATCTCTCTGCAGAATAAAGCCAAAACAATTCAAAACCATGTATTTTTTTGTCTTCACAACAGTTTGCCAAAACCATCATTTTGTTGGCCACATAATTCTGATTTATATTCAACAAGAGTAGTAAAAAGCTTTTATAGAGGAGACAGCCAGAGTGACATTTTCCTATAAATCACAATGATTTTTACTGCCACAAGATCCCACGGCTCGACTTCAAATACAACTGTGCTGTAAACTGTGTGGATGAAGCTGCATTCCTTCTGAATGAGAACCATGTTTCCCTTTCTCAGTGAGTGACTCCACATTCCTATTAGTCTCTAGCAGATAAAAACAATATCCAAACAAAAGCAGTTTTCAGAGCTGGTAGAGCAGCGGTGGGAAAGCATGTTCAAAGTGGGTGTCACTCTATACCATATCATTCTTTAAATAAATAAATAAATAGATGAAAGCAGATAGGCAAGGTGCATACTGGACAGTAAGTTCTTATTCTCATGTTTCTGTTGGTTGCAATTTTGGGGAGTATGTTTTCCTGCCAGTAGAGTATGGAAGAATATAACTAGAACCAGAACAACATTTAACTACTGACCCGGAACATAACACTCCTGAGCTTCTATGTAATCCTCAAGGCACTTTAATCAGGTAAAGGGAATTGGGAAATACTGGTATGGTATTCACTTCTTAACCTAGCAAAGGAAAAGGATTGTTTAAATTAAAATTAAAAATGAAATTAAAATAAAAATTAAAAAGCCTGTTATATATTGTTAGGCATTTATTTCCCGTGAAAGGCTGACATTTCTGTTCCACAGCCCTTTTATTTTCTTATTTGGGAACCATACCCACCAAAACCAGGTGTATGGAGCAGCGTCAAGGATGCAGCATTCTGATCTGACTTTACATTAGATTTAGGCAAATGTTTATCCCTCAGGCTCAGGATATGCTCCTAATGTGCCAAAATCTCATTGAGACCTGTGATGAGTCTGCAGCCGTATCCAAAACAGAACCTGAAAATGATTTTATTGTACTCCGTCATGTAACCTTCATTTCCTAAGTCTATACACATCGCCTGAACTCAGGTGACAAAAGTTCCTGCACCTAGATTATATCTTTCTCAGGACTCCAACTCACTTCTGAGGCCACACATTCAACTTGGCTTTGATTCCATTCTGTGCCAGGATAAGACGTGGGTATCCACATCCATCACCCCACCTCATTTCCAGGATGTGGAAGCCAAAGTGCCCATGCTGGAAGACAGGCAGCAGGTTCACTCTCCCTCCACACCAGAGTCCAGGACCGCACGAACAGCAGCCTCCCTCCAGAGCTCCAGGCAAATGCAGTTTTATCACAATTTCCCCCACTTGCTTCTTTCCCCCCACAGCCACAGTTCTGGGACAGCTGGTTTCAAGGGACCATTTGCTAATCAGTATGGTCAAGTGAAAACATGAATCTAAAAGACACAGGTATAAGAAGGCAACAAATAAATGCATTTTCTAGTGACAATTCAAAAGCCACTTACATGGTTGATGGTGCATGGATCGTGTTTATTTATAATGTTATCTAGAGGACAGCAGTCCTGAATCTCCTCTTCACAGCACAGTCTTCATCCCAGCCTCTCTCCAGTACACAGTCAGATGGAAATGGGAATTCTGTGGGAGTCCAAGCTCAGGATCCTCCAAAAACCTCTGTATAAATGGAAGAATGTTCAGATTTAAATCTCTAGTTGTAGGCCATTTTGGGGTGGGGAGGAAAGGCACTTATACTAGAGTGCTAATAAAAATATAACAGTTGTAAATTGCTGGCATATGTAGAAGGTTGTTTTTCCACAGCTCTTTAAAAATAAGAGCCATTTTCCCTGCTCATGCAAAGATTATCATTGCTATATATAAGCAGAGATAAGAGGCTTTTTATGACATGCACCTCAGTATGAAATAATATTCCCCTTTCCCTTTTCAAAGAATTTGTTTTCCACTTCTATGACTATAAATGCATCAGAATCGGGAAAATCCTGCAAGCTAAACCACCCTTGTGGGAGCCAAGAAAATAAACCTCTTTACAATAGAGCTATGGACATTGGGCTGGCAGCATGGCCAGATGGAAAACGTGCAGCTGCCTCAGTCACCTGTGGGGCATACTCTGAGCTTTCCACATAGCCCTTCTATCTCTCGTTTGCTTTGAAAAAATAGAAAATTACAAAATATTAATTATGGTAGCCATGGAGGAATGTGAAAAGGTTCAGGTTCAGCTTGCACAGACCTGCTGAAGAGTGGTTGCTTCTTACCCCTCAGACCATGGCCAGATCAGTAGGAAATAATTCTCCCCTGCGGATTAAAAAAACCAGATTGTATTGCTTTTACCTCTACTTAGTAAAGTCAGCCCTTCCTAAGTGCCCTTCTCTAATCCAGAAGGCCAAATTAGGATGGCGTGAGGCAGCATGGCAGGGGTCAGTGCTGTGGCAGAGCCTCGTGGTGTACCCATCCCCTTCTCTCAGCTGCAATTCTGGGCTCCCTCAAGTCCCAGTGATTTCAGAGAGATTTCCTTTCCCTGGTTCCCTTTTCCACAATGCCCACCGCAAGCTGCTTGCCCTTTCCTGCTGAGAGCTTGGGTTCTGCCCTCACTCCTACAGCTTTTTGAAGGTGCTTCTCCTCCACATGGGCTGGGGAAAGCAAGCCCGGGCAGCGTGTGCCAAGCCACTTCAGTGAGTCAGGGACACGTTTGGCTTCTTCAGCTACAGAAACTCCGCATGCTCTCCATTGCATGGAATCAGCCAATGCAATCAGCAACCTTACATAGTCATTTTGGATTTTTCTGACATTGAAACACTAAGAAGTACAAATGACTCTGAAACAAGCATGTTTTGGAGACAGTACCTAAAAAAATGGACAAATTGGGACTGCTTTTATTTTGAAAGAGTCGTGATCGTGTTCCTTCTACTGATTTTTTCTTAGCATCTTCAAGTAGTTCTGGTTAAATAAGACTTACTTAAAGTAATTTTCTTTCCTTCTACCCTCCACTACCTGTAAAGATAGCAAAATTCAGGCCAGCGTTAGGATACTGAACACAGAGTCCTGGCAACAGAACAAAGGTCCTATTCCCCCTCAGACAGTCTGGAAGCAAAGCAATATCGTTTGGCTGTTGCTGTACCTCCCGTTCTCAAGGTTAGTTGGTGCAGAGGAAGAATTACATTTGGATCAGAGGTGCAGGTTAATCAAAAGAAAATTGAAAATGGATGCTTGCAGTACCACTGGTAGACAGAAATCCAAACTGATTTTATCATACAGGTCTGGGGTGGAAACAGTGTAAGAACTTGAAAAGAAACATCAGTGAGGGACTGAAAGGAAATCATTACTCTAAACCTAGAATCAAAGCCTGTGGTGCCTTACCTGGGGCCTGATTTGCATTATGAAAGCTTCAGAGGGTGACCTCAAGAGCTGCTCTTCTACAGCGGGGAAGATGAAGACAGAAGTAATTTTCTGAGGTTGATATCTGTTACTGGGATCCAGTTTTGGGGCCCCCAACACAAGAAAGACATTGGCAAACTGGAGCGAGTTCAGTTGAGAGCCACCAAGATGGTTAAGGCAGGAGCACTTGTCCTTGAGGAGAAGCTGAGGGAGCTGGACTCATTCAGTGTGGAGAAGGGATGGCTTTGTGGGGACTTAACAGCCGCCCCCAGTCAGTGCCCATGAGAAGCCCATCAAGAATATAGGGAGCCAGGCTCTTCACAGCTGTGCCTCGTGGGTGGATGACAGACTGGGCGTAAGCTGGAGGAGGAGAGGTTTGGACCTTTGGACTTTTCCTCCTGAGGGCAGTCAGGCACTGGAGCAGATGACCCAGAGGCTCTGCAGTCTCCATCTTGGGGGGTGGGGGATGGAGGTGGGTTTCAGTCCTGACTGGGCTTGCTCAAAGCCTTCAGCAATCCAGTCTGACCTCAGAGCTAACCCTGCTTTGAGCAGGAGGCTGAGATAGAGACCTCCTGAGTTCCTTTCCAATGTGAATTTTCCTATGATCCTATGATTTATTACATATTTCCCAAACTATATGTTTGATAGAGCAGATAATAGTCTTGCCTAATCTTTTAAAACTCTGTTTACAGAAACAAATGTCACCTACTGTGTCCAGCAAATTCCTTCTTCTGACTGCTGAAATTTGCTGGTGTCTCATTTATTATGGTGATTTTTATGATTTGGCACCACTTTCACAAAAACCATACAGAAGCCATTTTGTATCAAAGCAGGCAATCATACACAGTCGTTTCAATTGGAAACCACAGGTCATGATGATCTATAATAGCCATCATGTGGCTATTCTCTGATTTTTGTGAATAAGAAATGAAAATTTAAATAGTCACCACCAAGTATTTAGGCTCCACATCCAATTAAATGACACTTCTGTTTTATTGAGTATAGCTTACTTGACTGTATTAAAGAGTTTTAAACTAACTTTTCAAAGACTAGTGGACAATTTATCACCAGAAATATGGGCAAATAAGATGATGCCAAGAAATGCTCCCAAAGTATTAAGCTGTTCTGAATAATATTTCAATACAATTGAAGCTGCTGTTTTCATGTCCCTGAAACAGCAAAACCAGAAATATTTGCAAGCTGTTTTGACATTCTTGAACACACCATTAAGCAAAAATAAAAGAGGTTGTCATAGCTGCTGTGTCATAACGGAATGAGTTTGTCTCTCTTCAAACTGGTAGTGGCATTTTGCTAGTCAGAACATCAGGAAAAAATATTAAAATCAGAGCCAGAAAAAAAAGAAAAGACTCACAAGACAGTATAAATCATCTTTTGTTTTATCTTAGTTCAAGACTTATTCCTTTTTTTCTTTCAATCTTTTAGTCAATCTTTGAAACAAAGGCAGGGAAATAAGATCCAAACTAACCAAGATTAGTTACATAACTAAAAGAAAATTATTGTAGTTATTATTTCCCTGTCTTGTACAGCTTGTCAAGAGAATAATCAGTAAAGCAAAGTTTACTTTCAGTACTTTACAACTGAGTTTCCATTCTGTACATTACCTGCCTCTGTTTCTGGACCTCATCAGAAGCGCATCACGTGCATTGGCCACTATGGCCTTAAGTTGCAAGTACCTTGTGCCCCCGTCTCTTTATGGATTATGCACATCTAGAGATTAATACTCATAACTGAAATTTAAATCTATAGCAGGGAGTGGTTTTGATTACATTATTGATATAATGTTGTTTAGCACTGGATTTCTCAATAGAATTTGCTAAATGGTAAATTGTAATAAATAAAAAGTTAATCCCAAGAACAAGATTATGTCTGATATTAATAACCAATAACATGGAAGCAGCTAAAAAGATGCATCCTTAGCATCTTTAATTATACGTATCTTCAAGGCTAAGATACTTATTTCACCGTCATGATTTCTGTTATCATAATTCTATAACCAATGTGGAATGAAACAGTTCTGCAGAAGTTACTATGCACTGAAGGCAATACCTTTCTAGAGACAGTTTTCTCAAAAAAACATCTGCTACTCATAATGTTCACTCAATAATGTTAGAATTGCAGCAGCAGCAGCACACCTGTAAGTACAGCTGTTGCTAGAGAGACAGCTGGCAGACAGGGTAGAAAAAAGTACAAAATTTATCTTTTGGTTATATCAGAAGACAGGTTTTAATACATTACATATAAAACGAGAGAAAATCCTAGCTCAGAGATCAGTTTGAGGTACTAGGCTTTTAAATTTCTTCATTATGTATAATATATAATGTATGCATTCTCAGAGTTATATAGACACAGAAGAAATTGTCCCCGTCTTTCTCCTTCCAGCTTGTGGATGGATAATAAGAAGCAGTGCACAGAAACATCCTTTGAATTCAGTTAGCGTATTGATGTGATGAGAATTCTCATAAATATGCCCTCAAATGGGCATTGGTCTATCACAACTGAGAGAACAGACAAGCCTAGCATGAAATTCTTCAAAAGAATACACTCTATTTGCTTTCATCCAACACTGAACAAGATCTACGGCATTTACAGCACTGAGGATGAGTTTTTCAACAGGCAGCGTTTTGGCCAAAACTGGGGAGAGAAAGCAGGCACTGCAAAATTTGAGAGCATGGATCAGTGCTCTGAGCAGGAGGCAGACACAGTGATTGCATGTATGACAACTGAAGGCTTAGTGCTTGGAGATAGTGTCACATCCCCTTGAGAAAAATCAACAAGTACAACATTTGTAGCTTGGTTTTATGTTTCCAAGTATCTTTGCCACAGAGCTCAACATTTGTGGACAAACATCAGTTGCTTACACCTCAGTTACAAGAATAAAAATCTACCTCTCTCAAGTCCCTTTCTTTTCCTGGACTTTCACGACAGTGATGTTACAGATCCTCTCTCCTTTAGTCTTTCACACTTTGGACATTAAAGGGGTTAGAAAAATATGCAACAACCTACTATTTATCCTCATTTGATTTCCCTGTATTTCCTCAGTTTACTTTCCATTTTATTTCTGCACTTAACCTGCCATAACTGTTTAAGAATTTATTGCAGTGAATGGGAAATTCTTTCTCTGGTTACAACTTCAAAAATATGATCAAGCTGTAAGAAAGACAGTGTCTGAGCACAAGGGTGGAAAGGGCTGAGGAGATAAATGCCTATTATGGCTGGTTTCTAAAGACCACCACTGACGGCAGTTCCACAGTTTACTCGGGCAATCTGTCCCAATGCTTCACAATCCTTCCCTTTAAAAAATGTATACAATGTTAAGCCAGAATCTTTCACACTGTGATTTAGGCTGATCATTTCTTGCCCTGTTCACTAGAGATACTACCTTAGTCTTTGGAACTTACTTAAACATGCTTGGAAGACCGTTGACATACCTCCACATTCATCCTTGTCTGTCTTTGGTTAAGAACCCCAAACAAGTCGTCCTGTACTTCATACATCTTTGTTTCTAGCCCTCTGATAAATTCGTGCTGCTCTGAACTTCCTCCAGTTGTCTCTACATTTCTTCAAAGGTGGTGCCCAACACCAGACACTGTATGCCCCCTGCTTAACAGGGTACCTGGTTCATTGTATTTTGGAGACCACATCTTTGTTTATACATCTCAGAATGAAGTTGGCCTTCTCCCAACACCATGACACTTTTAGGTCCTGTTCATTTTGGACATCTTTTAGTTTTTCAAAGATCAACCACCTATCCAACTGTTCCTAGATTTATGCACTTGGTTGCTCCTGACAATGAGCTACACTGATTCCATTGAATTTTAGACCATCATTTTTTATGATTTCTCCAATTTTTCACAATTTCTTTGAATCTTTATCCTGTCCTCCAGCATTCCTGAAGTCTCTCCCAGCTGCTTATCTTTGGCGAGTTTAATACTACAGTTCTCTGCTCCATCACTTAAATAATTTATTCCAGTATTGAAGATTTCTCTCAACATACTGATACTTTCTCTTGGGATTCCAGCTCTGCCCTGTATGTAGGCATAACAGTTTCAGCAAGATTACATCTTCCTAGCTTGCTTGTCATTAATACAATTCAAATTGTCTCAGAGTTAGCATGTTATCTTTTGCTTCACTCATCCAGAATGACTTCTTCAGTGCAGAAGGAAATGTGATGAGTTTGATATGAACCTTCCTTGAAAAAACAAATTGCTCATCCTCTTGTTATCTTCCAAATGCCTACAGATGGTTTCTTTAATTATGTATTTGGTCTAGAAGACTTTAACCTAACTAGAATTTCCCAGCTCTTTACTTTGCAAGATAACTTCTGTACTTGCTGTTTTCACATATCCAGTACTAAATTTGATCTCCACAGATTCTCAAAGATAACTGCCTATTTTTCCTGAGCTTACTTCAGCAAGTTCTTTAGGCACCCATGGATGACTTTTTTCAAGTTCAGATGATTTCTAAACAACCAGTTAGCTAAAGATTCTCTAATTTGTTTTAAGTTTGTCCTAGACTGAGGCCCTACCCAGTACTGGATCAGTTACCAGCTGATCTTTTAAAATATAATAGATTCAGAAGCCATATTAATCTTCTAGGTGTCATCTTTTGCTAGCTCTCTCTAATGAACAGCAAACTGGAAGTACCATTGTGCTTCCTGTTGCCATTAGTGTATACATGTATACATGAATATTAATGTATAATATAATATTAGTAATATTGACTTATAATAGAATGTCTAGTTATTACTCTGCTGGCCCTAGCCAACTATGTTGGATTTTTTACTTTGGCTAGTGCTATTGATTTATAATTAATTCATACCAAATTCAATTTATGTCTCACTTCCTATGTGCTTCCTTCTACAGTTAAATGTCAGTGAAGAGCTAAACGTGTAACCAGAACTTCTTTAAACTTTTTACCTTTTCACCATTTTTTGGCAGTTTGTGCTCGTTCCTTTAAAGCATTTTCTTTGAAGATTTCCTGTGTCTCCTTAACTCCCTTTACCTTGGGTTATATCTTTATGAAATCTTACCTGAGAATCCTGAGTTCATTGATTCCTGCCCTAGAAGCCTGTCCTTTTCCTAAGAACAGGGAACTCACCAGCTCCTTGTCACTTCTGTTGCCTTTCTCCTTCACATTCATAACCATCTCCTCCACTTCTGATTAGAATGAAGACCAGAAGAGCATCTCCTATGGATAATTTAATTCCCTTCTGTCATGAGAACCTACTTTTTTAAACAGTTGTTAATGGTGGATATCATAATGTTAAATTTCGACTCTTTTCTATAGAACTGTTAGCAGGAATAACTAGTCTAGTTAACTAATCACTCCATATGTATGTACTAAAATGTCAGACAACAGACATAATAGTAAAAGGTGACATTCCGATATAGCTGCAGTTGTATAGGTATTGTATTTATACTCTAATGTTCCGAATTGCTTCCCTGTTCTTAATTATTTTTAACAACTGCATTATACCAAGGTAATATCTGTCTTATCTATCTAATCAAAGCTTCCTACCAAGCTTTGATACATCCTTTGAAAGTCTTTTAAGGGATCAGTTTTAATGAAGCGGAGCCAGTTCTCATTTCATTTAATCCTTTGCCAAAAGCGGTGTTTCCACTGTTTTTACACCAGGTTAATTTGTAAAGAAAAAAATGTAGGACAAAGTAAATACTCAACAGGAAAATGTCTACAGGAAATAGCCATATTAAAAACACCTAGCCTCTAAACAGGTGAAGACTGCATCTTCAGCCTTACCCAATGACAGTCATCCTCATCTTCAGCAGCTTCCAATGTCTTACTTTCATCAGGTTGAAGCTCTTCTTCCTCCTTTCATTAAAATGGCTTTGTCAGTGCTAGGATCAGACTGCTGAAGAAGGGAAAGAGCATAGTCAATAGAGAGGTTGCCTAAGAGGCTAGAGGTAGGAGAGGTAGAAAAAGTATTTCTGGTCTTCTCTCCCTGAAAGGAGAGTTAGCATTAAACTCATAGTCTTCATCTAATACCACAGGGTAGATCAGGTCTCCTGACCATTCAGGCCAAGGGGTTTGCTGGAACACTAAGTTTCTGGCCCAGAAGCCTGGACTTTCTCCTGCTAGAAACAAAATAAAAGGGGAGAAAAGTGTCATTCCAACATGTAGCCAAGGCATAGCTAAGCTCTGCACACAAACCAAAGCAGGTGACTACAGGCCATGTTTGGCAATGAGGGAAGCAATAAGAGAAACCCACCTCCCTCCTTCTATCAGTACACTGCTTTATTTATATTCTTACCCTCTTTATCAAACAGACCTCTGCAAACCTGTTCCACCTACAAGGGAAGCAGTAACCCTACGCTGCTTTCACTCTGCTAGCCTCACAATATAGCTTCAGGTTGAATGACCCCCACAAATTCTCCATTGGATCCACTAAAAATCTGAGGTAGGAGGAAGGGTCTTCAAAACTTTTGGTTTTGCATTAACACAGAGGTTAATGAATCTAAGTACAGTTTCAGCCATCAGAAAGTCTTTTTTCAGCTGAGAAAAGCAACTTGAAGGAAAATTTGATAAGTGCTATAGGAAGGCGCCAAAACAGTTTTAAATGCAACTTGCAATGGACTTCCTGAAAGAGATTATTTAGCAGAAAATGAGGCAGGATTTCATCCCTGCCTCTTTTTTTTATGGTCCTATTCTAAAGGTATCCATAAAAATACAATAATCTAGTTCTTCAGGCCTGAGAAAGGGTTTTACATCTGCACTGTCTGACTTTCAGAGGCCTTTTAAATATTTTGGCAATTGGAGCCATCATTACAGATTGGAAGTCTGTTGAAAAGATACCTTAGAGACATTTGGCTTTACTTTGCATTCTTACAGAAAGACACCATTCTGAAGAAAAAAGGGAAAGAAAATAAAAAGAACTTTACTGTCCTGCTGAGAGTCACTTTACCTATTTTTCCCCTGACC
Organism: Falco punctatus; assembly: GCF_963210335.1. Classification (NCBI taxonomy): domain Eukaryota; kingdom Metazoa; phylum Chordata; class Aves; order Falconiformes; family Falconidae; genus Falco; species Falco punctatus. The sequence goes on along the minus strand of NC_137582.1, from coordinate 20,292,975 downwards.
AGGCATCCTATTGGAAAAGCATTGCAATGGATACCTGGACTCCAATGACATCTTGAGCAGCAAATGGATTTTGGCTTTTTTGTTTTTCAAAGTCTTGCTTTTTTTTTTTGCTTTTTTTTTTTCCACCTTCTGATAATATCATTATAGAACAGTCCCTTGCTCTGAACAATTGGACACCCAAAGGTCCATCAGGGGCTTTCCCGTTGAATTGAGATTATTCTGCTGGGGAAACCAAGGAGCTCATGTTAGGTTTACATGGAAGCTCCAGCAGATTGGAACATGGATTGATCCAGAGATCAACTCCTTTCAGCTCCAGAGCTACCTTGGGGAGGTCTGTGCCACCCTGTAAGCTACGGTGTGATATACCTCTATATCACCATCATCTCCACAGGGAAAAGAATAACTCCTTGACTTCTTGCCCTAAGTTGCTGCATAACTTGCCTCTGAACCACTAACAACCTTTTTTTTGCCTTCATATTCTGCCTAATTTTCTATCTGATATGACCCTGGGACATCTGTCAGCATTACCCCTCACTCTCTTACCCTCACTGGTATCAGAGTGCTTTTCCCCAGAGCAGAGGCTCTAGGAGTTTTGGAAGGCCACCAACCTGGACTTCAGCTAAGCATTGTATAATGACTAATCTGAAAAGCCATACAGCGCAGCAACTTTTTAAAAGTCTTTTGTGGTCAGAAGACTCTACAAGAGTTGAGAAACTGCCAGTTTCCTAGCTCATGCTATGGGACTATCCTCAGGGGGAATAATATTGCCCACAAGTTGTATAACTCCTTTTATTCTTTGCTTTATGTTTGTGAGTATCATCATTAGTACGAGAGGTGGAGGACCTCAGGGTGCCAAGATTTTACGTGATTTGCTCAGGATCACAGGAATTCTGGAAAAGTCAGGATTTTCCCCTTGATCTAATAGTTGTGCTTCACACATGCCTCCTACCTGCTGTTATTTAATACCCTGGAGAACAAGCCTGCCCCAAATCTGCTGATTTTGATGGAATTTTTTTGTATTAACATCAACAGGTATTGGATAAGACTCAGAGTGGGAATGCAGACAGGACTGCTATGAAGCAGAAAAAGCAGAACGTCAAAGAATTCGGGAAAGCAATATTTTTGAATGAAATATGAAATGACAGAAATGTCAGTTAGGAAAAAGAGAAGAAAACATTAAAAGAGGTCATGAAGTTAATCAAAGAATTACAAAGTGACTGAATCCTGCGAAGTAAAAAAAACTAATGAAGAAATTTATAGGCTTAATTACCTTAAAGTACTTAATTAAAAAATATGGTTACAGAGTATGAACTAGACTCTCCATGGTTGTTGGGGAGAGAGGCTGATTTTCCCCAGATCAGCAAATGTGCTGGGCTTGCCATCTGTCAGGTACGAAAGAACCTCAAAGCCCAATCCAGTCATTATCTGTAAATGTTTTGGGATGTTTTCGTTTTAATTCTATGACCTTCTTTTGGAAACTGGATTGAGTTTTACAAAATATGTAGATCTCTATTTTGCTGACTTTTATATGGAAAACTCAGGCAGCTGTATCCCAGTATTTGGCATCTCCATCTCTTTCCCTCATCTACACTTCAGTGGTTTGGCTCACACAGAAGCAAGTCAGCCAGCCGAGGGACATGCTCGATGGAGCCCTGTGCTGGAGTTAGTTTTCATGCTGACTCCAGGAAAGGACTTCCCAGCTGTACCCAAGTATTTGCACATAAGCAAAACAACCGATGAAATAGGTTAATTCTCCTCACTGCCCTTCTTTTTCTCCTCCCTTATTTTTAACCTCCTTATTCTTACTTTTCTCCTCCTCCGTCTTCTAGGTTCATGTATCTCATCCTTTTGTTTTCAGAAAAGCCTGTCTCTCCCTCTGATGCAGACATCTCATTGTTAATGTGAGTGACCAAGATGTTAAGATCCACAGGTTAGGGTAATTCTGGATGTATTGGCTGAAGCACTCACACTGAAACTGGGAACAGGACCAGTACTGACTTCACTGGGAGCAGTGTTAAATCCATGGGATGGCTATAGAGGATTTCCATATCTAAAATTTTCCAGCAGCTTTGAAACTTAGAGTGAGATTTGGATCACCAAAATATTCACAGTAAGACATAATAATACTTTATCCATTCTTCCCCCATGAAACTACTTGAATAGAAGTACTCTGAGAAAAATATCTAACTGGGTACAGTTAGAATCTGAAAAGTAGAAAGAAAAAAATAGATTGTGAAAAATCTTAGTTAATTGGGAAGCCTACAATGTGAGTACCTTAAATGCTGGTCTTTAAAGCAGAGTACTATGGGCCTTAGAAATCTTATGGGAGAAAGTAGAAAATAATATAATTAAAAAGAAAATATTTCTCCCAATAACTGCATGTTACAGAAGCAGCTGCAAGCATGGTGTATTTACATTTTTGCTGTCAGGACTGTTCAAAACTGGCAGTTGTTACAAAACAAGGTACTTCAAAGCTAGTTGAATTTTAAGTCAATACAGCTTCATCAAGATCCTGCTACTTGAAAAGCAGGTTCTTTAATTTCACAGAAAGATTTTCTCTTGTATGAAAATAAGCACTGACATTTTAAAAAGCTATCAAAATATTCAAGCCACTGCATACTTTGTGTGAGAAAAAAGCGTATTTTTACTTGGAAAAAAAAAAAGATGACAATGTTTTTGGGCTCTACTCAATGCAGAATGAAAACCTGAGCTGACAGAACTAAGGCACTGATCACATACTTGCATAACATTATCATATAAAAATTCCCTGAATAACATAATATTTATGTGAAATCCTGTCTCTTGTTCCTGGAATTCCTAGGGAACTGGGCAGCCAGGGCACCACCACCTCTGGGGCAGTGAAAAACCTCAGGTGGATCTAGTTTTGGATAACCGCGTATGTTTAGAGCAAGCCACACGACATCAGTGTCCTAACCCATCCTGCTAGATTTGAGGAGATGGAAACAGGTTACCGTTCCTGCCCTAAAACCTAGACCAAATTTACCGCTCCGGGGCTTGTCCTTCACCATATTACAGCAAAGCCAAGCAAAATGAGATGTCATTCTTCTTGATGGAATTTTAATGCAGAAAAATCACCTGAAGTACGAGGCATGTGAGAGTACACTTTGAAGTGGATTTGTGACACCTACCTCAATCTCAATCTAAGGAGGGGTTTTAAGGGTTTATTCAACAGATTATATGAACCTTACATACAAACCTTATATTACATTGACTGCGTTTTAGGACTAGAAATCTATATCCTCCATTATCTTCTCTTTGTCTCCGAGTGCAAGTTCACCTTGTTCCATTGATGAAACAAGGCGCCTTTATTAAACAAAAGGCATCTTTTTGGCACAGTGAACTGCTGAAATCTAGACAGGCATTTTCAGGCTTTGCCTGCACTGCTTTCTTCCTTGACTGTCTTGTCTCCTTTAATTGTTTCTTTAACATATTCAAGCTTGCTTTCAAGGTACTAAAGACCAGGACCAATAAGGACTATATTCAGCAAAACCTGATAGTAAGAAAAACCTCCCCAAGGAGATCAAGCGGTTTAATAGCAGGTTAACACTTCAGCTAGAGCGCTGTTCATATTAAGCTGTGGGTCTCCGAAGCCTAGTGGACCTTGTCAACTTTCCACTCATACCACAGTCCAGAAGCCTCTGGGTGAAATAGCACTGAGATGACTCACTATGAAAACACACAGATGAACACTCACATACCGTCTTTCTCATGTCCATGGCTGAAAGTTGAGCTGAAGTGTGAAACAGATTAAGCAAGCCACTGGTTTTGAATCACTCTGGAGAGCTGGAGCTGTTTTTCACTCCTTCTGCAAGACAAACTCCTTATTAGTTGACAATGAGATGTTTCTCCATTCATATTTATGTTCATGTTCATAATGTTTTAATACCTTGTTTTTAAAGATCTTAATTCCTTGTATTAAAGAACAAGAGTACACAAAGAATCCGTGAGAGGAGCTTTTCCCTCTTCCTTTATTAAAGTCATAATTTGAATGTTACTGAATAATCACTGTATCAGAGGGAGTACAGAATTTTCATTGCTACTCAGCCTATGAACTTAGCACTTCAGCTGCCTCCCACTCCTTTGACCCCTGGTCTCCGTTCTGACATTGCTAGTGGGGATACCACTTATTGTGATGGTATCTGTGATATCATTACTTGTTTCATGGACGCTGAACTACAGATTTGACTACATTATGAAATAATATCTTCCTTCATAATCATTATAATCAGCTAAGCAAGACAATCAGACATGACCGAAACTTAGTTTTGAATTACATCTGCTAATCATACATAAACCAGTTAATGATACATTTTACTGTTAAACGTGAATAGTGTAAAAAAACCCACACATTTTTTTTTCCAAATTGCTGCTCTATTAAGCCTTTTTACCAGTAACCTATTTAATTACCAGTAGAATCTTTATTTACTAAAGAAGACATTCTAATTCTTAATTGGCTTGTTAACTTTTAAATGTAAAATTTACATAATCTTGTCTACTGATTTTTATACATCCTGGAATCCACTTATTCATTCACTCCACTTATTCACTGGCACTAGTGCTGTCTTTTCAGTAAATGCTTGAAAGCCTAGTTTGACCATTTTAAACTAACGTTTTTAAGGAAAAGTATCATCTTAAAATGCTGCCAGTTTCTTTCTGTGCACAACAAAGGTTTTAAAAGTTTAATTTAGACTTTACATTATAAACTATCACTTTTACATTTATTAAATGTCCCGAATTACATTAACAGGAGATGCAATCAAATTACTCAAATGAAAATATTTAAAGTCACAAAACCTGAATCAGAATAGAAAAGCAAGAAATCATGTTGTACAGAAAAGAGGGCATATAGTTTTGTCAAAAAGGAAAAGAAAGTAGACCATCTACTCAATGAAGAACTCACATTTGGTTAGAACAAGCTGATATTGCTGAGACAATGTTTGGATGAACAACATTTGATAGTGCAGTACACACATTTTTTTATCTTACACTGTGAAATCTGGAGCGATGAATACATGAGTTTAAAACTATCTTGCAGAAAATATTTAGCATGACCGTAGGTACTATAACTTCTGCTTTCCACTTCCACTAATATCCATACATTCTTACGATTAAATAAGCTTGTTAACTTTATTTAGGTTCAAAGCTGTCAGGATCAGGGATTGTGTCTTTTTCTGTATCTGTGTTGTGCCTACCACATAGTATTCTAGGAATCTATAATAACATCTAAAACAAAAAATATAACATGGTTATTAATTAATAACTATCATACATACCATATCCGTTAATTGCTTCTGCCAAACACTAATGTTTAAAATCTGCTTTACTGAACTTGCCAAGATCCCAAAATTAGCCTCCAGTTTTGTCATGACTGTTTTTGGAGATAAGGTTTGAATGTCATAACAACTGATTAGAAAGTTGCATTATTAATATAATATATGCCTCTTTTTTTTGCCTGTATTGCTGTAGCTTCTCTTTTCCTTTCTCCTGGTTTGTCCCTGACCTCCTTTTATTTCTGTTTCCAGTTGATACAATTTTTCCTCTCTTCTTGGCAAGAGGAACAAACTTGCGGCCTAGAGACTTTAAAGCATACTTCTGTAGCCACGGATTTCACATACCTATCCTGCTGTCTGCACAGCATTTTAACTGAAAAGCTGTACTGAAGCAAATATTTCTGGAAATTTTTATGAACTACAAGAACTTTACAGCCATTTATAATTGCCTGGCATTGGTACTAAAGGATGAATGGGTGTCAGTAGGCAGGGCACACCAACAGCCTTTGCCAGTCTTGTTAACACCTACATGAGCTGCCGCAGAGATTAGAGAGCAGAGCAATCAGATGGAAGGAAACAGATCAGAACACAGCTCTGCTATGCTTTACTATCCTCCTTTCCTACCTCCCCCTATTTCTTTTAGATTGCTGCACAGGAAAATCCAGTTGTGCACGGATGGCAAGCAGCCTGGAAGAAGGTGCTTTTTCCTTTCATTAAACAAACAAGTGAATGGCTATTTGTTGACCAAATGTTTCAGTCTTCCTCACTAGGCAGGTTTCTTAACTCCTGGTCATTCGTGTTCACAGCATGCTGGTGCTACGCTATGGTAGCACCTAATAGTAGCGGCTACACTTGCTCCTCATAAAGGTTTCACATATTGAAACCTATCAGTTGTGAACGTACCCTGTTCTCTGCTGCATCCGAGTACAATTCCCTCACATCATCATCTCTCACTTTTCACTCTTGCAGCTGTTGTAATATTTCAGCTTTTATCTAGATTTATGTTTGTTGGAGAGCCATCGTTCACCAAAGTCAATAGATATTAAGGACAAACAGTATCATCCATTAGTGGATCTGAAGTTCCACACTTTTCCTTTTTTGAAGGAAATCTTCCTTCAGATATATGACCACATCCCTGTGGATTGAGTTCTGAATTGCTATTTCATTGTGGCAGTGGGAAGGTACAGAAAGCAGTTGCTGACCATCTGATTTGATCTATAGGGTATGATTTTCTGTTCTTCGATCTCATGACACCGTCTACACTTTAGAGTTCCTAATTTCTTCCAACAAAACTGCCGCAGGATGTCCAATGCAGTACTCGTCATGCATCTAACATCTTCAACCCAGTCTCACCTATTACAGATGTACGAGGTTATCAGATTACTGTCTTACTAACATTTATTTGGAGATTTCCTCCTTTCTTTGCTTGCATTCTAGATTTAGTGATAATCTGGGCATTAAACAGCCAATCACTGAAATTCACAGTGAGACTCCTGTCCTGCAGTTTCTGAAGTATTGTTTGCACATCACCATAAAAGTTACAATTGTTTTGTATTTTGCAGGACTAGTCAAAAGAACTTTGCAATGTGGCAGGAAGATACATTTATCGTGCAAATGCCCATGAATACAAACGCATATGAATACTAATGCAGGGTGCTCCAGCCTTCTGTAAATTTTCTTGTCAACATGAATGTTCAAAACTCATGAAGCAGGAGGTAATGTGAATGTCAGTAATGAAATCATTTACTACACTATCAGGAATGCTTTTCAATCTACTTCCTCAGCTGTGCAGACTCTCACAAGATAATAGCTGGTAACACTTCCAGCACATTACAAAATTTACCTCTATGTGCAGTAATAATCTAGAAAATTTCACATTCATATTCGCTTAACATTTGATTTTTAAAAACTCATTAAGCAAATGGGATGTTGTTCAATTTCAGAAGTGTTACATCTTACTCCATGTGCCTCTGCAAAAATGTTGAGGTTGTAGTGTCCTGAAACAGTTTTGTGTGTCTAGCACTTAGTCTGTTAGGATATTAGTTTCTTTCAAGGATGGAAGAAGTTGCTAAATTCTCACAAGACCCAGCATTATGTGCCAGATCAGATGGCTGTCACCTCTCCAGTCCTACCATTTGGTGAATTCCCTCCAGTACTCTCTCTGGCTCTGGCAGAAGCAGCAATCTGCAGCTAGAAACACTCCCCTGGAGCTTCTTGTCACATCACCTCTACAACTGAACTTACAAAATAACCAGCTGGGTTGAAATTTTCCGCTGGTAGTTACACAATCCTCTTTGCAACTGCCCCACAGCTGCACAAGCTGTAATGGTGCATGGTACATGCTATCAGGGTGAGCCCTAGCCAGGAATGGAGCTTCCCTTTCCTATGGAGCAGGAGCACTTCTCTTCCAGGACCTCCTGCACCCCTCCCAAATCTCTTCTGGTTTCAGCTGGGACAGAGTTAATTTTCTTCTCAGCAGCTGGTGCAGTGCTGTGGTTTGGATTTGGTGTGAGAACAATGTTGGTAAGACACTGATGGTTTTAGTTGTTGCTGGGTGATGTTTATACTAAATCAAGGACTTTTCAGTTTCTTAGGCCCTGCCAGCAAGAGGGCTGGGGGAGCATGGGAAACTGGGAGGGGACACGGCCAGGACAGGTGACCCGAACTAGCCAAGAGGTGTTCCTTACTATATGACATCATGGTGAGTATGTAAACTGAGGGAAGAAGGAAGGGGGGGACATTTGGCACGATGGCATTTGTCTTCCTGAGTAACCATTATGCGTGATGGAGCCCGGCTGTCCTGGGGATGGCTGAACACCTGCCTGCCCATGGGAAGCGGTGAATGAATTCCTTGTTTTGCTTTGCTTGCGTGCACAGCTTTTGCTTTACCTATTAAATCATTCTTATCTCAACCCTTGAGTTTTACATTCTTTTTCCAATTCTCTTCCCCATCCCTTTGGGTGAGGCGGATTGAGCAAGTGGCTGAGTGGTGCTTGGTTGCTGGCTGGGGTTAAACCATGACAGAAGACACGACTGAAAAGTAATCTTACATTTTACCCATAGACCTGTGTGTTTTCGGTCCATTCCTTGAATTTGGTGATGTTTACAGAGCAAGTGAACGTCATGCTAATCTCAGCGAATACTTGCACTGAGTTTATTTTCAGTTTAGAGGCATACGTATCAGCAAGCATGTGTTCCAAGGAGAAAGCATGTGGAAAAAAATGTTATTTGAATTCATATCTAGCTTCCATTTCCACAAAAGGGAAAATAGAGGGAGTCTGTCCTGGAAGCTTTTTAGAGGGACCAAAGAAAGGAAAATGGGAAAAGGGAATGAACTGTGTTAAAGCACTCTCTATAAACAAGCCCCTGACTTTGGTTTAGAGAAAATGGCATGCTGGTCTGAATAGACTTTTTCTCCTCTATGGATTTCAGTAGGAAAACCTGGATAGAATTTAGAGAAACACAGAAGAAAGCCTGAACAGATCATTTACAAGGAATATTGAAAGTATTAAATTATTTGAGCTTGGCTAAACAATGACACAGTAACATTTTCAGTCCACAAGTATTTTTAAACTATTTTTAAATGCTGTTTTTACAATGAGGCAGCTTATAAGTGAAGCAAATATGTGGACCACTCCTTTTAATACAGTATCTATCTCCCTGGCAACTAGATCGGCAAAAACAGAAAAAGAGATTAGATGACCAATTGTTTCTTCCATCTCTCATGTCTTCGATTTCTTTGCTGGATGGCTGATAAAGTGCTCTGACTCTGTGACTCCTCTGGGTGGGTGAAGCTCAGTTCAGTGTTTCCTTTGGCAAGGAGCAGTACATGCAGTTAGATGGTATGCTCTGCTGATATCATATGGCTGTCTAAAGGAGAAAAAAAATCTGCCTTGGAGTGCCAGCAAGTAAAGGCTTGGCTATGACAACGAGACCAAAATTTCAGTGTTTCCTTATGAGTATTTTTAAGCCATGACTTACGGAAACAGCAAGGAGATTTTGGGAAGAACAGACAATCGGTCCAGGAACTATGGATGGGAATTGTTCCCTGGAAGGGCATCCAGCTTGCCAGACCCAAATGTGTAACTCGCAGACAATGCAGGAACTCAGAACAGATGATGGAGAAAACGGAGATGTATTACTGACTGAGATAAATGATAGATGCTCAAAATCACATATCTGAACTGAAATGCATGGTCTTCAAAATTATTCCAGCTAGAAGAAGGAACACCTCATGCCAGACGTGTCCCTGATACAACCTGCTTTACGTGTACTCAGTGTCCCTGCCCTTCTCCCGCCTCACAGGATGCGCCTGCTGCTCAATGGGCCAGAGCTTGTTATGGAGTATTCCTCTGTAGGGATCACCTTACTCTTGTACTCCTCTGTCTTTACTGGCTAGTCATTTGCTCTGTGAGCAAAAGCTAGTTTTTAACCTTTAAAACCTTAAATGAGGATAATTACTTCTGAGACTGCCTCTACGCTGTGGCACAAAGCAACAACAGAGATTATAAAAGTGCTCAAGCAAAAAGGGTTCAATTCAATTGTACTTCATTTGTTTTGCTTGCTTCTCATTCTCAGTAGTTTACAGTTTCTATTTCAGATCTCTCCCAATTCAAAACCTCTGGAACTGCTCATTCCCAGGACACACTGCAAATTTGTGTTTATTCTCCCAAGCTTTTTCTTTTTCAGTTATGGCTGCAAAAGAATATGACAAAAGCATATTGGAAAATGAAATGAAAACTATAAAGTATGTTTTCATTACTTATGGCCAGATTATTCAGCACTTGGCAGAGACCAAAGAGGATATGGGAAACAGGCACAAAGGACAGTCCTAAATCATGCCATTTGGTAACAACACTTATTGGAAACATCAGGGACTCTCAATTAGCTGAACTACAATTTCATTAGCCAGACCCTTTTCTCTCAGACATATCCTGAAGGGTTATTCTTTAGAGAAGAAAAAAAAGCTGAGGAACCTCCACTCTGCTGAACTAACTTTCTGACTGCAGAACATCCATTTTACCACCATTAGGCTCTTCAAATTGCCAGCCTCTTCCTCCAGCCTTTATTCATGCAGGTATTCTTATTCTCAAAAGCAATCCGAGAAGTAATCCTTTAATAGCTGTTTCATCCAGGAAGAGCCAAAACCCCCATATATTTATTCCACGTGACCTGTCCATGTATCTCTTACTGAAGTACTCAAAATAGAAATTAGGGGATACGTTCCTCAAGGACCTTATTGTCTCTCTGCACCAAGATGAGTTTCACTCCCTGAATAAGGAAAATTTCTCCAATTCTGTTTATTCATTCTCATCTTTCGCAGTAAAATGAATCCAACTCAGATTCTCAATAATGTCAGTCTGGTAATTTCAGGTATAAAACATAATTATATATTATTTCAGGTATAAAACAAAATTATAATTATATATTATTATATATATAATTATAAAATATATAATTAGGGTTAATAAACTTCAAAATAAAATTAAATATGCAAATAAAGACTATTTCATTTCTTTTGAGATCAAATATTAATGGCCCTTTTCTGGCACGTCTCATCTCTTTGCTTCCCAACACAGTAGAAATCAGCACAACAGAACGTGCTGCCATCCTGAACACGAGCAGGCACCCATACCAGATCCCACGGCAACACCCACTTCAGATTCCTTGTATAAAACCATCACTTTAGAGGGCTGCAGCACAGCCCTCAAATTACTTCAAGCACTTTGTTTAGTCATCCCGCCCACCCCAAAATAATAGTTATGTTTTCTGGCCATAAGGATACAGAGAATTCCCAGGGGTGAACAATTAAAAACTAGTTAGTGTGTACAGAATAAGTGCTCTAAAGAATGACAGCCTTGAGCAGTGTGGACACGAGCCATTCCTACCCTACTATTTGCACTACTTGTAACAGTATGGATACCATGTTTGTGCTTCTTGGCTCTCTTCTTCAAATCTTGGTCTGCATGAAAACACAGCAAACACTTCCACCTACACTCTTCTGATTACAAAGAGCGAATTTTCTTGCTGTGCACCATAGCATTTTAACATTAGAACCACTTGTAAATGAGAAAATAATAATAGAAGCTTTCTTAAAACCTACACTTTCTCTTATGTTCCCCAAAAGAACAAAGCCATACATAGTTACCACCTGGTGACTTGTGCTAAAAGTATTCCCAGCAGGCTCTGTAGCTGAAATAGGTCAGAAGGAAAGAAACTGATGGAAATTTTTTGGTGGTACATGCAGATTGGAATACACTGGAAAATTTTATTAATTCCTTTTGAGTGCATAGAATTGTCCATATTAAAGGTAATGATGCAATTCCCCATACCCACATAATTAGTTTTGAAATTTTCTGAACAATGTTTCAATTTAAAATGATATGTTATTTCATTCCAAAGTTTTCTTCAATTGTATGTGAAAAGATTTTTTACAAAAACCTCTAAAATATTTTGCTTCCAACACATTTTTTCCAAATTTCTAATTTGCCAAAACTGTTCTTTTTTGGATGACATAGAAGGCATATCTCAAAAAAAAGTAAAATCCAAAACACTGTCACTTGCACAACTCCTAAGTATTGCAAAACTGATGGCATCATTGCATAGGCTCAATGGAACTGTAAAACAAGAGGAGTCAGAGACACGGATGCCAGCAGGGCTATGATTTTACTGGCATACTGAAGATGTGGTGGGATGGTTCCCATGACTGAAGTGTTGGAATGGAAGGATACAGGCTCTTTAGGAAGGACAGGCAGGGGACACGAGGGGGGGGTGTAACCCTCTCTGTTAATGACCAGCTGGAGTGCATGGAGCTCTGCATGGGGATGGATGAGGAGGTGACCAAGAGCTTATAGGTCAGGATTAAAGGGAGGGCAGGGACAGGTGACATTACAGTGGGGACCTGCTACAGGCCACCCAACCAGGAAGACAATGCAGAGGAGGCCTTCTGTGGGCAGATAGGGCAGGCTCATGTTCACAAGCCCCTGGTCCTAATAGGGAACTTCAGCCACCCCAATATCTGTTGGAGGGACAACACAGCAGGGCATAAGCAATCCAGGAGGTTCCTGGAATATGTTGATGACAACATCCTTCTCCAAGTGATAGAGGAGACAATGAGGAGAGGTGCCATGCTGGACCTTGTTCCCACCAACAAGGAGGGGCTGCTGGGGAATTGCTGCAGTGACCATGACATGGTGGAGTCATGGGATCCTTAGGGCAGTGAGGAGGGCTTACAGCAAGATCGCTACCCTGCACTTCGGGAGAGCAGACTTTGGCCTCCTCATGTATCTGCTTGGTAGAGAACCATCGGATAATGCCCTGCAGGGAAGAGGGGCCCAAGAAAGCTCGTTAAGATTCAAGGATCACCTCCTCCAAGCTCAAGAGCGAGGCATCCCAACATCCCAACAAAGAGAAAGTTGGGCAAAACCACCAAGAGGCCTGCATGGATGAACAAGGAGTTCCTGGACAAATGCAAACACAAAAAGGAAGCCTACAGAGGGTGGAATCAAGGACAGGTAACCTGGGAGGAATACAGAGAAATTGTCTGAACAGACAGGGGTCAGGTTAGGAAAATTAAAGCCCTGATAGAATTAGAGCTGGCCAGGGACATCGAGGGCAACAAGAAAATTCTTCTATATGTACATTGATGATAAAAGGAAGACTAGCGAAAATGTGGGCCTCTCTGGAAGGAAACAGGAGACCTGATTATACAGGATATAGAGAAGGTTGAAGTACTGAACAATCTTCACCAGCAAGTGCTCCAGCCATACCACCCAAGTCACAGAAGGCAAAGGCAGGGACTGGGAGAATGAAGAACTGCCCGCTGTAGGAGATCAAATTCAAGACCACCTAAGGACCTGAAGATGCACAAGTCCATGGGATCTGATGAGATGCATCCATAGGTCCCAAGGGAACTGGTGGATGAAGTGGCTAAGCCACTGTCCATCATATTTGAGAGGTTGTGGTAGTCTGGTGAAGTTCCCACTGACTGGGAAAGGGGAAGCATAACCCCCATTTTTAAAAAGGGAAAAAAAGGAAGATCCAGGGAACTACGAGGCCAGTCAGTCTCACCTCTGTTCCTGGCAAGATCATGGAGCAGATCCTCCTGGAAACTATGCTAAGTCACATGGAAAATAAGAAGGTGATTGGTGACATTAAGGGTAAATTGTGCCTGACAAATCTGGTGGCCTCCCATGATGGGGTTACAGTGCTGGTGGATAAGGGAGAAGCAACTGACATCATCTACTCAGACCTGTGCAAAGATTTGACACTGTCCTGGATGATATCCTTGTCTCTATACTGGAGAGACATGGATTTGATGGGTGGACCACTCAGTGGATAAGGAGCAGGGTGGATGGTTGCACTCTAAGAGTTGTGGTCAACAGCTCCATGTCCAAGTGGATAACTGTAATGAGTGGCATTCCTCAGTGGCTGGTTTTGGGACCGGTGTTGTTTAACATCTTTGTCGGCAACATGGACAGTAGGATTGAGTGCACCATCAGCAAGCTTGCTGATGACACCAAGCTGAGTGGTGCAGTGGACACACTGGAAGGAAGGGATGCCATCCAGAGGGACCTTGGCAGGTTTGAGAGGTGGGTCCATGCAAACCTCATGAACTTCAACAAGGCCAAGTGCAAGATCCTGCACCTGGGTCAGGGCAACACCCAGTATCAATACAGGCTGGGTGGAGAAAGGATTGAGAGCAGCCCTGAGGACAAGGACTTGGGGATGTTGGTGGGCAAGAATCTCAGCATCACCCAGCAATGTGCACCTGCAGCCCAGGAAGCCAACTATATCCTGGGCTGCATCACAAGAAGCGTGGTCAGCAGGTCGAGGGAGGTGATGCTCCCCCTTTACTCCACTTTAGTGAGACCTCACTGGAGTACTGCATTCAGCTCTGGGGCCCCCAGCTTAAGAATGAGATGGATCTGCTGGAGGACAGAGGAGGGCCACGAAGATGACCAGAGGGCTGGAGCACCTCTCCTATGAAGACAGGCTGGGAGGGTCAGGGTTGTTCAGCCTGAAGAAGAGAATCTCTGGGGAGACATTATAGTGGCCTTTCAATACTTAAAGAAGGGTTATAAGAAAGACGGGGAGGGACTATTTAGTAGGGCCTGTAGCGATGGGCAAGAGGTGATGGTTTTAAAATAAACGAGCGTAGATTTAGATTAGATACTAGGAAGAAATTCTTCAATATGAGGGTGCTGAGACACTGGCACAGGTTGCCCAGAGAAGCTGTGGATGCCCCATCCCTGGAAGTGTTCAAGGCCAGGCTGGATGGGGCTTTGAGCAGCCTGGTCTAGTGGAAGGTGTCCTTGCCCATTGCAGCGGGGTAAGAATTAGATGAGCTTTAAGGTCCCTTCCAACCCAAACCATTCTGTGATTCTATGAAAACACCGCATGAAACACTGTACAAAACAAAAAGTAGTAGAATTCTTCTATAGGCGAAAGGATAATTGTTTTTTAATGTCAACTCAAAAACACAACCATGATTAAGTCTGGGGAATCAATTCTGATAATATTGTCATTAAAAACTAATCACACCTTAACACACATCCTACTTAAAATAATGACACAGTTAACCATGTTAATCACTGAACAAGTCCTCTGTTTTCTTGGAACATCCATCTTTCAGCTGAATCAGAATGAAAAGAGAAGCCATTGGATTCAGTACATGCACTAGCGGGGAAAATTCCATGCCCTGGTTTACTCAGCAAAATCATACATAACCATATTGATCTTCAATGGCCAGAAATATCTTCATCATCCCTATTGTGGTATACGCAACAGGATTACCAGTAAACTGTCTCAGCATGAACAGATCTTTTCAGAAAGAGATTGCCTTACTTATGGTGAACTACTGTCGCTCCTTTGATGACGTTCAAGCGGACCAGTCTTTTTTGGTTCAGAACCATTTTCCTTCTCAGAATCTTTCTAGTGGGGTACTTTAGGGTATCTTCTGGGTATTGATGCTATCCACTTGATCATGCTGAAAAGGATATATACATCAAAATATAGAACGTCTTCTAGGAACACAATTCTGCTGCCTGATGGGAACAGGCATCCTACTATGAACATGAAACACTTAAGTCTTAATCCGAAGCTGCTGGGACCATTCATGAATTTGCATAGATCTTCACAGGAAACAATCTTCTTATCTTTTCTCAGTAGCTCAATGAAAAGAAAACCAGTTCATTAAAACTGACATCAGATGTAATATCACCAGCATCTGAGTCTCATATTTGTAGTTCAGGTACCATTTTCAAGATTAATCACACCATTCACCAATATTAAAGTCCTAAATGTTGAGGATGAACTCAAAAGCCCAGTTAACTGTTCATGTCTAGAATAGCTCCTGTAGCATGTATAGAAGTTGAGGCAGAGGGCTAAAACCTCCTGAAGTCAAAGAGCAACTTCAAAACTCCACAGTCCTTATAGACTAGTCATATAAGCACAGAGAAATGTAGTAGAGTCCACTTGAACCTCAGACAGATATCTTCTGAACCATAATGACTGTGGTACATACCTCAAAGCACACTGTAGTCGGGGAGGGTTGTTTTGAATGGCTCTGGCTAGATGAGAATGACCATCAGGATGATCCTAAATATTAGTTTATATACCCGGTCATTCAAGTGAGCGACATGATTGACATTTTGCAAATCTTCTTCCAGCAGCTCTACCAGCTCAGACAGACAGGACTGTTTTAGTTATAGCCATTTCATCTGTGGCTGAAGAACCTCTTATGCTGATACCGTATGTTGAGGGAGGAACAAGTACAGTTTGTTAGCAAGTCTGATGGCTTGCTATTGATATGTCAGTGTGTACAGAAAGCCAGTAACATCACTGAAATTATGAATTTACTGGGGTGTTTATTTAATTTTTGTTTGTTTCATATTTAGGTCGTATGCAACAGTCCCCCTGAAAGATGTCAGGAATTTACAGCTGTCACTAGGCTAAGAAGGGCTAGCTAAAAATCCCAACATAGAATACTTTCAAGAAAAATATTGCAATTTGTGAGGCAGACTACCAAGAGGGCATAAATTTATAAGACAGTGGATGGCAAGGGATGAATCATTCACTTTACATTTGTATCAGTAAAAAACGGTAGGACAAAAGAGCAGAAAGAGAAAGAGAAGGATGTGATATTTATGACAATTTTGATCTCTAAAAATTGTGCACTTGCCATACACACAGAATGGAAGAGAATTCTGCTGGGCTGCTTGTTGTGAAGCAGTGGCCTTCACAGGAGGCTGGACAGGAGGCTGGCTTTAAACAGAGGGGTGCTACCATGAATGCTAGAATTTTTGTAATGCTTGATACACACATAAACACCTCTGGATAAGAACAGGATCAACAACAAGAAACCCTCCAAGAATTAAGCCAGTTTCATTTGTAACCTCTGCTTCCAGTCTTTTAGATAGAGCTTCTTTCAGCATTTTGGTGGTGAAACATACATAACCTGTCTGGTGGTGTGGAAGTAAACAGGATGTCACAGAAGTGACACATTTAGGGTTATTAGCTCTATGGAGGTAAGGATCTGAATAAAGATCGTTTCCAGACAACCATGCCAGAGATTTAGCCCAAGGCAGACTTATGGAAATCCAGAGTGAGAAATCTTTGAGTATAAAGGCTGGTACTGGCCTATGCAGGAGCTCATACCAGCTGATGCTGACTTTGGGTATACACTCTCTGCAGTAAGTACAAAGCTGCATCCCTTCCAGAAAGAAAAGATATCTGAAAAGCACTTTGTGCCTTGACAATGTTTAAGTGCAGCATGAGACAGATTACCTGGCTTTCTTAAGCATTCATAGCCAATTCAAAGATGAATTTTAAAGCTAAGATTAGAGAACAGTGTCTGATCTCCTCCACAGCCCCTAGTTAGCATTTTACATACTTAGACAGGTTATGTCCCTACGGGTCAGAAATTACAGATTAATGACCTGTTTTCCTCTTGCTGCGTACCACAAAACGCTTTCCTTGCCTGTGACCCTGGTGCAGGAAAGCCCTTAAGTATATTCTTAATCTGCTCTGCTGCCGGACTCTGTTCCTGAATTTATACCTCTCTACACTACTTTCTGACTGTGTCTCCCTGCAGAGTGAAGAGCAGAGGTTAATTTCTTTACATATTAGGAGGGATTACTCTTTGCAACATCTAGAGCCAAGGCGGTGGCCCAAATATTAAGTCACTCCTTTAAAAAAGCAAACCCAGAGAATCTAAAATATTTATTTGTACCTACTAATTTTATATCATCAATAAAAGCTATTCATTGCCAGCTGAGCCACCATGAAATCTCTCCAGCTGATCGTTCTTTATTCTGTGAGGAGTAATAAAGGGTACTTTCATATGGTAAGAAAAGTATGTCACTCAAAAACGTTGTGAAACAAGTACAAACAAAAACTTTCACTGTTAGGAAGGTGAAACAGTATCCTAGAACTGGTAGTTCCAGTGGACTCCAAATTACGCACTCTTTGGAGGGAATGAAATGTCTGGGAAAAGGTGTTTGGTCCTATCACCTTATTTTCAAAACTGGTATTTTATAAACAAAGGGGCCTTAATAAATTTATTAAATGCAATTAAAAGTTGGTGGGGTTTGGTTTTTTTTCAAATTAAGTACACTGGCAAATATTATTTTCATTTCTTTGATTCTCTGTGCAGTTTTATGTGGTAAAACCTTTTTTGTAGACCAGAAGACATGTAAGAGTGGTATGCTAAGGTAATTTTCAGTGGCTGTGAATGATTATCAGCACTAAAAACCTCATCAGATTCACATACAGAGGGACAAACAAAAACAGATCTTCTATGTGCCTCTCTGGTTTACAGACCTGCTTCTGGGAAAACTGTAACAACAGCCATGCTTCTCTATGTAGCTATAGGAACAGCAAACGTTCATGCCTGGCCAAGAGCATTGGTCATTCTGTTCATAAGCAAGGTACAGTAAAAACCAGCTTTGTGCTGACTGCCTAAACCGGAGGCAAGAGGCAAAGCAGCAAGGGGAGAAAAAAAAAATGGAGATTAGGAAGGTGAAATCATTTGTAAGGTAGTGGATGACTGAAATAACCTCAAACCCATGTCCAAACTGCTAATAAGGTTTGAGCAACCCAGTGTTCCCCTTGTCTGGTCCCGCTGTCTTGCGAAGGAGAAAGCAAAAGGCCAATATGTGACAAGAGATTATGTGTTTCTGCACCAGTGAAGTCTGCTTTCCCCAGAACGACAGGCTTCTCCAGAAACCCCGCTGTTGCCACACAGCATCAAGAAAGGAATGGTGACTTTTGTCCAAAACAAAACTTGTATCTGGCGATTTCTGTTTTTGTGCTGAGTATTGCTTTGGCATAGAGCTATAGCAGCTTTGTAAATTCATGAGTACCACTTGTGTCATGTCTTAAGCTTAAAAGACCTCTTGTTTTCACTAGTCTGTCTACAACTTTTGTTTATTTTTCAAATATTTTCTCTTTAACAAGCCACAACAGAATCCAGTGCATATTATCTGCCCCAGACAACCAGAGGTAGAGAATATCTGCACGCCAGCAAGACCCAAGAAGGCCTGCCTTGGGCAGAAGGCAATTCCTGACAAGCAAAACCCGTTAACAGATTTAGCCTCCCTTACGCTTGGCCTGAATCTGTTCTGCATGCACTAAAATAACTGCACAGCACAGAGCACTGGAGCTACTTCGCCCAAGCATTCCTGAGGCCTGACATGTCGGCTCTGCATCTCCCACGGCTGCACACGTCAGGCGGGCACTGGGGAGCCTGTTACCGCTCCAACTCATCGTGTTGCACAGAACATGGAGGGCTCCCTGGACAACTGCTGTCTCCCACCAGCCGATATACTCAAACCCCTCTGGTGACAAACAGTGCCCGTGACCTGAAACCGAAGAGTTTACCGGGGAGCACACATCACCCCCACAGCTCCTTGTCTTCACGGGGTCCATTTGCCGTCTCTGTAGTGCCCACAAAGCTCGAGGCCTCACACCAGGGCCAGAAGCCGTGTAGCCCTGAGAGGAGCTTGTGCTCTGGGAGCGGGTCGCAGCCACCGAGCGCTGCCCAGCCATATCGGTTGTGACAGAGACCACGGCGTAGCCCCCCAACAGCAGAGGCTTCCCTACAATCTACTACCGGCAGCACAGCTCATGTGGGAGACGCGAACAGGGCTGGTTATGGGGGGCGGGTTGAAGTTGGCAGCCCTGGCCCGGGGCAGCCCCGCGCCTCAGGCGCCGGCCCGGCGGTGCCCGCGGGGCTCCGGCCCCCTCACCAGGGAGCGCCCCCGGGTGCGGGCTCCCGCCCGGGTGCGGGCCCGGCGGGGCTGGAGCAGCGGCTCGGCGCCGCCGGAGCAGGTGGCGGGAGGAGCAGGGGGCGCGCAGCGCCCGGCCCGGCTCCAGCTCCCCGCCTCCGGCCCGCTCTGCCCGCCGCGGGACGGGGGGGCGGCGGTGGAGGGGGGTCCCCGACGGCCTCTATATAAGCGGCTGCAATGGCTCTGCCGGCAGAGCCGAGCGGTGCGGCGGGGAGGCGGCGGCCGGGACCATGGCGACGGGCGGCGGGCAGGGCCTGCCAGCCCTGCTCCTCCTCCTCCTCCTCCTCCTCCTCCGGCTGAGCGAGGCAAGTGCGGGGCGCCCGGCGGGGCCGGCGGGTAGGGGGAGCCGGCGGCCGGGCCGGCCCTCCCGTGACCCGGCCCTCCGGGCCGTTTTGTCCCCGCAGGTGAGCGGCCGGGAGCCGGCGTGTCCCCGGCCCTGCGGCGGGCGCTGCCCGGCCGAGCCGCCGCGCTGCGCTCCGGGGGTGCCCGCCGTGCTGGACGGCTGCTCCTGCTGCCTGGTGTGCGCCCGGCAGCGCGGCGAGAGCTGCTCCCCGCTGCTGCCCTGCGACGAGAGCAGCGGCCTCTACTGCGACCGCGGCCCCGAGGACGGCGGCGGGGCCGCCGGCATCTGCATGGGTAGGCTGGCGGCGGGGGGGCGGGGGCCGCGGCCGCCGGGGCTGCGAGGCCGGCGCCCTCCCCGGGGCGGCGGGGAGACCCTGGGGGCCCGCCGCGGTGCCCCGGGGTGCCGCTGCCCGGCTGCGCGCCCCCTTCCCTCAGGGGACGCGTCGGGGCCCCGGGGCTGCGGGCCGGGGCTGCCGCGGGCGGGGTGCGGGGTGCGGGGAGCGGCCGCCCAGGGCCGGCAGGGCCGCCTGCCGCGGCGCGTCGGGAGCGGGCGCCGGGTGCCCTCTGCCTCAGGGAAATCGCCTCCGCTTTTCCCGCTAGTGCTGGAGGGAGACAACTGCGTGTTCGACGGGATGATTTATCGCAACGGGGAGACGTTCCAGCCCAGCTGCAAGTACCAGTGCACCTGCCGAGACGGACAGATCGGCTGCCTGCCCCGCTGCAACCTGGACCTGCTGCTCCCCGGCCCCGACTGCCCTTTCCCCAGGAAAGTTGAAGTCCCTGGAGAGTGCTGTGAGAAGTGGATCTGCGACCCGACAGATGAAGTGATTTTGGGAGGTTTTGCTATGGCTGGTGAGGAAACTAAAACTAATTAGCACAGTCAGTGTGAGGAGGAGGTGATACCATACTGGAAATACCCATGAGGTTGCCAAATTTAAGACACGCTTGTTTGTTTGGTCATTTTTTTCCTCGTTTAGAGTCACTAGTAAGTATACCAGTGGTTGTGAGTAAAGGCAGAGCTCAACAGGTAAAAGAAAAGATATTCAAAGGATGAATTCAAAGGCAGTTAACTTGAGATAGTTCCCAAATCTGAACTTGCTCTTTATCTGGTACAGGGTAGTTCTGTGAGTGGGATAAACCAGGGGCAAGCCTCCAAACGTTTCCCCACCACCACCAAAATCAAAGCTGCAGTCCTGCTAGTTGCTCTGCAAGAACACATTACATCATAAATACTATTTAACAGCTTAGTCTACAAGAGACTTTTTTTTTCCCCCTAAATTCCCCCGCTATTAGAAAGTGGTCGGTATGGTAGCTAAAATGCCAACAAATTCCTGCCTGTCTGTACTCGAGCTCTCATCATTATTATTGGCATTAAAAGCATTACAAAGTACTTGGAGAAGAGTGGTTATAAACACAGTGCATGGATCTGAAAAAAATACATCCCATTCCAAAACGCAGAACTCATAAAGTGCTTTTGTGATTGAAACAAAATACGTAATATTTTCCCCCTGTTTCTTAGGGAATTATGTCTCCATCCCCTTTAAATTAGTCTAGTAGTTCAACATGAATTTTCATAAGCTACTTTTACTGAGAGTTGAGGACACTGCATTCTCTTCCAGTCACTGCTCTTTGTGGTCTTAAGCAGTTAGTTATGCTGAAACTCAGCTAATCCATTTGAAAAACAAGTAAGGAAGGATCCAGGAAGAAAAGCTCTAACAGCTTTTCAGAGTGCTATGAAGTGTCAGTTCTAAGGCACATAAAGTCTAAACAAAAAGCTTGCCACCTTTCTACTGTCTTTTCCTTTTCTTTGATTTGTCTGGCATTGACGGGCTAATCCGTAAAATGCCTACAGATGGATTATTTGCATTCTTTCTAGCAATGGCCATCTTTCTTTGGAGGCCACCTTTTTGGAGCTTTACCATGTAAAAGGCAGAAATGCTGTTGTAAAGGAGGTTAACAGCAAGAGCTGCGATTGATAGCTCAGTCGTGTTGCCTCATTCTGTTTACTCCTGTGGTAACGGTGAAACCAAACGCTACACTTTACAATATTTGCATAATACAGCTTAACGCTGCCATGGGGGCAGGACAACGATCAGAGTTGCCTATAGCTTTGAGTAGCTGTGATAACTCCTGGAAATCGCTTACTTCCTCCCTCCCCACCATCACACTGGCTTTAATCTGTCAATAATTGACAAGACTGGGTGACTTTATGACTCTCAGGGTAAAGGCCTTTACTTCCATGCTGTTTATTAGTTTAGATAAAACATTCGGCCTCTCTCAAATCATATCTAATACAAATACTTCCATGACATATCTTTAAAACAGATTTGTGATGTATTTCCATTGTAAAGAGTGGAGAATAAAGAGTCGATCCGAGTTCTAAACCGGCTGAAAAATTGGCAATAATTCTTCCAGCTGTGGACTTGAGTGAACCAAATCTAAATGCTTTGCTGATTACACTGATAGGCACCTTTCTGGTTTTAGATGTAGGGAGCTCATAAAAAGGCAACTTTTAAAATTCCTAAATCCTGTCAAAAGCATGTGTTTTGGACCTTCTCTTGTCTTACGTGTTCCTTCCCAGATATGGCAGAGCTCATTTAGATACTGGCTTTTTGCATGAGGTTTTCTTGTAATAAAGTTCTGTGGGGTTTTGTCTCCAGCCTACAGGCAAGAGGCCACACTTGGGATCGATGTGTTGGATTCAAGTGCCAATTGTATTGAGCAGACAACAGAATGGAGTGCTTGTTCCAAAAGCTGTGGAATGGGTTTTTCCACCCGTGTTACCAACATAAATGAACAGTGTGAGATGGTGAAGCAGACACGGCTCTGCATGATAAGACCCTGTGAAAATGAAGAGGCATCTGATAAGGTATGCTGCAAAGAATGGCAAGGGAGCAGAGTCTCTTTGGCTGTAATTCCAAGGTTGCAATATTATGGTCTAGAATGCTCCAGATGCAAATGTACATAAATGCACCTTTTAGTATATGTGCAGCAAGCCCAGCATTTTTTGTAAGCGTTAGACTTGGCATGTGCTGCCCCTCCAGCAGGTCAAGGGAGATGATTCTACCCCTCTACTCTGCTCTAGTGAGACCCCACCTGAAGTACTGCATCCAGCTCCAGGGCCTCCAATGTAAGAAGGACGTGGACCTGTTGGAGCGGGTCCAGAGGAGGGTTGTGAAGATGACCAGAGGGCTGGAGCACCTCTCCTGTGAAGACAGGCTGGGAGAGTTGGGGTTCTTCAGCCTGGAGAAGATAAGGCTCCAGGGAGATCTTATTGCAGGTTTTCAGTACCTAAAGGAGGCTTATAAGAAAGATGGGGACAGACCTGTTGCCCTACTAAAGGGCAAGGAAAAGGGGTAATCATTTTAAAATAAAGAGGGTAGATTCAGACTAGATACAAGGAAGATTTTTTTTTGCAATGAGGGTGGTGAAACACTGGAACAGGTTGCCCAGAATGGTGGTAGATGCCCCATGCAAGGTCAGGTTGGGCGGGGTTCTGAGCAACGTGATCTAGTTGTAATCACATCACAGGGTGGTTGGACCAGATGACCTTTAAAGGTCCCTTCCAACCCCAACTATTCTATGATAATTTGAGTCATCCCAAAGAGATCAGATGTATTGCACGTGCAGACTATCTTGACAGCTCATGCAGGCTAACTTCTCCCACAAATGCAATTGTACTAGCTGCATGTATACTTCAGAGTTGCTCCAGTCATGCATGGATATGTCAGACTTCTAGTCTGTTGGGCATCTGGAACTGCAGAGGAATGTGTCAAATCCTGCAAAATCTTCTTGGGTAAATTAAACCTTATTTTATGTTTACGTTTATGATGCTTTTTCCAAAAGCAAATCCGACACTGACACTTCATGGCAATAAATGTGTATCTTGGGGAGCTGACTTTTTTGCTGCTTTTACACATCATGCAAGTGTTACTGTCAGGGAGAATAACATGTAGCTAGGTGAGAGGACTATCACTTCATGTAATGTTCTGAGCGTCGGAAAGCATTGCTAAAGCCTTTGCTGAATATACTGTGGGGTTTTAACTATTGTGTTTTGAAAAGGATATAAAACATTTGGGAACAGTTGGGGAAACTAACAAGAATGATCAGAGGTCTAGAAGACATGTTCAACATGTTCAGCTAGGGGAGAATAGATTGAACTGAACTTTTTCTGAATGCAAGAGAACGGAGATATGTTCTCATAACTGTGTTCAGATATTGCAGCCTGTTCGGTCTGTGGGAGATACAAGAAAGCGTGAGTTTAGAATGCATAAAAATTAAGACATGAGTGAAAACCTTCCAAGCAGTAAGAACAGTGAATTGTTAGGATTGTCTGGGGCAGACATGGAGTCTCTTGTCACTGAAGACTTCCAGGGACAAGTTAGACAACCATCTGTTAAGAATAACATGGATAAAGCTCATCCTGCCTTGGGTCACAAGAATGGGCTATTTTGAGGTTCGTTTTAGCTCTCTTGTTTTCCCCTGAATCTAGTCCTGTAACTTGCTCATTTGGCTTCCTGGTTCTCTGATGGAACTACACTAGCCTGAGTTTTCCAGTAGAGTATAGTTTGATAATGAATGTTGGTTTGGCTTGTCTCAGATGATAAGAGTGGGCTTTAATTATTTATCATTTATTACTGGCCCAATAACACACTGGTTGCAAAGGACAGATCTTGTAGGAGTTACCTGTAAGTATCTACCGAAGTAGATGTAGAGTCTTAACACTGTTGAATGAGCAAAGACAAATTCCAGTTTTCAGAGTAGACCTGTATCCTTGCATGTCACTTTTTAACTGATATCTGTCTTATGCAATGATACATCTAATGTGTCCTCGTATTTCTTTTAGAAAGGAAAGAAATGTATCCGAACAAAGAAGTCTTTGAAAGCCGTTCGCTTTGAATACAATAACTGCACTAGTGTGCAGGCATACAAACCTCGTTACTGTGGCCTCTGCAATGACGGGCGATGCTGTACCCCACACAACACCAAAACAATTCAAGTTGAGTTCCGCTGTCTTCAGGGCAAAGTCCTAAAAAAGCCAGTGATGTTGATCAACACCTGTGTCTGTCATAACAACTGTCCTCAGAGTAACAATGCTTTCTTCCAGCCGTTAGATCCGACATCTAGTGAAGCAAAAATATGAAAAGCATAAATTAGGTAGTGCAAAAGGTATAAATAGTTTATATAAAACTTGACCCACAATGAATGTAACAGTAGCATATGTAAAATATCTAAGATGTTTTTCAATACAGTCTAGGCGCTTTCTTTTTTCCTGTAGTTTATTAAATACCTCATTTTACATTTTTCCCCTACAAACGTCTTCTATTCACTTGAAGGAAACTTTGTACCTTGGACAGAGCCTTCTTTTTTTCTTGATGATGGCATACAGATTACGAAGTGAACAGCTAGACTTCCTCCTTGAGTTAAGGGGATCATGCCACGTGTTTCAGTAGCTGTAAGTCTGGTCTCTTTAAGAGTAAATAGATTCCTTGGGGAATGCATAATACTGTATCACATAAGCTTCCAGGTTCTTAACTTCACTTTGCGTATTGCGTATAAACACTTAAACAGTGGGGGTTTTCTCCATTCTAATGAAACTCTGTTTCTGATGACAGTAAAAATCTTACTGATGAAAGTGTTGCACCCCTGTGTCTTATAAAATACCTTCTGTCTATACCTCCGGCTTTCTCTGAGGATTAAGTTTGCCCATAGCCACTGCAGTGATACAGCTAAGATCTCTTTTCCTGAAGCATAGCAGATTGATAGCTGACAGTAATTAGATTTCTCTTTGGTAACTTCACTAGCAGTCTAATCCAAAACCCACTAAAGTCAGGGTCTTAGGAGAACTTGGTTCTAACTGATGTGTGTCTGTAGATATAACTATTTGGATGCAAAAATAAAATTTCTGTAAATTCCTCTAAAATACTAACTGTATCATATGGTGCTTCATTTCTTAGAAAGGTGTATATGTAAATAGAAACTGTATATATTGTAATATAACTTTACTAAGTAAATAAACTTTATGTGATTCAAAATATTTTTTTCCCAAAGTTGTTTTTCTTGAACTACCGACTTTTAACAGCTAAATGCAATGGGAAGAATAAGGGCCTGCCGACTCCTAAAATCGAAAGACCTTATCTTGTGATGTTCTTAGTGTACCTCATCCTGATCGCTGCCCTAGCAGGTGTGCAGGAAAGGATGAATAATTTGTGAGACACTTATTAGAAGGGAGGTTTATTTCAGAGTAAGTTAGCCTGGGAGATAGGATGAGGTAAAGAAAGTTAAGTTTGGACGTGGTGTGAGCTGAAACATAGTGGTAGTGGGCAAGAATAATTAGGTGATTCGGACTTCAGGTTTGGGTCTGAAGTACTAACAAAGTATTTAGTTGGGTCTTGCAGCATTTCAGCCTCACAAAAGCAGCCCGTGACCCTGCTTATGCTAGATATTGTATGGCAATATCCCCAAAGAATCTAGAGCCTTGAGGGTGGCAGTTTCGTGTATGTTAAAACATGTATGTGACAGGATTGTGTGTCAAATAGGTCATAAGTACAATTGTGCAGACGTTCAGCTGCCTAGCCTGTGGGACCAAGCTTATCCTGGTGTGTGTCTCTCTGCGTTAGAGATACCAGGGCAGTACTTATGCCACAACCATTCTATGACCATGTGGTAGGAAACAACTCTCTCTTGAGAAAAAAAACAAAACAAAACAAAACAAAACAAAACAAATCTCAGCATTTTTGGCCTAACGTCCCCTTTCTCTGGAGGAGCTGGCAACCTCCAGGTTGGGAATTCCTGAGGGGTACACACCCTTTCACACCCAAAATCATTTATACTCGCGCACCAGCTTTTCATTGTTGCATTGCTTCTCCTTTATCCCTCTGCTTTCCCTTTATGTTACCTAGATTTTCACATAATGCCCTATGTTTTCCTTTTATCGGCTCATACACGCAAAGCACAAGCACCAGGGAGAAGCAGTTCAGCAAGCAGCTTCCGCTTTGCAGGCAAATTGAAGAGCTCGTCTGGGATATGAACCCACAACCCCTTGTGCATTAAGATCATCCATTACTCTTCAGTTTGTTGTTTTCTCCCCTCCAAAGGCAGGAATTTAATTTCTGATATTTTTGAAGAGGCATAAATCAGCTTCCTGCTGAGACACTTCTTGTGGATTGTCCATCGCTTCCTGTGAGAAGGGGACTAAGTGCACTATGGCGTATGAGTTCAATTCCAACTCAAGTAAATGCTTTTGTCTATGGACATATCTCTGGCACTTTAAAGTACAGTCTCCGCTTCAGTACACCCAGTGCCAAAATGCCCCCTATCACCTTCCCTAGTGGTGCTCTGTGTGATCTCCACGTCTTCAATCCGTTTTGTAGAGAGGACAGTTGCATCATTATGAGCACTACAACCTTCACAGAAGAGAAGTGCTACAGTGTTCAAATCCTTGTCAGCTACCTTTATTTAACACCAGAATTATTGCAATCTCAATGTCTTCTTACAATACTGTAACATTTCAGCAGGAAAAATAGTTTTTGGAAAGGAACATAAATATTTCCTCTGGACAAAAGGAGCCAAAGATCTGAGACAGTTCTCCACTGTCTTTTAGACTATATACATAATAGCAATTCAGTGGCTATTTTTACCTCAACTCAGTTGATCCAGCTTTCCATCTGGTTATCAGTTTTGTTATATTCATTTAGATTTGTTTTACTTTAATATGGACAGTTACTAGTGTAGTCATTGGGCCAATTTCAGCCTGTTTCTGCACAAAGCCATGGCACCAATTTAATTAAAACAGTGGTGTATCAAACCTGTGACATTTGTATAAGTAAACTCCATTTCTGGTTTAGGACTCTTATTCAGATTGAGCAAAATTGAATTATTCATATGTCAGCAACTCATTTTCATGTCTCCGAGGATTCCCATCTGAGCGTTTCGGGAAACACCGCTTGATATTCAATGTATGGGTCCATACAGCAATATGTACCCAGCATGACATGTTGATGGAACAAGCACAAAATCTGCTGGTTGACTTGTTCATCCCCATACTCTCTGAACAAATTTACCTTTCCTTCGCTAGTACCAGTCAAGGACCGTCCCAAAAACAAGCTGATTAGAAAGCTTTTAAAAATTTATTTCTGCATTTAATTGAACAGCTTTTGGTGTTAGCAACTGGTAGGCCAGGTGCCACCTCCGATAAGTGATGCTGATGGCAGCCAGCGTTACCCCCTACAGCACGTATGCCCAGGAGAGATGTCTGTAGCTACTTCCAGGACTGCTTCATGTCTAGGACGTCATTAAAGCAACATGCTTCTTGCATTTAATCTGCTTTGAATTTGTCTAATGCAGCAGTCAATGACATATTGCAAACATGTCTTCCTTGGCCTTCACTGGCTGTGTAAGGAGACCAGCTGTCAGCCTCCCAGCTGCTGCCTGACACTAGACTGAAAACCTCACCGTGAGTAAATTTTTACAATTGATCATGGCTTCACCATTTCTGTTTTCTGGTATAATTCCAGGAGCAGTACAACAAAAACTTCAGGAAAATACAGAGTGTCACTATTTTTTTCTTTCTAGTCCAAGCTATAATTTGCCTTGACTCTATTTTTATTAATTTTTAGGTGTGTGGGGAGGTGGACAGGAAGAAATTTAGTTACTGTTTCTAGTCCTGGTATTTATATCTTATGACAAATCTGAACTTCCTGAAATAACGTCGTCTTTCTCTCCCCTGACAGCTTACTACATTGGAATCCATTTTTCTTCTTAATTGTTTTTAAGCAATAATAAAATGATTCTTTGCACTAAAGCTTTCTGTATTAACTCTTGTTTCAAAAAGCCAGTCTAGTTACATCTACCATGCTAAATTTTGTGATGTGAGCTGTCTAGCGCAGGCACAAAATTCAGTGTGACCTGAGGGAAAATTCTGCTCTGATTTTTCCTATTACCAGTCCCAGTTTATGCATTACACAGGAACGGACACCTGTTCTGTGGCTGGAGATACTACACTGGTATCAGTCAAGAGACCTACCATGCAGCTGTGAGAGGAACAGTTTGCTTGCAAATATCTAATACATACGGGTTTTATTTGTTCAAATCCCTGCAGTTAACACCGTTATTCCTATAAATGTGTGAAGCTGGAGCTAACAGCTCGTTTCTTTATGATTATGCATACCTTTAAAATCTCATGTTCTCTCCATGGACTGCGGAAGGAGCCCAGAAAATTGCCTGCCACAAAGCTTGCTGGAAAAACATGAAATAAATTTCACACTGAGCAAGCCTTCTCCACCCAGAGGAACAGGAGGGAATAGTCATTGCTGGTCAACTCATTTAACTCATTAGCAAGCAGGAAAAAATACTTATTTATATCCCAGGAAGTAGACTTATCTGCCCTGGATGTGCAAATTGTCACATGAAAATAATGAAGTACCCCATGGACCTCAAACATTTCAGTGTTCATGGTTGTTAACCTGGTGGTTGTCATTGCATTTCAGTTCACACAGGGAGACCTGTGTCTGCTCTCCTAGGTTGTCTCTGCTCCTCTTTATCCTCTCATTCCATCAGCATGTGCTGAGTCTGTTTTCCACCCTCTTCCCTAATTTTTCCATTCTTTCCTCCACAAAATGCTACTTTTATCCCAGTTCTCAAAGCCCACTCCTTATTTTTCACTTCTACAGTGCCCTCAAGTGGCAAATTAAACTTGCATATCCCATTGCCAGAGACCTTGCACCCCACGCACCCCACCTTCTCCCTTTCCCCACGAGACTTGCACCCCTGAGAGAACACGCTATGTCCATTGCGGCTGCAAAAACATCTGCTTGGAGCTAATCAGAGTCTTTTGAAGCATATTTTCATTTTTCTAAAGGTAAAGGCTAAAGGATATTTAAAAAGATAAAATAATAATGGATATTCTAAAGAGGAAAAGCTGTGTTGGAGGGGGGGAGACTCGCCTCCCTGCAGCGCTGGATCTGGATCATTAGAAACCAAGGCTCAGCACCTCATTCTGCCCCTGGTTCAGAGAAATTCCAAAAGAAAGAATCTATCCATTAGGCTAAACAGAGACTTGAGCCTGCATATAACCCAGGGCTGTACTCTGACAATCAGGACAGAAAAATAAGCATGTTCGCCTCTGTGGGAGGATTGCTGGTTTGGGTTGTTTTGTGTTTCCCCCCCCCCCCCCCCCCCCCTCTGTTTTTAATTACAGAATTGCACTTCAATAAGAAGCTGGCTTGTTGTTGTGGGTTTTTTGTGCAAAAAGAAGCAAATCCCAGAAATCCTTGCCTGGATTGAGGCAGAATTAAATCTTATGAACTGCCTTCGTAAACAACTACAAGCATCGAAATGCTTGAAAAGTTATAGCCTCACCACTTTGCAAAAACGGCATCTTCAGGCTGTGACCCGTTAGGCTGGCTGCTTTCAAACCAAAGCTTTTCCCTCATCGGGAAAAAGAATCAGACTTCCATAGTTTGTTTTAAATTCGAAGTGAAATGCTGTTTGTAATTCTGGCCCCGAGTGAGGGGCTGGGTCACCTGCCCCCTGAGCAGCGCGGCGGTGGCAAAGGCAGCCCTGAGCGTGGCCCTTGGCCTGGCCCCGTCTACGGGAGCGACAGGGTCTAATGTGAACCCACAAACTCGTACCCCACAGACTGAGAGCATCAGCTGCAGAGCACTGAAGGTATGTACTTTCAAAATGTTCGGTTTCAGTGGGCTGGCCCAGTTCTCCTCCAACCCGCGGCGAAGGAGGACACCTGGTGGCTACGGGCCATCTTGGCTTGCCAATGATGACAAACTTTGGGTCTGTTCCTGAAAGCAGGGGATGCATCCAGAAAAATGAGGCCAACTGATGTAACTTATGACAACTGTCACTGGTTACGGGGACGTTAGCAGCGAGGGAGCACAGAATAGCTGTCCAGCTTTTAAATGTATACAAATTATCGTTAGCATCATGGCAGACCCCAGCCCCACTGGGGACCTCGTTTGCTTGGGGTAGGTATGCAATACGGAAGAAAGTTTCTCATCCCAGATGCTTTCCAGTTAAGTGGGAAGGGCACAAAGGGTGAAGGCAGGGAGAGGCCCTTTGGTTAGCACACCAGGCACCAAAAGCTCAGTATGTACGAGCGCCTTCCTCCCCACCACACACAATTTGTGGTAAAAAACCAGGAAAGGAGCCCATTTCTCTGAAGTCACCATCTACAGCCTTAACCACAAAGGCTGTTCTCCTCCCCTCGGCTTTACCCTTTCAAGTCCATCCTGCATTTCAGAGGATGATGTTGCCGAGGAAATGAAGCAATGCGCTTTCCTTTGGAGAATCAGGGGAGGTCTTGGGCACCACGCAAGACCTTTGCAGCCTAGAAGGACAATGAGCTCAGGGAAAATGGTGGTCTCAGGAGTGGTGACTGTTTGCTCTGTCATGGAGAGGCTGCTTCTGTATATGATGCAGATGTACTTAGGACAGTCTTACTTAATTTGATGGCAAACTACCGTATCTTGGTTTACACATTGCCTGGTGGAATGTGGCTTTGCATCTCTCTTCCTTGGGATGCCTGTGGAGGAGATACTCATGTCTCACTTGCACTGACCATTAATCAACGAGGTTGCTGAATCTTTCCTCTTCCAAGCTGTAGTGAACATTTTAGCTTCCATATCAGTGTGAAAAAAACACAGAGCCTAGGGACCAGTACCTGCAGCCCATGTACAGCAGCAGGACCACGATGCTGGAGAAAGCCGACGAAGCCCAGGAGCCCCAGGGCTGGGGACTGAGCCCCTGCCCTGCTTCACGGGCACTTGGCACACAGAAAGAGAAGAGAGGAATCTCTGCTGCAGCTTTCAGGCCTGCCTGAAGTGGGAGGGGAGGGCAAGGGCACAGCTCTGAGAGACAGAAAATGCCCCAAGCCAGCTGCAGCTGTTACACCAAGTTCTTTGAGGTATCTGTGCTCTTTTATTTAAGCTGACTTGGGCTTTTGGTTCCTGGGAAGAACTGATGTGTTCTTGCCTTGTCACAATTGTTCAGCATTTTAAAGACACCGCTCCCCACCCACCCCACAAAAAAATAAAAAATAAAAAAAATCCTGTTGAAATGCAAGTGCTGACCTTTACCCAACTTTAAAGTATTCCTGTGAAAAGAGTTTTTTTCCAGATTTACCACGAGGGGGAGGCAGCTGAAAAATTATCGGACACCCATTCTTGGCACTCACGTTTTTCTGAAAAACACAGGGACATCTGCAAAAAGAGTGCAAGGGAATCTGTCTTCAGGCTCAGAGAAGATATTAACCTTTACATGGCTGATATCAATTAATCTCCTTTTAAGTAAGGTTTATATTTTTAACTGCATTAATTGCAGTTAGAATGAGATTCAGCATTTCCCAGGGGAAGAAAATCTGCTAATGAAAATGATGCTCTCGCTTCTGTATATGAATGAAATGATAGAAATAGTTTCTCCAGAAAATAAATCAAGCAGCAAATGCATGCTGAATGTTTAATATGAAGTAGATTAAAAAATAAATTATAAATTTCAGAATATTAAGAAACATAACTACCAGAGCCTAAGAACATGAAAAGTCTTGAAGTGGTAACTAAGGCCATCAAAAACCTTCCACTGCCCATAGCATCAGCAGACAAGGCAGAGAAAAAAAGCCAGATGAGGCAGAGAGAGGTCAGGTCCCTTCCCCATGGTCTCCTGCAGATCAGTGGCAGATACATCAATACAAGGTACTAGTGAGGTATCTCTTGGATGACTTTTTGAAGTGATGAAAACAAAAGGAGGTTTCTCCCTCAGTCTCTCTCTCCCATGACTGTACTTCAACAAGCCATGGAACATTCGAAGTCCAAGGTCAGCCTGAGCGTAGAGCTATGAAAAGCAGCTGGGGAACCCTTTGGGAACAGTAATTATGAGCATATAAGAGGTGATCTTCTCCCCTATGTGAGACATGAGTCTATCAAAGATTGGTATTCAATAGCAAGCCTGCAGAATAGGCCACCTTTGAAAGCTATAATGAATAACCTCAAAAGAAACCATTATAAAATCTTAAACATGTGCAAGATACTAGCCAAGGGCTTAATAAAATACACAAGCCCCACACGCAAAAAAACAGACAAAACAAACAGAAACCTATGGCAACTCCAAACATAACAAGATGGACCTCATAAGGAGGAATTAACAGTAAATCTCTCAATAACTTGCCTTTTGTGGCCAGAGGTCTGCTATCTCCCCAGGGTATGGAGCACAGAGAAACCAAATTAAACTGTGGTTATCTGATGTCTCTGGTGAGATTCACTTCGTCCCACGACAGAGCTCAGTGGGTAGCTAAAGCCCAGGTCCGGGAGTCAGAAAGTCTGCGTTCAGTTCCCAGCTCTGCCACAGGCTTGCTGTGTAGCACTGGTCTACTTACTCAGCCTTTGTTCGCCTAAGTTTCCACGGCATAAAAAGTCTGGGATTGCAACAGTGCTGCAGTGCAGGATGATGCTGCGCAGCCCAGAGCAGGGCTGCTCGCACACTCTTCAGGTCAAGGAGGGTAACCACTGTCAAAAGTGCTAGTTTCAAGATGTTCACCATCAAATATTTTGGAGTTCCTGGGATTCCGGGCAGGGAAGGATTGGCTTTCAGACCAGCCTTGCTCTACGGGCAGTGGATTAAGTGATTGCTGGAAGATGTGGCACTTCTTAATTGCAAGAGGTTGGCATGCCTGCATGCAGAGTGGCATGGTGAGGGGAGACCACACAGCGTCACCCCCTCCCGGGAGCCCCAGGCCACATTGCATGGCACGGCACTGACAGAGTTGGACGAGGGGCTGTGCTCCCTCAGCACCCTGTTGAGCTACCTGACTTTTCCACCTATTAGTGACCAGGAGTTGCTCAAACCACAGCTGCAGGAGCAGCCTGCTAAGTCACAGAGAACTGGGACCATAACATATGGCAGCTGTGATGGGGACCAACTGTGCAACCTTTGTACTTGTCACCACCAAAAGGGTATCTTCACCCCCACAGTTCGGTGACACCCTCCGCAGCAGAGCCAGCCCCAGACAAGGCACATTTTATGCCCCCTGTGATCCATGCAGCTTACAGATGGTGTCTCACAGCCTGGGCTGCACTCCATTTCATAGAAAAGAAATCTTGGAAGAAATTCCCAGACCCTAGTGCAGATTTATAATGTCACTTGGCAAGGTCTTTTCCCATTAGGTGCAGGCATTTCCCATATTACCATGAAATGAAAATCCCGCCTCCAGCCCAAGTTTGGATGAGGGTATATGTACCCACGCAGAGGAATTTGCAGGAAGCCTGTGGGAAAAGAGGGCTGCAGACAAGGGCAAAGGACACACAGATGGCACATAGGAACCTGGGACAACAGTGAGCCAGATCCTGGCACAACATTGAGGTTTATCCCAATAGAACTTTACTTCAAATCACATGGAGGGAAGTTGACAGAGCCTCTCCAACGCTCAGAAGATCAGGCAGTCAGCCTGCAAAAATGTCTGCCACAGGAGGAATTATCTGTATTAAAAATTAAACTCATTTTAAAAGACAATAATTAACAGCATTGCAAATCCAAGCTCTCCCAACCTAGGAACGCCACCAATAAAGCTGCCTGTGTGTTCACCCATCAGTCTTGCCCCTTATTTGCTTTAAGAGTTGAATCTTGATGTATCAACCCCCATAGCAGAAAGCAACCAGGAACCCACATCTTACCTCAGATCGGTGGCCAAAGCAACTACTGTGAAACCCAAAAGCCCCCCTCTGAAGATACTAGGTGCACTGAGTATAGCGGCTGGAGGAGGCTCCATGGTGACAAACCAAGATGACAGGGGCCAAGGCAGTGGGAGATGGTTTTCTCTTGCAGACAGACAGGGAAATAAGAAGTATGAGCCAAAAAAATCTATGCTATCTCTGAAACAAGGTGAAATCAGCCAGGCAGCAGATGGGGTGGGTGTAGTGGACATGTCCTTCTTGACTACAGACCAGTCAGTGGATGCCACAGCCACTTTGTGTGACCATAGGGATACCATCCTGATTCCTCTGGGCATTTTCTCTCTGCCAAATCCACATTTTGTACCTCCAAGGTCTTAACTTCCTACTAACCCTTAAAGGAAAGGTTAAAGGAAGCAAGCGAGCAACTCATCTACAATGTTCTCATTGTCCTCAACACGAACCTCACACACAGATCTTACCTGGTTCAACCCACCATACATCTTTGAGAATTATGTTCTTTCATGGAAGTATGAATTAAGGCCTCAATTTGTCCCTTTGGACAAGTGAATGAATGAAGTAACTTCAGAGAGTTAAATTGCATTTAAATAGCCACAGTTACTTGCAGTGATTGTCAATCATTAAAATAGTCAGTGGTTATATGGATTATAATCTGACGGCTTGTGTCACGGGAAGTGCTTTCCTTTACTTATAACATCAGTCGCATCTTACCTCCTATGAACCCTCAGAGCATCTTTCTACCTTCTTCATTTTTTTGACATGAGCTCTTCATAGGGTCTGCCTGTGGCCTTTGCCTTCACAAGGTCATTTTTAGGCATTTCTTTGTTTCAGATGAGGACGTCATTTACATTTCCCTTCTAGGAATACAGCAAGACAACAGCAGAAGGCAAAAACTGGAGGTTGGGAAGAGAAGCGATAGAAATGTATTAATAAGTTATCTGGGTCATCACGCAGCAGAAAATATCCCAAGGACCACAGGAATCTTCACAAACCGTTCTGTGTGCAGAGAGGAGCTCTGCACAGGGGACATTCCCATAAATGACTTTGGCAGCTGATGACCAGTCCTGCCGTCTTCACAGCTCTCCCCATCATGCACCATTTGCAGGTCTGTTTTCCACTGTTTGATTTCACGTTTTTGAAGTTGTTTGAGATTTGCATCCAGAAAATCATTACAAGAGAATTGTATCAAGATGTGTTTTACTATGCTTTATTTTTCCGGGCAGTCCTTCTCTCCACCTTCCAAGTCCCAGAATCACACCGCATGCATAAATAAGCAACAACTGGGTTGTGAAATCACCTCCAAGGGGGTGTAGCCCAGCCTCTAAAGACTGTGTTGCTCAGTCTGACCTACATCAAAAGGAGATGCAAAACCTGATTCCCGATGCCCACACAGTGCTGTGGTGCTGAGCCAGCCTAAGCACAACCCTGTCACTGCATCTTAGGATCTCTCTGCAGAGCATTACTGTTTTGATATATTTCCTGTAGGTCTTGGGGACTCTGAATAAAAGCCAATTGTACAAACAGTTTTTCTTTGTAGAAAAAGTCAGTATGTTAATGGTGGTAGAGATAAAGATAACAGCATGAAAAAAAAAAAAAAAAAAAAAAAACAACCACCAAAACCAAACAGCCAAATTCTGTGTTCTTTTAAATTATACCTGTAAGATTTAGCCAAAATAAAGTTCCACAGCACCTCACAGACTGCGGTGAAATTGCCACACAAAAGAAAATTGCCCCGAACATGGCCATGCTGTGGACACTTCTAAACTTTGAAATATTTTGGCTCCGATTTTTACTTTTCTGTTCTGAATTTTACAGTTTCAGACAGAGAGTCAAGAAACAGTATCAGACAGCACACAGAAAGCAGGTGCCCACTGAAATAAAAATTGTAAGGCTTATAGAAAACGTTTTCTGAAAAACAGATGATCAATCTCAGCATAAACGTTCTCCAGGTATTTTCAAATATTTATATCACCACTTGGAAACAAACCTAATTACCTATGCCTAACATGATAGTGCTTGTACTTATAGCTCTGATGCAATATAGGTCATGATAAATTGTAATAATAGATCAAAAGTGGGATTAACCTCCACATATGCACCTGGAGCTCTTGTAGCTGGGATAGCACTTCTGCCTAACCAACAGTGTCTGAAACCATCCAGCCTCTGGGAGTTTGAAAGTTGCAAAGCCATCCAGATCCAGCAAGAAAACCACTGTGTTTTTGCCAACCCTTCATCTTCTTGACTAACCAAAGAGCATTCTGGTTTGGGCCAAATTAAAACAGGATATTTGTCTGCATGGGGAATCCATATAAAGTGATTTCATACTGCCTTGCTTTACCATCCCCAAATGCTAGTATTATTAGGATACGTCACTCTTTTTATTGCAGTAAGGTGCAGACGCCCCATGCATCTGGCCCTGGCTTATACTCACATGGGGAGCATGCCAGTGAGCCTGGCTGGTGGCTCGGGGGTAGCAGCCCTGATCAGCCTACAGGAAGAGAAAAGCAGTACCAAGGGAGATTTGGATGAACTAGCGGGCTGGAGGAGCAGAAGCAGGATGAAACTTTATGGTATATAACACAAATCTCTGCATTTTGAGTATTGAGAAGAGCATTTGACAGAAAACATGGGATTGTGATTTGAGAACGTAAGAGGAGGAGATGATGGATGTGTAACCCAGCTGCCACAGTGAGGCAGCCAGGGAGGTGTCATGGCATATACAAGGAGAGATATTTCTGTAAGTACAGAATATAGCTGACTATTCCAGCATTCATCCAGAACAGGTAAAGGATTTTTTGGGGGAGGAACAGTATTAGACATGCATTTTTTTCTTAAATGCCCATTTTCAGTAAAGGTGAATTTAAGCTAGAGGAGCTAGGAAAACAACGAAG
The DNA here is from genome assembly GCF_963210335.1 of Falco punctatus. Taxonomy (NCBI): domain Eukaryota; kingdom Metazoa; phylum Chordata; class Aves; order Falconiformes; family Falconidae; genus Falco; species Falco punctatus. The sequence goes on along the minus strand of NC_137582.1, from coordinate 20,255,470 downwards.
GGGGAATGCCTGCCTTACAAGACACTATTAGAAGAGTGTGGGTTAGCCTGAAGCAAACACTCATAGAGAAAAACTGTGATTACCCTCTATAAACACAGAAAAACAGACCAAAAACAGAGATGGGAAAGAGCTAATAAGGTAAACTAGAAAAGCTCATCCAAGAACACATGGGCACAGAGTGGTAATGAAGAAGTTTAGGCTGGAAATTTAAAAAGGGGTCCTAATGAAGAAAGTCAGCAGCACATTCCAGTAGGAAAGGAAAAAAACCAAAACCCCTAACTTATTTCTAGGACAGTGCTTGTTAAATTCATTTGAGCAGTCTGTTTTACTGCAATGGTAAAAGGCTTGAGTTTGAGCTTAGATTACTTCACAGTCCTAGCCATTGCACAGTCCTGCCTCTGCGTGGTCTTACACGAGGATGCAGCTGGGTGCTTCATTGACACCCGAATTTAACCGGGATGCCCAAACTGGCCTTGTGTGCCTCCTAAATTCGTTCAGAGGTTCAGGCTGAGGTACCAGCTTTGCTCTGGGACCACCAGCCGGCAGTATCAGCCACCTTTACAGGCACAATTGCAATCCTGCTTTCCTTCAGGTGGCAAAGGCAGAGGTCCTGCTCTCCCCGTGTGTTATATCTTAGCAGTGAAAACATTTGTCTGGGAAGCAGGATACACGGACCTGGTGGGAACTCACCCTGAGCCACGGTCAGTGGGGGATAAGTACCACATGGCTCAGCAAGAGAAGGCAAGAGGAGGTCAGCAGTCTATGGGCAGGAGGAGCCATAGGTCCCGTCCCTGCTCCCAGCAGTCTCTCTATAATGTTACCAGACATTGGATACGATATGAAAACTGCTCTGGGAGCAGACAGGAGAAGCCAGGCCACTTCCTTCCCAGCTAAATGCCCGCTGCCCTGGACTAAAAGGTCGTGTTTGTGCTCTTCCTCTCCTCCAATGCATCCTGAATGCTTCCCTGCAGTTCCCCCAAGAGCGATGCAGCTTGCTCAGCTCAGAACAGTCCAGAGCTGGTGACTAAGAGGCTGCTGTTTTGAGGGGACCCATGTTTTTGAGTGGTGGACAAGTGTTGTAACCACCAAGGTATGGGAGGTATACCTTTAGGCTACTCCTATTCGCTACCTGACAAGTCTGTGAACGGCTTTAAGAGCCATAAATCTCTAGCCAGAGCTTATAAAGATCAAACAAACCTTGTGAGGAGTTTCTTTCCTTTGCCTCATCTTAAATATCCAGCCTAAACTGAGATACTTTCCCTTTTAGAGAATTTCCCGGTTTTTAACCTGAGGAAGCAATAAAAGGACCAACAGAACTTCCCAAAGAAAATACGATTCATCTCCTTATTCACTCATCTCAGCTTAACCTCTAGGCACAGACCACGTCTGTCTCTCCAAAGCCTCGCTGCAGCTCAGCTCTATGCCCCACATCTGCCCAGCTCCCACTTCAGTCAATGAAATGTGGGAAACACCCCTCTTGTTTTCCTCCCAAAATACTACACGGTTTGGGGCAAATTCTTCTGATACGTGACTACAGTGATACATATGAAATGATGAGCTAAATAATTCATAAACTGAGAAGACCAGGCTGCTGAGAATTATTTGTCAGTACTTCATCGTATTTTAATTTTTAAAACTGACAAGCAGAGCTGGCAACACAGCTCCTAACACATGAAAGGAGGAGGACATGCTGTAACATTTAACTTCAAACAACCTAACACAAATAGGCTGTTGATCTGCATGATTGTTTAAGCCAGCGTTTCCAAACTTCTAGGGTAATGGGACCACCATTAATGCTAAGAGCCTCTTGTGGACCACCATGTACCCAGTGTCATCAAACTTTTAATTGAAAACATGACTGAGAGCTGTTCAGTTTGGTTCTGCAGCCCAGCTGTGGACCACTTACCATAAGCTTGTGGACCACCAGTGGTCTGCAAACCACAATTTGGTAACTATCAGTCCAAGTGACTCAAGGCTAGAAATGTGCCAGAAAAAGCAACGGTGGGGTACTAGTGCTGTTACAAAGATATTACACATAACTAACCATATGGATACAGAGCTCTTTATACCACCCGCAGCTTTCCATGTGGGAATGCAATTCCAGCTCCTGATTGTCTTCTCCCTAATGCCTCCCATACAGTGTATTTTTTGCAGCACATCCTGGGACTTGTTTATATGCATGAGCTTTGTGCCACAGCCAGTAGCTACAATTAAGGCATAATTATAAGTGGTAGGGCAGGGAGGAAAACTTGGCTACCAGTAAATTTCGCAATCGATGGTTCTCCTACATCTAATAAAATAGTTTAATTGGGCTCCTTCTCTGTTGCCTCATTCTTTAACTAGTTATGGACCTGAGCTGCTTTTTCAAAGTCCCGGAGTCTTGTGGGTCTGTATTTTAAGGCATCGTTCTCCTCCTTGCATAGAAGAGGCGGAGCGGTGCAAACCAGAGATCTCTAGCCACAAATGACTACTTTGAGTCTTGACCAAATACAGTTCTCTTATATGTTTTGGGCAGTTTTGGATTCTTGGTGTATGTTTTTAGGTCCATCCAAACTCTAAGTACACATTGATCTTTGAATAGCAGATACTTGTTTGATCTGCTGTAAAATACATGTACACACATACACAGAGGGTTTACCTACAGGACACAGTGAGGTGCTATGCAGAAATGCCTTAGCTATCTCTAAACGACCTTGCTGAGAACAGCACAGCACTGCACAGAGCTGTGCTCACAAACCCAGCAGACCTTAAAGACCAGCCTTTGCATTTCTTGTGTTGGGGGACACCGCAAGTCGTCTCTAAACAAGCTTACTCAGATATTGCAAATAGTGTAGCCATGATGCCACAGAGCGGTGTAGGTATATTATAAATTACACACTCCTTACTAACACACTTTCAGGCTCCGATGGTGCCTTTGGAAAGGAAAATTTGCTTTCAGTCCTTACTCTTTTGTGGAGAGGTAAATAAGCACCGTGAAGGTGCAAAGTCCCCAGGTAGCAACAGGCTTGGATTATGCAGACTCCAGGGGGGCAAGAAAGCAGATTTCAAGCTGCCAGAAGGGGTGAGTGGGCCTCTTTGGAGCTCCTTGACCGTCCTGAAGGCAAACCCTTACAGATGCGTTTAAAGCCTTGGAAGACATTTTATGTAAAATTCATCTTCGGCACTTTCTGATTTGGACTTGGTAAGGCTTTTGAGGCACTATTTATGTCTGCTTGGGAAGCAAATGGCACGTTATCATCTGGACACAGAAAGGTTGAGTTAGTTGCCCTAAATTGCACAGCGCATCAGTGGCAGGGCCAAAACCGGAGGCGAGGAGTGCTGATTACATGTTCCGTTCTCCTGACCCTGCGCCTGCATCCCAGCGCTGCAAAAGGCGCCTTTCACTTAGGCAGACACAGAAGAGGGAGGGAGCAAGAGAAGAGTAAGATTAAAATCTCTGGAAAAGAGATTGCAGAGAGGAAGATGTTGCATACCACCCCCAAAAATCTGTTTGTCACATGGAAACAGCAGTGGTTCTCCTAGGCCAAGCCTGCGGAGACAGATTTATCTCTTGTGCATCGTTAGTGAAGGAAAGAGACAAAGTTACTTCAAGAATGGACCCGAGCCAGTAAACCAACTCATTTTTGTTTGATTGTAACAGAAACTCGCCTTGTTCTTCCTTGTCCCTGACCTTTTACGGAGAAAAAAAATGAAAGTAAAGCTGGGCAAAGCCGTACTCTGGGAAAAAATATACCAGCGGCACTTGGCTTCGTGAGATGGAAGAGCCATGGAGATTTGTTGGGTTTTTTTTTTTTATGTAAGCAAGGTCATGTAGATATACTCCATGTACACAAATGCTATGCTGATGCTAATGCTTTCCATTACCCCACCACGATGTGCTGTTCCAATGCTGCTTCGCCTCTGTGACTGAGAAACAAATGTGACATCTCATGAAACGATCCTAAGTCCCTCCAGAAAAAAGATAATTTCTCTTCTTTTGCTTCCAGTGCAAGCACATGTGAGCCTAACGGTGCTCAGAGGCATGCACATGCCTCGCTTCGCATCCTCGGAGCCAGCCAGTGGCGAGCTGCTGGTGCGGGCATGGAGCTGCATCGGCACATGTGGCACAGGGCACCGTGGCATGGTGTCGCACAGCCCGTGCCTCATCACTCACCTTCTGCAGCTTTACAGCTCTCTGGCAAGAGATAGACAGCTCTTATCTTCCTGACAGGGGCATCATGTGAACTAGCATTTATATATACATTTTTTTTTCCATGTTTTTCACAGGCTGTTTTTGGAATCTGGGAGCTTACGGGTCTGTTTTTCTCATGATAACTCAGATCCTGCTTGGAGGAAGTACGGCAAGAAGACCAGACCTAATCTCATCTTATTTCATCCTGGAAGCTCCTCGAGGAATTCAAAAAGCCTGTGAAAAACCAAAAGCAAACAGAGAAAGAAAAGAGAAGAAACCCACAGACAAAGAAATCTGGCTTTATTTGGGTTTCCCCTAAACACATGTTTCTCAACTGCACAGCACTGCTCACTGAGATATTTCCTCAGATGTCTGATGACTCACAGAGCTACATAAACTATGTTTGCCATTCGTTAGGGCACAAAGTGGTGCATATTTAGTTCATCTATCCCTTTGCATTCTTCTCCTTATTTACTTTTCCCAGCGTCCTGACCAGTAATTCCTTCCATCTCTGACTATGCCCACTGTGACCTTTCAGGATAAGGAGACTCCCAAACTAGTTTTTTGCTCTGTGACTTTTACCTCCTTGTTTCAGGGCAGGTTTTGGATGCGAGTGTCCACTCTGTTTTCCAAAACTAATCCTAAGTTTCTGTTCCCTTATTTTTCAAATGACCAAAATCAAGTGAAAGGTACTTACATTGTCCTTGACAATGTAAAGCCGATGACCCCACTGTTGTTTTCTTCCTTCCACTACACCTGTTATTGCTACCCACCTTCTAATGCAAACTTCTCATGTTCCAGTGCATTTAAGGTGCATATCAGAAGCTCCATTTTTAGTGCATTAGAAATTCATATGTCCATAAAATAGCAGTGGCATCATCCCGTCACAACACACCTGGAGGTTCAGCTGCTGAAAAAGGAACTATGTAGAGGGAGTCAGGTTAAGAAGTGGTCTGCAAATGCAAATATTTTCACAGGAGAAAACAATGGATTTTTCCTCCAACCCATCCCAGCAGCTGATTTAGCATACAGTGGGGTCTCCCCACACTTTCTCCCCCATGAGCAGTGCCTCTGAAGCCTGCCACAAATTTTCACAGTAGGTTATTCTTGAATTACTTTTAATTGAGGAGGGGGAAAAAAAAAGTCATAAGAAGAAAGAGATTGAACTCCCACGGTGCAGTTAGTTTTCACTTCACCAGGGAACCAAGAAAGAACTCTTCTTTTTAAAGTCCCTCTGTGGGACTTACCTTTTTCTCGTCAGTGTGGACAGGATCTGCAGATACACCTCCTGCCCCTAACATGAGAACGGTAACGAGGGATGCTCAGATAGGGCACAGCACACCATCCTGCATCCCCCTGTCTCTCTGCTCCCTGCAGCACAGCGTGCCTCTGTGAGGTAGGGACATACCGACCCCCACTCCATAGTACAACCGAAAAGCAAACGCCACCTGTGACAGTCCTTAGAGAAGTCTCCCATCCAGGCGGAGACACTTCTGTCCTTAAGTCCAAAATCCCAGTTTGAGTAACGTGAGTCAGCAGCTTTCCTGTTTGGTGAGGGAGCTGCCCACCTCAGAGCTCTGCTTGCCCAATGCCACATCACCTCACTCCTACGTAAATCCTACCGGGAGCCAAAAATCACAGTCACCTGGACGGGACAGCTCTTTCTGAGGCCCCTTCAGCAGGGACCTATGGGCTTTGATGCACACACACCAGCAGGATTAGGCCTTTCACAAAATGCAGCTACAGCCACTTTTTTCTGTTCTTCAGAACATGCAGCTGGAGCATGGGGTGCAACAACAACCTACCTTCTCTGTCTAGAGGAGAAGGAGCATGCCCAGGAAGCGGGACCTGTGGATGAAGACCTTCCTTAAGCTGGAATGATGCAAACCCAGAGTTTCTACTAAAAAGCAATCACCCTGACATCAGCCTAAAAACTAAGGCAACTGCCTGAGGTCTCCTCTGTTCACCACTAGCATGCTAGGTTTGAATGGACAGAAAGACCAGCCTTGCACGTCTCAGTTCAGGAGACAAACCCCATCGAGTGTCAGACCCAGAAATGGTGCTCTGCTCTTCGAAGGCTGGCCCAGGGTTGCTTCCCGCTCCATGCATTGCTTGGACTGAGCTCCTGAGGTGGTTTGCTCTCTCACTCCACTGATGAGGAAGCTTGAACACCCATCTGGATTTTTCTCATCAGCTTGGGGCAAGTTGCCTGGCCCCACCGCAGCTTGCTGTAACCTCAGCAGATGTGCTGAGGGTCACACATGATGCCTGTGGAGGAGCAGGAGGCTGAAAATGGGGTGCAATGGGGTCTTCTTTATCAAGCTACAACACTCACACCCATAGTCCTGTGAAGTGTGACAGCACACAGCGATGTCTGTGACTAGAGACCAGACCAGACCGTATTATCATATGTTATGATGTATGGCCGGCTATGACATGCTATATGGGCCAGGCACCTGGCTCAGATAAGAGAGGCACCATCAGTCTCCATTTAATTGACTATGAGCTGAGGGCAGTCTGTTCTTTGCAGGATCTGAACCAGTGACCTAAAAGTGAAAGGCTCTTTTTTCCCATGCTAAAACTACTGTTTTTTCCCATCCATGAGTTTCCATGTTGGCTCCAAATCAACTGCTGCTTCAAAAAAATAAACCCAACATTTTGTCTGAATATTTTGAGGTTTAGAACGGAGTGTTTTGGCTAAATGTACTAAAAAATAAAAGCCTAAAACAATTAATTGCTGAGAAATAGCAGTAAGCTTCAGCTGCATTTTTTTCTAATAAAAAAGGAAAGAATTCTGAAGAGGATGGGATCAAAACAACACACTACTGTCTTGCCATTTCTCTTATGAAAACAAGTTATGGTAAATATAAAACCAGCCTGATATTACAATAATTACAGAGAATTGGTGTAAATTGTAATGTACAGTCATGCAAAGTCAAGAAGTGACTAATCCAAGGAATGTTTTGACACCTGAAAATCAGTTTTCTTTCCATATTATTAACAAAAAATAGTCGATATTTACAGGGAAAAAATTATTTAAGAAGTCATCCTGGAACCGTATGATATTTCCTATAAATAAATATCTGGAACCGTAAGAGGATGGAGCCAGGCTCTTTTCAGTGGTGCCCAGCGACAAGCCAAGGGGCAACAGGCACAAACTGCAACACAAGAAGTTCCACCTGAATATGAGGAAGAACTTCTTTACCTTGAAGGTGACAGAGGACTGGGACCGGCTGCCCAGAGAGGCTGTGGGGTCTCCTTCCCTGCAGACATTCAGAACCTGCCTGGATGTGCAACCTGTTCTAGGTGAACCTGGGGTTGGACTGGATGATCTCCAGAGGTCCCTTCCAACCCAGACCATTCTGGGATTCTGTGATTTCTTTTCAGCAAAATCACATCGCTTCATTTGATTAACAACACCATACCACATTTTTAAAAACATGATAGCAATGTTAAGGCAGTCTTTTTTAAATTAAAAAGTGAAGTGTTGCCTTCCAAGAAGGTCAAGTAATACATTTCAAGCTTTATCTAAATGATTTAATTTATATTTCCCCAAAGCAAAACTTTTTTTTAAAACAGTCACGTTCTCGGGGAACATTTTTTACTTTGAAATGTAGAAAAAATTGAAAAAAGTCTTTCACTGGGAAGGTTTCAGCCCGTTCTCCTGATCCATTTGGGACAAACTGAAGCACACCACCCAAAACAGCCACGCAAAGCTACCAAGGTTACACCACCACCTTGCTGCATGCACCGCTCAGACTCTGCTCGCACCTACCTCCTCCTATGTCCAGGAGAGATGCTGCAGCTGAACAGCCACCTCGGGCAGCCAGCATTCCTCAAGCTGGGGCCACCAAGCAAAGCCATGGGCAGCAGTGCCAGGGCAGATTGTCCCCAGGCTGCCTTCTCCATTGTCTTGCATTTGCCCTCACCTTGCATCTCCCCTTGAGCTTGCGGCGGCCCAAGGCAGTGGGAGAGGACCTTGGGCACGAACAGGGACCCATCCCTCCATCCTTCTCCAGGAATAGCAGTGGTGGCCAGCTTCTCCGGGCCAGTCAGAGGAGTTCAGCAGCTCCTGCTGCCACCAGTGTGGCTTGGTGGCTGGTTAGGGACTCAAAAGCCAAGATTCAGCCCCTGCAACTGCTGTGGTGAAACCATCTTCTTAATTACACAGGAAAATGTGCTTGAAACCACAATGTACATTGGTTCAGCTCACTCCTGCCTGAAACCAGAGTAAACTGGGCGAGAGGAAATCACAGCTCACAGCAGATTTTGCCTATCTGCTCCAGCCTTATCAGCAGTGGGGACACTTGGGGACTGGGAACCAAAGGCTTTTTCTGGAATAGAGACAGTCATCACTTGAGATGTTTCTTAAACCTCACAGATTTTCTTCATAGTTCCCTTTATCATGGTTCATATTAGCTGTTGCTTGTTTAACCCACTCTCTAAGAAGCCGCTGGAGCTGATATTTGTGTGTAACAAGCGCTGAAGGTTTTCCAAGCATGTGCTCAAATGATTATTTATATATTTTCACTTGCAGGCCACTATGTCCAGAAACTTGAAACCAAGAACAAACTCTGAGACGACCAACTTGCAACGATTACAATTGCCCTGGCTGTGTAATGATGTTTAAACCATACAAGTCCATCTTTGCAAATGCAGGATAGATTGCTCCAGCAGCTGTGCTTTTAAAGACATGGTGGACTCCTTAGTCCAAGCAGACTGAAAATTACTTTCATCATACAGTTTGGAAAAAATAGCCAAACCTCAGGGATTACTAATGATGGGTAAATAAACCAAAGTTAGCATTCTGGGGAAGGAGAAAACAGTAGCAGTGCTTGAGATCCGACGTGGTGACCCAGGCAATGATACTGATCAATGCCTTCCCGGACGAGGAAAAATTAGAGAGTGTGTGGAATTAGAGACACCATTCAGTTTAAAATGAATAGGGCCTTAAGCAAAACAGAAGGGAACAACCTTATAAGGTTGTAAAAGGGCTTTTTGTTTGCCCGGTACCATACCTCTTTTCATTGTGCAAGGCTGTTATCATCTTTCATTAGTGTCACTTTTGGCATAACTTTTTTCTCCTGTGAAACTTGCAGATTTTTATGGACCAAATTAGGACCATTAAATTAAAATCCTGGATGTATAGCCATGAACTGTGGCCAAGGAGAGAAATCAAATCATTCGGCAAAAAGAATAAGCAAAAAAATACTTTGTGCCTGCGTAAATGTTATGTTGTGTAGCTGTCAGGCACATCCAGGGACATAAGCCCGAGGTGGGCACAGGAGAGTCAGTTTAAATTCTTGTCTAACTTGTCATGTCCAACCACAAGGATCTCTAGAATAGAGTCTCATCTTTTCTTTAAAAAGTGTCAATTTATTTTACTGAAATATTCCCTACATCTGGAACTCAAGTAACCACAACTACTAAGTTGGGGACTGACTATTGCTTCCTCTCAATGCAGGAATCCTGTAGGAACACCTGCAGTGGGAACCAGCATCAGCAGGAGCACAGGGGACGGAGTGGTCTGCCCATGCCCCCAGGGCTGAGGTATGTGCCTGGAGAAAGGCACCTATACTGAGGGGGTACAGACCTCCTCAGGTGGAAGGGTGAACTGAACACGGGTCCTCACAACCTCTAGGTTGTCTCCACCACCAAGCCATGGGGACAAGCTCCTGTACTGACCCCTTCCCTGCCTCACGTGGGGTGTGTCCTTCCAGACCATCCAAAAACACCTCCAGCTGCAGAAGGAAGAAGGAGAATCCCCAAGGCCAAGGAGGGAAATACGATGTGAAGGACTGGAGAGCACACAGTTCTTACAGGAATGGACATGTAACAACATCTACAGAAACTCTTACATAAGAAATTTGGCACCCACCTCAAGGTAGTGCCAGGGTTAGACTTGCCTTGACAGTTACAAGGGAAGGAATCGGAGAGGCTGGTTTACATTAATTGCATGCAACCAGAATGCAATCCAAACTAGCAATTCTATATACTTAGTGCTTTCAAGAAGTCAAATTACACAAAGCTGAAAACAATTATGAGCCAAATTATTTCAGAGAAAGAATTTAAACAGGAAAAATGTGAGTGATAATTGGGAACTATTTAAACACAATTTACTAAGTGCCCCAAAAGGCACATTCTCACATTGCACAAAAGAGGTCAAGTAGAGTTAAAAACAAAAGCAAAACACAACAAAAGTACAAGCTGGCTTACAGAGGAAATTGAATCAGCTTTTGTAAAAACCTCCACAAACAATCCTCCTCCACCATTCTCCCAGCAACAAAATATTAAACAAACCAAAAACACATATTTCATAATGAATAAGGAAGGAACTGCTGATAACAACCGTGTATCAGACACCATCAAAGGTAGATGAGGGGAAGCCACGGGATACAAAGGGGCTGTACGGCCATTGGACTGACAGTAGGAAGGGTCTTTTTTTCCTAAGTATATCAGAGGAAAAAGGCCTCCTAAGAGTAGTAATTGTTCACTGTTAGATGACAAAAGTGGAAGAACTGTGAATCATAGCTCTAAGATTATTTTTTTTTTTTCCCATTTGGAGGAAAAAATATCCTTAGCTCTGTACTGTGCTGACTGGGGTGCTGGTGAAATGCAATAATGAAAAAGGGTTTGAAAAGCAGACCTAAATACAGCGGCGAGTCCACATTGCTTTCGGTTAAGTGTCTCACCCAGGAGTTATTTTTTAAATACTGATTTTCAGTTTGTTAGACTATCAAGAAACATATAGGACAGTAATAAGGTTTATACCTGGCCAGTTTTCAGAGGAGGTGACTGAGGGGAATGGAAGGATTTACAGATTTGTCTGCCTAGCACTGAATACAGGCAAAATATCAGAATAGCTGTGATGGGGTAAGCTAGTAAAGAACTGGGGGTGAAGGGGAGGCGAGAAATACAGTTAGTGGCAATAGATACATGGGAAATAGACCTTGTCAAACAAACACACATCTTCTTTCTGTTGCAATTACAAAAGTTGTTGTTAAAGGTCATAACATTGTCACTGAGTACATAAGTCTCCATAAAGAGATTTTGATTCAGAGCTAAAGAACCAGGAAAAAGTAACTCAGCAGTAGAAATTCAGTTTGGTGCACATTAAATATGTTCAGAAATGCCTACTCAAAGGAGCACTGTTCAGTGCCTCTGAGACAGGTAGCAGGGTCCAGAGGACAGTGCATGGCAGAGGTGTGAAGATGGCCCTTGTCTGGCTGAGTGCACAGCCCTGTCCCGCCACAGATCCCAAGGCAGGCATGCAGTGCCCCTGGAATCTCTGAGGATGCATGTTAGGAGGAGAAGCCCACACCACTCAGCTGGACAAGCTGATGGAGGTGTTCTGCAGGAGATGCCTCTCCTGTGCCGCATATTTTTCCACCTTGGTGCACCATACCTACAGCAGCACAGACTTTGTGCTTAGTTACAAAGCTGGTCTTTGAGCAACTCGGGAGCCCAAAAAGCAGTCTAAGTACAACCTTCCCAAGTTTGTACGTGTTAAACACTGAACCCAGGCCTCTGAACTGCATGCCAGTGCCTGGGCCCCACAGCCAGCAGCAGCAGATTAGGCAGAGGTGGACAGCATGTGTGGGGCCAGCACCAAGTGTCCTTCACCCTCCATGTCCAGCTCCCACAGTATCTGCCTTGGCGGGGCCTGGGACCTTACACAGGCACAGGATCTCGGGTTTTGTAGGCTTTCTGCCAGTTCATTTAGACTCTACCACAGCCTGACACCCCACCCTTGAAAAATTATTGACGTCAGTGCTAGTGCTTGCTGGAAATATGCTCATCTGCCCTACAAGAGGTATCCTTAAAGCAACTGCAAAATCAGTCCAGAGTCCTATGCTAACTTGATCCATGGCATTTATGATGACTTCCAAGAAGTCAGGCCATGAGAACAGTGGTTTTAAATTGCTGTGACAGATGGTATGTGTTTTGCTCACAGCTGGTTGTATGTGAATACGTTAAGTTCTTTTGAAGGGATTTGGCTGAGCAACAGAGAGAAATGCTACCAGTTTGCCTCAGCTTGGCCACTGCGCTGCGGGTCAGGCGGAGCCATCCATGGGGAAGGGAGGTGGTGTCTTCCCTGAAAATCCTGGGAAAAGGAGAAAACTGTCAGGTGGGAGGATGTGGTAAGCAAAGGGATCGTCCCTTTGGCAAAGGGGGAGCCCTTTGACAGAGCAGAAAGTGGGATATGCAGTTAGGTGCTTCTCCCAGATGCCTGGAGGAGTCGAGGGGGGGGGGCTGGATGCAACTGGAGAAGCTGGTACGAGGTAGCAGGGCTAAGCCCAGGCTTGAAGGGAAGGACCTGTCTGTAAGGACACAACGAGCAGGAACAAGATTTGTTTACAAACCTTCTTAATTTAATCCCAAATTTCCTTGAAGCTTTCTTGTCATCATTTCTCTTCCAGTAAATCGAGGTCGTGGAGCTTACAAGCTCCTCCAGTGTCCGGGCACGCTTGCTCTCAGAAAAAAACAGACCTTCCTGAGAGCACTGGGTATCACCTGCTTTTCTCACAGCCAACATCACTTGGAGAAAAAGCTACAACAAAGATTGAGAGATTTCAGCCCATTGCTGCAATTCCATCCTCTGCAGACAAGTTTTTTGCATCAAATATTACTGAAAAGAGGAAAAAAAATATCAAAACCCAAGTACTGCCTAGTTCTATGAGAAGCCTTAAAATAGTATTTTCATGGCCCATTCTCCTCAGGAACAGAAGGAAAAAAAAAAAAAAAACAAAAAAAAAAACATGAATAACTGAAGGGGTAATAAGACAGTTGCTGGCTAGAAAAGGAAGAAATGCAACCGCAGACACATATCTGCAAAACAGGGCTTTGCTGCCTGTTTCTGCCACATTTAAGGGACAGCTCAGAGAGGAAAGAGCTACTGGGAAATGTCCAGTACATTGGACTCGATGATCTTAAAGGTCTCTTCCAACCTAAAGAATTCTATGATTCTATGACCCTGCAATGCCAGGCTGAGGCTGTGGCTGAGGCGGCAGCTGGCTGGAGCCCCTGCTCTGGCTTTCCACCATGGAAATGCCCTTGGGCAATCCTGACCAGGAGCTGTGGATTTCATACAGGTCGGACGCAAGGTCCCTTTTTTCTTTTGTATACGAGATGGGATTCGCAAACCGTGATACAATTACCTGTGGAAATAAATTGCAAAGATACATGCGAGCATGGCTTGATCCACCTCCTCCCTGCCTCGGCACCCAGCCGGTCCAGGAGCCGGGGCTGCCTCCACCGCTGCCACCCCAGTGGGGCCACACGAGCCAGCTCCTGTGCGACGCCTTGGAAGGTAGTGGGGCAGACTGCTCAGAGGGGCATGCAAGGCCTGGAAAAAAAAGGACAGTAGAAATATAGCCCTATTTCTATATTTTTCTACCCAGAGACTGAAGAAAAAAATCACTGATCTTTTATTTGCAACCACTGTATTGCTTCAAGAAGTGACACTGCTGGTGGGGTGCACTGCAGGGTTTTCCCTCACCTCTTGGGCTTTCCTTCCCTTCTTAGATTATTTGATGACTGGGATCTTCTGTGAGCTCTTACCTTGCCAAGCTGGCTGGAACAGCATTTCCCAGAGAAAGTCAATGAGATGGAGGAGCAGAGTAGTTGGGCATCTCTTTGGAAACTGTTTGGTCATGCTCCCAGATTTAAGTCCTGTTTAGGCATACAGTTCTCTCTCACTCCAGCAGTTATTTAAGGAACATTGCTCAATGAGAATTTACTACCTTAAATTATGCCCTGCATTGCTTAAGCAAATTTTAGCTGGGAGACTTGCTCTACTAAAAAGTTTAGAAAAAAACCAAGGATTTTTGTGTTCTGAATTAATCTTTTAACCTGAGGAAAAAAATTGGTCTTCATTTGAGCCTCCCCACTAAGAAAAAAAACCGTGAGCTGCTACTTGTTTTTCATGGTTTGAGGTCATCTTTTTCTCAACGTGTTAGCTTTTTTATTACAAATATACTTGAACAGAGTTAACACAACTGGTCAAAAATAGACTGAGCTGTATATGTAAAACAAGTTAATTGGTATATGAAAAGATGCTAGCTCGATATTTATATCTTTGGCCTAAATGCTACTTAACATTTTGCAACTTTAGTACCTGTTGCACATCTATCTTTTATCTCATTGTAAATAGAGGTTTTAATTCTACATTTAAAGATTATTTTGAGCATTAAGTACTTACAAATCTTCCATGGTTCAACATTTAAAGTTTCATCTACGCTGAGAAGAAATCAGTTGAGATGAATGCACCACTTAAAAATACAGGGGAAAACCCCATTTTGAAAGGCATTTGCAAGTTAAGTCTGTTTTTAGAAGCGTTGAAGAGATTCTTTATTAAGCTTTGAAACTTGTGGGCTAAACCAGCACCAGCACAAACACTACAGGGTTGTCAACATTCCATATCAAGATAACAGTCAAAATGCAAAAATCTGTTTTGTCTTCTCCTCCCTCCCTCCAAACTTTGCAGAAACAGTTTTCCCAACTTCCCAGACAATCTCAGGCCAAGGCACTTTATTTTACTAAAAGAAAAGGCAATTTTTACATTGTTTAATAATACATAATACCAAATATCTCATCAACAGACAAAGATTGCTTGCTTTGTTTGTTTTTATTGAAAGCTCGTTAGCTGGTAGGCCATGAAATACTAAGCTCACTGCACACTAATCAGCCTTTTAATCACTGCTGTTTTGCAGACACTCTTAGAGATACGTAATTATTCTCTCATTTAATTTTATATGCTATTTTGCATAATCAATGAATATAAGACTTTACTGCAGTTCAGCATACTTAAAGAACAACAAAATAAACAAGAAGCCCCCTAAACCCTTGGAATAAGCTTAGGCTAACAGAGCAAACAATTACTATGCCAGCATTCAGAAGTTATACAGAAATGCAATGGACAAGTAATAAATACATATAATTTGTAGATGACAGGCATAATACTTACAAAGATCAAGGTTGATTTCAATCATACATTACCATTTCTGGAAAATCAATCTACATTATTTTTAGTTCAGGTTAGGAACTGGAGTAATGATTGAGCGATTTGCCAAGGACATGGTTAAGACAGTCTTGGAAAACTGAAAACTGATTTCTTTCCAAAGGGAGCATGAATCACAGTCGCAGCTGGTATCACTATGTTGAAGAGTTCAGTCCTATATAATTCATGGTGTAAGAGATGAAATGTATTTTAATACAAAGCCTCCTATTACCACAGTAACAAGAATTATCCTTGAGCAGACTTCAGTCAGGTCTGGGGACTGCAGTAGGACATAGCATTCTACACTTAAAATTTGCAGTGCAGCACTTGTCTAATCCTCACAGCACTCTAGAAAACGTACCTGAGATTATTACTCTGCTTTACAAAGGGGAAGGCAGACACAGTAGGCAAGCCAAAAGATGTGAAAGGATTCGCTGTTCAGAAATATTTTTTTCCAACACCCCCATGTACTTCTCCCCCAAAATAAAAGCCAATATAGAAAAATGCTTTACAGCTTTAAACAGATGTTCAAGTGCCTCAAAAATCAGAGGGATTTAAGTATACAGATGTGAGCTAAGCACACACTTAAGTATCCTGCTGGATTACACACTGACCCAGATTTGATATGACTGATTGAATCCACATTCCAATTACAGGCATATGCTTAAAGCCAAGGCAGTCGCACCGTACAACTTATTTGCTGTACAGTACCCCTGTGTTTTGCCCAGTTGTTGTTCTGCAAAGGGGTAGGTGTCTATACAGAAGAGTTAGGAAAGAGTAGAGACACTGAGAAAAGTTTTTTTCCTTTGCTAGCATCCTGCTTTATCTAGATGATTTTTTAAAAAAAAATTTCAGTTTAATTAGAGCTACTTTAAGGCCGTGTTTCCTGCAGCGCCTCTTCTTTTTCCAGCTGGGAAGTTTGTCCAGGCAGCTTCCATATTGAAGACTTGGTCACTGCTGCCTCTCAGTCATGGCTTTCAGAGACTCTGGATGCAGCTCTGGTCCCAGCAGATGGTATGTGCACCATGCTCATCCTGTGCATCTGGTCTAGGGCCCTGGGATGTACCGGGGTGCTGCACTGATGGCCTCAGCATGTTCAGAGCATCCAGGAGTCCCAGGTAGGCTCTGGGTGTGCCACAGACAGGATGTCCCTCACTGCATCCATCTTCTCAAAACCCAGGCTAAATTATAGGAGACTGCCCTGGAAATAAACAGTATCAGAGGAATGACCTTAATGGTTCTTCCTCTTAACTTAACCAGCCTTTGAGACTCCAGGGGTTTGAGTAACTGGCCAGGCCAGAAAGAAGGAACTGTTGTTTAACGTGATTTGACCTATTTTGCTGTAACAGTCAGCATCCATCTAGTTTTACAAAAAATTATACTGTGTGAGATTAAATATTCGTCTTTCCTAGAAAGACCTGGAACATTGAAATTCTTTCTGCTTGGAAAGGAACTTCTTGAAAGTGTTTTACACTTACACATTTACTGATTTGTACAGCTTGGGTGACCAGGAGGATCCCGAATTTTAACCGTGTGTAGGACCCAATGTAATACTAATCTCCTTGTTCTGTTAATAAATGTTATCAGTAAATGGCTTGGCAATGGTCTGCCTGGGCAGGGAGGACAAAAATAATTCACAGTGGAGAGCTGTGACCTAAAGATTATTCAGCATAAGACCAGGATGAAAGGCAGAAAGAGATTAAGCACCTTTCAGAGGGAAATACTACTCTTTACATTGCAAATAGAGGGTATCAAAGAAAATGCAGATGAATCAGATAATAACAGGAGCATTTTCATTCAAGGGTTAACCACATTTTGAAGACATACACTGACTGGCAGAGAAGTGCTGCAGAAATCGCTTCTTTTGTTGTTTCAGCCTTTCAAATACGCCCACTGAAAAGATTAAAAAGTGAACAGAAAAAATGGCATGGCCTAAAAGGGACTTCTGAGGGTTCAGTGAGAGTATCTTCAGCTGGAAGCAAGGTGTGAAACACTGAAGAAATTCTTGGGCACCAGAAAAAAGTCCCAAGAAGGAGGCCTGTGGGGAATGGGAACAGACTGCCAGTGAAGCAGTTAAACCACAGCCCCTGGGTCATTTGAAGTGAAACACACTGCAGGAACATTTACACAGGCAAGAATAAGATCATCTAACAAGGGTTTTCCATTAATAGTGTCTTGTTCAGTGGAAGAGGCTAAAATTGCATCCTATCAGACCCACCTCTCCTCATGGCTGGTGGTTTTCTTTTGGAAAAAGGGGCATATAAAGGCCCTCTCCCAAGGAGAGCACTGGGTGGACCATCTGTCATGTTTATGACAGCTGCTGGACCCAGATTTTTCAGACCTTTACCCAATGGTTATATGGGTTGAAACAGGCCCACAGAGATGAAAGTTGCCGAAAGGAGAAGATCACACAGATGGCGTGATGATATTACCAGGCCAGAAACACTTGGCACTCCGGAAAGGAGTGTTTTTCACACAGAGAGTATTCCCAGCAGTTGCATCAAATACTAACACATACCTCAAATTACATAGCTCTTGAAATTCTTTGCTGAACAGAGAGTTCAGCAAAGTCAGGGCCTTATTTCCAGGGCTTATGAGCAAATAAGGAACCCAACTGTAGTCAAAGGAAACAGCCAGCACCATTAAAAATCATGTGGCTAATTGAGCAAATAGGTAGTCAGGCAACCGCCTTAAAACACTGTAAAATAATGACCTCAGAACATGCAAAGTCCTCATGCTTTGGACTGAAGTTCTTTTAAGCAAAAGACAGAAACATAGAAGTGTTTGGGTTGGAAGGGACCTTTAAAGGTCATCTAGTTCCCCTGCAATGAGCAGGGACGTAGCTCGTTAGAAGAAAGCATAGCAAAAAAACCCGCTTAACTCGGCCCTACTGCAGCTAAGGACATGTACCCGTTGATAGGTGCCTATACCCTCCAGACATACTCATTTTTATGTTTCACGAGGACCAGACCTGAAAGTCCCTCTGCTGAGCCTCCAGTCACTGCTTTCAAGAGCAGCCCCAGGATGAAGGGCCAGGAGATGGGCTGAGCTGAGAGCACGCGAAAGCTCAAGGTTGTTAAGGCCATACCGTCAGGCAGCGATGCCTTGTTTAACAGGCTCAGCTGCCTCACAGCGCTACTGGACACGCCTGCACCAACATGGGTAACTGGATTAGTTTGAACCATTGGTAAAGGTGATTTAAAATAATCAGGCTGCTTTGTGTCTGAAGCAGACAAGGGCTGTGAAGGATCATTTTTCCTAATTCCAGCTGTCTCAGATGAAAATATCTAGTCCCCTCTAGATCAACTTGGTCCCTCCATCACTATTTACCACTCTTTTTGGTTATCTAACTAGGTATATCCTATGTTGCTTCCTAACCCATTTCCAAGTAAAATGAGCCACATGAGTAGATCTCTACCTTTTAAACTGTTCAGTGAAATAATCTGATACTCCAGCTGGAGTGAGTTAGTGGGGAGTAATTCTGCAGGCAGTGAAGAAACAAAAACCCTTGCAGGGAGAGGAGGCAATAATTTCTTCAGCCAGCTCAGTGCAGCTGAAAGAGTCCGTGTCCAAAGCCCAAGAACATCACACAATCTGCTTCTGCAACGCCAAGAAATTTAACCTTCTACTGGAGGTGGTAACTTGTTAAACCATTCCAGAAAGTCCCACAAGAACATATCCTTAGGCAAAACCCAACACTAAATTATGTGGGGATGGACTACGTGGCTGCTAGAGATTTATCTTTGTGCAAGCTCTATTTGCTGCTGTACATTTAATTATAAGAATGGAAAACACAATCCTGTCTATGACATTCATATTGTAAAACTAGAATTAAGCAAAGGTACCCAGGGCATAAAATGTAGTTATGTACTCCCATAAATCTAATTCCATAAAATAAATATAAATATTAAACAAGCTTCTTTTCCAGGAATCAGTTGCAACAGTTTCTTTTCTTATTCAGAAGGGATGTGCCTGTAGCTTAAAAAAAAAAGAAAGAAAATATTTTGGGAAGGACTGGGTGGATTATTTAAATACCAGTGAGGAAGGCGAGCTTGTTAAGATAAGAATGATGTTGACACAAAAGGGATAAGAAGATATAATCTGACCACGAGCACATTTAGGCTTGTAATTTTTTATCATTACCCTTCTGGATCTAGCTTCCAGTTAGAGCAGTGAGGCCAACAGCTTAACTCCACCAGAGCTACAACTTGTTGCAGTTCTTACTAGTGGTTTCCTAGAGCAGCTGCCTTCAGTGTGAAGTTGGGATGAAGCGGCCTGAAAAAGTCTCGATACTAAAAGTATTTCTGCATTCTTTTGGGTGAAATTCAGAAGTGCAGCCTCTAAGACTATGGATTTTTGGGTACTTCTTTCTCTGTCAGGATAATACAAGCAGAGCTCTAAACTCTGCCCCATCACAAGGCTAGCCTTGTGAGACCTACTCAATTCATACTTGATGCTGGAATCTTGGGTGGGATTTCCCATGCTCCTCCTTATCTTCAAATATTGTAACAGTCATACAAGCTAGAAGCTTCAAACCTTTTTCAAGCCCTTGTGGTATGAGCTGTATTATGTTACAAATGACAAGCCTTGAAGTATTTAACCTCATTTACCATCTGCTGTTAAGAATTCCAGGGCAGAGAGGGTACTGGGAAGAGCTGAGGACCTCAGACTTCTCCTAGTCCTCTGTGTAGCAAATCCAACACATCCAACAGAGACCATCCTGCAATCTGCAATGCAGACCATAAACAGCCATGGCTGTCATGGCTGTTAGATAGCACAACTGTGTGGCTGTCCGCCTCTTTAGTTATACATCAGGGAAGAAACATACAGCATCAGCCCCGTTAAAGGCAAAAGCAAAGCAGCTATTACTCTTCTTGCCATTCCTCATTTTCTCCTCATCCTTTCCTACTCCCTCAAATCTGCTCCAGATAACTGACAGTTTTGCTTCTTGTGTACAATGAAACACTGTCAAAAAGCCCATGTGGAAACAGAATTTTCCTATGGGGCTGGACATAGACAACAAAATTAGGTCCCCGAGGAAACATAAAACCTTTTCTCCAACTACAGTACAACGTTAAAATTAAGCACATCAAAGCTCTCTGAATCACATACCTCTCCAACTTGGAAGACAATGAGACAGTAAACATAGAATTTATGTTAATTACATTATTTAATCCAGAACTGAATGGTCCTTAGACAGACTGGTGATGAGAATCTGGCTAGATCAGAGCATTCCAGCAGCCTATGAAGGACAGCAAAGAGGGGGGAAAGGGTATGGAGGTAAGAAAGATGAGGGCAGATTGCCAGGCAGTGCCCTGACCTTGAAAAAGAGATGTGGACAGCATCAAATAATGGCCAAGAAGAGTGAGGTGAATGTGGTCACCACCCCAGAGACCCCAGAAACTTTTTTTTTTTAATTGATTGAAACTTTTATCAATGAACACTCCAAGGATAAAGTTTAAAACTGGATTGATTACATCAGATTTGGGGTAACAACCAGAATAATAGCTCATGATTTTGACCACAGGAGGGCTCCCAGGTTTCATGAATGCACATGGAAACCTTTTGAGAAAGGCTAGAAATAGATTATGAGACATGGAAGATGAAAGCCATGGAGATGCATCCTTAGCTCAGACTGGGCGCCTGCTAGGCCAGCTGAGCACACTACATGTAATGGCTTTTGTCTCCTACAAAACATAGAAATAAAAGGAAGTATTTTTCTGCAAACTTCTTTTTCTCTACTGCCATAAAATAATGATTATTAAAATGTCAGGTGTTAAGATTCCTAAAGCAGCAGTGTTTCTTCTGGTGTTACCAGTAAGGAGAACCTTTGAAATTAAAGGAGTTTTTGCTAGGGAATAATGTTTGGGGATTCAATTTTTCTCACATGGGAAAAGACTGGCAATATTTGACCAGGCTGCAGCCCACACAGCTTAGATACAGCTGTCCAGAAGGTAACACATCATCTGTGACCTTGTTCCTACTGTCTTTTTCACTAGACTCTGCAGATGTGGCCAGTAATCGAACTACAGACCCTGAGTTCAGCCATGGGGCCTTGGGCATGGGGAGGCAGTGGTGGTCAAGGCAGATGAGCATCTAAGTGAGGTGGGTAGGGACAGCTGTTCATGTGGTTGTACAATATAGGAGGAAGAGGAGTGCACAATTGCTGTTGTTCCAGCACATCATGCCCATGCACCCCAAAACACATCCCAACAACCAGCTAGAAACATGGAAAAGACTAAAAGTATAAATGACAATGTGCAGCAGGAAGAGAGCAGGTGAAATCACAGCCATCACCAAGTCCTAGGGACTTTGTTAGATGAGAATGGATAGATGGGCAGAGGACGTGGCCTCCCACTCTCCCCACTGAAGTCAATGCTGAGAAAGATACTGACCTCTGATGTGCCTGGATTGAGTCTGAACTTTCCAGTCCCAGAGGAAAAAATATATTACTGATAGTTAATTTTCTCAGTTGTTAGTAATGGTCTAGTCAGCCATGGCTTGTATGGAGAATTTCTGGTTGATTCATCAGATCTTTGACGTCCTACCCTCAGTGACATTAAATGCATCCATACAAAGCCATACATATAGGTAAAGGTCACCACCTTAAATACTCTGAAGAGGGTTTTTACCTGAAAAAAAACTGGCCCTGGGGATTTAACTGTACTAGAGAAGAAACTAGGAATGTATCAGGATCTTCCACATCTTCTATTCTGCAGGAGGAGTGTGTAAGACCTTGCAGAGCTCAGCATTGAAAGAGCAGGTGGCTGTGCACCCTGTAGAGATATGTATGTGCACAGAAATTGTGCCAGCTAGGCTAACACTAAAGGTATTTGCAGATGATGACCAGATCAAAGCTGAAATAAAACAGGGAAGCCAGAAAGAAGGAAAAAAAAAAAAAAGCGCCTGTGATAAGGAGATAAGAGAGAAAGTTTCTCACTTCAGGAGACAGAAAAGGCTGGACAGGTTGAAGGTCCGGAAGATGCTGCCAGAAGAGAAATGGAGCAGAATTATTTGGCAGGTTTATGAAGTCCCTGTTCCCTCTGCATCCAGCCTCTTCTGATAGTTCAGGCCTTCACACAGAACAGATGAAATA
Source organism: Falco punctatus (assembly GCF_963210335.1). Classification (NCBI taxonomy): domain Eukaryota; kingdom Metazoa; phylum Chordata; class Aves; order Falconiformes; family Falconidae; genus Falco; species Falco punctatus. The sequence continues at coordinate 20,233,204 of NC_137582.1, read as the reverse complement.
ACTCCCAACATTCTGCACACAGTCAGGAAACAGAAAACTTCCTCTTCAGGGGATGTTTTTCTGGGATTTCATCCTTTTCCGTTAAGGGTTTATGATGACAAATAATCCCACTTCTTTTCTAGTAAATTCCAGTTTTAAGGTCAATCAGTTACAGAAGTGCTAATCCACAACTACTAACTTCTTTGCCTGCTGATCTCTCTGCGGTGAAACCTGCAGATGAAACCAGGGTGACATCCATCTGCCTTTCCCTACCGTATTTAGAAAAGAACAGGTAAGGTAAGGCTCCAGAACAACTGTGCACATACTGTGGATGCTATAGCAGGGCAGGGATTTTTTTGTTTGAGTGTGTTACATCCCAAACTTTTGACTTGTAAAGGCAAAGAAACTTGTGGTTTTGTTTACTGCAGCCGACTGCAGCAATGCTGCTTTTTATGTCAACATACATTTTAGTAAATGTTAGCTTGTACTCTGTAGTAATGGGCTGTTTGCAGTCACCTTGGAAATACTGCTCTTATCTTTTATTTACACAACAAGTGCAAAGAAACAAGATTAGGTATTTTTCCACAATGTTTAAAATGCCTTTTTTTCCTCCTGTCTTGAACAAGGGCTGAACTTTAAACATTTCAAACACATATGGCCCCACTTGGAAGATGTACAGTGAACACAGTACTAATCATTTGCTGGCTGGTCTAACCTGATCAGAGCATACTTGTATTACCATGACTGTACGGTGTGTCTCAGGTCAAGTGCAACAGTTGTCTGGGACTGCAGCAAGGGAAATGGAAACTAGTCACAAAACTGAGCTGGACTAGGACTACAGACAGGATAGATAGACAGATACCGTAGCATCCCTCTGGAGAAAAGGGAAGACTGGTAAGGAACCAGGCCTGTCACAACCATTTTGATGGATGGGATTGATAGAAAACTAATTCAGCATGATCTACTATCCCCAAAGGGCATTTTGTTTCTATAGCCCTCTATTAAAATTTTATTGCAGCCACACAATTCTGAGGTTTCTACTTTAGAAAACTTACTCTGTGTAGTGGAAGCACTATCAGAAATTATTTTAAAATACCACATATTAAACCCAATGCAGGAGTTCTGTGAGCACCTTTACTCATCTTACTTAGTATCCATGTCCTTAAACATAAAGTTTAACCTCTCTATACCACAATTTCATCCATACCTGTGATAACAGCCACCTCCCAGGAAGGCTGAGAAGTTTCATTTGTCTCTTTGTGCCAGAACAGCAAACTTGTTGGATGAGCACCGTACTGGAGTGGAGGGGAGGTGGCAGGTCCGCAACACCCACGCACTCCTTTGGTCTGGGAAAGCCTGGTTTTCTCCCATCTCCCTTACAAGCAAGAGGAAGTGCTTTTGCCCCCTGTGGGTAGCGGGCTTGCAGTTAAAATAAATAAATAAATAGAAGTGGGTGGGTGGCAATTTTCTCAATTGCACCACAAGCAGTATCTCCTCTGTCTCCCTGCAGAGAACAGCCGAGGTAAGCTGCATATCTCTGTAGTGCAAATTTAAAGTTAATTAAAGATGTCTGAAGTGGACGTGAGACTGAAGGGAAGGACTGCTAGAATGTCAGCTCCAGCTGCTAGAAATGTATCTTTTCCAAGTCAGCTTCAGCACTCTGTTGTCACTGTACAGGCTGCAGCACTTCCAGAGTTCACACTGCTCCTGCAGCTAGCAACACCTTCAGAGGGAACTCCTCCAAATTTCCTGAGTTTTCTGCTTTCTGGCTGTGTGCAGGAATTAAGGAGCTATTTCATCTGTTGTACATGAAGGACTGATCTATCGGAAGAAGCCAGATGCAGGGGGATCAGGGACTTCATAAACCTGCCAAATAAATCTTCTCCAGCCCCAGTTCCCTTCTGGCAGCATCTTCTAGACCTTCAACCTGTTCTGTCTCCTGAAGAGGAAACTTCCTCTCTTACCTTCTTACCACTGCTTTTGTGTTCTTGCCTCTCCTACAAGAAATTCATGTTTCCATTTGTTAAAATCTTTGCACAATCAGCTGACTCTTTGCATATAAAGCACTGAGAAGCTGGGGACTATGGCAGAATTGTTTTGGAGCAGCCTCCAGGAACAAAGCAAGACCAACCTAATTAAACATAGGGATTTAAATCTACTCTACACGATTTCCCTGTGAATACTGGAAAACCTTCACAAGACAGCACAGACCTGACAATTATATTTTTTGATTCTGTTGCTCATCTGGAGCTGAAAGTGCAAACTGATCTGATGTTACCAAAACAGTACCAGTGACCGGGCAAGCGCGGAAACTGTTGAATGCTGCACGTAACACCATAAAGGGGCTAAAGGCTGGAAACAAGGAACAGGGAAGTAGCAGCAAGCAGAAAGTATCAATCTAATCAAGCTGTTAGCTGACCAGGACAGAATATAATCAGTAATAATTAAGTATGCCAGTACTACCAGTATAGGGTGGTGACTTTTGCTATAATTTTGCCATCATAACTGTGCTGTTGGTTTGGTTACTTGACCTGCCTTCCGTGCTTATATATTAAGGATATGTGACTGTGAAAAAGGGGTTAAAAAAAGTAACAGTTTTCTGTAGCAATGATATCCCAGTTGCATAACTACCTCTAGAGGATTTTTCCCAGAGCAAAAGGACTTCATCAGGTGTGCAGGACACCTACAGCTTTTGTTGCCTTGACAATTGCTCAACTGAACTGCCTCTAACTCATTAAACATACTTCAAATTTACATCACCAATTGCAAACAGTAATTACCCAAACCCTCAAAACTTGTGTTTGCTCAACAGAAAAATTCAGTCCTTGTTCTCCTCAATGGACCTCTTGCAGAAGCCAGAGAAATATAGAAAAAAAGGAAACATGTAACAGAAGCAAGTGGTACTTTCAAAATGGTCTAACAGGAATGGAAAGCAGAGGGGTTCCTTCCTACACGCTGGCCTAAGCTAACACTCACTCTGATGAGCACCAAAGGGAAATTACAAGTTTCCTTTAAAATGACTGTTGTTCCTGCAGAGCTCATGTTGCTTAGAGGGATTTGCAAGGCTTTCACTTAGCGCTGGAGCTTTTGTGTCAATAGGGCATCTTTCAACAGGAAAAAAAACCTCATGCAATTTACAGAAGTCACCAAAAACATTCCCCAGCACAGCTACTTCTGCCAACATGGTAAAATAAAACAGCAAAACCATACAAGAGCACAGGGCCAAGGGCTGAAGAGAAGTAGTTTACTAGTATTTACTCTCACAGTAAGCAACTGAGTAAAAAAATCATACTTCCCTACACACTAACCAACATTCTTTAGTGAAACAGAGAGTTAAACCATCTCACCCAACAGTCATCACTAACTGTATTTTGAAAGCAAACTTCTCTAAACACAAGAAGAGTATCTTTCAGAACTTAAATGTTCCTTCGGTATAAATGTCATGTTATTTTGGGAGAAAATAAAATAATTACATCATTTGTTACATTTAATTAAAACAAACAAACAAACCAACAGATGAATGTCAAAGCAAAACAGTAGTGGTGGTCTCAAGTTTAGTTTATGAACAACCACATTAATTCATCCCTAAAGCTGGTGTTGAAGGAATTAGGGTCTTAACTGAAAACTGTTTTAAATCCAGAGGAAATACCCTTTGTAGCACATGTAAGAATGTAAAGTTTATCATGGCAGGAAGCCCTGCCAAAAGCTTACAGAAAAATATTTCTGTGCTACCAGACAACCACAAGAGACAAATTTTAAGTTGCAAGAATAGGATGTTTCCCAGAGCTTTGTGCAGTTACTAGCATTTCCATCCAAACATTTTGGGGGGATTTTAAAGCATTCAAATTTTGTTCTCTTCTAATCTAAACAGAATTTGGCACCTAGAATAATAAAATTTTGACAAAGTTCTTGTGACCAGTAGACATCAGTGCTAACATGATTTATTCTGGTTTATTACTTTCTCTTAGATGGACGCTACAGGGATGCAAGTTGCTAAATTCTGCCAGATTAGTTTTACTTAGGAGACCTGGCTACTTGTCTACGTACATGGCCGAGATCCTTTCCAGCCCTCCCCACTTCCCTCCACCACTTGCAATCCTCAAAGAGAAAACAGACACAAACCACTTTGGTAGGGAGAGGGCAATCTGTAACCCCAAACAACAGCTTTGTAGTGGTGTCACTAGCAAGTTCAGCCTCAAGAGGCATTCTGAACAATAATTTATCTTTTACATCACCTAACTACACTAACGCTAATGGTCCGTACCATATGCCTTCTGTAAAAGCTGTACAAACCAAATCAGGCCATTATCTAGATACCAGTATACAACAGTGCCTCTTCCATTGGCCTACGACTGTGGCATCAGTGTCACTTGCAGGGACTTGCCAGGATTATGAGACTGTGACTGCACAGCAGTAACCAACAGACTCGACTCACTTGACCAGGTAGGTGATGGCTGTAAATCATGTGCACTGTATGGGCTTCACGGTACCAGAAGTTACACAGGTGCAATCAGGCCAAGGGGGTTCCTTTCAGAATAACGTCTGGCATTAAGCCTCAGACTCAGATTAGGGGAAAACTCCACAGATCCTGGCCACTAGAACAAGACGACAAAGATCAGATTTTCTCCTCCCAGCTAAAAGCCCACTGTTGGGTGTTTAGCAATGTCACTTCCTTCAGCATCTGCCTTATCTCATTTTCCCTCAAAGGCAAGGCAAAGGACATTGGGGCAGGTATTCCCAGGAACAGCCCAGAGCAGCATCGGTGGAAAAGGGATGTAACACAGCCCGACTAGTGATAGCAGATGTTGTCACCTTGCATCCTCCCCACAGCTCCAGAGCAGGGCCAAGTGGCCTTATCAAGGAGTACCGCTGGTAGCTTATGATACTGACAAACCTCCTCTCCCAGCTATGCCCCTAAGGCACAACCTAACCAGTAATCACTACTGTGGGTATCTGCTTTAGGGTCTCACTGCTGAGTACCAGAGCAGGACACCTGGGCTCCTGGCAGTCCTCTTACCAGCAAACCTAAGCTCTTGAGAGGGTTCTGCCTGGTGAATAAGAGAGATCTGGCAGCACTCAGCTGCCCACAAGTCCCTCTGAATATCCCTGTAAAAGGAAATCAGAACACATTAAAAAAAACTGAACGTGTGGTTTATTATATTTAAGTTGCTATTTGTCTATAGGGTTTAAATATGTCTGTCATATAGTTAACAGTAAATGAATGTAATTTTACATGTTCAGTATTTTGATACACAGTACAGGACTACAAGTGTGGTAAAGGAGCATGGGAAATTAGTATTTCCTTGATGCACATATCAAATCCTGCAGCACCATTTAAAAGCTCTGAGTAAGGACTCAAGCTGCAGTATTACAAGCGCTACTAAATAAACCAAGAGACATACCTATATTAAACATTAGAGAAACAAAACAAATGACACAAGGGTTTAATATTTAAGATTTGATACAGGATTAAAATACTAATATTTTTAATGTCCTGGTTTCAAATTAATAAATATAAAAACAATATAAAAATATACACCAGTTGATAAAAGGATGCACTGAGTAAGGTTAGAAAGCTAAATTTCACTTTCAAACGTATGCAGGTATGTCTTTAGGGAGAGGATTTCTGTGTAGCTGCGACTGGTCTTTCGGAAGAAGTCCAAGCTTGTGAGCTGCTCGATGTCACGCACACGTGCAGTGTGCATCTTAAGAAGATCTTCAACCCACTTTGATTCATCTTCCAAGCTCTGAAATGTAAGGAAAAAAAAAAGTTTTATAACATGCCATGTCAAAAGTCAGCTCCAAAAGCAAACGCAACTTTTCTAAACATTGGGTCCATTTGAAGAATCTCTGTGCCCTAAGAACAACTAAGGTAAACAACTCCCAAGAAAATAGATTAGAAACTTAACATGCAAGATGATTCCTACAGTTTTATTTTGGACCCATATTAGGACAGGGTTGAGGCAATGAGGATAGTCATCTAGGAAAAGCTGGCCTCATGTTGCAGGTGTTCCAGAAGAACAGCCATTGCTAAGATCCAGTGGTCACTACATAATTTTTTATCTCACAGAAAGAGCTCCACATTAATCAGTTGTGTATTACCAAAGCCCAAACTCCAGGCTGCTTAGCTCTGAACGCTTACACATTATTTTAATCTGACCAGCACCCCACCTAACACAGTATTATTTTAATCTTTCCACTTTTCTCTTAGGAGACCATTATGATTCATTACACAGTTGGGACTATGGTTTATGTTGGTACCTGTAAAATCCTGTTGTTAGAACATACATATTGTTCACTTATAGAAAAAAGACTTTCACTAAACATTTCCCAATATGGAAAAAAAAAAAAAAAATCAGGAAGGTGATGCTGCAAGAGTGATCGGGGTCAGGTCGCATGGGTGTAATCTCTCTTAGGGGACTGTTCCTGCTACATGCTTTATCCCAGCTCCCATACATGTTGCAGCCATCTACAAACTAATGTCACCCAATCACACATCAGAAAATCAGCCCTGCAAAACACTGCAGTTACTGGCTGTTTGAGCATGTTAACCAGCCCAGCAACATGTCCCATGAGCATTGCAGCCAGCCCCAAGGACTGCACAGTGGGAGAGCAGACGTGGGAAAAGGACAGAGCAAACAGGACTTTTCCCCCTTTGGCCTCTCTGGCTGGCACGTCTACACCAGTGCTGGGGAAGCACGTTAGGCAGGGAGGGTTGTACCTCTGGGCATTTGGACTCCAGGAGTGTGACCCGGAAACCTTGATGATCACAATCTGTTTCTGGGCTTACTCTGGAAAATGAGCCTTTTCCTGACTGTCTCGGTGAGGTCTTCCTACAAAGTGATCCTCTCACCAATCAAAACTAAGCTTCAGCAAGGCCAGAGCCTACCCAACACTGTAGATGTGGCACAGACCACACAGTGGGTCACCCTCCAGAGGCCACGAGGGTGAGCCTGATCGTTTGCACAGAGAGGACACGAAGTACCAGCTAGACCATAGCTGGCTGCTCTAAAGAAAACATCCATGACCCAGTCAGTATTTGTCTGTTTTGGACATTTTCAGCTCTAAACTGACTTTGTTCTCCATGTCACTAGCAACCCGAGGCCCCAAACCAGGTCTGGAACATGAAAAGAAAGATGCAAATTAAGATGGAAAAGAAAGGAGTATGCCTTGCTCAGTTCCCCTTCACCTGCAGTGCTGTGCTCCAGGAATGCCACCTGGCAGCACATGGCCACGGGAAGCCTGCTCCTCAGCCTTCACCCTTGGCTGATCAGGTTGCTAGTCTGCAAACAGGCCTCAAGAGCGTCATTACTGCAAATGCACTCACTCTGACATTTTTGTTGTCTTCAAACCTTCCTTCTGGGCAGGAAATCTGCATTTTAGAGCTCAGAGGGAAGTCCAACTGCTACAAAGCTCACTTTTTTGAATACAAGAAGGACTCCTAAGAGTTTGCAAAAGTTCTGTAATATGAATAAATCACAGGATTGCGAGGCTGGTTTAAACCAAGTCCAGCAAACCAGCATTTACAGGACCCCAGAAAATCAATCACCATATCTAGGTTTTAGTTTTTCCATTCCTCAACTGGCCTGTGAAGCCTTAGGTCCAGCAGCAAGGATATTAAACACAGTGGTCAGCTAAGATAATATTATATTACTGCATAAAAACAAATTACATTTACATTTTAAATGATAGTTTTCTCCATCTGTACTGGTTAGTCTCACCTCAATAAGTACAGTGAGTCTTAGAAGGAAAAAAATACCAGTTGAAAACATGTAGGGAAATAGAAAATGAGATCTCAGCTGGAGTACTTTATCTCATTCATGTTCCAGATTAAAAAAGAAAGAAAGGCAGAAAGAAAGGCAGAAAGAAAGGCAGAAAGAAAGGCAGAAAGAAAGGCAGAAAGAAAGGCAGAAAGAAAGGCAGAAAGAAAGGCAGAAAGAAAGGCAGAAAGAAAGGCAGAAAGAAAGGCAGAAAGAAAGGCAGAAAGAAAGGCAGAAAGAAAGGCAGAAAGAAAGGCAGAAAGAAAGGCAGAAAGAAAGGCAGAAAGAAAGGCAGAAAGAAAGGCAGAAAGAAAGGCAGAAAGAAAGGCAGAAAGAAAGGCAGAAAGAAAGGCAGAAAGAAAGGCAGAAAGAAAGGCAGAAAGAAAGGCAGAAAGAAAGGCAGAAAGAAAGGCAGAAAGAAAGGCAGAAAGAAAGGCAGAAAGAAAATACCCCAGCCCAGACTGGAACAGATGCATGAGGTGGCTACTAAAATGCTCATCCTTTCTTACAAAAGCAGCAAAAAAATCCTGGGTCTCCCATGAATAGAGGAAAGTATACGCCTTGAGAATCGTCATAAATCATCACTAGGGTAAATCCCAAAGAAGCCTAGTGAAGGGCTATTTAAGCCATAGAAAAATGTTGACACAAGAATAAATGGGTATAACCTCACCATGAATAAACACAGTTTGGAAATGGAACAAATTAAAATGAGAAGAGTAGTGGTGCTCTCCAACAGCTGTGTGAAGAGAAAGAAAGTGTGCGCAACAAGAGCAGAGTGGGGGGAAAGCTAATATTTCTTCAGATCTTAAAAGCAAGCTGTGGAGAGGTTGAAGAAAAATTCTTGCCTTACCCCATGCATTTCATCCATGAAGCATCTGAGGTTTTACACAATCACTTCTTTGAACAAATAAAATGGAACACCATGTGCAGAAGTAAGACTAACACTGTATTTGAATGTCAGACTTTTGCCTAACTGTATTCTCATTCAAGAGCTACATTTTCGGAATGGTTCTTTGCTATTTAAAAAGCATAGACCAGTATCTGCTTATGACCTCATAGTAGCGCTGAAGTTCCTCCTACAACTGTAAACACATTCACCATAAATAGGATGAGCTACAGAGAAAAGCCTGGGTTGGAACATAAGAAATTGAATAGTAAAAGAGGCCATTATTCTAAATAGTTTGATTCTAAACAGCAGTTTAAGAGGACTATGACCTGCAAATGTAGGAAGGGGAAAAAACCCTGACTTTGTCATAAAAGTACATACGGGCAGAGATACAAGGGCAGAGGCACTAAGAACTGCCAGATTAGTAACCTCCAGATCACCAACTGGATCTTAATTAACAGGAAAGCAGAAAAACCATGATAAAATGTATGTAGGACTTTGTGAGACTTTTGGTGGAAGACATCTCTGCCCAAAGCAGTTAAGAGTCTAAACAGGGGGAGCCAGACCTGCTCAAGAGAGGGATACTGCTCCAAAAGCGTGGTTTTAAAAAGAGGGACCTGAAAGCAGGCGATGTGTGATGAATGAGAATGTACACAATTCACCTGGAACACTGTTTCTGAGTTGGAATGACTGTTTCTGCCTGTAGCTGGAACAGGAGTCTTAACTTTTTGTGCCAATACAAAATTCATAATATTAATGCGTTCATTCAGGAAATGGTCTCCTGGCAGCCTATAGTGAAGCGTCTGTGTGCAGGAATCCGCACAGTTGTGTAATGGGAGAACAAGTTCAGACGGAAGGACAAGCCTAAATACAGCTGCCTGGGAGGACTGCTGTCCTTGCAGAGCATCAGAGCCCGTGGGGACCTGACCGCTCTCCTGCCACACGACCAGCTGTCGAGTGTGCGTTACTTTCTGCGAAGCTGACCAGACCAAAGCCTTTGAACTTCACCAAGACCCTTACACTACAGGATCTTGCATCCTAAAGGAAGATAGGAAAGGAACCAGGAGGGTGTCTGGTCATCTCTGTTAATAAGAACCCACACTTTTCCCTTGAATCAAGAACATCTGGAAAGAGCACAAACTGGCATTCTGCCCTTGGCAGGTTTTAGCATATAGTTTTAATACTGTGTGGGTTGGATGTAATCGTGCTATCAGATGCACCCAGACTGCCACAGCAGACAGAGTGTATTGTACCTGCATATGGAAACAGACCTCAATAAAAACATCAGGCTGGCTGCCAGCACAATACGACTATGCACACAACCTCCCCCAGCTCTGTTCTGAAGTTACACTGACAGTGTCTGCCGAACGGTAGAAGCTTACAGGTTGTTTACTTCCAACCTACTGTATGTCAGTTCTTCCAGACAATTTTAGGTGCAGTAATAGTTTCATATTTTCTTTGATATCATGGAGGAGTGCTTTTGTCTAATGAGTTGAAGGTGACACTTAACAGACTCACTATCCTGTCCTTTCATTCAAGATATCAGTTGAGCACTAGTGGCCAATAGTAAGGGGGTTTCACATGTCCCAGGGATATATTTACCACAGGATTACAGTAGTGCAGCAGAACTTACGTTGCAGCTCTCATCATTGTCAGGCCGGTGGGGAAGGATGTATGAGAGAACGGAAAGTGGTCCATCGCACTTGTCAGCTGGCTGAGTGAAATCTAAGCAGCTGGTTATGATGGCATAGTAATGAGTAGGAACAGGGATGGCACTGCCTTCCACAAACCTGGGGAAATAAAGCAAGCATTTATCCACAAAGGATAACACTTTTTTGAAAGAAGGTTACACAAACAGCATGGTCTTTCCTTGCTATGTGTGAGGCCACATGTATGTTGCTGAAGTGCGTTTGATTCTTAAACGCTATCTGAAAATGAGCATTCAATTAACTCATGTCTTCTGTGCTACAGAAATACCTCACACCAGTGCTGAAAGGCTTCTTCAGTTCAGGGACATAGACAGAAAGCATTACTGAATTAACAAAACACATGAGTATCTAACTCAACAGTACTGCTATGGTTTTCTCTGGTGTCCAGTTGTCAACTCTTAAGTTCTAGACAATTTTAGAGAAAACAGGTTATTTGGAACATAATTCAACTTCATCTTAAGGATGAATGAACACTTGATTTCCAAACCAAGGTGAACAGTTACCAGCTGAATTGCCATTTCCTCATTTTTACCATTGTACTACTTACAGGGGCATTCAGTCTCGAGGAACAATAATTTTAGAATGAGCGAGAAAATTATATCTTCTCCCAAAAACCAAATAATGTGCAGATAATGACTCATTTAAGATAAAGCCATCATTAACAGAAGCAACAGCAAACCAGTTAAACAAACAAACAAAAAACCACAAACAAAAAAACCAAACAACCCCCCCCAAATCTTACTGTTTTATTTTGTCAGGTGTGTCATGTAAACCATCATAGTCATAGTCAAAGATTGGTCCACTTATAACATTGACTCCATTTCGTTCAGTGGCATATCTCTTCACCAAAACCCTTTGGAAATAGTTCCATACCTCTGTGGGGAAGGAGGGGGGAAATAAAAAAAATGCAACAAAAAATAAAATACACCAAAATTTGATTAAGTCAAAACACTTCAAGATTATAAACAATGTTTTTCCCCCCTCAAAAGAAAAACCCAGTGGACATCATTCAAGCGATGGTAGGGGAAATCAAACACTAAGCGTTACAGATTTACTGCAGCTTCATTCAGTTTGGTCAATAAAGCCTATTCACACGTCTTTGTTCTCTGTGGATTCTTTCACCCCAACCACTGATAAAGGAAATACACAGTACCACTCCCAGGCTGGCATTGCCATAGACATTGCACAGACAGCCTGCTGTTCCTTCACCAAGCACTAGAAACAGCTATTCACATGCTTTCGGTGCCCCTGTGAACACTTCCTTTGTCTTTCTTATCTAGTTACAGGGAATGGTGCTGTAGTTGTGTGTGTGGGTTAATTCTAGAAAGGAAACAGCACGGTGATTAAAAGCAAAACCCAAACATTTTAAAAGAAAGGGAAATACAAAGGTCATAGTCTTCCAGTTAAATTCTCCTTGGCTACAAAATGTCTAACTTTTAAATTAAGTGCTGTCAAGGATGACCAAATTGAGGCATGGCATTTCATTACAGCAACTTTTGGGAAGAGCATGGCATTCTTTCTCCCACCACGCCCTCCTCAACGGTAACAAGATGCTTGCAGAGCCTGGAAACACACTGGGATCTCCAGTTACATAATTCTTTTCCTTCTTTTTCCGTTTACTTTAACACTAACAGAAGTGTCAGACAAATACAAAATAACAAACAAAATATCTCCGACCCCTGGAAGTTTAACTTTTGTCCTACTAGCTCAGACCATCAAGTTCACGGTTGATGGGCACTGATGTCAACGCCAGCCTCAGCGAGCCCCCCCAGTATGCCTTGTCCTGAGGCTGCTCAGCGCCACATGCACTCCCTTGCTTGAGCTGATGCTCTAATAAGAGCCTCAGCTGCGGCGGCCACTTGGCAGTACCACTCCCCCAGCTCCTTGCTCCTCCAATACATCAGCCTTAACAATAAAAATAGCCCCCCAAAGAAAGCTTTTTTCTCCCCCCTTGAGTTTTCCAGCTGAATCAGCTCCCCACTCAGGTTCCCACTGCAGCCCATGTTAAGACAGCACTGCCAGCCCAGGGGCATTATCTTGCAGCTCCTTAAGTCAGACTCACTATAGGAAACAGATACAGTATTCCTGCCTGGGGGGATGGGATGAGACAGTGAATTTAAAAAACCAACAAAGTGTGCATGTGGGGGGGGTGCCTCTGCAGCCAGCACTGCCACCAAAGCCAGCATGGCATAAAACTGCCACCTCGTATTTTCCTTGTTGTGGGAAAAGCTCCATATAACAAGCTTATAATCAGCTCTTAGCATCGCAACCTGCACACATGTAGTGGTTCGTAATTCCCCAAGAACGATGTCAGTACCAGCATTTGTTCTCAGGGAATTCTTCACACACTTGTGATGAAGAGGAACGCTGCTAGACAAAATGAGCTGCTAGTGGTGGGTTGTTCTCCTGTGATTAGCATCTCAGCTAATTTGCTTAGACTAACATTAGCATAAAGAGCATTTTTATGAAGTGATTTGAGAGTGGGAAATCCCCAATAATTTTGCACTCTGTAATCAGTTAAGTGCCTTTGCTCAAATTTCCAGCAAACATCACCACTTGTCCTACTCAGAGGCCTTTTCAGTTAAAAACACTCTTCTGGTTAAAAAGAAAAAACCTCCCCATAGGCTTTGATGTTTATCCAAACCTCTCTGGCCTAAAATCTGAATTGGAAATCTCACAAGAACAGGCTCTTGAGATTCTTCCAAGGCTTCTCAATTCCTGCCAAGCCAAAAATGCCACCAGAATAGTCTGATGGTTTTCCTACCTCTTGGCAGTACTAGAGACAGAAGGGATGTGCAGACAAAAGAAACGTTAATACTATAACCCTGCAGCACTGTAAGTTTCAGCCAGGTTTAAGTCATTCCTCATTTTCCATAAATTGGTTTCCTCTTCCTTTTTCTTTATAGGTAATAAATATGTTTGGTCTCCCTCTAAGGGCACAGATAGAAAACCAAAAAATAATCACTTGCCCCTGAACTACAACAATATGCTAAGTGCACACTCCCAGGTGGCTCCAGTTGAGAAGTAAAAACAATGTTGCCTAAGTATGTTCTGCACTAGCTTGGGCTACAGACAAAATCTGAATGGTTTTGCACAAACTGAAGTATTGTGGCACAAAGCAAAAAGTGCTCTTATCTTAAGCCAGCACTGAGGAAAATAAATCTTTCTTAAAACTTAAGCCTTCCTTGTGGTATTTTGCCTGCCCATACCTAGAACTATACAAGTGCCCACAGGTATTATCTGCTGGCTACAGGTAACTGAACTTCATGTTCTAAACTTCTCCCATCAATTCATTCCATAGTCCAACACACATGTTAAAAACCAACCAAACAAACCAAAAAAGCCAAACATGTTGGGAAAGAGAAGTAAAGCCATGGAAAGGGCACTTACTTTTGAAGGCAGGATACATTGGAATTATATTTGTTATTAGAAAAGCATCATATTTTGCTTCTGCAGAGGAACTTAATTCTGAAAACAATAGAACAGAAATATATTAGTAAGATGAAATATCAGAAATTCAAATAATATAAAAATGTTTTGGAAAATGGATTCAGAGATTAACCAAAGGGAATAGTGTAATCTAAAGAACAATCTGAATACTGTATTCAGAAGTGCACAGTATATGCATAAAATTTGACTATAATGTGACATCTGAACATGGAAGTAGGGCTATTATCTTTTCTTCAACTGTCAATCAGTTCGAAATATTTTTCTAGCTCATCTATTTTTGCAGTCTTAAAAGTCAGAGCTGTTCTGCAGGCTTTTACAAAAGAGGCAAACAATTTCCAGAGAGTGGAGTATTGGATTGTCTTCTAGCTCTGAGCAAGCCTTTGCACCAGTAATGCCATATCAAAAATCCATCAGAAATATTTCAGCCACTGAGCAAGGAAAGCAGAGCAATGAAGTTCATAAATGTGAGACAGTTGTGTCCCTTGAACATTTACTAATCCTAGAGAATCATTGCTTGAAGACGGAACCAACGTAACTGCATCAGGAGAATCCAGGACACACAATTACATCGGTTTTCTACTAGCTTTATTTCTATAGGACAGTAGATATTTTTACACTATGCGAGAGTCTAATTTGGATTTATAAATTAAATATACATTTATCTTACTGCTGTTTGAATTTAAAACTCTGACTAGATTCCCAGTTCATACAAGTTGGCATCTATCTGCAGTCTTTAAAGGGCCAGCTTTTGAAGACTACCTTATAGCTTGTACTCCTACACCGTGCAATTCTTCATTCACCTTTTATTTTTATGAACTAAACTAAGCCAGGCACCAGTCTGGAGCACAACCGTGATAGCAGCTTGTGGCACTGGGCTCTTGGGTCCTCAGAAAGTGCAGCAAGAATAATGTATCCATCCCATTGGGCCCATACGTGACACTGGTGCCGGAGTGGCTCCTCTGAGGAGGAGACATCACAGAGGAAGAAATCACCCTGTAGCAGGGGGAAATTAAACCATTCCTACATATATTATTTCCCAACAATCTCAAAAAAACGCTTAGTCTGTTTATATCTGGAGGGGTGAGTGGGGTGGTAGTGTGTGTTTCATAGCTAAGGTTTTCCCTAACAAAAAAAGAAAATTACAAAACCTCTAGGTATTACAAAGCTATCTGAACTTACGAGGAGGAAAAAGGAAGCCATAGGAGAGCTGTTTGTCGCCTCTGTAGGCTGCACAGGTCTGGCTGTTTCCTGGAGAAATGCGGAGGTCAGGCCTCACACAGCTGGCCAGGTGCTCAGGAACACCTGATACCTCTGCCTGCATTGAGGAACATAGACAGAAATGACAAGAAAAGTGATTCCAGCATCAATAGCTAAAAGAAGATTATTTTATATAGTCAACAGATTACATGGAAGCTCTTGTGTAAAGTAAAACAAACCACCCAGCTGTACAACCAAATCCTGCTCCTGTGTCTGCTGCAGAGCCCCTCCTTCAGGTAGCAATCACCATGGGAAATAATTCAACTGAAGTCACTGATTATTCCATCATAATAAAACAAACCCCCACTGAGCAAAACTTAGAAAGAAAATGAAAACAGGAAAAGAAATATATGGCCCTTCTGCCTTAAAATTATTTTCTCCTGAACAAACAGATTTGGCATTGTTTACAATGGTATATGATGTAATTTCTGGTGCAAAAATTTACCCATGGAAGGGGAATTTTAGGACTTTAAAAGTTCAGGTACAGAACAGATTTTCCCAGGATTTTTTAAGTACTTTTTCAAGAACAAAGATAGCATTAACCTGTTTGGAAATAGTGTAGGATGTCCAGAGAGGCATCAGGAATGTTTCACTGTAGCCACTTTCAAAGTCATGGTGATGCAAGATATTGTATTTTGTGCGGTACAGCACTGCGGGGCGCCCATACAGAAGATGCTTCTCTACAGATAAGAAGAAATTACATTTGCATTTATTACTGAAAACCTTAAAGATAAAAAAAACCAGGGGTCGGCTTTCCAACTCCAACACATGCTGATTTTACAGTGCTCCTTAATGGGATGCTGACCCTGAATAACTGCTAAGGAAATCCTGTGATAGAGAGAGCAGCAGTTCTTCAATAGCTTTGGCTGAGATCCCCATTCCAGGCTCACAACACACTGAGGTTAAAAAGTCCCTTCTGTACTTGAAAGCTTGTTGGGGTCATAGCATGGAGAAAGGGTGTTTCTCCAAACACAGAAGACTCCACAAGAACTTTGTGTCCACATCTCAGTTACACATGAGGTAATAAGCAGGTTTTTGCAGGTTTACATCAGCCCCTATCCTATCCTGCCACTCTTTCTTCTTATGTTTTTTCTCTCCTTCCTATGGTAACATCCCTCTCGAAAGGGAGGCATAAGTAGTTACTCACTAAAAGAGTATTTTTTTTCCACTTGGCTGATACAGATGATGTTCTGAAGATTGATGTGCTATTTTCTATCAGCTATATCAAAGAAAATAAACAAACAAAAAAAGAACTTCCTAACTTTGGCTAAAAAAAAGCCAACCTTCAACTCTGCAAAACTTGCTTTTCTTCTGTCTTGGCGATATGGTTGAATGTCACTAGGTACCTCTGACAAGCTTGCTTATAAAAAGACAAAAATATCTTTGAAAGAGAGAGAAGAAAAATAAATTTCCTGGCTAATCTTGCATTGTGCTGCACAGTTCGTTGATTCTGATTAACCGTTTGGGAAATAGGCTTGGCTTGCTTTGGGAAATCAAAACAAAGAAACAAGGGAAGCGGCCTAACACTGTACACAGATAGGCATTTAACCTGAAAGGACATGGTTTATTAGTGCCTGAGTCCAAATAGAGGATATTTTTGTAGGAAACAAGAATGAAAAGTAGAAAAAGGCATGTCTAGGGAAAAAGACAAATTTGCTTTATTCAAGAGAAGCTTTTTCTTCTGCATGTGTGTAACATCATCAGCTAAATATGTGTGGTGCACCATGCAGGAAAAAGGAATTACCAACTAAACACAGGAAGATTTATGAACAGGTGCCACAGCCTGTCATAAAATACAACAAAATAACTTGCACATAGCAGAACTTTTTGTTGTTTAGATAAGGGCCACTTCATTACACTTAACTTACAAACAAGCAAGTAAAATTGGTTTAAATGTTTGTATCTTAAAATACATCAAAAATACAGTTTTTATACTACTGAAGGAAGAAGCATCAAAACCTTAAATGAAAATAAAGATGTTGAGACAATGATGAGAGTGTTTCTTCCTGATGCCAGAAATTGCCTCAGCAGGGAGTAGCTCTTCACTAAGTGGACAATATATTCAAGTTTAACAATATGAAAGCTGCAGAAAGGCAATTTAACTCACAAAGAAAAGGAATAGTTTCACCACTAGAAACTAAAAGATAAGCTGCATTGCCTGTTCACAGCAAAAAAAAAATTGAAGTAGCAGCTTCCCAAGAGAATTTCTAAAATCTCCTTAGTCATCTGAGCAATATGAAGTGTCTCAAAAAGTCCATGTCTAAACTTAAAGCTTCAGAATTTGCCAATTTGGACAATTGGTGAGCGGGGTGGTCTAAACTGGATCAGGGCTGTGAGAAGTAAAGCTCTGCTTTGGCATGCCTTTCACTCAGCATAACTGTTCAGAAATGCAGTTCCCATCCCCTCCCCTCTGGTCCTATTGCTGGTTTTAACCCGGACCACAGCCCCGATGCAGCTGAGAGTGCAGCCACACAAAGTCAGTGCTGCCATACAGCAGGGAGGGTGCAAGAACTAGTGTCCAGGAGAGCAGGGGATGCTTTCTCCTGGGAGTAACATTGACTTGAATGCTGATGAGGGACAGAATTGGACTAAGCATCCCTGAACCAGCAGAGCATTTGTTTCATATCCCATGTTTCGGTGGATACCATGCACCTTAAAACCCAAGCGTTAAAGACCCAATCAGGGATTGTTAAAGCAGCTGTGCCATCCTTTTTACCACTGACCTGGTGAAACCTAAGCCAGAACAATATTGGTAAAATACAGTTTGCAGATGTGGTCTCTGTTTTTTACCCCATTTATAGCTTGTGGTTGAATGGAGCACTGCCTCATGCACCCTCCCCTTGCCTCTACTCTCCACTTGCACAGCAGAGATTAAGCATCCTAAAGGTGATTAAAAGAAAGAACTAAAACTCATATCACTTTGGATGACACTTTAGTCCCAGTTACAACAAAAGACACTGTGCATGTTCACTCCCTAATGGAAGCAGCACTTAATCCTGCCCATGTATCTCATATATATCTATGTGCTATTTTGACAGTTATTTGAAAAGATGTTTTACTGTACATTACCTAAACCAAAACAGGAGTTTCTCTGGTATAAATGACACAAAGAAACTTGCAATATAAAACAAAAATAGCTTTTATGAACTGAGGCACCAGGCTCTTACCTTCTGTTCCTTTGACATGAAAGCGTTTGTTGAGTTCATCCAACTTGTTCTTCTCAAGAAGAGAAAAAAGGGACAAGATTAGGATCACTGGAGCATTCTGACACCTTGTTTTACTAGGCATCTAGCAAAACAAAACTAAAGCTATAAAACACTGACAGTTTTTTTGTTTCCTGTTTTACGACAAGCTGTAATTCATAGAATCAAGGAATGGTTTGGCTTGGGTTTGAAGAAGCCTTAAAGATCATGTAGTTCCAACCCCCCTGCCATGGGCAGGGACATCTTCAACTAGACCAGGTTGCTCAAAGTCCCATCCAAACCTGGCTTATTCTAAAAGGGCACAAACGCTTCACAGGAAGGATCTGGGGAATTCTTACAGATCAACCCCTCTCAAAATAGATAAAAAGGCTACAACATTACTAGGCAACTACTGCTAATAGTGGAAGCATCAGCAAATCCTGAACACCTACCTTATCATCACATGTACATCCTATATCAAAATCTGATGCAGAAGGTAGAGCAACAGGATAGAGTGGTTTAGCAACTTCATCTGGCACAGTTGGTTTATAAACGTTGGCTCTCAGCAGGTGGTTTAAACTTCCATGGGTGCCATTATTGGGAGCAGGCTTTAATCCAAGCAGATCTATGAAACCACCAGAGATGAATGATGGTTAGATTTGCAAACAAGTATTCAGCAGCACCTCTACTGAGTCAAGACAATTATTTGCAATACTGTTTACAACCACAACATGTTAATGTATGCTTTTAATGTAATAAAAATGCTAACCTTCTGTCCAAATTGTAAAATTGCAAATGCTGCCTGAATAGTATGACAGCCTTTAGTTAGAAGGTTAGCTTGCATCAAGACACTGGAAAACAGTTTCATTGTAACTACTCCTGCAGCTTCCAGTGCGCACCTACTGTCAATGTGCCGACCTTACACCAACCATCTGGAACACAGCGTTATTAGTCATTTGCTTTATAGATAAGAGATAAATAATGTTTTTTTTTTAAAAAAAAATAATTACACTTTGGGCTGAAAGTTTTATTGCCCTGGAAAAATCAGTATTAAAAAAAGATCCTAATGTACATCTGTATACATTCTTCTTCACGGCTGCAGTTACCAGTTCAAGAAACATAATCATACCAGGTGATGCCATACAAAACTAAGCGATGTCCCCTGAGGTGCTCATGAGACATGCAGATGCAGAAGCAGTCTCTGAAGAGCAACCTCCTTCGTACACCATGCTCTGTAGTGATGTGCATTCAATCTCTGCCAAGCTGCACACAGCAAAACTATGGTAATCCCCCTTACTGGCCATCTGCTAGAGTAGAGCAAACTCAGGCCCCTGAGAAGTGACTTCAGCCCTCCTGGCCAAAAGGCAAGTGCTTGGGAAAGGGAGACTGGGGAAGGGACACTGGGATGGTCAGTCAGGGTATGAGCTCACAGTTGCTTAAATTAAGCTCTTTTATCCAAAATAGCATGTTTCCTTGTAATTTCTCAAGGAAGTAGCTTACCACACATTACGTTGTAAAGTTCAATATTTTCAAAAGGAGGTACTTTTGTCTTGTATTTGAATGTAGGGCCATAACCTATAAAGACAGTCTTTAAAAAAAAAAAAAAAAAAAGATTATCATTAAAAGGGTTTTTTACGTAAATATTTACATTTTAGAGACCTCCAATTTCTTCTGCCTTCAATGACCTTCCCACAAAGTTTACTCCATTGCTCATACCTGCATGCTGTTTATCTTGTTGTCGTAGCCATGATCTCCATGGAAGAAACACTTTCCCGTTGGTTTCTTGTAAACATCCATAGCTTTCCTAAATGGAAGAAGTATAAGAAGATTTCCTCAAAGGTGTAGTTATGGTGGCTGACCTGACAATGTACTTTGGGGGCAGGGGGGATAAGGTTACAAAGTAGTGCATTGCTTATCTTTCTTGAATAGCAGTAGTGGGGACTGCAGGCTCATCCAGCAACCCCAGGTGTTTCTCCCTCTGCTCCCACTATAAGAGGGTGCAAACCTGAAAGTCAGCTCTTGCTCTTACTCACTGATAACAACCTTAGCATCTATTTACTTACTTTCTCAGACTTTGTCATATCACATCATCTCCTACAGACTGGAGGTATTTTGGGCCATACTCTTCTAATCCTCAAAAGGCTAACAGAGCCTTCTAAGAAAGCACTTACAATGTGGCAAACATGATACAATGCTGTAACATGCTTTCACCTGTTTGCTTTCCACCAATAAACAAAATGGGGAGCAAAAAGAAAGCTAGAGGGAAAAAAGAAATATTGTAATGAAGATAGACAGCTGAGAAAATAAGTGCTATTTCATAGGAATGCTAATTATCTGCTTGTTACTGAGTATTTTTTTTTACAAAGTATGTGGAAAAAAGTATTGTGTCACAGCAATTATAATTACCAGCTTGTTCCAGAGTACTTTTTTACAGTTTTATGAAGGCCATGTGCAGGCAATACATAAAGTGGACCAGATTAACCTACAAGTTAATATCTTCATCTGCAATAAAATGATGCTCAGCCCAAGTTTGATTTTGGCCTTGTAAATTACTAGACGTACAGCAGTCAGGTCTGTAACTAGCGTTTCTCTGGCTGTGAATATACAATGAATTACAGCTACATTAACGAACGAATCATTGGTGAAAGAGATTCCAGAAAAACTGAGAAATATGTAAGCCAAAGAAAGTCCAATGTAACTAATAAGAAAATACTAAATGTAAATTAGCTTGGGCCATCCCATCAGTTCCAGTAAAATTATCAAAGCTGAACTTTTATAGGCCTAAAACTCAGAGTGTGATTCTTTGAAATGTACATGAACCCTAGCCACAGAAACTGCACAGGGCAGCCAGCCAGCCAGCTAGTGGAGTTATGCAAGAAAGCAATTGGGATTTCTCATTCACTGCTTCAGCAGAGCGATCCTTGCATAATTCATGGAAAGATAAGCACAGATGTCAAAAGGCACTTACAACACACCGTGTGTTTGCCTGGCAGCTATATGGGCAAAAAACCCTACCATAATTTAAAGCTCCTAACAGGCTACTGTGAGCCAAAAGCTGTGTCATCTTCCAAGAACCACTGAGTCATTTTATGCATAAAGACCCAGCCGTTCTCATACTGTAATATACAACATGTGTCAAAAGATCAAAGCAAGAAAAATAATATACATTAAACCAGAAAGAGGTGCACGATTCATGCATAAAGGCTACTCCTCTCCTGTTCACTCTATACATATGTATGCCAGCTTGGCTTTTTGCTTGATTTTTAGCTAAGAATATTAAAAGTTGCCTGTATTTTATAACTGAAAATTCAAAGCCATATGGAGAAAAACAACGCAAACTAGGGTTTTCTCTGAGCTAAAGCATTCTGGTTTTCTGTGGATTTCTTTTGCAACACAATATGCTGCTGGCACTTTGATGGTCACCCTGTCATACCCTTCCACACATTCTCAGGCATTCACCCACTCTGCCAATATCCCCATTTGCTTTCCATTCACCCACTGCATCCACTCAGCCTCTTGTTCCCTAACATGCCAGGGTCACATGTGCCTTTCCCTTCCTCCCATATTCCCTGGTTCCCAGTTGGAATAAGCTTGTACCTTATTAAAAAAAGCTTATCAGCTTCTATATTTGAACTAATCAATCAATCAAAATCCACAGAGCTGCTTAAGGAAACCAATCTAGGTTTCTGCCCTCTATCCAGCTACTGATTTTCCCGAATTTTAAAACAATTTTATGTTCTGAGCCACATCCCCTGCACCAAATACTATTGAACCTCACCAGGAGTTCAAAACTTCTCTTGCTCATGGGGTAGAGCAGCGGGATGCCGACAGACAGGGCAGTCCCAGGTGTCTCTTTTCCTCAGAAAAAACAGGCTGAAAATTGGGATGGAAGCAAAAGCAAGAATTTACCTTGCCACATGCCATTTGCGATCCACCAGTAAATGGACATCCTCAATTCTTCGGTTGTAAGCATAGTGCAAGCGTTTAGGCAGATGCTGTTTCAAGTAAGGCTTGAAGTGCTGGTCTGGCTTTCTGCACTGAAAAATAAATGGTTACAAATGACACTGCTGTCAGTTATTTTAGACACACATAAAACCTTGAACTGTAGCAATGAAGCTGTTAAGGACATTATTGATGATGTCTTGAAAATAAAGTGTACATCCAGAGCGCATGGTCCAGCCTTCTCTGTGCAGTATTTAGATAAGACCAGGGAGTTATTCAAAGACTTATTTGGAAAGCCTCAGTCTCATGACAGCCCTTTTGAAAGCATCATGCAAAACATCACGCTTACCTAGCTCATGAATGAAGAATTTTATTCTATGTGGACCAAAGCTTAGGTTTCAGAGAAAAGCTGAAATGTTCAAAATACAACTCATGTGCAAATATATTTAAAGCCATCTGGTTATAAAACTTGATACTTTTTTTTAATCAGCTTTTATTTTAAACACTTCTTTTCCATTAAAAGCAAGGTTATAGCTGAAGTCTATCAAATTAACTTTTTCAGCATCTTCAAAGTGCTAGTAAAATATTTACCCTGAAAGATTACTTTCCCTTCCTGAAGGAATGAATAGGCTCAACTCGGAGTCAACACAGTTGGGGAGATTCTGGCTCCACACTGCCCAAAAAGTTTACAACAGCTACTACAGCAGCAAACAGTGGAATTTATGACAAACATTAATCTGTACTCATGAAGACCACCATTTAACACTCTTTATTCATGTTAGTGGTTGGTTTTCCTGCCTAAAGAGTGAGGAGAGAATGCTGATTAATGCTCCAAAGGAAGATGTGAATTGAACAGTTCAGTATAGATTCCCAATTCTAAATACTTACTGTAAGGTTGGCAACAATCACTTTAGGGTCATCTGTTAAGGAAAGGAAAAAAGAAGAAAAAAATAATAAAATATTAACAATTTGCAGAAGAAAAGAAAGTAATAATGTAGTTTTACAGAAGTGTTCTTCTTAAAAGTTGGCTGATCTTTACTAAAAATACATTGTATATATCATAGAATTGTTTAGGTTGGAACAGATCTTAAGATCATCCATTAACCTAGCACTGTCAAGTCCACCACTAAACCATGTCCCTAAGTGCCACATCTACATGTCTTTGAGAAACCTGTAGAGATGGTGACTCCACCTCCTCCCTGGGCAATCTTTTCCAATGCTTGACCACCCTTTCAGTGAAAAGATTTTTCCTAATATCCAGCCTAAACCTCCCCTGGTGCTACTTGAGGCCATTTCCTCTTGTCCCATCACTTGTTACTTGGGAGAAGAGACTGATCCCCACCTTGCTACAGCTTTCTTTCCAACAAAGAGCAATAAGGTCCCCCCTCAGCCTCCTTTTCTCCAGGCTGAACATCCCCAGCTCCCTCAGCCGCTCCCCATCAGACTTGTGCCCCAGCC
The DNA here is from genome assembly GCF_963210335.1 of Falco punctatus. Classification (NCBI taxonomy): domain Eukaryota; kingdom Metazoa; phylum Chordata; class Aves; order Falconiformes; family Falconidae; genus Falco; species Falco punctatus. The sequence continues at coordinate 20,209,581 of NC_137582.1, read as the reverse complement.
CCTTCCCCAGCCCCGTTGCCCGTCTCTGGACACGCTCCAGCCCCTCCGTGTCCCCCCTGCAGTGAGGGGCCCAACACTGAACAGAGTTCCAGGTGCCGCCTCACCAGTGCCCGGTGCAGGGGGACAGTCACTGCCCTTGCCCTGCTGGCCACACGATTTCCAATACAAGCCAGGATGCCATTGGTCTCCTGGGCCACCTGGGCACACTGCTGGCTCACGTTCAGCCAGCTGTCAACCAACACCTCCAGATCCTTTTCCACCAGGCAGTTTTCCAGCCCTTCTTGCCCAAGCCTGTAGCATTGCGCGGGGTTGTTGTGACCCAAGCGCAGGACCCAGCACTTCTCCCTGTGGAACCTCACACAATTGGCCTCGGCCCATCAGTCCCAGCCTGCCCAGATCCTTCTGCAGAACCTTCCTGCTCCCAAGCAGATCAATACTCTCTACCCAACTTGGTGTCATCTTCAAATTTACTGAGGGTGTACTCGAATCCCCTCATCCAGATCATCATTAAAGGTATCAAACAGGACCGGTCGCAATAATGAGCCCTGGGGAACACCACTTGTGACCAGCCACCAACTGGATGTAACTCCATGCACCACCACTCTGGGCTCAGCCATCCAGCCAGCTGTTTACCCAGCACAGAGTACACCCATCCAAGCCATGAGCAGCCAGTTTCTTCAGTAGAATGCTGTGGGGAAACAGTGTCAAAGACTTTGCTAAAGTCTAGGTAGACAACATCCACAGCCTTTCCCTCATCCACTAAGTGGGTCTTCTTATCATAGAAGGTGATTAGGTTAGCCAAGCAAGACCTGCCTTTCATAAACCCCGTGCTGGCTGGGCCTGATCACATGGTTGTCCTGTACATTCCATATGGCAGCACTAAAGATTATCTGCTCCATAATCTTCCCTTGCATTGAGGTCTGACTGGCAGGACTGTAGTTTCCTGGATCCTTCTTCTGGCCCTTCTTGTAGATGGGTGTCATATTTGCTATCCTCCAGTCAACTGGGACCTCCCTGGTTAGCCAGGACTGCTGATCAATGATTAAAAGTGGCTCAGAGAGCACTTCTGCGAGTTCCCTCAGTACTCTTTGGGGGATCCCATATGGCCCCATAGACCTAAGTGGTGTAGCAGGTCACTGACCACTTCCCCGTGGATTATAGGGGCTTCATTCTGCTCCTCATCCCTGTCTTCCAGCTCAGGGGCCTGGGTACCTGGAGAGCTGGTCTTACTATTGAAGACTGAGGCAAAGAAGACACTAAGTACCGCAGCCTTTTCCTCAGCTTTTGTTGATATGTTTCCTTCCACATCCAATAAAGGATGGAGATTCTCCTTAACCCTCTTTATTGCCAATGGATTTACAGAATTCCAACCTTCTGATCTCCTTTGCCCTTCAGCACTGTACCCCAAGGGACTCTGGTTCCAGTCTCCTGAACAGCCCAAAGTCAGCCCTCCAGAAGTTCAAGGTGACTGTTCTGCAGATCCCCCTTCTTACTTATCTGAGAATCAAAAACTCTATCACTTTGTGGTTGCTGTGCCCAAGACTCCTCCAGCCATCACATCACCCACAAGTCCTTCTCTGTTCACAAACAACAGGTCCAGCGGGCACCTTCCCTAGCTAACTCCCTCAGCAGCTGTGTCAGGAAGTATCTTCCACACACTCCAGGAACCTCCTAGGCTGTTTTCTGCCTGCTGTGTTGCATTTCCAGCAGCCATCTAGTAAATTGAAGTCCCCCAAGAACAAGGGCTAGTGATTGTGAGACTTCTCCCAGCTGCTTACAGAAGTTTTTGCCTGCCTCTTCATCCTGTTTGGATGTTCTGTAACAGACTCCCACCATATCTGCCTTGTTGGCAGATTCTTATATGATTTCTGTAAGATATCCTGAATATGAACTGAAGTTTAACTGCGTACCCTTTACTCAGTGATATGGCAGTTGCTTAGGTAGTGTTGCTCACTGGTTTATCATTTGGACCTTAGCTTAATATTTATTCTATTTTCTGAAAACAAGTATTTTCAAGTCTTTTGATTGCCTTCCTTTAAAATAATAATAAAGAAAATCATCGCAAAACAAAAAGACATTCCTTGAAAATTTTGAAAGCACATTTGAATTCAACAATGCACTTCCTTTGAAGCAGTAAGAAAATTATGTAGCATTTTTTGCCTTTTAACACTTCACATATTTCATAGGCTACTACAGAGTATGTGAAAAAACACAGTAAAATATTCTGGATATGTCTTTGGACTATTAAAGAGACATGCAAGATGCAGGAAGCCCAAAACAAGCACAGTCAGTTTGGTTTGGCTGTTTTGGTTTTTTTTTTTTGGTTGGGGGGAAGAGCATTTTTCACTCATGACAGAAAAAAACAAGCTGAGAGAAAATCTTAGGAAGTGAACATTATCTCTTGCTTAACTACTGTTGTTTCTACTTGCTTAAGGCATGATCTTGCTGAGCTCTACTGAATCTCAAAACACAAACTACTGCCTTATTCATTGCAAAGGTGTGTCTGCAGTATTGAGGTAGTATTATGGAATAGGAAAACAGAGGGGGAATAAAAAAGGTGGTAATTTGCCATTCAATGGGGCAAACCCCAGTTATAAAACTAAGGACTATGCTTCTTTGTTCTGTGTTCAAAGTGCTGATTAATAAGCAATTGCAAACATTCAAACTACGAAGCTGTGGACAGAGGCCAAAAGAGGAAAACTGTATTGCGGGAAAACCAGTAGTATGACTCAGAGGTCAGTCAGACGAGCTGATCATTTTGGAAGATATTGCCATTCGTCCTCCAAAGAAAACTAATTTTTTTCAGCAATTTGGGAATTCAAGGGTTGAAAGACCTTAAAAAAAAAATTCTCAGAACTGAAATATAAGTTTTCAGTAGACTGAAGTGTAGGAATTCTGTCTTCATGCTAGTCTCATAAGTTTTATCAACATAACTGCTATTTTCAACAGATCTTTACACACTCATCCCATATTCCTAGAGCAAAAATACCCAAGTAAATTAGCTAGTGAAATAAATGCATACATAAATCAGTATCTAAGGAAGTTTTACCACATCCTTAAGATTTCTACTATTCTGAAAATATTTAATTTTCAAAGACCAATTGTTTTGTGAAATCTGTCCTCAATCAAAGTATATTTGAAGTGTTATGAGGGGTCAGTTTGCTGTCCTAGCTATTTGATCTTCCCCTCTGCCAAACGTTGTCACCCTTGTAGCATACACTGCAAAAAGCATAGGTACTTATTGTTCGTTTATGAGTTTCACAGTTTGCATGGTAGCTTAAAACTGCTGGCAAAGCCAGGTTTTCCCTGGTACACTGAAACAGAGCAGCCATGGTTCTGGCACAAGCCCTCTCCTGGTATGCTGCCCTGGAGGTGGTGGTAGTCCTCAGTGGAGCAGTAGTGGGGCAGTTGGGTCTGTAATGCTTTAAATTACAGTTAGCTTCACCAGAAGACTTCTGCCTGAGCCCTGAATGCTCTCACCAAAGATCACCTCATCTCAAATGCCAAGTCAGGATGAATTTCTAACAGTACAGTACAAAAAAGCAGCAAGTTTTACTGTCACCATTGGCCCTGAATGCATACCCTAAATTTTCCTTACATCCCTCAACACCTCCAGCCTGTTGCTGTTTAGCAACCCACTCTGCTTCTCATCTGTGCCAAACTAACAAAGAAGCTACTGACTTGAAAATTAACAATTAACTTTTTTCCATTAGCTCACAAAAGGTACCAGACACCTTTTTTATATCCAATCCGTGCAGTGCTGAGATTCTCCAAGTCCCATTTTTGTTGACAGAAGGGAAAAGTACACGAATAAACTCACAGCGACATGTAAGCTGGTGTGTGAAACTGGCTTAGAGTTCCCACTCCTCCTTGCTATGAAAGGGTGAACAGTGACACAGCTCTACCTCTATGGGGTCTGTGAATTACAGACTGGGAAAGGAGCGAGCAGCTGGTCTTCACAGTGGGCTTCCCTCTGAATGCTCTGCTGTCACACTGCAAACATACACCCTTCGGACATTAGCCCATGGAAGGGATGGAGATACATCTCAGGATTCTCAGATTCTCAGGACATACAGGGTACAATTAAACAAACTTACATTTTAGGTTATTGCTAGACCTAGGGCGAATTCGTCCTAAAGATCCAGGCAGCAAAATGATATCTTCCACATTAGTCAGATAGTTGCTTAAAAATTCAGTTCTTTCACAAGTAGTGTCTTCCATCCCTGCAGAAGGAAAATGCAAAATTAATTTGGCTTGAAAATAAACATGTTTTCCAAAGCACCACAAAAGAGACCCTAAACAGCCTATGTTCTTTTCAGTCATCCAGTTCCAACATCAGACACTGACAGGAGTCAGACTAAGGGTGATTTTAGCACTTGCCTACACAAGAGAAATACCAGTCTTGACGTTGTAGAAGCAGTCACTACATATACCATGTGTGGACTGACACATCTCCAAACTAAGCTCATGGAAAAATCAGTCTGTTTCTAGTTTAGTGTACTACTTTGAGGATTTTCTTTTTTTTTTTTTTTTTTTTTTAAACAAAGGATTTTAAGAGAAATTGCACACAAAAGGTATTGTCTGTTGGTGGTCTGTTCTAAGGCAGCTGAAGATAAACAATTCTCTCCTACAGCCGTTTGTGGTGGGGAGGAATGTATTGCCAGTAACAGACAGTTCTCAACACAAAAGTGCCTCCCCTGGAAATTCTTCCTGCCCCTTACCCTTCCCTCCCCACAGCCAGAAAGAAGGCATATGCCATTTTATTGCTAATGTAGAAGTTCTTGTGAGACTTTCATAAACAAAGATCTAAACAGAACAGGACTTTTGGTAGCATCTCTATAAAGTTATACAAAACCAGGTTTATCTCAAACATGCTTGCGTATTTCTTTAATAAAACTTCCTTTTTCTTTTTGTTTTTACTAGTATTTAGTATTTCTTCTATTGTAAAATTTCTTCTGATGTTCAAAAGAATGAGACATAACAAGTAATATATCTGCTTTTGGGTGACTCTCCATCTGACTCTGAAATTATTTTATTTTTTTTTACCATTTTCCCTCTTCCTCCATTATTTTGATGACATTTTCCATCCAAATTTGATGCAGTCCCTTACAGATGTTCCGGTCTTTCTCCTAGTAGGACAGCTTGGCCCACTAATTGCCATGGAAATGTCTCGCTCTAAAGTTCTATTTCTCTCACGAAAAGGAGAACAGTGCTACTAAATTTTCTCCTTCCATAAAAAATGCCAACAAGATTACTCTAGGCACATTATGGTCTTCCAATGCAAGGAGAGCTGCACTTGAACGCTATATCAAAAATAGCAGCTTTTGAAAAACTCAAGTGGAGATGTAAAACCAGGTCACTGTTATGAAAGAGAAGTGTCCTCCAATGACAATTAGCAGGTGAGCTGAGTGGCCAGTCCACACTGACTGGCTGGTTTTAGGGATTTGAACTACCAGAAAAAATCAGCACAAAAATATCTTAAAGGGAACTTTCATTTAAGCCACCTATTATACGTACAGCTACATTGATCGCACTTTTATATACTGCTAAAGAATATTATTTATTTTACCATGATCACCAACAAATATGACATTGACACATCGATGTAGTTTCAACTGTTTCAGTCCATCCATTAGTTGTCCTACTGTCTTGTCAATCTCTCTCAGGGGATTCACCATCATCTGTATAAATATGCAGAAAGGAAAAGTTAATTCTTATCATTGCAATATTCCCCCTTCTACAAATGGAGGTCCTTTGGCAAAACCCTAACAGGATAACCATCCAGGTCAAGAGGCAAAGCCTTGGCTGAGCTGTTACACCTAAAATTGTACCATTTCCTTTCCTATATCCACACTGCGACTACATCATGAGAAAGCCCAGCTGAGATGCTGACGCAAGACAGAAAAGGATTGTTATGGCTGATCCTAGGCCTCCCATGGACACGCACACATTTTGTAAAACAAAGTATAGATATTAGAAATATGCATGTGACTTTGGGGGTCAGTTTGTTTCTTATAGATAAATAGTAGTACTTTTTTAAAAGGCTATTTTATATGAATGGCTTAGTCAAAACATGAACATGAAATGAAGCTTTGGACTTCGGATTCATAAGCCAAGTCACTTAATGAAATTCACTTCAAAGGACATCTGATACTAGGATGACAACATGCAAGTCACTTGAGCAGCACATGGGGCTCACAGCGAGTGTTCTTCAGCTTCAAAGCCAAGAGTTTCCAACATTTCAAATGACAGTTTTGGCAAAATTGTCAGCAGGCCCCAGAAGACATGGCTACAGTACTGTGATTTCTTCATTTAAGTTTCCTTTTCATTAAGAAACAACACAGAAAACACCAAGACATGTTCACAGGATAGTGTTTTCAGCTATAAGAAAATGAAACCTTTTTTACCAGATGGCACAGAGAAGGGAAAAATTTTCAAGTAAGATTTTAGGCAGACTACTCAGATTTTGTTTTGGTTTTGAGAAGAAAACACTTCTTGTCACTGTATATCAACTTCCTCCACGCTTGTCTGTTTGATTTGGCTGGTCCAAGTATCCGCAACAAAACATCCTCCCAGTGACAAACAGAATGCTAACGAATTTTGGATGAGAAAAAAATAGACTTTGGCAGAATTTTCTGAGAAGAAAAAATAAACACCATGTTAGTGTGACCCAGAAAGACATGGTTCAGAAATTCTCCCTCTGCATGAGTCATTAAGGGATAGATGTTAAATATTCCCAAGTCTGATAGGTTATGAGACAGGAAATGTTGTCTCCCATGTGGCACTATAAATACATGGAGAAGCAGCTTATGAGAGATGGAATCATGGTAGGGAACAAGAGGAACAGTTTCTGCAACATATGGAAGTGGTTCAGTCAAAGAGAAAAATTTTGAAATATTTTAATTCAAGAAAGCCTAAGTAGTCAGTTTAGTTAAAACTTTGAAACATTTTGAGTTTAGAAAGAAAGACAATTATCTGTTTCAGCATTCTTCCACTCTCAAATACAAATTACTTCTTCAGTGAAGGGGAATTCCACTTTTATGAAACTCTATTTGTGTAACATCAATCATATAAGGAAATACAACTTTTACTCAGAATCCAAAGCTTGTTCGAGGAAGCTGAAAATCCAGATGGATTTCCCATTAATGGCTACTTTTGTCAGCAAGCTTGAGGCTTCTTTTAAAAAATACAAATAAAAAATTAGAGCAAACAATACTTCCAAAGATTTCAAGGATTTCAAGTTATGGTAATTTATTTAGCTCCCTTCTTGACCAATTTAACCTGTAAACTTCAGAGACATTTCTGAAACTGTAAGTCAATATAAATGAAAAATCTTGGTTTTAAAAGAAACAAAAACTCACACAGAAAACTACAAAAATAACCCCTCAACTTTGCAGTTTTCACTACCTGACTGTGTTCAAAGCAGCTTTTAGAAAGGCCCTCACCAATATTTCTTCATCTCACTGCATTCTCTCTCTCCAATTTCTCAATTCAGCTATCTTTTATTATTCTATACAATGCTCTAGTTTTTCCCTAAATGGCCTTTGCAGCCTAGGGCTGGCTGTAGGTGGCATATTCAGGCAAGGATTTTTTGTGTGAACATGCTGCTCTTATAGCTCATGTTCTCTCCCAGATGCAACTTCCAAGGAGTTATTGGTGAACAAATAACTCTTGCATATACTTTTCTTCACCTAATAAATTGATATCAAGACTTTGGAAGACTTACAGAAACATTTTGTCTTTCAAAATACACAGAATTCTAAGATGGTGCTACAATAAAGAGTTGATAATATTGGGAAAGCATTGGGTATGGGATCTGAGACATACAGACCACAACTGGATTCTCTCTTGTCTCCTGAGTTTTCCCTTAGAAGAAGCTTGATTAGAAACAAAAAAAATTTACTTTATCCACGTGGTTTTCTTTAAATTGGTAGGATCCAGCTGGTACTATATTCCACTGCTCTCAAACAGCACCAAAAGATTAACTTCCTGATATGATGGGAAATATTGTGTAATATTAGGATGGTTTTTTCTGAAATAATAGTCATAAATTTTCAGAGCTGACTTCTCAGAAAGAGTTCCTTGGGGATAAGTTTGGATAACCTTTTCATCCAGGAAAAGAAAGGGGAAGAAAAAAAAAAAGTAGCCACATATGCTCACATCAGTAGTATAACTTGGAATGACAAATTAATGAGTAATAGCAATATCATCCACAGCAGTTATGACTTCTCCTCTCAGGTAAATCCATGTTAAAAGTTCTTGGGAAAATTCCTGTTTTCTTATACCTGATATTTTTTTTACATGTCCCTGTCTGCCATGTCTTTGCACTTAAAGAATCAAACTCAAAATAACTGTTTTAAGTTCATAATGCAACAAGTCAGAAAACACCCCTACAAAAAAGCTACTGAGACGAGTGTTTATAACCTCTGGTAGGATACAGTGGAATGTTAAGACTTTTTTTTGAAAGCTCCAAAAAGAGATATTTAGGTTGTTTATTTGAAGAGGTTTTTAATTATTTAGTAAAATCTCTGAAATGAAAATAATACAGAAGTGGTCTATAACCCCTCCCAGTATGTGTGTTAGTGCTGGGTGGAGAAAGACAGAAAAAACTAAGGAATACCTTTTTCCTCCACTTGCACCTCCTTCCTAATAAAGCAATTTCTGTTTGACCTTTTTCTTATGAAAACAGACAAGACATATGCACCACTTTGGTTGCAAATATAACACTCAAATCATGTAATCAAGAATCCCCTACCCTCCAAAGTCACAAACTGGCTTTAAAATACATATTTTTAAAGCAACTTTTTAAAGTTATTTCCCTTTTAGATTTTATGAGTCACATTTTCAGGACTTTTCCACAAACATGACAACTAGACACAGAATCTCAAAATAATCACAAGGCTCCTGTGAGCTGGGGAGTTAAGGAGGTTACAATGTATTGAGGAATCTGTAAAAGCTCAGAAGGGTTACCAGCACTGGTAGCATCTTCCCAGGGATTTAATCATCTGACATAATCTCCAGCTGATGGCTGGATTTCAAAATATAGGAATTATAAAGACGACTTTCCCTAATGCAAACAGAGTCTGAAACAAGAAAAACGTAGCTCTCAAGAGGACTTTGTCTGGTTTGGCTGCTTTCCTTTGGGTCCTTCAGCACGTTTATAGAGGTTTTGTCTGCAAAATCCCAACCTGAAGCATGGAGCAAACTCCCAAGTTGAAAAAAATAAAGCTAGAGTAGTGCCTGAAAAGTGGCACTTCCATCATAAAATTTTGGAACATATGTAAAAACTTACTTTCTTCCGACGAGCTTCCGCAGAATATTGATCCACTCTATGTACTTTTCTTCTTTTCTTTGGAGGTGCAACTGGTCTTTCCTGTCTCCTCTTAGGAGGAAGTTTTCTCTTAGGTCTCTTAGGCGGAGTAAGAGGGGAGCCATAACTACTCTCCTGTACTGGCGGGGAGAGATGTCTGGACTCAGAAAAAAAAGCCTGTCTCAACTCATATCAAATAGTAATGCTACCTGTGCCAGATAATCCTGAAGCTTAAATGTTGTGGGCTTTTCAAAAATTTAGGCTTTTGGACAATTTAGGATCTGTCTGTTTTTAAGGAGGAATCCACCAAATTGTACTGAAAGCAGAACAGCAGTTATGACAGCGGGCAGCATAAAAGCAAATGAAATTGGTGTTGCGGAAGATAGGTGGGGCTTCTGGTTTTGAAAATACATCGTTATTGGGGAGGTATTGATCAAATATTAATCCATTAATATTATCAAAATGCAAGTAAAATTAATGTCAATTAAAGTAAAATTCATTGCATATAATTTAATGAGTGTTTGGAGTAGAGTGCTGGTGGAAACGCAACATTTCACTCTGGTGATCAGGTACGAGTACTAGAAACCGTCCAGTCCAAATGGCTTTCTGCAAGGTTTTCCCACACCCACTTTTTGGCTGAATCAGTGACACCAGGTATCCTTATCAGTAACCTTAGCAAGCGCCACCATTGTGTGCCAGGCCACGCGTTCCACTGAAATCACCAGAACCCCACTAGCCAGTTTGGGGACTGCAGGACAAATGCTATGAAGGCGAGACTCAGCATGGAGCTTGTATCCTTCAGAAAATCAGCTAGGCAGGGCGTATTAGCAGCAGCCCATCAGAAAGCTGCACTGCTACCTGCCTTATTACCAGCTTTATAGGCAATTTAAGTTTTTTAATTTCCTAGCACTTTCAGTACTGCGTCTTATTGGGCAATAATGTTGTTCATAATAAATGCACAAAAACCTGGGACAGAGTTATGGGGGGCGGGGGAAAGGGGGAAGACATACTTGGAAGGAGCTACTATCCCGTTAATCAACTTGCTCACAAATTTAAACTGTACTGCTCTCACTGACTTTAACACAAGTTGCAGGCAGGCTCTTGGCGCTGCTCAGGATGACACGTGAAGTGCTGATAGATGACACCTACTGGGAGATAGGAACTATGATACGCTGTGTATAATGGAGCACGCTGAGTGGGCTTGAGAAAAGTCGGAGATTTATGATAATATTTAACTTCGGTGTGCTTAGGCAGCTTCTCACAGTTGTTCAGTTACAGAGCTATGTAAACAGGGAAGGGAAGGAAGGGAGGAAGGGGATGTTACCATCTGCCATGCTGTTTCATTGCTTCCAAGGCAAGCAGCTGGAAAGGAGATTCTAGTCCAGTCTCATTCGTCTCTCTCCAGAAAGGCATTTTAATAAAGCAGCACCAGAGTTTTCTGTTTTTAAAACGCTTCAAGCTTTGTGCAGTCCTGATGAGAGGAGCGGCAGGGAAAGGAAGGATTCTCATTTTACTGTCTCTGAATCGGCTCAGATAGAGCTCCACAATGCCAGAAACACGCGAGCGCAGGAGACCCAGGTCTGAACACTGAAAATGGCCGTCTCAAGACAGCATGTTAGAGGAGCAGCAGGAATGGCTTAGCAGTGCCAGATTTTGATGTATTTTAGAGCTCTTATAGTAGTATATTTCTAGAATATTTTATTTTCAAAAAAAAAAGTTAGCTAGGAGGGGAGAAAAAAAAGCCAAGTTCTTATTAACCAGCCAAATCTTAGTCTTGCTTGAGAAGAGTCAGAACAGAGTTATGGAGGAGGGAAACAAATCCCTCCCCACTTACAGAAGGGAACTGTAACATCACAAAGGTAACTAGCCAGCCAAAGCTCTGCTTCTTGACCCGGACGGACCAACCTACCAGAGTTCAACTGCAGAAGCACAGAGGGAAAGAAAAAAAATAATGCAGAAGTAAATCAAGAGCAAGCACATATTTGATAACTCACATAACTACTCCTGGAATCATAATGGAACCCAATGAAATACTTCCCAATAAGTTTATGTCCCACAAAAAAAAAAAAAACAACAAAAAAAACCCAAAAAAACACACCCCGCACACAAAAATCAAACCCCGAAGCCTAGACAACCAACTCATTTACACATAATGTTAAGAGGACATGTAAAGTTACACTACTGGACACTAGCCATAATCTGTATTCCATTTATATCAGTAACACTGGCAATTCACCGATAAAGTTTAAGTGCATCTCAGTCCCTTATTTCTAGCTTTTAAGAGAGTCTGTACATAAGCTGTTGTGCACGTCCCATGAAGCTCTAAGTGCCATGCACTGAAGTCTGGAAGGTGAAAACTATCAGTAATGGATACCATTAGACCTTTAAAATTTTACATTTAAAATGCATTTAGAACATTATTTGGTATAATAAGCTCTAGCAAACATTCACTTTAATGGATGTTTGCAAGATTTGGAGGTTTTCAAGGTGTAAAGTTATTCCTCAAGCTACTAAATGCAGCAAGAAAAACTCAACATAAAATCCTCAGTCCTCAGAAGCAATAAAAATTCCATCTTAAATATAACATGAAATTGTTAAGAGCTTGTTTGGCTGATCTGCCTTTCCAAGAAGAAAAATGAAGTGGTCAGTACTACTCCATCTGTCTAACTGCTGCCAGCTGTATACAAGAAAAGAATGATTTCACAGGGAGGTCATGCTCTCAGTATCAAGGAAGCAGCTGAAAGGGATCCCTTTGAGGACTTTCTTCCCAGCTGATTCAAGTAAGTTTCATAGCTCCTAAAAATTATGTTGAAAACAGTGTCAAGAGAAACAATATAAAATACTTCCTAGCTTTTTTATCCTGAAACCAGGCCCCTAGCAAATCTCAGCATCTGTATACTTACACATCTGTATTCATTTATTGAAATTTCCATTCACAAAGTTACATGCACTGTTTGAACTGCAAACCCATACATGCTCATCTGCTAACTCATCTGTTCTTAATTTGCTAAAAATCAGTTTCATGCTCTTCTTGTGTTTAACACAAATGGCATAAATCCATTTATCTGTAAACCTTTCATAAGCTATTAATTCACACTTATTAAAAGCCTAAGCTTTGCCTTGCAATTAGAGGTCAAACTTCAGATAACCATCCAGAAGAACATCCAAACAATAAGATCCTCCGGGGACTTTTTCCTTTTATGATGACTTCTCCTATGGTGATATAATTACACTGCACTTTTTAGACACTTATAATTAACCTGAAACTAGATTACCATTGGTAAACTGGTTTGTGAAAGACAAACTGCAAATTAAAGAACAAACTCAATGTCATCATCTTCATATTCTCCTTTAAGTCCATGGAAAGAGCCCCACAACTCTGTTCAGAGGAAGTGGTTGTCTACAGATAAATAAACCCAGAGTTGTCAGTCATAAGACACACACAGTATTTGTAACACTTCAATAAGAGGAACTATAAAGCATCAGTGAGCAATATATCCTGGAATCAGGGCCCTCATTACTGATACCTTGCTTGACAGAGTCAGACATCTCTCCTGTTCTAAGCCAAATGAGAACACAGAGACATATCAATGCCTGTCAATTTAGCAAGTGTTGGGAGATTTTAACCACTGCTTATCCAGAAAAAGGACTACTTCTTTCTATCCAGTATGGTATTTCAGTGCTGGATTAGAATAATTCCTCGCAGCTACTGCTCTGGGACCATGTCTCAAACTGCTCTAACAGGGATGCTACCCACAGCAAGCTCATACATTTTCTTCTCCGGTACAGGACAGCTATCAGATGTATACCAAACAAGTAAGAAACTGTTGCTGGGTACCTGACTGGTCAGGGAGATTTATGTTACCTTCCAAAGAGCAGGTATGAGATACACTCCTCAGTTTTTGAAGGTTTACAAACATTTGTTTACCATTTTTAAAAAGCATGTATAATATCTCCTGAAGTCTCACGATGGCAATCTGCAGGCCTACATTTGCAATGAAACTAGAGGACCTTTGCCAGATGTCAAGAGATCATCGGAGATGCCAGATCCAAGCCATCCAAAGTAGCAGGATATTTGGGTGCAGAATTTACTTTTCCTCCCTCTAAATCCCAGAAAAGCGCACAGTATTTAAGTTCTTGTCACCTGAACAGTGTTGGCAAGGAAGCAGTACTCATCAGTCCCAGCCAGCTACCCAAAGTTCATACAAGGGGTTAATGTACTGTAGTCTTTTGCACACAATTTCTCATTAAAATACCTTACAGTGCTTCGAAACTTTTTCCAAACTCAACAGTCTGGTCCTGAGGAAACAGTACTGGCAAAGCTTTCTGAACTCCTGTAGGGCCCACGTGAAACTGGAAATAGCAGCTTTTTACAGTTAGTGACAGACTGGAATTATTGCTTTGGCTACTGCAGGCTGTCAGCTTTAAAGTAAGCTTTTTCTTCTCTGTGTTTATCCTCAGTATTTTCGGCGTTATATTTTTATTACTTTTAAGAATTATAAACTGTTAGGTGAAAGTTAAATTATGCTGTTGCATCCAAATGTACTCCTGTCTTTATCAAATAAATCTTTCCATTTGCATTGTCATATCACACAGAAGCAGCCTCCTGAAAGGCACGGGCAGTTCCTTCTCTCAGAAGTGAATCTCACGTAACAAATCCTTTAGATAGTAACTTTGCTTTCTCTGGCAGAGGTGAAGCATACTGCAGAAACGGGTGAAAAAAAGTTGCTAAAAACTCCTGAGCAGTGGCAATTATTCCCAAAAATGTATTAAAGATGTGGGTTTTTTCTGCAGAAGAAAATCTACTAACCTCTGAGTTGAAAGGACCATATCTGTGGCCAGCAGCATCTGGTTGCTCAGAGTAGAAAGCATAAACATAAGGCCTGAAAGAAAGGAAGGTCTTGCTCAGGATAGCTTTTCTTCAACAACAATTAAAAACCCCAGACCTATTAGGTCAAGTCAAATCACGTCAACCTTCCAATGAGAGTTGGCTTTATGGAAAAAGAACTGTTTCTCAGTCATATGTTTCCATGGTATGATTAAGCAATTAGTTGTTCTACAGCTTTATTAAATCCAAGAACACATGCAGGGAGGCACATGGGGTACCATCTGAGGACACACGCTCTTTTTAAGTCTTGTAGGAGAGATCACAACAGCAGCTTGCCTGAGCTTTGCAGCCAGCAGCATGTGGGAACTTGTGTACTAAGAAATACTCATAATTAAAATCTTAACATTTTCACAGTTCTCAGGGTCCAGTTCTGCCACTGCCATTGCCTGTAAGGTTGTTAAACCATATTAGACTCAGTAGGACAAGAACAATCCAAGTTAATCCATGTAACTACATGCCTCTTGATAAGAAATAAATTCATACCATACTTTTATTGAGAAGAATCAAAATGCTGATGGTTAAAAGCTGAGATCAAAAAAAACCCCAAACACAACCCCCAAACAAATCCTTAAATCAGTGACAGCGTGTAACAGACAAAAATAATTTTTAGAATTAAACTTCCACTTGTTCTTCCAGCTACTTTTAAGAAGACAAGCTAGCAGTCATTCAACAGCAGATTACAATAAGTGAATTACCTTTCATTGTCTGGAAGGGTTAGCCACTGCAGTATTGTTAATATTCTGCGCTCATGGGGGATGACACTGGGCCACAAAATACAAAAATATACCTTGTTATCATAGAATACAAAAAGCATTGACAAAGCCTTCCTATGAACCGATTCTAACATGATTAAAATCAATCATAACAACATCATTTGCTTTTAGTATGTTGTACCTTCTTTCTTGCTTGGTACTGATTCTTATTTTGCAAACAGAATCACTTCAGATTTCCTGGATGTCCACATGCTCCAAAAGAAATACAATGAAATGTTTGTAACTGGGGTCAGAACTCAAGGCAGTAAATCTAACTGTTCTAAACAGGAGTGAATAAAGATCCATTCTGGTAGCTTTAACCCAGATGAACCTTTTTTTATGCACAACGATGCTGCCACTGGATAGCTGGCATGAGTAAAAGCCATTAAGTTGTTCATATCAGTACAGGTTTAAATAACCCTCCTGCTCTGGTGGTCTTGAAGACACTGGAAAAGTTCCCATTGACTTAATAGTAAGCAAAGTGAGGACTAGGCTGGTATAAATCAAAATGGAGCCATCTGAAACACCAGGCCATTAGCACGGTGACTTGCACAATTTTGACAACTTCTCACTCCACAAAACAGACTCCTCTTATTTCACTCTTTGTATCCTGAGACTTCTCATTTGGCTGCTGAGGCCAAGTTCATGCTATGAGAATGACTAACCTTATAAAAATCTGTTTTGAAAGTTCCAAATTTCTCATCTTGGGAAAGCTCTGCAGGTCAGTGACCACACAGTTACTTTAATACAATAGCATAGTCAGTCCAGATTCCATTAGATCAATAGCAGAGTCCCAAGACAGGAATCAAATACAATCGTCTTGGATTCACCATGCTGAATTGAATTCAGCACCCTCTGGAAATGTCTGACAGAGAAACAGAGATGCCAACAGCCATTCTGAAATAAGCTAGTTTTTAAAGCCTTGTAGAACAACAGTGGTCCTCAATCTCCAACTACATAGAGAACTTTTGGTTGTAAAACAACTATAAAAATAAGAATTTACGATAAAATTTGCAAACAAGGCAGTACCATAAATTAGAATAATAATCTTTGTTATTGCCCAGTTTTGAAGTTTTTATTAATTGTACAATATGGAAAAAATACATTATTTCTATTAAGCCTTTTATGAGTAAGATGTTTGTAACACTTCTGTTTTCCTAAAAGAGTTTGCCTGAAAATTCTCCCAAAAAACATTCTATATGCCATATTAAATAATACAGTATTAAGGCATATATATTTCATTCATACATAAAGCAGCTGTCTCACTCCCTTACTATTGCCATTCATATACCATATCCTTAGTTACCTTCCATAACATTTTATATCCCCAGGTATGCATTGGCCAGGGTGGCTGTGGTGACTATGTAGTTGTAGAGCTTTGAAATCAAATTAATGTCTTTGCTTTGTAGAGCATTAGACCGGAGCTCTGTCAGATAACCTGTCTTGCAAGCCTAAACCTATGATCAGCTTTGTATGTGGTATATTTTATTATTCCCTCCATATGCTATAATGATAATTTAGAGTATTATTACTAATGGAATCACAAAAAAAATAGGCAACCCCCCTTGGTACTTCAGTCTTGACAGTTTGCCCATTTTCTTTGTTCCTGCAATCCTGCCACTAAATGAAATAGAGAAATTGATCCACATGAAATCCTCAGAACTCAGAAATGATCAAAATCCATTCCTTTTCGGTTAGGAAGATACATCTTAGTTGGGACAAGGGAAGATTATTTGGAAGCATTAAACAAAAGAATAAACAGCAAAGATCCTCAAGGCTGTCTTTTAGGAAAGGGAAACTGGATATCTTACTCAAAGGTCAGACTAGATTGTAAAATGAATGAGTAAGGCTTGAGTCAATTAGGTTCTTGATGTCAGATGACATAAGAGGACAATACAAGGGTCTTCCTTGAACACTCAGAGGACTAGGAAACATGGCTAGCAATACTAACAAGGCAAAACAACACACCATGAAATGAAGGAAAGTAATTTTTTTTATAGTCACCCATCTTTTCTTCAGACAGCTACTAAAAATCAGCATATGAACTTAAAGCAGCAAACTGTAGCATCAGCTTTAGTCATGAAAAACATTGCACAAGTGAAACAAGGAAGGGTTACAGATACAGTCTCCAAGTTATCAAATGCTTAGAATAGGGAAAATTACTTCATAAACACTTGCACCAAATTAATTCCCAATTATTAGTCACAAATCTCCAGAAAACAGAGGGCACTTACACAGACCAGAAGAACGTGCCAGCTTTCACCCCTTGCTTGGCTGCAGTAATCCAAATCTAATGAGGAAAACATAAGAGGATTAGAATGTGTTCAGATCTTTAATGACCCTCTGAAATAAAAAGAAAATGTTTTCAAGACACATTCTTCTACCCTGAGCCTAGAAGTGAAAATTGCAGTTTTCAGCCTGCATCCCTAATTTGAACATGTGGAGTGACAAACCTATACAAATTCTGTAGCACTGGATCAGCCACCATGGTGTGGTTTTTCACCCCTAAATCTCTGTGTTGCTTTTAATATAAAGCATTAAGATTCATGGCCAGGAATTTCTCCAGTATTTCATTTAATTTTCAAGACCCAGCCATTAGTCACCTGCCCCTTTTAGTTCTAGCTTTGGAGGATTCTCAGGACTTAACACAGCTTAACACTAATCAGCGTCTGCATAAATGTCCCACTTCCCCCATATTCTACCATTAGTAGCCATCAGCAGAAAATACATTAGAAAAGAATACACAAAAAAGGGTGTAGTTGAGCAAGCAGGGGTATAAAGCAAGCAGATGTTCTATAGATGTTTAAGATCTTTTTGAAACCACACAAAGTGGTGATTGATGGAAAGGACAAAAACAATCTCCATGAACTTTTCAAATCCTTTTTTTCAATCCTTCAAATCCCATATGTTTTTCTGGCTATAAATCAGTTTGTAGCAGAAAGTTCCACAACATAGTCGCACAGTGCATGAGTATATTTTTATTTGGTTTAAACCTGCCAGTTTCACTGGGTTTAGGGTACTGTTCTCATACTTTGAAAACAGGTCATTAATCCTTTCTCTTCCCGCTTCTATATAACATGCACTACATTCCCCTCTATTTATTCCTTTTTGAGCAACAGTAGCCTTTGTTTGATCTTTCTCTAATGAAAGCCATACCATACCCCTGGTCATCCTCATTACCCTTCTCTCTCCCTTCACCCTCTCTCTTTTCTGTTCTATGAGTATCTATACAAGGCAGGGGAATGAGAATGACCAAACCTCAGCAAGGTCCACAATCAGGGAAAGCAAGCAACAGGAGTTTGTAAGCCTACAGAATTAAGTTTCTCTTGCAAGGAACTATGCAAATTATCTCAAAACTAATTTCAAAAGTGGTAATGGCTTGAAGTCCAGTATTACGTACACAACTAGATTATTTCTTCCTATTATTTATGCATACCGCAATTTATCCATTTCATGAGCAGTTAAGTCAAAACATAGTTCCCTTACTTAATTGCAAAATCTTCGGTTTGCTTTCAAAATCTTTTGAAAATACATTCAAGGCCCTTCTACCTTGCTCTAACAGGCACCTACACACTGTCATCTAGGCATACATTATCAAATGTCATGCCTGAATTATTCATGCACCAGTCTTAATTTAAATAAATTTGGCAGAGTCTGATGAAAGCACATTTGCGCACTGAGACTATAGTTAATAGCAATTGAATTTGGATACTGTTACTTATGGGAAAATTGGTCATCTCTGCCTTTCCAGTGCCCTAGACACATCCTTTAACTTATCTCTCATCTTCCACCCTACCAAATCTCACTGGACTCAATCCAGTTAATTTAAATCACATGCTTTTATTGTATTCTAACTTTCTGGTCATGTACCCTCTTTTCCAGGGAAGAGTATATCCATGGTAACTCTATAGGAATGGTGGTTAACTAAAAAGCACCAAGAGCAGGAACAGAATGGCCATGGATTTGCAGCCCATCCTTCTCTGTTTTCATGTGCTTCTCCTCAGGAGTCTGATTTCAGGGTTAGTTCATATTACTCTATGGTCAAGCTACCACCAAGTGGGGCGACCCTCAAGCACACACCTCAGCCTCTGCAGCCCAGCCTTCCACCAGCACTGGGGTTTGCATGGTGACGACCACAAGATGATACAGCTGCAAAGTAATTGCCCTCCAAAAAAAGGAAAAAACGGCTTTGAATTTATATTGGAATTTGGCTTTAAATTGTTGAATAACAGGGACATTGTTTTCAAATGCTTGTAGAATACTAGTCCTGACAGGATGGGACAGAAAAATGCAGATGAACAGGAGAGATGAGGAAGTATGTCTATAATCCACTGCTCATGTCACTGAGCCCAGAAGCTGCAGTCAGAGATGTGACTGCAGTGCAAGGATGCACCCACAAACCCGCTTATGTCATATAAATCAGCACAGGGTATATAACCTCAGCCCAGACCCTGTGTCTAACTAAGGCAGGAGCTACTGCATATTCATTAGTGGTTCATGGGCTGCCCAGGTGAAAAAGGGCCCAAACATAAATTACATTTTTCTTTGCGTTGCAGATTTATTCCTAGAGTAGAATTCCTTCATGGTAGAGAAAAGATGTCAAATACAAATTCAGCACAAGGAGCATCAGTTCCACTGCTGTTAGGCTCTTTGGTCTTGCTGTACTTGGAAAACCATTGTCCCTACAGAGCTGCAGCAGATTTTTCTTTCAAAGTGTTTGTGCTCCTGCAGAGTTTAAATAATTTTACAGATATCTTTGGGAAGGTACCAACAAAATAAGTCCAGGGAATTCAGCATTTAGATTTTACCATCTGTTAACTCTAGCTTGCCTTTCTAGTGCTTTGGCCTGTGCAGATCCAAGTGGTCCAACCTGCCTGGCTGGCCAAATCAGACCAGCCAAGTTCCACCCTCAGCAGCTGAAGCCGCTCCTGACTGTTAGCACTGCTGAAATCACCCATGACCCTGTCTATTCTAGGCAACAGTTTTAAACACGTGCCAAAAGACACCCTCCCTCCAGCCAAGCAAGTAAAACAGTAGTTATCTTGACAGATCAATAATTAGGCCCTACGTACATTGCCAAGGTACCCAGCATGCCTGCAAGAAGGTGGCAGCTATTTTTTATTCCTGTTGAGTGGAGACTGTGCTTCATGAGTGCCACATGAAAACAGCATGAACACCTTTCTGAACCAGGACTAATGCAAGTAAGTGGAGATCACTTCTAATTGTGCACCTCTAAGCAAGCAGTAAGGGCAGTCCAAAGGCACCCGGACTGGCTTCAGACAGGGAAAAAAACTACACCCTCCTGCTCCCCCAAGTATTTCACCTCGGGAATGCAGCTGTTTACATTGGCATTAACTGTTTGGATGAGGACATGTGTGTGCTGCACTTGAAATAAACTCAACAGCTAAGACAATGATCTGTTAAAGTCAAAGACCAGAAAGTCAAAAGGCCAGCAACTGACCACATTGGAGAAGTGATTCTGGAAGACTCCATGCTGACTGCCAAGCAGAGCCTGGTTCAGCTCCAGGTTTCAGCAAAATAATATTCAACCTCCACCTCCTTCTTTTTAAGGGGAAGAAAACCAAAACCAAGACACCTTTGGTTTAACTAAAACCAAAATAAGAAAATTCAACACTATTCAACATCATACCTAAAGCTGCTGCTGGTAACAATGTATTTACGGAGATGTCTTTAAGCATGCAGAGAAGCAGCAGTCATCTAGGTGGAAGTATTTCTATCTGCATGGAACAAGCTTTAAATCAAATTTCCACTGTGATTTAGAGTTGTGAGAGTTATTGCAGATGAATCTAGCGGTAGCAATCTCTACCAGAAGTACCCTTGGTTACTAGACTCTTTACTGGCTAGGTAAAAATCAGACAACAAACTGAAGCAGCTGATAGGAGCACATAAAGTTTCCTTACTACCCTCAGCTATAGGATAGTAATTCCAGCAGAAAAGCATGGCAAACTATTACTGCAGCCAAATCATTGAACAGCTCTCACTGTCTTTAAATCAAATCCATTGTCTTTCAAGGCAGACTACAAGTCATGCCTATTGCAGGCTAGCACTACACTGTCAGTCAATGCAGGATAGAAAAAAAAAAGTTAGCTGATGTCCTTTCAACCTTATCCATGCAAAACAATTTAAATTAAAGAAGCAATAAAGGTTACGGTTCCATTTCCTCTCTGTTGGTTAGGCTTGCAGTCTTAAAGTTAATTAATCCTAAATGTTCCAGTACTCAGCATGTAAACGCAATATGTTATATATGCTCTATGGCTGGTCACATCTGTTCAGGTCACTTACCATAAAGTTTGCTGTGTTAGGCATTGCAAGGTCAGTACCGTTTGTGAGCTTATGTAATTTATTTGCCATATGTAAATACATTGGTTTTAACTGTTAATATGTTAGAAATTTATAGTCAGCTGTTTAACTATGTCAGCTGTGCACCCATGGTTTGCATATGGGACAAACTTTATTGTATTGCAAACTATATAAAGGCCATATTTGTGAATTTATTTGCTTAAGCAGGAAAGAGGGGAATAAATACTGAGAAAAAAAAAAGATTAACCACTCTGTCTTCATACCATGCCACAGGAGTTAAAGAATATCCAACTTTTCCAATGCAAGAAGACCTATTAAATTATGGACCCACAGATTCAACCCTAGTACACTGGCAAACATCCCAAGAAATAGTATACATGCTTTTCTATTTGTATATGAAACATATCCTGTAAGTTGAATTACTGTCTTTTACATCCTCTATGTTGAATGACTACAATTCTTCTCCTTCATTTATGGATAAAAATAGACAGGCTAAGCAACAGTTTAGGTGGCAATGCCATATGGAACATGGAAGTCCACAGTTCTCCCTTCTTCTGACTGCTAGACACACTTGCACAGAGATATTACCTACAGAATTGTCCTGGTTTCAGCTGGGATAGAGTTAATTTTCTTCTAAGTAGCTGGTGCAGTGCTGTATTCCAGATTTGGTGTGAGAATAATGTTGATAGGTAATATTTACACTTCTAGCAACAACTAAAAACACCTCAGTCAAGCACTTTTCAATTTCTCAGACCCTGCCAGCAAGCAGGCTGGAAGGGCACAGGAAACTGGGAGGGGACACAGCCAGGACAGGTGACCTGAACTAGCCAAAGGGATATTCCATACCATAGAATGTCATGTTGAGTATATAGATTGGGAGGAGGTGGCCAGGGCCTGCCAACTGCTGCTCAGGGACTGGCTGGGCATTGATCAGCAGATGGTGAGCAACTGTATTGTGCATCACTTGGTTTTTGACTCACCTCCCTTTGGATTTTATTCCTGTCCCCTTCTCCCTCATTATTATTATTATGGGGGTGGGGGGTGTCCCTCCCATTGTTTTATTTTAACTATTAAAATTGTTCTTATCTCAGTCTTAGAGTTTTACATTCCTTCCCAATTCTCCTCTCCATCCCTCACGGGGATGAGTGAGCCAGCAGCTGCATGGCACTTAGTTAGAGGCTGGGGTTAAACCATGACAAGAGTTATTCAAGTCGGCTGTTGAACTGTCCTTGAATACCTGCACAGAAAGTGGGGCACCTCCCTATCTTTAATCTTCCATGAATAAATAAGAGCCCATAACTTTGCAAAGGCTTCCCCATATTTGTTGTACTACAAAAGGACTGGCAGCAGCACATGTCAGACCAGGGCTGATGGGAGGGACGGCTCTGAAGTCTGGCCCTTAAGCCAAGTTGAGCAAACATGTTCCCACTCACCAACCGGTGAAGGAGATTCATGTCAGGAGGAGAGGAAGCACATACACCCAACTGCAGCAGAGTTGGTAATGCATGGAACAGAAATCCCTTCCACACCCAGGCAAAGGTGGGAAAGGGGAATTCACAGCATTTCCCAGGTAAAGAAATGTGTACAAGATTGGTCAAAACATACAACATTAATACCAGTATGCTGCCAAATGTTACACTCCTGGGCCATTTGCAAATTGTCCTGCCAACAAAGTAAAACATGCAGTAGCCTTTAGCAGGATCTCGCCCAACTAAGTATTGCCTTCTTGCCTAGACAGAAAATTTTGGTACAAGAAGCCTTTTAAATAATT
This sequence comes from Falco punctatus, assembly GCF_963210335.1. NCBI lineage: Eukaryota > Metazoa > Chordata > Aves > Falconiformes > Falconidae > Falco > Falco punctatus. Next base: position 20,186,539 of record NC_137582.1, on the reverse strand, counting down.
GGACAGATGCAAAGAGCCCTGTTGCTTGCTTATGGCTCAAGTTAGACAAAAAGAAATAGTTACAAAAAAGACAGTTATAGACATGCCTCCCCCACCAATCAATAAAGTACTTGCAAAATGTGTTTTGGACAAAAAGGCAGATGACAGCTTTCTGCAGAGCCTGGCCCCCTCAAATGTAACTATCCTGCCAATGCTCTGGCTGACTAGACAAGAAAATGAAAGTAAGTTCTTTCTGTAATTGCTAGAGTCCCAAAATCAACAAAATCCCAATGAACAGGAGAGCAAAATAGTTCTATCCCAAAGATTTATATAGAATGTGAAATTTAGATAAAATCAGGAATATTCAGTTAAGATGCGTAGCGATGATGCCTAATGTCTAAAGGCATACCTTGCAGACTAAGGACAGCTTCCCTACATGCTGTCACTTATCTAGGAATGTCAGGGCCCTTTTTAAAGTTTATCTCAGCATCTCAAGCTGGGCCCTTTTTGAGTGTTGAATTCTCTTTAGAAGGTTAATAGTGAAAATAAAGCTTCATACAAGGTGCCCTAAACAGCTTTCAATACTTTTATAATTAAAATACTTCTGAAGAGAGAGGCATCTTTGGAGCCAAACTCAGATCCAAGCTGGGTTACCTTCCGAAGAAGCCCCTATGTCCCCATTAACCACAGTTTGGCAGTTTTATACCTGTCTCCTTCTGACCTTGGGGAGGCCAATGGATTATTTCTAAGCATCATGAAAGATGACTAAAAAAAAAGCAGCATATTGTCTGCAGTATAAGCTTAAGCTCACTACGTAAAATCAAGACATGGAAAACTACTGCTTAACAGAAGCCAAAGGCAGCTGGGGCCTAATTTAGTACTTAAATTTACTTGGGATGAAAACAGAGTCTCAGTGTCATGAAAAATGAGCAGTAAACTTAGTTCCCCCTTGGGAACATGGGCCCTGATGTTAATTTCTGTGAGATGCTGTAGCAATACAAGGAGTGGTTTTGCGGCTGTTTTCTGTCAAATACTTTTGTTTTGAAAACAAGGTGTTTTAAAGCTTATATAATAAGTTGTATACTAAATAAGTTGTATACTAAATCAGAAGACTGGATTTCAGGAAATCCAACAACAGGCTGAAGCACCTTGAAACACTTCCAAGCTACCTTTTCACCCCTTCTCCTTTTCCTAATGGTCTTAAAATTAATTTCTCATAATTCCTGGTGTAGAAACATTCAGCTACTCATCTGCCAGCTCCCACTGATGTTCATGACAATCTGGCTGTTTCCTTGAAAGATGCTGAGTATTAGAAAAAAATCAAAAAAACATCAACAACAACAACCACCACCAAACACCACAGAAGAAACACCAAAACCCTCACATTTTAACAAAGCCATATACAATAGGCCAGTTTCCAGAAGCAAGAAAGCATTTCAGAAATTATCAACATTAAATTACATTCTCTTCTAGGTAGTTTTAGCCATAATAGGGAATTGGGAATCCCAGACACTTTTCCTGCCTTCCTGGGCAGTAAAATAGTAATTCCCAATTCTGTGCAAACCAAGTACCACTCTGCTGTTTGAGTACTCCAGGTTGAGACCAAAGACCTAAAAAGACCCGGATGAATATGTAATATGACAGACAAGATTTCAGTGATATGCAACCCAGCTTTCCCTTTCTCCCCCCTTAAAATTACTGTCTTGTCTTTTTCTACCTAGCTATTTCTGGCAGTCTATGTCAATGTGATATTTAGACAAAATTACAAAAAAAGAATTAGAAATGGACTGTATCTAGCCCATGTATAGATAGAGGTCATTTTTTCTCCCATAATAATCAACAATTCCCTTATCAACTGTGCAATTCATCCACATGCAGAGAGAGTATCATTTACTTCATACTTCCGCAAAAGATCTACCACCTCCTTACCCAACCACTATAGCCACTTTATCACGTTTGCCAAACTTACAGGTTTCCCTCACACTAAGTGTGTGGGGATTGAATTCTAGCCCTTCCTCTATGCTTTTGTTCACAACTTTCCAATGACATTTCCAGTTTATTACATTATTTGTGTGTTTTTCCTTTTTGACACTTCTTCAGGTCAGCTGGCTTATTTAAGCGTCCTTTCTTGTCATATGCAACACCCTCCCCGTCCCGAGGATTTAATCCAGCATACAGTCATTGACTGTTGTGTAACTTTCTTGAAATCTCAGCTGATATTTTTCATAACCTATTTACAATCCAGAAAAACTTTTATTCTCTGGAGCAGCACAGGTGTTTCCAATAGGTGAGTGCGGGTATTACCAATGTTCCCCACTCAACACAGCAGATGATGAAATATTTATAGATGTACATTGTACTTTAAAAATATCAGTTTAAAAACAGACAGTTGTACAGTCTCCAACAGTTAGTTCCCCACTAACTCCTACCTAATTGTGATTAAGACACACAATTAAATTTGCAATGTATAATTAAAATCACAGCTGCTCAACACATCGTCACACAGCAGCTGAGCCACAATATTGCCTTTGAGCTCAGCCTGACTGCAGCAGGCACTGGTGGTTAGCTATGTGGCTCTGGCTGCAGCCAAGATGGGGGAAGATGTTACCCACTGCCACCCTTTCACTGCTCTTAGTTCCGATCCTGCTTCTTTGCTCACATCTAGGAGGACAACAGCTAAGCACATTCTTCACTCTCCTATCCACACAACCCATGCTAAAAAGCTAAGCCAGGTCATAGCTGGGCAAGAGAGTAGCTACACTCACTCTTATGCTGATAAATTTTACAAAAGCACAAATACCTCATATTCTGGCTCAGCTACAGCCAGACACATCTGACTGTCACACACGTGCCTGCAGCTCTAAACTGTCTTTTCTCACATTTGTTGCAGACTAAAACCACATGCAGACAAATAACAGACACACTTGCTAAGCCTAAAAACATCTGAGTAACTTCCTTTAGCCCCTTGGGATCTTTCTGTCTTAAGAGATTTGGGGGATGACACTGATCACTTTAGCAAGCAGCAATAACAGACTATGGTATTCCCAAACCCCTTCTGATTTCCCCACCTTCATCACCTCACTCTTTTGTGGGGTTAACTGTTCAGGGAGCTCTTAAACTATAGTTCTTTAAGCATTCGGGGCAATGAAAAGTGCATGCACCTTGGCTGCTTGCACATCAAACCTATTAATTAAATTTAAACCCACTTTTGTTGGCAAAGCAAGCCACCACAGCATGCACTAATAGGGGAAAGTACAGCAGAAGCAAGGAGACCTTAGCTGTAGTAACACAGAATACTTTGAAAGAGGCCATTTCCTTGCCCAGAATAAGGATTCAGAGCTAGAGAAACCAAGTCAGTCAAACACGAAGAGAGAGAACCCAATTCAGCCAACACTGCTTTGGTCAAGGCAGAATTTCACAAACTTCCACAGCGTCTGCAGCAGGTCAAGTAACAGTGATCCTTTGTGGACTTAAATAATAATTATGAAGTTCTGCTATGCTACACTGACAGAACACTAATACTAAAACTGCCACAAGAACATTGCTAGGATGAAAACCCGAGAAACCCATAATAAAAAGAAACATTATGCCATGGTGATGAACATACAGTGTTAAACTGCTGCCTAAAGCGAGGGGTTTTGCTAGCCACATCTAATTTATACTTATCAATGCAAGCACCGTTCCATAATCAATGGCTTTATTATTCTGAAAAGCAAAAGTGAACTCAAAATGTTACATTAAATTGACAGACGCAGAGCCAGCCAGGGGGAAGATTAGGTACAAATTGTTCACAGATGTATTTTTTTAATTATTATTATTGGCTATGTTCCACAGCACAGGGGGACGGGAGGAGAGGGAGGAGGGAAGGAGGAAGAGGGAATCTGAAACTTACTGGTTGACCTCCCCACCATCTGTGATTGAATTTCTCTCGCCCTCGAAGACTGAAGCTGGCATCAAACACTGGGTCATACATCGAATTGCCAACGATTCCATGTGATTCAGGATAGAGTCCCTTTATGCAGAAGTAGATTAATTAGTACAACCCTAATGCACAGAAATCCAGTTCTTCATAGCTATCTGCAAATACCACTAAATTATTTTAAAATGGGTATCTTTGTAACTGTACACCAGAAAAGGTTTTAACTTTTAAGATAAGCACATTTAATACTGCGTGTAGTAACTAAAGCAGTAGGAGATGATTAAATTGTGCTAAAAGGCAGAAAAATTCCTGTTACTTGATACTTTGAAGTATTTTCGCACTGGTTACAAGTTAGCTTGAGACCATCTAAAGTAAGCAAAAATTTATGAAAAGGAGATTGATCTGAACTTTCAGTTCCTTTTCAGGAATTCCCTTTCTGGAAACAGTAATTCATTCTCTGGTTGCAAGAGTAACACTTAGCATTTCCATTTTATAATGTTTCATCTTCACCAGAGACTGTGAGATAAGTTATTCCCAAGGAAAAAAAAACCAAGGCAAGTCACCCAAAGCCATGGCTTTATATCACAGTCTGTCCAGCCATAAAGGCAATGTGAGAAGTTTCTGCTCTTCTCCCTTTCTTTTGGCCCTCTCCCATCCCCAGCTATTTGTTTCTCCATCCCCTCCTTTCTCTTCCCATTTAACATTTGTGCAGAAGCTGCAGGAAGAAATGAAGGGGAAAAAATGCAGCTGCAAGTAGGGAGTCCCTTAGCCCAGCTTTGGGAGCACTGTCACACAGGAGAGCTTGCATGCCAGGGTGGGGACAGCCTGGCTGCCCGCCATGCCACTGGAGTGTAGAAGTGATGGTTCATTTTACTGCAGGGCCAATGCAGCACCCAGACACGTGCAGCCGCCAGGAATTGTAAGTTAGCCGCTAAGTTAGTCCCACCAACTGCAGCTACTCCAATGAAGAAACAGCTGCTGGTTGTATTCTGGATAGGATTTCAGGGGTGGTTTTTTTCCCACCTGGAAAAACTTTGACCTGTAATTACGCAGCAGTACAAATAACTGTAAAAGCAGGCATAAGAAAGCACAGGAAAACTGTGACAGTGCATAATGGTGAGATCTACTTTATCTCAAATTCAGAATGCTGAAGAAAATGCCATAACTGAAGTCAGAAAAGGTTGGACAGTGAAGCAGTTTTATATAAAAAAAAAATAACAACCTTGCTTTCCACAAGCCACATTTCTACTGCAGTGCAACACTATCAAAATCCTTCACAGGGACTTACAGTAGCAAGGGTGTACAAGTTGGGGAAGGTTTTTGTAGGGTAGACTGGTCTCATGTAAGGGGAATGTGTTCCACAAGATCCTGAAAAATCAATTGTGAATGCAAACATTAGGAAGTGAAGCTCTCAGACATGGAAAACAAAAACAGAGGAAATTACTTGCTGTGACTCAAAATGCTGCAGAAACTGGTTAAATTTTAACCAATTTAAATGAACATTCTGCTGCTTAACATTGGCAGGTCTTTACCACGGGACGGTAGTAAATCAAGTCACGCACTCTTTGTACTTCATAATAAACAAATGAAATAATGCAGCCAGAGGACTACAGAACCAGCTACATTTCCATAGACTGTTTTCCTTTTTAAGCCAGCCTCCTTCCAGAGTCCAGAGTCATTGGAAGTATCTTGCTAAGTAAAACAACTTATGAAAATGCAGGCTAATTTTAAGTGGCAAATATACTAAAGCTGCAGTTGCACAATGGGCTTCAGCCACAGCCCCCAAGATCATAGAATCAATCATCAAGTCATTTAGATTGGAAAATACTTTTAAAATCGAGTCCAACTGTAGATGGCTACACAAATACAAGGGCCAGCACACACACTAGGTAGGGGCGGGGGGGGAAATCCAACTCCTTTCAAGGATATGGTCACACACAAACTGCCATGCTATACTGAGAAGCTCAAATATGCATTGCATCCAGTACTCCACAAAGCCAGGTGGATATCCACTCCCCCAGAGGTGAGTGCAGATCTGCTCATGGCTGGGGCACGTCCCCAGCTAGTTATCACACTTTCACTGCAGCTCCTGCACCCACTTACACAGACCTTCAACATTTCTGAATCAAGTCGAAAATTTTGCAGGCATGTCCCAGCTAGCCTGTAAGAATGCATGATATATATCGTGTACTGAAAATGCATTTATTTGCTGACAAAACCATATGAAGGTCAGTAATTCTAAGCAGCACTCCTTAAAGTGGCAGCTCTCTCCACACTCTGATTGCTATGTGCGGCTTTAGCCAGGGTGCTTTCAAGTCACCAGCTGATAAACCAAAGGGGACTTCTTCCATTCTGCTTTCATGGAAAAAAAAGACAATGTTTGTTGGACTTTTCAGTAAGAGGAGCCCTGTGTCTGGAACAGCCCTTCTACCCACAGCTCCACAATGAGTTCTGTTGCTCAGTGAACAATGAAAACAACTGGGCTGCAAGCAATCTTCTTTCATTATTGTAAAGAAACAGATGTACTCACTCAGTTTTTCAATGTTGGGCATAACCTTGTTCCCTTTCTTCATATACGATGCACGGAAACCATCAACAGAGAAGATGATCAAAGGAGGACGAACAAAGCTGAAAGCAAAAGCAGCAGGAGTGTAAGGCAGCATTTCAAAATGATTGTTTTTTCCACTTGCTCACTGAGACTCCAGAGAATCTAAAGTAGTTACTGCATATGCTATATGTTTAATTTTATTTTTTTTGCTTACCTAACAGATCAGCACAAACTGATAATCTTCACAGTTAGTAATATCCACTGTTCACTCACAGTCAGTGAAAGGGCTGAGCTCCAACATAAAAGACACCTTCCCTGAGCAGCTAAAAGCATATAGTCCCAAAAGGCAAGTGCTTATAGAAGGAGATGGAGAAGGAAAAAAACAATAGCATGCATAAGTACCTACCGTAGCATACAATCTGTAGTTAAAAACCACGTCTCATGACAGCTGGTCTTTTCACAAAGTCCATAAGCTCTGTGAGGCAGAGCTCATTCTCACGTACTAAAGATGACAGTACTTTATGTTATTTTACTACATTTTTAATTACTACTGTTACTGGGACTTGATCCTGTGCAGGCAGAGATGTCCCAGGTGGACACACCTGGACTTCTAATGTTCGTTGCCTGCTGAGAGGGTAAGCAGCCATCACTGTCACCAGGAGCAGCAGGGGCTCCTATCACCTTGGAACTACCCTCCTAATAGCACAGACAGACCTGCAACGCAGGGCAGCACCTTAGCAGACTGCTTAACTTTAAGGATAATAGTGAGCCAACTGGTTTCAGAAGTGCTTAATCTCTTAGTCTTACTCATTGCTCAAACCCCTCATTAAGCCTGTATCCCACTGCAACTTAGAAATCCTTTCATTTAGGAACATAACACTAGAAGTACAAAATTCTATTTAAAAAACAGCTTGAACCATGTTCACATATGGTTTAATCTGAATTTTACTGAAACCAAAAAACCCAAAACCTTTCCACTGACTTCAAGGGAGTTTGGTCACCTTCCCTATATCATAAGTAAAGCAGACAAACCCATCAGCAGGTGATAAAAAACCAAGAGTTCAAGCACACAGACCACACACCATTACTCATCCAGCAGCCCAAAGGCAAATGTGTTACAATATTATCAGCCTAGCTATACAAATGGTGAAGCACAGGAAAGCATCCAACCCACAGCCATTCAGCTTGTGTGACAGAGCCAGGGCTTGGAACGTGGTGTTCAGAGGTCCAGGGCAGTGTCAGGGACCATCAACCTTGCTGCATTTGGCTTTGCAGTTGCCTGCAAAACACTTACCCTGCTGGACATTCAGGAGCCTTGATCTCTTCACAGTCATCATCCACCCAGTGTGTTTCTCCTACCAGAAAAGTCACAATGGATTTTCAAAAAACAAAAAGAAAAAATATGTGGACACAGCTACAGGTTTCACAGAAAATGACAAAAAAAATCAAAGTCTAACTCCAGCTAATGGACTGTTTTGTCACACTTCCCATGAATCATGAGCAGGTTTTCTCAAAGCTGAACAAATGATCTGTTATAGTCTGTTCAACATGAATATCCAAACTAGCACTCCTAGAAGCAGCTCCTAAAACTGGAGGCAAGAGTGTCATTTAGAGAGCAGGAGACAGTGGTAATGCTTTAGGCACAGTGTCATCTATTTTAATTTTTTTATTTTTGATGTGTCAAAAACAGGTAGTGCTGCTTCTGGCTGTGAATTCCCACCCTCCTCCCCACCAGCTCTGGTGTCTCCATGAGCCGATTCAGCTGGCTAAAGACATAAAACAAAATCCATTGTGGGGGAAGAAAAACAACTGAATAACATCCAGCTGATTTACAGAGTTGAGCAGCTCATGGATCAGGTGAGACTCAGAAACAGCTAATACTCTTTCAGAACTCGATTAGTTAAAATTACTTTATTTAATCAACTATTTTCTTAATGTTTTCACTGCTGAATGCTGACTATGGAGTGGCTCATGACTTGCACTTTCACAGGTCAATTGAAAAACAAATTATTAGCTAAGCTAACGAGGCTCACTTCTTGAACCTGGCACTATTAAAGGAACTGTAGTTCAATTAAAAGAACAAAACAAAAAGCACCATAGAAAATATTTGCAGGAAACGTGTCCTGCAGCAATTCCAACTGACCACAACAGAAGGTGGAGGGACAATTTCCAAGAAGGTAGGGGGGCTCGGAACAAAACAAAAAAACCAACACACTATACTCAGATAGGCAAAGGCATGAATAAAGAGGAAACACTGTTCTCACATAAGGCTTGCTCTTGTTAGAGTGCAAGGGTCATTGAGATCATTTGTTATTAGCCAATTAAACAAAGATTATATACATTAAAGCTGGAGACATGTAAATTCCTCTGTCTTGACCCTTGTAAGAGGGGGCTCACAAAAAAGGCAGGAACTGAAAACTATACCAGTATTTAAGTGGTCTCAGCCTTGGGTTTCTTTGGGAAGGGGAAGAATGTAACCTATGGGGACTTGCTGGAATATACAGATTTTATTTGGATTCCCAACAGCAAAACTTAAGTAAAGAAGAAAAGTTCATTTTCAGTGTATGGGTCTGGACGGTTATCATTTTTTGAACATATGCAGTTGGTCAAAATGATGTGGAAGAAAAGAAAATCTAAAACTGTAACCCTTCCACCAGTAAAGTTAATAAATGAAAAAACTAAGAACTAACTGAGGTACAGAAGTGAGAACCTGTAGAGCTCATTACCAAGGATCAGAAGACTTGTTCCATATGTGAGACACATTGGAACATGTCCTGCTTTGCATAAAAAATTGGGGTAGAGGATGAAAATTAAGCCTTCGCAACCCTCTAGCCACCAAGCAGTGCAGGCTGTACTGCAGCCATGGTGTTCAGAAGATGGCATGGCCACCTGAAGCCCATGCCACCCAGCTGTGAATTACAGCCCTTGTATTCTCATAACTCCTGTCCCACAAAGAACAAAGCCTACAGGTGTTAGGCCAAGTAGTCTGAGTAGTATTCCAGGTGGGGGTGGGGAGAGGTCTTTGAGACAGAGATAACATATCTAGGAATGTTCCTTTCCTTCTGAGACCATCAGATATCCCTGCTGTCCCTGTGATGCAGACAAATACATCTAAACACTTCTGTGTTTTACTTTAAACTCTTCTTCATCCACTTACGCCTCTTTCTATTGCCATCTCTACAGGCAAAGACACAGTCGTACCATCAACAAATTAAAAGTATTCACCTCTGCTAGTGCCAAAAAAATTACAAATGCAATTCCCCCTTCTTCCCCCCTCCTCCAAAAAATCAGAAGAAAACAAGGAAAGGGTTTCTTCTTTAGAAGAATACTCTACCCACAGGGCTGCCTTCTATCAGGTTTAGAAAGATAAGAGGTAGAAAGACCAAAGACGTACCTTTGCAAACGACTTGGTAATTAGTGCAACAATCTCCTCTACTTAAGCAGTCTTCAGAGCAGTGACAAGCATTGTCATCATTCCTGGTTTCTCCACAGCGATCTTTGGTACATTCCCAGCCCCGAGCTAAAATATTCACCAGGTAGGCAAGAATGAGAGATTGTAATCAAAACAGAAAGTACTCATTGAAGTCATAATGACAACACTCTAGTCGTTAAAAGTTTGATGTAAAGTTTATGGCCCCATTTTCACGATTTCAAGACCTCTGAAGTAGGCATGTCAACCAGAAACAAAAAGGACCTTTGTGTCCTGCAAGTGCAGGAGGGTGCTTCCAGCCACCCACAAGTGCTTCTGCTACCCTCAGGTGTTACACTCCAGGCTGTGTACAGTCTGAATGCCAGAAAAAGTGTAGAAAGGAGAAGACAAGAAAGGATCTTGACAGATAAATGGTGGAGCCTGAAGCTGGTGTTTCTTGGGTGATCCATTCTTTTTCTCCGAACTACTCGGAGTTCAAGCCATACAAAATAAAAGAAAGTTGAAAAGAGACTATGTGGATGCAAGTCACTGCTTTACTCCCATCAGTTCCTCACCTACAGGGTAAGATTCAACACCAACTGCAAAGTTACAGAACAAGAGCTGTTCTTCAAGGAATTATTCAAGGAAAAGCATGGCACAGCTCCTGTAAAGCACTCCAGCTCTTCTTATCTTGCGAATTAAGTTAGGATCTAAGGGCCTGTCTAAATTAGGTGCTCTTTTAAGGGCAGTGCATTGCTTCACCTTGAAATAGGGCCTAAGGGTGTAAGCATATAGCTTTCCACATCCTGGTCCAACCAACAAGAAACTTGAAAGATTAATTTAGACAACATGTGCCCAGTAAAAACCACACCACACCAGAGCAATGCCTATTACTCCCTTTTCTTCTTCACCTGGGGCTTTTTTCTGTAAATATCTACTATTTACAGATTGTACATGTGATAATTGCCTTAATAAATGTCTGTGGGAGTATATGTCAATTCACACAACAGTCCCAAGGGCTATGCAGTTATCCATACACATATGTGGACATGGTGCACTGCAGACAGGAGGAATTGAAAGTCTACCCTTCGGCAGCAAATACCTTCTATTGTGCTGAAAGTCTTCAAAAAGAACTTTTCATTCTGCAGTCATTTATATGGGAGCAAAACAGTATCAGCGTAAAATTCAGAAGCTTTTGGCTCGGAACCAAAGGTAGTCTTTCATACTGGATTAGCTCGCCATGTTCTGGTACTAAGCGATTAAAATGATATTATAAACAGAACTGAGGAAGTCAGGACTCTCAAGTATGGCACATCCATGGGCAATGATATTTTTAATCATTAGTCTTCTCTTCTGGCTGCTTAGTAAGTGTAATTCTTTCATAAAGCAGGAAAATATTTAATGGCAAAAGTAGAAGGCACCTGTGTCAACTCTGATCACTGTGCAAACACTCACAGAGATGGGTACAACTAATAATTTAAAAGCACTATGTTAAGTAGTAAGACATAACTCATGGCCCTCTTTGAAGTTTTCCTTGCCTATGACTCATGAAAACAACAAAAAGAAAATGAACCTAGTGCTGTATTTCCATCCCCCAGGGTCCAACGAATTGAAGTCAAACAGTGTGTTATATGCATCCTGACGTCTGGAAATCAGGCTGGGGCAAGGGGAACAAGCCCAGTTTGTCACCTGCAGCTCACCCTAGAAGACCTGTGCTGCTTCAACTCTACTTCTGAGGTGCTTTCACAAGGAACCACAATGCACAGCCCACAAGTGAGCATGAATTGCTTCAATATTAAGTCATCACTTGGGAGAAAATAGGATGGCTAACATGGAATGACCAACCTCCAGCCTTTATCATCGCTCTTTTCATTGTAACCTGGAGGTCAGACTGGTGCCTGAACGCTAATTATTGCTTTTAATTGCGTGTCAGAAGAACTACTTTGAAATGCAAAGTGCCCTGCTTTTTCTGCCCTGGAAACCATGGGCAAAGCCCAGCAGTGAGAAGCGATAGGCATGCATCCCTCCTGCTCCTTGCAAGGAAACATGGGCTGCATTTTGAGCTGAGCTGAGCCTGCCTGACAAGGCAACCTGAGGTGAGGAGGAGATGCAGGTTATGGCAGGGAGCGCTGGTTTGTCAGGCAGGTCCTGACTGCTGGCAGGAACCAGGTGTCAGCAGCATCTGGCAGTGCAGGACAGGAGACCCATCGTACCTGTCTTTAAGCACAGCTCATCAAAGTCGAAGCAGCAGCTGTTGTAGCTCTTGCACAGGTTGTCACAGCGGCAGCCAGGAGGCTCTGCTTCTTGAAGTTCAAAGCATCTGTTTTTGCAGGAGCCAGAGGTACTGATCCAGGGGGAATCTGACAGGACTGTGTGGAACAAGAAACAGGACATCATCTGTCAGTCCAGCAGCAGTGGATGAGCAAACCCTCGGCTGCCTGCTCTGGGGAAGGGAAGGGAGCAGGGAGAGAAGAGTTGCTTGAAGAAAAAAAAAAACAAAACAAAACAAAACAACAATACCCCAAAACAAATAAAAAAAACAGAACAAAAAAAACCCACCACCCAAAAACAAAACAAAAAAGAGAAACAAATCCCAGAACGGTTGCTCTTTTGGGGGAGAATAAAATAAAAGGGGAAAGAAAAAAAAAAAAAAAAAAAAAAAGGAAGCAGCTTGCTGTGATAACATCCTGCAAAGAAACAGCCCTGGCTTTACCTCTGTAACAATCAAGAGATCGTTAGCAGAAAAGTATTGAAGTCTCCAAGGCCCCATTCCAGGAGCTGCAGCTATTCCTCAGAAGCAGGCCTTTGTTTTCAGAAACCAAGTGACATTTTCATGGCTGGCTGGGCAGTTTGCATAGGAAAGGACTGCAATTAATCTACATGCAGTCAGCAGGACTTGGTTTGCTATACTGGAAGGCACCAAATCAATGTCAAGCGTGAAAGAAAATTCTAAGATGCTCTATAAATTAACAAAGTAGTAAAGCAAGGCTTTTTAGTGGACTTCTGCAGAGCATTAAATTAAAGAACTTAAAATACAGAAGTATGTAAGAAATCAATGCATTTTAGTTATATACATCAATGGAGGAGTGCCAGTCTGAAAACCATGAATAATGTATTAGACTTCAATAATCTCTGTATTAGTAAGGGCCCTTACTGTCAAAGCTGATATGTACATCTCTGCTTTTTTCCTCAAAACTTAGTATTTTATATGCTTTACATATTTGATATATTTTACATTTTTTACCTATAAAAGAATCCTACATAGCAGCTTATATGAAGTAAGAAAATTGTGTGCTACTTGCTAAGGTTAATCATATTTTATGAAGTAAAATAACAAAAGTGTGTTATTCTTCAACAACAGAGGTGTTCCAAGGAAAACTTCACAATGCCTTTTGTTCCTTGAGAGACCTATTAAAATTAAGTCTGAAATTGTCTTGGGGTTTTGTTTTCTTTTAGACCATGGTTTGGTTTTGGCAAACCTTACCATGATTAGCAATGCAATTTTAAGAGGACTGATGCAACGGCACTTTTGGGAAACAGTTGCTCTGATCTTTTCTTATATATTTTTCCCCTACTTTTTTACATAGCTGAAAATTTAGTCTCCACAAACTGAGGGGAAATCTCTTCCCAAACAAGATGACGTTATCCCAGGAGAATGAATGGAAAAAAAGATGAAGGGGAAGTTTGGAGGTGACATTGTAGTAGGCAATATCCCACCAGCTCCCATCCCCAGCACTACTGCTCTGCCACTTCCCTTGGAGTGGCACTGACACTGGCTGGACATCAGCATAAACCACTTCAGGGAGCAAACCTGACAGCAAACCAACCCTACAGCAAGATAATGGGCAAGAAACCCAAATCTACCACAGCTGCACTCATGGATCATGGCAGTGGCAAGGGACCTTCATATGCCTGCTGGAAAAGGTAGTAGCAGGCAACCGTGTCTCTGCTTTTTTTTTTTTTTTTCCCCAATTGGTCAGTAATGCTCAGAGCAAGTAACATCATACACACAAAGTTTCACTCTATAGGTATATACCCTGCAAGAAAGCTCTTTATGAGACATCAATATTTTGGCTGTCTGGAGTTCGAAGGAGCTAGAGATCACATATCTATGCTGGCGACACATGGATCTGTGTTTTCTTTGCTCATATAATAGGCCACAAAGCTATATTAGAAATTAATCACAAAAGAATTGTTTCAAAGCATGATAATGTCCAAATTTTCAGAGATACAAAATCTTGTTCCTTATTCTTAACAACAGCTGCTTCCTGCCAAATGCTTCTGGAGATCTGTTACTAAATAATATTTCCATGTTATTTAATCTCTTCTACTACTTTCCATTTTGGAAGCTAGTAAATATAATCACAGATCCAGTAAGCTGCAAATCAAAGGTATTATGGACCCAAAAGGTACTACATACTAGCATACACTATATATCCCTTACACTGCCATTGCCTTCTTCATTTCAAAGGGATGAGGGGGAGATCATTTGAGAAGGTCAAAAACCACGTGTCAACATGCATTTAGGAAAAAGAAGGTGTAAATCTGGCTGCAGATTACATAAGGGACAGAGTCAACTACAGCCCAAGGAATGTCTAGCTGTTGTAAAGAGCAGCTTTATCTGAAAACCACTGGAACAAATTGCCCACCAAGGCTGTGCAATCTCTGATCTTGGAGATTTTGAAGAACAGGTTAGACCAAGATCTGTCAGGAGCACTTCAGTAATAACTGACCATGTCTCCAGGTATACAGAAGGTCTACATAGCTGGTCAAGGTCCCCTCTAGCTCCATCTTCTATAACTGCAAGTAGGGTTTCCATTTCATGTAAGAAAAGTTTAGCCTAGCTACCTTGTCTGTTATTTTTGCACATTTCTTGACAGCCACTTTATTACTGACATGACAAATTATCCCAAGTTACTTAGCAAATTCAAGTCACAGCTCCTCAGTCAATGTAGGACACTCTCCATACAGCAACACAAAAGAGGACTTGATTTAATTTCTCTGATCTCTGAATGTATTAAGATTGTTCATTTGTTTATCATGTTTGACCTTGCCTTTGCAGCCAGACCATGATTTTCAGGTCGTGCACAATGCCATGGCATGGGTACTGGTGCATGCAGAATACTTTGAAAATATACCATGAGAGGCTCCATCCCTGGTGAGCATTTCCAAATTAATAGAAAACCCTGTACAAAACAAACTTACACAATTTCAAAATCCTTTTTGAAATTCCTGCATCCCTCTACAGCTCCTGCAGTCAGACCATGCAGAACGCAGAGGAACCTTAACATGAAGATCCTCCCCTCCTTATTTGATTCATAAAGCTTCTCACAACCTTTTCCATGCATTCTTTTTTGTCCAGCTAAGCTCAAAACAACAATGTAAGAATTGTCTTTTATATCACAGGTTAGAGAGAGAAGTTACATAGGGCAATAGTGCCTTTCTGATTCAGTCCATGGAGGTTATTACATCTCCATAGTAAATATGCTATATTTACCTTGGAAAGTGCCATATGAAACTATTTGCTCTGATTCTATCTGATTCCAATATTTTTTAAAAAAATAATAATTTGCTTACAGTACTATTTCAGTCATAGGATTACACAACACAGACATGCTTACATAGTCGTTACAGGAAGGCAACTGCCTGGTAAGAATTTGCCAGTTTGGATCCCATGGATCCTCTATGGAACCTATATGGATCAACCAAACACCTACACAAAACATCTGAAACACCAGTTTTGCTAGATAATATTCATATTATGAACTTGCATGTCATTTCTGCAGAATGCCATTGCAATGAGTAAAATTTCAATGAGAAGTCAAATTTACTTTATTATTTAAAAATAAAGTAAAAACCCCACATCCTAACTGTTCTAGTACAAGAGAGATATGATTCCATTTTTAATGAATTGCTTAATCTAGTGAGAAAGGACAGAAAAATGTCAGTGTTTCTCCTTCCAAAATTTAAGCTATCATTACCAAAGAACATGCTTCAAGAGACTACTAAGGCCATTTTCCCTGGAAGTGCTTACAAAGATGCCTAAAAAGCTCCTTAAGCAAGTAGCTTACAAAGGCCAAGTTATGGGCAAAAAAAGGGGAACTTTGGTCCTCTAATGTCTTTTAGAAATTTTAAGCAAAAAAAAATATTTCAATTAAATAATTTGTTGAGTACAAATATTAAACATCTCAAATGTATAAATGCTTATATGTCTGTACTCTGTAAAAAGAGAACAAGAGGGATTTTTTTTTTTTAGGCATGATGGTACTTCTTTGACATACATTTATAAGGGACTAGGGAGAAAATGTTGGTTTTGACTTGTAGAGGAGTTCTATGCTAGATGAAAACTGAAATTTGCTTGGAATCATGATGCAACCTCTGGAGAACTAAAAAATTAGTCTGTGCAGTAAAGATCTGTAGAGTGTTTTTTTCAATCTAAACTAATTAGCTCTAAACACCAAGAAACTTGGAAATACATAAGCCAAGGCAGAATGAAGTTGGAAAAGTATTTATACTAGTATTCCATTCTGGATATTTAATTGCACTGGACTTCTGATGAAATATAACTGGAAGTCATGCAATTAAGAGAGCCTAAATAGGTTCTTTGATCACAGTGCTTTTAGTTTGTTAAGAAAAGCATCTCTAGCATAACTTTTTATTTTCTCCTTTAGACATATGTGGCTATAATACTTATTCTTTGTTATCCTTTTTTAATTTTTTTTTTTTAGTTTGTTTATTTATTTATTTATATTATTGCAATAGAAGTAACCAAGCTGCATAAACACTGAAGGGACAAAACTCCCTCATTGTTGCACCCTGGAATGGACTACTTCAATGTCAGGTGTCAGTCCAATCCCACCTGTAAGCGAATTCTCAACAGACAACCAAAAGTAACCCATCTCCTGCCCTCTTACAAGACATCCTGTATTTCATCCTGTTTTTATGTAATGCTGAGATGAACCTCCTACTACTGGGAACATCACGCAGTTACCGATCCCCACCCTGGTGGCACTGAACAGTGCTGGCTGGCTGAGCAGAGTTGGCACTGATGAGTTGCAATGGGCCCCCAATATCAGACCTTTGGGACTTCAGTAAAAATCAACTGGGCAGCCCTGCCCTGAAGCCTATGTGGTCACTAGCGAGAAAGTAAAACATCTGGCAGCCAGGTGTTGGAAGACATGAAATGCAAATCTTTCATGTCACTATTACACACACTACACGACTTCTCTACAGTTACCATACTAGAAGATAAAAACAGTAAAATAAATTTGCTTGAAAAGCATTTATTTCTGTTACATGAAGATCAAAAGCAACAGCCACTAACTTTCTGATTACCTAAAATGCCTCTGCTCAGTTATGAGCAGCCCTGATTGTAGCTGTGATTAGACACCAACTCCTGTGAAAGACAGAGTGGGAGACGGACACAGGTACGCTGTCAGGAACACAACAAACTCTGGCCACAGTAAATTATTTTATAATTAACATTCACAAGCTATCCTTACAGATGGGCATTGCAAATGAAACCCTTTCACTTCAGTTATATTAACCAGCTCTAAGTCAGTCACCACAGGTTTCCGTTCTCCTGCCAAAGGAAGGAATAGAGACACAAGTCAAGCTTGCTTGCTTACTTTTTTTTTCTTTCTTTCTTTTTAAGAAAAAAAGACTAGTTTTCCATGTTATATGTTTTTCCACTTGGACTATGCCTGAGCTCACAAAACCTATACTGCCACAGAACATAAACAACGGTCTTTTCTGTGGCATGTTCTTGCTTTCCTGGGCGACAGCACATCTGGGCGAACACCTGCTCTCCACTGCCTGGCCCTCTCCACTGCCTGGCCCTCTCTGCCGTCAGATGTCTGCCGTCTACTGTTCACAAACCAGCATGACCTCAGGAGCCACAGAAATCCCAAAAGCTTTTCTCACCAGCGCCTCTTGAAAGCATTAATCAAGTTTCTAGAAACCGCTTCAATAGCTACCAGAATAAAGCCAGTACCCTTAAACCCATCGGGGAGTTTCTCTTAGCTCTAGAAGGAAACGGTGCGGTGTACAAGCTGACGAGCCCGATCTCTGTGAGACTGACAGTGCTCAGTCCTAAAATAAGCTAGATTTTCCATAGTCACATGCACTCAGAGCAAAAGTTTAAGTAAATAGGAGACCTATAGGTGAGTCCCAAAGGTCAACTGACTCGGGCTTGCCGAGTTATTTATCCTTCCCTATATCCTAGAGGGAAAAGGAACAAGCAAACTACTGTTTTAGAGTAGGAGTGGTTTCTAACCACAGTATATAACATCAGGGTATTGCGATGTACAATTTACGTCCGTTACTGTACCTGAGAGGGGGCCCTCATCCCATTCTTCAGATCTCCTAAATCGATTTGTCGTAAATCCCATGCAGACATTTACTCCAAAGGCAAAAGCAAATAAAGATATAACCTGCAAAAGTAAAACAGCAAAGTAAGCAAACCGGGCAAAAAGCAGGACTTTCGAGCTAAGAGCATTACAATTAAAAGGGCAGAGATGGTCCTCTGTACATTCGAGCTTCCCAGCACTGCAGTTCCCATCACTGGAGCAGCAGCTGACAGCGTCACCGCTGGAGAGTAACACAAACCAGAAGGGGTTTATGAATAAAACAGCTCTTTCTAAAGCTGAAACTGAAACGTTCCTTTTCGTAGGAACTTATTCAGGAGAGACGGACTACTCCTCCTTTAAAAGCAAACACGCTCCTCTCCTCCCGTACCTGGTGCGAGTGGAGGCAGCCCTTCTTAGCCATGCTAGAGAATTCTTGAAAAGCCTACGCAGCACCGTCGCCTTTTCTTTATAGTGAGCACAGAGCTGTTTGCTCTGGGAGTTCGGGCTATTAGCTACAAGTAATCCCACCTGGTGAGGTTGACAGGCTCGTGTGATTTGTCCAGGGGGTGATTTCATCATGTTTCGCTCACAAATCGCAGCTCCGCGTGCAAGAAGCTCCAGGCATCATCCCTCGCTGCGCCCTCCCCCCAAACACACACACACACACACACATACACACACACACGCGCGCGCGCACGCACGCACGCTTTTATGTGGTTTCCCCTGGCAAAGCAGGGCTTTCTTATGCTGCTGCGGTCAATAGCTGGTCCTGCTTATTTTATTCTCCTCGCAAAAGTAACATGGTTAAAAGAGAAAACAAATGCGTCTCCATCTGGCTCGGAGAAGTAGGGAGGGGAAGCTCACTCGGGGCTGCGGCACGAAAATACCCCGCTGCCACCCTCCAGTGTCACCCAGCGTCGCAGCGCGGTGGGCTCGGCGCACGGGGCCAGCGGAGCCCCGCTGCTGGCCTGGCGGCAGCCCGGTGGCTTTAGGGAGCTCGGGTGCTGGTCTCCTCCAAGGGTGCTCCTGAAGTTTCTAGCTGTGTCACAGATGAGGGACACACCCCCCCTATCCCCCCCCCAAAAAAAAAAAAAAAAAACAAAACCAAAAACCAAACAACAAACAAACCCAAACTGGGGACACCTTCAAAGGGGGTTATCTTTCAACGCTGTTCTGCTGCGCTGCTGTTGCAGTGCAAGGCTCAGATCGATGGAAACACAAGCAGTTTTATCTGAATAGCTGGAAACCCCAGACTTCCAGAAAGGAAGGGATGTGACACATTCCCTCTGCCCCACATTTTCCCATTTTCATCAACAACAACAGAGAGCTCGGCTGTTTGGATAAGCACTTCTATTTACAAAGCAAAATGATAATGCTGAGCAGAATTACAGTTCGAATCAGTGGCTTAAATATTACTTGCCAAGGCAAATTATTTACCAGTGTAGTTCGCCACTTTTTTTCCCTGATGAAAGCTTCTTTCATTAAACTATTTACTAACAATGACATTTAAAGGGACAGAGTCAAGGTTCATTAGCCCTTTGAGGTTCCCTTGGGTCCTGTCCCATATTCTATACTGGCATTAAGAAACAGTGTGCAGTTTTCTCTAAACTGTCTTGTGATATTAAACATGTACAATTTTGAGCTTTGTTTAGATGTACCTTTTACCTGCTGCAATATCTCTCTGGTCCCACCATGCAGCTTTACAGGGCAGAGGCTAAAAAGCCCTTTTCTTTGCTAGCCACATCTTATCAGCCTGCCAGCCTTTGCTAGGAGCTGATCCTAAGTTATGCAGTTTCTTAACCAAAAGTGGCTCTATCGTGCAGCTGCATCTTTGAGCTGCAAGGCTCAGGGAAATGTTAGCTAGCCTGAAAAGACCTACATCTTAGCTACACCAGGACACTGTATTCCTTTCCCTTGCACAGACCAGGACTGTGAAGTTAAGACCCATCTTCTAACTTTCTCTTCATCACTAGATGGGTTGAAAATGAAATAGGTTGCAATAGGCAGTATTTTTCTAGCAAAAAAACTGTGCATAGAGGTCTAGAGAAAAGTAATTCTTCACCCTTAGTGTCTGGCATATCCTGTGATTAAACAACTTCACCCCCAAGCACCAGGTAAGTACAGCAGTGTGTGACAGCAGCAAAAGGGAAACCAAAGGTGTCGTAAACAAAATCACTCAAAGGTATTGCCTATGTATCTCAGCTAATGAAGTTCATAATTTCATGGGCAAAACATGGGAATCAGCAGCCCAAGCTCTTCTCCAGCCTGGGACCCTGAGGTCTCTCAGTGACCCAGGCAAAACACAACTTAATTTTCAAGTCTGGTGGCCAATTTTGAGTGCCCAAACCAATACAGGCCAATTTGAGGCCCAGTACGTCCAGCCTCATTGTCAGAGATGCTGAGCCTTAGCTTTACCTGCCTATCTCCCCAACACACAGGTGTTCAGTTGTTTTGAAAGAAAGTTCCTACATAAGTTAGAAATGGCCACCCAGAAATATAAAGCAAGAAACAATACCAAAAAAATACAGCATCATGGATGACTTCTGCTGATTTGAAAACATATATTTCATTTTTCCATTCATGTAACCTCTCTGGAGCTTGTAAACTGCACAATTTTACATAAAAGGAGGAGCTCATTTTATGTTTCCTAGTCCATGCTACAAGTATATTTTAATCATTAACCTCCTTTGTAATATCCTTTAGAACTATAGATGATGACGACTCTGAAGCTGCTAATCTTTTTCATATGTGTTATGTAAGACGCATTCTCCAGTAGCTCTGAACTGACCGCATACTCAGATGCACAATCATCTTTTTGTCACAAGGATACTGCCTGAAGCCACCCCACAGATGCTGAAGAAACTTATTAGCATAAACAAGGTCTAATAATTTTGTTCAGGCAAAATTTCGCTGCTGGGATCACTGGAAATTAACTTTTTTAGCAATTATTTGCCATTTTATTCATCAGAAAAGACTAAAGCTGAAATAACGTATTCCCAGCCCAAGAATGCAGTGGAGCAGTGCAAGTTTTAGGATTTAAAAGAAATCATTAAAAAGGAATTTTAACAAGGTCAACAGAGTATGAAATGCCTCTTCATCAGTTACTGTGTATAAGAATTGGCCTTTGGCTTTTATGGCTTATATAATCGTACTGATTATTATTAAACTCAGGATGAAGAACTTTCAACCAGCCACTAGGTGGCACCTTACATGAGAAGTTCATAACGGCTCCACAGTTAAAACCATTCATAAGAATCACAGAATCGTTTAGGTTGGAAAAGACCTTTAAGGTCATCGAGTCCAACCGTTATCCAGCACTGCCAAGTCCACCACTGAACCATGTCCCTAAGTGCCACATCTAGGCATTTTTTAAACACCTCCAGAGATGGTAATTCCACCACCTCCCTGGGCAGCCTGTTCCAAGCTTGACCACCCTTTCAGTGAAAAGATTTTTCCTAATATCCAGCCTAAACCTCCCCTGGTGCTACTTGAGGCCATTTCCTCTTGTCCCATCACTTGTTACTTGGGAGAAGAGACCGACGTCCCCCTGCCTACAGCCCCCGGTCAGGTACTTGTAGGGAGCACTAATGTCCCCCAGAGCCTCCTCCTCTCCAGGCTGAACACCCCCAGCTCCCTCAGCCGCTCCCCATCAGACTTGTGCCCCAGCCCCTTCCCCAGCCCCGTTGCCCGTCTCTGGACACGCTCCAGCCCCTCCGTATCCCTCATGCAGTGAGGGGCCCAACACTGAACACAGGGTTCCAGGTGCCGCCTCACCAGTGCCCAGTGCAGGGGGACAGTCACTGCCCTTGCCCTGCTGGCCACACGATTTCCAATACAAGCCAGGATGCCATTGGTCTCCTGGGCCACCTGGGCACACTGCTGGCTCACGTTCAGCCAGCTGTCAACCAACACCTCCAGATCCTTTTCCACCAGGCAGTTTTCCAGCCCTTCTTGCCCAAGCCTATAGCATTGCGCGGGGTTGTTGTGACCCAAGCGCAGGACCCAGCACTTCTCCCTGTGGAACCTCACACAATTGGCCTTGGCCCATCAGTCCCAGCCTGCCCAGATCCTTCTGCAGAACCTTCCTGCTCCCAAGCAGATCAACACTCCCTACCCAACTTGGTGTCATCTTCAAACTTACTGAAGGTGTACTCGATTCCCTCATCCAGATCATCAGTAAAGGACTGGCTGTAGTGCTGAGCCCTGGGGAACACCACTTGTGACCAGCCACCAACTGGATGTAACTCCATGCACCACCACATTTTGGGCTCAGCCATCCAGCCAGTTTTTTACCTAGTGAACAGTACACCAATCCAAGCCATGAGAAGCCAGCTTATCCAGGAGAATGTTGTGAGAAATGGTGTTATAGACTATTCCACAGAGTTAATATAAGAAAGGCAGTATTTACAGTCTTAGATAAAACTGAGAAAATAAAATGCAGAAAAATCAAGTATATTGGCACAGTTAGAGTTTGGGGATACAGTAGGCTCTAAAGAAATAAGCCTTTTTAGCTACTCAGCTCCACTTTGCACTGGATGCTGGATGCAGCCACATCAGGTGAGTGGGGGGTGGGTGGTGGGTGGTGCGGCAGGGTGAAAGCCTCCAGTATGCTTGACAGCAGCATGAAAAGCAGAAAAGTGAATGACTTCTCCAAAGTGTCCCAGAGCTTTCACCCTCTCAAAGACAGCTTCCACGTATAGATGTGGCTGAGAAAAACAGTTAGCTGGGTACATGAAGTAGCATTTCAAAGAACAAAACCTTTTGATAAATTATAGAAATTTGAGCAGGGTCTACATAAAGCCTCCTCAGATGCAAGCACTGTGAAGCCAAATAAGCTTCCAGCAGCTGAAGTGAACACAGGAAGATGTGAGTACCTTGCTGAAAACACCCTGAGGCTTTTTAGCAAAAGCAAAGAGGCACAGCATAACAAGAAGAGCTGATTCCTTTATGTATAAAGGACTTTAAACCATATTTTTATAGGACTTTATAGATAAAAACCAAATATCTTTGGCACTTGGCCAGTGCAGTGACTGATAAGACAGAGAATGAAGGGGAGGCGAGTGTGAGGGCAAGGACTTCAAAAGGACAACAAAGCCAGCAAAGGGCAGCAGTCTGATGACAAAAAGAGAAGTGAGAAGAGTAAGCATCAGTGCAGCAGGGTGATGATGTGTGATGAGCAGTCCCTCAGCAGAGATCAGCCCAGGATCCAGGCTATAGCCACATGCAGGAGTCTCAGAAACATGATTGCACAGCCTGGGTATGCAGGAGGAAAATACACTTGCTGAAGTACGAGGGACCTGTATCTGCTCAGCTTGTAGGAGTACCACTGAAGACCCCAAAACGGTCACTGAGAAGTCCTCTTTACCTGATGGAAACACTTCAGCAAGTGATAGATTTCAAATGGCTGGCAAGCTGTCTTGGAAACTAAAAATTACAATCTGATCATAAGGGGTAGGAGAGGACGCAGATGTTTGCATGGATGCTTTAAAGAAGTAGGCAGGATATAGAGAAAAAGAAGCTGTTAGCATAGACAAGGGTCAGACTGTCCCTTCCTTGGGCTGTGGGACATGTTGTGAGAGTTGCAGAAGCTTCTGCAAGTATCTCTTGTTCTTACACACATAAAAGCTGCATTTTGTCAAGGAGGCAATCTTCCTGGCAGAGGGCACAGGACTGACTGCTGAGGAGCTGTACCACCGTGCCCACGGCTACTCGATGAGACTGCGAAGACCCACAAACCAGGCTGTGCTTATGCAAGTACACCCTTCTCACCACAGTCCCTCGAAACACCACCTGACAGCAGCTTGAGGCTTGAGGAACAGTCACCAATTATCTGTCTGCTCATCACAACCCTGAAGGAAAAGGTATGCAAACCATAGTGCCTCATGCACCGGAAGAGTGTGCTAAGGATGACTTTCTTGGCCAGAAAGATCCATAAAGGGGTGCCAGACCCCCAGGGATGATCACAGAAAAATTAAAGCCTTCAAAATTGCAGTTTCCTGCAACCCAGCCCCTGAGGCACCAAGTCCCTTAGGCATCTATAAGCCCATCAGCATTTCTGAGCACCCTACATAATGCCTGAAGGGTTCACAGGCCTAGGAGGTGAGCATCCAGATCCAGCCCAAACCTCACTGAGTATGACCAGCAAAGCACGTCAACAGCAAAGCACATTACATCCCTCCCTGCCTCAACCTCCCAGGACGACTAACAAATTGCGTCCGCACAAAACACAAGTGCATTGGGTGCATGCCTGTCAGAAACTGAGCCTACATGCTCTGCCTACCCAGAGAGAGAAGAGGAACCACCAGACAAGGGAGGACCTGAGTCCCAGTCTCTGCTTTACTCATGTAAAACATTTGCATGCTTACTGGGCTGAGGACTGAAATCCACGAGTAACCTGGTGAAAAAAAGGAGGAGGTAATGCAGGAGAGAAAATTCTCCCACACCCTATATCAGATACAACAGCTCCAGTGGCTAAATGAGGGCTGTGGATTTGGTAATAGCACTGCAGCTCATGAAGCTGGCTTGGATGCCTGTGGAGGGGCCTTAGCTCAAGCACACGTGCAAGTACCATTTCTGCCTGCAACACAAGCAGAGCAAGGCTTACAAGTGAGATCACATCTTTTATCAGAACAGCTAGGTTAGCTGGAAAAAGGGGAGAAGTTTTCAGTAACCTGAAGAAAGCTTTGCGTGCCTGAATGCCTGCCTCTTTTCTCACAGGAGTACGAGAGCTAATAGACCATCTGCTCCAATACAGGGCATTACACCTCTCCCTGTGAACCACATGCGTGACAGCAACAGCATTAACACTAGCCCAAATATGTATACCTTTATCATCTTCAAAGAAATTGACATCTTCCCAGTTAGGTTTCTGGACAATATTACTATTATGAAGCAGCACAAATACTTCACTAAAATGCACTGAGTCCAGAATATTTCTTAAGATAATAATATATAAAAATTCTAGCATGCTGCAGAATAAAAACTGTTCTGTGATGAAAAATCACTTCTCCGTGGAAGGTATGAATGAGTGAAACACAGAGCAAAAGAGCCCATATGTGTTTTCAATGCAACTCAAGAGAGGCTAAGTATGTCTTCATCTTTGCTTTCTGCTGCTAGAGATGGTGACAGGTGTCACGGGTGCCCACTAACAGCTTTACATCCATCTTTTTTAAAGAGCTGTAGGCTTCACTGGTGTGAAAATAATGCATCTACCCCCTAACAGTAGTCTAGAGGTCTCAAAGGCCTTGCACGGTACCTTCCATGTGCCACACATAATCACTGTTAATTTATTTGAATTTTACAAGTGGTACAACCTATTCTGTCTCACAAAAAGCTTAACCCTTTAGAACCCATTAGTTAAAGCTAAAAGAGGAAACAACAAAGAAAGATGGGAAAACTACTTAAAGGTGCAATAAAGCAGATTTTCTAGACTTCAGATCATATTCTTTGTTCCTCTGTGTAACTTGTGTGTATATCCTTTACCATGTCTGAACCTTTCTCAATAGAATATTAGCTTCTAATTTCCTGTGTATAAAACTTCTTGTGGGGACTTCTACAATTATCCTGCAGCATACCTCTCATACTTAATCACATTTGCCCTTAGCCCAAAATCTATTTTGGCATGCTTTTCAAGCTCAAGGCTTGGATATGATTAAAAAATTTCCAAGTGCTAATCTCTTCCCTACAAGTAGAATGTGGATATAATTAATTCTGTTTTGTTTACTTTAAGTTTGTTTTCTTTGCCAAATAAGAGTTTCTGTTTGTTTATTTGAAATGCCTTTTAAAAAAAAAAAAAAACACAACAAAACAACAAAAACAACAACAAAAAACCCAAACACATTTTTGGCACTTGGATCAAGAAAGAAGTATTTTAATTAGTATTTTTCTTCTTGTTAATCTAAAAAACCCCACTGATATTTTCTAAACAGCAAAACCCTATTTGATGTCAGTTTAAAGAGATATATCACTAGGAATACTGTTCTCAACTTGCCTGCAGCTGAGGCTTTGGACATCCATGCTCTGCAGCAACAATACTTCTGGGGAAAAAGCAAAGTGGAGTCAGGCTGGAAACAGGATTCTCCTACGACGAACAGGGCCATGCCTTCATGTGGGCATATTTTCCTCCTGCTTCTATGCATAAGGAGGCATGTCAAGACAAGAACTGGCTGCTGTTACGGTGACTGCACCTAGGAAAGCTTTTTTTGGCATGGTAAATGAATGCATGAACATAAAACAGGCTGTGGTAGTGTCGCAGTTAAGACAAACAAAAAGAGCCGAAGGCCTTCTGGGGCTTGAACCTACTTCACATGAACACAAGTTCGATTCAAGTACAGAGCTTTTTTATTTGCATAAGGACTGCAAGACTGCACCACTAAATGCAATCAGTCCAGGATAAAGAGAAGGAAATCCTCTATTAAAAAAAATCCTGAAGAAATCAGGACAGCTGATGAAGAAACATCCTCTGAAAAAGAAGAGTAACAATTATTAAAAGATGCCTAAGCTGCCTGATCTGATTCACCGAGTGGCCCTGTGAACACTTAAGTGGAGGAGGATACAATAGGAAATGTACAGGCTTTTGCTCAAAGAAAAATGCATAAAATGAAGACACAGCTAATACTGTCACAAACTTAGCCCCATCTGCAACTCCTTTTTGGGTTACTAATTTGTCTCATAGTTGAAAGTTACATCTTTATAGCTTACACAAGCTATAAGTGGGGTGGGGTATGTGATTAACTTGGAAATAACTGGATTTTCCTTCAGAACAGAAATAAAACCAGACAGCAGAGTTCAGATACCAAGCGTCTACCAGCAGCCCTGGCAAACTGGCTCATCCTTGCCATCACTTCCATCCTTCTCACCCCAACCAACCATTCCTAGGGCCACGACGTGAGTCAAAACAGGTTGAAAAATTCCCTTCCTTTGACAGGTTTTGAAGTTGGATGAGTTCCCTGCTCTGGTCCTCAGCCCAGGAAGCAATGCATCTGTGAGATACAGTGAGCTGCAAACTGCTACTGCTTCTGAACCCCAAGCCAGGTACCATAAATAAGCAGCATCCTGTGGCCAGGGGGGCAGAGGGCAGAGCACAGACAAGCTCTTCTCTTCCCCCACCACTCACTGCTCCTTCCAGGGGAGCAGTTTCACTGCAGCATACACCCAGCCCTCTGCATTTCTTAACATGCATCTGCTGCTGCCTGTTTTAATGACAAAGCACAAAAGCGTAATACAAGTGCATATTACTTTTTAGGTCATTTTGGACCAGTGGGCCACTTTCCAAGCATCACAAATTTTCCTAAGTTGAACTGTGTCACCACCATTTCAGTCGAATGCCAGCTTTTTTTTCTGATTACAGCCAAGTGCAAAGATGACAAATATAAGTAACAAAGGGAAAAACATCCTGTTGGAACAGTACTCCCTGTTTTCTACGGGTGAGAAAAGTATAAGCAACATTTCAGCAACAAAACAATGTGATCCATTGCTGGATTATTTTTTTTAAAAAAACGCTATCATAACTGAATAGATTTCAAGCTCTGCAGGAATGCAATATTAAGAAAAAAATTAAGGAAAAGTGCTAGAAGTCAAAAATACACAACTCTGTGCTATCATGGGTTTTCGTAAGGATTATCAGGGCTATTATTGATGTAAATACTTTTTTCACTTTTTCAGCATAAATCTTTGGAAAGGAATAAGAATTTTTTTTTTAATGGATTAAACAAGTAGACTGTAGGGAAGCTCTGGCCACTTAAATATGAATAGATTTCTTCATTATTTTAAAGCAAATAATCTTACTGAGTTAAGTTTTAACTCATCTTTTTTTTCATCTAGCAATACAATATTTTCAGGAGGAATCACTTCCTCTGTTTAATGGTTGCTGACTGCTGTAAAACAAAAGCAGCTCTGCTTCATTCAGCCTTCACAGAAAGCTCCCCATCCCAGTGAATCTTTTCTTCACAGCAGACAAGACTAAAGTCAGCTTGAAATTACATTTGTTGAAGTTTCTCAGAGGAGAGACAGATGTTCCTGGGCATCCACAGAAAGCTTGCAAAACAGCTGGGACTATTTAACTGAGCGTCCTTTCACTGCCCATTGCTACCCCTTCTCCAGCTACCCCTTCCCAAGACGCTGCAACCAAACACCTTTGAAAGCAATGTCTGATCCAACCCATGTTTTTTTAGGACTTGAGTAAACTACCAGGTTGGTGAGGAGAGTAGAGACACCTCCTTTTTTCAGCAATATCTTTGCCAGCTGAAGGAAACGCCTCTGGTACCTGCTGTCCCTGCTCAGGTGTGCAAACTCAATATTTTATCCTTCCGGGTGTTGCCCACCCTGGCTGCTTCTCCCCCTGCTCTGCACCACACTGACCATGGTAGCTTCGCTGCTTGGGTGATCTTCCTCTAGCCTGGTGCTGAGGAACACCATGATTAAATCACCCTTAAAAAAAAACAAAACCAAACCCAACACACTTTGGGTAAAGACACCAGGATGGATGATGGAAACAGGCAAGGAGCAGCAATATCTTCAAGTGGCACCTGAAGTCAGCACAGGAGGAGCAGCACCCCTGCTCCTGGGGTGAACTGGGTTCACTTCACACCAGGTCGGAGCAGGAGCACACACAAGCTTCCTCTGTAGTAGCTTAATCCATGACAGCTGTTTTGAAAATGAGTATCGGAGTATAACCTCATGTTCATATCCCTCCTTATAGGCAGCCTAAGCCTGCTGAAGCATCTGCTTGATTCTGCAGATAATACAGCATGGGTTTGGAAGGTGTTGAAATAAAAAAATGACACTAGGAAAGCTTCTGGTTCCGTAGCTTCCTACTCTGACACATTATATATAAAACAAGTAAGCCAACCCCAAAGCCCCATTGTATAAGGGCAGGTGGAAGTACAGCCAGACTGCAGGACGGAGGGCACAGGGCAAATGTGTGGGACGCTTTTGGAGATGTGACAGCTTCAGCCAATAAGCCAGGCCTGATGCTGCCAGCAGCAACTGCCAGGACAGCATGGTAGATGAAGGGCACCCAATATCTGATGACTGTCACAGTCATCTCCTGCCATCTGTGGGGAATACTGGGCTGGCTGGGCAGAGCAATGGAAGGGCAAAAGAAGACATCTTAGTGTTGGGTGTGAAAAGAGACAATATATATCTGGAGAACAGAGCTCTGGAGATTCTTTAGAGATTCAAAAGGGAATCTTGTTCCCTCTGTTGAGAGGCTTTGTGGAAGGAAATCTTCCTTGTGATCTCTGCTCTATTGTTAATGCTTTGTTTCAGTAATACTTTATCGCACATTTCCAATATATGTTAAGGGACATAAAAAAAATAGAGCCTATTTAGGTGCATTGAATTTATGTGGTCAAGCACAAATGACCTGAGCAATGAATCTGTTTGGACTTGGCAGCCAGCCGAGATTGGGACCCTTCAGGCTGTTTCCTTTAAGAGAGGACTTAGGCTGTGGCATCAAGTGATTCTTTGGTACAATCCTGTCGTTTACAAAGAATGTACAAAAAAATGCTGTTTCCCTGAGCCGGGAAAGGAATCCTATTGTTTTGGATATCCAAGAGGCACTTAAGGGCTTCTTACATTTACCCTGATTGAAGGGCCATCAGCTCCAATGGAATTTCATCCAATTTTATAACAGCAATCCCTTCCCTCTGTCCCAGCCTGAGGGGTGACCTTGCCTGGAGTTTGCCTGTTGTCCTCACTGCCACCTTAGCTGTGCTGCCTCAGCTTGGAAAGAAAGGAAAGCAAGCCTTTACAGGTGAGAGCAACTTAAATTATTTACAAAGTATTGCTTCATCAGTAGGGCTTTTTTCCTCATCCCCTTGTAGTGGCCATATTTTCATCCACGGGATGTTTTTTATCTTCTTAGCCAAAATTCCTTTTAGGGGTGCAAAGAGAGCCTTTGAGGAATGCCCAGGATGACTGAGGAAGCTGTAACTCACCTGGGCTGAGCCACATGCTTCCAATGTCACCTGTTACAGGTACCAGACTGCAACCACAAACTCATATTCTTCTTTTTACAAAGACGGCTGAACCATACCGTATTTTCTCTTTATACAGCCTATGAAGTCGTTGAAGTATTGCACCCAAGATCCTTCACTGATCCTGACACAGATGAGGGCTGGGCCACCTTTGGCCTATTCGCAGCATCCCACTGACATCCGAGGTGGATGCTGACATACCAGCCCCCTGCCTGGTGCAGCCAGAGGGACAGCAGTTTGTTACAGCCCCTGCAGTTGCAATCAAGAGTTTCTCCATCCCAGCGTTGGTAGCCCCCGCCACTGAATTTGGTGCAGGGCTGATTCCCCAGACCCCCTGCTGCTGCTACAACACCTGTCCCTCACCACCATGCTGTCCCAGGTCCAGTAACCCTCACCAACCCTTTGCCTATTTCCCTATTCTCCTGCCACAGCCAGAAAAGGTTTTCAAGACATCACATTCATCAACAGCACCAGGGACATACAGCTAATATGATTAAAAAGGTGCTTCTGCAAGGGGAATTATACAGCAGGTTAACAAAAATTCTGAAGATAGTAACTTCTTCCATGAAATTCACTTTGTTGTCTTTGCCCTTTTTATTGCTATTTGTCAGGAACTCTCGTGCATCCTGCAGCATCAAAATCTCATCCTGCCTCAAGGACTCCCACTTAAATGGGGCAGTCTGGAGCAGTTCTGCAGAGCTGAGCTGCTGGAGTCAAGTCATTGAAAACACAGGGCCTGGGACAGGGTGTCCCTAGGCTGTATTCCTCCTCTCTGCTTTGTTATGCTGTTTGCAAAGTGCTGAGGGAAGTGTTCAAATCCTGACCCAGGTTTGCACAGGGCTCTCTGTAAAACCTGGAGTGATTCCCTGTGGAGTCCGTGCAAAGTCCTGCCCGTACTGATCAACACTTTTGCTGACCAACTATTTGCTACAGCACAGACAGAACAATAAAATCATCCTTTCTTCAGGTCCACACATTTCCCACTTGCAAGTTATCCATGTCTAGCAAAAGAATGACCTGGTGGGTTGGTTTGTGTGTAAACACAAGTGTATGGACCTGTCTGGGAACATCTCCTCATGGGTTAGCCCTGGCTAATGCACATGTAGCTGGCAGCCCAGGAAGCACCCTCATCCCTACAGCTGCCTGCGGCTGGGCACGTGCTGGTATTAAGCCAGAAACTTGAAATTTGGTATTAGATCAAAAAGCCCATACAAACAAAGTGGTACTACCCAGGACAGTTCATATATCCCGAGTTCTTTGAGCACCACAGGGATGAGGGGAAGGACCTCAGCTGGACGTGCCATTTAACAACATGCAGGAAGAAATGAAAGAGCTGTGAGGAGAATAAAGTGGGAAATGGCAGTAATGGGGATGGCGGGTAGCTGCCGTGGGAGGAAGGGTTTCAGGAGAAGAATGACAGGAATAACTCTGGTCCTGTTCCACAAATGATGGAATTACACCATGACATGGGAGGGAAAAATAAGGTTACGGTCAAGGATGAGTTCCTAAGAACTTCTGGGGGAAAAAAAGAGAGAGAAAGCCGGTGAAGAAGCCAGTAATAGCAAAGCCAGAGGTGACTTCCAAAACTAAAAGGCTTTCAGGTTAAAAACCTTTAAATAGCCAAAACTTACGTGAAAACAGAAGATCAGAGGGTGAGAGTCCAGAAACATGTACAATTGTGCATTATTTTTGTAGATCTGAGGTCAAGGTTTAAGGCTTCTGTACGGGGTGGTGGTGGGGCTGTGGGGGCCTCTGTGAGGAGAGGCCAGGGCTGCCCCACGCTGGTCCCAGCCGGTCCCAGCTGGCTCCAGCGGCCCCGCCGTGGCACCTCTGGTAAAATGTATTGAAGAAAGGGTGAAAAAACACAGTGCACGTAGTGAAGAGTGAAGGGAAAAGTGTGAGGAACAGCTTTGCAGACACTATGGTCATGAAGAAGGAGGGGAAGGGGGTCCTCCAGGCCCTGGAGTGGAGATCCCCTGTCAGCCCATGGAAAACACCTCAGCAGAGCGTGTTTACCCTGAAGGACTGCGGCTCATGGAGGGGGCCCAGGGTGGGGCAGCGGGACATGTGAGGAGGAAGGAGCAGCCGAGAGGGGGTTATGGATGGTTATGGATGGATCACCACCCCCCATGCTGCCTGGGGTGGTGGGGAGGAGGTGGAGGAATCTGGCGCGGAGCCTGGGGAAAGGGGAAAGAAAGGTTCTAATTCTGTCTTTGCTTCTCACTGTCCAAAGTCTATTGTAATTGGCAATAAATTGAGCCCATTTTCCCCAGGACAGGTCTGTTTTGCCCATGGTGCTAATTGCTAAGTGACCTCCCTGTCTTTATCTCAATCCATGAGCTTTTTCATCCTGTTTTCTCTCCTGGTCCTGTTGAGGAGGGGGAATGAGAAGGCAGCTGGGTGGGCATCTGGCAGCCAGCCAAGGTCAACCCACCACAGCTTCCTACTAAAAAATCTCTACAAGATATTATGAAATTAGATAAACAAATGAGAAAGCTTATAGATTAAACTTCTGAGGTATTTCCCAATAAAAAGAGTGAAAGGAGGGCGTGAAGTTTCCCACAGAAATGAGAGAGTGGATGGACAGGAATTGTATTTGAAGAGGAGGCACCTGAGGACACAATTTATCTCCCAGTCATAGATGTAAGGAAGGTCCATCAGCAACAGGCAAAAAGCTCTGTCTGGCTCAGGGCAAGAAGACAGAAGCTGAGCATACCTGCTACTACTTTGTATTTTTATTCTCTTTTCATCCAATTTTTTCATGTACAGTACTAGTAACTGGGACTTATAAGCAATTTTTCACTTCAACACTTCAAAGTATGAAGCTGGCTAAACAAATGACCATTTACAGTGAAACTTTCTCGTGGAATTTAAACAGTTCACAACAGTGAAATAGTTCTCCAATGCCAACAGAACCCGTATGTATTTATTTCTATATTTACATTTTTTTGTGTACCAAAGTGACAGTGACCCTGTTTTCCTTTACTCTAAATGCATGGAGCAGACACAGTTTCACGCATTTTGAGACAAAGAAAGCTTGTGAGATCATTTGGTCTGACACCCTGCAAACATAGTCGTCATCTCACCCAGTGATGAGCCCAAGGGAGGGTGCATCTCAGCTGGGCTGGTGCTAGTGGCATGGGGAGAGAGGCACAGGGAGGTCCAAAAGCCCCTGTCCCACAAGGTGTGGCAGAGGTCAAGGATGCTGGATCTTTGCAAGCACATGAAAACCAGTTTGTGTTACACCTGTGTCAGCAGTAACAGGTTTTGCTTTATTTCCATAAGTGACCCATTAATTTGGTAAAGAGCCATAAAAAAGCACTTACAACAATGCACTGGAATTTGGACAAGGTGCTGCTGGCCCCAGTGCTGCCAGGAGCAGTCTCATGCCGCCACCTTTCATTCGTCTCTCAGAAATACTCATTACCTCCACTTCCAGTTCAGCTAATGTCAAAGGATTACATTTGGCGTCCTTCTGGAAAAGTGGCTATGTGAGCGCTGTTATTAACAGCTACACCTTTCAAGAATGATGCTAAAATATCTTTAGGTAGCTGGCATTCAAACTCAGCTGGCATTCTTAACGAATAATTGGACACCTCCCTGCTACAATGACTTCAAACTCATAGTTTAACCATCATATTACATCCTCTGAAAGAAGGCAAGATTTTGTAGAATAAATATTGCTACACAAATGGAGCACTGCTTTTGTTTCCTTAACATCCTATACAGGTCAGCCTCCTAGGATGAAACATTTCTACAGCCTTGGACTTCATGAGAAGCTCTTTCTGAACCTAAAAATGTCCATAGCTGTTCCTGAACAGTTCAGCAGGTCACCTGTGGGCGACCAGTGTTAGAGGCAGAGTTAGCCTCTTCTTTCTTTTAGGTACAGGCAGCCCCCTGCTATCTCTCCCACCCCAACACGCACAGCCAGTGCTCTCTGTGAGCCCCCAGCCCACCTCCCCACCACGCATCCAGTGTGGAGGGCTGGAGCGCTCGTGGAAGCTGCAGGCAGAGCCTTGACACCGCTCCAGTAATGCAGTCTTTCAAACCTGCTTTGCAACAGAAGTGTCCCATTTCCCCATTTTTGTTGAATCTGACAAGTCAGCACCCGGCTTCGACATGCAGAGCTCAGCATTTCCATCACAGATGTGGTGGCAATAAGGAGCAGCCTGCACAGCACTGATGCATGCTGACAGGAAGCTTACATAGATCAGTAGTAATTAGAAGCAAATCACAATTAAAATCTAAACAAATCAGAAGCAAAGGAGACTCAAAAGAGAGACCCAATGATTAATACTTCAAAATCAGAGCAATCAAAGCCATTATGAGTCCAACCATATGGATGGGAACTACAAGGCATGCACTGTTTTATTAACTCCTTATCAACTTGCCTCTCTAATCAGCGCTTTACATTTGTGGCATAGGGAGTTATGAAAAAAATTACAGATCCTTGAGGTGTTACTGCCCTGATCAAAGAAATCCATACATTGCCTCTGAAGAAAAAGGTTTAAATAGATGTACGTGCCTGTAATAGGAACCTTATTTAGACAGATTGCTTTTAAGCCCAGGACTTTACCAGTGAAGCTCCAGGCCCTAGAAATTTTAATGTAAATCAAAAGCCAAGTAATGTGGGAGTTTTAAATTCATAATTACGCACTTGCATAATATTAATATTGTAGGAGATAAATACAAACAAAATGATATTTTCCTTGTGTCTGTGCTGGATGCCAATTCTAACATTGCTAGAAGGTAACAATATATATGAAAGGCAGTTTACATTAAAAAGGTTAAGAGAGAAGATGTCGTCAGAAAGCAAAACATGGTCTTTAAAATACTAAAATATTTTCTTCTCCATGCATTAAATAATACTTTCTTCTCTACTTATGAATCAGAGCACTTCCAACATCGTTCCTGAATGCACATTGAAAGGATTTCCAATTTGCCAAATCGCTATCCAAGTTGCACTTGGCAAAAACACATTCATGCTACTTCATAGCCTGACTTTGCTTGTAATTGTATTTATTTAAGACTACTTTAACAAGCCAGAAAAACACACAGTGTAGAAGGGGAGGGAAGATGCGCCTACCGTACCAATGGGTCTTTTTTCTCCATGACTGAAGCTTGATGTGGAAACTTCGCTTTGCCCCAGCCCTGGCAGTGGCTCCCAGCAGATGCTCCTGCCCGAGGAGTTCGCGGGCTGCCTTGGCCCCGGGCCGGCTCCCAGGGGGCTGCCTGGCTGCCCTGGGCCTGGGCTCCTGATGCAGCGTGGCTGAAGTCAGGGTGCCAGCTGCCCCGGCGGGACAATGGCTCCATTGGGAGACAACTGGGGGACAAAGGCACTGCTTTCAGGAATGATTTTATATGCACACATGTGACCTTTGCCTGAAATGACTCTATGGAAAGTGTCCCTGTCCTGAAGCCCTGCTTTCAAATGCAGCGATCTGTAGTTCTTGCTTAATCTTTTTTTTTTTTTTCTCTCTTTGCTTTTTTATTTGTTTGCAACAGATGCCTCAGGAGAGGTCATGTGCAGATAACAAGGTGGTGCCAAGCTCTTTCTGACCATTTAATAGAGCTATTCAGTAATGGATAGGATTACTTTCTTCACTTTTCAAAGTCCTTCACCAGAATCTGCTAACTGGAGTGCTTTTCTCTGCTTTCAGGAGTTTAACTACAAAACCAGAGCACCCTAACTTCCAAGCCTGTGTCCTGAGCCAGCCTACAAGCTGCTTCCAAGCTCAGGTCACCTTTGCTAGAGTGTATATAATTTTTTAATTTGTGCACCCAGATAAGAACAACAAAGCCTTTGGATTTTTAATGGATTGGAGCGAATTATTTTTTTATTGTTATTATTTTAACTGTGATTTTAAGTATTTTGAAGGCTTCCTACTTGACTGGATGTAAAATAGAAGCTGTCAATACATAAGACATGTGAAATCCAAATATCACTATAGCTAGACTGGAGGTGGGGGGGTGAAAATGGAGTTTATCACCCTTAAGGTATACGGCAGTGAACGCTGCAGCTGTGGCAGGTGAAAGGAAGGTCCCTGAGAGCGATTCTTTGTTAGGTTATAGGGAAGGCTATTAGCAGTGTGCCTCTTTAAGGTTAGCCAAATTTTCCTGTATAAGGTCTTGACTTTTGCTGTTTATTGCTCTAACAAACTACATTTACACTGACATTTTTGTGCTAGAAAGAGTCAGTTTTTTTAATCTACTTTTAATTTAAGGCAAAATACACTATGCTGAACATTTTGGGGATTAAAACAAAGGATGTATACTTTCCTATACTAATGATAAAATTATCCATCCTTTTCATAAATAGATCTCGGGCTTACATACCCTAAAGCAACAGATTGGATTTTGGGGATCAGGGGAAAATGGCCTGTAATCTTTCATCATCTCTTTACAGTGAGTAAGTTCATCCATCCCTACCAAATTTTAGCCAAATTTGGTCAAGTTATATATCTTTAAGAGATCTTTGTGTATCCTCAGCACTGTGTGCAACTTGCTTATACTTAATGGCTGAGCTCCCTGAAGATCATCATATCCAGGTGTCTTCAAGCCCCTTAAAGACCATGGGTCACACTGCAGGTTTATTTCAAGGGAAAGGAGTTTTAAAAGGTGCTCACAATCACAACGGGATCCAGGTCATGTCCATCCATCCGTCACTGCCACCATACACACCCCAGCTCTGCCCCCGCCAGCACAGCTGCATGCAGAGCCCACATCTCTCACATAAAAAAGTGTGTGCTTGTGCATGCTGGGGAAGGGGATTCTTTGTCCTGAAATAAATCCTGCCCCATCCCCCAGACAAAATCAAGCCCCACTGTGAAATCTCGCCATGGACTCCCCACAAATGCTCCCTGCAGCACTGAAAGGGAGGATAAAATCAAAGCTTTGAGGAGCTGCTGAATAGGTAATGGGTTCTGTATTGTAAATGGAACAGGACTGCTGTTGGAAAGACAGCAGAGAGTATGTGATAATGGACAGAGATGACAGAAGCAGACAGATTTCAAGTGTTTGATTTAGAAACCTTAAAACACAATGTTCTTAATTTTGCATGTCAGGTCAAAAATTTTAGATACATATCCGGTTAGCGTTATGTAGGTACTAAATGCAAGCAATTTTAAAAATAAATATTCTGCAATATCTAGAAGCAAAATATCTGAGCATCTTGACACAAAGGAGCATAGAAAGTACTGAAGAAGAAGAAAAAAATTAAACTTATAGAAGTTCTCCTCACTTCATAGCAGGCTGTGCCAGCATTGTGCTCCCGAACACGTTTGAATTCCATTTAAAAGATGCCTCTCACTTCCCTCAGAAGCTAATGTGCAGCCTGCCATGCCATTGACAGTTTTTTATCCCTTGATCTCCATCTGACTCTAATGTGATATCTAATTTTTTTTTAATTTCAGCTTATCACTTCTAATTATTTATTACCCCAGGAAAATATATCCGTTCTACAGCAGAGGGGCTTAAAGCCATTGTTACAAGTATTCTGCTGAATAAAGACATGTTTACATAGCAAACAACAATTTCTCCACATTTACAGAGTTTATATACTACCTGTATTTGGAGAAAAGCACAAGCTTTCTCACTTAATCTTGTTTCAGCACAGTTAGTGGGGACTAGCATGATTTAATATTTCCCAATATATTCACTGCAATCTAAAAATATTTTGGCAGATCTTTACCCCTGTTTAACACCACAGCATTCTTGGTCATATGGCTATTGACTTCTTTGAGTCATACTCAGTTAAAATAAATCTTAGTCAACTCTCTCCCGTTCTGTATAAACAAACTCAGGCTGTTTAGCAAAACAGGCGCCGCTCTCTCGAGGTGCCGTGGAGAGCGGTGGGTATTGCTTTAGATAATGCTTTGTCAGAATTAACGCACACCAACTAGCACAGTTCAAGCAGGGGCAGTGGCCCCAGGCAGGGCATGGTCAGAGGGGCACACAGTGCAGCAAGCAGAAGTCAGTGCCCATCCTTAAGGGCCCAAAGGCACAGGAAGGGCTTCAGGAATGGGTTTCTACCCATAAACACATCCTGTTTATATGTCTTAATCTAAAGTGGTAGCCAAGACCCCTGAGAGGGAAGTCTATGCAGTGCTGCCTCCACTCTTTTGCAGACAGCGGCCATTGCTGCATTTTATCAAACATCCTCTTCCTATGGCATATCCCTAGTGAGCTATAAGCAGAGCTGTTGGACCTGCTTTCTGGACTCGGCTTTAGGCAGCAGCAAGGCACAAGCTGTTCAGATCAGGACAGGGCTGGACATGCACAGGAAAACAGCTGCTGCACTTAGGAAATTTCCAGGTGTGGCAGGCAGCTACTTCCCATTTGAAGGAGCAGTTCAGCTGGACAGAGAGTGGATTGCAAGTCTTGGATGAGGAACTAAAAATCCAGTAAAGTCCTATTTTGATTATGCAAAACATCCAGCCTAATGAAAACCAAAACAAGTTTCCAGGTACAGCAGGTTCAGGAATTAACACTGAGAATAATATTTACTGAGGGGCATAATTTCATGCTTTCATATGTAGCCTAGGCCATGCCGTATGGGAAGGTTAATGAAAACAATAATAAAAAAGAAATTATTTTTCAATATTCAGAATTTAAGGAGATGATAGTGAGTGAAACTGAACCTTGCAGCCACATAGGAGAAAAGATTATGCAGGCTCAGCTTTAAAGCAGCTGTTCTCCTCATTAGAATCAGAAATCTGAACATCTCTTGATCTTGTGCAATCAGAGGGAGCAGCTATATACTTAAATCGGGCCACACATTGAGCACCTATATATGGATTTCCGGAGCCAACATTAAGATCCTATTTTTAAAAGCTGTGCTTACAGATGCCCCAGCCTGCTAGAAATAAAGACCTTTTGAACATTACTCTTTTTAATCCCTGCATTTTCTGCATTCATTTTTAAACAGTATTGTTGCAAATAAATTCACCAGAAAATTATACTGGCAGTTAAGTATGCCATGGGTAGTACAGCACTAAAATCAACCATAAAAAACAGCCCTTCAAAAAAAAAAAAAAAAAAAAAAAGAAAATTGCACTGTAGATAGCCATGAATAAAAGAAGATTGTGACTTACAAGAAATATACAACCCCTCCTCCTGTTAATCTGTTCCATATTTGATGGCTGAGTGTGAATTACAGTTGAAAAATATCCTGAGGGATTACTTAATGTACCACCTAATCCAACCATCCACCCCCTGCAAAGTACAACCTCATGCGGTTTTGCTTCATTAGGAGTTTCTCTGCAGCTCCGATGTCCCGTCTCAGTTTCACCTCCTGCAAACAGGTCTGAACATGAAGAAATGTCTTCTGTGGCCAGAACTGTGCAGAAATATGTAATTCTGTACAAGGATAATTGCACGAGCTGAGCTAATGGAAAAAACAAACTGTGCCCAGCTACCTTCTAGGCATGGCTGGAGTTACCCCTTCTGCAATCTGAATGGATGATGTGGTCTTGTATCTCGAGCTTTGCTTTGGCATATTTTCCTTTTCTTAACCCTTAGTTTACCATAGGACAGCTGCATAACAGCTTTGCTCAAACTCCAAAGTTACCACTTCTGTCCAACAACATCTTATATGCCATGAAACGCTATTTTATTTCCACTAGACTTTGCCCACTAGTGGGGATGTTACGGTAACCTGTATCCTCGGTTTATGCAAAAAAGTATCTTTTCTTTGAAAAGTCATCAGACCCGGAGTTTCTAAAGATCCACTCTCCAAAGATTAATCTTCCCCTTCTGAGCTCTGTTAACCACAGTGTGCCAGGCTACAAGTAGCTATAAAATAGCACAGCTTTACAAACCTGCACCAGCAGAATCTGCCTTCTTGGGGGTATCTGCCATGGGGAGCTTGAGATGGAAGAGAAATGGCCATAAACTGTAGTTGTGGGTAAACATGCACGCACACACGAAGCATGGATAGCTGAAGAATCATAAAGATCATAAACTGAACGCTCAGTTCTCCCTGACCAGCATGAAAAGACTGTGCATGGGCTGAAGGTTTCCTCTGAGAGAGCATGACATTGCTGAGATAGCTTAAAGTTTTATCACTTGGGCCATCACATGGAGTGCTCCAGATCCTGGATAAGGCCAGAAAAGGGCCACAGGGGAGAGGCAGAGCATTACCAGCATCAAACAAGATCTTGCTCCTTGGCTTGAGGGCTGACACCACAGCTCCTTTCTCTACTTTCCATATCACTAAACCATTGCTTTCTATACCTCCTGTCCTTCTCTTCTCCTACTGATTTTCTTGCCCACAGCCAATCCCTATGCCCTATCCCAAACAACTTCTCTGTAATCTAACACAGATACAGCTCCGTATCATCTTGAAGTTCCTAGTCTTGTACAATATATACAAATTATGTGAAATTCCACATTCTGAACAAGATGCACAAATTTCTTAAATGAAACAGTAACTTACAAAGTGTAACTATGGACCCAGTTAATAAAATCCTTCAAGAAACTTGACATATATATGTCCCAAAAGGGAACACCCCAAATTTTGAAGCTGCTCTTATCTGCTACGGAAAATCCAGTGTGGAAATCTAACTGTAAAGGCTTGAAAAGAGATATTCCAGTAGGAACACTAGGAATAAGAGATATGTAGATAAAGTAAAAAATAAAAAAATAATGAACCAATACGATCATTACACACTTCTCATGAATCATACTCTTTTCACCAAAAAGCAATGCACCAGATGATAACACTGATCCACAGGTGGCAGTAGCCAATAAACACAGCCACAAATACAGCCAACGTGCCCTAGGTAACTGAGAAGTCAGGAAACTCCAGAGAAGGCTTACAGAGGAAGGAGTGACAACTTCCATTGGGTCCTACTGCAGGACAAGGCTTGGACACACACGGATTTGCAGTCATACAATAAGACCAGCCTTTGAAGCACGGTGAGGAATTTCAACTACCCACCAGTGGCTGTGCGAGCAAGAGGCTGTTGGTCCAACAGCCGTGGCATGACTTGGGTTGTTCATTTCATGCAGTGTTTGTAGTTCAAGACCAGCAGGCTGGCCACCATTACTGTAGTGCCTGGATTTTTGTCTTCCTGAAAAGAAAGTTATAATCTGGAGAGAACATAAAACAGTCTTCTGGGGTTGTGGGAATTGGTCAATTTTTTTGGAAGAAACATATAATAATAATTTCTTATTTCTTATTGCCCACAATTGGGGTATAAAAGCTACTTCAAGTGAATGAACAACTCATCCTTACATTTCAAGTGAAGCCCATAGAAAATCCATTGTGAAAGGAAGCTACAAACCCAACTGCAACACAGATTAGGGCCTTTGGAGTGCTAGACTGAGTAGGTGTTGACAATGGTGACAGCTAATCCTGCATCAAAATGCGCTCAATTCTGGAGCAAAAACTGAAAGCAAACTGGCCTGTTCGGTTTTGGATGCTGCAGAGAGGAGCCGCTGTGCACTAAAGGGTTTTGGGCTACACAAATGAGCTCTGACTTGAACTTTATGTGTAACTGTTTGAGACTTCTAAACTACTCCCGTTTGTTTGCAAAGCTTGGTTTATATTCCTGCTTACAATTTATCTTCTCCTTTTGATTCCTCACAACATCTGTGTCCTTTTTCCAGACCCCCCTGCATGGTTTTATTCGCTAAAGCTTTCAGGGTTTTGTTTTTGTTCTAATGTTTTTGCCTTCTAAGTTGGTTTTATTACGATGCACACCACACTGAGTGCTCTGGCAGCCTGCGAGGGATGTTTTCTAAGAAGAATAAATTATGGGCATTAATAAAACAAAGCACAGAACTTTTGAGCATTTGGTTTCAACGTGGAAGGATTCTCTTTCATATGAGAATCATGTTGAGGATTTATTTCTAGGGGAACTTTTTCTGTTATTAAGATCTAACAAAGCAGTATTTTACTGAAGGCTTTTTGCTTTTTCCTTGCCCACTCTGTCATGGTTATTGCAAAGCTCTTCTGCTGTTTCTCATTTCACTGCAAGGTACCTATGTGCATATGAAAGGTACACTGTGCAGGGTTTGCTTTCAAGTTTTCAGTTAAGTGGGGGGAGGGAGGTTTTGGGGGTTTTGTTTGAGCTTCTTTTGTGGAAAGGGATTAAGGTAAGGACATGGAAACCAGGGGCAAAGTAGTTCTTTAAAATAAATCCAGATCTCCCCTCTGTAAACACATGCCAACCAAATATACAAATTATGGCAAATTGGTTGGCTGTGTTCACAACTGGGTTAGTTCTAAAATACAAGAACACTATAAGCATGAGTTACAACATCTCTTTGGACCTCCTTGAAAAGTCTTCCTTTCAGTAG
Organism: Falco punctatus; assembly: GCF_963210335.1. Taxonomy (NCBI): domain Eukaryota; kingdom Metazoa; phylum Chordata; class Aves; order Falconiformes; family Falconidae; genus Falco; species Falco punctatus. The sequence goes on along the minus strand of NC_137582.1, from coordinate 20,144,055 downwards.
GCTCAGTCCTGGAACACAAGCAATTTAGCTCTCATGAGTAGTCCCATTGACTAAAAGCAGCACCTGGATTTACAGGGTCACCTAAACCAACAGAAGAGTTTTGAATGCAACATTTTCCCATAAGTCACCTCCCATTATACCCTTTTGCCACCTGGACTCCATCTCCTTAAATCTGCTTTATTGGTCCCATATGCCTTTATTCAGTGAAGTGCTCAAGCTTTGATGGAATGGAAGGGACGTAAGCGAGCACCAGCTTTCCTGAACCAGTGCTGCAGCCGCACTCCCGATTAATGCCTCCTTTCATATGGCTGTGTCCCCACACTACATGCAGGGAACAGCCTCCCACTTGTAGCTCCCAAACACCCTGCCTTTCTCTTCCAAACCTGCTTGCAAAAGCCACTATGTCCCGGCTGCCTCCAGCTCGCAGCTTTGTGCCGTTGTCCTTTGCGTGCTGGGGGTACCTTTTGCTAAGTACCATGGAGTGTTTGACACCACCAAATGCTTAAACTCCCACAGGGTTCGGTTCCCAAAAGCAGGGTCTCACCTGCAGCCCAGCAGGTCTGGAAGCTGACAGCCCCAAACCAGCACTGCTGCCCCCTCCTTGCACTGCCTCGGGCTCCCACTTCGCCCTCAGGGGATTTAATGCAGGTCCCCAAAAGGCACAAAACAGTTTCTGCCCCCTTGATTTTGGTTGGGTTTGGTTTCTGGCCATTGAGCAAGCTGACTCAGCCCATCAAGGTGAACCTCTGGCTCTGATACACAGGGATCCCCGGAACTAGAGTGGGAGGAGGGCAGGACCACCATATTCAGCAGTACTGGATTATCTAATTGTAGGATTGCACCCTAATTAGGAAAGAGACAGCAGCAGCTCCATGTATCCTTCCCTCAGTGCATCTCCATGCACCTTCTACTTTTTGTCTGCATTTTACAATACGTAAATATGAGAAAATATTGTAGTGTAGATGTCCCCCCCCCAAAATGGCAATTTTTGCACCTGGACAGATTTTTAGCAGCATCTAAACATATTTCAAAGCTGGTCTATGTCAGCTATACACCTACTTTTAAGTTAAAGAGGCAAACAGTTTGATTACATCATACTCCAGATCAGAAAGTGGGGGAACTGTACACTTTGCAATGTTTGACTAGAACTCCAGTGAAAACATCTGAAGGCTTTTATGAGTGTTTGTATTTCTCATTGACAGGAATCAAAGTAAAAGCATCTTGATTCGTTTTTTTTCTATCACTTTCCAGCAATGGTACAGAAACAGGAATCCATTAATTCCTTTGGACACTGATGGGGTTGGACTGGCAGCAACAAGGAGCTCTGAGCCTTTTCCTTGTAACCGCTGTCACAAAAAACTCCCGTGTGTTTCCTTCCTCGCCACATGCCTCACAAAAAGATTTACGGCTGTGTTTTAACCACATGTCAATGGGACATTCAAGACTTATAGGAGCAAATTTGGACTTATCTGCAACAGAATTTTCCCACTGATAGGCCATAATTTATAATAAGTGCTTGCATATTTAATTAGCCATCTGATGAGATGAAATACTACAGAACGGTGGCCTAAATGAAGGAGGCAAGTCAATGGCATCATATCCCTTCCTAGGAGGGTGAAGAGTAAGCGGGGCCTGAGGAACAAGATCAGATTTCTTAGCTGCACCATGCTGCTCACAAGCAGCAGCAAATAAATGTATAGGAATACCAAGAAATGGACGTTTATTTGCATGTCCTGAGGTTTTGCTTTAGTTCTTGTAGCATCTCTTCCCATCAATGCTACTTCTATTGCTTCATTTTCAACCGTACTCCCAAACTTCCCAGCAGAGGCAAGGACCTATACAGTGAATTTAAGCTGGTGATCACATTGACTTGTTTAGCCACCCTTTACTAAACAAAAGGTTTGAAAGCCATTTCTCCAGGCTTTTTTTTTTCCCCCCCCCTTTCCCCAGCTCATGTGCACGGGACAGGGGTCTGTGGGGCTGGAACAGAGAGAGGCAATGGGCTTGTGATGGGATGCCAAGGAAGAGGCCTGGGGTGCAGGTGAGAGCTGAACACCCATATTTTCTTTCCATGTTGTCTCTTGGCACCGTGTTTCTTGACAGCTCTCAGCCACTTTCATGACATTCACACCAGAGAACAGGACAGCACAGCAAGGAGTCCCTGTAGAAGGTCTAAGCAATACATTTCCCTATTAGCAGAGATGCACTTTTTTCTCAGGTCTTCTCCCAGCTTGTTACTTGTCAGCCAATGAAACCTCAAATCCAGCTAAGGTGGTGGCAACTACTCCCTCTCATTTTTTGGCACATGCCCAGAGCACAATCTTCCTCCATGTTTCAAATATCAAACCTTTCATTAGGGCTTTGAGCATTTCCAGTTTAAGTTGTTGTAGCCTTTTCTGCAACATACCTGTGTAGCCAAAAGAGCATGTACAACTCAAGACACCACAGCAATTTGCCAAGTTGTGTTCACCTGAGTTTCTTGCTTCCATTTGGAGTTTGCTGTTATGGAGCACAATATTGACCTAAAGCATATGTCAGACCTTTTTAATTAAGAGCTGGCGAGCTGAGTCAGAAAACTCCAAAAAGCTCTCCATCAGAGCCTAATTTCAGGTTAGATTTCTTTGGCTCATCTCTAAGGTTCAGTAACTCTATCCCTCCAGGTCCACTATTCTTAGTACCAGTGTTGATATTCTTATTGCCCCTTTTGGCTCAAAAGGTGAAAACATGTTCAGGCTCAGCCTGCTATGCCTCTTATCATCCCACCCATAAATGCTTCACTTCAGAGAGAGAAACATTTAATAGAACAAGCCTAAGGAAGCCTGACTCAAATTAACAAGTGACAGCACCTGTCCTTCTTCCACTTTCTCTTCTTGCCCCACTGACAGTCATTTCCATATAATGTTTAGCATATAAACACCCTGGTACAAACCCCACATTTTACCTTCCACAAAGTGCTCATAGCAACCGTTAGAAAATATATAATTACTACTGAAGTAGAATTCTGCTGTTTGAACTATCAGTCCTCACACACCTTCCAGGGGACCAATATGAACTTCAAAGATAAAATTAAGCCCAAAATATACTTTAAAAGACAACTTTTCAAGACATTTTCCTGCATTTTAAAGGATTTACAGAGCACAATCCCATCTTGTTTCCTTCTCAAGTTATCTGTAAGACACTCAGGAATTCTGAAAGCACAACAAAAAGCCAGTCTAGGTATAAACACAACACATGCATAGCAGAAATAAAACAAATAATCCGTTTTAAAAACTAATTATTGAAGCATGGAATCTCCAGCAGAGTTTCACCCCCTATTAATACAGCTCATTCTTTGCCAACAGGTAAAATCAGCAGGGTCGATGCGGAACAGTGCAAATAAAGAACAGCAGCAATAATATAACTTGCAAAGGGTTCTAAGGTGTTGCCTCTCTCTTGCAAAGCAACAGTCTTCTCTCTTTGATTCCTTATGCTTTCGCCATTCATCTAAGGTTGGAAGTAAGACGAAATTGTTGTATCAGAGGCTGGGGAGTACGCCAGGCTTGCAAGAGCAGGCTGTGAAAGGCCCCCTCTGTCCATTGCAGGGTTTTACAGGACTGCAGACAGCAGATCTGAGAGAGCCTTTCAGGCCTGTCTTTATCAGTCAAATCTCCTCTCAGGCTCTGGAGGAGCCCCCTGGAGAGGCTTCAGCCTCCCTGGTTGTGCTGGTGCAAGGGGGCTCAGTGGTGTGCACCCCCAGCCAGCCGGACCTCCAGGCTGCCAAACTTTCCCTTCCTGCAGCCAGTTGGCTCTCAGGCAGAACCGGCCTCCCTCTGCTTGCAGGACTTCTCTTTCTTATACCAGTTTCAATGTATGGAAAAATAAGATACCTGTCAGGAGAAGAAATTAAGCCCCTTTCAGTTTTATTACATTCCTTCCATTTTATAGGTAGGCTGTTTCTTTCTCGTTTGCTTTGCAAAAGACATTATAATAATAATTGGCCAGTGGAAAGAGTTTGCTTTTGATTCCTTTGGATGAATTTTCTTGGAGTGACTGTGTCTGAAGTAGAAGAGATTAGTACTGTATTTACTAACACGCCACAGGCTCAGTAAGAGAAGGGGGGAGTTATCCCTCAAAAAAGGCTGTTTGTTATAAAACCCACCGCAAGTAATCAATATACCCCAAAAGAGCAAAGGCAGCGATGGAGCGAACCCTTAATGTGAACCAGACTGAATAACATGAAACAATCATCTTGATGGATGAAGTAGTGATTTGGCAAATGTTCTGACGCTCCTTGCCATGGGATTTCCGGACAGTCATGGTGAAAGTAAGTAAACATGCCTCATCAGAAATAACATTAGCAACAGGCACAGCAGTAACCACAGCTGGGCCGTTCATTGAGAAAAGGGATTCCTTCCTTTACCTGATACTAAATCTTACCCTCCGCATGGTGCCACAAAGCAACTTGGATACGAACTTTATATCAAAAATTCACTTCCATCAAAATACTTTTGAGCTGGAAGTGCAACAGTGCGATAGCTAAGTTCACATTTCATTACAAAACAGAGTGGTTCCTTGAACAATTCCATATCCATTATGAATGTTTGAGGAAACAACCCGGGAGCCGGCACTTTCTGGCTCCCAATCTCATGCTCTGTCCATTACACAAAGAAATTTTGTGTTTCAGTGACAGGATTACCCAGACTGTTCTGGGGAGTTTTAAGCTAAATCAATTTCCACACCTGCAAAACAAGAATAAGGAGGTTAAAACATGTAAAGGGTTTTGAACATTCACAGTGAAAATGCTAATTGCTATTCTCCATGTAGCAACTGAATCTTGATTTTTTTTTGTTTATATTTCATTGAAGGAACTCCTCCCATCCCTGGGGAGTGTGAACTGTGCAGAATGGAGAGAAGCAGAAAAGAGATGCCTAATTTTGTCAAGAGAGGGATTCAGTCCCTCCAGGAAAAGGAATTTAATACATAAAATCACTTTATAAATCTCCAGCTCCGTAGCTACAAATCCAGGGTTCCTTCAGTGTCTTCAAACTCAGACGATCTCCAGCCCGATTAGCTGCAAAGAGATGTGAGCTTTTTTGGTGACACCAAACTTGGGTGGACTTTGAAACAATCCCCTAGACTGGAAATCAACAGCAACAATTGTATACAAAGGTTTGGATTTTTGGATTAAACAACATGGCCCATGGGGAACATTCCTGCATTAAAGTCAGCGTTTGATTCCAAAATTTGACATCTCCAAGATGCTAGAGAGCTTTCCAGAAAACAAGACCATCACTCAAAGTGTGACAGGGGCTTCTAACTGTTACAACATCATCTCCAACCAGCATTAACACTAAGCTTTAAATACTGAACACTGGGGTTTGATGCAGCTCCAGGAAAGTGCTTTGCTAAGCTTCAGAGAGGATGTGCTAAATTTGGAAAGCTGTCCAAAGAGAAAAGCAATTATTTTCAGCAGAAGTCCATCTAATGTTTTGCAATGACCTTAAAGCAGGCAGATATAACAAGGGATGGCAAGTAGCCACTGATGTGAATTAAATTTCATCCCAGCTCCAAGGTCACTTGTCAAATACAAATAGTGATCAGATAGTGAGAAGACACATGGTGTTCCACATGCACCACAAGGCTGACGGGAGCTTGCAGTATGGCTGAGGGACAGCCTCCTGCCTTCTGCAGCAGGAGCTCCCATTTGGTTGTATGTTTCTCTGCTACTGAGGACCTGATCAAGACAGTGAGTAATTCTGTGTTGCAGAAGACACCAATATAGACCAACGTTTCTCCTGCACTTTTTAGTATATTCGTATCTCTGCAATAACCAGCATGCTCTTAGAGGCATCAGCACGGTCACCTAAAAGCAAAATACATCACCCAAAATGTACTCCAAGCCACTCAAACTACGGTAGATTCCCACTCTCACTGGAGTATGTCCTCTGGAAAGACACCGATTCATGGCTTTGCTGCTTTGACTCCAGTCTGTCCTGTTTATGCAGAAGCTTTGTGCATGGGACCTGGTGCTGTAGACCCCTGTTTCAAACTACATCGTCCACAGCAACAAGCAGATGGTCTTACAGCACCCTTGCTCCATCTGCTTCCCAACATCAATACCATGCTGAAAACCAAGTCAGGGAGCAGTTCCAGATCAGAAATTTGGAGCCAGCTTGCTCTCAGTCAGATCCATTTTGAAATGCTGAATGCTGCTGACCAGAGGCACAGCACCACACCCTTGCTGTTTGTACGCTGCATAGCTGAGCACTGGAGCTGCAGGACCGGCTGAATCTTCCTGGTGCTGCCAGTGATGCCAACAGCAACACAGGGCAGCCCAGCATAGTCATTGCATTCAAATTCCTGACTTCTTTAGACATGGAGCACCATTCACAGCTGTTTTCTGGATGAGATGATCAGGAGATGTCCTTAGAGTGGCGTCCAAGCAGTTTCCAAAATATTGGGACAACACTCTTTTGAGGTAAAGGCAGCATTATCGCCATTTTCAGATGAGACACAGAGACATTAACAAACTATTTCCACTACTTATAAAAGCCTGCCTTAAGATTTCAAGAAACCCAGTTTATAGAATTCATAGCATTATACACCACTACTACTACAGTTTGTAACTGGCACTACCAGAGACTTGCCGTAGTGGATCGTGCATCAAAAGCAGCACAGTCAGCAGGTCAAGGCAGGTGATGCTCCCCCTCTACTTTGCTCTTGTGAGACCCCACCTGCAGTACTGCATTCAGGTCTGCGGCCCCCAACATAAGAAGGACATGGACCTGTTGGAGCGGGTCCAGAGGAGGGACACAAAGATGATCAGAGGGCTGGAGCACCTCTCCTGTGACAGGCTGGAAGAGTCGGGGTTGATCAGCCTGGAGAAGAGATGGCTCTGGGGAGATTTCACAGCAGCCTGCCAGTACATAAAGGAGGGTTACAAGAAGGCTGGAGAGGGACTTTTTGCAAGGGCACATAGTGACAGGACAAGGGGGAATGGCTCTAAGATGAAAGAGGGTAGATGTAGATTAGAAACAGGGAAGAAATTCTTCACTATGAGGGTAGCGAGGCATTGGCACAGGTTGCCCAGAGAAGCTGTGGATGCCCCATCCCTGGAAGCATCCAAGGCCAGGCTGGATGGGGCTCTGAGCAACCTGGTCTAGTGGAAGGTGTCCCTGCCCATGGCAGGGGGGGTGGAACTAGATCTTTAGGGTCCCCTCCAACCCAAACTGTTCTATGATTCTATGGATGTGTGTAGCACAGAGCTCTGTTATCTCCAGAGGAAGCCATCAGGACTCAGCAGTTCCCCTAGTCAGAGCTGTGCATTTCAAACTGAGTGCTGAACAGAGAAGTTAGAAATTAACTTTTCTGAAAATTAAAGCTGAAGTGATCTGGCAGCATCCCATAATAATTCCGTTTATGGATACAAAGAAACAGGATTCAGCTCTGCAGAACAAGATCGAGCTGGGCTGAGCATGACCTGATTTCTCCTGCAACCTCATTCCCTACTCGAGACACTGCTTTGAGTTCATGTCATCATACTTTGATGCTAAGGGGCTGAGTAAAGTTGCCCTGATGGTCTTATGTCCACTTGAATTGCAGCCTTAATCATATTCTCTAAAGAGAGTAGTCTGTGTTTTGTTTGGTGGAGTTTTTTAAAGAGTGAATTCAAAGAAGAACAATTTCTACTGTGTTTATGATGTGACACATGCTGACTCTTTCATGGTTCAACAGCAGCACTGGAGCACATTTGGCTCGCACAAGTTAAGACTGGCAACTAACAGCTGTTGTAGATTGCCACCCTTTTGGTAACTGACACCTACAGAGGAATAAAGCATGTGTTTTAAGCAAATGGCTATGAAACCTTCTGCCCAGGAGCACTGAGACTGATGAACCTCTGGTTACAACCCACCTTCTGGAGTGGATGGTGGCTCTAAATGTTTTTGTCTAATCATCTTTGCCCATTGTCCCTCAACGCCTTGTTGCTCTTCCCTCTCAGATCTTCCTTTGACTTTATTTTATGTCACAAGTCACTTGTTCCAGTTCCCTCCCTGGGCCAGCTTAACTTTCTATTTCACGTGTGACTCACCTTCATCAGGGGTCTGTCTAAACTACCAGGCTCCACTCTGGAACAGCTGAGTGTGCCTGTTCCCTTCTGCTGCCTGTGCCCTGCGGGCGGCAATTTTGTGAAATGCTTCAGCTGTCTATCAAAGTGATAGACAAAGAAAGTCTCACAGAAATTCACAGGGCTTCAATTTTGCCATGATGGAGTCTGTTCTGGAAATTGGGCAAAGACTTGTAGATCACATGGATCGTTTGGCCAATTCTACCTCTCATGTCCACTGAAAACTGCGAGTTTTTCATTATTTCAGGCAGATGTTAGTGGATGATTCAGGGAGCAGATACATGTAGTTGCCAGCCACTGAGCTGAAGAAGTCCAAGAGAGAGTCCAAGAGATGATAAAGTTGAGCAGAGCTGAGAGTTATCCAAAGCTTGTAGCTTGTGCTCAGCTCCCCTGGGAATACACAACACACACTGAGCAATGGATTCCAAAATATTAAGAAATAAGCTAGCGTGTAAGAAAAATAAGGATCTCCTGTTGAATTAAGGAGTTAGGTCATTAATGCTTCTTCATATTACATTACTCACACTTGAGAGACAAATAACTATCTGTTGCCTCACTAACCCACATATTTATTTGAACAAATATTTCCCAAGAAGTAGGGAGAGAGAACCATTTCAACAGAAAAGTTCTATATTATGGTCTTATCATAACAAGCCACTTCACAGTATGCTGATGTGTATCGGATACAAGCATCCATTGTAAAAAGCTATTAAGTGTATCTCATTTTACGGTGCTGACATGTTCGTTCATTCACAGAGGTCATTAGCTCACAATGGGGCCTCTCATTTCCATATGCCTTACTGAGGTTTTGCTATATTTCAGAATCAAACCTTAGTATGAGCATTATTAACTCAGACAGACATGATTGGTGCCATATAAAGTCAATTTATATGGAAATCCTGCAATCGTTCAGAACAAATTTTATACATAAAAAAAAAAAATCTACAGTCTCTGAATGGAAAGGACATAGTAAAGGATTAGCTCAGCTTCACATGCTTAATATGTTTAACAGAAGGCTGGCCTTTAAAAAAAAAAAGAAAAAAGAAAAAAACCTAAATAAAACTACCTATTTTCCTCTAGGCTGAAAATACTGCTCAGCTGCCTGTGTGGAGAGCTCAGAGCTCTGTGTGGAGGTGAACTTCGCTTATGTTTTGATCAAACAAGTGGGTCATTGTCGCGGCAGTGCCAGCATGACCCTCAGCCCAGCAGGCAGAGCCATGCCAGCGCCCGGCGCTGCCCCCTCTCCCCAGCTGTGCCGGAGCTGTGCCGCGCAGCCAAGGGCAGAATGCTAGCCATGCGGGCAGCGGAGAGCACGCTGGAGAAAGTCAAAACCTCTGAAAAAGCAAAACAACAAGCTACAGCACTAGACAGTGGTTAATTAGCAGACTGCTCTTTAGTGTGCCCTTACCCGCACACGTGCACGTACCGTTTTAACTGTCTCTGTAATAACTGTCCCAAGGGCATAAAAGACTTTTTGGTGGCACGTACTGATGCTCTCTGCATAAAAATACTTCCAGCTCCTGGTTCTGCTCCTCGTCCCAATGGGGTTTGAAACCTTGACACCCTGAACAGCTCGTGTATGAGGCTGTAGAAAAGGGAAAAAGTAGTAGGAGAAGGGAAAATAGGGAGAAGGAAGAGAGGAGACACAAGAGCAAGGTGAGAGAGCTGGGGAGAAGAAAAAGAAGGAGCCTGAGAGCTGATGGGGTGTGAACTGGCCCTTGTCCATGCAGCGTATTCAGCTTGTGAGAGCTACACAACAGTTCACTTTCCAGTCTCTCCCCTTTCCCCAGCCTGACAAGGTGCTGGTACAGCTTGAGCAGGTGCATGAAACATCCAGAACAGCTCACTTAAGCAGCAGACTGGGCCAATGAACATAACATATCAATCATGATGCAGGAGGGTTGGAGAAAAAGTCCTGGCAGTTACAACTGCAGCTCAGGTGAGCTCTAGTGTTTCTTGTCTATTTTATCCTGCACACCCTGAAAAGGCAGAAAAGTAATCTGCATGTAAATAGACGACCTGAGTAGTAATTTGGAGGAAGAAAGAGATGTTACCTTCACAAAGAGGAACTCTGCAGATGCAAAAAAACCCCAAACCCAACCTCAAATAGGCCTGAGTAATACCAGGATCCAAAAAGCTGGGATAGTCATGTTCCTCAGACGGATGTCCAAGCCCCAAGAATATGAGGTATTAGACAATGAACAACTCGCTACCTGGAGCTTCTTTTAACAGTGATAGCATTATGGATGCCTTATACCAATTAATCTTTAAGTGTTTCAAAAAAATGCCCTAAGATTTACAGTTTCCCTGTGTTTCTGTAGCAGGCAGGTAACTGTCAGGGGTTGCTTCAGGAGCCCAGCACATGGAACAGGATCATCCCAGCCTGAAAGTCTGCCCTGACTGAATCTTCCCACCAATCCTCAGGTGAAGCCTCCATCATATATAAGAAAGGTAGATGAATGAGAGAAACTGGGGAAGCTGGAAGGAGCTCTCAATGGCCTCATAATATCTGCTCCAAATGGTGACTATGATTGCCAAAAATTGGCTCAAATACTAGGGGCAGGTACAAGTCATTGGCTCAACTCAGAACCACGACCAGAAATACTCACTGATAAATATACATCTACTCCATGCACAAAGGCCAATTCCTGATTGCATTTCTGTGCAGCCCAGGTACACGTTACATCCATAGTTATAGAACAGGTAAATCAGATTCAAAGTATATTTGATTTTTGTAAAACAACTGTAAACCACATATTTAGAAGTCTATTCCTGATAGCATAAATCATTAAAGGAAATTTAAAAGAGAAAATCCAAGCTGTTAGTTTCAGTTAGGTCACAGGTATTCAGTCATTATACATTGCTTGACTCTGGAAAAGAAGTGGAGGTCTTGCTAGGTTCTCATTTGACACCAAGGAATACAGCACTCAAAGACAACGGTCAAAAATTAAGCAGCTGTTGTATTTCACACATATTATCAGTGTCTTGTTTTCATTTTATAAATGCATTTGTCTCCAATTACATTGTTGAACTTTTATTGAAAAAAGAGTACCACTTTCAACTGCTGTCTCCACAGTATTTATTTAGAGGTTTTCATATCTCCTTCATCATAGCCGTAGTAAACAACCACTTCCTTGGAGTCCTTTGTCAATTTTCCTACAACGCAATTGCATTTCTCTCTTTCATGAAGAGATGTACAAAAAAGCTTTGTTGCCTCTATTCCTGTGTCTTGTCTTAGCTTGCAAGTGCTGAATGTTTTACTAAGCACCTGGAAGATTTTTCAGTGCTGTAAAAACAAATGTCTATTTAAAAAAATCTGAGTCTTGGGATTAAAGCAACTGAAAATCTTCAGTATTTTGAAATCAGTCAAGTAGTCAATAGCAAACATATGAATTCCAGCATTTTAAAATGACTGCATCCTTTGATAAAAACATTTGAAACAGAGAAACATTTGTTATATGAACGGCTCCAAACACAAGAAAGATGCTTGCAGAGACTCTGGAGCTGTAAGATGTCCATAAAGGACAAGGAACATCTATGCCTGGTCCTCAGAGAGGAGAAATAAGCTGGCTACAGAGCTGGGAACAGACCATGAGAAACCATGAAGAGACTCAAACCCTCAAGTGCAAGGTATCATCCTGCTCCAAAGCAGCTTAAACCCTCTGCTTTGGTGGATGTCTTTGAGTGATCTGCCTTTCCTGAAGCTTGGACATCTCTCAGATGAAGGAGACTTGAAGGTAAAGACATAGTAGAGGTAAACAAGTGAAGATGGCAGCAGCTCCATGGGTGAGTCCATAATACCCAAAAGGAGTAGAGACTGCCTCAGGAAGGTGTGGGATAAAACTGATGCAAGACCTTTAATCTCTCCACTGTGTTGAAAAACCATCTTAGTCCTTCCCTTCCTCCCTACTCCAGATTTTCACTTTACAGAAAAACTAGGAATTAAGTGACTAAACCCAGCAAAACAATAACGCACTGTTAGTAACTTCTGTGACCGCCATATCAGCTTGAAATAGCTGCACTCAAATATTTCCAAAACTGCTTAAAAACCTTCTTCACCCATACGTTTCATTTAACTCCCGACTGGGAGATGAGCTACAGAAAGACCAAAGTCTTTTGACAGTGCCAAAATGTAAGGCATTAAAAAACTTGAAAGATTTAGCAAAATAAGTGACTAGAAGCTCAGCAGAGCCAGTAGTGCAAGGTAAAACAGGTCTGGGACGTCTTCAACGTATGCTATAGCTGGGCACCGAAGGAAAACCGTGGCCACCTTTCCGTTGCTCTCACGGTGTCTCTTTGGGTGCCGCACTGAAGCCCACCCCCAGGCAGACACAGCAAGGCTTGGACAAGCCTGTCCAGCACCCACAACAAACCGAGAGTTACTCACACGGATTCAACCCGCTTTTAAATCGTGAGCGGAGCCTGAGTCGTCCCTCCTTTTCCTGCAAAGGTGAAGAACAGGTAACTTCCAGAAAAGGCTTTTTTCCCTGAAATAAGATTTTGAAAAGGGGAAAAGCCAGTCAGCACTTGAACTGTGCTTTCATTCCTAATGTGCTTTCAAACTTTTTCCTTCGTTTTAGGGCATATTTTCATTTAGAGGTTTTATCAGTTACTCATATTTTACGGTATGGGTTATTTATAAAACATAGGAACATTCAGAAAACGTAAAGTGCATTTTCAGAGCAAAATGCTTCATATTAACACTTCTGAAATTCAATTCTGTGGATAAAAGTAAAATAGAATAGAATAATGATAATAATAAATAAAAAAGGAATAAAAATAATTTTAAAAGCCCTGTTTAACCTGAAACGACCTTTGGAGTAATTTTTAAAGGGAGTTTCTTTTGTCCTTTACTGTTGAGACTATTCTTTTATTTTTAACACAGCAAAGAAAAAAACTGCCAGTCACTAAGCTCATCTCGCTCCAGCCTTCCCAAACCTCCAAAATGTATCTGATTCAAAACTTCCACCCAACCAATTCACAACAAAATTAAGACTCCCAAAGAGGCACAGATGTGAAAACTTGAATTCACCCTATAGTATTGTTTTCTTGAAGTCACAAGGAGCAGGGGAGCCAAACAGACTGTGGGGCGCTGCCAAAGAGGGTTTTAATCCTGCTCACGCCTCCCTCCCTCCTCTCCCCACTCCACCCTCAGCTCCACACGCCGTGCATCAGCCTTGCTGCTTCCTCAGCCTCTGCCCCAAAGTTTCAGCTCGCAAATGCGGCAAGAAACGGCAAGAAACACCCCGACTTAATTTGCAGGTCAGGGAGTTTTATCGGGCAACAGAAGAGCCGGGTTAGCACCCAGAAAATCCAACGTGGGACTGCAGGGTCAGGAGTCAGGGAGAGAACTAGCTCCTTGCTGCAGCAGTGGCAAGCTGTTAAATCAAACCAAAGCACACCCATGTAGTTTCATTCCACTCAGAAATGAGTTTCCATTTTTGCTGTCACTCTATGATGTTTACCACATCCTAAACACCATAGTAGGTGAAGTATTTTTCAATAAAATATAAAGTCTTTTGAATGAAATCCTGACTCACCTACATCAACAAAGGTTGCTAACGTACATTTCTCTGGACAAAAAATAATAATAAAAGAAAACCTTGAAATATGTTTAGAAAAACTATACTTACAGTATCGGATAACTATGGAACAATGCAGACTTTAAACATCAGCTGCCGTGACTTACTGTGTATGTAAACTCTCATATATTATTTTTGCCATTTTAAATTATAAAACCAGGAAAAATATATTTTATGAATGAAAGTATTTTTATGAACATATAAAACCATAAACATATAACATTAATTAAATCTTATCCAAAACATTTCTGTTTACCTTGTGTATTTTAAGGGCCCCTGTGCAATATCGAGGCTCCATTAAAAAACAGGTTCTTAAGTTTCTGTGAATAAACTGTCTTGAACTGAAAATATTGACGTGACTAAAAAATCCTTGTATCAAAAATTTACAAAAATTATCATATTTATAGGAATATGAAATGAATTAAAACTAAACAGCTTTTACATCCCAAAAAGCTAAAGAGTGTAAGATACTTAATTATCATTGATAGAATCCCAAATGCCAGGCAAAGCACTTTATGGGGTGGCACAATTCATGGTAGAAAGGTGTTACCAGCTCACCCAAGAACTCATCCAGGAACTCGCCTCCTGCTGTCCTTTCTCCACAGCACCAGGACAGGCTGACGGCTTGGTTAGTGAGCTGACCAAAGCTGCAGGTGAATGCTTACTTGGACACCTAAGGAAAGAAACTATATCCTAATTAGATACTTGAGCATGTCTACAAACTTAAGAGATGCAGCAGTTACTTTGTGGACATTTTATTCTATAATTATGTAGAGAAATAAAACCCCAAAGCTAAATTAAAAATCTGCATTAAAAATTCATACGGGTCTTTTAATATTACGTATTTGCCATACACTTACATTTATTACAGTGTTTATAATGAACAAAACAAAGGAATTAATGTTAAAAACTGAGATGTCAAACAAATTCTCCAGACTTTGACCTCTTTGTGCACTTTCAATAACATATGCATTTATACTTTATGTGTAATGTGTATTCTTCCGTAATTTGGATACTACCCCACTTAAAATTAAATAGCTCTCCTTTTGTTTCAAGGGCAGCGCACCACAAACGGAAAATTGTGACTGAAAATCAGAACCCAGCCCAAAACCAACTGCATAGGTCACAGCCAGCCTACCAGGTCTGAAGGTAGCAAGGGTGAAGAGCTTAATCCTCCATCCAGATACAAAGTTAGAACTTGAATTGATGTCAGGGTGTAACTTCGAAATACTCATGGATTTTTCAGTAGAAGAAAAACCCAGGCTGAGGTGCAATGGGTAAGATCTTTGGCAGGCAAAGGCCTCCGTTTCCCAAGCCCTCCGTAAGCGCCCATCACATCCAGGGAGCCACCGGAGTAATTTCAGTGACATAAATGGAATATCAAAGAAACCATGAAAATGAACTATAGCACTGAGGTCCCTGCACTGTGGCAGGGTGAAACATCCCATAAACGTCCCCTGCAGACATGTGCCAATTTGCTGCTTAAAAACCTGCAAGAAAAGAGCTTTCATGTTACCTAGAATATTTCCCATCTTAACATTCAACTTTTTTTTTTTTTTTCTTGCAAATAAAGCTCATCAGTCTTTTCCCACAGGACATATCAAGAACAACTGATAAACATTTTTTGTTGTAGCAGTCCTTTCGGTTTTAGAAGGGAGAGTTCCATCCGCAGACTTCATTTATTCTAGACTGGGAATACTCAGTTCCCTTTCTTTTTTTCCTTATGTGCAATGTTATCTGTTGTTTCTCTTTGGGGCAGTTTGCCTGCCTCTTTCTTAAAACGTCGTGACCCAAATCAGTGGCACTTGATAGAACAGCTACTTTCACATGTCACAATAAAAACCTCCTGTTAATCCTTACGAGAGTTTTACTTTTGCAATAGTATCCTTGCTCACCTGTGTGCAACTAGATGCTTTCTTTCCTTACTGCACCTTGTAAGATGGCAGGGAACAGCTTGCTTTCACGCACTTAGTTTCCCCTCCCCAGGTTCAGCATTTCACCTTCATTCTTACTGAATTTGAGCTCGTTGCTTTTGGATCTCCTGTGCAATCTACCCAATTACTGACTTGTGAGCACATCCACCCGTTGGAGAGCCATTCCTGTTGCACCACCTGCAGCCCTCAAACATCCTTTGTATTGCATCAAGCACACCGATGGATACTTTGAACCAGGACCATGACACAACCTCAGAAACTGTACTGAAAGTATTTTTAGATGTTTTCCCCCCTCCAATTTTCTATTAATGGCATCTTTGCCATATTTCCTGAGCATATATTCAGTAGTTCACTGAAAGTCATACAGCCAAACATACGATGGTAGGATTGCCGTGTTACAGCTCTGCCTCGGTCCTCTGCGTCTATCACTGAACAATACGTTTCCCCACAGCTTAAGAGTGTAAATCCTTGTCTCCAAAAGTAGAAACTACACCAGCCGAAATAATCCATGACCTCATTTTTAAAATATAAATGCATCTGCCTTCACTCTCCCAAACAATGCCAGCTTTCATTGCTTATTAGCCTGGGTCTCCACAAACACCTTTGGCACTGTTACCTCACTTCTTAGCCAAGGGAAAAACACCTAAAAATATTTCCATTGAGCTATTACTATAGCCTTCCAACCTCTCCCCGTGATTCACAGTCCACGATGCTAACATAGCAGCCTGCTGGCTCAAGAGGGGTGGTAAGCCGAGCTGCACACATGGTTAATCTACTCAAAACACGCTCAGTACTTCATTCTACCCACGCCTGGGTGTTTTCCTGCTCCTGTTGCACCTTTAGCTCACCTAAGCTGTAAGATCTCGCAGTTGTTGCTAGAGAAGGAACAAAACTCATCAAGGTAAGGGCTTCACCTCACGTAAAGAGCTGCTGGTATGGCAGCAGGTGGGGAGAGGCTGCGATGGTGCCCGGGTCCAAATCCAGCCCAAACATATCTTAATATGTGTTCCAAGTACAATGATGAGCACAACTATCCTCACAGTATTAAAGGGATACGGTGCTTGAATAACAAAATAAGTATATGTGTATTCCTAAATACCTGAGTCTATCATCTTTCTGTTCTACAGACAAGTTGTTATTACAAAAACTACAGGATTCAATAGCAGGTATATAATACAAAAGTATTTATTAACTTTCATGAAACAGAATATGGCTTAAACAAAAAACTTCCTGGGTACGTGTTGAACTTTCTCTCTTTGCCCTAAAAAGGAGAATCAGTCTCTCACAGGAATTTGGGGGAAAAAAAAAGTAACCATCTTGTAGAAAACTAAATGTCAAGTGAACTGGGCAACAGAAGTCAACCAGCGCATGGAAATAAAACCCCTGCCTCTACATACAAACAAAGGAAAACACATAAAAAGTGTTACAGATTACTTCTCTCTGTTAGCAAAACTTCTAAAACTTAAGTTTTTAAATAAAACATTAGCTGGGTGCAAATAGTACACTGCATAAAACACAGCTGAAGAAATGTCAACGTATCCATCATTTAAAGTCCCAGACCTAGCTCAATCTGCTGATGTATTTCTCCTGTGGATTCATGAGCTGATCATATAGAATGCTTCAAAAAAACCCCCACCCCTCAGTAGGAAGAAATATATATTTTTCAATCTTTTAATTTTTAAGCTTTTCGATTTTTTTTTTTCATTTCAGCAAAGACACCTTTCAAAAGCATATTCTAATGTCAGGCTGGAAGAAAAAAATCTGCCCCTTTCAAAATAATTTGCAACCTTTATTGGATTTCTAAAAGCCTGATTACAGGACAAAACGTGCATTAAGCATTTTGCTAGAATTCCAAAAACGTAATTGCAGAATGTCATTATATTCAAAGGGTCATGTCCATAATAAATACCTGCAGCTTAAAAGCAGCTTGGAATTTTTAAAGAGTTTTAGTACCTGGAAAAAGGCAAATGTTCTACATACTGTTCTTGAACTTCTGAAATTACATTGTAATGGTTAAAGCAAGAAACAGCTCAACCGAAGACTACAGAAAATCCCTGTCTTCTCAGGAGGTCTACGCTCGGTTATACAATACTACTCTGGGAACAGCACTTCACCAAAGGTCTGGCAATTGGCTTCTGCTTAAAACATACTCTGCCTCATAACATTCTTCAAAGGCTTAAAACATAATTGGTTCTGGCAGTACACATGGTCAGCATGATGTGCAGGGGGTTGCCAGTGGACATGGGGCCCTTACATAAAGGGCTGTTTTCTTTGTTCAAAATGGAAAAAAGAGTGGGAGGTGTGGAGAACAGTGAAATACAAAATGACTCAGAATCATAAAACATATTTTTTGAATCATATTATTTCAACAACCGCATATGCAAATAGAAGGCTTCAAACGAGGACGGCGGCAGAGCTTCTGAATTGCTAAGGCAATTCGCATATTCTTATTTCCATAAAAAAAGATAGAAGCTATAGTTATGTACATCCTTCTACGTATTCAGAGAATGTTGCAGGTTGAACTCCAGAGAAGCCACCGTATCAGTCTGAAAGTGACGGGGAGCGGATTGATCGTGCACTGGCTGGACTGTTAGAGAAAGCAAAGGGATCCTTATCCTTTTCTTTATTATCATGTTTATGTTTATGCTTATGCTTATGCTTGTGTTTCTTCTTCTTTTTCTTGTGCTCATGGTGGTGATGGTGATGATGATCACTATGTTTTGAGGAGTTTGATTCTTTACTAAACACAGAGAGTGGAGCTGCTGAGACAGGGTGCATGTTCATCTCTCCCGAAGATTGTTCTTTACCTGAAAGAATGGATATAGTGGGATTAGTAACTTGCATTGTTTTCAAACATATGAAATTCTGAAATATTAGATAAAACCTACATTGTCATTTAAACATGCAAATGTAGAATCTGTTATGGATACTTACACCATTAGCGCTTAGTTTTTTTCAGAAAAGGCTCTTTAAAGTTCCCTTATTACTGACAATTTTTATAGGGGTACTCCTTCCTCCCTCAAAAGTATGAATGTATCCCAGACAACAGGGAATTGTGAAGAGCGAAGAAACTCTAAGTTATACTAGCTTCCAGAAATTCATTTTTAAATAGAGTAGGAAGGCCACTATACCATGAATAATGAAAACATACCTGCTTATGAAAACTATGGTATGAAGCGCAGGACTAGCATACATTAAAGTACAGTTTTGGGATATGAGCTCCTTGTAGTCAGGAGCTAAAGCACCCTGCAAGAACATACAAACCTTTCACTATTGCACAGAAGACTTAAATTGTTTTTTCCAAAAACGTGTACCTTACAACCAGTTTAGCCTATCTGCAAAATTACACACAACGTTTTGTTCTTAAACAAAAAGCAAATTCCAATAAAGACAATTAGACTGTATTTATTAGCATATATTTCACAAATACACTAAAGTAAGCCTGGTATCTGAATCTGAAGAAGGAAAATCTGATCCATGACTTCTCAATTCCTGAATGACTCTCTCATTCTCTCTTTGGCTCATTTAACATTTCATTATTTCACACAAACTGCAATAGCTTCAGCAGTAGGGATTAAAGGGCAATAATCTAAGAATAACATTGTTAATGAGGGGAATCACTTGGAAAGTAGGAAGGCTCGAATTCCTTTAGGCGGAAATTGAATGAAATCACTCACGTTGCAAGAACATGCTTTAACTACTAGATAAATGTGGCAATGTACCATCAGATTTTTGAAGACAACTATTCCTTTAAGTTTTACTTAAAATGGATTTTCTTCACAGTTGCTTCAAATGTTTGGGGCTGTGTGTTGTGTCATCATCGTCCCTGCCCCATCCCCCCAGGTTCTGGTGAAAATATCCCTGTTAAATAACAGGGAATTACATTATATACCTTTAATTATCTTTTTCTGTATATTTGAGAACGCATTTTTTTCCTAGTACATTTTTTAGTTTGGTGGTTGGTTTTGTATCTTTAAAGGCAAGAATGATTTGTCTATAGCAATGATTCTGGGAAGTCTGAAGAGCCAGCTCCCTGTAGTATGACGAACAAGCATTGAGAAAGATTTCCATGCAATCTTTTTAGCCTTATCCAAAAGATTAACAACTGATTCAATCAAGCACATACACGGGAAAGTACAGCTGTTCTGTTTTTTTGTTTGTTTCTTTGTTTTTAAATATGGCTGAAAAACCCAAAATCTACATCTGTATGCAATGTTTAGAAGTCAGAATAGAAATACAGAACATTTTTACAGTGAGGATAATCAATGACTTACTGTGGAACATGGTGAAATCTCTGTTGCTTAAAGTCTTAAACAGCAAAAGTGTTGTCTTTCGAGAAATATGTTTGGGCTCAACTGCAACATGTGAATATGGTGCAATACAAAATTCCACTGATGTTACAAAGGTAACTAGACTAGAGTACAAGTTTCCTACAGACTTAAAATCTCTACTACACAAATATTTTAAAAAACTTTATTTCAGCAGAGCTATGCAGTAGTAAGCTCATGTTATCAATGCAAAGATTTACTGTTAGAACTCACACTGATTTTACTTTTTTATGTCTATTATGGCACACAGAAGATACACACACAAATTCAAACTTCCACTTGCTGACTTCAATCCACAGTTACTACAACTTTTTTACATTGTTACCCTGAGCTGTTCCTGACAATGCAGACAGAACGCAAACTATACTGTATTTGATGCAAAAAGGTACAAGACTGCTTCACAATTTAACTATTTAATTATATTTCTCTTAAGGAATTTGTACCTGTACCTAAAACTATGCCTGTAGCCTGAGCTTATTTCTCTAAAGCTTTTAAACATGTAAGAAAATTTTCTTTAGTAGCTGCAAGGATGCAAAACCAGCCATCAAACAGAAGACAGAATGGTGGGAAAAAGAGCCTTTCTGACTCAGGCTGTCAGAAGAGGAATGGTTGAAGGCTGTACCTCAGAAAATCACAGCACACAGTATCTGACACCATTAAAATAGGCTACAGCAGTTAAAGGTGAACTGTGGCAGCGACACAACACAGCTTTTAGTAACACGGAAATAAAGGTCGTGGCAAAAGACCTGAAGACCACCAGTTGGTGTTGGTCCATGAAAGATGTACAAAAGATTACCTACGGTACAGAACACATTCTCACATGTTCTCAAAACTACAGGCACATGATGCATTAAAATATACAAAGCAAACTAAAGTCAACCGAAAAGAAAACAAAAAACCCACACACATGACACAAACCATTAAAACTTCACAGCTCCGTTAGTTCCAAATGGTGGAGTTATTTTTATACGGAAACTGAACCTGTAAGTCTAGACACTACATCTGTAACAACCTCAAAGGAAAGCTAAGCCTTTGAGCTTTAAAAATTTTAACCCAGTCTAACCAGTACAAGAACATGCTTAAGCCCGCAGGGACTATGTAGCAGTAGTGCCAAGTGCCAGTGAAGACTACCAAGGACACAATCAAACAGACCCTCTTGACTCTGTTCCACTACCCACCCATTGTCCAAATTTCCTGCTGTTTACTGAACTGCCAGCTCTGCTAAGGCAACAGTCTGCACGACCACTTCTTGTTTCAGTGGGTTATTAATAAATCTTACTATTTAAAGCAGTTGAACACCATTGACTGGAGCAAGTTAGGGAGCACTTACAACAGTAGCTTAAAGTCAACAGGACTGAAGGGGTGGTGATGGGCACCTAGAAACTGAAAAAGGCTGGAAGATCTTCAGGAAGGGGAGAAATGGGATCCAACTGCAACTCAAGGGCTACTGACACTTAAGGAGGCAGTCAGCATCGGTAATACAGCACAAATGTCAGTAAGACATGAAAGAACGTCATTACAAAAATCTGCTTTTACTGAGCTAATACTAAGAGTACACATACATTTTCTTCAGAGAAGTCAACGATCACTATAATCTGTTGGGTTTTTCAAATGTAAAAGTAACAACTACTCAGAAAATTTCCTCCTACTGTTAAATACTGCTTTAAAATCAGGAATCAAATATATTGATTCTGGATGATGGCTCAGGGAGGAGGTATGGAGGTATGCAGACTACCAAACTCAGTTGTTTGTAAGATGGACAGACCTATAAAAGCTCTATACAACTTTTTACAGATGTCCACCTGTAAAATTCACTGTTAAGCTTACAGAACACTTTTTCTTCAATTTGATTTCTTTTTAATTAATATCTATGTAAAGCCCACGCCAGAAACCTGCCAAACTACGAAAGCAAGTGTAAACAGGAACTGCTTTACAGGGCATTAATAACATCCTCGAATCAACAGGGATAGCAGGACTGCTGCAGGGAGGCACGGAGCACTCCCTCTTCCTGCAGGGAACCCACGTCCTCCTGGCAGAGGGAGCAGGGCTGGAACACGGGTTTCTCAAATCACAGAAACAGACAATAATTGAAGGGTGAGCCCAGGAGCTTGCTTCTGAAGTGGTTTTTAGCATTCCTTGGAAGAAAATGCACATACATGTGTCTATCCACTTGGATATCCTTCTGTTTTGGATGTGGAGGTTCCAATGTAATTGTTGGCTTTGTGGTGTTCCAGCTAGCTGGGTAGGTGTTTAAAATTAGACAGGATTACTATCCCATGGGAGAAAGATCAGAAACTTTGTGCACACCTTTTCACAGGGACAGATAAAAATGCTGTAGATATTGTGTGAGAGAATAAAATATGAAAACACAGATCTCATATTTTAGTTTTAGAATGAAAGGGGTTTAGATCTCTGTAAGCTTTAAAGTAACATTTTCTGTCATAATAAAACCCACAGTCAGATAATTCATCAATTATCTAGGGTAAGTTTTGGGTCTTTTTCAAGAATCATTGGCGAATGAACATCAAACAATGATGTTGGGTACTGTGTTTTACCTATTTTACTCTTTTTTTTATTTTTTTAATCTTTACAATTTGAGAACATGCAACTCGAGACTTTAACATGCCAACAAGCTTTCATAAGATCTTCCATGTGGTCGCTCCCATATTTCTGATTTTGTGTGAAGAGGGCAGGACACCACAGACTTACAGTCTCTGTTTCTTTCAATGCACAATCTATTTAGAACATCTGGCTTGTGTAGGGCTTCTCCAAATTGACGCTTCTTAAAAATGACCCCATTTGCACCCTGATTTATTCAAATGTCAGAGAAGGAGAAACCAACTTCACAAAATCACAGGAAAGGGTAAGGCCCATGAGTCCAGTGTTTCAGCTGAGGACAGGGTGGTGCTCCAGAACCTGACACTGACCACCTCTGGGAAGGAGGGGACATCAACACAAGCATGGAGCACTTGATATGTCCCTCCAGAACCCAAAGAAAGCTTGCTAATGAGAAAAAAAAATGCACTTCCCTTGCCTAGCAGCTGAACTGCAGCTCTGCCTAGCATTTTCTCTAATGAGAGAACACTAAAAAAAGCTGAAAGGATCTTAAAAACTGTTTTGACAATTATCCTGTATTTCCCTATTTCTGCTTTACTTTTTTAGTATTACCCTGGAAACTCTGAAGACACACTATTTTTTAATTTACTGCTGCGTTTATGCATCTGTTGAAACATCAATAAAGCACATATAAAAAGTTATCAAGCATAAATAATTCCAAGCTTCCAGAATGCAAGTGTGTCTTGCCATTTGTCTTAAGAGCGGAATTTTCAAATCAGCTACCTCTGAAAAAAGTTAACAACTTTCTGTCTCATAGAGTGTTCTTTTAAGGACCATATGACAAAATTTAAAGTTTGAGAGTAAGAGGTAAAGGTCTAGTTAAAAAACCATAAAACCACCCAAATATTTTCTGAGGATGTGCTAAACACAGCAGTTAATTTGGCTCCAACATAAAAAAATTAACTAGTTCCAATTTACAGATTTATTTGACTTCGTATCTTTAGTGGGACTTATATCCAGATAGATAATTCCTTATACCTATACCAGAGAATAGCCTCTGCTAAAGTATTGCAGAGACAAGCTGGTGATTTAACTAAAATGTACTTTTAACTGGTAATGGTTTCATTAATTTCCTCCTTTGACTTTTATTTAGCAACTACACTGCTTTGTCCTTACATTAAAATAATAGCTTACCTGGAGTGTTATTTTTACTACATTTAATATTCTAGAAAATTCTAGCATATTCTCTACTCTAGAGAAAAAGAACATTTAAATCAGTAAGTCAATTCAGAATACTTTGTGCCTCTAACAGTTTTAGGTAGTTCACTTGGAAATTCAGTTGCTAGCCTTATCCATCTTCTAGGTGTGAGAGCGCTCCGAGCTGTTTTCTCAGAGACAGTCACAGCTACAATATTATGTTGTTTTTATTAAATCATGTAGTTGACACTGCAGCAATTCTCATTTATGTTGTCACTTTATCTGCAGAGCTTATGTTTCTATTAAAGCTGCTTTCATGCACTTTAGGATAAAGCACTTGAAAACACCCTTCCTTGTGAAGCGTACAATTAACCACACATTATTTCAGTGAGGAAAAGTTAGCTACAGAACCTCAAAGCCTATGAGTTACCAGTTTGGAAACAGTTATATTTTAGGTAATAAAGTCAACGTATGTATAATGGATACTATCAAAGACACTATATTAATATTAGATGTTATGTAAAGGTACTACAAGTTGTAACAGTGCTTTCCTCCTTAGAAAGTAAAGCAAAAATCCATCATTGTCAAGCGGTGCCCTTGCATCCAAGAAGCGTTCACTGATATATTTGTCTGTGTGCTGATGCTTCTGCAACCCCTTTTGGCAGGGAGCCATTAATGGCTGAACTTTGAGGTACTGGTGCTCCTATAACTAACTCGGGTAATTCCACTGCGCTGCAGAGGACCGGGCTTCTTACACAGTTCAGACAGAATTCCTATTAACTACTGCATCCACACTTGACATGCAGTGATTTGTACCACAAGCTCAAATCTACTGTTGTAAATGTACTGTTGAAACATAATGACTACAGTGGTTTCTCTCTACGCTTTACTGCAGTTATGTGCGTATCCAGTTTCAAACCATTCCAGAAACAATTAAATCCAGCTAAATCATTACTTCCTGAAACTGCAGACTCTGAGACCACAATCCAATCAACACGTATGAGTGTGGCCTAGACCTTCAAAATTTCATGTACATCCACATGGTAAAGTCACCTACAAGATCAGCAGCGGAAATTTCCAGTTTGATTATCCTGGAAAACAGCAAAAGGATTAATACAATGGCCAAAGGATTTTTCTGATCTGAGTTTGAATACTCAGGATGTGTCCTCAAAGCCCACTGCTCCTGAATGTAATCAGAAAAAGGACTGCCAGTGCACAAGGAAAACATCAGTGTATTTACCTGTTTTATCTTTTCAATAAAGAAATAATTGGATACTGTTTTGTATCAACTATCAAACTACAAAAACTGTTGGGAAAATTATAATTAAACCTTTATCAGTAATGACCTGTTGAGCCATAACAACATGCAACTTCGCTGGCAGATCACGCAGGCTACAGCCAGGCATTTATTTTGGAAAAAGAACAGGCCCATCAATAACAACTAACACATACAGAAGAACTTTTTAAATGTCAATTTTGAAGTATTGTACTTTCAGATGAGCAAAACAATAAGGTAAATGAAGAAGCATATCTTAATCTGACTTCACTGAAGTCAGCAACACAGGACAAGACAACTTACAATCTGAAATGAGAGTTTAAATCTACCGCTTACACAAAATCTGATGTTGACATTCTTTTGCTCTTAAGAGAAGAGTAAGGAGCATTACTACTATTCTCGATGATTTACTAGCAAACAAAAGCCTGTTCTAGCATTAGAAATATGACCTTGCACAGCTTTAGAAGCTCAAAGGAGGCTGCCATGTTTCCAGTCCTTTGGGCAGATGAATAATCAACATAACAGCATTCTTCAGACAGTTCACAGCTGATGTTTTGTGTGGTTTAATAATTCTTGAAAAATGCTCAGAATCCCTTGTAACTACCAGAGTTCACAGTTCTGTTATTGTAGACAGGATGGTTTAGTAGGATTTAAAACATCTTCTATACGAACTGTGGAAAATGCTGTAATTATAGTACTGAAACTTGTAATCCTGCAAGAGTTGTAGTACAAGACTTCTTTTACTGCCTTTGCAGTGTCTCTCAACTCTAATCCTCCACATCGACGAGCAAAAGCATACAGAAAAAAAAAAAAAAAAGCTTTTGAAGGGAAATAATGTTTTCCTGGCTTTAGGGGGGGTTACATCAACTTGAACAAATCCAAATTATCATTTGGGATGGTGTGGGGAGTGCAAAAAAAAAACCAAAACCCGACAAAAAAACCTAAACCGCAGATATGGCAGGATTTAGACCCAACATGAACTTCCTCCTGGCAGCCGCTGTTTGCAGGCTGTGTTTGGCTGATGACCTAACACTTCATGTGACACGTGGGGACATAACCCACAGCTGTGAAAGGAAAATTGAGTATGGACTAAGAGCTCACTGCCTTCCAAGTAAGAGTCACAGAACTGAGGCAGATGCAAGACCTTACAGATTTAGTAACAAGATACTGAGACCATTTCGGAACCTGTTGTGAAATCGATGGACAAGAATCACTCACTGAAGTACACCCATCCTCCATCATTCCTGCAAAAACTCAAAGCTCCTCAGGAAACATTATCAGTGACTTCTTTGTAAAACAGAACACTCCTATGTGTGAACAATTTTATTTATGTATGCTTTTATTCCCCCCCCCCCAATCTGTTTCTTCTCAGAAGCACACCATTTCCTAAAGACTGAACTGTCTTTATTTACTCAGTCTAAAATTCATACATCTCTGCTTCTAAGAAAAATGCTATGAATAAGAAACAGGTGAAATTTTAGAAGCAAAGAATATCTGAAGTGGAACTGTTTCTAACCGCACAAACCAAAGAAAATGAAATTAATCTGAAGTGCTTTAAAATAATACTTTTCAAAGGCTTATTATTTAAAATGAATGCTGTGGCAAACCCCAGCATTTGTCTCATTTATTACCTAGGAAAGAAAATGTATTCTAGTGTGCTGAATGCCTAAACAGCAGAGGTGAGAAGGTCATTCAGCACACAAATGAAACTCCAAGTAGCTTTTGTCTGCTGTAGGTCTACAAAAGCAGCAGTCAGCTGTCCACTACTCCACTCCTGGTCAGACCTGACCCTTTCTGAACTCTAGCACAAACTTAATACGCAATAGTCCTGGAGCACAGAGCTGGCGTACAGAGGGTCCCGTAAGTCCTGTTTGTGAAGTATTTGGCAGTTTCGTTTATGACTTTATATTCCGTAGAGTGTGTAAATCTAGTAAAAAAAAAATTGTTGCAAAATATCACGTAAGAGTTATAAATACTAATTCTCAGTGGATCAGCTTTGCACTCGCATGCCATGGATGTGTCATTCTTTGCTGTAACAGAAAATGTGATGGTTGACCATAACACTGAGGACAAAATTCAAAGCAGGTCTGAGAGGTTTAAAAGTGAAGGTTGTGTGGAATTAGGCTCCTAAATTCATGAGAGCAACCTATATGCAGCCTTCCCTTTTGCTGAAATGCCTATGCTTTAGGCAAAAAGTTGTGAGGTTTGCTACTCTAAATACCTAACAGCAAATCCATCCCAGTGGAGCTGGCTGTACAGGCACATGTCATTAACCAAGGGCCACATGGAATCCAGAAACTCGACCTCCCTGTGTTTTGTGTCACCATGTGAACTTCGTTTGTTAGCTGAGCAATGACAGCAGTTACCTTTTATAAAAATAAAAAACAAAACCAAAACCCAAACCCAAAAAACGTCTTAGTGGCTACAGCATCTGCCAAGGAAGTAAAAATGTTAAGTCACTAGGCCTTAAGGGAGTATGAGCCTACAGCTTCCACACCGCTGGCCAGCACCAAGGCACCAGACTCAGCAGGATACTGTGAGGAAGAACATCCACCAGCGTTTCTCTTAAATGAGGCCACTAAATTGCCAGGTCCCAGGGAAAGCAGATGAGGTCACCTGTCAGCATAGCTCAGGACCTAGGGCCCTCAAGACAGAACCAATGTTCCAGATCCTGCTGTCTGCCCGTGTTTTACATTAGGCAACCGCAGGACAAAAACAGAAAAACAAGCAAAAGGGTGATTACTCTAAATCCTACTTCTAATGCCAAATACTTCACTATTACATATTGCAGTCCTGCAACCTTAAAACCTTGTTTTGGGTGTGTACTGAAGATCTGTCAAAATGCTTGCTACATAGACACACTACCTCAGTTTAGCTCCACTGGCATGTTCTGGAAGTCAACTTAAAAATGTAGTTAAAATATTTTGAGAAAATGAGACTAGCCACTGAATTTCTTCGCTAATGACAGATAAACTGAGAAGGTGGAAGTTCCTCAGTGAAGTTCAACCTGCCTTACGGTTTCTAAGAAACACTATTCTTTGAGAAGTAATTTTGTCCAGTATTTTATGGAAGTGATACTAAGAAAAGGAGTAAAAGAAAAGAAGTGTTTGAAATTAAACTATTTTACTCATATATGCAATCTTTCCAACTTTGAAAAGGCCTTCCAAGCATCTTTGAGGCTTGAATTTTTTTTAACTGATGTTAAATCATAGATCAATAAGGTTAGATATATTTTTTTAACCTGAATAGTCTTGCTATTTGTTTTAATTTAATCTTCAAAATTATTACTTTTTAAATGACAACTATGGCAAACTAAGTTTTACCTAATTGCTTATGGTATTTTATTTTTAGGTTATTTTTATGTTATTTTATTAATTCCTTAGCTTTTCACTTTTATAAGCATGATACATACTTCCTTTACTTAGATATGTATGAAAACATGCAGGTACACATTCCATATAGACTGGAAGCTAAAGAAATGTTCTTATGCACCCTTTAACATGCTTCCTGGAATTCAGTTAACATTTGACACTTAACAACATCATATGTATGGGAACAAGCAGTAACTCCCCCAAACTGAAATAGTCTAAAAAAATCATACTATCATTTTGCCAATAAATTTATTCGTACCTGGTGTGGATGGTCTCTCCAACATATTCAAATGATGGTAAATAAAGGCTTGACTGTCATGAACTGTGTCCATATCAATTTCTTCCTCTTCTTGGGAGTTTGAGAACTAAGGTATCAGGAAAAAAAATAAGCAGATGCTAATAACTTGTAAGAATATCACTAAACAGAACTTAAAATATTTTATTTTTGAGGTAAACTGGGGGTGAGAGGGAAAGGAAGTGATATCTACCACTGCAAAGGAATAAAAATTCAATAAAATTAAAAAGGGTCAGTGCCTTGTCTTCTTTCTAATTTACCATGAAGCTGTGTGAACAAGAGCATTAACTGTCAACTTTAGTTCTCGCCAGCCAATAAAGAATCTGATGGGAAGTGATTCTGCTAAAGCAAGCGTAACAACTACTGTACACATATACACAACATGTCTTTTGTTTGAACACAGCTTTAAGGGAAGTCAGCAGAAGCCACTGCTGTTATTCTGAATACCCTACATACTGTGCAAGTTGAATTTCCACTTCTTACTCTGATTTTGAGTTTGACTTTACTGTCTTCATTCTTCTCTAGTATTTGCCCTGGCTCCAATGGAGACCCGAGTGGCATATCAGCCTTCCTCTTCACCCCCTGCTGATGACCAGAAATGCTGGATGCTGTTTCCTTAACAAGATGATCATCCTCCTGAAGCAGCATTAAAAGACCAAAATTAGAAGATAGCAAGAGCCATGTTTCAGCCTAAAAGAGACCTGATAGCTGAAAACACTTCTGAGTAAAGTGGGTGATTTGAACAAAGTTTTCCCTGTAGCT
The DNA here is from genome assembly GCF_963210335.1 of Falco punctatus. Taxonomy (NCBI): domain Eukaryota; kingdom Metazoa; phylum Chordata; class Aves; order Falconiformes; family Falconidae; genus Falco; species Falco punctatus. Next base: position 20,114,650 of record NC_137582.1, on the reverse strand, counting down.
CTGGCAAAAAGTATTTTCTAAAACCCTGTATGGATTTGTGCCAACCTCTCCTACAAACATAGTTTCTCTTTACTTCTATCCCTGCTCCCTCTGCATATCTAGCATTGGCATCTTTTCTGTCCCTTCTCACAATCATGGTACTGTTGGTGTGCAACAACATTTGCTGCCTCTGAATAGCCTTTCTATAAATCTGTGCCTCACAGGCTCTCAGTCCAAATCTCTGCTGAAAAACTGTGATAGCCTCTGATCTACATGTGGAATTTAGCTGAATCTTCTTTTTAGTTAGCTTTAAAAGCTAATGCTTACTTTGTTGAATACAAACCATAATGAGCACTTGTAACTTGGGTTGTTTTTTTGTTTTGATTTCACAACAATATTTATTCATAGGAGTTAAACTGTTTTGTAAATTACTGCTTAGATTATCAACAAAAGCAGGGTCAAATAGAAAAATAGCAGGAGAGTCTACCAGGTTACACATATAGTCGTTAAAACAGGAGACAGGTGTTCCAACAAGTTCAATACACAAAATATAGAAGGAAAAATAAAGTACCCACAGAAGCAAACTTGATTAAAGACCACTAAAAACTAGATAAAAGCTGTATCATAGACTCTCAAGAGCACATGCTGCTCCACTGAACTGCTCTTCCTCTATCCTACAAAGGGTACCCTAGCCCCACAAACTCTTGCCCTGAGTAATTCCAGTTCAATTTTATGAAGTAGGTAACTTTTATTATTTGCAGCACACTGTGTCACAAGTCTATCAGTACTGATTTTAACATGTTTATGCTCTCAGAATATAGTCTGCTTTAAATAATCTAGTTAATCTGATGTATTCTATCACCTGTTAATTCTTCCCCCCCCCCTTAGATTTCCCTACTATTTAACCCAACACACTGCTGTTGTAAAACACTTTTGGATAAGCTTTGGCTGATGTCAAAGGCAGTCTTTGTTTTGTGTTACTGGTTTGATTGGTTTGATTATTTTAACAAGGAAAACCAGTTCCCTGAATTTTGGGGGAGTTAGTGAAAATGGCAACCTTAAAAGTAAGGGGTAGGAGAATGGAGATGAGGTATAGGAGAAGATACGAGGGATGAAGTGTGAATTGAGGCTTAAACTAATGGTGTATTTTCACACTACGGTAAGCCAGTACTGCTGCTAAAAGAAGCAGCCTTTTCCTCACACATTTCTGTCCTGGGCTGCCACAAGCACTTGCATAATGACATGATGAACTGGACCAGGAAACTGACCCAGCAGGAAATATCTGTTCATAAAAAAGGTATTTCTCAACCAGATCCTCCCATGATCCAGCTCACTATGCAGCAACAACAACTGTGCTAGCATAAGGGAGAGGACAGTATAGGAAAAAGAAAAGAGGAAAATTTTTGATTAATGTAGTTTGGCTGCAAAAACAGTTTGGATGTTCACTGAACTGCAGCCTAAAAATCTGGCAACAAAATGTCTCCTGCTATTTAATTCTGATGTTTATGTACGGCAAATTAGGACTTATTACAAGTTCTGTAAAGAAGTATGATAGCTCTAATGATTTTTGACTCCATCATTTTCTCCCCCTACTGGAAAAAGCCTGCAAGGGACTGTGATAATTTGCACTCTCAGTATACTTCTGAATAAAAATTAACTATAGGACTGATAAAGTAGCAGTAAACCATCCCATTCAAAAGTGTGGAAAGAGTTTCAAACACATGTTCACATTCTCTTTCAGGATTTAATCCTAAGCAGTTTCAATCAAATGTAGCTTTAGAAACCTAAGAAAATTACTCCTTATTTCCATGTCTGTTGAGCATTTTCCCTCATAATTAACTTTGTCCAATGAAAAGACTTACTCCAGCAGCAATGACAGTTATTCTTAAGAAAATTATGACCTGAATAGTTTCTAAGACCTATTTTCTAACTACACAATGGATTAGGTGTTAGGACTGAAGCCTCCATAGCCATAAAGACATCAAACAATGTCTGCGATTTTTCAGAAGTTGTTACAAATCCTTCAGAGCACAGTACTAAATAGTCAGACTGAAGTAATCAATGAAGATGTGTTAAAGTTTCAACACTCACATCTCTAAGTTGTTTAAAAAGAGGTTTATCTTTGTATTTTAAGATGTAATAAATTTACTAATAAAAGGTTTTGTTTTGGAAAATTGCTTAACTTGCCTATAAGCAATATTCTTAGTCTAATAAAAACGTTTTCATCACAGCATCAAACATTTCTGTGAATCACTTCATTTCTCACAAGCAATATAGAAAAAGTGAAGTTTTATAAAGAACAGAAATGATGAGACTAGAAAAAACAAGTAAAATGCTTGCATAGGCTATGCAGAACAGTTAAAAAAAGTCAAAAAAGTTATGGTATATGCCAACTTTTCACGTGGAAGGAATAAAGAGTAACAAGGTATAAAGGTAGCTTAGGTAAAGCATGAGAAGCTTGAAGACAGTACAAAATTAAATCAGTAACCAACGCAAGGACTCAGAGCCAGCTGAATGCGATGTATGCAGATGGTTTGTGCTTACGGTGTTCTGAAATCCCACTGACTGTCCATGATTGTTAGTACTATTCACAGGTTCCTGATTATTTGCAACTGATTCAGGGATAATCGTTGGATTAAGTACAGCCTTCTTTTCTTTCAGATTAAGAACAAGTCCAAGCTCTGGTAATGGTAAACAAGAAGGTCTGCTGAGGCCAAAAAGTGTGAAGTAAAGGTCCACAGCACCACATCGTAATCTCCAATCGTGTGAAGTTCCTAAAATCCAAAAGAGATTGTTGTTAATACAGAGATACAATCTTTTCCTCTTCCACAAATAAAACCGTTTAAGTGATCTGGATCCACCAGAGTATGACATTTTCTGTGCTTAAGAGATACTTCTCTCTTTATTCCTGCCTCTTCCTGACTCAAACTCACCTGCCACACCCTGCTTAAAAGAAAGGCTTTAAGTTGTTTGGGTTGTAAGCTAGATATATGTAGTAGAACAAGACTGGGAAACTAAGTGCTATAACATCACAATGAAAAATAAAAGGAAAATAATCACACCCATATTCTTTTATTTTTCAAGTTTCATTTTAAGTTTTACTATCAGACAATTAAATAGCACACTGTTACCAACCTGGCTTCCCATATCAATGGATTGGATTGCACTTGCCTATGTATTCCATGACATGCAGTAGGAGCCTTAAGCATGACTGAGATTTGTAACCTCTGGAAACTGTGCTGATAAAGAACACAAAGCTGCAATGTATAAGCGCGCTTTTTGATGTCACTACTATGTCATGTACTTCACTGGATACTCAATACTTTAATTTGTATTGATACTGGAGATATGTATTCTTTTACTGCACAAAATGCAATGCTGCATTGATTTTATTTTTCACTGCAAACTGTGTACTGCTTTTAGATCTCCACACACAAACGGCCAAAGCATGTTTGGCACCAATCACAACAGAAAGACATCTAACATCTGGTGCAACGCTGCAAATACAGTGATTCTGGTGTTAACTCAGCCCAGCTCTTGACTGATTGCAAGTTTATTGAACATATTGTTCCACAGCAGGAATAGAACTATATCTGGTAAACAAGACACAGATGTGCCAACTGCCATGTTAATGTGGCTGTGCAAGATTTAGCACAAAATAAAATTACAAGATCTATCCCTGTAAATACTAAGTTTCATAGGACTAAGTAGTGTTTTGAGTAAGCTTAGCTGTACATACACTTACCCAGCTACAAATGAAAGGAATATGAATATTCATCATAACATTAAAATCGTTTCTCTGGAGAGTATTTAAAAACTATTCCTATATTTTAAAGATAAGTTAATTTACTCAACTTCTTGAACGAGTACATCTTAAATGATATAATGAATTACCATTCAGTAGCTCTCTCCTTTTTGAGCAGAACAGCTAAGCTTAAATACAATTGGTTGCTGAATTTCTCTGCAACCTCTGGAACTCGTGAGTATTATCAATTTAATGCAGATTAACATAAAAGAAAAAAAAAGATTACATGTATCAATCAGTCTGTTTTCTATTGCATGTGCTTATGTTAAATGAAAGCAACTCATGATTCTAGAATCACGCAGCTTTAAACCCTGCTACTAACTTGTCTCACATGAACAAACATTTTTTCAAGATGTCCTGGAATACCAGTTATCCCTTACAGAAAATAAACTGAAATTTTGTGTCATCTTGATGCACAGAAATATAAGTACTTAAAGCCCTGTGAATTATTATGATAAGAATGTATACCGTATTCGTTACTTGTAAAAAAGAGGTAAGTAACACAGCACACACTCTTCTCTCAAGAAAAAGGAACAACAAACTCTTTGATGGGAACATCAAAATTGTTCATTTTCTGTGCCTGACACTTGGCAAATCCTACAAAACTGAACTACTAGTAGCCTCTCCAACTTCAGCCCCTGGAGTGTAGCTGTAAACTTTTAAACACTATAAATAATGATACGCAGAGAACAGACAGCCTTCAATGACCTAAAAAAAGCTGTATAAGTGTTTATATGTAATCTATATAGTAATGTGCCAGATGTTAAAGGGCAGTTTGTCAGGACTGGATAAAACTGCTTCAGTAATGAAAAACAGGTCAATGGTAAAGATGCAAGCCCTTCTTTCATTAGGATCTTTCCTAATCACACAAGGCAAATTGAGTCTTAGGTTTATAATACACTTCTAAAAATCTCATTTAAATTATCTATACAAATGTTATCCTCTCATATTCTCTCAGAGTTTAGTTACAAAGGACAAAGAGAGACTATCTAATCTAAAGCAAACTATAAAGAAAAAAGTAACAGAATCATTTGAGGAAATGTTTGCTTTGAACACCTGGGTCAAAGAATCATTCTATGCCCAAGTACATCAAAGCACACTACAGTAGTAGACAAAAGAATGAAAAACAAGGTTTGGTACCCTGTGTCACTGAGAAAGTTCTGGAGGTACATACATGATATTAAACTTCTGAGACTGAATTTCTATTTCTAACTATCGAAACTAAGATAGAGTTCTTGGCATATTCTGAAGCAAGTCTTTAACACTTACTTAAAAAAAACCCCAAACTTACAATAAAAAAACCAAACCACCAAACAACCAACCAACCTGAATTCATCAGTTTCCAAAGTTGATCTACCAAAGCTTCATTACATAGAGGGGACTCCATATTCTTGGTAAAAGGTGGATTCTTAGTCAGCATATCCAGAATCTTATGCCTGAAAGAAATAGAAAAAACAGTCTTTATTAAATCCAAATGAATACACCAAGAATACAAAGTCTGTTCAGCTTGCAATATTCTTACCAACTTATTGAAATACAGGATTTCTTCCAAAATTTTGACCAATGTTTTATGCTTTTAGCTCTTCCTTCTGTCCACAATATGCATAGATACAGATTTACCATCAGCAATATAACTTCAAGATAAAAAGTAAGGTGCAAAGCAGCAAGATGTTATTAGACATAATTTTTAACAGTTGGGTATAAAATTGTAGGCTACATTTTGCTCTTCTGTTTATTAACTATCTTTTTTCCCTACTCACTGACTTGATACTTACAAAGAAGAGCAACAACGGCAAATAAACTCCTTACATATTGACACCAAATGAATTTTAAATAATTTTAAATGTTTGACTGATACAAAATAGCAGGATCAAAATCAGTGACTTGCACATTTTTCTTGAAAGGAACATTGTCCCCTCCTATGTCACATTGCTGTACACAGATTCTGCACTTACTGTGTTTGCTTACAATACTTCCACGCTCAGCTGAAAGTAGATACACTTTTCCCCACTTTCTTTAAACTTGGCCTTCAAAACATTTTATGTATGAGAATAATTATTTGTTCCATTACTTACTATTTTAACTATTTTCCCTTTATAGCCAGCTTTCCTCTTGCTGTCTTACACATTTGATACAAGAAAACTCTTGAACAGATTTTTTTTTCTTTTAGAAGAGGCTTACATATTGCACTCAAAATTTAAAGTCCTCTTTAAAGAGACACACATCAAGTTAAATCTCCTTCCTAGACTGAAGTTAAACGTCCTCTAGTGAGCCAAACTGTATTCACTTCCACTAACAAGAATGACCGAAATAGAGAACAATCCTGCAGCTATGAACTTTGTAAGAAATCACTTACAGAGAGAGAGTAAAAGTAATACTATTTATCTTTGAAACTCAGTATTTTACTGCTGGCCATAAGAAGAAAGTATTGGGGAAAAACAATGATTACTCAGTGTTCAAAGGTTTGTAATGGAAGTGCTAAAATATCCAGTCACTCATTAGTGAAAACAAAGTTGAAACAGGCAATACTAGAAATTACACTATATTTTTACATTATCCTTTCACCCCATCTACAGTCTAACAATTGCTTTGCACTCTTTGCTGGCAAAATACTATGCATACTATGCCTCAACCTTGTGTGTTTCCTAAATATTACAAAGTCTTTTTGCCATATGCAACATCAGGTTTATATACTTTATTTACGATCAGGAAATTACCTTTAACTTCAGACTTCCACCACAGGGGTAGAATATAAAAGACAAAAATAATATAACGTAGGTTATTTGTTTTTGAGGTGTGAACTGTTGAAACATCAAAACATGTTTCAATTTATATAAAACAACAGGAAGAAAAAACAGTGTTGTGAAAAAGTATTAAGCACTTAAGCATTTGCTCTATTCTAGCAATACCAGGCCAAGAATTTACTTACTAGTTCCAGCATTAGGGAAAATATCAGCTCTTTATTAACTCACTAACCTTATGTAGGGTACAGGATCATTCTGAACCATGGTAAGCAGCCACTGTAGTTCTTCATAGCTCCTATCAACTGCAAAGAAAAATAAAATAATGTGCCTATAAATATGCATAAATGGAAGGATTTTGGATCAAGACAATCACAACTTCTTGAATTAGCAGACAAAGAGCTTGAATCACCACAACTGAAGAGGAATTTCATTAATTATAGTGCAAATTAAAAGTAAAAGGTGATTTACTTTACGCCGAAATAGAAACATGCACGAAACTCCCTCACACCTCAATTGTCCAAGAACCACCAACTTGACTATTAGCAGAAGACACTGCCAGTCATGAGCATTGATTGGGAAGATCACAGAGTAAATAATCATCTTGCTATTTCCTTCCTTCCTAAAATGAACACATTCAAATATCCTTTCAACAATCAGAATATAATATTTACTATAGGCAATAGAAAATATAAAATTCTCATACACAGGAATCTGTGAAAGATTATTATCTATAAATAGGATAGAAAAAGGAAGACTACAGGGCTGATGGAAAACTACAAGTATACTCTTCAGTAGCCTTCCTCAGTTTTTTAAATCAGTATACTTCACAATTAAAATGGATGTTGAAAGCTATCAGCACATGCTTCTAGAAAATTGCTGCCTGTTGGAAACAAACTTGGCTTGTTAAGTTCAAAGTTTAAATTACATGATAAAATTCCTTTAATGGTCAGAGTAACATCGCAAAATAGGAACACCACATGATATCATTGTTATTGATTACACAAAAAATGGAAGAATTTTTATACAACCTTTTTTCTCAGGTGCATAAATGCAAGGTTTTACAGCAGTATTCTCATTTCCTCAAAACAATGAAGAGATTGCTTAGGCTTTGTTTTACTTCAAAAATTGGGGTGTAATCATTCCTGTATAGACAGCTCCAGAAATGTTTCTGTTGCTTTTCATTTTGTGGTCCGAGCAATGCACGTGTTTCTTCCCCAGGCCTACTGTATTTTCAGTTCTAAACACCTCTGTTCAGCTTTTCTTCCCCCAATTTCAGTCAACAATTTTTAAATACAACTTTTCTAGTTCAACCAATTCTAATACCTATTATTCCCTTGTTATTTCACTGGGGTAAGTTGCTTTTAAAGGAAGAGGTTGATTATTTAAATTATGTTGTAAGGATAAGCACTTCAGTTCTAATAGAAGCTTTTTAAATACTCTGGACAACTAGAACATCAGATCTCTTCCTGGATTGAGAGGAGGCAGCCATGCGATTAAAAACTGCACTGTAACATTGCCTAGGATGTGGCTGAATAGTCTTTTGCAGGCCACTTTTAAGTCAGCTCTGCTCTTCCTACAACCCAACCAAAAGAGAAGTGGTTATACTGGCGAGGCACTGAGCTGGGCTGAGAAGCCCTGTTTAGAGGCAGAATGTGTTACAGAATCACAGAATGGTTGGGGTTGGAAGGGACCTCTGAAGATCATTTAGTCCAACCTCCTGCTAAAGCAGGTTCTCCTAGAGCAGGTTGCACGGAGTCATGTCCAGGGAAGGAGACCCCACAGCCTCTCCAGGCACCCTGTTCCAGTGTTCTGTCAATGTCAAGGTAAAGAAGTCCTTCCTCATATCCAGGTGGAACTTCTTGTGTTGCAGTTTGTATCCATTGCCCCTTGTCCTGTTGTTGGGCTCTGCTGAAAAGAGCCTCTTGACATCCTCTTGACACCTGCCTTGAAGATTTTTGTAGACATTGGTAAGATCCACTCTCAGAATGTATTAGCTCATGTTCTGCAACATTTAGGCCACTGCTACACAGTTCTGGACAATGCCAGAACAAACCTATCCATACAGATCAGAACCGCAGTCTCAGATTTGCCTTAAAAGTCAGGCAAATCTTTGAAAAGCTATGCCTAGGACATACTTTTAAGGGATTAGTGATTGCCTGTGCTTAACCCCATCCACGCAAAGCCACCTTTCCTGGCAGCTATCTTGCCCGGGACAGAAAGCAGCTAGAATACTGCATACAAAAGTTGTTTTGCATGTAAAACCCCCAAAATATTGTATAACAATGCAGCAAAGACTCAACATAGCAAACACATTAAGTCACAATCAGAAGCAAGCCACAGTTATGTCACCTCATAACAAAAGGGATTTTAAAATGGTTTTTGATTAGAAAGTAAGAAGTCTAGGAGATGAATACTTTAGGCTGAGAGTACTGGATAAAAGAACCAAGAAACACCACACTTTAGTGTTTAAAAAATTATTTTTTGCTTCTTAAACTCAGTTCTGCTTGAAATAAAGCCACTCTTCCCTGCTATTTGCCTTACAGTGTAAACTAGGCTTGCTAGACTTCCAAAGTTTTGCTACTAATGCATTTAACCTGCTCTTCAAATTTATATAGCAACTATGACACATTTTGAGGAGCAATGTCAAATTAAATCTGACCTGGGGCAGAATGAATCTTATTAGCCAGAATATTTGTTCAGTCATACAAGAGCCCAGTTTGGAAGAGACCTCAAAGGATCATCTGCTCCAAGCTTTTGTGGGAAAGAGAGCCTAGATGAGATCATCTAGCAGCCTGTTCAATCACCTCTTGAAAACCTCCAGCAGCGGGGACTCTACCACAACCCTGCACCAGTTGTGCCACTGATTGATTGTTCTCACTGTAAATATGTCCTTCTTGCGTCTAGATGAAACCTCTCCCAGTGCAGCTTGTACCCGATGCCCCTTATCCTCCCCATGCGGCTCCTTGTGAAGAGAGAACCTCCATCCTCTTTGTAGCTTCCCTCTAAGTACTGGAGTGTTGTGAGGAGTCTCTGTGAGCCTACTCTTCTCCGGGGAGAAAAGACCTAACTCCTTCAGTCTTCCCTCACTGGGGAAGGCTACAGTTTGTAGCCCTCCCCAGTCTGCCCACACAGTTCCCAAATTGTGGGGGCCAGAACTGGACACAGTACTCCAGGTGCGCCTTGACAAGTGCTCAGTAGAGTGGGATGATCACATCTCCGTCGCTGCTAGCGATGCCCCTGTGGATGCAGCCCAGGATCCGATTTGCCTTTGGTGCTGCAGCGACTCACTGCTGACACACGGTCAGCCTGCCGTCTGTCAGGGGCTGCGGGGCCCTTTCAGCAGGGCTGCTCCCCACCACACAGATCCCAGCCTGTACTGGGCTCTTTGGTTACGTTGTCCCAGGTGCAGGACCTTGCACTTGTCCTTGTTAAACTCCATTCCGTTCTTGCTTGCCTGCTCCTCCAGCCTGTCCAGGTCTCTCTAAGACAGCTCTCCCTTCTGATGTGTCCACCCACCACCCAGTTTAATGTCATCAACAAACCTGGTGAGGGAGCTTTCAGTGCTGTTGTCCAGGTAATTTATGAAGATGTACCTTGGGGGACCCCACTTGTGCCAGGCTGCCAGCCTGAGGTAAAACAATTGATTGCCATCCTCTGAGTGCAGCCCACGACCCAATTTCCTACCCATCTCACAGACCACTCATCCTGTCTACACCTTGCCAGTTTACCTAGAAGAAGGCTAAAGGGTAAAGAAAGGTGTGTAGATTTTTATACTTCTGGTAGACATTACAATAAGCGATTGCTTTCTGAAGTAAAAATCCTCTTGAGTTTTTTTTTAAATTACAACAGATGGTGTTCAGTTCTCAATTTCAGCAGAGCATCTCTGAGACCCTAAACTTTAACATTCATGAAATCAGATAATCATGGATATTTATTTAGAATGGTTTGTTGTTACCTCTAAATACGCAACTGCTTTGTTGTATACATACAACTACTAATAGTCATATAACTACCAGAAGCTAACTTTAATTAATAAACCCTGTTCACTTCAACCCACTTTAGATCAACTGTCCAAGTCTTTATATGCTGCCTCAAGCATTTTATAGACTTACTGTGTCTCAAAAAAAGCCTTACTATTAACAGCAAAGAAAACAACATTCAGTTCCATGAAGAAATTTCTTTTAAAGTAACTTAAAGGCAGTGCTATTCCTGCCCTGAGAGTTGATAGAAAAACATGGGAGTTCCACAGTGCCCCAGAAAATACAGACTTTCCTTTTTATGGAAATTACAAAATCTGTCAGCTTCCTTTACAAGAGCTATTAAAAAGCCAGCTTTGGCACAAGCAACAGGCATTTGATAGCTGCTGGTTTACATCCAGTATGAACTGGAAACCAGGTAACCAGGAACGATGAGAATCAGATCTCTTGGCAATAGACAGCCGATCGTTTCTCCTTCCAAAGCCAGGTTTAGGGGTCTCTGGGAGACAAGCACTGCTAGCTTCTACATGGGTAGCTGAAGAAGTCAGTCAGCACACTGAACTTCCAGATTTACCCCTCCAGCAAAACCTTACAGCAAGCACAAAAGCTAATGTGTTCAGTGCTGGAAGGCTGTATGTGAGAAATGATACTGATGACCAAGTTAGATTGTAAGCTGTGTGGTGAATTGCAGTGTCTTTATAGCAGATAGATATTTGCATCTGCTAACTCTGCATCAGAGGAAAAGACATTGGCAAAGGGCAAGACAGTTAGGTACAGTAATCCATCATTTCCAGATCTCAACAGTGTGCTCAGTCAAAAATTATGGTCAGCTCAATTACTGACGACTTCAAGTAATACTTCTACTACTTTTTACCATTCAAGTTTTACCTTCCTGTAAGGTATTTCAAGCAATTTATTCTGTCTTGCTTATACAGCAACCCATTTGATCAGCTGTTTTAAAGATGTACTGTATTATTTCACAGTACAAACACTTTCTTATCCAAGTCAGTTATTATCTATGAACACCATTCAAAAAAGGTCAAGAATTTAATGAGAAAACAATTTCTATCAGTTTGTATTTCCAAAGGGTGGAATGAATTAGTGAGGAGACTATTCTAAAGGAAGCAAGCTGATGATTAAGCTTTCCATTCTGCAGCAAATCTTTCCACTAACACTCTGTGAGGGGAGGAAAAAAGCAAGCAGCCTAAGAGAGAGACGCACAGCACCAGCGGAGTTCTGCCTGGCTGTTACTCACAGGGTCACCAAATGGTATATGTGCAGTGGGTTATGGATCCATAATGCCTGGTGAATTACAAGACTGAGGACTGAGCCTGACATTCTGCAGAGCCTCCCTTGAAGTTGCTAGTTTTTCTGTATGACAGTCTGGTTTCAGTCTGTAAGGGTACATCTGAATTCCACCAGATGCGTTCACACAGACTCCAACTGCCTTAAAACCTCCTATGACCTATCTAGTTTTAGAAGTCTTTGGACAGAATGACAGCAGTAAGATCGAAGTAATAAAGCCCTTATAAAAAAAGAAAAAGCAATTATTCATGAAAAAAGCAAAGGAAACTCTCCATTACCCTGAAAATGAAAACATGAGATTTGAGACAGAATAATTGGAAGTCTAGAATCACCAGTCTGCTCACAGAGGACAAACTGAAGGATTTGGCCAATTCAGTAGGGATAACCCTTCAAACACAAGAACTGTCACCAATCTGCTGAACAGAGAAAGACTATCCCAAATGATATGGCCAATTTACTACTAAATTCATTTTATAAGGGCAGAACATTAAAGCCATAATATCTAACTGCCTCTAGAAACCTTGTCACGATTGAATTTCAATATCGAATGGCATTTAAGAAGGTACCCAGTATTTTTTTTCAAGGACCTGCAACAATCAACTAAAATAAAGACAATAAAAGAATGGTCTCACAAACGTAAGTTATGTATAAGGAACAGCTAACAGAATCAACCAATAACCATTAAAACAATCTAAGTTTCCAAAATTTATAACCATAAGATATGTGCAAAATGCAAAATAAAGAGATCAGCAAGAAGGTAAAGCAAGACCAAGAACTCTGACTAGCAATTATGGCTGAACAAAACTGAATCAAAATAATTGAAAATGAAGCGTTAAAAAGAAATTACCAAACCCCCTTACCACTACTCATTGTGCTGTCTACTCATTATTTCAAAACTTAGGTATCTGGTTCAATTTGCGAGACATGAGAAACAATGCTCACGTCTTCATAAAATTTGCATTTGTAGGACAAAGCATTAGCAGAAATCTCAGCTTATCAATATATCTGTCATCACAAAAGCTCTTCTAGAGGATGAACGCTATTTCAACCTAGTATTAATGAAGTATGTATTACATTTTTCTACTATATCACAAGTGTTACAAACTGTCAAAATACTTGAAAAAAGTACCTTTTGTGTAATCAACGACAGCCTCCAATGCTGCTATTCGGACATCTACAAAGTGCCCATATTCTGCATATGACTTGAAGAGAGCAGGATCACTTGGGACATGACCATTCTTCTGAAGCACTCGAATAGCTTTTAAACAGCTAGATATGGCAGAAAAAGGAAATTTACATTAGGTCGATGGAAAGCCAGCCAAGATGAATACTTTCTTCAAGATCAAGTACTGCAATTTTTCTAGAATTGTATTATGCAAATTAACATGTTACAACTACTTTCACAGCATTAACATATAACTCTCACTAACTTTGAATTAGGCAGAAACACAACCAGATTTTCCCACCGTGTCAAATCCATTGTTTGGTGTCAGTAGAACTGTACTAACTTACAAAGAAAACACAACTCAGATTATGTTGTGTATTCCACAGATACCGTTACAAGGCTACCTTTTGCAGAACTTTCATAAATGCTCTTCCTAAAAAGGCACAAGCACTATCAATTTATGCCTGCTATTAAAAGTCTACATTAATAGAAATTAATGTTGAAAAATAACATCAAGACAAATTTACACTACCAGCTTTCAGAAATTGCAAGGAATTTGACACGTAAGATTAAGACACATGCTAAAATATCAAATATTAACTACAGAAGGGTATGTAAAAACCAAAAAGTCGTGTTAACGTGTCTGCTATCTTCATGTGTACAACAATTACTGAAACACACCTGACTGTAATGGTATGCCTGTAACTGGGAAGAAGCTTCTCCATATTCAGGAAACGGGTAATTTCTTCAAGAATAAGTCGAACATCAGGATTTAAGTTATCCAATGTTCGAACTTCATTGTTCACACTAACTGCAGGAGTCACAGAGTTGGCTAGGGCATCAATGAGCTCAGCACGATAGTAGTTGTCTGAAAACTAGATAAACCCAACATTTAAACACAAGCAAATCTAACAATATATGTTCTTTAAAAGTTAAGAAATGTTGAAGTATCCTTACAGAACAAGATCTTAAAACAAAAACCATGTGAGAAACTGCATGAGAAAGCAAAACAGGAATAAATTTGTTCTGAAAATGGATTTGAGAGTAATTTGAGCAAGCCTACTATCAATCATTAATCTTCACTCTGTAATAAGAGTATGTTAATAGTAAAATGAGCATATTACTATTAATACATTGTTCTATAAAAATGGAAAAATCAGGCATTGAAAATTTTCCAGATATGGAAGAGAAAAGCCATTATTTCTAAATGTGAGCACCTAAAACTATCTGTTACGATATTCAGTACCAAGGCTATCAAGGTTAATGGGTGCTTAGTACCTCAGAAAATCACACAGTTTACCCAGACAGAACTTTGAAAGCTTCTGAGAAGAAATAATGGGTCCACTGCTGCTTAGTGAGGGAAATTTCACTTCTTTATTTGCTTCTTTTACCTGGGCTCACAGTTTAATCCCTTCCATTATGCCGGCTGTTGCATTTGTTGGTTATGTTAGTAAGCAACAAAAAGTATAAAAATAGAATTTAAAAAGCAGGAAAAACAAGTACTGTTTTGAGTATTAGTTAATTCAATCTAAACAAACCCTTACCTGTCAGATTTGGTGGAAGATGTCAAATACATGCATGGAAGGGACACGCAAAAGTGAGGTGGGATCTCTCCTTGGGTGGTGGGGAGATATTAGCACCACTAACTCACCACATTCTGTGACTACCAGTGCTTGCACTCACATGTCTAACTCTACCTCTCCGCTCTCCAGGAAGTGAGACTTAAGATGCTCTGGAACTGCTCCACTTAACTTTGGGTACTTAACTAGGAATAGTATGCTATCCTCCTAGCAGTTGTAGACTTTCTCTGTAGCTAGTCAGATGGAATTTTGTACCATCTCAGGATCTTAAAGGTCATCTAATCATCCTTCACAGGTGGTCTGTGTGGGAAGGAGCTTTAGATGACAATACTTCCAACTCAGATGCTTCAGTTTAGTGATAGCACAATATTAACCTCTGTCTCAGCTGTTAACTAGCTGAAGACAATCCAATTGTGTGAGCTAGAGCTGACATTCCAAACCAAGAATCCCAGAGTCCTGTATATCATTAAAAAAATATTTTTTCTTTTCCTTGCCCTTTCAAATAACTCTTCTCAAAGTGAAACCCCCTAGCAACAAACCAGTGCTTAACTTTGCATGCTACATGTTAGCCTCATGTACATTTTCTCAATACACATGGGTCTTTTGAATGAAAAAAGTAAAGCAAGAAAAGTATGCGTGAAAATGAAGACAGGCAAGTCCTTAGTAAGTCAACAAGCACAAAGAGCTTTGAAACATCCAAGAAACGCTGCCATAGAAATGTCAGCTACAGAACATTCTGTAGTTAACTCTCCTAGCCAGTTATTTACATTAGTGGCATAAAACATCATGCAGTGTATTAACACTTCTTTCAACAAAAAAGTGAGAGATTAAAATTCTTACCTTATTCTTCCTGTTATCGTTATACTTGATCAAATCCAAAATAAACATTAAAACCTCCTTAGGACAGAGGTTGTGAACATCTCTCAGAAGGGCCATAGCAACAGGCATAGTCTGTAATAAAATCAATACTAACTTCATTCTTGTATTAGTGAAATGATTGTTAGACCCTGAAAAGAGCTACACCCTGAAAATGAGCAATTAAGAATTTTATAATAGCAAATCTCTGAAAAGTTGTATTTAAATACTTTTTGAAAGTCATACCACATGTATAATTTTCAGAGTAAATAAACTATGTAATTATTACTCAATAATTAGTCATAGTGCAGACTTTTGAAAAAAACTATATCCAAGAAAAGACTCTCAAGTCAAGGCACTATCGAAAAGGTAACAAATGAAAAATAATGAAACACAGAAAATGATGAGGGAACAAATTCTGAGACAGAGAATTTGGGTACTTTCATGTGAACATGATGTCTAAGCTTCCATTACCATTCAGAGGTATAGACTCAATATAGCCAGTGAAGCCTGAAGCATTATTAGCCAGACAGATATTAGCCTGATCAAGTATTTATTTTAGAGTGAGCTAAGTAGCTCTCTAGGGTCCACTCACACAGATTTAGGAGTCTTACTCTAGATCTACAAACTTGGGACATGGGATTAAAAGGGAGAGAAGTATAAGATTTAGTGGGAAAGAACAAACAAAGAGAAAAAGAGCAGAAAAATACAAAAGAAGGTCCAAGAAAAAGACATGGGGAAAAGGATGAAGCTGTTTTGGACAGAGTAAGAAAGCAAAATTTAAGTTTTCTCCATAATCAGGAATATGAAATCTGTGAAATAAGAACTAAATTATCCAATAATTATAAAGTAGACCTTCAGAGAAAAACATTGTAATTCATTTTGTTACCCACTGTATAACCAACAACTATAGGTCCAAGTAAAAAAACCTGCATTAACATCAAAATAAGATGCATCAATACATGATGTTGGCAATTCACAGAAAGGAGTGGGTAAAATGGATTATGCAGTGCCTTGAACTGAAAAGTCCACCAGTTTAAGGTAAGATTTATGAGATTTTATTTGCGGCACGTTATCATTGCCATTAATGAACAGACAGCTGCTGAATTCTCCTAAAAGATAAAATGAGTGGCTTTGTTACTGTGCAATAAATTCTATTTAGGAATGAGATAACAAATATTTACAAATAATTATTACGTGTTCTCCATTCTTCTGAAGAAACTGCTAATTTAACTTCAGCTACTCAGAAAACATTGCTAAAATTTTCTTAACTGATTTTTGACTAAGAATAGAACAAACAGATGCCATATAAGAAGGAACTAGTTATTTTGGATTTTTACGAATGGGTAAAGCAGGACTGTGCTACCCATATTCCTGTAGCTGTCAACTGTAGGAATGTGCTTGTGTTTTGACAATTCTTTTGAAATGTTCAGTGAAAACAAAAAAAAATTTACCTTTTGCAGAAAGTAGCTTTGAAAGTTCATGAAGTTGTTGGTTTTTACGATGTTCGGACAAGTCTTACAACAAAACATTCGGGTAAAGAGTGACTTCATGGCTGGTGGTCCAGTCCACGTACTTACCATGGAATTTGCAATCTGTATAATTGGGGAGGGGGGGGGGGAAGGGAAATCATATTAGTATCACCACTGCAAGTTTAGTTTGACTGTAGAAAAATACAAATTTCCCACAATCAAAAGGGATAACTGCCAAGAAAATATTGTCCTTCAAATAGATATATATTTTCATCAATCTATTATCTTATATTAGCTAATATAAGCTTATATTAGCCTTCTCTACATTAAAGGTAAATTTTATGAAAATTGTTCCACTTGGAAGATGTCTTTCCATGATAAACTTCTGTTCTTAATTATTTTCTCTTTTATATTTTAGATGAAAATTCTGTGTTTACTAAGCCAAGTTTTCTGACTCTACAGAAGCCAGTGATGGAAGAGGCTTTTACAATACCAACTTCCCAAATTTACCCTGCCAGTAACCTCAGCCTAGACGTTAGGCCTCAGCAACCCTAGGACTAAAAGACCACCCCTAAAGCGAAAAGCAAGTCAGCTACCTCTAACTTTAATCATAATTCACAAAGAGACTGTGCACTGAGACGAAGTTATTGCTATAGTCTGTTTTGGTGTAAGGTGGTAAGGTTCTACAAAGACAAATCTGCTTTTATGCTTTCCCAGTACGCTGGGTTTCATACATTTAATGTATGGAGCAATGGAAGTCTGCAGACACGAACACCTAATGCCTGATGATGGATTAAGTCTGTTGACAACTCTGTGCGTGTTTGTGTGTGTGCATATCCGTACTAACAACTGGGGTCATTGCACCTTACAACGTAGCAGGAGTTTCACTGTTACAGACCAGCCACAAAGTAAAGGAAAAATCTGTTCTCACACAGAAGAAAATTAATTTGATTAGTTCCTTCTTAATTATTTAGCTTGTTTTAAAAAGTATTACATACACAACATAAGAACCAAAAGCAAGAGGTTATCTGAAGATGAGTAATCCATTTCACCATTGCTCTTACATAAGATGGGTGCTTTATTACTGAAAACCATTTTCCCACCAAGTCAGGCTTCAAAGGAAAGTCAGAGAGAGAAAATACTGCGGTCAGACTAGATGTTCCCTTTGCAATAACTGAAGCATTCAAACTAAAAGATGCAGGTATGCAGCCTTTTTAACACCTCTTCCTGCAGAGGAAGCCTAATTCTGAAGACTGCTTAGAAACCATGATGATGAACTTAAAACTGCAAGTGTAAAATAAAACCCAACAGTATAATCAAGGTTTACTATATTTACAAGATAACTCAACATTCCATTAAAATCAGGGTGTACATTTTAACTGTTTTTTAACTTTACTTATTTTAAGCACTTAATTTTGCAAGATCTATAGATGAACAATGGTATTTTCAAATTAAATCAACAGTAGTTAAGTCATCATATTTTCAGTATTTTTGGTCTTATAATGTGTTCTGACTCATTTGAATTTCTCATTAAATACTGACAGATTCCAAGTTTTCTACTTATTCTTTTGAGACGCTATACACTCCGAGTTAAATGTATTTACACATTGCCCATGCCATAACAGAAGTAACATGTCTTGCATTATTTCTACTTAAAAAGACAGCAGGTACACTCTATTTCTGCATCCTTCAATTCAGTATAGCATAAAAACCTGGCCTAAGATATAACTGTCATGCACAGCTATGAAACTCCTCAATGTTTGAGGGTGGGAGGGAGTTTGTGGTGGTGGCAGTGCTTTTTTAAACCTTATAGCACATCACTAAAGTAGATCTGAACAGGAAATTCAGCCTGCATACTCCCAGTAATTATTATTGTAACATTGTTTTTCCCTTTCTCTGGAGGGTTATTTGTCATGAACTACTCCGCAAAGTGTGTGCACGCACACACACACACACGCATCTATTAACATCTTTATCAACGACGACGAATAAATGCATTACCTGGATACTTTATGCCTGAGAGACAAGTGCTGTTTTACAACTAAGTATACAGTACATTTAGAAAGTGTAATAAATTCAGGTTTACAATTGCACTGTCACCTACCATCAACGTGAGTATACCAAGAACATTTTATAGCAGTAACCGCAATTCAGCCAGAAGGTGCAAGTCAAGAAAAAAGAACCCTCCCCCAAATATGAGGGACTCGGCTTTTCTGTCAATAAAGACTACAAACCCTGCATGTTTACAAGCTGAGAAAATTAAACTGAATTAATGACAACAGGAAGTGATTCTTACTAACGCTCTGATGTTGGAACCAGTAATGGAATATATTACTTTCCTCCCATGTAACTTACATAAACATAGCTACAGTTCTGTCCTGCCATGCTCCTTTACCTTGACTCAATGTCACAGCCATACTTCTTGCTTAGCTTTACAATCTTTTTCTTGTAAGTCAACAACCTTACCTGTAGACTTAAGATTTTTCATACAATTACAAATGAGAAAAATTGGTTATGATTATCTGCAGCCCAATTACCTGAGAATTCAAAATAAAGACAGAAAAATCTATTGCATCTAACCATTGTACACAGCTGATCTTTTAGCATTTACCTGTGAAATACACAGTTTTAAATATTCCAAGTGAACTCATTATGAAACATGCTTATTTTAAGTCAGATACAGGCAGTACCAATAGTAGCACATACACTGGCAGTATTACATTAGTGTTTTGTAATACTGAAATACTTTGTCACAAACATTTATTGGATTTTTATTTTCAAAATACGGCTGAAGGATTTTTTAACTATACAGGTACTGAACTACTCTCAACAGGTATACAGCAGAAAGCAAGCTATATACCAATAATCTGAACTCTTCAAATTTTAAGCCTTTATGTCCATAAAAAAATATGTCAACAATGTGTCTTTTCAAAAATTTTTATTCTTCTGTGTTTCTACCCAGTTGTTTTACCAGGTTCTCTAATTTTCATTCTTAATGCTCATTTTGTGTCTAAAGAGAAAATATCTTCCCTTTTCAAGGCAGTTATTTGGCTTTTTAATATTTAATTGCAGACAAACATGACATTTATTTTGTGCCCCTATTCAATCTGAAACAACATAGAGCAGCCATCTGAATTCACATTAGACAGATGAATTTCAGCACTTCAGAGTTCTCAACAGACAGGGCAAGGAACTTCCCAGTAAAATAAAAAAAATATACTTTGGCTCTGACAAAAATTAAACAGAAGTCTTTTATTTCTGCCATTTAATGTAATCTGGAAAAATCCCTTGTGGTTTTCATGTCTGACATCTCAATTTTGACAATTATGAAAGCCTTCTGCAGTCTCCATTTACAGACTAAAATAATACAGCTTTCCTTTCAAATCAATCATGTTAAAAATACTTAGCAAACTCTTTCAAGAGGCTAAATATCAAGCCAGTTGAAGAAATGTGATGAATTTTGACCCATTTTCAAACATTCACAATGTCTAGTGGGCTTTCCCTCACTCCCATCCACAAAACCTCACCTTTGCAAGGCAGAAGCAGGCCAGCATTCTCACTCGGTAGAAACATTGTTCCTGTTCCAGTATATCAGTCAGTGCAAGCCGTGATGCCGGAGTAGGGAACTTTTCCAGTGCCAGAATGGCTTCTTCTTGAGCAACCACATCTCTCTCATATCGAAGCTGGTATTGCCACATGAAATCAGATTGCTCAAATTCCACCTTCCTCAGTACTGACATATCAGGGTCTATTCTTATCCAGAGCAAGGGGGAATCAGCACTAAGACAGACGTGAAAAACATCAGTATCTTACAACATTTCAAGGCTATAGAAATTCATTTAAATTGTTATGAGTTATTTTTAAAGTATTTAGATTCAAAAAACCATAAAAGAATCTAAGTTAGAGGGGTCTTTTCAAAGTCACCTGGTCCAATCTCCTGCTTCTAGGATGGCAATTCTGTAACATCGCAGGACAATCTGTCCAAACTTCTAATATGTCAAAGTGAAGACAGTGTTTTAGTATTTTCAACCTACAGATCTGAGTTCATGGTAAACTATTGTATAATCTCAATATATTTAATGCTTCCTGAGACACTATAACCTTCATAAGTGAACAGCACTTGATCACCTTTTACAGTTTAAGACTACCATAAAAATTCCAAAGAAAATGAAGAAAATCTGGTGGTAAACACCTATTTTTTTTCATGTACTATTTTTTATCAATAGATGTGAAAGTGCTTTAAAACCACACACATGCTGTGATGTTGAAGGCTGACAAGGGTAACCATGCAAACGCAAAACCTGAAGTTTTAGTCCTACAGATAAAATTAGTTAGTTGTATTCCACTCAAACAAGCACTTTATAGTTTAGTATTGACACAGCACCATGACCACAGAAGTAATTTATGGGAGCAACAAGCACAAACTGTATAATAGTCTTTTACTCAGTTTTCCACATAAAAGTGGTAACAGAAAAATACAGATATGGAATTAGGAGAGAGTTCTGAATGACAAAAAGAGCATAATTATAAATATGATGCATATTTCTGTATACATTTGTAGACTATCTAGAATTACTGTCACAATAGTAACTACAGAAGAAAGGATAGTGAAGAGTGCATAGAAAAGAATAAACATTATTCTATATGCTTGGAGCAGAGGAGTCCAAACTGGACAAAAGAATGACAGCACCACAGATTGGAAGGTTAGCACATAAACAAAGCATAAGTGACTTGCATAAAATCATATACCAGTTCAAAAGTAGTTCTAAGCGGATGACTGAAGTCTCAGCATAGTATAATGCAATAGCTACCTGCATATAACTGATTAGAACTACCCAAGAACATTTATGTTAATTGCTCTTAAATACAATTAAGAGACTATTTATTCTTGTCAACTATCATACACAAATGGTAACAATAACTTGCACCATGAAAATATCCATTATAAAATTGTTTATCATATTTTAGATGAGGGTAAATTCATGAGAATCTCACTTTTAAGGTGACAAGAAATCTATCCTTCTTCAAAGAGACACCATTAGTTTTCAAGAACAGATTATTTACTTTCCTCAGCAAGCAAACAAAATACCAACACCTTCAGTATTTTTGAGAGCACCACTGGTTCCAAATCAAGGAGGATCAAGCATGTATTTACACTGAACAAGAATTTGCTTCCAAAGAGCTAAACAGTTTCAGTACAAAGCATTTCATCACTTATTCTCAATCTAAAAGTATTGTTTCACAATTAAACACAGACTTCAGGAACTTGTCTTAATGCCAATGAAATGGTCTTCATCGAGGTCCAACAAAAATTGGTCTCACTTTGTTTCAAGCAAATTCTTGTTTACATTTTACCTCTAAAGTCAGCTGAAAGATATAATTGGAAATGTGTAAAGATGAATAATTTATTGTATCACCTTATCAAGCCTAAGATTTTTTTAAAAACTATTATAGTACCTAACCCATATATTTTACACTTAGCCAGCATTTTCGCAGCTACAGAAAAATGTCTCAAAGAAGGCAAAGAAATGTGGTGTGGTCTTGAAATTTGCCAGTCATACAATAAAGTACAACAGTACTATCAAATCCTTCAAAGTAGTATGCTTTAGACAAGGGGAACATGGCTCAGTCTTACACAGAAACACGAACAAGTTAACTTACTCCATAGCAGACAGGTCCATGTCCACCTCTTCTCCATTCATCAGTGGAATCTTCTTCTTCTTATTTCTGTTAAAAAAGTGAAAGTAGAAAAAAACAGGTATTAATTACCATAGTAGCAAACATACCTTTATAAATGGAGCACAAGCCTGCAAAAGTACTCTCTGTGTATTTCACCACACTGAAAAATAACGTTTTCCTCCAGCAAAAAATATTGACAACGTTGAGCTGTGCATCAGTTTGGTTCAAGTAATAATCACCAATAGGTTACACTGGTTTAAACTTGACTCCCACCATTTTTACAATTACACATAAGCATACAACTTTGAGAAACAGAGGTCAAAGTAGTTATTAAAATGTGGTAGGAAACTGAGAGAATCTCTCTGGGAAGCATGTTACTTTTCTTCCTCATTAGGTTTAGTGAACAGCCCTAGCACTGCTTAACAGGAACTGAAAACTATGCAAGTGTTTTATTCATAGAGCTTCACTTGAGGTACTCCTCTGGCCTACATTTGTCTTCCCTCTAATTTGTCTTTCCCATTCAAAGGTGTTACATAATTTATTAGTCTTCATTCAACTAACTTTATAAAAATAAGCTCTTTATAAAACTTTTTAAAACTACTTCTAGTTAAGAACTGCATATAAATGTAAGGTTTCTGCTATCCGTAAACAGTAGTATTTTCACCCCTTACATCATAAATAAATCTTATTCAGTAAGATTTAGAAAATATAACACAAATATAAAAAAGGCATATATTTATCATCAAATGCATTACATGTTTTCGTATATCCATACTAAAAGTACTTGCAGTTTTTTAGTTCTTACCTTCTGCTTTTAGAATGGCAAGGTATATCATGTTTAAGACTGTTTTCTTCAATCTGCAACGTATGGTTGAATGATCCATCAAGTTCCTGCACTGTCACTTTCAGAGGACCCTTCAAATTCACAAGATTTTGTTATTAACATTAAAATTACATTTATTAATATATACGTCATACTTGGACTTGTAGGTAAAATATGTAACATTGACCTTACCACGTATTTCTGAGTCCCAGGAGATGTGTAGTCTTGTTTTATTTCCAATTCCAATACATTCCGTTTTCTATTAAATGCAAAACTACCATAAAATTTTACCACTCCACTCTGATCGCTATTAAGCAGTATAGGAATTCTTGTGCACAATGCAGTAGTTATAAACAAACATAATTCTCAATGTTTTCATTTTTTACACTAGCTTTATGCTTCTTTATTCCTAGCATTTCCCATCCCAAGACTATCAAGAAATGAAAACACGTTCATTAACTTTTTAAGTTTTTTTTTCTTTAAACAGTTCTTTGATGTAAAATCATGTATCTTACAGAGAAAAACTGCAGTACAATTGAAAACAAGAAACCCCATTTCTTGACTAATATCAATGAAACTTGATGAATCAACACACAGAGGTTTATTTTACCTGAAATTGTAGTATTAACGCAAGCCACCAAATTATTAAACGTTCATGTATTTTAAACTATCAATCTGTGCTTTAGGTTACTTATTTCACGGTGATTTACTGGAAATCACATCTTAAAATGCACCAGACTATAGCATTTTCCATGTCAGACTTCAGCATATTTCTATGGGCAGTGTCCTCTGGAATCCCTTTAGTATAATTTGGCCTTAAATTCCAGGAGAGTTCTTGTGCTTCTTTCAAAGTAAAACTTAGAATCATGAAATCCCTTTTAGTAAGGAACATGCAAAAAAGCCAGCACACTAAATAGCTATGAAAGGAGTGTGAACTGGTGACTCACATATATATCTAATTCAAAGAATAATGTACTTCACTGTTTTAAGGAAATATGTTTCATACCTTTCTTCACATTCCTTTAATAGTGCCAATTAAAAAACAAATTCATTCTCCGTATTAACAATCCAGACCAAGAATAAAAAGGATACACCCACTGCTTTATTAAAGGTTGGATGTCTTTGCCAGAGACATTTGAGATAGATTTCAAAAACCCAGATGTGGAAACCAACATCTGACTCCACATGTGTGACTGGAACTTCTGAGATGAAGCAGTGCTGGCCAGACTCAACAACTTGTTGAAAACCTAAAATGATAAAAGTTATTACTTTCAATACTTTAATATATAAAATAAGTTTTTCTGTTTAGTTGCAGCTGAAATGCAAGTAAAGGCCAAGAAACTCATTCTCTGATAACTGCCCTCAAAAAAAGCCTTTCAAAATAAAGACATTTCAAAAAATTATTTGCTTGTCCATATCAGAAATTGTGATTTGCAGACACAAATGTATTTTTACTTAACGCAAACCATCCATGATGCTGAGAAAGCCCTGAAATCCCAGCTTCTTAACATGAGAAGTGTTTAACAGGAACAAAACTAAACTAAATAAGTCTCCTTTGCTTATCACTGCTACAAGTACAACTTATCATGAAGCTTTTTAACAAGCCGAGCTGAATTCAAAGTGGAATCCAGAAACATACTTTGGCATCCATTTTCTAGTTCTAAGCACCCCATACTTCAAAACCATGTAATTTGTGAGGTTAGTCACTGCAAGTAGGTGTGGCCTTCGTTGACGAAATTATAACGCAGAGGGTAAGGGTAAAAATGCATTTTTAATCAATTCTTTCTACCTGAGCTTTTTCCAAGAACCAAATTCCCTGAAGTTACATGTACATATACACATATATACACACAATGCATTAAAAGATCATCAGCATTCAAAAATTATCTACAGTAAAACTGACTATATCTGCTTTTTAGAAAGAAAAGTCATCAGGTTCTCTGCCTTGCTATTTCTTCTAAAAAATTGCAAGCAATAATTAAAATTTGTGTAAAAAAATTTTTTACAAAGGTGCATCTGCTGTATTTTCAACCTGACAACTGCTTATAGTAGCTCTAGCACAAGCATATACATGTTTTCCTTAAAACAAAACCCCACAAAACCTGAAGTTGATAGGAAAAGGTAGCACTCATTTCTAATAACACCCTATCTTTTTTTGTAGGCGTATCACAAAACATATTTAGTAAAGAAGAAAAACTACAACTCTGTAGAAGTTTAGCATTTCAGAATAAAATTACAATCTTTTTTCAAACGTTTCTTCTAATATAAAGATCTATACTCCCTTTAGTACTGAAAATTTTGTACAGTGGAGAAAGCAGAAGCTAGATTCTCATTACTTTCATTATTTATAATTTGATTAGATAAGCACACAGCAGCACCAGTTAGGGACAGTAAAACAGGTCCTCAGAGTTAACAACCAATCATAATAACCCAAAGCAATGAAATACCTTAACATTAAAGGCAATATGTACTATATGGGAAGTATTAAAAGTTTTATGCATAAGAATAATAGCTAACCTAACACAAATTACCTACATTTTATGTTTGTTCTGTCCTGCTAAAACTCATAATACAAATGCAATCCTATGATGACCTGTTTTGTTCTTCCTTAAACTCCCCTTAGTGACTAAAAATGCAACTGAAGACAAAAAGTTGTCTATACTCCACATGATCATTTAAACACCTACCTGTAACATGAACTCCATGCTAATCCTGTTCTCAATCAGTCTCATAACAAGATGCGCTTTACACTGGAACATAGTGTAATATTCCCAGGACAGCGTATGAGGGTGTTTGATAGAAAAATGTAAATGTGATGCAGGGCTGAAAAATAGTAATAAAAAAATCCACCAGCTCTCTATTTTGCATTTTAAGGACAAACTTAAAATATATCTTAGCAATCAAGATTATAGCTACACCAATAATTATTTGAGATCCTTCCTACTGCTTTGAAGTCATAAATTATGAGATGCTTAAAATGACAGCTCACTTGCACAGAAAGGTGAAATGAGTGAATGTACCTGGTGTACAGCAAGTACTGTATACTGAATAACAACAGGTAATACATGCTTTGTATTACTGTAAAGACAGCAGCAGTAGCTAACAGAGCACGGAATCTGTGATCTGAATCTGGACATTACTTATGAATTGACATTCGCCCATTCCACCTCCATTTAAAAGTGACTGTACATATGTAAATAATAATTGTTGCAATTTAAGAAAAATAAGAGTTTTAAAATTCACAGTGGACTTTCATATGATGAGTCAAAAGAAATTGCTTGGGTTTTATTTTAGTTAGCAACTTTATGCTTTCAATACTTGGGCAAACTGACATCTTCTAAATCTGATAACATGCCAAGGAAGACTAGGCAGAGCATCACATTACAGCTGCCACGCTGTTTCTGTAACTGGAACTATCTGTGCTCCTTCACAAATACCCTTCATGTCTATAAGCAAAATATTTTAAATAGTTTAAGTTCATTCCGTATCAGAAGACAAACAAATGGTGAAACCCTGAAACTTTTGAAAACAGAACTGATTTCTGTGTAGCCTTAGTGGCTGTACAGCAATAAAACACCAAAAGACTTAATTTTGATGAGCTTTGAAATCAATTTTCTCCACCAAGTCTTACGTTTCAGAACACAAGCATTTTCACCTATAGCCCAGTTTGAAAGCAGAAAAGTAAGTAGCTGCAATACTAATTCTCGATAAAAACAAGACTTCTTTTGCTCCCTTTCAATTATTTGAGAAGTGGAGATAAGTAGAAGTCTGACTTAATTTTACTAATGAACCATGTCTGTGGCAACTCTATTTTGTTGTACTATGTTTTTGGTTTTAGTTATTTTAATGGAACATTTGAGTGTTCCATGAATGATAAACATCTGAAGAAACTGGACCCATACCATGTCAGTTCACCTTCTTAGGAAGTGGGAATCCAGACTTATTTGGAATCTGTTGGTGGAGAATCACATATTGGCCACAGTGACATAGAATGCCAGCTACTTAAAATTTCTGGGCTCAAACTGGATTCTTCTCCTGTAATTCTTCCTTATAGATAACCTAACTAAACCATTTCCAGATGGACCAGACACCTGATTGGTCCAAAGACTTTAGAAGAAAACACTGCAAGACAGAATGAAATAATTCACAAATTGTAATGATCAAAGATAAGCGCCATAGGCCTCATCTTCCATTCCAGCTACCTCAGGAACAGACTGGTCTTCCAGAACCTTCAAAGACCTATTAAACAAATCATTTTAACTTTGGCCAATCTTTCCATGCAGTGGAAATACATATGCCAGCAAGAAATAGTCTATCAGATTTCCTATTCTGATATCCTAATCAAATACCCTAAGATTTTAAGAGATGGCAAGAACCAAGGTAGCTGCAACACCTTAATATTTTTTTTCCATCCTTTACATACTAGGACTGCCTTGACTTTACTCATGAATGCCTGTTTAAACATCTTAGGAAGATACAGAAAGAAAAGTATTTCTAAATTTCAGCAAGTACTACCCTTCTTAAGGTATAATAAGTATATGAATAAGAAGGTACTCAGGTTTACTGCTTGATGTTTCTAGTTGACAGGCAACTGCTAAAGTTCTCCTTATCAAAACTGTCCTGTTATATTGGATACTTCGAAGGGTTAGCAACCATGAAAGAATTGAAATGTAAAGAGGAAACTGAGGTTGTGGCTCAGACATATAATAATTTAGTCTCAGTATAAAAACTATTTATCCAGCTTCAAATTATACAGTTGATTGACTTTAGTAAAATTCTTTTCTTGAAAATGACAACCAAGCCAGGACCCACATTCTTGGCCTTCTTATATTTACTAAGTGTTGATTGATTTTAGTACTGGTTTACATTATTTAACTGCAAATCAAAACTGAGACAAGTCTGCCTTTGACAGTTGTTTTGTAGTTTATTCAATATCAATACATTTCTTCTGATTATATTTTTCTTCAAGTGTTATATTTAAAAACTTTTCTTGAATTGGCACCAAATGAGATTTGAAATTAGCACTATGAACTTAGAACCTTTGTCAAAGTGAAAAGTGAACCAGCTCTTCCATGGAAATTTATAGTGCTCGTGCTCTCCAGCACATTCTGGTCATTAAACCTGTCAATATGCTTCTTCCATTTGAAATATATCTATATAAATTCATTAAGGTTTTTAATTTTTACAAGGTGGTACCAGCACAATTGAAGACTAAAGAGAACTAAAACCTAAGAAGGAAGAATACAAAATGAAAACATAACACATGAAGCTTTGTTCTAAGCCTTTCATCCATACAGCAGTTAACCTACAGTTTACCTCCTTTCATTTTCCCAAGCTCCGGGATTTTTTCTTTTAAAATAAATGCTCTGGCGAGCAGTGTTTGTGTTTCACCAGACATAAACAGGAAGAAATTGACACACCTGTGTTTTGCATAGGTTAATGTGTCTGAAAGAAGGTGGTTTTTTCCTCCTGTTGTTTTCTTTTCATATTCTACTTCTAATTTAGTTGAAAAATGATACAATTAATTTACCTGTCATTTTCTCCATATTATTATTATTAATTGGAACTGCTATAATGCAAATATGCTTGGCAGGAAACTGAATCATAACAACCAGAACAAAGAAATGCAAAAAATGTATTGGAACGCAATATTCCACACATCATTATGAAAATACCTGCCCTAAATACAAGTAATTTCCCAGAGTCAGGAACATATACTTAATTTACATACAAAGGAACTTTGCAATCTATGAGAAACAGAAGTTGCAATTTTTATTCAAGTTATGATTATTATTACAAGCTGTAATACAATGAAGTAGTGAAACAGCTGTAGAAACACAGAGTGCTCAACAGCGATACATCACATAGAGGAAACAAACATTTAAGAGCATTAGAATGGGATTTTATCAATTATTTGTGTCCAATTCCAGAATAAATACAGCAAAACTAATCAAACTAGCAGTTACAAGGAGACTTAGTGAATTTCTTTTAAAATGTGTCCTCTTCTCTAGTTTCACCCGATCCTATTAATGTGAATTTAGTTTCTCTGTGTAAGGGAGTATGTTGCCAAATTGTAATGCTGCCAATTAAAAAGTCTACCAAAACCTAATTCAGTACCCCAAATTTTCTTTAAAAAAACCCAGTATCACCACCAGGATACCCTAAAATGACTGCTGCTAGCTGTAACTTGTTCTTCAGAGGCATAAATAACAAAAGCAC